>NC_136071.1:916656092-918009549 GCF_964261635.1 Lissotriton helveticus
TGGGATATTATATAAATAACAAGCTATCCCATCGTGAGCAGGAAAACTACATGACACAGCGAGCAGGTGCCTTAACATTTGCCTAAAGGTGGTTGTCAAAGAAACTTGGGGGACCATTACTATGACTGTTGTCCTCAGTTTTAGCCGCCAAAACCCTGCCAACCCTAACTTACGCTAGCGATGCTATGTAAAGGAGAGATTCTGTGATTCTTAAAAACCTAATAACAAGCATATACAAAAAGGCTATTCAACTTCCCATGATGCCTGCCAGCGTAAATACGACTAGAATTCGGGATAATGAAGGAATCAGTGAGTAGACTTTATACGTTTATAAAGGTTTGGTACCGGATAACAAAACCTGGAAGAAAATAGTCTGAACTGGAAAAGGATAAAAAATAAAAAAAATAGCCTGACAACAATTTCCTGTATAACACCCTTAAAGCAACCTGTACCAATGATCTCTGGAATAAAAATATGCAGTTTCCAACATTCAAGCTAACAATAAACAAAGCAACAAATTGTCATTCTTTGATACTAGATTAAAGCATTTTCTCCCAAAAATCTCACTCATGGACGGTGATTAACAACTATAAAGTCCTCAAACTGACAGCCTACCAAGATTCTACATTTTCTATCCACATAAAAAAGCAATTAATGGCACTGCAGTTTGGGAAGTTCCCTACACTGGCAGACGTACCGCACTGGAATCACATTGATTTAAAGGAGTGCCGTCTTTGTGGCAGTGAAAAAGAAGAGCTCAGTCATCTTGTATGTCACTGTAAGAAATTACAACCAGCACAAGTCACTTTCTTAAGGAGAGCTTTTTTTGACAGAGGATTAAGTTCCTGTACAACAACTAACTAAACAATAAAAAAACGAAAGGTGAGGTTTTAGACATGTTGGCTGAGGGATTAGTGATTAGGCTACTTTGTATAAGTCTGTGGAAAGGTACAGTCGAAGTACGCCGCCTACATTTAGGTGTATCCTTGAAATGGGAAAAGTAGTCTGTTAAGTTTAAAGGACTACATCTTGTGACTGAGGTATGCCTCGTCATGTACATGTATTTTCACACGTGTTATGCATCTGAAGATCTTGATGTATAAAACACAGGTATACATCTATTTATATGTTACTTTTATGTATGATGACACTAGCAAAAGGTACAGACACATGCATGCATGCTTTCGGGAATATGGTGAGACTTACAACAGTGATATGCGAAGGGTTGCTATTTTATATTTGGCAAGTCTCAACACTCTGAGTAGTCGTTGAATAGTGAAGCTAAGCACAAGAGTAAGGTTTAAGACATGTTGGCAGATTGATTAGGCTAGTTTGTATGAGTCTGTGAAAAGGTACACTTGAAGTACGCCACATGAATTTAGGTGTCTGCTTGAAATGGGAAGAGCAGTCTGTCAAGTTTAAAGGACTGCATGATCTTGTGACTTAGGTATGTATCTACTTGTACATGTATTTCCACACGTGTTATGCATATAAAGATGCTACACGTATAAAACACAGGTATACATCTATTTGTGTTTCTTTTATGTATGATGTCACTAGCAAAAGGTACAAACACATGCATGCTTGCTTTCAGGAATATGGTGAGAGTTACAACAGAGGCATGGAAAGGGTTGCTGCTTTATATTTGGATAGGCCCAACACTGTGAGTAGTCGCTGAATAGTGAAGCTGCAAGAGAAACATGAGATTTTAGACATGTTGGCAGAGGGATTAATGATTAAGCTACTTTGTATAAGTCTGTGGAAAGGTACACTTGAAGTACGCCGCTTTAAATTTTGTTGTATCCTTGAAATGGGAAGTGTAGTCTGTTAAGTTTAAAGGACTGCGTGGTCTTGTGACTGAGGTATGTCTCTACAGGTACATGTATTTTCACACATGTTATGCAGCTAAAGATGCTAGACGTATAAAACACAGGTATACATCTACTTGTATGTTTCTTTTATGTATGATGCCACTAGCAAAAGGTACAGACACATGCATTCATGCTTTCAGGAATATGGTGAAACGTACAACAGTGATATGTGAAGGGTTAATGTTTTATATTTGGCTACACCGATCTCTCTGAGTAGTTGCTGAATAATGAAGCTGTAGCATAACAGTGAGGTTTAAGACATGTTGGCAGAGGGATTAGCGATTAGGCTACTTTGTACGCATCTGTGGAAAGGTACACTTGAAGTACGCCCTATAAATGTAGGTGTCTGCTTGGAATGGGAACTGCAGTCTGTCAAGTTTAAAGGTCTGCATGGTCTTGTCACTGATGCATGTCTCCACTTAAACAAGTATTTTCACATGTGTTATACATCTGTAGATGCAACATGTGTGTAACACAGGTATAAAGCTATTTGTATTTTTCTATTATGTGTGATGCCACCAGCAAAAGGTACAGACGCATGTATGCACGTTTTCAGGAGCATTGTGAGACTTTCAACAGTAACATTGGAATTATTTCTGTTTTAAATTTAGTATGTCTAATATTCTGAGCAGTTGGTGAAAAAGGAAGGTGCAGCAGAAAAGTGAGGTTTAAGACATGTGGTAGCGTGATTAGGCTATTTTGTATGAGTTTCTGGAAAGGTACACTTGAAGTACGCCGTATACATTTTTGTGTCTGCCTGAAATGGGAATTGCAGTCTGTCAAGATTATAGGTCTGCATGGTCTTGCATCTATCTCCACCTTTCTTCCTCTTTCTGCACGTCTCTTGCCTCTTTCTGCATTTCTCTTGCTTCTTTCTGCACCTTTCTTCTTCTTTCTTTACTTCTCTTGCTTATTTCTCCACCTTTCTTCCTCTTTCGGCACTTCTCTTGCCTCTTTCTGCATTTCTTTTGCTTCTTTCTGTACCTTTCTTCCTCTGTCTTTACTTTTCTTGCCTATTTCTGCACCCTTCTTGCCTCTTTCAGCACCTCTCTTGCCTCTTTCTGTACCTCTCTTGCCTCTTTGTGCACCTCTCTTACCTCTTTCTGTACTTCTTTTGCCTCTTTCTGTACCTCTGTTGTTTCTTTCTGCCCCTCTCTTTCTGCATGTCTCGAGTCTTTCTACATCTCTTTCCTCTTTCGGTACCTCTCTTGTTAATTTCTGCACCTCTCTTGCTTCTTTCCGTGTGTATCTTGTTTGTTCTGGACTTCTCTTACTTTTTTCTATACCTCTTTGCCACTATGTCCACCTCTTGTGCCTTTTTCTGCACCTCTATTGCTTCTTTTTGCATTCCTCTTGTCTCTTTCTGCACCGTTCTTTCCTCTTTGTGCACATTTGTTGCCTGATAGTGCACCTCTGTTGCCTCTTTGTGCATTTATTTTGCCTCTTTCTGCACCTCTTTTGCTACTTTCTGTGTCTCTCTTGCCTTTTTCTGCACTTCTTTTGTCTCTTTCTGCACTTGTGTTGCATGTTTCTGTACTTTTCTTGCTTCTTTCTGTACTTCCCTAGCTTCTTTCTCTTCCTCTTTTGACTGTTTTTGCACCTCTTTTAGTTGTTTGTACATCTGAGTAGCTTGTTTCTGGAGCTCACTTGCTTCTTTCTACACATTTCTTCCTCTTTCTGCAGTTGTCTTGCCTCTTTCTGCACTCCTGTTGCTTGTTTTTGAACATCCGTTGTTTCATTATACACTTGTCTTGCTTTTTTTGCTCCTTTCAAGCTTTTTTCTGCCCCTCTCCTCCCTTTTACTGCACCCGTCTTCCCTGTATTGCACTTCACTTGCCTCTTTGTGTATCTCTCTTGCTCTTTGTGCACCTCTCTTGTATGTTTGTGCACCTCTGTTGTTTCTTTGTTCACCCCTATTGTCTCATTCTGCACCTCCGTTGTCTCTTTGTGTATTTCTTTTCGCTGTTTCTAAACCTTTCTTTTACTTTGTCCTTTCCTTTCACTTTCAGCACCTTTTTTCCTCTTTCCGCAGATGTTTTGCTTGTTTCTATACTTGATTTTTTAATAGTTGTAAAGAGAAGAGCAATGTAATTGATTGCTTACTAGTCATTATGAATATTGAGATGTAATTAATTTACAATTGTTAATTAATGTAACAAACTATTGAAATTATTCTTTGTTTTTTAGAAAATTATTTTGTTTGGATTAAAAATTGAAGATGGGAAGAAAATATGAAATGAGAAGACAACAAAGAAAACAGAAGTACTTAAACAAAACTAAAAAGAATACGCTATAAAAAGACCAAAATGTTACTCAGGATAAAGTCTGTTCTGATGTACGAGTTGCTTACTTTCGGTAATGATGTATCTGGTAGAGACGTTGTCTAGCCGCAGATTCCTTAACTTAGAATATCCCCAGGCATCAGACTGGATCCGGTAATATTTTTGCAGCAGCACATCTGCGCATAGGGGGACGGCAACACATGACCCTGCCCTGATGTCACCCACGTACGTGACGTCAAAGAGGTCATATAAGTCCCTTCCCGGGGCACTGTCATCACTTTTCTTGGGAGAAACTTTTCTGCGGCACAGGTGGACTGTGAAAGTATGGGAACAGTGTGCGAAGATTGAAAAATCCATAAAAACAAAGAAGGCAGATGGTGTAAAACACCATCAGAAAAGACAGTATCAGACACTGTATACATATAAGTGAAAAAGTGGAACAGAGCTGTGAGAAAGAACCTCGCAAAGCGAAGCATAGACCCTTCCCAAAGCGTGAGCAACAAGGGAAGAATATCTCAACAGACAAGATAGACTGTTATTACCATGTAGAACCAAGTCGTCCAACAAGGACGGAGCACAGAAAGAACTACAATACACTGCAAGAAGGATAAAAAAGACTTGCAAGTCCCCTATATTAAAGGAAGACTAAAGCAAAGCCCTACCGAACTCCTATAGAGGAGACAAGAGCCCTGATTGAATGGTGAAGGCGGGAGGGAGGGGAAGGCAGCAGGAGAGGAAGAAGAAGAATCTCCTGATGAAGGAGAATCAAAAGGCACCATCTAACAGGAAAAAGGCACCTGGAGGGAGTCAGCCACATATGGCAATTCATTAAGGGGTGCAACAATGTGAGCACCCTTGAAAGAAAACCAATGGCAACTGAAAGGAGGCAAGTGGAAAAGCCCACCTGGCAAGGTCCTCGCGGAACGGGGAGGATGGGTGGGCATTAAGGAATCTGAGGCTAGACAACATCTCTACCAGATACATCGTTACTGAAGGTAAGTAACTTGTATATCTGATAGTGACATCTAGCCACAGATTCCTTAACTTAGAATAGATACCACAGCCATACCCCAAGGGAGGAGGTGGGTCTGTGATAGCACAACAGAAAGTGCCCAAAGCACTGAACCGGCAACCCAAAAAGCTCAAAAGAGCAAAAGACAACAGGAGAAAAGGCATCACAAAAATGCCAGAATGGCGCGACACCATACCCATATGAGTATGAGATGTAGAAACTGCAGTAGCCATATCCCAGAATAGAATAGAGAGTCCAGAACGAAGGAGGAAGAAGGACTACTCCCTGCTCAATGGTGCACTAAGTGGACACCAACCAACGCTAGAGGATAACATGAAGAGATGTAACCAGAGCCTACCAAGGGAGGCCAGAGAGGCCACATTCAGGAGCAAAGGGCAAGAGGCAGGAACTCAGCAACGCCTCAGAAGTACAGCCGGGAACAAAAGACATGCCAAGTGCACACCTAGTCACCAAACAGGGCGACAGGGGTGAACAGCATCACGCTGAAGCACGCTGATGCGGACCACAACTGAACATGCACAGAGTAGACAGCCACGGAGACAACAAGGTGGCGTAGGTAAAATGAGCACGAGACTGCCCAACCAGGCAGCTTGAAGGCCAAGGTGAGAACTCACCCACAAAATACAGGGACGCAGGGTGCAGCACCTGGGACAACCTGCATCAGAGGAGCTGTCCAAAAGGCACAGCAGATATAGAGTAGGGTGACACCCAATGAAAAAGACACACCCAAAGGGAGTGGCTGGCAGCAGAGGCACAAAAAGCACCAGTAGGAGCTGTGAAGAGGAACAGGCATAACTTTTGAGAGAACCTCAAATCTCCAAACCGCTTCCTCCGCCTGTGAGGTGAAAAGCATCCCCCACAGAAGAGTGGGACCATTTAGAACATGAACACCAAGAAAGGAGCAGCATGAAGCTGGGGTACCACCACAGGGAGAGGAACGCAGGAACCCTTATTGCCGAAGATGCAGGAAAAAGCACCATAGTGCACTTAAACGTAATGAAAAGAGACTAAGGGCAAGCTCGAGTACAGCACTGATATGCTCCTTAAAATATGGAGACATAGGACCAGACATCGCAGCAGCGAAGAGAGGTGAAGTAGAAAAAAGGGTACCCTATGGGCAATCCGTATATATATATATATATTCACTGAAAAAACCATAGGTTATAGACCATATATAGTTAGGAATTAGCATTTAAAAAACCTTATTTTACTCACACAAAACCATTGAAATTCCATATATAGTTAGTTGCACTAACTATATATCGCGCACCCGCAATCCACTGCTGATGATGTCACATATTACATCATTCATGACATGGTCAGTGACATCACTGATTACATCACTGATGACATCTCAAATGACATCACTGATGACATCTCAAATGACATCACTGATGACATCTCACTTGACATCAATGATCACATCACTGATGATATCATTCATGTCATAATACAATGCATCTCCTCACACTGTAATATAACCTCCGTTACACCCAGTGTTAAATAGAGAGTATCATTTTTGAAACCATTGACACACCAATACTAGTTACTACATACGCACTCACTGATTCCTATGTCTACACACACATTCACTCATACAATCATTCATACATACAATCACTCATCTTTACAACACTATCATATGCACTCATACACCTATACAGACACTCACACTCTGCCACTCATCCATGGAGTTACTCACACACCTAGTCAGTCCTGAAAAGAATCAATTACACTTCCATTTTCTCATCTATACAGTTAAACACAGAACACCTTACATTTTTGAAACATATACTAACACATAGTTACTCTCTTATAGAATCACTGATACAAGTACACATTGATCTGCACAGAGTCACACACCTCCCAGCCAGCCATACACACACTCAGTCTCCCATACAAATACTTGTGCAACCAATCAATAACCCATATAGCTACTTATATAGCTACTGATCAACACATGCAGCAGCTTGCACAACAACAGACATACTGATGCACACTTTCAGACAGTTTAGTCACTAACCCGTGCATTCAGTAAGACGCATTTAATCACTCACTCATACAGTCAATCACGCACCTACTAAAACCTTCATTCAGACACTTATACATCCACTCATTCTTCAATATGTAAGACATATTTTAACTTTACAGAAACATAGTCACTGGATGTTGTCATCAGTGATGTCATCAGTGATGTCATTTGAGATGTCATCAGTGATGTAATCAGTGATGTCACTGACCATGTCATGAATGATGTAATATGTGACATCATCAGCAGTGGATTGCGGGTGCGCGATATATAGTTAGTGCAACTAACTATATATGGAATTTCAATGGTTTTGTGTGAGTAAAATAAGGTTTTTTAAATGCTAATTCCTAACTATATATGGTCTATAACCTATGGTTTTTTCAGTGAATTTTCAAGGTTTTGTAAATGCTAATTCCTAACTATATATGGTCTATAACCTATGGTTTTTTCAGTGAATTTCAATGGTTTTTTAATAGCAAATATCATAAGCTGTCGAATGTCAAGTACGTGGTAAGAATTTTTTTTTCCGTGTTTATGCACACTGATCTGCTTTGATTGCTGCCCCCCACCCCTCATTTCTATTAGGAGTACTCTCTCTTTGCAGATAGTGAAGGGTAGTTAACGCAGCCCTTTCCCCCTTTGTAATCCGTCGTGCCTGCTTCTCTCTCCATTTGATTGATTGTTCTCTTTGGTTCATTCTCTATTTACAAACAAGCACAGAGTCGCAATACTCTGTTTAGTCTTTGCAGATAGCGAAAAATCGTGTAAAAAAACAAAAGGAATCGAGCAAAATCAGTAGGCCACTAATGGGATCTCTTTTGACCTCGCTAAAATAGAAACATTAGGAACAACCTGTTGAAAATAGCAATGCGTATGTATATAAGCGGCGTTCATTTGTGTTCACAGTACCCCTTGTTGATTGTTTCAATCGAGCATTGAATTGTTCGAAGTTAATTCTCTTAAGGATCTTCTCTACCTGCAAACGAGGAAGAATAGGAATATTCTATCTCCCTTTGCAGATAGTGAAGGGTAGGTAACGCAAGCCTTTAACACGTCGTACCTATTTCATTCCTCATTGATTGATTGATTGTCCGAACATTGACTGTTTGGGAATTAGTTTTTTTTGGAGGTATTCCCTGTTTGCAAATAAACGTAGGAAAATCTTTGCAAGTAGTGAAAGGGTACGTAATGCGGACCATTCTCCCCCGTTGTAATCTGTCATGCCTATCTACTCCCCACTGATTGATGCACCTTTTTCACCCGGACCATTTACTAGAGATACGTCATCTGGCCCGACCAGAGAGCACCCCTAGTGAAAAGGACATATGCAATAATAACGAAGTGATCACTGTATCCTGTTAACAGAAACTTTACCATGAAACAACCTGGAAAGAAAAAAATAGGAAAACGAAAATCAGTAGGCCACTGATGAACATGAACTTTTATTAAACAACGAACAAAGAAACGATAACATAACGTAATGATAAAACCTATTAATGTCCTAGAAACAAGAAAACGTTAAAATATGCCAGTGGTGAGAGACCAGAAAAACAGTAAGAGAAACCAAATCACCCCTCGCTGTCCCACCGCCTGCCACGCCAAAAAAATCGATAGACTAGGGAAAATGCAAGTCAGTAGAACATCCACCCCCACTCTGGAAACTTCCAAGGTGGGGCAGGGTTCCGGCTACGCCCAGCCGGGAGCAGCCCATATAAGGCAGGTCCTGCTGCCACGCCTCGGCCAGGAGATCCTAACGTAGGGTGTAGCCGAAGGAGAGGCCGAGGCCAGCGGGACCCGGCCAGGGGATTGCCTTTACAACGCTGAACAGTTGCAGGGGGGGGAATGTCTCCTCGACCCTCCCCTCTCTCTCCCAGTCCGGCCGCGGTGGCCCTTGAGAGTTGCAGGTAGTCCCGCCACATGCTCTTCCGGTCCGACCACCAACGGTCGGGGGGCCGAGGCCGACGGGATCCGGCTGCAGCCGATAAACCAAGAAACCCGTTCATGGGGCCAGAGCCAGGGGCGTCCGGCCGACATCCACCGGAAGCCCGGCCCGAAGACGGACGGGACACTTCTTTCTTTTATAATGGCTGCGACAACACTGGGGGGGGATGTCTTGCACATGCCTCCGACCCCCCCCTCGTCCTCATCGCCTGGTCCGGCCATAACAAATCTCAAGCGAGACGCCGTGGGGTGCACTGGGAGGGAGAGACGGTGCGAACAGGCCTCTCCCGCCTCCCCAGGTGGAGACTTCCCAGCTGCACCCTCAGCGCTCCAGGCGGTGGCATCCTAACAACTACAGTGCTGCACAGTTTCGGAACGACCTAGATAACGGTTCTTCCACTGTGGCCATGCTGCAACGTCTCGCCCGGCAGGGTGGAGCCCGTCCGCTCATGTGACCCCGCGATCGCCGGTAGCTGCCGAACTCTCAAAATGGCGGTCGACCTGGCAAGAGCGGGCCCAACATAAAGAAATGGCCCGGTCACTGGTTGACTCCACCACCGTAGTCCTCCACGACCTTGAAGATTCTAGAGGAGCCGCGGGAGTCTCCGACCCCCGATGGGGAATGACTGCCATGATCGCCCGTGGAGTGACGAAACTGTATCCGCGGGACGTCGGCGCTCCCATGCTGGCGCCAGCCTCACTTTGAATTACTACAATCCTGCAGACCTCACTTCCGGTGAAAGCACAGTGTGACCCGGTAGGAAAAATTATTGCACCCCCTCCCCTTTTTGACTGATAGTTCAAACCACCGATCCTTTCCTTTGCCCTTTTAACGGAACTTTGGACTGCCTCCCCCTCTTTTACATTTTCTAGAGAAAACAAAACATTAACCACTACATTAGCATAGCAGTTGACACCAGAACTGTTTTCAAATTGAAAACCAACAACATCTTCAACAGAATCCTTTTTGTTTCTGCTGTGACCCTGCTACAGCACAGGCATTGTCCCCAGCAGTAATTCTGCAATGCCGGTAAGAATAGCTGTGGTGCCTACTGGACTCACTCACCCCCGCGGCGCCCCACGCCGTTTTTTGCTGGGCGGCAACTTACTAGACATCACTTTCGTGCCATCTAGATTTCAGCGCGTTCTGCTGCCTTGGAACTATTCGCACAACAGACCGCTACTGACAAGAATATTTCATTATTGGTGCTGTCAATTTCAATAAATCTATTGGATAATTAAAAAGAAATTGCCACGGTCTCTTCGTTGTTTAAATGTTTTTACTGTTTTTGTTTTGTTGTATATATTTATATGTTATTAAAGTTTTATATTCCTACTACTTTGTTGGAGTGCTATATATTTTTAATGTGACACATAATTGTAAAAACTTTGATGTACAAAGAGTCATTCCTGGAATCTTCCGCTTCAGGCTCGGTCCCCTCCCCAATCACAATACAGGATGGTTTTCAGATAGTAGGAACACGTGTGGTGTGACGGATCTCATCGAGTGTGGGCCTTGATCTACTATAACTCCTTTGAAGAGGGGTGATTCTTTACAGCTGGGGCCATAAACTACATCTGCAGGGCTAGCTGATAGCCTGGACAATCGGACACAGAGAAAGAGGAGTGTCAGAGGGTGCGGTAGTGAATAGGGCGAAAGGGAGGTGTCGGGCGGGCACAGAGTGTGATTCTCAGGGAAGAGCAGCGCAGATGGGGGGAGGTTTATTGCCCATGCATAAGACAGAGAGCGGTGGTGACCAGTGCCTAGGGAAGATGCTTGCGTGGGTGAGGAGCCATGCTACGAATCGACAGCGTGCAGAGAGTGGGTCTGGTCAAGACATCTAAAATGGCTGCCGTGCACGACAAAAGTGTGGCATTTCAAAAAAGGCAAGATGGCGCAGACAATGTTTTTCAACACTTCCTCATTTCCTTCGAATCGAACGTTAACAGACGTTGGGGCATATTACCAAAGTTAAGCGATATTTATCGCTAACGATGCTTACCAACCAATTTTTTACCACTAAGCATCGTCAGAAATTATCGAAGATAAACCTTACTATTATCAAGGTTTATCGCAAATGCGATAATAAACGGCCGCAATGCATGAATATCGCTAAAAACTCAGCGATATTCATGCATTACCGAGCTAATACTCTTAGCCATGTTATCCACCTCCCATTGGATAACATGGCTAAGAACTGCTCAGGGCAGGTGTTACTTTTTGGAGATATTCGCGCTTAGCGCGAATATCTCCAAAAGTTGGTAATAGGAGATAGATATCTTGCATGTTGTAATGCAAGTTATTGTGGTATATGGAACTCATACCATAATCTCTCAGGAAAGCAGAAACTGATCCTTTTGGGACCGCCTAAAAAGGCCTAGGGGGTGAGGAGTACTCTACTTTGCCCCCTTTTCACGTTCCGAACTATTTTATTTTACTCTCTTCTGTAATTACACAAAATACCAGCGATAAGATGCATCGGAGACACACAGTGAGAGAAAGGCGGCCGGAGATGAAGAAGACATGTCAAATACACATTGGAGATAATATAGTGGCAGAAGGGAAGTAAATATGAGTAAACTTACCATGTAACATAAAAATGTTGCACTCTATACTATAAGTCTCATTTTATACTACAATCACTTCGCTACAACCTCATAAATTAAAAATAAAAATGAATAATGTCTCAAACAATTTTTGATTTCTAAATATAAATTTATTCTTCAGAATTTTCTAAATTTGAAAGAACTAGTAACATGTCCTCATCAGCAATGTCCTCATTAAAAGTCTCCAATGATGATTCTTGTAACTCTATGGTCTCCAAACACTCGATAAATTCGCCATCAAGAGATTGATCAAAAAAATCATTCAAGTCATCTCCTCCTTGTGACAATATTTCATTATTGGTGCTGTCAATTTCAATCAATGTAGTGGAATCATTCAAGTCATCTCCTCGTGACAATATTTCATTATTGGTGCTCTCAATTTCAATCAATGTAGTGGAATCATTCAAGTCATCTCCTCCTTGTGACAATATTTCATTATTGGTGCTGTCCATTTCAATCAATCTAATGGAATCATACAAGCCATCTCCTCCTTGTGACAATATTTCATTATTGGTGCTCTCAATTTCAATCAATGTAGTGGAATCATTCAAGTCATCTCCTTGTGACAATATTTCATTCTTGGTGCTGTCCATTTCAATCAATCTAATGGAATCATACAAGTCATGTCCTCCTTGTGACAATATTTCATTATTGGTGCTCTCAATTTCAATCAATGTGTTGGACAATTCAAAAGAAATTGCCACGGTCCCTTCATTGTGAGCCATTTTATTTTGAAATTGCTTGCTGTAAATTGCAGAAAAAAATAATCACTTTCATTTATCGTCTTTAGTAATACATAATATAAAACTAACTTTATCAAGTATTTAGTATAACAGAAGGACTGCAAATAAATAACAGAAAACATTTTTCAAATTATCTTCAAGTGTACAACATAGTTCCCCATACAAATTAACAACTCACCTTTTTAAAAGTAGCAGAAGTGTTAGTACTGTGTAAATCAAACACCAGAAATTCACCACCAAAAATTCCTCACAAATGTACCTCAGACAGTAGTATCACAAAATGGCTGTGGTTTCCTCTCATTTGACATATATACATAACCAATTAACTTTCATCACACACAAATACAAAACCAAAGTAACATTTTAATTGGTTCTAAATTTCAACACTTTCAAATGTGTTTTCCCCATGCAATTTTCCATAGGACATTTACATACGTCTACAGCCTGAATGGCTGAACGGAATTACACCAAACTTGGCAAAATGGTACATCAAACCTAAGAGGTCAGGAAGGATCTACTATGCCCCCTTATGGTCATTTCCCCCTTCGCTTTGGCCTCCTCTTGTCTCTCAATCCTACCGAGGGACAAGATGGCGGCCGCTACGGACTGTTTGGAATGTTGACAGACGCCGGAGAACCAATCAGCTTCGCAAAGCTCCGTAACGCGAAAAGTACGCGAAGCGGAGCGCTGTTACAGATATATATCTTTTTTTCAACGTTAATTTCTCAAAATCCACTGGAGCACATATATTGAGACCTAGCAAAGGCACATCGGGCTACCAGTCCCTAATATTTTGCCAAGTTTCGTGCAAATCCATTCAGCCGTTCGATTATTATTATTTTGTTTTTTTTTTGCCCCGCGGGGCCCTTTTAAAACCTCCACATCAAACCTAGGGGGTCAGCGAGGATCTACTATGCCCCCTTATAGTTATTTCCCCCTTTGTTTTGACCTCCTCTTGTCTCTCGATCCTACCGAGAGACAAGATGGCGGCCGCTACGGACTGTTTGGAATGTTGACAGACGCCGGAGAACCAATCAGCTTCGCTTCACAAAGCTCCGTTGCGCGAAAAGTCCGCGAACCAGAGCGCTAACCGGTCCGCTGTTACAGATATATATCTTTTTTTAAACGTTAATTTCTCAAAATCCACTGGAGCACATATATTGAGACCTACAAAAGGCACATCGGGCTACCAGTCCCTACAATTTTGCCAAGTTTCGTGCAAATCCATTCAGCCGTTCGGGCTAAAAGTGAGGCCAACCGCCCTATGGAAAACTCAATGTTAAAAACACGTTTTGGGACCCCCCTTTTTTCTCGGCCCCCACTGGACGAACCCCCCCCAAATTTTCAAGGGCTGCTCAGAAACAAAATGTGCCATTTTCCTGAAAATTTCAGCCAATTCCGTCCACAAACGCCAAAGTTATTAGACATAGAATTTTCAAAAAACCCATAGAGAAAAAATCCTAACTATATATACCTACTGGCGACCGCCAGTAGGTAATATATATATATATATATATATATATATATATATATATATATATATATATACACTGAAAAAAACATAGGCTTCACACCAGTTATAGACCAGTTATAGTTAGCTGAACATTTTACTCATACAAAACCATTGAAATTCCCACGTTATAGTTAGTTGGACTCACTATAACTCGCGCGCCCGCAATCCACTGCTGATGATGTCACATATTACATCATTCATGACATGGTCAGTGACATCACTGATGACATCATTGATGACATCTCAAATGACATCACAGATGACATCACTGATGACATCTCAAATGACATCACTGATGACATCACTGATGACATCATCCAGTGTCTGTGTGTTTCTGTAAAGTTTAAATATGTTTTACATATCGATGAATGAGTGGATGTATAAGTGTCTGGATGAAGGATTTAGTAGGTGCGTGACTGACTGTATGAGTGAGTGATTAAATGTGTCTTACTAAATGCATGGGTTAGTGACTAAACTGTCTGAATGTGTGCATCATTATGTCTGTTGTTGTGTAAGCTGCTGCATGTTTTGATCAGTAGCTATATGAGTGGCTATATGAGTTATTGATTGGTTGCCCAAGTATTTGTATGTGAGGCTGCGTGTGTGTGTGGGTGGCTAGGAGGTGTGTGACTCTGTGCATACATGTGTGAGAAGTTGATTCACTTGGTGTATGGGTTCAAGAGTGCATGTGAAAACAACTGTATGGGCGGTTGGCTGTGTGCATGGGTGTGTTGGTGAGTGAATGGATATCTCAGTGCTACATGTCCAAGTAAGTACATATGTAAAATACAGTGCATGTGAGAGTTGGCATATATAAATGACTATACATGAGAGCCTGTGATTGCATAAGTGACTGTATCTATCAATGTGTACTTGTATCAGTGATTGTAAAAGAGAGTAAGTATGTGTTAGTCTATGTTTGAATAAGTAAGGTGTTGAGTGTATAACTGTATAGATGAGGAAATGGGAGTGTGATTGATTCTTTGCATGACTGACTAGGTGTGTGAGTAACTCCATGGATGAGTGGCAGTGTGTGAGTGTCTGTATAGGTGTATGAGTGCATATGATATTGTTGTATTGATGAGTGTCGGTATGTATGAGTGATTGTATGTGTGAATGAGTGGATGTGTGTGTAGACCTAGGAATCAGTGAGTGCGTATGTAGTTACTGATATTGGTGTGTCAATAATTTCAGGAATGGTAGTTTGTATTTATCACTTGGTGTATCAAAGGTTAGATTAGAGTGTGAGCAGGTGCATCGTATTATCACATGGATGATGTCATCAGTGATGTCATTTGAGATGTCATCAGTGATGTCATTTGAGATGTCATCAGTGATGTCATCAGTGATGTCACTGACCATGTCATGAATGATGTAATATGTGACATCATCAGCAGTGGATTACGGGCACGTGAGTTATAGTGAGTCCAACTACCTATAACATGGGAATTCCAATGGTTTTGTATGAGTTAAATGTTCAGCTAACTATAACTGGTGTGAAACCTATGTTTTTTTCAGTGAATTTCAAAGGTTTTTTAAAAGCTAATTCCTTGCTATATCGAGTTTGTAACCTACGATTTTTAAAGTGAATTATTACGTTTTTTAGTAGTTGTTTTTTATACCTATTAATTATTATATTTTTGATAAAAAAAAGAATTTTCTCTAACGAATTTTTCAATGTATTTTTCCTGTGTTTTTTTTTTATCATTTTACCTCAGAGAGCTCAGGGTGCGCGCACCCGTAAACGTAGCGAGAGCGCTATTCCCGCATGCGGAAAAAAATATAAGTATGTATTTAAAGTAAATAATAATGCTAGACATTCAGTGGCATACTTATAAAACTAGTATTTTTGATTTTAAATAACCGTATTTTAACTTTAAAAGCATTTCCTAAAAATCTAACAAAGCGTCATTCAGGCGCGCCGCGTAAGCGCCCCCGGAAGCGCCTACGTACGTGCCGCGTAAGCGCTCCCAGAAGCGATCCGGTGCGCGTAGCGTAAGCGCTTCAAGTCATGTGACCTTAAAATACCACTTTTCATTGGTTGTTAACAGTTTTTTTACAACTAATGAAAACCCCACCCATTTCCTTCACTACCTCTTCTCTTTCACTTTGGAGAGAGCAAGACCTATTCCCTTCTTCTTCTCTTCAATTCTTTGGAAAGAATGGGTGCAAGACCACCAAGGAGCAGTGATGACTCTGATGAGTTTCTCCATGAGCCAAAAGTGAAGGAGCACTTCATTTGGAAGTTTTTTAGCATTCTACAAGGAGAGAAGACGGTAAATGCTCCAAAGGTGGAGTGCAAGATATGCCATACTATTCTTTCACGGGGTGACCCCACAAGAAAATATAGTTTTGGGAACTCCACCATGATAAGGCATGTGCAAAGATGGCACCCCCAGAACTATGCCCGGGAGAGTGTCAGGGACCTAGCACGCAATCCCCCGAGAGATGGCCCCTCGACTTCCACCGGAGGACCAACATCATCCGTGAGAGGAAGACCAGTCGAGTTGATACCAAATGTTCAGCCTGTTTTTCTGACATTACAATTAGGTGTAAGCAGTGTGACGAACTGCTTTGTTATGGAGAGCAGAGTATCCTACTAATTGTTTGAAAAAGGGAAGAACACCGCTGCCCTCCCCAGCCCTAATTTTTCCCCTTTTTTTTGCTCCTGTTGAGCAGTTTGGCATTCCCTAGTTTTGTTTTTGTTCTGAAAAAAATACCAATTTTTTTTTTAAAACGTTCGGAAAAAGAAGAAAAAAAACAGTTCTTTTTAGAACTACATCCAATTCTCCAAAAAGAGCTATATTCTTTATATATTCTAAAGGAGTGAGTGAAGTGGAGTACAGTGAGAGAGGAAAGGAAAATGAGTGAGGGCGCAAAGGAAGGGACGAGAGGGGAAGGGAAGTGAAGTAGGGGGACTGAAAGAAGGTGAGTCTGGGAGGTGAGTGAGGGGAAGGGGAGTGAACCGGGCGAATGAGGATAAGTGAGGAAAGCGGAGTAAGGAAACGGGGTGAGGAAGGGTAAGAGAAGAGCAGTGAGGTTGAGGAAAGTGGTGATAGAGCGTGGATAAAGGCAAGTGAGCGTAAGACAAGGGGAGTGAGGGAGTGAGGAGACAAAGGGAGTGAAGGAAAGAGTGAGAGAAGAGGACTGAGTGAGGGAGCATAGAAAGATAAGTGAGGGAGTGTAGGTGAGTTATAGGGAGTAAGCGTGACGGAAGAGGAGTGAGAGAGTGAGGGGACGGAGATAGTGAAGCTAAGAGAGAGGGAGTGAGGGAAGGAGAATGAGGATGTGACAGGACAGAGGTAGTAAGAGAAAGAGTGAGTGAAGTGGAGTAAGGTGAGTGAGGTAAGGGGAATGAGTGAGTGAGCGAATGAAGGGAATAGAGGGGAAGAGGACTGAAGCATAGGTACTGAGAGAAGATGAGTGGGGGATGAAAGTAAAGGGAAAGGGAGAGAAAGATAGGGAATGAGGGGTAGTGAGGGAACCAGACTAAGAGAACGGGAGTGAAAGAACGGCAGAGAGCATGAGTAAAGAGGGATGAAAGAGGGTGGATAAAAGTGAGTGAGGGTAAGACAAAGGGAGTGAGGAAGTGAGGGGATAGAGTTACTGAAGGATAGAGTGACCGAAAGGAACTGAGTAAAGGTGCAAAGAAAGATAAGTGAGGGAGTGTGGCTGAGTTATAGGGAGTGAGTGTGACAGAAGAGGAGTGAGAGACTAAGAGGACAGAGAGAATGGGGTAAGAGAGAGAGAGTGAGGGAAGGGGAGTGAGGAAGTAAGAGGACAGAGGGAGTGAGAGAAGGAGTTAGTGAAGTGGAGTAAGGAGAGTAACGGAAGGGAAAAGAGTGAAGGAGCGAAGGAAGGGAAGAGAGAGGAAGGGAAGTGAAACAGGAGATCTGAAAGAAAGTAAGTGTGGGAGTGTGGCTGAGTTATAGGGAGTGAGTGTAACAGAAGAGGAGTGAGAGACTAAGAGGACGGAGAGAATGAGGCTAACAGAGAGAGAATGAGGGAAGGGGGGTGTAGAAGTAAGAGGACAGAGGGAGTAAGAGAAGGAGTTAGTGAAGTGGAGTAAAGAGAGTAAGAGAAGGGAAAAGAGTAAAGGAGCGAAGGAAGGGAAGAGAGGGGAAAGGAAGTGAAGGAGAAGGTCTGAAAGAAGGTAAGTGTGGGAGGGGAGTGAGGAAAAGGGGAGTAAACATGGGAATTGAGAATAAGTGAGGGAAGCGCAGTAAGGGAACGGGGGTGTGGGTGGGTGAGAGAAGAGTAGTGAGGTTAAGGAAAAGAGTGTTGAGAAACTAAATTTTGTATGTCAAACTTACCTTATAAGTAATGTAAACTTAATTACATATTTTCAGTAAATTTAATATCTGTGAAATAGAAAAAAAAGTAAGTTATAATAATTATAATATATATTTCACAATACAAGAGACAAAGTAGGAGATTAAAAGTCATAAACGGGTAGTAAGAGATAAAGTAGGAGTGAAGGACTCAGAAAGGAAAACAAAGGAATGGTGAAGGTCAGAGAGAGTGAAAAAGAAATAGAGGGAGAGCAAATTACTAAGAGGATAATGACATGGATACATTCAGTGACAGAGAACAAGAGAAGGAGAGAGAAATGAAGTGAAAGTGAGTAAGATACTAAAGGAATGTGCATTAGGAAAACTAAAGAAAGAAAGGGCAGTAAAGAAAGGGGAGTGAGTGACAGGGAAGCAGGAGTGAGTGACGGTGGATTCATGACATTGAGGGATGGAAGGTGAGTGAGGGTGAATATAGGGACGTAAGATAGTGAGGGGACAATGGGAGTGAGGGTAACAGAGAGGGAGTGAGGGAAGACAAGTGAGAATATGAGAGAACAGAGGGAGTGAGAAAAAGAGTGAGTAAAGGGGAGTTAGGTGAGTGAGGGAAGGGGAATGACTGAGGGAGCAAAGGAAGGAAAGAAGGGGAAGAGAAGTGAAGCAAAGGGACTGGGAAAAGGTGAGTGCTTGAGGAGAGAAAGAGGAAGGGGAGTTAAGGATGATGAATGAGGATAACTGAGGGAACCGGAGTAAGGGAACAAGGGTGAGGGAGGGTGAGTGAAGAGCAGTGAGGTTGAGGAAAGAGGGAAGATAGAGGGAGGATAAAGGCAAGTGAGCATGAGACAAGGGGAGTGAAGGAGTGAGGACATAGAGGTAGTGAAAGAAAGAGTGACAGAAAGGGACTGAGTGAGAGAGAAAAGAAAGGTAAGTGAGGGAGTGTGGGTGAGTTATAGGGAGTGAGCGAGACAAAAGAGAAGTGAGACACTGAAGGGACGGAGAAAGTAAGGCTAAGAGAGAGGGACTGAGGGAAGGGGACTGAGGAAGTGAGAGGACAGAGGGAGTGACTTAAGGAGTGAGAGAATTTGAGTAAGGTGAGTAAAGGAAGAAGAATGAGTGAGGGAGCGAAGGAAGGAAAGAGAGGGCAAGGGAAGTGAAGTAGGGAGACTGAAAGAAGTTGAGTGTGGGAGGGGAGTTAGGGAAAGGGCAGTAAACATGGGGAATGAAAATAACTGAGGGAAGTGGAGTAAGGGAACGGGGGTGAAGAAGACTGAGAGAAGGGCAGTGAGGTTGAGGAAAGAGGAGTGATAGAGGGTAGATAAAGGCGAGTGGTTGTAAGACAAGGGGACTGAGGGAGTGAGGGCATAGAGGTAGTGAAGGAAAGAGTGAGAGAAAAGGACTGAGTAAGGGAGCAAAGAAAGGTAATTGAGGGAGTGTGGGTGAGTTATAGGGAGTGAGCGTGATGGAAGAGGAGTGAGAGAGTGAGGGGATCGAGAGAGTGAGGCTAAGAGAGAGGGAGTGAGGGAAGGGGAGTGAGGATGTGAGAGGACAGAGGGAGTGAGAGAAGGAGTGAGTGAAGTGGAGTAAGGTGAGTGAGAGAAGGGGAATTATTGAGGGAGCAAAGAAAGGAAAGAAGGGGAGGGGTAGTGAAGTAGAGTGACTGACAGCTGGAAAGTGGTGGATGGGAGAGAGGGAAAGGGCAGTGAAGGAATGGGGAATGAGGATAAGTGAGGGAAGTGGAATAAGGGAAGGGAGGTGAGGGAGAGTGAGAGAAGGCAGGTGAGGGTGAGTTAAGAGGAGTGATAGAGGGTGGAAAAAGGTGAGTGAGCATAAGACAAGGGGAGAATAATATATATTTGATAATACAAAATAATTTCTACAACATGTTATATGGTTTATTTTTGCTGTTCTCAGAATATATTGAATTTCACTTAAAACAGTGACTTCAATACTACTCATCATAAGACAGCGGACAAAAAAAATCAATCAAAATGATTGTGTTTAAAAAACCCATACAACGTTTCAATAAATAATGTAAAATTTAGAAAAAACGTATCTTAACTCACTTTTGATCCACGTACTTTTCCATGTGGCCAAATAGTATATGGAAAGTCCTTTTCTTTGGAAATTACTCACGAGTATTCTTAATCTCCCATTTACCCGAGTTTCTGAAAGAAAAGCTCCAACATCTTTTACATTATGAAACAATAGTTTTATTTCCAACCCCTCGCTTACTTATGATTAATATTTCTTATAATACTCACATCACACACTACGTGATACACTTATATTACCTCTTTGACAACTACATGTTTTTTATTATCTTGATCACTCTCACTCACAAAGTAATTTTGAACAGCAAACTAAGTTATATTAAGTGCTCCAATCTTCATAGGCCAATTACCTTCCCTAAAATTTCGGTTGTAAGAACACTAGGTAAGAATTTTGTAAGTCAGAAGGCAAACGTTGTTTGAAAGTCAATTGAGTATCATTACAATTACTCCAGCCTTTTTGACATTTTAAATAAGCTGTGTAATGTCCTGATGTTGTTGAAGGACCATCATGGTAAATAATTACTGCAGTTGCAAAGATTCTGCCTGAAATTGATAATTGAGAAGCCACAAAATTTTTAATTAAAGTTGTCAATTTAGTTCCATCAGGTCTACTTCGTTGGAACATTAAAATTACATACTGTCCATATCTTTGCATAAATAATGTTGACAGCATTGCAGATTTACATTGAGTACAGACCATGTTTTGAATTGCTTCTCTAACTAGATTATTAAAAGACACTGATTTGCAGTCTGGTAAAGTCAAATATATAAATCTTTCAGTGTCTATTGTAGTACTACTTGAAAAGAAACAATTGTCGCAGTCATGTTGCCATTTATAAGAAAGGCCAAAAAGATTTTCTACATCTACACCTTCATCTTGCAATACAACAAGCATATACATTAGAAATTCCTGACAATCTTGCTGAATATTCTGTGAAAATTGATTTAGACCAGAACATATGTCTAAAACATTTCGAATTTCAGAAACACTTTGTATTTTTGTTCTATCACTGCTACATTTCTCAAACACAGAATTCAACAAACAACAAAATCTTTGATCTCGATTTTCAGCAATCTGTTCTTGTACAGTTTGGAGAAAAAAAACAACATTAACCACTACATTAGCATAGCAGTTGACACCAGAACTGTTTTCAAACTGAAATCCAACAACATCTTTAACTGAATCCTTTTCCTTTCTGCTTACAATTACTGGTTCATCTACTTTTTTTCTTTTTGCAAAAACTTCACTACAATTCTTCTCATTTCTTCTTTTTCGTCCTACCACATTCTTTTCAAATAGAGGATATTGAGGTAAATTTGGAGCATACTCTTTTCTTAACCTATTATATTCTTTTACACAATTTAGATCTGCATTAATCTTTGTCTCATCAAAATCAATCAAGTACAATCCAGATAAAGTTCTGACTCGAGATAAAGCAACATATGCCATACCCTCCTTGAACACAGAACTTCCAATATTCACCAAAGCACTATCTACACTTAAACCTTGAGATTTATGAATAGTCACTGCATATGCCAAAGAAACAGGAAACTGTTTTCTGCGGACATATAAATCTTTCACAAGCAAAAATCGGGCAGAACAACGACTGATTTGTTGTACTTCTTCAATACCATCAAATTTAATTTTTATAAATTCAATTCCATCTCTATTTCGGTAATTCACAAAATCAACAACATGACCCATTGCTCCATTTACTAAACCTCTTTCCACATGTAAGTTACGTCGTAAAATTATACGACAATTTAAAGATGTATACAGAGTCTTTTCCAAACCAGCAGTTTTATATATTGTCTTCTCTAAAGAAACCAATTTTGAATTCAACTTTTCTGACAAAATAATAGTTGCTCCTTCATGTTCTATTTTATCAATAGATTCCAGTTTCACAATCTCTTGATTTTCTAACTTTAACATTTTGTTGTTGAAGATTGAACATTCTTGCAGAGTTGGCATCAAGCATATGACAGATTTGTTATCAGGAATTTTCTCAAAAATATTCTCTGGGAGAATGTTTTCGTCTGGAAACAAATTTGAAATTAATCATGCATGTAAAGCTGCTTTCCCATGCTCACTTACTTTTCCAATTCTTACATTTTGTAGAATATTTTTATAATCTTCATCCTTTGCCTGTCGCATATTTTGTAGCAGTTCTGCATATTTGAAATTTAACCATATGTTAACATTTCCAATGCTTCCTAGGCACTTCCTTGTATCTTCATGTGTAAGCATTTTAAACACTCGTTGTCCTTTCACTGGAGTTAGCTGCAGTAGATCTCCAAAAACAATGATGTGTTTGCCTCCAAATAACACATCATACTCTGTTTTAAGAATTTCTTGCATTCTTAAATGCACAAAAGCAAGCATTACATTTGATACCATGCTTACCTCATCAATGATAAGAAGTTTCATTTTCTTCAAGACTCGGGAAACTTCACAACAAGCTTCTCCAGATAGCTTGTGGTATTGTAATTTATTATCAAGCTCTACTGGCAGCATCAATAAGCGATGTAAAGTAATCCCTTTAATGTTATGTGCTGCCAACCCAGTTGGAGCGGTAACAACACAAGACAGCAATGACTCCGTTCTTTTCTGCAGATACGTTGCAATTGCTTTAATCAGAAAACTTTTTCCAGTTCCTGCTTCTCCACTCACGTACAGTCAGACAGGTATAAATGATGTACATGAGCACTCTTTTTTCTCATGACATAAACCATGCTCAATCTGTTCTGTGACTTCGTCATATATTTGTCTCTGCTCAACGTTTAGTTCTTTTTCCAAATCTTCTAAGTAACTACATCCTCCTGAGCTTGTTCCATGGCTCTTTCAACTTCATCCATGTCAGTGGCAGCTTCATTTTGTATAATTGAAGCAGAACTCTGACTGTCTTGAGAACTATCTCTAGCAATCTCTGCTGCAATTGTAGCTTCTTGCTGTATTTCCTCGTTCAACATTTGCAGATAATTTGAAAAAACAGGACATTCTATGGTATCCTTGGATGCATTGAACGAATCTTCATAAGTAAGAAAATCTCCAAGTAGTTCCTCTTCTGTACGCCAAGGATTAAAGAGTTGCAAAAGAGCTAAGTAATAAAATTCCCTTTTGTCTGGAGATTCACAACTCAATTTTCGATGATTAATCAAATGGCCTTTTCTTTGTTTCACCAGACAGCCTTCACATCCAATTACAGCATATACACCTTTATTGATATCTTCTGTGACGTTCCTCTTAAAAGTATAGGTTTGCAGAACTTCATACAGACAAATGTTCTCAAGATGACTACTTCTATTTGGATAGTATGTATCCAACATGTTTGTCTTCAAAATATCTGTACTGTTTGGTTCTTTCTCCGCCAAATACTCTATTTCTTGTACAGATTTCAAAACTCAGTTTCGTGTTGCAGCAAGACCTAGACTCACCCAAATGATGGTTCTAGATTTGGCATATAGACTTGCTGATGATAACCGATCAGAACATTCATATGCTCCAATTTCTCGATGCGACAACATCTTCAGACTGTAACTGTATAATTTCTTGCTTAGACTCTTTTCATGTGAAATTTCCTCCCACATTTCCTTCAGTTCCGTCTTTTCTGATGTAAGACGTCACATATCGAGCCACAGCAATAGAGTTGTCAGCAACATATTGAATATCCATGTTAGCATTCCACATGGACAAAATAACTAGGTTGTAGTCATTTATGTATTTGGACTCCTCATTTCTTCTTAGGTTGTATGTATTTTTAGGTGATTTCCTTGTCACAGTATGTCGCAGAGAAGACATAACATTGTTCACTCTTCCTTTCGATATTACTGGACGTGGAAATGCAAATCGACATTTTGTGTAGAACTTGTCCTTGGATTTGTATTTTCGACGACAGTATTTTCCACAACGATGGGTTTGAAAGCATAAAACTTGATGTCTTAAATTGTTTTCTTCTGTACTTTTCGGAACAGCACATGTAGAATACTGTTCAATGAAACTCATCACTTTCTCATCTGAATCTGTTCCAAATTTTGGTGCATCTTTAATCCATAGCAGCATATGTATGTAAGGAGAATCTCTTGCTTGATACTCCTTTCTCCAAAAGAAATACAAAACCTCTCCAAGCGGAGGATTTTTTTTGTTTGTAATAAAAGACATCATAGCTTCAAACCTATGATTGAAATACCTGCATACATTAACTGGATCCAAAGAGCACAGTTCTCCAGGTGTCTTGTATTCAATATTTTCAAAGTTTTTATTTGCCTCTCGTAGAAATTCATGTAAGTCTTCCCAAGCATACTCAGCACATCTAAGAGCGAGGAACCATGTAGGAGTTCCTAAGTTTCTTAGCATACATTTCAATTCCCCATGACGATGGTACCAATACTCGTTAGTACCACGCTGACATGCCATGAGATTAATTAGCTGAGATTCCAAAACACTGTCTTGCAGTTTCACTTTATCCATAAAGTCCCTTGCCGAAACATTTTGTGGATGTACTCCACTTTTCAGTATATGGTTCACTGCATAAGAAAGTCCAGACAAGTCACTCTCAAACAGTAGATGGAACAAATATGGAATGCATTGACGAAACCTTGGATCTTCTGCATGTAATCTTAAAGTCCGGTATTCAGATGCAGGAATTTGAACAGGTCGGTCGTCATATCGTCCACCTTGACCTGTTGGAAATAACTGTGGAAAACAACGAGCTTCCAAACTTTCTACCCATACACTAATGGAACTTCCTTTTGCTTCTTTCATTTGAAACAAGTCAATAGCATTCCCCATTACTTCTTTGGAATGCAATGGATGAACACTATAATGTTCATAAATTTCTTCACCTCTAGAGACATCAACTTTTTCAATTTGCCCAGCTGAGAAATCACTGTCCTCTTCTACAGTTGTTTCCTCTTCTCTTACATATACATTTTTGTAGTAGTGATTATTTTTTACCAAATACAACATTGCCTTTTTGACTTTCCTAACATCCACTAATTCTTGCCAGATTTTCTTACTCTTTGTCGGAACACCATTAACTAGAATAACCAGAGGTTCCTCTTCTACTTTTTCTACACCTATTGTATCAATATTTTTCTTAAAATCTAGAGGCAAATAAACGACTCTTCCCTTTAATCCTCTCTGTAAATCTGAAGGAGGCAATTTCCATGTCTTAGGCTCCATGCGAACAATAGCCTGAAAAGGATGCACACATTGAATCAGAATAGACTCATAGGTATTTAAATCCATCAATTCAGAAGGAATGTCTACCAACTCCAGATTATTATGAACAGCTCTAGAAGGCATTCTGTTTTCATTTAATTTATTATAACAATATTTACAAATACGTTGATCAGAACCCAAATCAAAACAATTTTCTACCAACAAATAAGTTGCAAAATCCTTCCACTCATTATTATTTTCCAATTCACTTTTTACATATAAATAAACTAATCTAGTCTGATCTTATAATGAGTTCGTCGACAACACACACAAGTAAAATTAGGCCTTTCACTTGAATTGACCTTAAACTTTGTAATATCATGGTCAAATTTTTCTGTTTTTGAAATCTCTACATTCTCTTCCACATTACCTTCTATTACTGCATCAGTTTCTGCACTGTCCTCTTTTTCACCAATGTAACAAAACTCAATTTCTTCACAAATGTTCTTCACATCTAATTCAGTTCTATGCAAAGGAGCACTGTTTAACTGTTTTAGCTTAAGTGCTGGACTTTTTGCATAATACAACCTTCTCAATAATTTCCTCACTTTATTATGATCCTAAAATGGTGAAAAACACTCTGACATACTTTTCTTGAAAGACAAGCCAGTGAATGCCCATGCAAACCTGTTTTTTCTCTCACTCTACAAGGATCTAACTCTTGCAAAATTTTCATTTTTTGTTTTAGACTTTTCTTAGTATATGTCCGTAAGAAACTGCGAAACAAATCAATTGAATCCTGTCGCACACTACAAATACTACTACAGTTCCAAGTATACACTGGAGCCTTAGGACATCTCCCTAAAACTTCATCAGCTAACACCTCTTCTGTATTTCTATGCACAATGTTTTCTTTTTCAACCGGACAACCGTCCTTCACCTCATATGCTCGACCATTGGTGTCAACTGCATGCACCAAATCATTATCCTGAAAGTAACTTTCTTCATTAAAAAATGGCTCACAACTTGAACTATGCTTCCATTCTCCAGAAAAAAACATCACAAAAATTAGTCAGATTAATTACTCTTTTCCACTTACATTTTGATTTGAACACATTGATTACCTTATCTAGTGTACGAATTATATTGATTACTAAACTATATAATTTATTTTTCACTTTAAATGCTTCATCCACAATCTTCACTATGCTTTTTTTTTCTTGTAAAAAGCAGTCTTTTTTGATACCTCTTTACATTTTTTAATAAATTTGAAACTATTCTGTTATAAAACATTCCTCTACGAATTTCAATAAATTGATTTCTCCTCCTATTGCTATAGACAATATCATCTCCTTCTACAGGTCTAACATTATTTGAGGGGCTCAGTTTCTTCTTTCTACTTAGAGATGGCTTATTCTTCTTTGAAACAGCATCTTTTTTTTTGACATTTCAATAACTTCCTGAAAAAATCCTTAGTTTGCTTACCAGGAGCATTATTTTTTTTCACTGAAGATTTTGTTTTGGATGAGTCTTGTATTTCTGTTTTCTTGGACCTTAAATCCTGTTTATATTTCTTTTGACGTCTTTCCTTTGACGGCATATTCTTTTATCTTTCTGTAGATGATTATAATCTGTGGTAAAAAAAAAATAACATATTATAGACCACTACAAACATACTACATAGCAATTACAATAAGTAAACGATATAAACACTAGTTTACAACATAAGTTAATTTATACCACAGCAACTGTGTCACAGTAACAGGGCAGTACAGTTTCATTACTAATCTTACTCTCTGCCTGCACCATCTCACTCTGTGCCTGTGTCTTATGTCACTCTGTACCTGTGTCTCCTCTCACTCTGTGCCTGTGTCTCATCTCACTCTGTGCCTGTCCCATCTCTCTCTCTTTGTGTGTCATTTCTCTCTTTGCGTGTGTCTCATCTCACTCTGGTAAATGCTTCATGGTAAAAAGAATGGCTTTAACATTTTTGATAAGGATCACACTGAGTCTCTATATGAAATAAGGAATTATATTTTTACATTTTTCAATAATGTCACCTGTGTCTGCTCACAGTTTGCATCTCTAAGCTAAAAGGGTACTATGTGCCTGTGTCTCACCTCACTCTGTTCCTGTGTGTCATCTCACTCTGTGCCTGCCCCATCTCTCTCTCTTTTTCATGTATCATTTGTCTGTTTGTGTGTGTCTCATCTCACTCTGGTAAATGTTTCATGGTAAAAAGTATGGCTTTAACATTTTTGACATGGATCACACTGAGTCTCTATATGAAATAAGGAATTATATTTTTACATTTTTCAATAATGTCACCTGTGTCTGCTCACAGTTTGCATATCTAAGCTAAAAGGGTACTCTGTGCCTGTGTCTCACCTCACTCTGTTACTGTGTGTCATCTCACTCTGTGCCTGCCCCATCTCTCTCTCTTTTTTTATGTATCATTTGTCTGTTGGTGTGTGTCTCATCTCACTCTGGTAAATGTTTCATAGTAAAAAGTATGGCTTTAACATTTTTGACAAGGATCACATTGAGTGTCTGTATGAAATAAGGAATTATATTTTCAAATTTTTCAATAATGTCACCTGTGTCTGCTCACAGTTTCCATCTCTCTAACTCTCATCAAATTATTCACCCAGATCCATTTAAAATCGAGCTTCACTCACAGTGTGATATTAGGCACATGACCAGGATTTTACATGTAATCTACCATGTCTGTCTCGGCATGCAATATGTGTGTCTCTGCTCATACTATTTCACTGTCTCTACTGGCAAACAACAGACCACATATATATAAGCAAGACATAACATTCCTTTTTCATTTCAATGGCACACCCTGGATTCTTTTGCTGGTCTGCTGCCGCCGGAGCTGTTGGGAGAGGACAAAGAGGGTTAGTTCAGCCTCCCCCGGGGCTTTGTACCCTCGGGGGAGGGAAGGTCCCCTGCCTCCCTGATGACGTGTGCTAGCTCTTCCCTGTCCTGGTTGGTTACCGCCTTGAAGACATCCCTGCTGGCTCTGCCCCCGGATGCCACTAAGGGCGCCACGCCTCTAGGTTCGGGTGGCGCCGTTCATAGTGTGCCTACCGGGTGCAAGTCGCCTCCTTCCCATAAAAGACATGAAACAGGTTGTTGTCGTTCACCGCGTAGTCTTTTATTTATTAAACTTCAAGCAGTGTCATTAATCCTTTATTCATCTTGATTAGGGTTTAAGGTAAATCTTTAAAATTACTTGCTTATCCACACAACATTATTAAATAATCTCAAAGTTATAGATTGTTATTATATTTACACCCCGCTCTCCCAGGGGCCTTTTTAGCTTGTCCTTCGGGCTGTGCCAGCAGGCCACAACCAAGATAGCCTGCTCTCCTTAAGTTGACCGCCCTCCGGTCAACAGAGCCGCAGGTAAATAATCTGCCACTACTTGTGACAAACATACCGGGGTATACCCCCTCCAATGTTTATAAACCGACACCCCGTCATCACGGGTAGGGCAGGAGTGGTCAGGACCACCAGCAGGTCAGTCCCCCCTCTCCCGCCAGCCCAGAGTCCCACAACGACTGCTTGCCCTTTTCCATGGGCAGCCAGTCCATACCAAAAGGGGAAGTCCACACCCTTTTCTTGCTTGTGCCACCGCCACAGGGCGAGTAGCTTACTGGCGCGCTCGCCCTCCCCCCGACCTAACAGCCTTCGTTGCTGGGTGCCACTTCGCACCACTCCCTGTTCATGTATGAATTCACAGCTGATGGCACGCAGGGCCTCCCATCAGTAACGTAGAAGGTAGGCCGTTGATAATTAACTTCATGCTGGCTGCAACTTCTTGCAGTGACATGCATTCCTTGCCAAGCTACCTGGCAGTACTGATCCTCTGATAAAATCAAAGATGATTGCAAGCTTGGGGAGCATCTGGTAATTCTATGTTCTAGAAGGTTACTTTATTCCATTATCACATATGATGTCCCAGGAAAGATAATGCAGAGAATGAATAATGTGAAGCATACCCCGCGGCTGACGGAGCCTAATCTTAGCTAATGGGGTATTGCAGTAAATGTAACCATTTGACACTTAGTTACTGCGGGTGGTCACATTAAGAACATCATATCTAAATGAAAGCATACTTCACCTCTTTACAATGTGAACGCCTTAACCATGAACCTATAAGCTGCTTTGGTAAATTGTCTGATTAACACCAATTATTCATAGTAATGACATACCATCTCTTTAGAAGTTCCACGTACTTTATAACGTGCCACTTACAATACCACTTAAATGAGTGGGAAACAAATTAACCATTTCTTCCCGGAAATGAGGTTATCCGTTATTAAGACTAAGGTAACGTAGAGCTAATCTATTGGTGAATGAGCCATGAACCATGACGTCAGAGCATATAGCACACAATCACATAAGTCCGGCGTTTGAAACACCATGCCTAAACCTTTCAGTCGTGTGACATGGACGCTTCCAGAGAGGCACGTTTGTTGAGGCAGAAAGTGGCATCTTTCTACACGTTCGGCTTTTTACAATGAACTGGGATGTGGGCTGGATACTAACACGTGGTTGAGATTAATTCGAGCCTTCCATCCATCACTTTAGTGTATGTTATTTAAAATATTCACAATCCCAGACACCGGAGAAAAGAAGGATGCGTAAAGGACCACCCGAAGGGGAGCTTAGAAATGTTACACCCTGAAGTAAATGCTTCATTTACCTTTACTATACCAGATTTGCTTTAAATGTTTTAACCTACCTTTGTTGTGTATGCAATCACTGCTTACTAAGGAAACTAATAAGTAACGACAATGGGCCAGTTGTATGTATGTCAATTTTCCTGGTTAAAAGGGGAAAATGCAACACCTTTACCGCGTATTAATTGTACCCATGACGTCAAGATTTATAAGAACACCTTGTTAAGGATGTCTGATCTAATAGCTTATGTAAACCATTGCAATACTTATCATGAAACTGGCGAAGATCCGGTACTTGGCCTGTTAAGTAATTGTTTACCGATTTATAATGAACGGGATAGCCATGGGCCTATGGGTACTTAATGCGGAAGAGTACATTGCCCGCTTGTAACCCACCCATATAATAACGGTATTTAAGAACATTGTTTGAATATTAAGAGAAGGTCTACTAGTGTAATGTTTACCGAGTATTTTTTTTGTTAATGGAAGCCATCCGGATTTGAGTCCCTCCGGAAGAGCTAATAGTGAAAAAGCATCAAGCCACGATATGCGACATAAACTGATTTGTTGAGGAAAATTGCAGGCCTATTCTATACACTGCCTCCAAAGTAAGCCTGACTGCTCTGTGCCAAGCTACCATAGGGTGAGTGCAGGTTAATTTGGAGTTACCTGCCTTTAAACTGACTAGGATTGTGGTTGCTGCTTGACAAGGGCTAAGATCCCAGACGAGCAACACCCATTACTCCATTGGCCTTCTTTATTTGTAAACTCTTTAATATAATTGTTTATCAGTTATGAACATCACTGTATTCAAATACTTACACATATATACGTAATCATTCTATTTTAGCGCCCGTTCTCCACGGTGCCTTTGTTTGACCTCCGGGCTGTGCCAGCAGGCCACAACCAAGATAGATAGCCTGCTCTCCTCAAGTTAAACCGCCCTCCGATTAACGGAGCCGCAGGTAAATAATCAATAACTGCCACCACCTATGGCAACCAACGGCTTCCAAGGCAGGGCTAGGGAATCCAGGACCACCAGGAGGTCAGCCCCACATCTCCCGCCAGCCCGGAGCCCAGATGATTTATAAGAAGATAGGTGAATACCACCTGGGTGAAATTATGTTGGTACTAATATTACATGCCACTTGACCATATTCAGGCGGAAAACTCCTGAATACTGAAGCCAACATTTTTAATATTTTGCCTCTCCTTCCATAGAAATTAATTGTTTCCATTTTTACATGTTGGCATATATGAAATACTGCATTATGGTGCATGTCAGGAAGCCATAAGCCATGATTCCTTTGCAAATTCCACAAAGCGAATATCCACACTTACTCCGAAAATTTATGACCCTTTTTGGGCGTTCAGTTTCACATACAGCACCACTTTTAGCAAACAAAGAACGCCGTTAAATAAACAATTTGCTATTTTAACCAAGGAAAAACCCAGTTTGTTTTTCATTAATTGCTTTCTGCGTTTCTCCCTTTTTCCTGATTCTTAGGGAGACTGAGGAGACTGTAGAGAAGTATCTATTTCGCCAGTAGCTCTTAAAAAGCAATTCTTTAGGGGAACCGTTGTTCGACAGGGAGGTTGGCAATTCACTTCGAGTTGTATTTAATTGCAAATACACCCCTTTATTATGCCACCATTTCATGTATTATGTTTCAAACTGCTATCTATCTTAAGTATGTTCGAAGAACGAAGGAAGTCACTCCGCGAGGAATGCTGCCAAAAACAAAGGATTCAGCCTGATTGCACGAGCAGAAATAAAGACCGGAAAAGGTAGTGTCAATGGAATTGTTCAACGGTATCTAAAGCCAGCCCGCATTACTCTAATTGATCTTAAGGTGTTATTAATTGTTTGAAGGCTAAGAAAGATCTTGCTTTATGTCGAAGCTTTAGACCAGCATCCGGGTTGACAATGTATATTTTCGTGTGATGCAACTTGTTGAGAGGCACTATATACATTAAGGCTTTATGTTGTTCATAACTGAAGAATAAAACGAAAACGAATTCCTCTTACTAAGCACCTACTGATTTATAAATGCAGCTCATTACGTGGACGTGCACTCAAGTGAAGCAGTCCAACTTCTGCTAGCTTTCATTACGTGCATGCTTGAGCCGTCAGTTAAGCGACATGAAAAGGCAGGAGATGTCGGATTATAAAGGGTTGAAACTAAGGTTATTATGCATAGTTATCTGGGCAACATATGCATTTGCACGCGCTTGGCCTTTCGCACGCTTCCAAACCGTACTCAGATTGCAGCCTTTTGAATTAAAATGCCACTCTGCTGTGGTTTCCAGCATGAGCCGGCATGACCAGAATTATTTATGTTAATTCCGAAGGAGCTGCGTAAATAATCTTTTCATATAAGTCGAGCCAGTGAAATTGTGGTTTCCGGCATGAGCCGGCATGACCAAAATTATTCAAAACTTTGTTATTTTAGGAGGATTGTGTGTTTAAGAATGAATACACCCGGGGTGTTTGTGGGTTTTCGCTGTTGGTCCGGTTTTTGATTGAGTTCTGACACCCTCTTAAAATGGCCGCACTGGTAAACTGCCGATTCTCTTAAAATGGCCACCCAGTTAGACAACATGCAGCTAATGCTCTAAGGCAAGTTCCAGCGATGCCGTCGCGTTACCCTCAGTTTGCTGGTCTCTGAAGATGTGCCACCCTCTTAAAATGGCCGCACCGGTAAACTGCCGATTCTCTTAACATGGCCACCCAGTTAGACAACATGCAGCTAATGCTCTAAGGCACGTTCCAGCGATGCCGTCGCGTTACCCTCAGTTTGCTGGTCTCTGAAGATGTCTGAAAATAGCTTTATTTCATTACGCTGAGCACAACCATATCAGCCCACACCATAAAAACAATGCTTCAGTCAATACAGGAAAGGAAAACACACTCGATGCAGAGCGGTCAGCTTTTAAGAAGCTGAGCAGAATTCTCTCAATATCATTTAAGGGTATTTTAAGACTCTTCCTCTTGCGATTGGCCGGCAGGCAGCTTAGCCCACGGGAAGGATGCCTTTCTTGAAAAAACCTGTCTATCTGAAAACGGATGGCAAGTTCCAAGACGTTTTTCTTTGTTGAATTACCTCTTTATGATTCAAATACCATGTGAACACGTCGGTGTGATTTGCCGCTGGTTTTACCCGTGGCCCTAAATCTGCTTATTAACAATTGCATATGTATCACCACGAGCACCACTGGGGGTTAAAATATTTGCGCCCAATAGCCTTGAAGGCACTGGTTCACGTGGAGTTGTTAAAACACTTTCCACCACACTTCCGTGATCTGCTCTAGTTTATTTATGCTGAAACGCTGAGCCAGATTCATTTACAATTAACTGGAAGACTGACAGTAATAAAGCTCAAGAAGTTTCAAACATATCTAATGAAATTATACTTCCTTGATATTCAAATAACAACTCGTTTATATCTCCGTCACTCAGCTGTTGCAAAAAACTAGCAATGCAATCTATTTTAAACAAGACGCAGGTCGCTTAACAAGAAAACCCACGTTGAATGCGAACATGCTTCGAAACAGTAATAAAGCTCATGAAGTTTCAAACACATCTAAAATGAAATTATACTTCCTTGATATTCAAATGACAGCTCATTTATATCTCCTTCACTCAGCTGTTGCAAAAGCTAGCAATGCAATCTATTTTAAATAAGACGCAGGTCGCTTAAAAAGAGAACACACGCTGAATGCAGACATGCTTCGAAACGTAGCTTGTTTAAGGTGATATTGTTTCTCGTTTTCAATGTACTAAATAGCCGCTAAAAGCACACAGCCTGCTTCGAAAAATTAATATTTTTGTTCATAAGAGGTAAAACGTATCCTATCATAAAAAAAATTACATTCCCCTGGTCATCATTACCATTCCATACCCATTATACGCTAGCCCTGATGCTTCCGCCATTGCATGCCGCGCTGTGGATTCCTTCCATGTTCGTTGCTTATATTATCGGGCTGGTTCCTGCTCCGGGCCTGGAATTCTCCCCGACTGTATTCCTTTAGACAGCGCTTTTCCTCGAATTAAGGAAATGAAAAGAATCGGTTAGGCTAAGACTCTCACACTATCGCACAAGTAGCGCCGCTGGAGCTCGGTGAGCGCTCGGCCTAATCAGCAACACAAAAATCTCAATAACACTCACCTAATGACTACGCTGTGAGGCCCTCTCCTTTCCTCCACGTGCAGTAACCCAGCTAACACCGTAATTCTTTTGCTGGTCTGCTGCCGCCGGAGCTGTTGGGAGAGGACAAAGAGGGTTAGTTCAGCCTCCCCAGGGGCTTTGTACCCTCGGGGGAGGGAAGGTCGGCCCTGCCTCCCTGATGACGTGTGCTAGCTCTTCCCTGTCCTGGTTAGCTACCGCCTTGAAGACATCCCTGCTGGCTCTGCCCCCGGATGCCACTAAGGGCGCCACGCCTCTAGGTTCGGGTGGCGCCGTTCATTTTCATTTCAATGGCACACCCTAGATCTTGTTTGCACAGCTTAGAGCCTACTTGTGAAGTAAGAGGCCTAACAGACATGCTGCCTAAGATTCCCTACTAGTACATATGCTAAAGCCTAACTGACTTTAAGAAAACATGTATTTCCATATTTTTAAAGACATCAACTAAGCAAATTATTCACCCAGATTCATTTAAAATCGAGCTTGACTCACAGTGTGATCTTAGGCACATGACCAGGATGTTACATGTAATCTACCATGTCTGTCTCTGCATGCAGTATATGTGTCTCTGCTCATACTATTTCACTGTGTCTACTGGCAAAAAGCAGACCACATATATATAAGCAAGACATAACATTCCTTTTTCATTTCAACGGCACACCTGGATCTTCATTGCACAGCTTAGAGCCTACTTCTGAACTAAGAGGCCTAACAGACATGATGCCTAAGATTCCCTACTAGTACATATGCTAAAGCCTAACTGACTTTAAGAAAACATGTATTTCAATATTTTTAAACCCATCAACTAAGCAAATTATTCACCCAGATCCATTTAAAATCGAGCTTGACTCACAGTGTGATCTTCGACACATGACCAGGATGTTACATGTAATCTACCATGTCTGTCTCTGCATGCAGTATGTGTGTCTCTGCTCATACTATTTCACTGTCTTTACTGGCAAAAAACAGACCACATATATATATATAAGCAAGACATAACATTCCTTTTTCATTTCAGCGGCACACCCTGGATCTTGTTTGCACAGCTTAGAGCCTACTTGTGAAGTAAGAGGCCTAACAGACATGCTGCCTAAGATTCCCTACTAGTACATATGCTAAAGCCTAACTGACCTTAAGAAAACATGTATTTCCATATTTGTAAACACATCAACTAAGCAAATTATTCACCCAGATCCACTTAAAATCAAGCTTGACTCACAGTGTGATCTTAGGCACATGAGACACATGTCATGACACACACACAAAGAGAGAAATGACACACAGAAAAGGATAGATTGTGCACGTGCAAAGTGACATGAGACACAGGCATAGAGTACCTTTTAAGCTAAGAGAGGCAAACTGTTAGAAGGCACAGGTGACATTATTGAAAAATGTAAAAATGTAATTCCTTATTTCACACAGACACTCAATGTGATCCTTGACCAAAATTTAAAAGCCAGACATTTTACCAGAAAACATTTTCCATAGTAAATCGTTTTTGACACAAAGCACAGCCCATTTAAATGACCACTACAAAACAAAGCAGAAACTTAACTCATTTCCAAAATACATTTCCAATATGCACCATTCAATTTTTACACAGCATTACAAAAAAACATGACACACAATGCAAGAATAAAGAAGCACAATATGCTTCTTAATCTTCCCCATACTGCATACAACAGTCTATCTTCATTAAATGAATCATACATCAGATAACACACAGACACAGAGTAAGGTGAGACACAAGCACAGAGTACCCTTTAAGCTAAGAGAGGCAAACTGTTAGAAGTCACATGTGACATTATTGAAAAATGTGAAAATGTAATTCCTTATTTCAAACAGACACTCAGTGTGATCCTTGACCAAAATTTAAAAGCCAGACATTTTACCAGAAAACATTTTCCATAGTAAATCGTTTTTGACACAAAGCACAGCCCATTTAAATGACCACTACAAAACAAAGCAGAAACCTAATTAATTTCCAAAATACATTTCCAATATGCACCATTCAATTTTTAACAGCATTACAAAACAAATGACACACAATGCAAGAATAATGAAGCACAATATGCTTCTTAATCTTCCCCATAGTGCATACAGCAGTCTATCTTTATTAAAAGAATCATTACTCACCTTTAAAAATGCGTTGGAAGATGTAGAACAGTGTCAGTCACACACACCAGATTTTCTTAAGAAGAATCTCTGAATAATGCTTCTGTCACTGCAGCCTCAGAATAATGGCACAGATTCCCTCTCATTTCAGACCCATATTCTTGTACATAACCAATCAAAATTCTTCACACACAAATTCAAAACCAAACTGCACATTTTAATTGGTTGTACATTTCAACACTTTGAAATTCACATAATATTCACCCATCCCCCCAGTGCTCATTCACCCTGTTAGCATGGTAACTCCCACCTAACCCAGCACACAGTTTAAAAGTTAATCATACTATGTTGCAAAAGAATCCAGCAAGGGTGTTTGACCTCTCAATGTACTAGCTAATCATGTGCAATGTTTCTTTAAATGACTTTTTCTCAACCATTAAAATGACTTCTTTAATAAAAAAAAACATTCACCCTAATTTTCAGTGGGGAATTTTAAGAAAGCACCAATCATTTCTTGTTTTTCAAGTGCACTGAATCTCAACCACTTTTTTTTCATAATTCCTACTTTCAAACTGCCATTTCATTTCCACAACTCATCTGAATAGAAGCCCATCTACCTTCAAGATGCCAAAAGTCTGGTTTGTGGGTCATAGCTTTGTCTACTGGAGTGAAAAATGTGCAAGTAACAGAGGTATTTACAACCTTGATGTACCAAATGTGGACATTGTGTGGATTGGACAGAGAGGATTAAGAAGTCACCAATTGATACCATTGATAAAATCCTTTATGCATCTACCACACCCTGACCTCATAATTGTGCACTGTGGTGGCAATGACCTGGGCACTTTGACTGGGGTAGGTCTGGAAATGCTTTTAAAGGACATCTTTGGGCAATTGATGTCACTTTTTCCAAAAACTGCCTTGATATTTTCTAATATATGCCAAAGGCAAAAATGGAACTGGTCCAACCAATTTTGTCCACAGATTGAGAAAGCAAGGAAAAATGTGAATAAATCTGTTTCTGCTTTCCTCAGAGACTATGGTAGGGGTTCCATTTACCACAACAACTTGCGTTACAACATGCAAGGCATCTATAGGAGAGATGGTGTACATTTTACAGATGAGGGGAATAGAGTCTTCCTCTTGAATTTGAGACTCTGCATTAGTACCTACTTGTAGGTACAAAAAAACACCCACATAACACAACATCTCTTTTCAGAGCTACCCTACCTCTAAGCACTCTAAATTATTTTTTTACTCTAATTTTTTACACTGTTTTTCCCCGTGGTGCGCTCAGGGTGCGCGTACCAGTGAGCGTACATGGGAACGCACCCAGCGCTTACCCCGCGAAAATTTCAAAAATAAATAAATAGTTGTTTTGCCCTTCAGGGTCCTTCTAGGCCCCCCTCAGAAAACCTAGGGGGTCAGGGGGTGTCTATCCTGCTCCCTTTTAATCATTTCCCCCTTTTTATTTTCACCTCTTGTGTCTCGATTCTACCGATAAACAAGATGGCGGACTCTCCGGACTGTTTAGAATGTTGACAGACACCGGAGAGCCAACCAGCTTTCCGCTCGCGCACTCCCGTAGCTCGCCGGGTGTGCTCCCCGGTACGCGTACCGGTGAGCGCCTATAGATATATATGTGTTTTTGAAGTTAATTTAAAAAAAAAACACTAGAGCAATTTTCACCAAATATAGCAAAGGCACTTCTGCGTACCAGTCCCTACAATTTTGCAAAGTTTGGCGTAATTCCGTTCAGCGGTTCGGGCTGTAGCCTTGTCACTTCGTCCTATGGAAATTAACATGGGGAAAAAACGTTTTGGGAACCCCCTTTTTTCTCGGCCCCCACTTCACGAATCCCCCCGAAACTTGCAGGGAAGGAAAATAGCGGAGCTGGCCTACATTTTGGAAAATTGGACGCAAATTCCTTAACCGGCGCCAAAGTTATTCCCAATACAATGTTGCGGATTTCCTATGGTAGCTAGGTCCTAACTATAACTACCTACTGGCGACCGCCAGTAGGTAATATATATATATATATAAGCTCAAATTGCACCACAATGCAGTGCACTCCCGGCACTCCCGGACTGGTGCTTGTAATGCAATGGTGCGTTCGCGTAGATATGCGCGCTCACTCCTTACAGGGACAAGCGTAACATGACGCTTTCGGCAATGCCTTAGTCGTATGTTTACATTATACATGCCATAAAGCAACCATTTTGAAACCAGGGTAATGCAAATCACATGCTCAATAATTCATCAGAATCAAAAACGGACTACATGGTGCCGATGTTAGGCGCCATCTTAGAGTGTCTCAATATAACTTTAAACGAGTACATTAAAAACTCTATATTACTGTATAACAATGCAAACCTTGTCACAATCATTGCATTAAATACAGAAAACGTATTACTGCATCAGTTATTGCATCATTATACACGTCGATATCAACATTATTAATGCATAAATGTTAGTTATAAACACACACTTCTGGACGACACACCTGCGTGCTGGGCAACGAGGCCCGTGACGGTTACGGGGCGGCCTTCTCTTCCACCCCTATTGACTTTCTCTACTGATGAGGGAAGATATCCCGAAACCCGGGCCATGTCCCGGGTCTAGAGATCGGGGGAACAACAAGTATCTACTTGCACCTACATAGGTGAACCACTCACGAACTTTCAGTAATTCTGCGAACTTCAGGCACTACACATACCAGAGTGCTCAGGGGCGACCCGGAGGAGGGGCTAGCGATGTGCGGTCCATTGCTATTTTTTCTATATACACACATAATTCATGCAACATTTAAACATTCGATAACAGAGGCAAAATGTAGTTTATAAGTCAATTCAGCCGTGTATCGGCTAACTAACATGTAATTGCTTACAAACAAATAACGCCGTGTATCGGCTAACTGGCAATGATATTATACAGTTAATCTCAAGAACAAAAAATAGATAAACTAGTCCGCAAATACAAAAGAAAAAGTTTTATCAAAAGACCATTCGCATTTACTTTAGCACTGTCACAGAATTCCAACTCAGTTTGAATGTCAGGAACCCCCGACTATTCAGTCCCCCAAATGCACTGACAGTTCTTCACCTACATTCATCCCCCTTGGGGTCTTGATTCCAAGGTCTATAATATATCTAGATTCAAGCCTACAGAGCTTTCTAATCCTATCACCTCCTCTTATACTGATAGGGACAGAATCCAGGCCATAATAACGTAATAGATCCCTATTACTGTTATGCTTCTTAGAGAAATGCCTAGCAACAGGGTAGGTGACATCACCCTTTGCTATTGCCCGCATATGTTCTAAAATTCTGATTTTGACAGGATGAATCGTACTACCCGCGTAGCGTAAGCCACATGGGCACTGTAGGCAATATACCACATAACTAGTGGTGCACGTGAGAAACATATTGATTACTTTGGGCTTGGATAAGGGTCCTCTTACTTCCCATACATGCCTTGCATTTGCCACAAGGGAAGAAACCCTTAAGCTCCCTTAGGCTTCTTATGTTTTTAACTTCAGGGTGTAAATAATTTGTACTAAAGTGTCCCTTAGAGACCATGCCTTCCTGAATGTAACTAGTGGGGCACTGGGGTTATAAGATCCAATAATATTGTCAGTTTTCAAGATATGCAAATTTTGCTTCATAATCCTACGTAGCTGTATGGCATCACTTGAGAATGTCATTACCATCCTGAATTTGTTTTTACCTGTTTCGATCTTTTTGTTATCTACTCTCGGTTTGTTCAACAAACCCTCTCTTGGTATGGCCCTGACCTTATTCAAAGTCATATCAAGGAGACTTTCGTTGTAGCCTCTGGCAATGAACCTCTTGATACTTTCTTGGGCTGTTATTTCAAAATCACTTTTCAAGGTGCTGTTCCATTTTAACCTTAGAAGTTCCCCATAGGGGATACTTCTTACCAATCCTTGGAGATGATTACTAGTCACGTGCAATATAGAATTGCCCGCCGTAGGCTTACGATAAAGTGATACATTCAAGCAGTTCCCATTTACACTGACCTTAAGATCCAAAAAGTTTACGGTCTCAGAACTTTCAGAGCCACTAAATTCTAGGTTCACAACATTCTTATTCAGACTGTCAATAAATGCGGTTGCAGATTCGAATGATCTATCCCAGATTATACAAAGATCATCAATGTATCGATGCCATGAGATGACCTTACTCATATCAATGTTGCCCGGCACCCTGGACACCTACTCCTCCCACCAGCCTACAAACAAGTTTGCATAACTGGGGGCGAAGCAGGTGCCCATCGCTGTGCCAGACACCTGGTGATAGAACTCCTCGCCAAACACAAATATGTTATTCTTTAGACAGAACTCAGTGAACTGAAGAATCATAGAATTATGTTCAGTGTATTTCAAAATTTCTTCCTTAGAAAATGTGCAACTGCTTCAAGCCCATGTTCATGCCTGATTTTTGTATAGAGGCTGGTGATTTCTAATACAATCAATTTGTAACCCGGATCCCACAGTTGTTTCTCCATATGTCTTAAAAAATCTTGGGAGTCTTAGATGTAGGCGGGGAGAGTTTTAACTAATGGAAAAAGAAAAGAATCAATAAAAATAGACAGATGTTCTGGAAGGCCTCCCTGGGAGGAAACATTGGGCCTCCCTGGGGGAATGTTCTTGTCCTTATGGATCTTGGGGATGTGATAGAAAGTGGGTACCACAGGGTTGAGGCATCGCAGAAACAGATACTCCTCCATGTCCAGCATAGATCTATCCAGCCATGATTTCATCATATCATGGTATCTTTTTATGCTGTCCATGTAAACTTCTTTAGATATTTTACAATAAGTGCTCTCATCAGATAGTTGCCTGAGGGCTGCCTTGATGTAATTCTCTATGGTTTGCAAAACCACGTTTCCTCCTTTGTCGGAAGGTTTACAAATACACTTTTCATCCTTAGCCAAGTTTTCAATGGCTTCACGTTGTTCCTTTGAAATATTTTGGTTGATGTTTATATGGGGTAATCGTCCTCTCAGTTTAAGAAGGTCTTTATTCACCGCCTCTGCGAACACATCAATGGCATCCAAAGGTAACTATGGTAAAAATTGCGAAGTGGGCTTGAATTGACTTTCCTCCTTAGTTTGGTCAACACCCAATAGCCTACTTCGTGATGCCATGTCATCATCTTGTATGATTACATCCTGCGTCAAGGTGGTATTGTCCACTCAAAGTGATTCCATGACTTCAAGGGCAGCCAAATCTTCACCTGTCAGAACATCAATGACTGTGGTTTTGCTTAATTGTTTTCTTTGCTTAAGGAAGTTGGGCTTAGTCTTGAAATATTTATGGAGTTTAAATTTGCGAGTCAATTTGAAAAGGTCGATGCGAATTTGTGTGTATTCAAATCTACTGGAGGGACAAAAAGTTAGTCTGAGTCTTAACACTTGTTGTTCTACTGCAGATATGACTTTTGGTGTTAAATTGATAATATGAATACACAACCAAGAGGCACATAGTCAGGGGAACAATGCGTGTGTGTTGTGGATACAGTAAGAAACCAGAAAAAGCACTGGGCTGAAATATTCCCATCAGCCCACCAAACGTGGCGGAGGCATCGTCATGTGGGAAGTGAGTAGTGTATTCCAAATCTCACCCACTCCATCAAAGATGGTGCAGAGATTGTAAAACTGTGATGACCTTCAAGCCACAGTGTATTTCTGAGTGGTACTAATGAATGTGCAGTGCTCAAAATAAAGTGAACAAAAAATGTTAAAAACAACTACAAGAGCAGAAAATATGTTTATTAGATACTGCTCTGGTGTCGTGGTTAAGAACAGGCGCCTTGTAGTCTGAAATTATGACTACCATAAGACGCTAGGCAGTGTGGTCAACATGTTTCAGCTATAACAAAGCTTTTGTCAGGACCAAAGGTGGTAATGATGCAACTGCAAAAAAATCTGAACGACAATTCTTAATGAAAAAAGTAATCCTACCAGTGTTTTGGAGCCCCAAATATTAGCTGGAGGAGACTCTAAATGAATTGTCCGTTACCTAAGGAAAAAATGAAGTGAACAAAAAGTATCCTTAGTAATCCACAGATAACAAACACAACACACACACAATAAGCAAGGACAATATCCTTACTACAACAGAAGGTGAAAAGTACTCCTGTGTAATACCAAATGGTTATGAAAAAACATTTTAATGGAGTTCAACTTACCCAGCATTGTGTGGGAAGTAGCCTCACCTCACCCGGCACCTGCTCGGGAGAATAAGGCCCCGCTCTGTTAAGATAGAAAATAGCCATAAAGTGTGGCTTCTGACATGTGAAAAACTTCAACATGTAAAAAGTGGCTAATACAAAGTGATTTCTATCAATGAAAAGCTCAATTGTCCCAAGTAAAAGAACACCAAACACCAGGACACGGACTAGACTGGTGCCGAAGTTTTAGAGTTATGAGCCCAAGACAAGAAGAGCCCAAGCCCTGAAAGGTAAAGTATGGAGGGAGAAGGCAGAATGCGCACCTACCTGTCCGTCGGTACCTCAGACAAGCATCCGAGTAGGAGTGGAGGTAGCGGACAGGCAGGGAGCATGCCTTTTATCCCCGTCGTGATTGGCCAATTAGTACTAATTGGACGTATTAGAAACGAGCAATGAGCTTTTTGTGCAATCACGCGTTGGAAATAGCGCGCTGCGCATGCTCGTGTGGAGAACACTTTCCTCTGAGCGTGCGCTGTTCGTTATTGAGAGGTAGTGTTATCGGCCTGCTTGGGGCACTAGCAGTGTCAGCACCCTGCGCATGCGCAGTCAAGAATGTTTCGAATGTTTCCGAACGCGGAAAAATAGAATGGGAGGAAGGGCATGAAGTAGGGCCCCTGAGCATGCCAGGATTAATAGCGCAGGCTTGGGAGGTCTAGGGACTTTAGCCGCACAATCAGGAACCGAGGCTGCAGAAGATGGATTGTGTACTAGCTGTACACATGCGCACAATGCAGCTAGGGCCAGGCGCGCAAAGATGTGTATAACGTGCTGCGCCGGGTCTGCTGAATATGATAATAGACCCCCGATTCTGGGTGGTAGCGCGAGGTACTAGGAACATAATTAATACAAATGTTAAATGCCCCCTTGTTATTTATATGCACAGGGCCAAGGTAGAGAATGTAGAAATTTTATATGGAGGAGGTTGTTACAATGGCGACTGCTATGATGGTAAAGAGCCATAGACTAGTGCAGCAGAGAGATGATGTTACTAAAGGGGAATTCTAGGGAATAGTCAATAAGAAATGTATTCAGGAAGTGGTGTCAAGAAAATTAATTGTATGTTCAGATGACAACACGGACATGTTAGGTGCGTAGTTCAACAGTTAATGTGCCACCATTAGAATATCTTATAGTGCCGTCCAGGCTATGTCATCATTCAGACCCCTCTTGTCACTTTTGAGGGAGAAAATCAATTTCTGCTCTTTCAAAAAGGGGAATCTGGTGATGTGACTAATGTGTTTTTTAGCGAGGAAATGATCAGTTAGTCTAGTCGATTGTTTTTGGCACCGGATGGTGCTCTTATGCTCTCCAATCCTCAGCTTTATTTTCCTAGTTGTGAATCCTATGTATCTCAATGAGCAGGGACACACTTTGGGATTTACCACCGGTACAGGGCCACTACCCTTGTGGCTCGTGCAGCGTTTGCCCACAAACCTCTAAAGCTGAACGAGTTGACTTGGGGTCTGGAAGAACCTGGTTTCTCAAGAAGCACACGAATTGCAATACTGAAAGGGTCATATACATGATCACTTGTCCCTGCTCATTGAGATACATAGGATTCACAACTAGGAAAATAAAGCTGAGGATTGGAGAGCATAAGAGCACCATCCGGTGCCAAAAACAATCGACTAGACTAACTGATCATTTCCTCGCTAAAAAACACTCAGCAGAAGACCTCAGGTGGCTCATCCTGGAACAGCCTTTTATTCCACCTCACATTAGTGACATCACCAGATTCCTCTTTTTGAAAGAGCAGAAATGGATTTTCTCCCTCAAAAGTGACAAGAGGGGTCTGAATGATGACATAGCCTGGACGGCACTATAAGATATTCTAATGGTGGCACATTAACTGTTGAACTACGCACCTAACATGTCCGTGTTGTCATCTGAACATACAATTAATTTTCTTGACACCACTTCCTGAATACATTTCTTATTGACTATTCCCTAGAATTCCCCTTTAGTAACATCATCTCTCTGCTGCACTAGTCTATGGCTCTTTACCATCATAGCAGTCGCCATTGTAACAACCTCCTCCATATAAAATTTCTACATTCTCTACCTTGGCCCTGTGCATATAAATAACAAGGGGGCATTTAACATTTGTATTAATTATGTTCCTAGTACCTCGAGCTACCACCCAGAATCGGGGGTCTATTATCATATTCAGCAGACCCGGCGCAGCACGTTATACACATCTTTGCGCGCCTGGCCCTAGCTGCATTGTGCGCATGTGTACAGCTAGTACACAATCCATCTTCTGCAGCCTCGGTTCCTGATTGTGCGGCTAAAGTCCCTAGACCTCCCAAGCCTCCGCTATTAATCCTGGCATGCTCAGGGGCCCTACTTCATGCCCTTCCTCCCATTCTATTTTTCCGCGTTCGGAAACATTCGAAACATTCTTGACTGCGCATGCGCAGGGTGCTGACACTGCTAGTGCCCCAAGCAGGCCGATAACACTACCTCTCAATAACGAACAGCGCACGCTCGGAGGAAAGTGTTCTCCACACGAGCATGCGCAGCGCGCTATTTCCAACGCGTGATTGCACAAACGAGCTCATCGCTCGTTTCTAATACGTCCAATTAGTACTAATTGGCCAATCACGACGGGGATAAAAGGCATGCTGCCTGCCTGTCCGCTACCTCCACTCCTACTCGGATGCTTGTCTGAGGTACCGGCGGACAGGTAGGTGCGCATTCTGCCTTCTCCCTCCATACTTTACCTTTCAGGGCTTGGGCTCTTCTTGTCTTGGGCTCATAACTCTAAAACTTCGGCACCAGTCTAGTCCGTGTCCTGGTGTTTGGTGTTCTTTTACTTGGGACAATTGAGCTTTTCATTGATAGAAATCACTTTGTATTAGCCACTTTTTACATGTTGAAGTTTTTCACATGTCAGAAGCCACACTTTATGGCTATTTTCTATCTTAACAGAGCGGGGCCTTATTCTCCCGAGCAGGTGCCGGGTGAGGTGAGGCTACTTCCCACACAATGCTGGGTAAGTTGAACTCCATTAAAATGTTTTTTCATAACCATTTGGTATTACACAGGAGTACTTTTCACCTTCTGTTGTAGTAAGGATATTGTCCTTGCTTATTGTGTGTGTGTTGTGTTTGTTATCTGTGGATTACTAAGGATACTTTTTGTTCACTTCATTTTTTCCTTAGGTAACGGACAATTCATTTAGAGTCTCCTCCAGCTAATATTTGGGGCTCCAAAACACTGGTAGGATTACTTTTTTCATTAAGAATTGTCGTTCAGATTTTTTTGCAGTTGCATCATTACCACCTTTGGTCCTGACGAAAGCTTTGTTATAGCTGAAACATGTTGACCACACTGCCTAGCGTCTTATGGTAGTCATAATTTCAGACTACAAGGCGCCTGTTCTTAACCACGACACCAGAGCAGTATCTAATAAACATATTTTCTGCTCTTGTAGTTGTTTTTAACATTTTTTGGTCACTTTATTTTGAGCACTGCACATTCATTAATACCACTCAGAAATACACTGTGGCTTGAAGGTCATCACAGTTTTCCAATCTCTGCACCATCTTTGATGGAGTGGGTGAGATTTGGAATACACTACTCACTTCCCACATGACGATGCCTCCGCCACGTTTGGTGGGCTGATGGGAATATTTCAGCCCAGTGCTTTTTCTGGTTTCTTACTGTATCCACAACACACACGCATTGTTCCCCTGACTATGTGCCTCTTGGTTGTGTATTCATGTTCTCCAGGGTTGTGAGGTTTCATGGTCATTAAACCAACCCCTTTTTTGACCCCCTTTTAGAATTTGATATTCTGTTAAATTGATAATAGTCAAATTATCTAATTCCATTTCTTTGCCATCCTGTTGGGAGTGACTCTGCTTGGGGCCTTTGTTCCTTCGGTTCCAGCCGCCAATCCTTGTTTTTCTTTTTCTTCCTCGGTGGCTGGCTCTTGCCCCCTTTCAGCCAGGCTTGCCTCATAATATGAAACTCCTCCTGAAAAGGGGTTTTCTTAGGTCTCGGATTACCACCTCCATCATCAGATGACTCCTCGCCTGTGACCTCGGACTCTGATGTCTCAATTCTTGCTAGATTTGGTTCATTCTCATCCTGGGATCATCGCCCTCCGCCTGGGACGACTCCTCGTGGCCCCCTGCCCTGGGCACCACTCTCAAGCCAACGGACCACGCACGCAACCTGGGCTTCATCCTGGACTCCTCCCTCTCGATGACCAGACAAGTCAACGCCGTCTCCTCATCGTGCTTCAACACCCTGCATATGCTCAGTAAGATCTTCCGATGGATCCCCACCGAGACCAGGAAGACCGTCACCCAGGCACTCGTCACCAGCCGACTGGACTATGGGAACACCCTCTACGCCGGAACCACAGCCAAACTGCAGAAAAGACTCCAACGCATCCAGAAAACCTCCGCACAACTCGTCCTGGACATCCCCCGACACAGCTACATCTCCGGCCACCTGAGAGACCTGCACTGGCTCCCCGTCAGCAAGAGGATCACGTTCAGGCTCCTCACCCATGCACACAAGGCTCTCCACGACAAGGGCCCCAAGTACCTCAGCGACCGCCTGACCTTCTACACGCCCACCCGCCAACTACGATCGACCAGCCTCGCCCTCGCCGCCGTACCACGCATCCGCAGAGCCACCGCCGGAAGAAGATCCTTCTCCTACCTGGCAGCCAACACTTGGAACTCCCTCCCCATCCACCTTCGGCTGACCCAGGACCATCTTTCCTTCAGGAAGCAACTCAAGACCTGGCTGTTCGTGCAGTAAAGTACCCTCCCCCAGCGCCTTGAGACCCTTCCGGGTGAGTAGCGCGCTATACAAATGTCATGATTGATTGATTCTCTCTAGCCCTCATTTCTTTCCTTGAGCCCTCGAATTTGTTGGCAAACGTCAGGACTCTTCCCAGAGCATAGTCTCGCTCATCACGTTCAAATTTTTCTTGTTTCCTCTGCTTAATTTTTGCTTCATATTTCACTGAGTTTTTTCATCTGTTCTTTGAGTTCCTCAACTCTTTTTTTGTCTTCTTCTTTATCAATTTCGGCCTCCATCTTTTCAATCTCAAGTAATGCTTTATTTGTTTGTACGTAATTACATGTTAGTTGTAAATCATGAATTAAAGTAATTTATGGCTTTTGGAGTCCCTATGGAGTGCTTTCCTGAGACCTAGAAGGAGTAACGAGTGAGCGCGCATATATATATATATGTAAAAGAGGTCCGTCGCTCCCTGCGGACGCAATTGTGGGATTTACTGAAAAGGAGTAGGCCCCGCCTGCAGTGTTCCGAGTGGAAAAGGCACGGAGTATTCCAGCCAGAAAGTCTTGGATTACACAAAGGGCATTGGGAAAGGTGAAACACACAAGTGCTTCACATTTGGATTTCGGGACTGTTCCAAGCACTAATTTCGAAGTGGAAACACGAGATTTACGGCCAAATTTAATCTTTGAGCATGAAAATGCACCATGTAAGTGACTCAAGAGCTTTATTGAACTGCTTCTATGCGCCTGCTGAAAGTGAAAATGTAATGGAAATGCATAGCAGTTAGAATGCCACTATTACGAGACTTTTGCTTATGTGGTGGATCCTGGGATTTGTATGAATATTCAAACTACAACCAAACCTATGTAGTTTGAGGCTGGCGTATAAAATCATGTGACTCGCCACAGAAAGAAGGATGTCAGCTCACCTGTGAACAAGGCTGCGCCAGCGGCTGAAACGCGCCAGGAAGAACTTTGAAAGGCTGTTTTCTTGATAAATTAAAGTGCAAGTTACCCCCGCAATCTGGTCCGGTGTGCTCCTTTTGCTTAAATAGGAGTTTTGTTGGTGTATTTTGGAGGTTGTCCGCCCCCAGCGCTTGACCGCCCGTAAAAGAGGTCTGTCGCTCCCTGCGGACGCAATTGTTGGGATTTACTGAAAAGGAGTGGGACCCGCCTGCAGTGTTCCGAGTGGAAAAAGCACGGAGTATTCCAGCCAGAAAGTCTTGGATTACACAAAGGGCATTGGGAAAGGTGAAACACACAAGTGCTTCACATTTCGATTTCGGGACTGTTCCAAGCACTAATTTCGAAGTGGAAACACAAGATTTACGGCCAAATTTAATCTTTGAGCATGAAAATACACCATGTAAGTGACTCAAGAGCTTTATTGAACTGCTTCTATGCGCCTGCTGAAAGTGAATGTATAATGGAAATGCATAGCAGTTAGAATGCCACTATTAAGAGACTTTTGCTTATGTGGTGCATCCTGGGATTTGGATGAATATTCAAACTACAACCAAACCTATGTAGTTTGAGGCTGGCGTATAAAATCATGTGACTCGCCACAGAAACAAGGATGTCAGCTCACCTGTGAACAAGGCTGCGCCAGCGGCTGAAACGCGTCAGGAAGAACTTTGAAAGGCTGTTTTCTTGATAAATTAAAGTGCAAGTTACCCCCGCAATCTGGTCTGGCGTGCTCCTTTTGCTTAAATTGGAGTTTTGTTGATATATATATATATATATATATATATATATATATATATATATATATATATATATATACATATACATCAAGGAGGCACCCACCAAGTGCATTGCATTTATGGCAGGAGATAGCCGCATTTTGAGCATGTTAAATACCGTAAAAACATCTAAAGGAGGAGAATTAGGCACAGATAAAAGGCGACCCATGGCGTCTAGAAAGTAGCGCCAAAAGGCACAACATTGAATACTGTGTAATGGTAAGATAATGGTGTCAGTGGACGCAAGCCCCCAAACAATTGGGAACACCTCTTATGGCAAACCACAGTCAGAGGACAAAACACAAACATCCTGGGGAACACTGCCACAGTAAATTTCCTGCCAGCCTAAAACGCATAGTGCATCCGGAGGATGATAAAGAAAAGGGTAACCACCCCAGAACATGTGAAAAGAAGAAGACCTGTGAAACACAGACCTATGGGGAAGGGCGAATGCCCGTAAGGAGGCACTGAACCGCCGATTCGGCATGGGCATCAAACAACAGGTCCCCATCAAAGGGTAGATCAACAAGGCGCTCCCGGATATTCTCCGGGAAGATGCCATCCCGCAACCAAGCATGGCGCCATAAGGCAACCGAACCAGCCATAGCTCGGCCTAAGGAATCGGCAGTATCCAAGGCCGGGTGGAATGTAAATTCCGCCAAATCACGGCCATCACGGAGAAGAAGGAGGAGGTCAACAAGAGCGCCTTCAGAGGTGGTCGAAAGAAGAGACTCAGCAGAGTCCCAAAGGGTAGAGGTAGCCCGAGCTAAGACACACAATGTATTTAGGGAAGGGTGGCGCTAGTGGAGGTGAAAATGTTATGCCTCGAGCCATCTGGTGTCCCGGAAGGGAGGAAGCATCAACTGAGGCAAGGAAGGGCAGGCAGTTTGCAGAACAAACCCCTGAAAGTCTGGGTGGACATATAAGCAAACTGGATCATGTGGAGCAGGACGGTGGAGGTGGAAGATAGAACGAGCCACCGGATCACTGGAAGCTGGGCAAGCCCAGGTGCCCAAAAGGGCATCATAAAGAGAAGCTTCAAAGGGCAGAAGCAGCTCCACATTTTCCGACCCGTGGTGGAGGACATCTAGCAGAAGGTCCAAGGACCGGGGGACCAAAGGGAGTTGCATACTTAGAATACGGGCGGCCAAGGAGACCACCCTAATGAATGTGGCACCGGCCTTGGTAGCCCTCCGAGGAGCAGACAGCAACTCATCTGAGGGCTGTAAACTAAGTCTTCCACCCCAAGGAGGTTGACCAAGAAACTGAGTATGCGACCAATGCCCAAAAGAAGGAAGCCCCATTGATGAATGAGGGTCCTGATGGGGTTCCTGAGGAAGCGGGGATTCCGCCGGAGCCACAAATTTTATGGGGGGAGGAAAGGACAGATCCGGCGTCACCGGATGTGAAGGCGATGTCAAACTTTCCCCAGAAGCCTCCAAAGAGGACTCAATAATCCAGCATCGGGCGGCACCAGGGCCACTTTGGTTGGCGCCGACCCTGCCCAGTCCGGCACCGAGTCGGCCCCATCTGGCGCCGACTCGGCCTCGTCTGGCACGACTCCACGGCAACCACTAAAAGCTCCGCTTCCAAAGAAGGGGACGTGCCGGAGCCAGGGAGGCAAGCCTACAGCAACGGACCGACGCCGACTCAGCCTCAACCACAACAGGCTCTGACTCAGAAGTAAGATGTCACGTACGTGGACGACGTCAGGGCAGAGTCATGTGGCGCCTTCCCCTGTCACACAGAGGTGCTGCAAAAAAAAAATTTTCGATCCAGTAAGTCAGTCAGACTCCTGGGGATATTCTAAGTTAAGGAATCTGTGGCTAGATATCTCTATCAGATAAGAGCACTAAACAGTTTCTTTAAAAAGTTGCAGAGATTACAGAAAGAGAATAATAATTAAAGGAAAAAAGAAAAATTTTACAACAAAGCACAAGGAAAAGAAGAATTGTAATGGTGAAAAAACATTACTTTTGGGAAAAACAACACATGTTACAAGAAGACAAAACAGTTTAAAGAGATACATGTACAAATGTTTCAAAGTAGAGTAATTAAAAATGTATTATAAGATTGTAAAAAGTATAAAAAGATCAGCAGCATATAAGAAGAAGCAACACAGTGAAAGTGTAGGAGATACTTTTGAATTGAAATGAAAATTATTTATATTAGCATTGAAGAAAATGAGAACATTGGACAAAACAATGTTATTTATGAAATGGAAAAGAAAAAGAAAAATACTTAATAGAAGTAACTTTTGTAAAATGTTTACTGGTGAATGGAAGCATACTTCTAGTACTGAGCCTTTATTTAATTTAATGAAGAAAGCTATTTTCAACAGAACACATTAGTACATGCAGTTGATACTAGTGGTCGATGCTATGAGATGAAAGATGGTTGCCCCATTCCAAAAGAAAAAATGGTTGATAGGAGTGTGGAAGAAGTAATAGCTGAAGACGTTCAAGGAAAGCGTAAACAAGTTCCTGTATATAAGTGGGATTGTAGCAGTATTTGCAGTATTTGACAGGAATCTATTGACCTATTACGAATTTATTTACAAGAATATGCAAAAAAAGTCTTAAACAGAAGATTAAGATGTTACAAGGACTAGATCCATTTAAAATATGAAAACATACTAATTTGCAAGGTCATTCTCTGGCTGGTCTTTCAAGAAAAGTGTGTCAAAGCACTTTTCATCATTTAAGAATGTTAATAAAGAGCCTCTACTATGTAAAAAGTCCTGCATTTTTTCTAAGTGAAATGAACACAGCTCTTTTGCACGGTTCAGTGTCAGATGTACAAAAAGTCTGTAATGACATACACTTACTTTTTTGGCTCACAAGAGGAGTGTAGAGAAAGTGTGAGCTTGATATGTGTAGGTGTTGAAGACCACAGCAAAGAGATTAGTATTGGTGAGTTTGCAAAACAAATTACAAAGTTTAAAACAGTTTCATCTGAAAGACCATACTATGGGGCCTATTACGCCACCTGCCACCGCATCAGGTCACAGCACCGACCGCCCATGTTGCGGCGGTCCCACCATACTCATTAGGATGCGTCTGCCACACTGGTGGGTGCATACTGCATTACTAACATTGTGGTGGGCGGTGCTTTAAGCAGCACCCGCCGCAATGTTAAAAATGCATGTTGTGCATTTGCATACACAACGTGACAGGCACAGCGCGGTGCCTGCCACCTTGTACATGTAAATGTGTATCCCCTACCTCCCCCAACACCCTGGGGGCCCGCTATGGGCCCCCAACAGCAAGGACTGCGAGCCTTTCAATGGCAGCAACACTGCCATGGAAAGGCGAGTGACCGCCTGCATCATAATATGGATGGAGGTGTCTTGCATACACCGCCACCATGTTAAGGCCTTTTTCCGCCCGGTCGATGAGTCGACCCGCAGAAAAGCAGGGGCGGATCTTTCCGTCAGCCGCGGACCCCCCAGACATCCTACTGTGGCAGGGGGTCATTCATGGCAGGATGGCGGGTGGTTCGCCCCCGCAGGGCCGGCGGAAGGATCCGCCCACCATCCAAATGACCCCCATGTTTGTATTTGTTGTTGACGTACTCACTATAGAAGTCAACCTAGGAATGTCGATTCATACTTAAAAAGCTAAAAGGAAAAAAAATGATAAGTGGCAACAATTTGGTGCTTATTTGTTGGTAGAGGGTTAGTTTGAGTTGGCTACTGATCAAGTTATTTGTAAATACTGTTACAACAAATTAGAAGAGAACAAAATGCCAGCTAGAGCAGTACATAAAAATTTAGAGTTGGTAGCTAGTCTTCAGGAACTGACAGATTTGAATGCATATTAGTCCATTCTTATTCAATCTGTATACCCATTTCAGGCCATAGTTTGTATGAAGCCTAAAACAGGTAAGCTGCCACCAACAGATTTCCAAAGAGGTCTGAAAGGAAGAGTTGTCTATCTACCTTTAGATTTTAAGAAAAATATTGAAACTGTTGGTATAGACAGGGAAGAAAATGAGCCAGTAGTTATTCTAATAAATGGCGCACAAAGAGTCGAAAAATCTGCCAAGAGTTTGTAGATGTGAATAATCTTCAAAAGGCTACATTATATCTGGTGCAGAACATTATTTATTATAAGAATGTAAATCTTGATGAACAGGTAATATGCTTAGAAGATGAAACAGAAATTTCAAGTGGCCAAATAGAAAAAGTGGACAAGTCCAAGAGTGAAGAGATTTATGAACATTATACTATATATCCTCTACATTTGAAGGAAATGATTGGAAACAGTATTGAATTGTTTTAAATGAAGGAAACAAGGGGAACTCCCATTAGTGTATGGTAAATAAGTTTACAAACTCGTTTTCCACAGCTATTCCCCATGGAGAAGGTGGACGATTTGATGAGCGAGCTGTACGGATTCCAGCTTCAGAATACCGCTCGACAAGATTGTACTCTGAAGATCCATGATTTTGACATTGCCTTTCATATCTATTTGAACTGTGCGAGCCGACAGATACTTAAGTCTGTCTGGAGTGAGATATCCGTGCCTCCATTTCCTTTCTAGTTGTCTAAGCGACAATTTTTGTGATTTCAGTTCGGCAGTGAACCATTTATGAGCATCTTGGTGTCTGGTGCGAGAAAATGGAATCAGAGGGGCGTGCTCATCACTGGCCGATTCCAACCATTCCGCAATGGCAGTTTCCATGATGTGAACATTAGAGTTGAAAGTAGGAAGAGAATCGGTAAGGGTATGGATGAACTCTTGAGTTTCAAGAGTTCTCCATTTTCTTTTCAACCCTCCCTCGACCTTTGGTTGTTTCTGCCTGTTACTGAGACTGAGCGTACAGTCAATCAGGTAATGGCCTGACCATATACAAGGAGATATCAGGGGTGCCGATATTCGCAAGTTGTGGGACTAAATATGGTCCAGTGTATGTCCTTTGATATGAGTAGGGGAGTACACAATCTGGGTTAAGTTCAAGTTGGATAATAATTCATACAGTTCTACTGCTTGTGGTCCGCCCAGTATGTCGTTAGCCCAGTAATTCAGATCCCCAACAAGTAAGACCCTGCAGTGATTTGTCAGAAGGTTAGCCATTTGTTCGCTGAGTAAGAGCGGGAATGATGGCATGGACTGGGGGGTGGGGGGGAATCAACACTAGTACGATAGTTCCCGCAGTGGAATCTAGGGTAACTACCATGTTCTCCACATCGGGCAATTCCAAGGAGGGCCTTAAGGTGCTATTGAGTTTCTTATGTAGGATAGCTGCCACGCCCCCACCTGACTTGCTTGGGTGCCGGTTGACATTCAGAATATAGTAATCTGAGGGGAGGGCTGCTAATATGTCTGGTGTAGACTCCGGAGTCAGCCATGTTTCTGTGAGCAGCAACACATCCGGCTTTTCCGTAGAGAGCAACAAAAAGATGTCCAGCTGGTGTTTGACTAATGACCTGGTGTTAAGATAGAGAAGGCGAATGTTCAATGAATTAGGAGTGGTTGGGCCGCTAGCAGAAGGGGCGTAAAGGAGTGTTGTCAAATCCGCTATTTCGTTTCCTATTTGGTGCAACCGAATGCGGTTAGCCACATCGTGAGGCAGCAGGGTGCGATGTTTCGGTAGTGCTCTTAATTCCTGGGATGTGTAGGATATATTTTGTCCAGGGGTTGTGGCCCCTGGGCCCGGTTGGGTGCAGACGGGCGCAGACGGGCTTGCCTTAGGCGCGCCCGCTGAGCTCGCCCGCTGCGTGTTCTGTCCAGACACATTTAAATAAGGTGTGGCCAGTGTTGAGAAGATACGTTCAACGACTGGACCGCTGACCGCGCGAAGCGCGTGTCACGTCCAAAATGGCGTTACCCGGCTGTGGCTAAGGTCGAGAATGCTGCAGAGCCGTGGCAGGGTAGGACAAAGCCCCGAGGAATGCCAGCAACAACACACTGATTTTATTTTATTATTATTCTTTTTAAAAGTTCCAAGAGCACGAAAATACAACGCAAAGTATCATGCACTCCCCCCCAAATTCCCTTCAGGCACACAAAGTAAAAGAATAATTTCTGAGGACCCGAGTTCTTTTGAGTTAAAGCCTTTTTGACATATGTTTTCTGGCGCCGAGTATCGTGGGTGTCTCTCAAGTCTGATATTAGTTCCTTTGCCCTATTTTGTTGTTTTATGTTTTTTGTGTGTTTTTTCAAACGTTTCTTAGCCCTTCTGGAGAGGGTTTTACCAGGTACTGAGATGTTCTCCAAACTGGTGGCCCCATCTACATTGCTGTGTAGAGTCTTGCCTGTTGCGGATTCCTCGTTAGTGGCTATGTTTTGACTGAACAATAGTGCCGGTTTCGATGGTAATTGAGGAGTGTCCTTGCACGGAACCTGTTTGCTCGCTTGGGTGTTCCTAGACGTCAGGAGTTGTATACTGATTTGTGTGTTTATTGGTGTCTGGATCGTTTCCATTGGATCAAGCTTCCCCGCATAGTGGTTTGCCCCCCTCAATTCTGCTACAGTTTGCGCCATCATTTTGGGGGAGCTACCTATGCCCGCATAATTATGCATTCCTTTTTGTTTGCCTTCTTTTGACAGGCTTTCAGTTGTTCTTTGATTCGGCTGAACTATATCGTCCTGTTGTCTTAGCTTTAGTTCTGTGACAATAGATGTTAGAACCTCTGGTAATGAGCTAAGCTTCTCCACAATTGGAAGACACGAACATCTATCAATAGGTTGTTTCCTCATTGAAACCAGTTTTTCAGTTAGAGCATCGATTTTGGCTTTAGTGCTAATCATAGCTGTCGCAAGCGCCTGTATTGTATCCATTTGTATCTCTAATTTCTGTGTTTGCCAAGTAAGAGCATTAACGACCATTGTTAATGTGGAGTTTATTGAGGATAACAGGGAGTTTTGGCTGTGGCACTCTTTATAAGGTGTTGTGTGAGGTTGGTTCTGTTCCCCCAGGGAGGTGTACTTTCTCCGGTCATTGTCCGTTATGGGCGAACTTTGGTTAAAGGTAAAGCTTTTAATTACTAATAGGCTTTGTCGCTGTACCGGGGATGGAGACATGGACAGATCGTGCCGGTAAGGGCCATCCTCCGCATGTTGGTTTGTTGTGTTCTCCACGTTTATGGATTGATTATTTCTATTAGATTGTTCCAATGGTTCCAGTGATTGTTCCAATGTTGATGAAATTTCCTGAGTATCTGGTTTTCCCTGGTGCGTTTCGTCAATCCTTATTCCTTTGGGGACCGAATGCTCTAATGTTGATGAGATTTCCAAGACGTCCAAGACTTCTGCGAAGTCTGGCGATGGTTTTTGCGTTAATGTGACTTGCCTTTCTCCCTGGGGTAGACGGAGGTCCGATATTTCCTGGCCCCGCTCCTGCCTTCCATTCTGCGCTGCAGGTTACTCTATTTGTTTTATTATACCAATCGCTTCCAAGTCTCTATGTCCTTTCACCCCTTTTACCATTTCTCTATTATTCCCTTGGGGCGAATGTGGCCCAGTTTCTCTTGTGCTGAGCTCCTCGCTTGGGGGCTGGATCAGACTCAATCCCTTTTTGTCATGTGGGCTTGAGTGTATTAATACATTACTGTAGGTCTCACGTTTTCCCAACATTTTTTGACCAGATGTTATTGGTGTGAAGTAATTGCAGATTGACTTATTGTTTACTTTAGGAATTGAGCTCGATTTTAAAAGTTGTGATTGCGCCGAAGATGTGGACTCCGACTGCACTTAGTTCCTTGTCGGTCGCTTGACTCTAGCGCCTCTGTCTGTATCAAGGCCTGTGATGGTTGGTTTATACATCGTGCTGTTGGTTTTGCCTTTTATCATTTGCCTCTCTTTCCGTGGGAAGTGTTTCACCTGTCTATCCACTGATTTATGGAGTGATAGATAATTAAGTTTGTAGGAGACCTTTCAGGGGAGTCTCCGGCTCTGGACGCTGTGTGCTATGAGCCTCCTATTTTCCCTGTTGTGTGGCTTAGTTTCCAGACTCATATAGTTGTGCAAGTGAGCAAGTTGTTTTATTCTAACATGGACTTCTCCACCTCAGCCTGCCCTGCCTTGTACTTTCTTGCTCAAATGTACTCCAATATACGCCTGACATAATTATCTCTGGTGGCTATAGGTGGAAAAGTACTGGAGAAGTGCTGGCAGGGGGTGCCTGACCCACTCTAATGTCCACCACTAACCTCTGTTGGCTGCCCCAGTGTCAAAAGCCCCGGGGTCGAGAGCCGTGCACAATGAGGTGCTGCAGCTGCGCCCGGCCTCGCTGGGCCACTTTTCCTTAGTGCTTCCTAGTGCTCCTGGACACAACACTCCGTGGGCTTCAATTACGCTCCACCACGCTCACCCTCCCCGGCTCCTGCTTGTTCCTTACCGCAGGCTGGTTTGCTGATGCCGACGCCGACGTCGAGGCTCGCTGTTTGGTGTTGAAGTGCCCCTGCAGCCTGGGAGAACAACTTGCGGCCGTTAGAAAGCCAGCAGCGTGAAGGTCCGGGACTAAGCAGCTGGGCTGGGGCAGGGGCTGGGGCAATTCGGGTGGTTCGACCACTCCGAGCGTTTTCGTTTTCGGCGCAGAGCGGAGCAGATTTTCTCGGCGTCCCTCGCTCCCGCTCCTGCTTCTCTGCACTACGCTGCTCCTATGTCGGTCCGTCTGGTTCGTGCGAAAAGCAGGACTGGAACAATTCACAGCGACAAGCAAGTGATAAAGATTATGGAAATATTCTTTGGACATAAGAATTGGTGTCTTGACAAAACATGGTAAACAAGTTTTAGATATTTGGCTACTAAGGAACTTGTTTACAACTGGAAACACAGCAGCTGAAGTAATGTACAATATCCTTGGAGAAAAGAAGTCTATAGTTTTCCTAATGCCTACACTACACCAGTGTTTTACATTTAATCAACAACTTTTGAAACTGGAAAAACAACAAAAAGTGGAAATTGAAGCTATTGATAAAATTGAATACCAGACAGTGACTATTCTTCTTAACAAGAATCTACAGGCTAAATTGCATTCTTTGGAAAAGTCTGTATCTAAAACTTCAATCTTAGAAAAGACTTTACCTGTATGTATAAACAGTTGGGTAATTTTACGGCATAATTTTAATGTATAAGAAATTTTGGTAAATGGAGCATTGAAAAAAGTTGTTGATTTTGTAAAATTTCAGAATAGAGATGGATGAGAATTTTTGATTATAAAATTTGATCAGATTAAAGAGGTAAGACAGATTGGGCATTGTGTTGTATGTTTTTTGCTTGTAAAAGATTTATATTTTCACAGAAAACAGTTTCCGCTGTCATTAGCATATGCAGTAACTATTCATAAATCTCAAGGTTTAAGTATAGACACTGCTTTTATAAATATTGGAAGTACAGTGCTCAAAGAGGGAATGGCATACGCTGCATTATCTCGAGGAAGAACATTGTCTGCTTTATACTTGATAGATTTTGATGAGAAAAAGATAGTGCTGATGCAAATTGTGTAAGGGAGTACAATTGTTTAAGAAGACTTAAAACTCCTGATGATTTAGGTGAATATCTCATATATGAGAAATGTGTAGTGTGTACAAAACGGGAAATATGTCAAACATTCAACTAAGGTTAAAAAAAAAAAAACAATTGAAGTGAAACTTGAAGGCGTAAAGAAAAAGAAAATAGAAAGTGTTGATGATATTGTAGGACACCAGATGGAAAATAGTTCAGGTATAAACTGTTATACTAATGTGATGCTGAATGTTGTGTTTTATCTAAAAGATCTTAATCATGTAATAATGGGAAATCATGAACAAATATTCTGTTCTTTACTACATCATATATTCAAACAGTTGGTAAGTGACAGAAGTAAAATGCATACTGCTTCCGGAGTTCTGCATCTTTTGGATATATGTATTGGTTCTTTGACATTTACTCTCAACAAACAACAAGATGCACAAGAATTTCAAATGCTTATGCTTGGAGTATTAGAACATGAAGGAATACAGATTGAAAACATATTTGGACTAAGTTATGAATGGAATCATAAAAGTGAAGAATGTTCATTTACTTCTACCACTGAACTACAAACAGAATGATTCACATACTTGACAATACCAGACTGCAAACCGGTACCTTTTAACACATTGATAAAAACAGCCAATCAGGACATTAGATGTTCGTATTGTAGATCAGAGATGTTGTCTACATTACATACTGAAAGATTTTCAAAATATCTAATTTTAATGCTACAACATTGTAGAGCAAATGGAAGAAAGTTGGAAACAAATATGCAAGTCAAATATCTATTTAACCACTTAACAGCTGCGGCTTAGCAAAGTGGGCGGGCCACGATGGCCAACGGATGTGCGCAGCACTACGGAGGTAGTGCGCGCGACGGCGTCAGAAGCAGCGAAGGGGCTAAGGAAGAACTTTACAGCAGTGACCAATATTTTCCATGATGGACCTACTACAACATCTGGACACAATACTGTGTACTTAAAGTGTAATAAAGGATGGAAACATTGCAATGATTCCCACTTGGAATTCAAACCTAGATTGCCTTATGAATTACCAAATTCATATTTGTTTTTTTTAAGCCAAAGTTTTGAGTACATCATTCGGCCTATTGGGAAGATGTGAACAGAAAGTAGATACCACTGCAAACAATTAGTTTTTGTAATTAGTGTTTGATTATTTGAGCTAATTGATATTACATTTGAAAAACTGTGTTTAAAAGCAAATAGTTTATATATTTGTTGTCTTTATTGTACTAGATGTAAATGAGAATCAGTATTCTGGCAAATGTATTTTACAAAAATAATACAGTTAATGTTTATGAAGAAAGTAATTAACGAAGTGTAGATTGAAAAACGCCTAGCTACACATATTCCTAATGATGTACTATGCAGATTTTGTTTTTTGTACAATCCATTTGATAGTTTTTTTCTCGCTGTTCAATGATGATACTACATTGAAATCCCCTTGTATGGTGAAATTAAGTGAAATCTGAGAACAGCAAAAAAGGGAAAGTGAATATGTTATGTCATTCTAAATTTGTTGTGTTCTTAAAAATATAATATTATAATTTCTTAAATATATGAAGATTAAATAACAGTTTTTTTCTTCATTTGTATTGTAGCTACTGTTGAAGTTTGAACACAGTTTTAATGCTTTTTAGGATAATACTACTCTAAAATAGTTCTACTGAGTAATGTATCTAAATTACTTGGAAGGTAAGAATACATAATATAACATGCATAATAACCATGGAAAATGTTGAACATGAATATGTTATTTGTTTCTAATATAATTAATGTTGATCTGTTACACTATTTGAAAACTATCATAATAATCTTGCAGAGCAGTATAACACTTACTTTTTACAGAACTGCAGAGAGCAATAAAAGTGCTTTCATTGCTAGTTATTTACTTCTCTATATACAGGACAGGTATGTATTTAACTCCCTATGACTTTTCAGATGCACACATAGAAAAGATATGCACTAACAGAATTACCCAGGGACTACCAATCCACTCATTGAATGAAACAGATAGTAAGACTGCACTGATGCAATCACACAGGGATTACTTGTACACTCCTTCATTACTATCTATGCACTCATAGAATCAGCCAGACATTATCCTTGCACTTATCCTTTCAGTCAAGCACTACCTATGCACTCATCCAATCACCCAGGCAGTAGCTCTGCACTCATGCAATCACTCAGGCACTATTCTTGTACTCAACCATTCACATAGGCATTACCCATGCACTCTTCCATTCTCTCAGGAACTACCCATCCAATGACTCTGCACTTCCTTTGCACTGATACATTCACTTGCGCAGTACCCATGCACTCATCTAAGTACCCAGGCATTACCCTTCTACTCATAAAGTCATTCAGGAAGTACACATGCAGTCATCCAAAAACACCTGGGTAGTACTGCTGCACTTATGCAATCACATTGGCACTACCCAGGCACGCAGTGCAAACACTCATGCAGTACTGTTGCACTGAACCCTTCACTCAGGCTTTACCCATGTACTCATGTTTTCTTTTACAAACTACCCATGCACTCATCCGGCCATTACCCTCCCACTCATCATTTAACTCAGACACTATTCGTGCACTCATCCAATCAACCAGGCTCTACACTTCTACTCATACAATCACCCAGGCACAACCCATGCACTCATCCAATCACTCTGGTACTATTCTTAGAGTCAAACATTCACACAGGCATTACCCATGCACTCATCCATTCTCTCAGGAACTACCCATACACTCATCCTATGTCCCAGCACTTCCTTTGCACTGACCCATTCACTCATGCAGTACCCCTGCACTCATCTAAGTACCCAGGCATTACCTTTGCATTCATAAAGTCACTCAGGCACTATACAGGCAGTCATCCAATCACCCAGGCAGTACTGTCACATTCATACAATCACCCAAGCAATTCACGTGCACTTATGCAATCAATCAGGCAGTACTCTTGCATTCAACCATTCAATCTGGGACTAATGGTGCCCTCATCTTTCCTCTTAGGCAGTACAAATGAACTTGTCCTATGACCCAGGCATTACCTTTGCACTCATCCTTTCATACAGCCATTACTCATGCACTCATGTATACTCCCAGGCACAACTCATGCACTAATGCAATTTCCCAGGCATTTTCCTTGCATTTATCATTTCAGTTAAGCAGTATCCATACACTCATCTAATCAGCTAGGCAGTACCTCTACACACATGCATATCACTCAGGCACTATTCTTGTACTGAACCATTCACACAGGCATTACCCATGCACTCATCTATTCTCTCAGGCACTACCCATGCACTCATCTAAACATCCGGGTATTACCATTGCATTCATGAATTCACTCATGTACTACACATGCAGTCATCCAATCACCAAGGCACTACTCCTACACTCATGCTATCACCCAGGCAATATACATACACTTATCCAATCACTCAAGCAGTACTCTTGCACTCAACCTTTCAGTCTGGTACTACTGATGCACTCATCCTTTCTTTAAGCCAGTATGTATGCACTCATTCTGTGACCCAGGCATTACATGTGCACTCATTTTTCATATAGGCACTACCCATGCACTAATCTATTCTCTCAGGCACAACTCGTGCACTAATGCAATAACCCAGGCATTATCCTTGCACTTATCCTTTCAGGTAAGCACTACCAATGCACTCATCCAATCATCCAGCCAGTACCTCTTTACTCATACAATCTCTCAGGCACTGTTGTTCTACTCAATCATTCAGGCAGTGCCCATGCACTTGTCCATTCTCTCTGGCACTAACCATGCACTCATCCAATGACCCAGGCACTACCCTTGCACTAATCGTTTCACTCATGCACTACCCATGCACTTATCTAAGCATCTAGGCATCACCCTTGCACTCATGAAGTCACTTGGGTACTACACACGCACTTATCCAATCACTGCAGCACTACGCATGCACCCATGCAATCAGCCAGGCACTAGCCCATCCACCTATGCAATTACTCAGGTAATACTCTTCCACTCAACCATTCACTCAGGTATTACCCATGTACTCATGTTGTCCTTTAGGCACTACTCATGCACTCATCCAATGACCCAGGCACTACATGTGCACTCACCCTTTCATGCAGGAACAATGTGTGCACTCATCTATCCCCCAGGCAGTACACCTGCACTCATAGAAACACTTAGGCACAACTCTTGCACTCATCATTTCACTCAGTTAGTAACCATGCAATCATTCAATCACCCAGGCACTACACCTGCCCTCATAACATCACCCGGGCACTACCCATCCACTTATGCAATCACTCAGACAGTAGTGTTGCAGTCAACCATTTACTCAGGCAGTACCCATGAACACATTTCTTCTTTTAGGCACTATCCATGCACTCATCCAATAACCAAAGCAGTATACCTGCACTTATACAAACACTCTGGTTCTTCTTTTGTAGTCATCCTTTCAGCCAGGCAGTACCCATGCATTTATGCAATCACCCAGACATGTCACATGGACTCATACCATGGCACAGGCACCACCAATGCACTGATGCAATCTTTCAAACACTACTCTTGCACTCAACCATTCACTCAAAAATTAACGCTTCAGTCACCCATTCACTCAGCCACTAGTCATGCACATATGAAATCACCCAAGCACTATTCTTTCAGTCATTCATTCACTTACCTTTTTTTTTTAAACAATTTTGATTTGTAAGATTTATTTATTCTTTTCAGGTGTTTTTCAATTTTATAAAAGAAAAAAGAAAAGTTAAGCAGTCCAACTGTGGTGTTTCTGTAAAACGAAGAAAACTCCAACCCCCCCAAAAAAATGTGCACTCAAGTGCTTTCTGGAGATTTATAATGGCATCAATGGAGAGCTCTCCAACACAAAGATTAGTCAAACACTTTCGACAATTGATGCCTGCATCCACCAACTCAGGAACAATCAGAGGTTGTGGAGTGTTCAATACAACCCCTGCAGAAGTAGATTGTTGACTACCATCATCACTGGCAGCTTGCTCCCTCTTCTGGCGCTCCATTATCTCTCGTGTCAGAGAAACCGGATGGATAGTCTTAAGGTGCTTCTTCATTGAAGAACTGCCACACGAGTACTTCTTCTCCGATCCTCTGGCGAGGACTTTGTGCAGATGCTGTAGGTCGCCTTAGGAGCATTCACCTTATTTTTCTCCTACCGGCACAGTGAAAAAAACCAATACAATACTCTTCTTCTACATTTTTACTGGCTCCTTCACCACTTTCATCTCCTCCTGCTGCTCCGCTTCAGGAAAAAGCTGATGCCATTTTTAAAACACAAAAATGAGCAACACTAAAGAAAATAAACAATTAGCAGCACCTACAAAAAAGGTAGTCTTAAAAGATGGCACACCCAGAATGAAAGGGCTGGAACATGTGTTGGTTCCACCCTTCAAGAGAATGAAAAGCTCTTCAACCAATGACAAACATTCTTTCTATGTCACATGGAGTTGTGTACGGGTCGCGCACCCATCGCTTACGAGTTGCGCACCTGTAAAATGTACTAAATGAAATATAAAACTGAAAATTGCTATTAGGATATTGTGTTTCAAAGTATTTCAATGGAAAGTCTTTATGCAAAACACATATTTAAACTTGAAACATTCATATCTCATGCTTTTAAAAATAACGCCTGAGTCCCGACCCCTACGCGATCCCGGAAATACGTGCCAGCAGGGTTTGTGACCCCTCACGTCCGGTGCATGATGGTCCCGCATACAAAATAATGTGTTTTAAACATCTTAAAAATATTGTACAAGAACACTAATACTAAAGTTTAGGATTCATTAATAAATCTCTTTGTTTCAAAAATATATTATTTCAGTGTTAGTATGTATTTTAGACCTACATTTGTGTAACAGATATGCACACCCAATGCTCCTAGATCCATGGCCAGTGCGGGATGCTATAATGTGCAGAGAAATCTGTTAAAAACATTTTGATACACATTTTTAACTTCTATATTGCTAGTTTTATGTATTCAGTAATAAACCTCTTCGTGAAAAAAATATATTAATTTGTTCTAAATATGCATTTTAGAGTGATATTTGTATAGCAGACACACGCACCCACCGTGTAGGTTTGTGTATGGTGTGCAACTTTTTTGTAAATTAAAAAAAAGAAAAATATATATATATTTATATAATTGTTTTGTTTATGACAGAATGACATATATACATGTGATCTAATGTTATGACTTGCGTAATTTGCACATTAGTGATGTAAATAGGAACAGCTTGTCAGTATATGTAGTACTTTTAACAACCTTAGGTATTTTACCATTATTCAGGTACCTATTTTTAACTTTTTTTGTATTCAAAGGAAGTTTTGTAATGCTTTAATCTGTCTTCTATGTTTACCGAATGTAACCCAATGAAATGGTAGCACTTGCACTATAAAAATGCACTCAGCATTACGACACGCTGTCATGTGATCAAGGCTCCACGGAGCCGAAACGTTATGGCGACAGCAGTGAAAATAATTTTTTTTTGCATCCAATACCTTGGTTCGTGCCTGTTCTTTTCGCAGCGGAGGAGAAAGTCTACAGCACGAGGGAGACAGAGGTTTTGGCATATTTATATTTATATATATATATATATGTATTCACTGAAAAAACCATATGTTTCACACCAGTTATAGTTAGGAATTAGCATTTAAAAAACCTATTAAATTCACTGAAAAAACCATAGGTTTGACACCAGTTATAGTTAGCTGGAAATTTTACTGACATAAAACCATTGAAATTCATACGTTATAGTTAGTTGGACTCACTATAACTCGCGCGCCCGCAATGCACTGCTGATGATGTCAAATATTACATCATTCATGACATGTTTTTTTTTATTTTTGGCCAGCGGGGCCCTTTTATGGCCCCCACATCAAACCTAGGGGGTCAGGGGGGGTCTACTCTGCCCCCTTTTGGTCATTCCCCCCTTTGTTTTTGCCACCTCTTGTGTCTCGATCCTACCGAGACACAATATTGCGGCCGCTCCGGACTGTTTGGAATGTTGACAGACACCCGAGAGCCAATCAGCTTTCCGCTCGCGAACTCGCGTAGCGCCCCGGTGCGCGTACCGGGGCGCGCTTATAGATATATATATTATTTTGAACCTAAATTACTCAAAATCCACTGGAGCACATATCTTGAGACATATCAAAGGCACATCGGGCTACCAGTCCCTACAATTTTGCAAAGTTTGGTGGAAATCCATTCAGCCGTTCGGGCTAAAAGTGAGTCCAACCGCCCTATGGAAATTAACATAGGGAAAACACGTTTTGGGACCCCCCTTTTATCTCGGCCCCCGCTTGACGAATCCCCCCCAAACTTTCAGGGAAGGAGCGGAGTGGAGCGGGCCATTTTCTTGGAGAAATTCAGCCAATTCCGTCCATCAACGCCAAAGTTATTCCCAATAGAATGTTGCGGATTTCCTATGGAAACTAGGTCCTAACTATAACTACCTACTGGCGACCGCCAGTAGGTAATATATATATATATATATATATATAAGATATTTATCATAATAAAGGACAAAACATCTTTCACACTATTAAAAGCAATAAAAAATGTAATTTAGCAAAAAACTAAATAAAATATGCTAATAAATGATGCACTCATTAACCCATACACCCATACACGTGCTATGAACATAAAAGAAGGGTATTTCCTGCTACTACCCTGCAATCCAATTCGTCCTCCTCTGAAGAAGAAGGCAGCCGCCTTCGAAACGCGTCAGCACACAAGACGAAGTAGGATAATTATCATGAACCCTGTTCCCGGTTTTCTAGCTATTTAGCGACCTGTCATGAATAAAGTCTTGCCTGGAAGCCCCGTGAGTGTGGTTGGTGTTTTACACTTGAGCTCTCACATATTGGAAGGCCCCGTCACCTTCCTTGCTGCACCCGCCTGAGAAGAGTGAACGGCGCTTTGATGGGAAAGAGCGTCGCAGATGTACTGCATTTCGCCGAGCACCGCCACGCAACGAGATGTAACGAGCCCAGAAATGGCGAGCATCCAGCTTGTGAGATGATCATATACTTCTCCCTTGCTCCTATATCATCACGCTGCCTGGTTGGCGAGGGGTCTCCAGGACAGGGCCGTTGCACGACTAAGGAAAACTTTGAACTTGCGCACCATATGTGAGTAGGCATCACTTGCAGGACTATAAGTACCACAAGGCACTGCGCCCATCCAGGGACGTGCTATGAACATAAAAGAAGGGTATTTCCTGCTACTACCCTGCAATCCAATTCGTCCTCCTCTGAAGAAGAAGGCAGCCGCCTTCGAAATGCGTCAGGACACAAGACGAAGCAGGATAATTATCATGAACCCTGTTCCCGGTTTTCTAGCTATTTAGCGACCTGTCATGAATAAAGTCTTGCCTGGAAGCCCCGTGAGTGTGGTTGGTGTTTTACACTTGAGCTCTCACATATTGGAAGGCCCCGTCACCTTCCTTGCTGCACCCGCCTGAGAAGAGTGAACGACGCTTTGATGGGAAAGAGCGTCGCAGATGTACTGCATTTCGCCGAGCACCGCCACGCAACGAGATGTAACGAGCCCAGAAATGGCGAGCATCCAGCTTGTGAGATGATCATATACTTCTCCCTTGCTCCTATATCATCACGCTGCCTGGTTGGCGAGGGGTCTCCAGGACAGGGCCGTTGCACGACTAAGGAAAACTTTGAACTTGCGCACCATATGTGAGTAGGCATCACTTGCAGGACTATAAGTACCACAAGGCACTGCGCCCATCCAGGGACGTGCTATGAACATAAAAGAAGGGTATTTCCTGCTACTACCCTGCAATCCAATTCGTCCTCCTCTGAAGAAGAAGGCAGCCGCCTTCGAAATGCGTCAGGACACAAGACGAAGCAGGATAATTATCATGAACCCTGTTCCCGGTTTTCTAGCTATTTATCGACCGGTCATGAATAAAGCCTTGCCTGGAAGCCCCGTGAGTGTGGTTGGTGTTTTACACTTGAGCTCTCACATATTGGAAGGCCCCGTCACCTTCCTTGCTGCACCCGCCTGAGAAGAGTGAATGGCGCTTTGATGGGAAAGAGCGTCGCAGATGTACTGCATTTCGCCGAGCACCGCCACGCAACGAGATGTAACGAGCCCAGAAATGGCGAGCATCCAGCTTGTGAGGAGATGATCATATACTTCTCCCTTGCTCCTATATCATCACGCTGCCTGGTTGGCGAGGGGTCTCCAGGACAGGGCCGTTGCACGACTAAGGAAAACTTTGAACTTGCGCACCATATGTGAGTAGGCATCACTTGCAGGACTATAAGTACCACAAGGCACTGCGCCCATCCAGGGACGTGCTATGAACATAAAAGAAGGGTATTTCCTGCTACTACCCTGCAATCCAATTCGTCCTCCTCTGAAGAAGAAGAAGGCAGCCACCTTCGAAACGCGTCAGGACACAAGACGAAGCAGGATAATTATCATGAACCCTGTTCCCGGTTTTCTAGCTATTTAGCGACCTGTCATGAATAAAGCCTTGCCTGGAAGCCCCGTGAGTGTGGTTGGTGTTTTACACTTAAGCTCTCATATATATATATATATATATATATATATATATATATATAGAAGATATTTATCATAATAAAGGACAAAACATCTTTCACACTATTAAAAGCAATAAAAAATGTAACTTAGCAAAAAACTAAATACAATATGCTAATAAATGATATACACATTTTCTTTTTCTATTCAAAATTCTGTTATATCACACTGTATAAAATTAGAAATAATAACATAATATTACAATTTTAAAAAAAATGATTCAAATAAATAACTGCAAATCTTTAATCAGCTATGTTATTTATATTTAAAAAAGTGATTATTATTTTAAAAGTTTATAAAAATAAATAGAAAATCATAGAAAAAAGAACACAATTGTTAAATAAAATGGTTTAAAAAACCTTAGAAATTCACTGAAAAAAACACAGGTGTCAGGGACGTTATAGTTCACTCGTAAAAACCCCAGAAATTCAGCTGTTATAATTAGCTGAGCTAACTATAACTCGCTCCCCCACAATGCACTGATGATGACATCACATATTACATAACTCATGACATGGTCAGTGACATCACTGATGACATAACTGCTGACATCTCAAATGACACCACTGATTACATAAACCAAGTAATCTTTTATGTACCGCCTCACACCCTAATATACCCTTTCATACACCCACTCTAAAATACAGACAACCATTCTTGAAACCATAGACACACCAATACCAGCTAGTACATACCCACTCACTGATTCATAGGTCTACACACACATCCACTCACTGACCCATACAGTCACCCATACAGGCAGCCACTCATCTATTCAGCCACTGATACATGCACTCACACACCCATATAAACACTCACACACCACAACTCACCCATAGAGTTACTCACACACCTAGTCAGTCACACAAAGAACACATCCCACTGCCATTTACTCACCTATACAGTTATACACACACACCACTTCCCTTATTCATACAGATAGTAACACATACTTACTCTCTTCCACAATCACTGACACAAGCATACACTCATCCATACAGCCACTCTCACAATCACTCACTCTCACATATAGTCACTTATACACTCACATATACTGCCTTTTACACAAGTAGTTATACATATACCACTGAGACATTCATTCACTCACCCATTCAGCCCCTCACAGATGCACTCATGAACCCATACACCCATACACTCTTACACCCATGCAGGGAGTCACACCCCCCCCTCACCCACCCACACAGACACTCATACAGGTACTTCAACAACAAATCAATAACCCATATAGACACTCATGAACCTACTAACCAAACCATGCAGCGACTTACACACCACCTGACAGACTGATACACACATTCACACAGAATAGTCACTCACCGGTGCATTCACTAAAACATGTTAATCGCTCACTTATACAGTCAGTCACACACCCAGCAAATCATCCATACAGACACTATTGCACCCTCTTCAATACACCTTGCTGTGTGTGTGTGTGTATGTATATATATATATGTATACATATATATATATATATAAAATTCTTAAACTTTTTAGAAACACTCACTCACTGGATGCTGTCATCAGTGATAGCAATCAATTTCATTAGTGATGTCACTGACCATGTCATGAATGATGTAATATGAGATGTCATCTGCAGTGCATTGCGGGGTGCGAGCTATAGCTAACTAATGACTAAATTTCTTTGGTTATGTACGAGTGAAATGTCAGTCTATCTATAACAGCCCTGAAACGTGTGGTATTTTCAGTGATAAAAAATATATATTATATATATACACACGTATATAAACATATATATTCAATATGTTATTGTTCTTGTATACAACCATGTGCAAGAGTAAGCTAAACTCGGGCATTTCTGGTGGAGATACAGTATCCACTTTGGACTCTTCTAGTAAGAGCGGCTAATTTTATTTCTAATGAAATAGCCCTAACGGACAGGAGACTCTCCTTGGAGATTATTAATCATTCACAGGAACCTCTTTATTTCATTGATCCTTTGATAGATGAAAATCTAGCAGGTTCTATACATAACGGTACAAAAGGGGGTGGTGATTTACGGAGCATCTGAACCAATCAAACACTCACACCCAGTCAATGATCTGGGTTTAATCCATCACCGTTCTTTAGCCCACTCTGCCACCCCAGTTCAGACATGGCCAAATGCAAATCAGCTTGACCCTGTGCATCATGGGAACAGTCGAACCCGAACTGCCAAGCCATGCCTTCTCTGGACCGGATTCAAGCTTCCTAGGACCGGTTTCTGGCATTACAGCCGTCTTCAGCTAGGCTTGCTTGAATCCAGTGGCAAAGTGAGCAAGGGACTCATGTCTGAGCATACCCTGCCAACCTATGGCGAACAAAGCGGTACAAAAGGGGGTGGTGATGGACGGAGCATCTGAACCAATCAAACACTCACACCCAGTCAATGATCTGGGTTTAATCCATCACCGTTCTTTAGCCCACTCTGCCACCCCAGTTCAGAGATGGCCATATGCAAATCAGTCTGACCCTGTGCCTCATGGGAACAGTCCAGCCCGAACTGCCAAGCCATGCCTTCCCTGGACCGGATTCAAGCTTCCGAGGACCGGTTTCTGGGATTACAGCCGTCTTCAGCCAACTTATGGCGAACAAAGCGGTACAAAAGGGGGTGGTGATGAACCAATCAAACACTCACACCCACTCAATGATCTGGGTTTAATCCATCACCGTTCTTTAGCCCACTCTGCCACCCCAGTACAGCCATGGCCATATGCAAATCAGTCTGACCCTGTGCCTCATGGGAACAGTCCAGCCCGAACTGCCAAGCCATGCCTTCCCTGGACCGGATTCAAGCTTCCTAGGACCGGTTTCTGGCATTACAGCCGTCTTCAGCCAATAAAGCAAATTCTCCGGCTGATCCTTTATTTAGCAACAATGTAGAGACCTCCCTTATAGACCCCCGATATTGTCTGAAATTCCGATAAAAAAAAAGAGGGGCGGTGGAAAAAAGGTTGTCCAGCCTTCTAAGAAGGCAGCATGTTCAGGATTTTCAGGCCATATTGATCTGGTTCAGGTCTGGTTCAAATTAATCCCTAGGTTTGAATCTTTGGTGAATTCATTACTGGCTTCAATTGTGTCATGTCTTGTGGGGATAGAGGCCATGCTTACTCAGCTCACTCAGTCGGAATCTAGTTCTTTAACTGTGAAGGCAGTGTTGGGGGCCCCGGGGGCCAGTCATGTGAATGGATCTGCTCCCACAGGCTTTTAAGCGAGGGGAGGAACCCCTGTGGAGCACAACTACACCATACAAGTGGGTCTGACAGCTAACCGATCCAAGAGGGAGGGAGCCCAAGATTCAAGGGTACTTAGTTTGTCCGCTCAAGAATATAGAAGCCCTCAGAAGTCTCCACCAGTAGATGTGGCAGAAGGTTCAACACCCCTGAGTCATACAGCTAGCCCCAGAGTCATTCAATTCTCTGAAGAGTCTCGAGATAACAGTTCAATCATACCCAGCAAACTCTAGGAGGGGATACTAATCTTCTAAATCTGTACCCAGAGTCACCCCCTTTAGTGGTTATATTGACAGATCTTCCCCCGATTAAACAATGTTCAAGGGAGACAACAGTAGATTGGCTGCATAAGGTTACTTACTGGTGTGACTACACAATAGTAAATGGGCATCACATGCCACCACATATTATAGTGGCAAGAGGAGGTGGATGGGTGGGAACTAGTGTTAGTAAGAACATTGAGGGAGACTGCATTGTGGTGAATTTAAAACACACTAAGTATACAAAAGCAATGGTCGAGAGCTACTGTATTCAAGACGCTAAAACCACAATTATGATCGTCCCTCATCAATTTTTCTATCCTACAGGCTTTTTTCTTCAGTTGGGTCCTTTGTCATTAGGGTTCCCCTGTCAGTGATGATACCATACTGGTTGAACTCCAGAATAGCAGTACCCTTTCCTAATCGATTTGAACCCTTGATGGGCTTAGATAATGTAAACTGGCAAGTGGTATCACATAATGATTCAACAACCCCCGGGTTAATTACTTCTCCTCAGAGGGATCCTTTTACTATTACCCCTCAATTATCAAGTTAATGACCTGGAACATCGCGGTTTTAAGGGCTAAAAGAGATGATGCCCAATGGATATCAACAGTTGGGCTCTGTCATATGGTTGCACTACAAGAAACCTGGGACACTTCTGATTCTTTTTTTCTTGACAGATTTATTTCCTTCTTTAGAGCTGCATCTCCCTCTACAGCAGGGCGTGCAAAGGCTGGTTTGCTAACTCTGGTATAGCTTAAACTCTCCTATACCGCTAAGGTGCTGGCTTGCCACTCACCTCATGTACTAGCTGTAGAGTTAACATTTAACAATCGTCCCCCCCTGTTGGTGGTGAAATTCTATAACTCTTTTTGTAGAAATTGTGACATCGAACACATTGTTTCCCTGGAGGGGGTTTTTGATCATTATGGTGAGGTGGGACGGCCATATTATGAAGTTTTAGTTCTAGGTGAGTTCAATGTACATCTTTGCCAACTTAACTGCAGCTTAGTAAAAGGCCCTTAGAATGTAATAATCCTGACTGACCATTTTGAACATACGATCTTGGGTCATCGATTAGAGGGCCTGCTCACAGTTAATATTCTGCATTGTCTTGAAGAGCGGGCCCAGCAGATCCGGGTCCAATGTTTTCTGGAAGGGGTTGCTCTTCTACTATTGATTTCATTTTGGTATCCACCCCCTTGGTTCCCGCAGTTCATAGTCTAAAAACCTGCTGGAGCAGTTTTAGCGATCACAATTCTTTAGTCGTGGACTCGAGCTCTTTCAGGGGAGGCGGGTAAGAGTGTATTGAAAGGGGAAATTAAACCAAGAGACCAAGCATGAAGAATTAAATGGGAGTGGGTGCTACCAGAGGCCATATTAGACAAGCTGTATGCAGGAGAGCATATCAGCCTGCCACTCAGCATAGAAAAAGGTTATTAGGGAGCAGGCGTGGGAAGCCCTATCTCAGGCCATTGTACTGGCTAATAGCTCTGAATTCTGGGAAGTGGCTAATAGTCCTTTCTTTTCTGCCTCACAAAATTCAAGAGTGGACTGCACTATCCCTGCAGACAAATGGGTCTCACATTTTGAGGGGTTATATAGGGGAGTTCACACTGGAGAGCACAACACTTTGTGGGAGCCTGGTTCTGATATTAAACCATTGCTCTTTAGGGTAGATTGGGTTTATGAAGCTATTATGGCCACAGCTGGTAGGAAAGCTCCCGGAACGGATATGGTGCCATCTGATCTGTATAAAGCTGACCACAGCTAACATTTTGCTCATTTTCAAAAAGGGTGTGAGGGACGATCCACTATGCTACCGCCCAATTTCTCTATTGGACTCTGCAGCTAAGATTAGGGGAAAGGTGGTACTGGGCCACTTAACTTTATGGTTAGATAACTGTAATGTCATCTCTGATTTACAATATGGTTTCAGGAAAGGTAGAGAGACCCTGGACCAATGCATTAATCTACATTTGGTTATTGGAAAGTGTACCTTTGCCAAAAGGGGCTGTTTGCATATGACGTTTATGGATCTAACATCTGCGTTCAATCGTGTCAACAGATCAAAGCTTTGGCTCATCCTATTAGACATGGGCATGGATGCTGATCTAGTGGCCTTCCTACATAGGTCACACTCCAATCTGACAGCCCCGGCCAGATATAATGGAAACCGTTCACTCTCAGTCTCCTGGGAGGTTGAGAGAGGGGTAAGACCGGGTTGTCCCGCAGGGCTCCTCTTTGTCCCCCCTCCTTTTTAATTTGTACCTGGCCCCTTTACTTCGTTCCCTTTGCGGGTTGAGTGTCACCGCGTTTAATTACGCGGATGACATTCAACTGGTTTTCACTATTGACTCCTCTGATGATTCCATTACCACTTTCCAAAATACGCTCTGCTTCATTAGCAATTGGATGAGCTCAAACCATCTGAAGCTCAACCCCGACAAGACTGAACTAATTCTTGTCGGGGGACCTTCCAATCCTTGGCAGCCTTCCTATTGGCCTGCCAGTCTGGGTAGTTCTCCTTCCCCAGTTAATTGCACCAAAAGCCTGGGTGTTGTCATTAGCAACAATCTCTCCATGACACCCCAGATCAGCGCAGTAGTGTCCGCCAGCCATTTCCAACTCAGGAAAATCCGAAAAATTTCCCGCCTACTCACTACCGAAGCCCTTACTCTGGCCTTGCTTGCGTTAGTCATTTCGAGGATTGACTACGCAAATGCATTGTATGTAGGCATCCCTGATTACCAACTGAAGAGACTCCAGTTGATCCAAAATCAAGCTGCTCGCCTGATTTACCACCAACCTAGAGATCAACATGTTCGTCCTCTCCTAAGAAGTCTCCACTGGCTCCCGGTATCCGCTCGCTGTAAGTTTAAGCTTGGCTGCATTATTTCAAAATCTCTTGCAGGCCAAGGCCCCCTCTTTATTCTTTCTCTCCTCCACCCGTATGTTCCTCCTCGTAATCTTCGGTCATCTCAGATGGCCTTGTTATCAGTTCCCAGATTTAAGAGGAAGAAACACGGTGGCCTTAGGTTTTCATTTCTGGCTCCTTCTTTCTGGAATTCCCTTCCCCTTTCCCTCAGGTTGTCACCTTCATATTCCGGGTTCAGATCACTCCTTACAACCCTCCTCTTCACCGAGTCCTATATCTAGATTCTATTTCACGTTTCCTTCAACGCTCTCTCAGCACAAGCGCCAAGAAACCTAATGGTGTTAGTCGCGCTCAATAAATTCTTTTAACATAACATAACATAACGTTGTATATTGGCCCCCGTTCAGTTCACCTTGTATATTAACAAGTTAGGGGGGGTTTTGTCAGCTGCTTGCAAAGACATCCCCAGGGCAGGCACTAAATGTATCCCTGCTCTGCTTTATGCAGAAGATGAGATGATACTTGCCCGGACTACTGTGGGCCTGCAAAGCCTCTTAAACAGTTCCACTGATTTTATGGTCTCTTTTGACCGGTCAATTAAGTTCTTTAAATCATATAGTATGACGACAGACAGCACTAAACTCTCTAGACGCATGTTTTTTTGCAGAGGGGCAGAACTAACGAAATTTCCTTCCTTCCCCTATGGGGGTGCTGTTTGATGAAAGGGGATTATGGGTGGCACCAAGAGCTGTTAAAAAGAATACTTTGGCTAGAGCGGCAGGAGCTACTTTGGATTTTGCTAAACGACTAGGGGCCAAACCTATCCCTGCCCTACTTAAGAATTACAACAAAAAATGCATAGTTATGGACACCTATGGTTGCGATGTGTGGAGTTATACAGATGTCATTGAACTGCAGGTGGCTAAGAGTAAATGTCTCAGCAGACCCCACTTGCAACCCCTCTTATGACACATGAGGAGCTGGGACAGGCTTACATTTCTGACTTCATTGCAATGGCCCCTTTAATTCGGTGGCTTAAAATCTGGTCAAGCCCCATTCCTACACTAAATCAGTTTGTTTTGGAGGACTATATGGGTTTGAGGGGGCCTTGAATATTCCTTGGCTTGGCTACGTTCTGGAAAAGCTAAAGAGTATAGGGCACCCTGAGCCGTTCACCCACCATAGGCAGCTTTGCCCCAGAGAGATGAGTGATGTTAAACATATGTTCCTGGCTAGGAAGGTGGGAGCAAGGGAAGATAAGGAATTACCAAGCCTACCATAAGACAATATATTATATCGAGTGCAGGGCCCTTAGGGCAACCCTATTGGTCTTATATTAATAATCCCCACCATTGTTTCCTCCTACCTAGATTTAGATTTAACTTTATTCATTGGTGCCTAGTGGTCCCTAGAGCTTTTGCAAAGGAAGGTACACTACAGCCCTGCTCCTGTGATCATTTTTAAGAACAAGATGTTCTACATTTTATTTTCTTCTGTGATTCTTACCGTTATTCCCTAAAAAAAATGTTCTCCAGCTGCTAAAGAATTGCAATTTTGCACAAGTGATGCCCGCCCGAATATACCTACAAATACTGTCTTCAACATTGATCTGTTTTGGAGTTGCCAACTTCTTTACAGGAGCACTTAGACAGATGAAGAAGCTGTTTAGGATTAATGTGCCCTTTTCTGTGTTTATGCTGAGAGGAATTATATATGTTTTAATCATGGGTTGTTCATAGATACTAGTATTTAATGGCTCTGCACAGAACTACTTGCACTTTACATGCTTTTATAACTCAGAATTTAAATTCTTGGTGTATTATAATTATGGCTCCTGGTGTTATGGTATTTATTTTTTTAACATTTCCATCTGTATTTATCCATATTTATTTTTTAGCCATCTTATTGGTATTTATTCATATTTATTTGTGTTTCAAGAATAAATGTAGCTGTAAAATTGGCATATTTCTGCATTTATATAACTCTTCAACGTGCACTCAAACATCACGTTTTAGCAAACTAAGCAGCCACGTATAAGAAAAGACTACACTCATAATTACATATCAGCATAATACTACAAATATATGTTAACATATGCCTGTATTTAAGGAAATCTCATCCTGTATTTTAACCCTCCAAGCTGTCTGTCTGCTTAGCTGTTGCCCAGAATTCATGAAAGACAGCATGGAGAGTTTCTCACAAGAAGCACCATTTTCAGTTTTTTTCCGCTTTTAAAAATAAATACAGACAGAAAAAACACATTGTTTTCTGTCTGTATCTGTAAAAATCAGTAAAAACGGAAAACCGGGAATTATAATTTATGCCCTGTTTGATCGCTTTTACTGAAGGTTTTAGATGGTTTTATATATTCTTAATCTGGAACTTGTTTAGGGAATGCTGGTTTGTTCTATTTAACCATCACGCTCTGATAGTGGTTTTAGTATTTACTTTTTTTTTTTATGTGCTTTTATGACCTTTGTTGGCCGAATAAAGATTCTTTGACTTGACTTGAGTGGTAGTGAGGGAATTCATGGACAAGGAGGAAATGGGGAAGGGGGAGCCAAAAAAGACTGTCGCGCCGTGTGCGGCCAGCGCTAGGGTCAGCCCTGGCTGGAAGTGTTAGGCCCTCCCCCCAGAAGTTCGGGCTAGTAGCGCACCTGCTACATAGTGTGCCTGTTTCAATCACAGCATGCCAGGTGAAGACCGGGCTACCAGCAGGTCCGTCTGCGCCTGTCAGAGGGAGGAGGCTATGCTGTACCCTGTTTCTTTCATCTGTCTTCAAGGACGGGTAAGCGAAAAACTGCAAACAACACTGACCCCATTCCCAAGGGCACCACAATTGAAGGCTTCCTAAAACATGCTATGTTAGAACTGGGGGTCTCTAGTTGGCAGAAGTAGGTACCACTGTCCAAATAGGGACCCTTGCTTCTAGTCAGGGTAGGGAGGAAACCCTCTGAGATAACCCCTGTTCACCCCGTTGGTAGCTTGGCACGAGCAGTCAGGGCTTATCAAAGGCAATGTGTAAAGTATTTGTACCGAAACTCACAGTAACACAGTGAAAACACCACAAACTGACTTCACAACAGTTTAGAAAAATAAAGGTATTTAATCTAAACTACACAAGACCAAAACAACAAAAATCCAACATACACAGTTCAAGAATATGGTTGCAAAAGAGTTCTTAATGTTAGCGTTAAAATAATCCACAGTAGCGTGAAAAGTTCACAGTAGCGTCACGTTTAGCCAACAGTACTTTTAAATGCGACAAAGTTCCAAAACAGAAGCTGTTGTGGTGGAAAACAAACGATGTGTTACTCCTGAAACCCTGGGAAGGCGTTAGCGACAATTCCGCTGGATGTAGCGGCGTGTAGCGACGAATCCGATCTGTATGGGGAGAAAGGCTATGACTTGTATGGATTCCGGTGCGGAGGTTCCGTAGAAAAATGCTCGCAAAGGCACGATGCGATGATTCTCGGGGCTCTGCGACGATTCTCGTAGCGACGTGATGCAGTGATCGCACCCAGCGATGACAAGCTCTGTGACGATGTTCGCAGGGGAGGAAATCTTCCCGCTAACGAAGGGTGCAACGTCTTCAGGCAGCGGCGACAGGCGCTGCGACGATCTCGGTCTTCGTAGCGGCGGGAAATGTCTCGTTAAGCCGGGTTTGCGACAAAACTTGCAGAAAGTTCTTTAAAAGCTTGGTTTCCAGCTTCCCAACACAGGTACAACTTCCAGAGGCCCCATACATGGGCGCCACACTCCAGGAAGGACAGAACTCTCTCAATGGAGTTCAGGAAAGCTGGGGGTGAAGTTATTTTGTTCCTGGGAGTTCAAAACAGGGAGCCAGCTCTTCTCAGGCCCTTGGAGGTTCCTTCAAGCAAGGGGACACAGCACAACGCAAAGTCCTTTCCCTCACCTTGGCAGCAAAGCAACAGCAGGGCAGCCCAGCAGAGCAACAGCAGGACAGTCTTCCTTCTTCAGTTTCAGCTTTCTCCTTGGCAGAGGTTTCCTTCTTGATTCCAGGATGATCTAGTTTTCTGTTGTCAGGGGTCCTGTACTTATACCCCTAAAAGTCTTTTTTCTCTTTGTGCAAGTGGGCCCTGAGCCCGGTTCTGGGTGTTCCTTGAACACTTTGTTTTCCTGGCTTCTCCTTTCCTTTCAGAGTGAGGGGTAGGGTCGTCAGCTGCCCAGCAGGAGGTGGAGCCAGCATTGTGGAAGGCAGGCACAGCCCTAATCAGGCCCAGGTGCTACATCCTCCCACCACTCAAGTTGCAAATGCAGTCATTCAGCCTAGGGCTGACCCAGCCAGCCTCCTGGGGCTCCCCAGCTCCTGTCACTCTCAAACCAGACAGTCAATTCACAAACAGGCCAAGGCACCCAGAAAAGGTCAGACAAGAGAATACTTTCTAAAACTGCTGTTCTCAAACACAGGATTTAAAAACAACCTTTCCTAAAAGATGTGTTATTAAATTCTGAGTTCAGGGATACCAGACTTTCATGCCCTATCTTGTTCCAATGGGAAGATATGCTGGTAGCCACTGTAGCCAGCATCCCCCATGATAGCCTGTGGAGCAAGATAGCCTTCCAGCAGTGAAAAACGAAAATGGCTGTAATTCACTACCAGAGCATGTCACCTGCACAAGTACATGCCCTACCTTTCACATACACTGCACCCTGCCCAAGGGGGTACCTTGGGCCTTCCATAGGGGTGACCAATGTGCACTGAACGGGAAGGGTTAAGCCCGGTCAGTGGGGACCAGGAGGACATGGCAGTTCACAGACTGCACACAGGCACTGCGGTGGCAGGCCCGAGACACCATTTTAGGGCTACTCATGTGGGTGGCGCAATCAGTGTTGCAGGCCCACTAGTAGCGTTTGACATCACCAGCCCTGGCACACTCAGTGCACTTTACTAGGGACTTCTGGGTGATACAAATATGCCAATCAGGTATATCCAATTACAATAACAATTTACACAGGGAGCACTTACACTCTGACACTGATCAGCAGTGGCAGAGTGTCCAAAGCATCTAACCAGCAAAAACGAAATCCAGCACAGCATCAAAGATACAGGAGGTAGAGGCAAAAAGACAGGGGGAAAACACGCCAAGGATGCCAGGGCTAACATGCTATCAGTGCTTTTTCCAAGGAAACTGAACTTGCAGAATGCCACCTCTTACATGATGGCCTGTATCTTTTAACTGGCTCTGCTCTTATTTCATGCCCTGCACCAGTCGATTCCCCCAATATATTTCTTGAGCTCCCTTTGTGAGCCTCTTGCTCTAAGTACTGGCGCGGCTGTCACCAGCACCCTGGCACTTACAGAACCTCTGAGTAAAAGCTCTATGAGAGGCAAGGCAGACCTAACCAGGTGACAAATCTAGCTGACTGCCTACCACTTGCTCAATCACAGACTTACCCTCTAGTAGCACCCTTGGCCCTCTTGTTAACATTAACCTATTATGTGCCAACCTTTGTTCATTATGTAAGGCTCTGCTCATCCATTATTGAAACGCTTTAAGATCCTAGAGTCCAGCTCAGCATGTTGCTGAGCGATAGCCTCTTACACACTCCATCTCAGACCTCAGCCACGACTTCTTCACCTGACCAAGTGTCAGCTTGTATATCCACCTGGGGTAATAAAAATACATCCATGTCTACATTACCTGAGCCTCACAGGGTGGTTGATGTGCGCCCAGCCCGAACACCAACCACAACAGCAATTCTGTGGGCCAGATGGATCTTAATGTGCCACTGAAAGGAATTCTTGATAAAAGGCTCCACTCGAAACCGGTTTCCACCCAGAAAGATCCCGGCTCAAGCACAGTGCAAATTTACAGTTGCCCACAGTGAATCTGCTTACGGATGCTTGCCCATATGTTCTCATCTTAGCAGATGTCCCCGGCACATCTGGTCCTGAACCAACCTCTCAACTTGAAAACAAAGTAGTACATTGGCTGTGTAAATAAAGGGGATTCAGTATGAATAATTTTGAGCAGAATCTAATGCTTAGAAGGGTTGAATGGATTGGTTCACCCAATAAATGCTTTGTCAACAACTGTGTCCTTGTGAAATGTAAGTACCCGCAACTTGTTAGTGATCTGTTGCGAAAGGTTTGCAATGCCCAGCAAATGAGTGGCACCATTAAGGCTCTACCATCTCGCTTTTTAGGTCTCGCCTGGCATTACAGCGCGCATGCGCTGTTCGCTCTGTGAGGGCTTCTTGGAATCAATTCAGATTCAGAAGGGACTAGAAGCCCCGCCCCTCTTTACCATTGGCTTGCGTAATCGTTTATGGTAAACAGTGGAGCATGATTGGAAATCAGGCTTCTAGGTTACAGCCTTGTCCAATTTCAGGACGGCCCATCTGGACAGGCCGACGCCATCTTTGGCGTGACGTGGGAGGGGTCGGTTTATGGTAAACGCTGGCTCGTGATTGGAAATCGATTCCATTGAGCATGCACGCCCATTTTCACTTTTAAAGAGCAGCCGGGCAATGTGGCCGTTTGTATATGTCTCGTATTCTTATAGAGAGTGTGTAAGAGAAAGTGTTGCTCCATTGAAGATTCAGCGCAGATCTTTGCTAGCTCAGAACCAGATGTTCGGCCAATGACGTCAGTGGTGACGGTAGCTGCGTGTGCTCTCCGAGAGAGGGGTGTGACTGACTCTCACAAGCAGATATCTGACACGTGGCGGACTGTTCTCCACAATAAATTTTACGATGTAATCACCTGGCATGCAATTGATTCTTCCCCAGCCCAGCGTGCCTTTGCTTCTGCTGCCTGGCAAGCACCTGACACCTTCCCAGCAGTAGCCTGCTGTCAGAAGCAGAAGTACGGCGCGGACGGCACCCCAGCCCCACAGGCAAGAAAGTTATTTCCTTCCAGGTGGTGCCTGGCTCTCATGCCCCGGATCGGTGAGCCCCACCCCAGGGCAAAGTCAATGCCAGCGCGGGGCCGGGGAGAAGCGGGCTGTCACCGAGGCCAAGCCCAGTTCTGTTTTGTTTTGGGATTGTCAACGGATGACCCCGGCTCCTCCTCTCGCGCACACCTCCCTCACCCCCAGCATTGGAAGCCTCTTCGTGTCCTGAAAGGTGTTCCGGGCCCAGGCGATCGCTGCCCCACCTCCCTGTTCAGTGTCCACTGAAGTACCTGCGGGAGAGCCCCCTTTGTACGCTCAGGGCAAGGTCAGGCCAGGATACCTAGGAGCCTCTCCCCCCTCTGGAGCCTGGCACTGTCGAGAAAGCCCACCTCTCAGGCGCTTCTCAGGAACACGGAAGCGACCTTAAAGCGATCGTCCCATTCCAGTAAGATTGCTGTGTTTTCTAAAGGCAGAGGGGCAAGGATAAGGGTTTTGGAACGGCCAGGGGTGGCCATAGACATACCCGTCAGCTCACCCTCTTTTGGCGGGTGTCACCCGTTTAAAAAAATATATGTAATATACATCCCTCCAGTAAAACAGCATGCAGCCATACACTTCTAAGAGGTCAACTTCTTTGCAATCTACTTTGAAGGGGTAAGCCTCTTAAACACCTGGCCTCGCTCTCATTCCCAAGCCAACTGGGTGACAGTTACTTTTAAAATCAGACACCGCATGATATATGGTATGTATAAGTTGGCGCTATGTAGCGCCTGGCCGAGTGAGGAAAAACGTGCCTCTGTGCATATGTCTAGGAGACAAGCTACATGGTTTGAAAGAGGTCCATTAAGTTCAGACTGAGTTACGGATTAATTGCTATAGGGCCCATGGTCTGTTAGTCCATATGTATTCTGTATATCTACCTTTTATCTTTATTTTTATTTTTTTACATTGCCGCCCAATAAATCCGTTTACATTGCCGCCCAATAAATCCGTTTCAAGTACAAATGTACAACCCTTCTACTTTATGAAACTTTCCTCAGATTATAAAATAGCTTTAATGGGGTGTTATTGAGATCAATGCGTGTGAACAAAATTTAAGGGTATGTTAATTGTAAGAACTTAGATGGTTAGTACACTGGGAGAAAATATTCGTATGTAGTTGTTGATCACATGTTTGATTCATGTTAGAGCTTTGTATGTAGCATGCAGCTCTCATATTTCTAGCCCGTGTACATAGGTTGAGTAATGCTTCTGTTGCAGAGATCCTGGAGTAACCTGCTGGTCACAAAATACAATCCTGCTATAGTGACTGAGTTATGTGCTAGTTCTTTACAGTTGCATGTAACACGCATGATATTCCCTGTGAATACCGCAGTTTTATTTAACATTTTCGTTGTTTTGTTGGTGATTAGATGAGTTTGGTTGGCTAGTAATAAATATTTATTGTTAAATGCAATATATATATATATATATATATATATATATATATATATATATATATATTCACTGAAAAAACCATAGGTTATAGACCATATATAGTTAGGAATTAGCATTTACAAAACCTTGAAAATTCACTGAAAAAACCATAGGTTATAGACCATATATAGTTAGGAATTAGCATTTAAAAAACCTTATTTTACTCACACAAAACCATTGAAATTCCATATATAGTTAGTTGCACTAACTATATATCGCGCACCCGCAATCCACTGCTGATCATGTCACATATTACATCATTCATGACATGGTCAGTGACATCACTGATGACATCACTGATGACATCTCAAATGACATCACTGATGACATCACTGATGACAACATCCAGTGACTGTATGTTTCTGTAAAGTTAAAATATGTCTTACATATTGAAGAATGAGTGGATGTATAAGTGTCTGGATGAAGGATTTAGTAGGTGCGTGACTGACTGTATGAGTGAGTGATTAAATGTGTCTCACTGAATGCATGGGTTAGTGACTAAACTGTCTTAATTTGTGCATCATTATGTCTGTTGTTCTGTAAACTGCTGCATGTGTTGATCATTAGCTATACGAGAGGCTATATGTGTTATTAATTGGTTGCCCAAGTATTTCTATGGGAGATTGAGTTTGTGTGGGGGTGGCTGGAAGGTGTGTGACTCTATGCATAGATGTGTGAGCAGTTTATTCACTAGGTGTATGAGTTCAAGAGTGCATGTGGAAACAGCTACATGGGCAGTTGACTGTGTGCATGAGTGTATTGATGAGTGAATGGATATCTCAATGCTACATGTCATAGTAAGTACATATGTAAAACACAGTACATGTGAGAGTTGGCATATATAAATAACTGTGCATGAGAGCCACTGAATGAGTGAGTGGTTGTATCGATCATTGTGAACTTGTATCAGGAATTGTATAAGAGAGTAAATATGTGTTAGTATATGTTTCAATAAGTAAGGTGTGTTTAACTGTATAGTTGAAGAAATGGAGGTGAGATTGTTTCTTTGCATGACTGACTGGGTGTGTGAGTAACTCCATGAATGAGTGGCAGTGTGTGAGTGTCTGTATACACTGAGTGTATCTAAGGTTATATTAGAGTCTGAAGAGGTTTATCGTATTAGCACAAGAATGATGTCAAATGAGATGTCATCAGTGATGTCATCAGTGATGTCATTTGAGATGTCATCAGTGATGTCACTGACCATGTCATGAATGATGTAATATGTGACATGATCAGCAGTGGATTGCGGGTGCGCGATATATAGTTAGTGCAACTAACTATATATGGAATTTCAATGGTTTTGTGTGAGTAAAATAAGGTTTTTTAAATGCTAATTCCTAACTATATATGGTCTATAACCTATGGTTTTTTCAGTGAATTTTCAAGGTTTTGTAAATGCTAATTCCTAACTATATATGGTCTATAACCTATGGTTTTTTCAGTGAATTTCAATGGTTTTTTAATAGCAAATATCATAAGCTGTCGAATGTCAAGTACGTGGTAAGTGAAAACATTTTCGTGTTTATGCACACTGATCTGCTTTGAATGGTGCCCCCCCCCCTCATTTCTATTAGGAGTACTCTCTCTTTGCAGATAGTGAAAGGTAGTTAACGCAGGCGTTTGCCCCCGTTGTAATCCGTCGTGCCTGCTTCTCTCTCCATTTGATTGATTGTTATCCAAGTATTTACTGTTTTAGAATTAGTTCTCTTTGGTTCATTCTCTATTTACAAACAAACACAGAGTCGCAATACTCTGTTTAGTCTTTCCAGATAACGAAAAATCGTGTAAAAAAAAAAGAAAAGGAATCGAGCAAAATCAGTAGGCCACTAATGGGATCTCTTTTTGACCTCGCTAAAATAGAAACATTAGGAACAACCCCTCATGACAAATACAAAACTAGTGAGATGAACTGAACTCCACACAATGATGGCTGCAAAACAGCTCGGCTCCGCCACCCACCCCGCCCAAAATAACGATAAAGAACGGCTGCCATGATTGGTTGCGGAATGACCACGACGGAGCTACGAAATGGTGCTGCTCTCATGCTAACCCCAGCTTCAGTCTGAAACATCCAGAAACACTGTAGACTACCAATTCGATCAGTTCCGGTAGCGCCCCAATGTAACCCGGTAGAGAAGAACTAGCCCTCCCTTCTTTGACTGATGGTTCTTGTTGCCTGTCCCTTCTGTTGCCATTTAACAGAACTATTTAGCCTGCTGAAAGGGGTTGTGTTCCGACCGCTGGTTGGTGGAGACATTTTGACTATATTCTATACCTGCGTTGTCGCGTAATGCGTCATATGACGCGCCGCGTTAGCGCATCCGGAAGTCATCCGGGGCGCGCAGCGCGTAACGTAAGCATAACAAGTCATGTGACTTGTTAATAAAACTTTTCATTGGTTCATTTTACTTTTCTTATTGTAATGATGAAAGGCTTGGTCATATGACCTAAAAATTACGCTTTTCATTACTTCCGAACATTATTTTTTCTTAAATATATGTTATAATGTTCCAGGCTAATGTACTTTCCCGGAAATTTTACAACTGTCCTGCAAGTAAAATATATTCTTTTTTCGAAAAAAAGAGCGTTTCTTCGTCCCATGACGGAGCCGTTGAGCAAAAGAGGGTCGACCTGCTGTCTTAGTCGCCGATACGCCTGAATATGAGATTCTTATCGATCACTTTATGTTACAGGAATAGAAAACACAACAGCCCTTGACCATTTATCTTTACTGCGTTCCTTCGTATTATACCTTTTACCCTTCATGTAATTGGTCTGCTTTATTTCACTTGCCTTTTAATGATTCTAAAACAGTCACTATTATTAAAAACTTTACCAATGTATATACTACTACCATGTTTTCTTTTAAAAACCTTTATTGTGAAAATGTCATTATACAAATACGAGCCTATAACCACGTGGGCCTGCCACAGAGCAAACTGTAATCGTATATGATGAATAGACATTTACACTGTAGAGGAACGTAACGGGCGGGCCATTAGGTTGCAAGAACTAAGGTGTCTAACAGTTACGGAATCGGTGGACGTACATTTTATAATTAAAATACGACAGGGCCAGTTACAATAAAATTATCTAGATATACATTTGCGGGCAAGTACCATGGGTGACGTTAATTCGAACTTTCAACAGTACAGTAATCAATAACACATCAGAACTTAATATCAATAGGGATGTCGAAATAGTCAATCAATTCTCGTCCCCGCCCGCCATGTGCTTCAAAACTGCATACGTATCTCGTGATTTCAAGGTTCTGCAACCAGTACACAACAAGGAGTTACGAGTCCCATTTATTCCGGCGCCATTTTGGGCGAGGACGGGCAGGTCCAGGATATAGTCAAAATGTCTCTACCAACCATCGACTATGATGATGTTCATATGCTGTATTTATTAGAGTAACACTCATCTGTCCACATGAAATTAATTTGCCACAATCTAAACATGTCATTTTAATCTTTCCAAAGTTCTTCTAAATATTTGGGACCGTTTCCCTTGCCTCTGAAGCTCTCAGTGCCACTTCTTTGATGAATGTACTAGCAGGTCAGGGGTTCTCCTCCAAATCTCTCTTTTATGCAGCACTATAATTAATTGGTGCCACCTCTCCATATGACGATGCATGGTATAGTTACCACAACTATATTTTTTTTCGGTTCCTCTGGAGAGTTCATCGTGGCAGATGAAGCGTGTAACGTACCGGGCATTTACCTTTTTTTGCATGTACAGGAAAGGAAAAAAAAATCGAGCGTCCGAGTTCTAAGGTGTCCCAGGGCCATTTTAGTGGACCAGGCCCAAGTCCAAAGAACAGGCCGCCATTTTGAGAGTCCTCTTGCAGCCGCCTGTCGCTGTAGCATCAAGAGCAGCCGAAACTCAGCTGAATGGCAACTGAAACGGTAAAGGGGCGCCCCACTACAGCAGACGAGCCTCCACCTAGGAAGGCCCATTCACGCCGGCTCCCCCCCCCTTCGGGCACCCCACGCCGTTATTCGGAGCAGTATTGTAGGATGGCCACACCAGTGCAGCAACTTGCTAGACATCACCTCGGTGGTAACCGAATCTCAACGCCTTGTGGTGTCTTCTATTCAAAAAACATTGTTATGCTGCCTTCGACCTATTCTCCGCAAGTGCGCACACAACTCAACTGCATAGCTTGCTAGACACCACCTCGGTGCCATCCGGATCTTGGAATGTCAGCACCTTTTGGTGTCTTCTCTTCAGAAAATATTGTTGCGCTGCCTTTGGCCCCATTCGCACATCAGTCCGCTACTGACGCCATCTCACAGGCTAATGGGGCGCCCCACGCCGACTTTCAGCATTGTAGAATGACCACACCAGTACAGCAACTTGCTAGACATCACCTCGGTGCCATCCGGATCTCGGCGCCCCACTGCAGATGAAGTGCCTCTCAACTATGAAACCACCACGGTGACATCCGGATCTTGGCGCGTTGTGCTGCCTTCGGCCTATTCGCACATCGGTCCGCTACTGACGCCATCTCACAGGCTAATGGGGCGACCCACGCCGAGTTTCAGCATTGTAGGATGACCACACCAGTACAGCAACTTGCTAGACATCACCTCGGTGCCATCCGAATCTTGGCATCTCAACGCCTAGTGGTATCTTCCATACAAAAAATATTGTTACGCTGCCTTTGGCCCCATTCGCACATCAGTCCGCAACTTAGACATCACCTCGGTGCCATCCGGATCTTGGCATCTCAGCGCCTTGTGGTGTCAGTCAGAAAATATTGTTGCGCTGCCTTTTGGCCCCATTCGCACATCGGTCCGCTACTGACGCCATCTCACAGGCCAACGGGGCGCCCCACGCCGACTTTCAACATTGTAGGATGGCCACAGAAGTGCGACAACTTACTAGACACCACCTCGGTGCCATCCGGATCTTGGCGCGTTGTGCTGCCTTCGGCCTATTCGCACATCGGTCCGCTACTGACGCCATCTCACAGGCCAACGGGGCGCCCCACGCCGACTTTCAGCATTGTTGGATGGCCACACCAGTGCGGCAACTTACTAGACACCACCTCGGTGCCATCCGGATCTTGGCGCGTTGTGCTGCCTTCGGCCTATTCGCACATCGGTCCGCTATTGACGCAAACTCACAGGCCAACGGGGCGCCCCACGCCGACTTTCAGCATTGTAGGATGGCCACACCAGTGCTGCAACTTGCTGGACACCACCTCGGTGCCATCCGGATCTTGGCGCGTTGTATTGCCTTCGGCCTATTCGCACATCGGTCCGCTACTGACGCCGCCTCACGTGCCAACGTATTTTCTACGCATTTTATACCCTATGCCGCATAACAGGTCATGTGACTTGTTTATAAAACTTTTCATTGGTTCATTTTACTTTTGGTTTCCTAATGATGGAAGGCTTGATCATATGACCTAAAAACAACACTTTTCATTGGATGAAAACTTTTTTTTTTTCCCAAACGATGAAAGCCCCACCTTGTTTCTGGATGTTTCAGACTAAACTGGCGTCAGCATGAGAGCACCACCATCTCGTAGCTCCGTCGTGGTCATTCCGCGAGCAATCATGGCAGCCGCTCCCCACCAGAAGCCTGCAGGAGTCGGGGCCCCCAAAACTTTTGATGAATTCTCAAGGCGGAGGGGACGCTTTCGAGAATGGGGTCCAAGACCTAGCAGACAAGCGTCCGATTTCCAAGGTGTCCCAGGGCCATTTCAGTGGACCAGGCCCAAAAAGGAAAGAGCCTGCCGCCATTTTGAGAGTCCTGTGACAGCCGCCTATCGCTGCACCGCAAGAGTGGGCGCAACTCAGCTGAATTGCGGCTTTTGACACAGTGGACCAAAAACGGACGGAATGGCAACTGAAACGGTAAAGGGGCGCCCCACTACAACAGATGACACTCCACCTGGAGAGGCCCGTTCACGCCGCCTCCCCCGGGGCGCCCCACGCCGTTATTCGGAGCAGCATTGTAGGATACCAAAACCAGTGCGGCAACTTACTGGACATCACCTTGGTGCCATCGTTCTGCTGCCTTGGAACTATTCGCACAACAGTTTGCTACTGATGACCCACCCCCCACGACGCCCCACGCCGTTATTTGCTGGGTGGCAACTTACTAGACATCACTTTCGTGTCATCTAGATTTCGGCGCGTTCTGCTGCCTTGGAACTATTCGCACAACAGTTTGCTACTGATGACCCACCCCCCGCGACGCCCCACGCCGGAAATCTGGACGTTGTGCTGCGTTGGGACTATTCGCACAGCCGACCGCTACTTCGTTGTTTTTCCCTAAAAATGTTTATATGTTATTACTATTTTTGTTTTCTTGTATATATTTATAAATTATTAAAGTTTTATAATCTTACTACTTTGTCGGAGTGCTATATATTTTTAATGTGACACATAATTGTAAAAACTTTGATGTACAAAGAGTCATCCCTGGAATCTTCCGCTTCACGCTCGGTCCCCTCCCCAATCACAATACAGGATGGTTTTCAGATAATAGCAACGCTTCTGCTGTGACGGATCTCATCGAGTGTGGGCCTTGATCTACTATAACTCCTTTGAACAGGGGTGATTCTTTACAGCTGTGGCCATAAACTACATCTGCAGGGCTAGCTGATAGCCTAGGACCGGCCTGGACAATCGGACACAGAGGAAAAGAAGTGTCAGAGGGTGCGGTAGTGAATAGGGCGAAAGGGAGGTGTCGGGCGGGCACAGGGTGTGATTCTCAGGGAAGAGCAGCGCAGATGGGGGGAGGTTTATTACCCATGCATAAGACAGAGAGCGGGGGTGACCACTGCCTGGGTGAGATGCTTGCGAAGGGTGGGGAGCCATGCTAAGGATCGACAGCGTGCACAGAGTGGGTCTGGTCAAGGCATCTAAAATGGCTGCCGTGCACGACAAAAGTGTGGCATTTGAAAAAAGACAAGATGGCGCAGACAATGTTTTTCAACACTTCCTGATTTCCTTCGAATCGAACGTTAACAGACGTTGGGGCATATTACCAAAGTTAAGCGATATTTATCCCTAACGATGCATTGCAAAGATTTTTTTACCGTCAGAAATTATCGCAGATAAACCTTGCTATTATCAAGGTTTATCGCAAATACGATAAAAAACGACCGAAATGCATTAATATCGCTGAAAACTCAGCGATATTCATGCATTACCGAGCTAATGCTCTTAGCCATGTTATCCACCTCCCATTGGATAACATGGCTAAGAACTGCTCAGGGCAGCTGTTACTTTTTGGAGATATTCGCGCTTATCTCGAATATTTCCAAAAGTTGATAATAGGAGATAGCGATGTTAGCGACTGTTTCCAGTCGCTAACATCTTGGCATGCCCACTTTGCATGTCATTAGTGATAAATATCACTCACATGCAAAGTGGGGCCCAAGATGGTCGCTATCTCCTACTAGCCGTCGCTAACTGGTGTTAGCAACAGCTAGGTAATACAGATATAATTTTATCTCCGCGAAGCGGAGCGCTGTTACAGATATATATCTTGTTTTGAACGTTAATTTCTCAAAATGCACTGAAGCACATATATTGAGACCTAGCAAAGGCACATCGAGCTACCAGTCCCTAATATTTTACCAAGTTTCGTGCAAATCCATTCAGCCGTTCGATTATTATTATTATTATTTTTTTTGCCCCGCGGGGCCCTTTTAAAACCTCCACATCAAACCTAGGGGGTCAGCGAGGATCTACTATGCCCCCTTATGGTCATTTGCCCCTTCGCTTTGGCCTCCTCTTGTCTCTCGATCCTACCGAGAGACAAGATGGCGGCCGCTACGTACTGTTTGGAATGTTTACAGACACCGGAGAGCCAATCAGCTTCGCTTCGCAAAGCTCCGTAACGCGAAAAGTACGCGAAGCGGTGCGCTGTTACAGATATATATCTTTTTTTTAACGTTAATTTCTCAAAATCCACTGAAGCACATATATTGAGACCTAGCAAAGGCACATCGGGCTACCAGTCCCTACAATTTTGCCAAGTTTCGTGCAAATCCATTCAGCCGTTCGATTATTATTATTATTTTTTTTTTTTGCCCCGCGGGGCCCTTTTAAAACCGCCACATCAAACCTAGGGGGTCAGCGAGGATCTACTATTCCCCCTTATGGTCATTTGCCCCTTCGCTTTGGCCTCCTCTTGTCTCTCGATCCTACCGAGAGACAAGATGGCGGCCGCTACGGACTGTTTGGAATGTTGACAGACGCCGGAGAACCAATCAGCTTCGCTTCACAAAGCTCCGTTGCGCGAAAAGTACGCGTCCTGGAGCGCTGCCCGGTCCGCTGTTACAGATATATATCTTTTTTTAAACGTTAATTTCTCAAAATCCACTGTAGCACATATATTGAGACCTACAAAAGGCACATCGGGCTACCAGTCCCTACAATTTTGCCAAGTTTCGTGCAAATCCATTCAGCCGTTCGGGCTAAAAGTGAGGCCAACCGCCCTATGGAAAACTCAATGTTAAAAACACGTTTTGGGACCCCCCTTTTTTCTCGACCCCCCCTGGACGAACCCCCCCCCCAATTTTCAGGGGCTGCTCAGAAACAAAATGTGCCATTTTCCTGAAAATTTCAGCCAATTCCGTCCACAAACGCCAAAGTTATTAGACATAGAATTTTCAAAAAACCCATAGAGAAAAAATCCTAACTATATATACCTACTGGCGACCGCCAGTAGGTAATATATATATATAAAATATATAAATGCTTGCTATTCTTGTAATGGCTAATAAATATACTTGAATTTCTAAATCCAGGAGCATTAATAGACGACCTATGTCACATAGAAAGTAAAAAAAAACATTGACTTCTCAGTTTATCTCTTGGTATCTTGTGATTCAATCAATCAAAGCATTTATAAAGCACACTACATACCCGTGATGGTCTTGAGGTGCTGCGGAGGGGGCTGCTGCTACTATTCGAAGAGCCAGGTCTTGAGGAATCTTCTAAAGGTCAGAAGGTGTTCGGTCTGCCGTAGGCGGAGGGGGAGGGTGTTCCATGTCTTGGTGGCGAGGTGGCAGAATGATCTGTCGCCGGCGGTCGCTCTTCGGATTCGGGGGACGGTGGCTAGAGCGCGGTCTGTGGAGCGGAGCTGGTGGGTGGGGTGTAGAGGCTGAGTCGGCTGTTGAGGTACGCTGGTGCGGTGTTGTGGAGTGCCTTGTGTGCATGGGTGAGGAGCTTGAAGGTTATCCTCTTGTGATTTGACATACTACATGTGCATTTGTTTACCCTGATGGATTGCTAAGTGACCACCTGATGTGAGTGCCCTCAGCTGCTTCTCTTTTACTGTCAACCCAGGGCACTGGTATTATGCAGCAAGAGAGAGCAAAATTATGTGGCAAGTTTGAGTAAATTATTTGGCAACAAAAGCCAAATTATGCGGCACATTTTGTGACTGCATTACCTAATTATTGGCCTAAACACTTACAAGGTCCCAAAGGCGAGATCTATTGGCTATGCCAATGATCGTTCTACAGGCCACCGTGCCTCCTCACCCTATATTTAGGCCCCATTTGCCCTCTCAAGTCACCCTGGGCCTGGACCACTGGATTCCAGTTCAGAATTTCTTTCAGACATTGAAGGACTTGCAGCAAGTTGATTGACTGCCTACTCTGTCTCCAAACCCCTCTAGGGCGCAGGCCGAAGGCCCCCCTCTGAAGCTCTCTCCGATTACTCTTTTGCTGCAGTTGTGCCCAACCTCAAACTTGCAACCTGGAACATTGTCAGAATTACCTAAAAAATTAACATGGCAGGCTGGTCAGATTTCGTGTCTGATTTTGACATGTCATTCTTTCAAGAGACTAGGGCTGCTGCAGACCTGTATTTTAAAGGTGTTGTTATTCCAAACTTGTGGTCCTTTCTGGTTTAGGCAGGGCTAAAGGGGGCTTCTCACTTGGTTTAAGAAATCACATGTGGGGGGGCGTGGTCTGGCCACGCAGGAAGATGGTCGCCTGTTAGCGCAGCTCCGCCGAGGGACGGACCCCCGACGAGCTTCCCTATCTCACCTGCTCGTGTGGGTCGTCTCTGGGGCGATTACTGCCCTCGGAGACCCATGGAGAGTGCTGCGGTGTTTTCCCTTCCCAGCTGGTGGTTTCCATTCCAGAGATAGCAGCGGGACGGTGAGCCGAATGCTTCTGTGACGTTCGCAGCGGGGTTCGCGCGCTTCTCACGCCGCGCCTCTCCTCAGCGAGGGCGGCGTTCTCAATACCACAGGGCCGCGCCTCTCCATATTGTAGGCCGCGCCCCCCTCTGACGGTGGGGGCGCGTTACAACGAAGCCACAGACTGCCTTTTTGAATACTTTGCCTGCATTTTAGAGCACACGGCGCCCTCCTCAGGATTTTGCTGTGTTGTTTATTTCGAAATTAACAGCAACCTTACTTTGAATAGACACCGTGAAGGAACAACAAAAACAGGGTAAAGTCATTGATCAACTGCCACATTGAAGGGTGTTCTTGTCACACATGTTCTAATGACCTGGTGAAATGACACAACTTGCACGGCTGCAGCTATGAATATCCTTTGAAGAGTCAGCATTAGCGGTACAGGCAGATTTACTTGTAATAGTACTGCTCCATCTCTCATCTGATTTTGGCACTTTTATTCAGCCGTTTTATAAGACGTGTCATTTGGGACAGAGCTACTTGTCTCTATCACTTCTTTTACTATGTCACCCTCTTCCTCTACTGTGACGCTTTGCTAGTTCTGCTACTCTTGCTTTAACAGGTGGAGGCAGATAGAGGGTAACAGGATAGAGGCTGCATTTTCAGTTATGATCGCCATCATATGTTATTAGCTCATGTATATTGCTTTATAAGCCAGCGTCATCATCTCACGTTTTCTTTGAGGCAGCCCTGAATGTATAATATTCCTAATATCTCATATACTACCCTCCATTAGAGACGCTCTTTACTTTCAAAGTGTACTCTCATATTTTGTACAATTACTTTGTCATTTTTCCATTGCTAATCCACTGTAACACTCATTTATTGTACTTTATGCTTTGTTTCTGTGGTACCTTTCGCACGCAGGACCTGACACTTTAGCGCTACTTTGGTTTAGTAGCATGCTATTTGTTATCTTGTGACAAAGCTGTAATAATTTCTTCAAATTTCAGGCATTACTTGTATGCTGTTCGATCTGGACATTCACTTGCTGCTCATATTTTCCTTCCTTCCTATTATTGGATATATTTCATCATTGCCTCCTATTCCAATATTTCCTCTATTCGCTATTGCAGACCATCAATACAGCAGTACTCGAAGATGTCTAATAATCGAAATGGTGGTCGTGGGCCTAAACAACCACTTTTTACTGATGTGATTAAACAATCCTCTACTTCGACGGCTAAAGGTAATGGATCTGCGCCACTTCCTACACCGCCAGCTACATCATCTCAAAGCGACAAATCTTTATCTGACACCATGCAACGTATTCTGCAAGAACTCTCTGGAGTTAACCGACGACTGGAGGGTCTGGATATTGCCATGACTTCCTTAACTGTAGAAACCAAGTCTATCAGGGCAGAACTCACCACTTTCCATACAAGGATTGACGTCATGGATTCTAAAATAGTGGCTATAGAAAGTCGATTGGATTCTATTCAAGGCTCAGATCAAGATCTGCTCTTTCTACACAGTAAGATCATAGATTTGGAGGATCGCAGTCGTAGAGACAATATCCGCTTTTTTGGTTTTCCCGAAAATATTGAAAAGCAAGATGTGAAGTCCTTTCTTTGTAATGCTCTTCCTACTTTGACTGGAATTTCCTTTACTCCACCTATTGAGCTCCAACGTGCTCATAGACTGGGCCCACCACGCTCTAGTCCTTCGGCAAAGCCCAGGCCAATGATTGCGTGTTTTCTTCGCCATGAGCAAACTAGACAGATTTTATCATTGGCTCGCGCTCATGGCTCTTTCCTGTTTCAAGGTCATACCATCCATATGGCTGCAGACTTTTCCAAAGAAACGAATGAACGACGGAAAGCGTTTCTTTCCATGCGACCCCAGTTACGTCAAATGGACATCAAATATGGCTTATTTGAACCTGCACGTTTCCGTGTTACCCGGAATGGAGAGTCCAAAGACTTTTATGATCCTGCACTTCTTCAACAGTTTCTGGACGATATCAAATCCAGTGATATGGAGACTCAGTCTTCTTACTCTGCCCCACCTCCTCAGTCTAAGTCCTCCTCTCCCACTCTGCCATCATCTCAATCCTCCACCTCTTCTGAATTTAGACAACGTGGCAGGGATCTTACTCGTCTGTCTCGTTCTCAGGAGGACAGGGATTCAGCTCTACGCTCTGTCTCCTCTCATACTAACACGCAGCAAAGAGACAAGTCTAGATCGCCTCTTAAGACGCCTTCGGATGCTGACTGAATTCTCTTTTATGCTGTAATATTTTCTCTAAATTTCTAGCAGTGTTTAATGTTCATAATGCTTTTGTTCTTTGCTGTTGTTTATTCCACTGAGACTTGTCCTGCATGGTACAATCTGACTCCTTCTATTTAGGGCTCTGTATTATGCTTTATGACCTATTGTTATTCTGTATTCGCTCTAATATGTGATTTTCAGTTTTGCAGTCATTTAATCATTTTCAGGTTCCGATCACTATATGCTATAAGGATGTTATCTTCCTGCAGGTAGTTTTTCTTTATGTGATTCTCAACCTTACATTCACTCAATCTTTTTCAGATTCTACCTATTATATGCTATAAGATTGTTCTTTGTTCCATAAGAGATCTTTTTCTACTATTGTTCGTTATCTTTTCTATGGTGTTCTTCTATTATTCCGCTTCTCGTCATTCACTTCATGTATTAACTATTTTGACTTTCTATGATATTCTTTACTTCACTGAGTCTCTCGTTTCTCACTGTGCTTATTTTCTTTTCTATCTTCTCTACAAAATGGTTTCAGGAGGCCCTTACTTCTCTTCTTTTATCTTTTTATGACAATATTGGTATGTTCCTCATCACCTGTTTTCTTTTTCCTCGTTATTGTCTCATGTTGTGTATTAGGCCTTCTGGTTCTTTTATGCTTTGTACTTGTTGGTTGTCTCCCTTAGAGTATTTTCATCTCCTTTCCATATAAACCTTAGGATGCTGGGGGTTTTCATATGTTGGTTACTTTTATTATTCCATTTTATAACAGACCCCTGAGAAGATATCCAGGAGTTGGTCCAGCTTTTTATGTTGATATTTTCCTGTTTTCAGACTTATGCATTACATGTCACAATGTATCCTCTAAGTCCCCATTTTTTCTTCCTCGAAGGGGGTCTGATCCCTTATGGCGTTGCTCTAAGTGCACCCAGACCCGCAGTTCACAGTCCAGATTGCTCTCTTTTTTCCTTCTCCCCCTATATTTCCTTACTGACTTTTTCTTCCCCTTTTCCTTCTTTTCTTCTCTTTCTTCCTCCCAGAGTAGCATTTCTTTTTTCTCTCTCTGACTTTCCCCATTTACTAGCCACACAATCCTAATATCATGCCCTCTACCCATCCGTTATCTGTGGTTTCTTGGAATGTTCATGGCCTCACCCATTACATAAAACGTAAAAAAGTTCTTTCCTATTTACATTCTAAACATGTGGATGTGGCACTATTGCAGGAGACTCATTTGGATGATATTGAGTCTAGTAAGCTCAGCAGAGATTGGGTGGGTAAAGTTATCCATAGTTCAGTCTCTAAACCTGATCCCACCAATCCTAACCCTCTTCGTAAGTGTGGAGTTGCCATTCTTTTTAGGAAGTCACTTCCTTTCACAATCTTAAAGACCTGGTCGGATCCGGACGGTCGCTATGTTTTTGTTAAATTGAAACTTGGCAATTCCTTCCTTTGTCTTGGCTCTGTATATGCTCCGCTTGGCTCCAAAAAGCAATTTTTTCTCCGATTAAATCGCCTTCTCACGGAAATCAATGCTTCTCAACTTCTAATTGGGGGTGATTGGAACCTGGCACTGGATCCTGCTCTTGACAGAACGGGTTGCATTGACACTATTAATGCCTCTGACAGAGCCATTTTTGGTGACATTCTTGCTGATGTTGGTCTTGTTGATCATTGGAGATTAAGTCATCCACAGGATAAGGAATATACATTTTTTTCTTCCACCCACGGTACGTTTACACGTCTTGATTACTTTCTTCTTTCGCAAGATTCGGTCCGGCTGGTTACTGATTCTAAGATTTTGGAAGCAGCTATTTCTGATCATTCCCCTGTCCTCTTGTCGCTGGATTTGGGTCTTATGAATCCGGGGCGCAAATCGTGGCGTTTAAATATCAACAGATATAAAACACCTGCGGGTAAACTTCTTTTACAATCCCACTTACATGAGTATATTCTCTTAAATGCAGACTCGGTTTCCACTAAACGTATGGTTTGGGCGGCTGCTAAAGCCACCATTAGAGGCCGGCTTATGCGAGATGCTGCTCTGTATAATAAAAAGAATATTGCCAAGCAGACTGACTTGGAAAAAGATATTCGACGACTCTCTCAATTATATATTTCGCAACCATCTCTCCAAAATCGAAAGTTATTAGAACAGGCGCGTATGTCTCTTAATACACTTTTCACCTCTAAGGCGGAGTATGCTTTACAAAAAATGAAAGGCCGCCATTATGAACAAGGAGAGAAAGCTGGCCGGTTATTGGCTGCGCAGTTACGCCAAAGAGAGGCCGCTATGGCGATCCCAGCAATTAAATCAACTGGTGGTGATATCCTCACTCGACCACAGGAGATAGTTGAGGAGTTTGCCTCTTTTTATAGATCTTTATACTCTCCAGGTACTCAGGTAGACAAGACAATGATGTCTAGATTTCTGGATGGGGTTTGTCTTCCACGGCTCTCTGATGATGGCAGAGCTTTACTTGAGGGACCTATCACGAAGGAGGAGATTTCTTCAGCTGTCTCTTCTTTACCATATCATAAGGCCCCAGGTGATGATGGTTTCCCTCCTGAATTTTTTAAATGGACTGGTCAGTCTATGCTTGATACTCTTCATGCCGCTTTTGAGGAAGCTGTGGGGGAGTCCTCTCTGGGTTCTATCTCTAACAAAGCACTCATAGCAGTCTTGCCAAAACCCGGCAAGGATCCTCTTTTGTGTAGTAGTTATCGCCCCATATCTCTGTTGAATACTGATGTTAAACTTCTTGCCAGCATTCTAGCTTCACGACTTCGCAAGGTTTTGCCTTCCTTAATACATAACTCTCAAGTAGGTTTTGTTCCCGGTCGTTCCTCCCGTAATCATTTACGTACCCTCTCCCATGCCCTATGGTCCGCCAAAAATCTTACAGATGATGCCCTCCTTCTTTCTTTAGATGCTGAAAAAGCATTTGATTGTATTGAGTGGGAATACCTCTTTACCATCATGCAAAAATTTGGATTAGGCGATCAATTCATAGCCAAGGTGCGTCTACTTTACGACAACCCATCAGCCCAAGTTAATTGTGGGGGCTTTCTTTCCACTTCATTTCCTATTCGGCGGGGTACCCGTCAAGGTTGTCCGCTATCCCCTCTCCTCTTTCTTTTGGCTATGGAACCACTGGCTGCTGCAATTCGTCAATCGGCTGATGTGGTGGGTGTTCCTCTTCCAATTGCTCATTCCAAAATATATTTATATGCGGACGATATTCTTCTTACACTTACTGATCTTCCGCGATCGCTCCCTGCTCTTCTCCGTATTATTGAGGACTTCTCTTCTTTTTCTGGATATAAGATCAATTGGGATAAAAGTGAAGCCTTACCTATGTCCTTAGGTACTACAAAAGAAGCAATTTCGGGTTTTCCATTTCACTGGCAACCTTGTAGACTTAAGTACTTGGGTATTCTCCTCAACAGAGGATTAGATAATGTTGTAACAGACAATTTAACTCCCTTGATCACACAAATGCAACGGGACTTCGATAAGTGGAAGGCTTTAGGTTTATCCCTTTGGGGACGGGTTCAGGCAATTAAGATGGTTACTTTACCACGCTTTCTCTATGTTCTGGGTATGCTCCCTCTGTCTATTCCTTTGTCTACTCTCTGGTCCATTGATTCAAAAATCAAACTTTTCATATGGGGAACAATTAAACCGCGCCTCGCCTTTGCGAAATTAAAAGCTCACCAATTATATGGCGGTTTAGGTCTTCCATCTATTGAGCACTATTCTCTTGCCCTTCATCTTTCCCACCTCTCTTTCTTTTTACCTAAGTTCAAGGACGTTCCTCAATGGGTACCACTTGAACGTCATTTGTTGGCATCTGGTCCTGGTTTATCCCTTTTATATGGCAAGGGTTCTAGTTCTCTTGATCCCAAAAACCCTATTTTGTCTGCCATGTTTAAGTCCTGGCAAAGAAGTCATCGTCTCCTTAAGTCTAATCCGCGGCTTCACCTTAATGCTCCTGTATGGTCTAATTCAGCTATTCGAGTGAGAGGTCGAACTCTACTTTGGCCTTTATGGCAAGAAGCTGGTATTCATTCCCTTGAACAGTTGTTTCATGGTGACCATTTCAAATCCTTCTCCCAATTGAGTGAAGAATTTCATCTGCCACTTACTCAATCCTGTAAATACTCTCACCTCCAACAGGCTATTACAAAGCATATAAGTTCCCCGCCTGAGTTGTTATCCGCCTCTCCTATCTTAGCTTATCTGAATTTATGGGGCACTTTTAAGGGTGTCACTTCTGGTCTCTACAAGACTTTTCTACACCCTTTATTTTCGCTACCTTTGTCCAAAGCTCTTCAATTAAAATGGCAAACACGTCTTTCTGTGACCTGCTCAGATACTCAATGGGATCTTATTTTAGAAGGATTGCACAAGAGTGTTAGAGAAGCCCGCCTTAAATTTAGTATTTTTAAAATCCTTCATGAATGGCACTGGTCTCCGGTTAAACTGCATCATGCTAATTTACTTTCGCATTCCTTGTGTTGGAGATGTTCAGCTTCCAGGTGTGACATCACGCACATTATATGTGAATGCCCTCGTACTAGATCATACTGGCTTTTCATACGAAATACCTTGGCTCATTCTATGTCATTGCCCCTACCCTTTACCTCTGCAAACATAATTTTACATGACTTTCGTGACCTTCCCAAGTTTACCAAACCACAGGTTCGCCTTCTACACACTGCTTTAGCCACGGCAAAAATTTGTATACTGCGTCACTGGAAATCCTCCCTACCTCCTTCTCAGGAGGAATGGTTGGTGGCAATGATACAAACAGCTTCATATGAGCGTATAATTTATAATGTACAGGACCAAGCTTCCATTTTTCTTCAAGTATGGTCCCCATTCTTGGAAACCACAGTCGATAATGAGTCTGCCTCTCCTACTTCTTCTGCTGCGCCTATTACTCCTTCCTAATCTTACCTTTTTTTTTCCTTACACCATGTTTCTTTTATCTTACTCATCTATTTATTTATTTTTTGCCTCGTATCGTTCTTTTTATTGCTTTCATTCTTCTTTATAACTAGATTGCTACTCTGGGTTTTTTTTGTTTTTTTTTTTTGTTTTTTTTTTTTCCTTTCTTTCTCTCTTACCCTTCTTATTTCTTTTTTCCTTTCTTCTTCTTTCCCTTCTTATTTCTTTACTAAACTACACTTTCGGAATACTAGAGGATATGTTGTTTTACATCTATTTTATCATAATTTAGGAATGCCTTCCTCATTTGTATTGTATATCATTCCTTCTTCTGCATATGTATCTGCATTTGTAATTTGTTTGAAATTTTCTTAATAAATAATTTCAACACAAAAAAAAAAAAAAAGAAATCACATGTGAATCTTGAGGGTATCCAACTACTTTTTGGTTTTGCTTGATCGACTTTTATAATGAACATTTTTCCTGACACAAATTTGGTGAACAGCATTTGTGCTAATCCTAGTAACACTGTACATCCATCCACCCTGATACTGTGTGGCGACTTTAACACAAAACTCTTAGGGAATACAGTGAGTTTTATCATTAGTAGTATTGATGAGTGTTCTTTTTATGACACCCCTCAGATGCTCGTGGCTCACAACTGCAAGAGTGCATAGCGGAGCGCCATCTTGAGCTTGTTTCTGTACCTGCTTATTCTGCGACTCCTTGTTCAACACATATGCTCCAGTGAAAATTCCCTTTAACATCTTTCTGCCACTGGGTTAGCAAAACAAACGGCAGAGATGATCTGCATGCCCTCATGTATCCTCAACTAACATGAACAAGCATTTACAATGCAATAGGTCTCGCATTTGCCACTGTAATTGATAATGTGTTTTACGTAGGTGTTAGAGTAGTGTGGATGAATATGGTGTGTAGTGGAATTATGTGGGCTGTATTGGAATTGTTAGATGTGGAAGTGAATGGGTTGGAATTGTGTGGTGTGTAGTGTATATGTGTAGTGGAATTATGTGGCAGACAGTACTGAGAGATGCAGAGAATAGATAAAGAGGAAGATAGAGAGGGATAGGTAGTGTGTACAGGAAGTGGTGAATGAACTCCAGAGGAGAAGAAAGAGTGTGTGAACACTTGCTCCTTTCCCCGGGTATCCCTCCTGTATCTGCTGCCATCTACACCCATGTACTTTTACACAACATAGTTCAGTGGCTTGAGCAGCTGTTGCAGAGATCTAGGATTGGGCTGGAAACCTGGAAAAAGGGAGGCCTGCCTGAGCCCTTATTTCTAATAATGTTGATAAGAGTTGTTTTTGCAATAGTAGTAATCAATTCAAGTAGACAGTTTAGCATACACTGCTTATCGATTGCTGTGAGACACACCCACACACAGCTCTGGCAGTGGACCTCCTTCATGTCACTTTTGAGGTTCAGGACTGCTCCCTCGATGCACCAGTGGTTGGAATCAGCAGGGCACAGCGTGCTCCTACTTCTTTCATTTAACAGGTTCTGTTCCCCTACTTTTTTATTCTAAACACGCGTCTCTGGATGCCAGAAATAGTCAAGGCCTATATATACGGCTAGGCGATTGTGGCCCTTCGGGGAGTCGGGACGGGCGAGAAGGAAAAGGACTCTGTTCCTTCCATTCCTACCAAGAGAAGACAAGGCAGTGTGCACTTCTCCTGCTCTGCCGCTGGCAGCTGCCCACTGCCCCAGTGCCACTTTCTTACTCTGCCTCCCTCTCTTTCTGTCTAGCTCCGCCTCACTTATTGAAAACCGTGACTTCAATAAACGCTTCTCACTGTCTCTCCTCCTTTCCTTCATTTGTTACTCCGTAAAAGGATCCCAAAAGAAAATAATCACTCAGACATTTTTCTAATCCAGAGTGTCGCCTTGGGAAGGAGAGAAAGCTCCAGTGGCGAATCGGTTAGCGAGAGGTACTTATACAGCAGTACAAAATGGGAAAAATGATGAAATAACCGATAAAATAATAAAAAACTATATAGTCTGCTAGAAATCTATCCAGTGGAAAGGGGCGTGGTCAGTGTAATGAGCGTCAAAGAGCGGCCTGTTCTTGGCTATGAACAAAAAAGGAAAATTCTACGGATCTGTAATTAACATACGAGTTACTTACCTTCGGTAACGAGGTATCTGGTAGAGACGCTGTCTAGCCGCAGATTCCTTAACTTAGAATATCCCCAGGTGTGAGACTGGATCCGTAACTTTTTTGCAGCAGCACCTCTGCGTGCCGGCGCTACACGACCCCGCCCTGACGTCGTCCACGTTCCTGACGTCAGTGAGGTCATATAAGTTCCTCCTGGCGCGCTGACGGCAGTTTTCTTCGGAGAAACGTTTCCGCTGCACAACGTGGAACCACCAAACAAAAACTGTGAAAGTATGTGAACAGTGTGCAAGGGATGAAAAATCCGTGAATAAAGGAGGAGGATGGTGGAAGACACCATCTTAAAGACAGAAAAGACACTGCCTATACATAAGTGGAAGCTGTGATCAAGAGCCCCGCAAGCTAAGCCGAGGCCCCTTCCAGAGTCCAACAAGGGAAGAACTCGACAGACAGAAATAGACTAATAGTGCTAATAGACTAATAGACCCTGCCGCGTCGGGAATTGAACCCTGATCCCGGGCCGATCTCTGCTTCAGGGTCTGCCGCTCTAACCAGTGAGCCACACTTCTCACACAAAAAGACAGACCGGATCATATGGAGCTGGACGGGGGCGATGCAAAACTGAATGAGCCACCAGGTCACCTGAAGCAGGTCGAACCCAGGTACCCAAGAGGGCATCATAAAAGGAAGCCTCTAAAGGCAAACGCGGCTCCATATTTCCAGACCCACGGTGGACGACCTCAAGCAAGGGGTCCACAGACAAAGGGGTAGAGGGGGGTTGCATATTTAAAATGCGGGAGGGCAAAGAGACCACTCTCAAAAAAGCCGCACCAGCCTCGGTAGCCCGCCATGGAGAGGAAAACAGCTCATCAGTGGGGGAGGGTTATAAGCTGACCCTCCCAAGTCACTGAGGGTGCGCCCAATGCCCCATGGAAGGAAGCCCCATGGAAAAATGAGGATCCTGAGGAGGCGAACAGCCTGCCGGATCTGGGGGCTCCTGAGGAGGCTCCACAAATTCAAAGGGGGACACAGGTAACACTAGCTCCGGTGACCCCGGGCAGGAGGGTGGCGCAAAACTCTCTCCAGAGGCCTCTGTACAAGAGTCCAGAACTCGTGTCGGCGCCGATTGTGCCTCATCAAACGCAGACTCGTCAGCCATCCGGCGCCGAAACTATGACGAGCTCCCCCTCTGAAGAAGGAGAGGGCATCAGGGCCGGTGAGGCAATCTTCCGGCGCTGCCTCGGCGCGGGCTCCGCCTTATCCAGAACAGGCTCTGATTCCGGAGAAAGGAGCGGAGGCGGAGCCTCCCGCACCGGGACACGGTTGACCCCGGCTCTGGACAGGTGGCCGCCTGCCCAGAAAGGTTGGGGTGTGCTCAAGTCAGGGCTATGAGCACCGGCAGCCGCCTGCGGTGCCACAGGGAGCCGCAAGGGGCTATGCAGCATGGCAGAGGTGCCGTGGGTCTAAGAGGGGGACTAAGCTGGGCCGCGCCCTAATGACTCCATGTGTACGTAGAGGGGGACCCAACCAAGCAACGCCCTAACGACACTACATCTCTGACGTTCCTGGGAGGCAAGGACTCAATTGGCGCCAAGGGCGAACCCGCTGGCAGGCCGTCGGAGACTCCACAAGAAACGGAGGCCCCGAGGACGCCCCAGGAAAGGGAGGGGACCCAAGGAAGGCCTGCAAAGCCGTAGCATAGGACTCCATTTGGGCCTGAGCCGCCCCCACACCCGGCAAGGGTGAATAGAGGGGGGGTGGGCGACCGTCAGGAGCGCACGTCCGGAAAGTTCCAGGAACCAGTGCCCCTGACAACAGAAGAAGGTGAGGTTGAAGACCTTTACTTACCAAGTGGAGAACAACGGCCCGCACACCAGAGGATGGAAACTAACAGTAGGGGGACCTGCAGTCGACGAAGAAGCCGGGGGCGAGACGACTCCGACCGGGACAGTCTTGCAGAAAGAAGCTTCATACAGCGCTCCCGCCAAGACTTCGGTTTCAGACGTTGGCAGGCTTCACAGTCCGTGGAGTCATGGTGCTCGCCCAGACACCACATACAAATAAGATGCGGGTCCATCACGGACATTTGCCGCAAACAGGAATTACAAGTTTAAATCCTGAAGGCATTGCACACTGTTCCTGACGCAAAGTGTTGAAAATGAGGCCTGAAAACAGGCCAGAGGAGCTCACGCCGGATCCGCGTTGCACGCGGAAAAGAAGGAAAACTGACGTCAGCACGCCGGGAAGGACTTATATGACATTGCTGACGTCACGTACGTGGACGACGCCAGGGCGGGGTCGTGTGGCGCAGTCCCCCGGCGCGCAGAGGTGCTGCTGCAATAAAATTCCAGATCCAGTCTTACGCCTGGGGATATTCTATGTTAAGGAATCTGCGGCTAGATGTCTCTATCAGATATCTTGTTATGGGGATGAGGTGTGTACATTGAGAGGACAAGACATATGCACAAACACAGGCTGCACATATAAACATATCTTCAGACTGCTCTGTCCTGCTGCAGGCCTCAAAGGGTTAGCATACCCTACTAGGAAGCATGCTAAATCTTTGAGGCACACGCCCGCTGGACTGTGCAGAGAAGCGGTCATGTCTTTTAGTCCCGCACCTCCCCCTACCTCTGTTTGCACAGTCGGAGAGGGGCTTTTGTCTTCTGGGGGGTGTAAGATGCTGCCAGAGTAGGGTTACCATATCTTAGGAACCCACAACTGGGAGATTCCCCAAACATACAGGAAGGCCCACAATTTTACATCAATGAAGTGGCAGAGAATGACAGCCCTCATCAGCAAAGAAGAGACACTAAGAAGATATAGAATGTGTCATTTTTAAAACAAGCATCATGTCTGTTAATTAAATTACTAACAGATGCTAACTAACCCAGCCTTGGAACGCCTAAAAAAGTGACTCACTGTTTTCCGTTGACCCTCTCTAAAAACCAGGATATGAGCAAAATTTGTTGACATCTATTGGGACAGCTGTTGAAAAACCGAGACTGTCCCAGCAAATACGGGATGCCTGGTCAGCCTATGCCAGGGACACAGAGCCTTCATTCCATAGCGCAGTCCTGCTATAGTTGGAGCCCACACATACACGCTGTTGTTCCTAGTGGCAAAGATACTGACATTAGGGAATGCTTGCATGACCATCAGGCATGAGCGCGTCCCTGCCTGCTCTCACATTATGCACTCTATCTAGGAGATTAATTAGACTGCTACACAGGAGACAGTGCTGAGGAATTGGCCAGTCTGTGCCTTTTCAGAATTGTAATTGTAGTTGCATTTTTATAGCGCTTCCTACTCCTGACGAGTGTGGCACTTAGTCGTGGAGGGGATCCGGCAGGAACCATCCTTCCTATGACACCGGCACATCCTTCTCTGTTCAAGCATCCAAACTATGGAACTCTTTACGCCCAAACATAAGATCCATGGATAACCACTTTTTGTTCAGAAAACTACAAAATGAATTGGCTCTTCCCCAAAACACCACCATAAGCAAACAGAAATATGCAGCATATCCCTCTGTATATAAGCATTTATTTCTACTATAGATATGTACCTATATATGTGTATTGCTTTGTATAAACGTGTAGAATTGTTTAAAAAAAATAGATATTCATTAGTTCTGCTTAACAAATATACATATTACTGATAGTTACATTCTATGTTTTTAACATATATATATATATATATATGACTGCATAAATAGGTAAATCTTTTATCATAACTATTTATCTACAATTGCTTCATAATTAAAATTATTTAAAATAAAAAAATAATATATATATATATATATATATAAAATTAATTTTAAGTACAACACTTGAAAACTGGAGTTTTGTTAATGCATGTTTAATCTACATATAGTACCTTCTTTTGTGCATCTATATACCTTCCATGTACTTATGAATCTATATGTTTATATATATTTATATTTATTACTTTTAATTTAGCATATCCAATGAACTACCCTATTTCTCACCATATACCGCTCTCAATATATCCTCTACCTCAACTCTCTGGCTCATCTCAAACTTCTTTCTAGTACTCTTTCGAATGCACTACCCTATTTCTCACTCTATACCTCTATCAATATATCCTCTCTCTCCACTCTCTCATTCATCCCAAACCCCATACCACTACTCCGATCCCCAAAGTAACCCTTTCTCGACTCTTCCCTAATCTACCCCTCCATGCGTCTTCTTATACCTCTTTTACTATTCCGATCCCCAAAACAAGTTTTTCTAAACCTTTCACTCTGACTCTTCCCCCTACCTCCCTTTTACTCATTGCAAGTCTCCTCTTACTGCTATGAGCTCCAAAACCTCTTCGGGGTCCGGAGTAGCGTGCTTCTCGACGAAAAAGCGCTTCAACAACCCATAAGGGGTAGCAAGCGCTATATAAATGCAAACCTTTTTCCCTCTTCTATCCCTACACTATCCTTCTTAATCCAAATAACTGACTAACATATCCACCACTCAAATTACTTTCATATTTCACTATACTAATTCACCACTAATCCTTTATGGGTTCCGGAGTAGCGTGCTACTCGCCGAAAAAGTTCTTTGACGCCTCGTCAGGGGTAGTACACGCTATATAAATGCAATTACAATACAATAAAAGATAGAGTGGTCTCAAAATGGCCATATTGATTTTATTCACCCAAACACATTAGCGCCACTTTACCGAGTTTGCCAGTGAAGCGCTACTTTTGTTTTCTCCTCTTTGAACAAAATTGTTTTCCATGGGTGGGGGATTGCATCATTCTTGGAGGTACTGACTCGGGTGGAAGGGCGTCATGTTTGTAAGTATATTATGTTTCTAAAATCACTTGCTGCCTCCTACCTGGCCTTCAGCAATTTTCATCAACAAAAAGTTTATGATAACTCCGGTGATTAATGTTCTTCCTAGAGAGGGATGGAATTTTGTCAAGTGGAAGTTTTGACTTGTTGAAAGGTAGCACAGAGGGTTAATGTGCCTGCTGCAATGAACATGTGCCATGCAGATCACAAAGTGCACATAATGTAAATACGCCAGTGGGTTTCTGCTTTTGTCAGTGAGATCTTTTTCTTACTTGCAGTTTATAAGTTAAAATACTAACATAGAACAGTGAGCTATTAATTGTCATCTAAGAGCTGCAAGCAAAAGTTAAAAATTAGAGTGTTATGGTCTTTTTCTAGTCTTTGATTATCCTAATGTTGCTGAAAGAGATCATTTGGAAAGAAATACATTCTGGTTATTAAAGAGAACCCCCCAACCATGGTATTACGTTCTAAATTCAGAGTTTGTTTTTCTCCAGAGCAATCACTATTAAACTATACTGCCTACTAGTATGGTTGTCATGTGACTCCGAGACCTTGTAGTCCTTTGTCTTATGTAATGTTTCCTATGGAGTGATTTACACATGTATGATTGATTGTCTCCCTGTAATGTGTGTGATGTAAAGTGCTCTGAATCCCTACACTGGTATCAATGGCGCTGTAAATCAAATCAAATGCATCTGAGTGAGAGAGTGGTTATGGAGATTTGAGGGGCACTGTTAAAGGGTGGTAGTGAGGGAATCCATGGTGGAGGGAGTCATTGGGGAGCACCAACAAACATTGTCGCACAGGGCTCCACCAGCGCTAAGCCGGCCTTGCCCTGGAGACCAGAGCGCTGGTCTTGTTTCAGCAGTAGTAGGTGCGACTCACCAGGGGTCGGCAATGCAGGATTTGTACACACACCAAACTAAGTTCACAAGCTTCATGCACAAGCACTTTTAACATGTGCTGCCTGCTTTGAGGCCACTGGAATTATGTAGCAATGGAGAACAAAATTATTCTGCAGTGTTGACTAAATTATGCAGCAAAAAAAGGCTGCAGCGTAATGCTGTATGTTTTCTGATACTTCACTATTTTAACATTTTTACACATGCTAATAGTCTGCAAAGATTTTGCCTTCTTAGTAGCAGTGTAACATAAAAATGCAGCAGTGAGAAAGGTGATCAGTCAACCTTTGCAAAGGGCTGTCCACTTCGCAGAAAAACAAGTCAAATTTTTTAGTAACTTTTGATCCGTTTGAACTACAAACAATTTATTAGTTAAAAAAGTGAAATTATGCAGCAGGTGATGCATTATGTGACAAATATTGCAGAGCCATAATTGTATAGAAAACATTTGCAAACTAAGATATTTTGCCATTCATGTTTGAATTGCTCTTGTGGAAAAAGAGAGAAGTGCTGATGACAGAAACTCCATGGCTCAGAGACAAAAGGCTTGGGATTCCACTTTTAAGGGTATTTGGGACATTCTGTGATTGGAAACGATTCCCCCTTTGTGAATGTATTTTAATGTCAATAACTCATATTAAACCTTAAATAAACGTGTACCCATTGGTTAAATTAAATAACGTAATAAGCTGTAACTGGGTAGTGAAATGCCAAACACTGAAAATTAGAATGATTTGCTCTTTCTGGCCATACCACTGACTCCACCCATTGACCCAATCCTCTGGTTATTCCCGCAACCTGATCTCCGCCCACAGTCCCCCTACTTTTTTACCCCCACTTCGACCACTGCGATGCACCTCAGTGCTGACCAGAAACCACCTACTGTGCATCAGTGGGACCCTCAGACAGCTCCTGGTCTGCAGAACCCATTCTATTCCAGAACTGGAGCTCACACTGAGCCAATGCACCTTCTTCATGTCACTCTAGTGTTCACAGAAAGCTCCCTCCATGCACCTCAGCCCTGACCCGAAGCCACCTATTGTGCATCAGTGGGACCCTCAGACAGCTCCTGGACTGCAGAACCTATTCTTTTCTAGAACTGGAGATCATGCCAATGCAACTCACTTGTTGCCAGAGGCAGCCATTGCAGTTCAAGAAATGGTGCCCATAGACAACTCTGTTGATGCTCCTCACTCATTCACTGCAGCATGCATTACCAATTCAACACCGTGCTTTAACTTTGTCGATGCATGCCAACCCTGAAAACAACATTGATATTATGAAACTAAGTCCCTAACACCAACACCCATGTTGAGTTTGTGCCAGGTGTCTGCAGCCGGCACGTCAGTGCTCTCTCGTGTGCCTCCTGACGCCCTTCTCTCACGAGGAGCTCTGCACACAGCCCTTTAAAAGCTTTCTATTGTGGTGCTTGTCAATCGGATTATTGGGGGATAAAACCCTGGTGGTTGTTTGGAGTGTAAATGATCCAGCATAGACTGGTCCATTGCACAACTGGTGGAGAAATCCATCCTTTGGGTTCACAGCTTCCAGTGAATTTTCAGAACCCTCCGTTTCTTTACTTTTTTATTCTGTCATAATTAAATGCTGGAAAAAAACAGTAGTAAGACCTCTGGGGCACCCGATAATTCCCTCTACCAGTAGTGAGATGCGTTAAGACACAAGAGGTCATAGAAAGGGCCTCTGTGCAAAACAAAGTACTTTGGCGCTATACAAAAGTCCGTGAAGCGCTGTAGAAGAAAAACATATAAGTCCAAAAAGAGGCCCGGGATGAATCGCCTTTGAGCCAGAGCTGTGCTTATCCACACAGTTCAGCCGTCGACCCCACTGACACACCACAAAGTGTGAACACGAGCTGTACACTAGCCGAAGCCAGGGGGCCGGTGCACGTGGTTGCAGAAATACAGACAATGTTTCAAAAGTAGCTGCCCCCGTCCTTGCTCTAATAGCGCCCTGGGCTGACACAGAGGTTTCACCCTTGCTACTGCTTGCATGCCCAGACGTAGGTCCTGGACTTCCTGGCTGAAGAGGGGTGAAACCCCGAAACCGGTCCTAGGATGCTTTTTTCCGTTCCATGGAGGACCTGGCTTGGCAGTTCGGGTTGGACTATTCCCATGAGGCACAGGGTCAAGATTGATTTGCATATGGCCAGGTCTAAACTGGGGTGGCATGGTGAGCAAAAGAATGATGGACTTAACCCAGATCTCTTGACGGGTGAAAGTTTTGATTTGTTCTGCATTCCGTCCATCAATTGTGTGTCTTTTGCTTTCTCGTCCGTGAATTAAATGAGGCACAGAGGCCAGCCCTCAGCTGGCTACATGAAGCCAGCGACTGCACCACTCAAAATTAAAGGGACGATGAGCAGTGGGCATGTCTCTATTGCAAGGGGAGAAGCAGCAGTCTGATTTGAAACACCTGTGACAAAGCCATTAGCAAGACTGTCTCGCCGTGACGTTAATAATGACATTATGCATGACGTTCGCCCGCCATCGTAATGTGGGGCAATATTAATAAAAAATTGTAGCAGTAATGATTTGCTCTGCGCTTCGCAGCGCGTAACTGGAAATAAATGTAAATAGTTGTGATTACGAATCTCTTTGCAGCGAGGAGGCGGGGAAACCGCGTCCTCGAAAAAAGCTGCTTAATTTGACCTCCGACTTTGAATGCACAGCAAAATGTAACATAAGGAGAACATTATTTACAACCCTGTCTACAGGAACAGACCTAGAGCCACTGAAAACATCCAGCGCTCTGGTCAAATGATGTTAGAGAAAGGGAAAGTTAGTCCCTAAACAGATGTTACAATGGGACAAGTGGAAAGGTACAAGGACTAGGGCACTGCACTGTGGGAGTAAACAACTGAGGAAAAGGAGGGACAAAGAGGAAGAATTGACCACTAGCAGGCAAGAATTTTTTAGGACACAGAAACAAACAGATCAAAAGCAGTGGGCTGGTTTAAGCCCACAAAGAAGTATATACAAGAGGTATCAAAAGCTCGACCTAAAACGATATGGTGGAAATAATAACATCTACATTTGACAATTCAATAAAGTCAAAAGATTGGCCTGACATAGGTTGAAAACATACGAGGGTAAACGTCTGTAAGCGTACTTCGAATGCAACATAAGTGCAGGAAGCCGACTTAAATACAACTATTAAAGGACACACATTTTGCCATTGTATATTAATTTAGAACACAAACTGATCAAAAGAGAACTCCGCATTACCTGATGATTTTGTTTAATAATTCTTCAGCTGTACATAGCATCATGCAAAACCAAAGAGTACGAAATGCTATTTTTTTCTGGTTGCAGAAAATATAATACACAACTTGTAAACTGTATTCACATAAGACGATTAAAAAAACTACTCTTTGATCATTTAAAACAATGAAAAACAATTGAATACACATTAATAATAAACTGCTTGCTCCCGTTCGACTTTTCGTGCTGCTAATCAATTGAAGCATTGAATAATCGCCGCCCGCAGATGAAATAACTTAATTGCTAAACAATGCTAGACTATACAACATGTAGTATATTTAAATATGTACATATCCTGAAAATATACAAAACAATACAGGCAACTGAAGTGGTACAGTGCCCTTATTAAAAAAAGGCTGTAAAAGCACACACGTGTGTACTTCTGGATCCATAATCTGCTCTTTAGTGACCAAAATTAATCGGATCAGACTTACACAATGTAGTGTTATATTTTCTTTCCAGTTACTTTACAGCTGAGTGCCAACCAAAACAGTTTCCCCCATCTTTGGTATTTTACCTCACTAAGAAAGCAATCTTAAAATGTAAAACACCCAGCTGCACTAAGACACGGTGAGGCCTAATCATTTTATGTTTTAAATAAGTAAGTGAGGAACCGGCATGTTTAATGGCCTCACAGTATGTTAAAGTAATTTGGGAACGCTACATAAAAGACTTTTTAAATGTATCTGAAGAGCCAATCAATGCCCTCATTTAGTCACCAGAAGCAAATATTATAAGTAAAGGAAAACTGCAATCACTGGTATTTAGTCCTCTAAATTCAAGACCCATTTTCTGTTCGAGATGAATACAAACACACTTATGACAGACAAGGATAGAAGAACGGTTCCACGTAGCTACTCTGCCACTATAAAACAATATACATTAAGGGCCTCATTTAAAGATTTGCAATAAACTAAAAACACTCTGGTTATGGGCAGATGCCACAAACCTAACACACGGCCATGGTTCATCCACCAGTGATAATCCTGCTGAGGCAGATTTACTCAATATGATTCTGCATTACTGGCAGATTTTTTAGTACTGCCCACCTCTAAATCAGGCCCTAGGAAGGACCTCAAAGGTATTACAACATGGTGGCTCTACCTCACCACTGCAAATCCTGTAGAAGGCGACTTACTGCATCCGTCAAAAAAATAGTACATTTCAGTTTACCCTTCTCTAAATGAGGCCCAAAGTCTTACATACATTTGCAGAATACAATAAATCAGGATATCCGCTGAATTATTACAAATTATGAATGGGAATGGATTTAGAATAGTTATTGTCTGTGTGAGCCGACCCATCAGCTAACTAAATGACTACCAGACAGTCACAATATGTACAGCACATGTATGCAGTAGCACAGAGTTTTGAAATCCGACGATCAGCCAATTTCTTCAGCAATCTATCGTGTACCAACCTATAGGCATTTTTTAAATAAAGCAAATGTCTCAAATATTTGCATTCATCTGCAAAAACAAAATCGTAGTTGTTTGAAAAAGCTGGAGAGTCAGTGCAAATTGAACACAGCCACCAGTTTGATGAACAGAAGACTGTGGCTAGACTCCTACTATGCGGAAGATACCAAGATAACGAGTAAAGTCATGGTCAGCAGTGTTAGCAGAGGTGGGAATCGATGGGTATCCAAGTCCTATAGCAATACCGTTCGAGAGTATGCATTTTTCTGGCTGTCTGCTGACTGTGGAAGGCTTGGAGTCGCTGAGCTGTAGCTTGGCACCTGTGGCACGTTAGGAACAGCATTCTGATATGCGCTAATGTCAGAGGATGTAGCCGGAGGAGGGCTGTAAACTGAAGCTTGGTTGGCATAGGTAGGCCCGGGCGCAGAACTGACTCCTGTACCACTGAGAGAAAGAAAAACAACAGCAATTAGTAATCATTTAAACCACGGGCCATTTAACTACAGTACATTTGGTTTCTGTCCACAAAGCATTCAGAGACGGCTGGTGTTAAGGCGTGAGATGGACGTCGCCTGATACCCTGGGAAGAGTAACAAAAGGGTGAGAAAAAACACCAAGCAGTAGGCTGCTCGGTGATAAAGATGTGTAAATCTGTGCTTTTGTGAGGGGGTGGGAGAGGATAGCCCTTGGCCATGAGCATATGTTGGCTGGGCAAGGTTTTCCTTGGGCAGCGAAGACACACTGGTGGGTGCTGTGTGTGTTACTGCCAGGAATAGACTTTTACTTTGGACGCTATTTACATGGGCCAGGGAGGGGTCGGAAGACCTCTATTAATCTCAATGGCTGGGGGCAAGGCAGGCTGTTTGAGAATATAGAAGTGGGTGTGTCAGTGGCCTCTGCCTTTTTCACTGAGACCCAGCAACTCCTGTTGAGTTGGGATCTGGGTGGGGTCTGGCAGCTTCCTTCAAGGTTCAGCTACAGTGTGGGTTAATAGTTGGTGCCACTGCATTCCAGTCACCAGGGGCAGGGAGAATAAGTAGGTGAGTGAATTTTGGGTGAAGTTTTCTTCCATGATTCATTTGGAATTTAGGTGCGTTTATATTATGTGCATTTTGGTCTTTCGTATCTTGCTAATAACTCACAGAAGCATGTATTGTTGTTCATTAGTGCATACAGCCTACGACCTGCTGCACACAAAATACATGTCTGGCAGGCGGCCCCTCGGTTAGGCCTCTCAAAGCACCTAATGTGCATTTAAATTATTGGGCTTTGAGGTTGACAGTGGAGCTAAGTGAACAGTGGGCCCCGAGGTGTACAAGCCCTTCTCGCTGTCTGAGTATAATAATGTATAAAATTAAATATGCTTGAGTTGATAAACTGCCCCCACAGTCCTAGCTGGCCTAATAAGAAATGAAAACAAGCATTTGCAATGCAATAGGTCTCGCATTTGTCGAAGTTGAAGCTATTGGCATTGTATATAGCATATTGTTTTGCAGTGGAGTGTTTATTTAAAGACACAAAGCAAGCTTTACTGATGAGTCAGCTCATGCACCCCTCTATACAGATGACTATATAAAACACCTGTGCTCACGCCCGTCTCTACTATCAGAGACACCAGATGCTTCAATTCCTGCAAATAATTCCATTCCAGATCAGCTTGAAAAACTTAAAAAGAAACAAGTTCGCTTGGAACTTATGATTCTAATGCTAACTGATTACCTTAAGGCTAACGTTATCCCATTGGCCCTCCAGGTTCGAAACATTCCGGGGATTTTTACGGATAATCCTAAGTACATCCAAAACTTTAGCTACATTGGTACGACCTGCTCCCGCCATTGGCTAGTCCTAGGCATAGATATTGCCTCCGAAACTCTAAAATTGCTAGAATTAGAGATTGCTGAAATCCTAAAACAAATATCTGACTCAGATCCTACCTCTGATGCCAAAAAACTACTCGAGCAGATTGATAAAACTGTTGCGGATTTTCATAGAATCGAACAAAACAAAAAGTCTAATAAAATCAAGAAGGACGTAAAATTATATAATATCGAAAATACATATCCTTGCTTGCAAAAAGACTTCTATACAAATAAATCATACCAACGGTACCAAAATAGCCGTCCGTGGGGCAGATATAATAACCGCCAGAATCTGGTAGGGTTCTCAGATACCTCTGCAGAATCCTCAGACAGCTCAGATCCCGGGGAAGGCAGTAGCGTAGGAAGAAGGGGTGGAGCACATCAAAATACTTTTTTGTCCAGAGGCGCCCAGGATCCATCACAGCGTGGAAAAGTAAAGAAAACCCAGCGATGGCACAACCCACCGGGCGAGCGCAGGACTCGCAACAATTACTACCAATGGTAGCTGCAAGACCCGCTCCCCCGCAGAGAATTGATACCATCCCTATTTTTAACTTATCCAAACACACCCTGGCGGGTGACGAGCTATCCTTACTCATGAAAGGTCTTTCTTTTGTGCCTACCATTCCACCTAATTTCATGGAACTTCAAACCGAACTCATGAGATTTTTTCGCCGGATACGCCTCCATGCCTTTTTTCAGCTACATCCTACTCCAGAAAGGGTAACCAATACTCCCTTCCGTCCACCCTCTACTTTCTTACCAACAGCTAGCATGATTCCGGCCGAAGTTGTTACTTTTGAGAAAGTCATTCTAAAAGAGTTACACAATATTCAGAGTAAGAAAAAATTCACTCCTTACAATATTTCAAGAGAAGAAAAAAATGCAATTGCCCAACTTAAAAATAATGAGGATCTGATAATCAAAAGTGCAGATAAGGGTGGAGGGATTGTACTACAAGAAAAAACTGTGTATATCTCAGAAATCTTACGACAACTAGAGAACAAAGAGCACTATAAAAAATTGAGCCAAAATCCTACCAAAGAGATACAGACCCTAATACAAAAAGTCACCAGGGATGGCCTTGATGCAGGCTATTTGTCAAAAAAAGAATTCAACTTTTTAAATGTAAAAACCCCAAGAACTCCGGTAATTTATGCATTACCCAAAGTCCATAAAGACGCAGACAATCCGCCTGGCCGCCCTATTGTTTCCGCATGTGGGTCCATTCTTGAACCCTTGGGCTCCTATGTGGAATATTTCATTAGGGATTTTGTCCCATTGACCCCATGCTATGTTAAAGACTCCATGCATATGATCAATATGATTGAGCATCATCCATACAATCCCACATCTGAGACTCTAGTAACTATGGACGTGGAGTCCCTTTATACCAATATCCCCCAGACATCAGCACTCCTTGTGATCCAAAAGATCCTGGATTCACGTACCCGCCCCCACCCTGTACCTAGTGTATTCATTCTCCAATTATTCGAAATTTGCCTCACAAGGAATTTTTTCTTGTTTGATGGCAGTTTTTATGAACAAATTAAGGGGACTGCCATGGGCGCAATTTTTGCTCCAAATTTGGCAGTTTTGTTCATGGACCAGATTGAGACCAATGTGATCCTTAATCCCTCCAATCCGTTCTTCTCAGGTATAGGTTTTTGGCGCAGGTATATCGATGATATTTTCATCATCTGGAAACAGGACATCGATTGCCTGCGCCAATTCCTCCAATGGTTGAACAATAACTGCATGGGACTGACCTTTACCATCACTACCAACAATGAATCCATTTCCTTCCTGGACCTTACAATTTTCCACAGTGAAGGGGTCCTACTCACTAAACTATATCGAAAACCTACAGAGAAGAACACCCTTCTGGCATATACTAGCAACCACCCCAGGGCTTTGCGCGACTCCCTCCCCTATTCCCAATTTTTGTGAATTAGGCGAAACTGTTCGTGTAAGGAGGATTATTTTCATGAGGCCAATACCCTAGCACTCAAACTCAAAGAAAGGGGCTACCCCAAGAAAATAGTGAAGAATGCCTCGAAACGGGCCTGGTACTGCCCAAGGGAGATCTTACTCACACCAAAACCAAAAACCGACGCAAAACGCATTGCATGTGTCTCCACTTTCTCACAAATTTCCAACCAACTGAGAAAATCTATTCTCAAACACTGGCCAATTCTCAATTCAGGTGCCATTACCATCGAAAAACGAGTTTTTGGTTTTAAGAAAAATAAAAACTTTAGAGACCATTTAGTCAGGGCAGCCTTACCCAGTGTTTCACCTGCTACCACTCTTGAAAGTGTATGGGGTCTGTCCCCCATTGTCGGACATGTTAAATGCGGTTGTTGTATTAACTGTGATTGTACAATGGAAGGAAAAAGTTTCACTTTTAATGATGTTACTGTACAATGCGGTTCCTTCTCGAACTGTAACACCACCAACGTCATTTACCTAATCCAATGCCCCTGCCAAAAGGTCTATGTAGGGCAAACCAGCCAGAAAGTCAAGATCCGCATTGGACAACACCGGAGCCGCATCCGTTGTGGGACTCCTAATGCACCTCTGGTGGAGCACTTCGCAACAATGAAACATTCAGAAAACGACATCAAATGGACTGTCCTGAAAGTGTTGAAGCTCCCGCCAAGAGGCGGCAATATGGGACAGCTGTTAAATAAGGAAGAACTAAAGTCCATCATACAATTTAACTCAATTCAGGAAGGTCTCAACAGAACTGAGGATTGGACCAGCCTAATATAATTCATCCCCCACCTTGTGCCTCTTTCGCGTGAGCCAAATGAAAAAATGCAAACAAATGTTAACAAATCATTGCAGTTGAGCCACCCCCTATTCTCACAATTTACAGCCCCTTTTTTGGAAGTGTGGAGTTGATACCACTGATCTAACTGTGAGCCTGAGTTTAATGTTAACCACCATTTTCCTTCTATGCAATTGAGCCTAATTCCAAATCATGTGTATAACTTCCATTGCAATTGATTTCATTGCCAACCAATTGTTACTCATATGTTAATGTATTCGCAGGACCCTTAACAAATTTTACTTGTTTAATCGTCAATTCTAATGTTTTCATGCTAGAGTAAACTCGTTTGTAAGCATTTCTCACCCCTTCACTCACCTCTCCAAGATGGCGCCCATAATTTATTATTATTCGTGACTAGCACAATTTAGTCCTTCTTCATTTTTCACGCGGGCGAGTATATCCTAACTCACTCCCCTCACCGGCACTATTGATCCAGCCACCACGCTGCACTAACGGGACCCATCGCTTCGTCCCTGAACGCTAATCCAAGCGGTAAGCCTCAACCTCGGCGCCCCTTCGCCCTCTTAGTCTCTCAATGGTCCTCTTAACTCACGGACCGCGTGTTGTCTCTATCTCTCCCTTGCAGGCTCCCCACCTTTTTGGAAGGCACACGCCATCATGCGTTTTGCCAAGAATACTAAGTAAGAATTTTATGGTCTTATGTCCCGCACGCATTTTCGCCCCTCTATTGCGGCCACATAACCATTATTCCCCTATATAGGTACTGATGATCCAGCCTCCTGCTCCGGCGAGTATCGGGACCTTGCCCACGCCCATTAGCACGGCCTCTTAGGTAACTTTGTGGTCCGGGTCCACTCATCACGCAACCGCCTCTTCTGTATCACTTACGATATAGAATATAATCAATGCACTGTGATCAAGTTGCACGCACTACGCCAGAGTGCCACGTTTAGTCCACCTGCTGCTCTCACAAACGGCTACCAATGGTCTGAATTTCACTTGGCACTCACCCCCACTCGGCACGATCTAGATAAAAGGGCTCCTTCATTTGTGAGCCAATATTGCTCGCATAACTGCATGGTATTGCACCTCCCAAATATGAGCACATCATCAACAGTGCCCTTTGGAAACAACCATCTAAGGCTCACTGCACAATTTTGCATGTGCATTTGTTGTTTGTTTTTTCGCATTCTGATGTATAGAACTGCAACTGACTTGTTTGTTTTTTGTAAATTAATAATTTTAAGAAAATTAGTTTTTTCTTTTTCCTCCTGTTTAACCCTACAGGCCTTTGTAAATATATTTAATCAGGCAAAGCTCTCTTATTGTAGTCCTGATGATGATCCCAACATAATCCTTGGAGATAGGGATCGAAACGTTCGTCGACTGTTTACATAGTACTGCTCCTTTTTCGATTTATGATTTGTGTTGCAGTAACTGTGGGATAGAGCTTACTTAAAAATTTATTGTATTGTAAGCCGTCGTTTCTCCTGCTTGTTTGCCTGTTACTTTCTCCCCCATGTATTGTCTTTTCCTGACTTGGTACAGGCTTGTGCCCAGTTATCATTGTGTGACTTGTTTCACCTTAAATGTATGAATTCTTTGAATTCTTTAAATAAATGCTTCTATGTCCGGCTGGACACTGAAGAAAATACACAGTCTTCATTTTTTAGCCTGTGTTCATCCTTTTTCTATTTTCTATTTTAAGCTAAGGACCATTGTTAACTATAAAACAATTACTGATGAAGTGGAGCCATTGTAAGACAGGCAGGCATATCATGTGTAACCCTGTTTGAAGCCTTGGGTTTAAGATCCATACCATATTTCAGACAGGCCCTCCTCATACTCTCAGAATGCAAATAAATGCAGCATCATGTTCCAGATACTTCTGGAGTGTGTAGTTTATTCTTGTGCGTATGGTCATTTAGATTAAAGCGCTGTACCAAGGACTGTAAGGGGAATTGTATCAAATTTCTCTACAGGGGGGGCATATTACATTCCTTACATTACTGAGGATATGTTGTGGAATCCACACCCAGGTATTTAAAAATATCTATTTGTACCTGCAATTTTAATTACCAATGAGTAGCTAGGGTCACCCTTCAGCATGGGAACAATGATGTATTTGCCCCAAATGACCAAGACTCCTATTGACTCTGTGGAAAGAGCCATAATTTCCAACAAGCTTTGCTAGGTCCACCTTGGTTATCACAGGTCAACACTGCCGGGATGAGCTCTGTGGATCCCACAGGTCAACACTGCCAGGATGAGCCCTATGGATGGAAGCATCCAGAGGGTTGAAGTTATTGTTATTACAATAGATAACCAATCGCTTCCATTTGGCTGCATAGCAGGCTATTGTTGTAGGCTTTCTAGCTTCCTTAATGATGTTAATACAGTCTGGTTGTAGGTTCAGATAACCAAACTATGACAGGAGCCAGATCGTGAGGTTCAATTGTTTGGGATCTGGGTGCTTGATTTCTCCATGGCTCTGTGTGAGGAGACTGGGAGTTAAATGTAATTTTTGATGTGGTACCCAAGAGAGTTCCAACAGGGTTGTGAACCAGGGTTGAAATGCCCATGTTGGAGCTACCATTATTAGTGAGAAGGATGTTTGCCCGAGTTTCCGAACCACTGATGGAATGAATGGGAGAGGCGGAAAAGCGTAAGCAAAGATCCCTGACCAGTTCATCTATAGAGCATTGCCTTTGGACAACGGGTGTGGATACCTGGAGGCGAAGCTTTGGCATTTTGGGGTGTTGCAAACAAATCTATGTGAGGAACTCCCCAAGCTTGCAAGTATTGGGGGAGAATTTGAGGGTGAAGTTCCCATTCGTGAATTTGATACCTCTGCTATTCCGCTAGAAGACAGTCCTGGTTTTCGTTTGGCTGAAGATTTGATTTTAACACATTGGCTGTAAACCCTAGGTGGTGAAGTAACAGAATGGTTACGGAAGTATGGTTATGGCATTGTTGGTACGTGCCAGCTTTGATGAGCCAGTCGTCCAGATAGGGAAAGACATGTATGCACTGTCTTCTTAGATGCGCCGCTACTACCACCAGACAACTTGTGAAGATTCTGGGGGCAGTGGTGACTCCGAATGGGAATACTTTGAACAGGTAGTGTTGACCTGCTACCACAAACCTGAGAAATTTGCGGTGAGGGGATGGATTGAAATATGAAAGTAGGCGTCTTAAGTCTAGAATAGAAAGAGAGTCACCATTTTACAAAACAGGAAGAACTTTTTGAAGTGTTACTATGTGGAAATGGTCTGACTGTAAGTAAAGATTTAGTTCTCTGCGATCTAATATTGGTCTGAGAGAGAGGTCATTTTTGGGAATTAGGAAGTAGAAGGAGTAGACGCCCGACCCTTCATGTTGTGGTGGTACAGGCTCTATAGCTTGTTTGAGTAGTAGGGATTGTATCTCTTGTTTGAGAAGGTATAGGTGATCCGATGAAAGTTTGTGCGACTTTGGGGGAATGTTCGGAGGAGTGTTGACGAACTCCTGTCAGTAACCAGATTGGCTAATTTGAAGAACCCACTTGTCTGTTGTTATTGACTGCAACTTTGGTGGAAATTGTCACAGTTTTCCCCCCACAGGTGAAAAGTGGTCGGGGGAACTATGGGCAAGTCACTGCTTTGTATTGGCGGGGGAGGTACGCCTGTTGGAACCTCTACCCCTACCCTTGCCGTTGCGTACTCTATAACCATCTCTGAACTAATGTTTAGAACCTGAGGGTTGGTTATTGCCCTTCCAGGTGGATGCAGTGTCTGAGGAAGTGATTTTGGAACCTGCTCTATAAAAGGAGCGCCAAAATGAACCACGGCCTTGCGGAGACTCAAGGGCTCCCATTGACTTAGCCACTTCGGTATCTTTCTTCATCTTCTCAAGGGAAGAATCCACCACTGGCCAAACAGGTGTTCTTTATCGAATGGTGTGTTTAGTATTGAGTTCTTGACCTTCGGTTTGAACTCTGATATTCGTAGCCAGGCGTGGCTTCTGAAAAGGACACTAGTGTTCACCGCTCTGGCAGCTATATCAGCAGCATCTAGGGAGCTCCAAATTTGATTATTGGAAATTAGTTGTCCCTCACATACCAAGTCTTGCGATTTATCTTTTTGTTCCTGGGGTAGAGACTGGATAAGTTGTTCAATTTCATCCCAATGTGCATGGTCATATCTGGCTAGTAGCGCTTGTGTGTTACATATGTGTCAGAAGTTAGCTGCCTGGGAGGCTACCCTTTTCCCAGAAGCATCATTTTGACTCTTTATCTGGGGTGGTGCGTCTCCTGTAGTCTGGAAGTTTGCTCTCTTACGTGTATTAGAGACAACTAACGAGTCTAAGAGCAACTGGTCTTTTATGTAGACTGGATCAGATGGTGCAGGCTTGTATTTTTTATCCACCCTAGGGATAAGGATACGGGCCCTGACAGGATCCTTGATAATGTAGTCTACATGTCTGTTCATTTCTTTCAACATGGGCAACATGTGTGTTGATTTTTGTGTGCTAATTAGTGTCTCAAAAAGGAAGTACTCTTCAAGGGACTCTTTATGGAGCTGGACCCCATGGTGATTGTCAGCTCTGGTTAGCAATTCAATATATCTTACACTGTTGTCTGGTGGAAAGGGCCTGGTAATTGTCAGTGGGCAAATCAGTGTTATAGTCATCCCACTCATCTGTAGGTCCAGGAGTATAATCATTAGTATCATCTTCATCCCCATTATCCGGATTGTTAGGTATATATGGTGGTGAGTGCTCAGGTGAAGTTGGCACAGGCAGAGACTGAGGTACAGGTAGAGAAGCACGAGGAAGAGGGAGAGGAGGAGGGGAAGGACTTGCCCCAACATTTCTCCTCTTTAATGGAATCTGGTGTTCCTCTTCAGTATTAGTTCCCCTTTTTAAAGTCACTTTGGTGGTAATATGTCCCGTTTTTGGATGCAAGACCAACATTTTCTGTTTCAGGTCCGGTTTTTGGAGCGGATCACCGGAACTATGCTTTTTCGGTGACTTCGGTGTCTCAGTCTGTTTCGGAGCCAAAGGTTTCGGTGCCGATGGTTTCGGGGCTGGTGTTTTCGGATTAGAGGTGGTTTTCGGTACCGAATGGTGATGTTCGGTGCCGGAAGGTTTTGGCTTAGTGCCAAACTTGGCATGGCGCTTTTCGGAGCCGGAAGGCTTTTTGGATGGCTTTGGTGCCGAGCCTGGAGGCGGGGCATCAGAAGCGTGTATTGGTGCCAACGGTGGCCAGAGGCCGCAGGTTGGTCAGGAGCCTTCTTTTTCGGTGGGATTGGAAGTTGGGGTGAGGTAGGTACAGTACTTACAGTACGTTGTCCATGTGGGATGTCTTCATCCTGGTCGGAGCCATCGTCGGAAAGGGAGTTTTGTTCCTGTTCCTCATCGGCTCCGATAGCATTGCCGGCTTCTTCTTCCGATTCAGGTCCGAAGAGATCTGGAATTGAGCCTGCGTGTTGGCTCTGCATGTGGCGGCGTCGTGCCCAACAGTCGGAAAGAGTCTTTTTGGAGCGGAAAGCTCAGAATGCGTCGCAGTCCAGTTCCCTGTTTTCCAGTGACAAACGCAGGCTGCACACTTTGTGCGAGTGGGTGCGTGGATATTTCGCGTGGCACCGAGGCCAAAATTTAAAAGGAGTTTGTTCCATCGACTTCGAGTCGAACTGAGGGCTAAGCCCGACAGCCTACCACGAGCTCTCTAATCGAAATGGAGTTTTTTGATAAACACGATCCGTGAAGAATAGAGAACGTGATCGAAAACAATACCGTTGAGGTTGAATGTTGTACGTACCGAGATGAACCTAAGGATCGGCGTCGAACCGGAGCGCAGCGAGTCACATCTGAACTCAATGGCGGAAAAAAAACATCTGAAGATGGTGTCTATGACCATGTGCACTATCACCGAAAGGAGGAGTCACCTACCTCGTGACTACGAAGCCTTCTTTGAAGAAAAACAAGGTGCAAACATCCGGACCCAACACTAGATGGCGATCTACGCATAAGCATGTGATCTACAGCTCACATGCCCCGAACAGAGCGTTATTGAAAGTAAGTATCTTGTTCCGCTGTTCTTTCATACGATGTAAAAGCTAACCACTCTTATATGGCCCGAGCGATGAAGTCTCTCCTCCTCAGAGGGGTGAGGCGGAGCATATGATGCTGGCAGGGTGATAGTTTGACCAACGTGAATGGCATTGCATCTTTCGGTAAGGATGCTTGCATCCACAGAACCACTTTTTCTGGGAAGGCCATGGTGAATTGCGGATGGATGCAGAAAACCTGAAGCTCACTCAGTTTCCATGCTGATATGACGACAAGCTGTGAAGAGGTTCAAAGGGAGTGTACTGAGCACCGGGCACACATGGATCGGGCTGTTGCCTGTCTCCCGCTCTAGGACCTTGACTAGATCCCAAAGCAGCATCGCACCTGCAGCGCTTACGCAGCCACCTGTACATGCGCAGTACTGGAAATATGGGACAAACTAGCCATTGGGTGAGGTCTGACCACATTCCCATTGCCAAACATCCCCACTGCGCGGAACCCCGACTTTTCTCCCGCTCTTCCACAGGGACTGGGTGAAAGAATGTAGAATTCTTCAAGACTTATTCCAGGACAGACTATCAATCCCTTTGACCGGTAGAAAATGGAATTCAGTCTCCCTGACTCCACCAGCTACCAATACTTTCAGTTCCAGCACTGGGCTCTCCACCCGCTCACTCACCCCTTTTGAAACCCTAGTTCGCAGCTTCGAAGAACATGCAGCCTGGAGTCAAAGACATATGATGTCCGCCATCAATCACGTCTCCCTCCCCGCCACCCCTACCAGAGGAAATGAGCCCCAGACAACACTCCTGACATTACCCAGAAACAGTAGGAACTGCTGTGAAAGGAGATTCCACGAATACATAGAAGCATCCCTCAGCAGGAGGCAGCCTACAAGGTAATGCTCCAGTGGTACTACACTCCAGTCTGCCTACACTCTATATATCCCACAGCCTCTGCCTCCTGCTGGCAATGTGGGGCACAGGTGGGTGATTTTCATCATATATGGTGGTTATGCTTCTCTCTTATCTTTTGGAAGGAAATTTAAAGCCACATAAAGGATCCTGTAGCTTATCCCATCCCGGCCGACTAACTTACAATCATCCAGGGGTTGCGTCCTACATCGTTGGAAGCAATGACCACATCTCTCCCGCCCTTAAATCCCTTAAATGGCTCCCCATTGAAGGTAGATCCACATATAAAACCGCCTGCATTACGCACAAAATCCTCCACCAAAACACACCGGCATACCTCTCCAATAAACTGACCAAAGCAGGCTGCACGCGATCACTGAGAAGCTCCAACACCCTCCTACTTATTCCCCCCATTCAGAAAAAGAATTCCACTCAGTCACGCTCATTTTCAGGCAATGCCCCACTTATTTGGAATGCCCTCCCTAAAGACCTCCGCTGTAACCAGTCCTACCCCAGCTTCAAAAAAGAACTCAAACTTCTTCTCCTTAATAAATACTGGGGTTTCTAATCCCTCCCTGGTAGCCTCGCCCCTCTGCATCACCCCACCTATCTGCTCTGCATATGACCTGTGACCATCCCGCCTGGCCAACTCCCTTTCCTTCTATCTGACCACCTTACCTCCCCTCCTCATGACAGTCAGTTCTCTTGCATGTTTTTGTATACCTAAGTGAGGCTTCCCGCCAAACTGTGACCGCTATTTTGTATGACTCATAGTGTCTAGCAATTGTTTTTACTTTTTTATCTAGATGTCATGTATCCTATGTGGACTTGTTCTTTTATTATTCCGTTGTCTGTGCTTATACACACTGTACCTGTATGGAAACACCTTGTAAAGCGCTCTGATACTCCTGGGTCCAGCCAGCGCTATATAAAACCTCTTAAATAAAATAAAATAAAAATAAAATAAATGACTCAGGGGGACTTGTATCTCATATGCCACATGACTGGCGCGGCTTGGTTTACACAGCTTTGCCACAAACGACACATAAATTGTCTTTTATAGATAAAAAGTTCTTGTGCCTATGTACGCCTCTCACTCAATACATGTCCCGTTTAGAATTGTTATGCTTCCAACCCCCCAGACTTCACGCCCTTCACCTATTATAAAAATAAAATAAATACAAATATTTGACTCACTGGAGTAAGGACGCTCTGTCCTCTTCGCCCCCTCGGATGGCCTCTAACAAGGAGTTCACAGAACTAAGAGCCCCCCCACTCCCTATCATGCCCCCATTACTAACAACACTTGGTTGGAGACCTCTCGACCCCCCCTCCCCAGTTCAATTGTTTTGCTTTCCGTTTAGGCATACAACGACACGGGAGCAAGGCACTATGCCTCTCTCCTGGGATGTTATCGCCTTATATTTAGGAGTGCATCGGCAGGCACACAGGTTCTTTCAAACCCTCTCGTCTATATTTCAATATATTAACTGCAACAACAACAAAACATTCTGTAGGGGCTGCCAATGTTATGTGTATGCTAATTGGTACTTTTGTTCTCTACATTGCAAATGTTCTGTAACACTGAAAATTCCAATAAACAGAGTGGAGTAAAAAAAAAAAAGGTGAGAAACAAGCTAAGGTCCCACTATGGAATGAGAAAGGGAGAAGCAAGTGTGGCTCAATGGTTAGAGCAGGCAGACCTCGATGCAGAGCTCTGGCCAGGGACCAGGGTTCGATTCCCGCCTCGGCGGGTCTCGGGCTCATTAATTCCCCTGACCGGATATTCTCGCCTCAGTGCCTATTCTGATCATGGGTACCGCGCTGCAACTCTGGGCAATAGCTTACTTAGTCTCCACAACGGCCCCCACAACGCGAGGGATGCCTGGTCTGCACCATGGGGGTGCCCAGGAGTGGACACTTCACAGGGAAAGCCAGGAAGGGTTCCCTTGCGGTATTCGTACAAGCGCCGGCAAACCCACTGCGGGTAGCTGTGCGCTATACAAGTACAAAAACATTTACATTTACAAGTGTTGTAAGCTCAAAAAAGCATCACACCTGGTGATTTAAAGGAGGACTGGTCCACCAAACGTAAAAAGGCAAATATTTACCCTCTAGCTGTGCCCAAAATAAAGCCTTTCCGAGGGCAGAGATAAAACAAACAGAACTTCAGATAACTTAGCCTGAAGGGTATCAAACCCCAACGTTGTTTCAACTTTAGGTGTATAATTGTCGCAGGACGCCGGGCTGCCATGACGACATCAACCACCTCCAAAGTAAGGTCAAAGGTGTTCAGCTGTCACTGCTAAATCTCTATACGTGAAGGAGCAGACTGCATAGGCCCCAGTGAAGAATTCTGCCCTGTTGCTGACACAGCATTTATTCCCAGAGAGGCAGCCTGATCGGGGGACAGATGCTAAAGCCCAGGAGTTCTGGATACCTTACTCTCCGTGCCCAATCTGGCCACTAGGGATGACTTGGCCCTGTCAGTCCAGCTCTTCAGAATTTGGGGCAGAAGAGATACCAGCGAGAAGGCATACAGCAGTCTCATGGTGCACTCTAAACAAATGTGTCTCCTAGTGAAAAACATCACAGAAACTGCAACATTCAGAAATGCTAACTTTGTGTGTTCTAATCGCTGATGAATAGATCGAGGCAAGGTTCTTCCCACTGCTGAAGAGCCTTTCACCACATCTATGGTGGGGAGCTGGATGTCAAAAACATTGGCAACCATAAGCACGACAACTGCGTAAGAAGCACTCTCCCCAGTGGCTGGGCCAAGAGGTGAGAACATTCTCAACTCAGGGGAAGTGTCTAGGCCACTGGCTTCCTGGAGATCATCATACAAATTTTCTTTGACGTATGGTTGTCCTTTATCCCCCGTTTGTAATTGTCATCGAATCTGTACCCAAAAGAGAACTCAACGCATATGTCCTTCATTGTGGAGGTGGCAAGTCAAGTCGATAGAAGTCGAGGGTTGTCTCAGTTTAGGTCATAACTATGCTGACCTGGAGTTGAAGAGTACAAAGGGCACAATGTCCTACATCGTACAAGCTTTGAGAACCGGTGTGGGGCGGAGCGCCAGAGTTGGTGCAGGAGTCAGAAGAGGCCTGGTGGTAGATTCATAGGCTTCAACTGGTGTTAAGGGATAACTCGCTAGTGCTATGCCAGATTGAGGGCCTCTCTGCCTCTTGGGGCCCATAGGAGCATCAGAGGGAGTCAATAAGGGTCCAAAGAGACAAAGAATTGTCTTAAGGAGCTCTTTGATCTGCTTTGGTGTCACAGAAGGCCCAAGAAAGTCATGGTGTGCTGGGACAAAATGTAGGATGGGTCTCAAGGTCTACAGACTTCAGGAATGAGACCGAGAGGCATGACTGACTCCTTAGCACTTTCTCAGTAGAATGTGAGTGGCAAGACGGGGCAGAGTCTTGCTTTGATTTCTTATGTTTTTTTCATAGACTTCCCCAAAGACTTTGAGCACAACGAAGAATTACCTCGGGAACGAAATATACGCCTTCTGGACCGAGAACAGGACAACTCTCCGACTTGGACTCATCTTGTTGCAGTATCTTCCGGTGCTTGGCGAAAGACTTTTACCTTGCGGTCCCGTATTGCCTTTGGGTTCAACAACGTGCCTTCTCACCTGAACTGGTATTTTCATTTTGTCTGTGATAAGGGCGCGATATGCATCCTACGCACAGCAAAAATAACAGACCTACCACTGCAACTTGGGCAAGACAGATGGCTGCAAAATATACATAATGCCTGCAGTGCCCTTTCCAACAGATATAGCCACCTGTTGAAGATGAAAGTATCAACAGACTCCTCCAACGGCACCAAGAGGCAAAGTAATTGGTGAATGTTTCAATATATAAAAAGTGTGAAACATGTGAAATGCAAAAAAGCTAATTGATTGGCTACTTCTTTAACGTTAGCAGTTTGTCTGCCAAAAGTTCTCATTTTTGCAAAATAAATCATCTAAAATAGCTCTGTCTAAACAGTAATTCTCCCCTCTGTGTGCTCAATATAATTATAATATAACTAGCAGCCCGCCCCAGCGTTGCCTGGGGCAGAAGGGGGCTGGGGGCAACATTTCAAGCTTGGGTGCACTCCCGCCCCGGCCCCCGCCCGCCCAGACATTGCCCCGACCGCCTCCCGCAGCCCGCCCAAGCGTTGCCTCGGGGCAGAAGGGGCTGTGGGCAACATTTAAGTCTTGGGTGCACTCCCGCCCGCCCCGACATTGCGCAGACCGCCTCCCGCCTCGCCTTTGCCTTACCTGAGCCGCCGCTCTTCCCCGCGCTCGGGACTTCACCGCCACTCCTCGCTGCTCGTCACCGCTCCCCCCGCATGTCGTCATCACGCACGTTGCGGACATCGCTAGGTCGCGGCGGCCAGCGCTACGTCGCGGCCGGCGCTACTTTTAGGGGACTACTTTGTTTTTAAAGTTACATTTTTCATTTTACGTTTTTTTTTATTTTATGCAGCCTGTGTCCATCTACACACCCTGAGGATTACAACAATGTATTGGGTGTGTGGATTAGCGCTGTGGTTCCCGAGTTTACCATGCCAAAAGGTTTCTGTTCTCTCTTTGTAATAGTAGTATAGATGATAATGACACTGATATGATGCTACACTAAACCATTGTGATACATTTCCAGTAAAAGGTAATGTTGCTAAGAAGCAACAATTGATAACAATCGCCTTAATGAGTTTATTCAGGTGTAGTAAACATGGTACATAATATTTACAACATGAAGACAGAACATTTTGCTGGGTGAAGTAAAACAGAAATAAATAGTCAGATGCACGATTGGTGTCTTTTAAATTAATATCTAACTTAATTACTTGTAGGAAGGCTGGACTTGGTGAGTTGGCAGTGAAGTGTTGACAGATGGAGGACCAGCACCTTGACTGAGAGAGGGATTTTGCTCTGGGGTAACAGTGTAGTTCTGGATATGTCCCATCTGTCCATTTCCCGTAACTAGATATGTACCACTTGGAAGTTGTCCTGGGTAAACCTAGTAAAAGATACACAAGAAGGTTAGCTTACAAACAGGAACAGTTTGAGAGCAATATTTGCAAAACCCTAGACTTGTCACGTCCTTCATAGCACTATCAGATTTGAATACAGACATGCAAACACACACATTTGCTCTATATGATAGGAAACATGAAAGCAATGTTTCCAAATCTGGTTTGGAAAAACATTTAAAGTAAGTGAAGCCAATCATACAATTAACACGGAGATAATGTATTCAGTAAATGATTGCCTAGCTGTTTTGTTAGCTTTGCAGACAGAATATGTCGGATTCAAATGCACTCTATACTTGCGCCATAAAGTGGTTGACCAGAAAGTGCAATTTATTTAAGATTTCTTTATCGTGAGCATCAACATTAAGTGTCTGCCATGAGGCTTTCTCTATGACATCAACCAGTGGTTTGCTATAGCCCAGTGTCAGCGTCATTTCAACATCTTGTGTTAGGCCCTTGTGTATTCTTAAGTGTGCATGAGGCAAAGATTTTGTAATGCTCTACCTCATGGAGAGGAGGGCAGGCCACCTGTAATTCGAAAACATTGTCATGGTGCAAAACAATTATTACAATAAGTAACTTTTTATTTGCATGGATGATGCTAGAGTCACATGCTTAAAACAAACAGAATTTGCGTAGAAGGCAGATTCAAGATTGTAGCAAAGAAAAATAGGTTATTCAATTCTTCCATAGATTGTTTTGCAAGTGTGTCAAACTCCAATTGGTGCTGTACAATAATCACTACAGAAACATTTGAAACACAAGCATTGCTCCTTGAATACTGAAAGAGTGATTTCTAAGTGTCACAAGTAGCATATGACATGTTCTTGCAAATTGTCTGAATCCAATGATCCATGGATAGGCCAATCAAGTTGTTAACTGGGATAAACACATTTTTTCCCCACAAGATAAAAAGAATAATGTTATCCTCCTGCACTCCTTACACATATTCAGAGAATACATGGCCACTTTGCAGACATTCAAGGTGTCGAGACTGTCTAAAGGCTGTTGAAAAAACTGGTAATTTAATACTTTAATTTACAAAGTGCACCCACAAAGTCGTCCACCTTAATGACAACCATCTCCTCGACACCACGGAATCTAGGTTCAGGCCCAACCATAGCGCAGACACTACCATTATTGCAGCCATAGGTGCTATCCAGATGATCAAGGACAGAGGGGACATCGAGGCCTTCATCTTGCTGGACTTTTTTTTTTTTAACGCAGCCTTCAACACCATTCCTCAGCCCCATAATTATCCAACAAAATCGGCATCTAAGGACCTCCACTTCACTGGATTTGCTTCTTCCGGACAGTGCCAACCCAGTCATACAGCCTGGCCCCCTTAACCTTGGAGGACATCAACCTCATCTACAGGACTCCACAAGGAGCCTCAATCAACCGCATTCTGTTCCATGCCTACATTACCCCACTCGCCAACATCATTGGTGCCCATGGAATCAACATCATATCATACACTGATGACAACCAGCTCATCTGACAAACTAAAAACCCCGACCAATTTCTCCACCTGCATGATGGATGAAAACCAACTGCATTAAGCTCAGCACCAACAAGACAGAAGTAGTAATCCTTGGTAAAGACACCTCGTGACTTCATCTGGTGGTCCGCAGAACTCGGACCTACAACCCTTCCAGCAACAAAGAGTCTCAGAATAGAAGTCAAAGACCGACTCACCAAGACCGGCCAAATGAATGCAGCTTCCCTCTTCTGCTTCCACACACTAAAGATGCTCAAAAAGTTCTTCAAATTGCTCACCACCAACATTTGCAGAATTGTCAGCCACGCCCCCTCATTATCAGCAAACTGTACTATGGCAACATACTCTCTGCCAAAATAAATGCTCAACTAACTCTAGACCATAGAAAACTCAGCGGTAGGCTCACTGCAACCTCCCACCCTGCACTCAAACAGCTCAACTGGCTCCCAATCCACAAACCAGCATTTTTTAAATTCCTCACAAAGACATACAAAGCATTAGGGAACACTGGCCCCACATACTAATGTGGTACAACGGCATAAACTTTTACAACAAACGAGTTACTTACCTTCAGTAACGATGTATCTGGTAGCGATGATCCCAGGCATCAGACTGGATCCGGAAAACATTCCATAGCAACACGTCTGTACGCCGGGGGTAGCGCCGCACGGCTTCACCCTGACATAGTCCACGGACGTGATGTCAGCGGAGCCTTATATGCCCCTCCTGGTGTGCTGACGTCAGTTTTTGTCGGAGAAACATTTCCGCGCCGCAACTCGGAGCCACCACCAAAAAACTATTAGAATATGGGAACAGTGTGTGAAAATGACGAAGAGACATGGAATGATGAAAAACAGCACCGTAAACGAAAGTGCCAGGCACTGTATATTGAAAACTAGTAAAGGGAAAGGGCAGAGTATCCCTCTGAGAGGCAACCCTGCAAAAGTGAACGCCAACCACCCTGGGAGGTAAATGAAGATGCAAACAAAATCATGGCTGACAACAGAAAGTCCGCAACCTTAATGCATAACCGTGAAGGACAACAAGTCCGGAACATAGGAGCTAGGACAATTGACCACAAGACGTCACCAGAAAGAGACGTTGTATCCCCAATAAGAGATTCATAAAATGTGGCAGAGCCAATAGACTTCAACCCAATGGAGCACAGGGGTGGTAAGAAACACCAAGGTGATAAGGAAGGGGAGAGCGTGGTGGGAAAAACACGAACAGAACCCACACTGTACAACCCAGGACGTAGGGTTGGAAAGGATACATGACACATGAGCATATCGTCCAATTACGAAAATGGGCGGAGTAGAGCTATGAAAGCAGAATGAAGCATTCTGTGTGGGAGTGAAGTGAAAGCGTCACCCTACAGAAGGATCAAGCCACCAGGAGGGAGGCGAGTGTAGAAAGACCAACCTGAAAAGGTCCTTGCAAAATGGGGAGGACGTTAAGGAATCTACAGCTAGACTAAGTCTACATTGTTACCGAAGGGAAGTAACGCGTTCATCTGATAGAGACGTCTAGCAGCAGATTCCTTAATTTAGAATAGATACCAAAGCCATAGAGGAGGCGGGTCTGCGACTGAACCCCACCAAGTTCTAAAACAGTGCCGTCAATCATGTGACAAAGCACAGTGGGGACAGTAATGTCAGCGCAGCTAACTCTTAGACCATGAATTTCTGAAGAGAGCGGCAAACAATGGAAGGCAAAGGTACCACAAGCCGACAAGAACAGCACGAAAACCCCTTTTGTGTATAGCAGGTTCAGAGAGGGAGAGCCCAGAGCCAGATCGCGTGTGCTGGAGCAAGAGTTCACAACTTTGAAAAGGAAAGATGAACGAAGGCTAGGGACTGAGAGATCCGCAGGATCAGAGGTGTCGACATAAAGCAAAAAGGGATTACCGGTCGACCAGGCAAAACAGTGGAAAAAACACTATTGAACCTGCGCCTGCAAAATACAGGGGGCAACGGAGGCAAAAGGCTGACTCCTGCCCAGCAAGTGCCGATATGGAACAAGAAAATGCATACTAGATATGCTGGAGTTAAAAGGAATCCGATGACACCGCCGGAACTGGACCTAGGGTTTGAGAGATCCACCAGATGTAATGTGTAGCCTGTAAGCAAAACCCAGAGATGGCAACTGGTATGACAGATAGCGCATACCGGCCCAGTACGTAGAATAGCGGAAGAAACACTGTTCAAGCTGCATCAGCTAGACAAATGTGACAACATTGGCAGGCGACCAATCCATGGCCAGAAGGCTGGTAGTAAAATAGAACACACGCCAAGACATAGGCGGTCTGTTACAAACAGCGAAAGGACCAATGGCACACAACCTAGCGTCAAAGTAGGAGCGACACTGTAAGATATCGAAGCATACCGGAAGGCACTTAAGCACATCCTGTGGACGTTGGAACCACACGAAGAAAGGAAAGGCCTTTTGCAGGGCAGCGTGAGCAGCTCAGATGCGCACAACATCAAGAGGGCAATGGCCCAAAAGGGGGACCAGGCAGCCGGGCACCACACACAGGTGGTGGCACAAGCAGACCAGGCAAGTGACCACGGACACCACGTGAAGGAAAGAGCCCTCATGCATCCTCTGTGCCAGACAGAGCAGATTCAGAAGAGAAAGAATAAACTAGATAAGGGTCAATGTAAGTGCCCCGGACCACAAGAAGCAAGTATTCCGAAGAAATACGCCCCATGTAAGATCTCAGTATGATCCAAGCAGAAGTGTGGAAACACCTGTGCTGGGCAGCAGGGAATGTCGGGAAAAAAGCTGTAGGAGAAGTGGTGAGAAAAGAAGCCACATACAGCAGAGATATAAATGCTAAACTAGTACCTTGGAGGACGAGCCCAATAAGGGCTGGAGCTCAAGTTTGTACTAATAGCACTAAGCATTGCCGCACAGCAGCGGAGACGGTGTGAGCCGTAAAAGCAAGGACAGAAGCACTACAGACAAGCGGGGCCAAAGGCACTCAAAGTGCGATAGAGCGATGCCCACAATAGGATCGCAGGAGAAAAGACAGGGAGGGACTCCCCGAAGGATGTCCATGAGGAATACTCCATAGGAGTGTACTATGGCAAAGGCAGTCGCCTAGCACCAGCATATACCCCACATAGGGTAAGTGTCAACCCCTGATAAGGGGATCCTCTTGGGCAAAACACACAGTCAGAGGACTGAACAGAAGAATAAACCAGCCATACAGCTGAAATCCAACAAAGCAGAGAAGGCTGAACAGCCGAGGACAGCAACCGGGGAACCTACTATACACGCTTGTGATCGAGTTGTAGTAAAATAAGGCAGAGAACCGTGCAAAAGTTATGGCAATCTGGACAAGAGCCCGGGAAAATGCTGCCAAATCCGGGATCAAAAAGGTCCACACCATTAAACAGTAGATCTCTGAGGACATCCCGAACATTATCCGGGAAACGACTGTCGCGCAGCCATGCATGGCAGCGCAAAGCCACAGATCGAGAAAGAGCTCGTCCCACAGAGTCAGTGGCATCAAGGGAAGAACGGAGCAAAAATTGCGCTATTACCCTGACATCAAGCAGAAGCCGAAGCAACTGTGACCGCTGCTCCTCTGGAACAGAAGGGAGAAGTTTCTCGACCAAGTTCCAAAGGGTCAAGGATTCACGCGCGAACACACACGCAGTATTTAATGCTCGGATACCCGCACTGGTAGAGGCAAAAAGTTGGCGAGCACCGCATCCAGCCACCTAGATTCCCTAGTGGAAGGCAATAATGGCAAGACGGATGAAGTTTGCAAGTAAAAGGCCGCCTGAACAATGAGTCCCTGAGCCGCAGAGTGAGTGGACAGGCAGAGTGGATCAACCAGAGCAGGGCGGTGCCTACGAGCAATAGCCCGATCAACAGGGTCACCAGAAGAGGGCCTTGCCCATGTGCCACGCAAAATGTCAAATAAAGAGCCGCCAAATGGCAGCAAAGGCTCCACCTCAATAGGCTCCATATGAAGCAGATCCATTAAAGGATCAGACAGCACGGGGACCACAGGAGGCTGAAAACCAAGAAGAGCAGCCACCCTGTGAATGGCACCTGTGTAAGCAGCACCAGATTCAGTTGCCATAATAAGCCTTTGGTAGGAGACGGTTGGAGACTAAGCCGTCCACTGGACAACAAAAGTGGAGGAGCCGGACACTGACCCGAAGGCCAGGCAACACAAGGCACTTGCACCATGGGCTCCCGACCCGAGGAATCCAGAGAAGCATCAACCTCTTGACAAGGAGGCGGTGTTGCCGGCACCAGCGTCGATCGACACCGTGTGGAGGTCGCAGCAACGTCCGAGGAGTCGGTGGGAGCAGCAACCTCTTGAGGACGCTTGGACGTTGGCACAGGCGGAGTCGTCTGGACGTCGACGACATCCAGAGAGGTCTCGACCTGGACGCCGTCCAACATCGATCCCACTGCAAAATGTGCAAATTTGGGCAAGCCTGACGTTGAGCCGAGCGTCAGCGCAGGAAGACGTTCAGGGCTATGCGAAGACTGACGGGGTAGGCTAGACGGGTGACTGGGAGGACCCACTGGGCCGTGTCCCATCGGCGTCGTATCGTCTCCGGAACCAGAGTCGATGACGGCGCCAAGGAAGAATCCGCTGGCGAGGACCCGACGTGAGTGCCCTCCATCTGTTTGGGACCTTAAGGCGCTCCAGGGAGAGGTGGGGACCCAAAGTACGACTGGAGTGCAATAGAGTAAGCCTCCATTTCGGCAGCCGTCGCTTCAACCCCCAGAAAGGGAGGGTATGGAGGAAGCGACTGCCGGGCACCGTTACCTGCAAAACACACAAGATGATGGACGGAATGTTGCACAATTGCAAAATGGGACCTTTACCTGGCATAAAGTGAAAGGAGCGGGCGCCAGCAGTACGCAAATGGAAGGAAGACCTCCGTGCTTGCCGCTTGTGCTTACCTGCTCTCGAACGACGTTCGCGGGAACGACCTCTAGACTGAGCCCAATCCAGAGGGGGAGAGCGGTGACATGAAGGTGCTGGACCGGACAGCCGTACGGCCAGCAGTTTCATACGGTGCTCCCTGAGGTACTTGTGCTTCCACCTCTGACAGGCGTCGCACTATTTAGAGTCGCGGTGCATGCCAAAGCACAACATACAGATGAGATGTGGGTCAGTGCCAGACATCTGTCGCACACAGGCTTCACAAGCCTTAAAACCCGAAGGCATTGCACACTGTTCCAGCGACACAGAAGGTGTCGAAAAGGCCTAAAACCCATGCCAAGGAACTGCTGGTTTTCGAGGATCATCGTTGGGACGCGGAAAAGGAGAAAATGGACGTCAGTGAGCTGGGAAGGGCATATATGACTCCATTGACGTCACGCCCGTGGACGACGTCAAGGTGGAGCCGTGCGGCACCACCCCCGGCGCGCAGAGATGCTGCTGCGGAAAGTTTTCTGGATCCAGTCTGACGCCTGGGGATATTCTAAGTTAAGGAATCTGCAGCTAGACGTTTCTATCAGATCTACCAGACACCTCCACTCAGCCAGACTCCTACACGCACATACACCCGCCAAGCTGCATATGCAGAACCACATCTGGCAGTCATGCCTTCTCCTCCCTAGCTCATAAAGCCTGAAACAACCTGCCACTGCACATCAGAGTTGCCTCCTCAGTTCTTGAACTCCGCATGAAGCGGAAAATCTGGCTCTTCGAATATCCCGTCCTGCTCACCCTAAGAGAGGTTAGACTCTTACCTGCCCAAAGCCAGGATACCCTCCTATGTGAACCCCAACAATAACCATAAAACAACCAGACTACACCATAAAATACCCATAACATAACATAACCATAGGGAAATTACTATTGATATGAATAAATGTTGCTTACAAGACAAATGGTCATTGCAAATCACTTTATGATGGAAGACTGATATTCTCACCAGAACAAAATGACACTGCTTTTAACAGGTCTATTAAGGGTTCCACTAAAGGGCTTACTTGTGATGACTTCAAATGTGTTTTCTTGATATTAATGGTAAAAAAGCACTCTTGAAATTTCTGGAATGAATGTCCTCTGACCAGCCAATCATCTAGCTATAGATATACATGTATACATTCTTGTATGATTTGAGCAGCAGCCATAGTGAGCATCCTTGAAGAGGATTTTTGTCAAAGGGCAGAATCACAAACTATTAATACCTACTTACCTAGCATTACATATGTTGTGCTTATTTCAGATTGGCAAAGAGTGCAGATCAACTTTTGTATTAAGGTTATCTTCCATGAAAAAAGGTAGTATGTTACGCAATGTCAAAAACATTTGTGCTTAATTCCACCTGTTTAAAGATCTGAAAACCAGCAAAGGTGGAAGTCTGTCACGGTTTTAGGGAAAACCAAAGATGAATGTGTAAGTCTCTGCTTGTCATTCCTTGGTATCTTTCATGCATATCTTCTGTGGTTAGCAACATGCTGTTTTTTCCAATAGAAGAGTCAAGTTGTCTTTTGGAAGTAGCATGTACTGGTTATTTCCTGATTTTCAGAAATTAATAAAGTACTAGAGAATATTTCCATCATCAATCTGCCTGACATGATCTTTAACCAGCTGGGTGGAAAGAAGTAAATAGCTCACTACCTTTAATTCGGTGCTGGGTTCAGAGTGGTGAAGTAGGGAGACAAACTTTCTAGTCAACAGCACCTCTTTATATTCTACCTCATGCTCCAGCTAATTTTGACTTTCCTCTACGTCCTAAAATATACGGTGTAAGATTTGTTTGCCATTAAGAGATTGAGAGTATATTGCAAAAGCTGCAGAACGTGTCTCCCTATTGCCGACTCTGCATCTTGTGAGGTATTATTGGAGATTACTCGATGTCTAAAAATTATCAATTTAGTCTTAAGGAATAGGATTAACTGGGCTTTGAATAAGCTTCATTACAGCTTTCTAGTGTCAGCAATTTAGGGAGCAAGAATGTACAAATATAAGTTATGACTTGATCTTGCCAACGATTAAAAATATAACTGAACTGAGCTATTGTGTTTTTATTTGGGAAGCTGAGGAATGAAGGATAATGTTACTTACCCAGTAAGAATCTGTTCTTGGCATGTAGAGCTGTAGATTCACATGCTTTGCATACTCCTGTCATCTAGTGTTGGGTCAGAATGTTTGCAAGTTGTTTTTCTTCGAAGAAGTCTTTCCAGTCACAAGGTAGGGGGACTCCTCCTTTCGGTGATAGTGCACATGGGCATTGTTAAATTGTTTTCCCGCAGAGGGTGAGAATGGAGTTAGTTAAGGTCCATGCGTATGCACGTAAAGTGAGAACTGCTACAACGACAGGTACCCGGTGAGGCGGGTGGGCGCATGTGAATCTACAACTCTACATGCCAAGAACAGATGCTTCCTGGGTAAGTAACATTATCCGTTCAAGGCATGTGAGCTGCAGATCACATGCTTTGCATAGACTATGTAGCAGCATATTCCCAAAGCGGTGGCTAACCTGTATAAGTTGCAGTTGTTTGAAATAGTGTTTTAAGTACTGCTTGGCTTCCATTAGCTTGTTGCCTCGCTAACACATCTACACAATAGTGCTTGGTGAATGTGTGCGGTATAGACCATGTTGTTGCCTTACAGATGTCAGCTAGGGGAATATTCTCAAACAAGGCCATAGTGGTCCCTATCTTGGGAGTGGAATGCGCTCTAGGAGGTATTATCAAAGTTCTTTTCGCTTTCACATAACATGTCTGGATACATTTCCCAATCCATCTTGCAATGCCTGAATTAGATATTGTAAGAACTGGGGTCACCAATTCCACCGCGGTAGCTTGGCGCGAGCGGGAAGGCACCCGAAGGCAAGGTGTAAAGCAGAAGTGCAGCACACACTCACACTGAGACAGGGAAACACAGGCAATAAAAGGACACCACACCAGCTAGTTGTTTAAAACAAGATTCTTTTATCTAGGCTTGTCTTATTGCAGGTAGGTAATTCATTATCATAAACTAATCATCAATTCAACAGACAAGTAACTGTCAGTACCTCACTATATGCATGGGCAAGCTAGGCAACAACATTCCTTAACCGGTTCCGCCGCTCCGTCATCAGCCGCGGTGGCACTGTGCTGATGACGGAGCGGTTACGTCATGGCCCGCCCGACGCGCCTGCGCGCCGCTGATTTCGTGCCTGCGCGGCGCTTTCTATTAAGCGGGCGGGGCCATGACAGAACCACTCCGTCATGAGCACAGCTCAACCGCAGCTGGTGACGGAGCGGTTCCGTCACCAGCATGGGCCCGCCGCGTCCCCCCGCCCCCTTAGCGCTGCGGCGGAATAGCCGCCGCAGCGATGTGGTTAAAGAATCAGGCAACATTTCATTGTATAGGCTTATGCAACAACATTCGTCCTAAGAAGATTCAGTATAGCAACAACTCATAGAACACTTCAAGATAGAACATTTCCTAGTTGCAATTTAGAACATTTCATAGTTCCCCTATAGAACATTTCTGATAAAAGGGGTTCCTGTAAACAGTTCAACAGGGGCCTAAATGGTGTACCCGCAACCTAAGCAGGGTTTCAGGCTCAGGGGCAGCTACAAGAACATTCCCCTAATTAGGGGTTACCTTTAGGCACCAAACACAGTCAATAATTACGGCTATCCCTCGACCAGGGGGCCTCAGTCACTTCCTCCCTTCATTTCAGGCCCTTGCAGTCTTACCAAGAGCCTCAACGGAGGTAATCAGGGCCCCACAGGGCACAACAGCGGTCACTTGTGGGAAGGGACAATGACGGGGCTGCCTTTCTGGTCTCCCAAGGCTCCTCCGCAACCCCACCACCTCCTCAGTCTCTCGCCCTCGCCGAGGGGGGTATTACCTTGGGTTCTGGCCTCTTTTGTAGTGCGGGAGCCCGCGCAGGCTAAGCGGGCTCCCCGCAGCTCCTCGCCGATTTCCGTGGGCCCCTGGTGGGTCTGGGGCCGATCGGGGGCACTCCCTCGCCTGGGAGCCCCCTCTCCGATGCCGAAAGCTGGTCCCGGGCCTGCCGTTCCTTCCCGGGCCCAGGAACCAATCAGAGTGCTGTTGCGGGAGGGCGCGCACGCAGCCGCCATTGACAGCGCGGCTCGCGGGGCCCGGCAGCCTGAACCAATGGCTGCGCGGTGGAGGGGTGGCCTGGTACACGGACGGCGCCCCCGTCACGTGACGGTGGGACCAGAGCTTCCAAGGCCCAGCGAGGCCTCGCTCACTACCGCAGCGGCCCTCCCAAGGTTCTGGCGGCCAAAATCAGCAGTGGGCACCTCCTTGACTTGGCGCCGGGCCGTGGCGGTGATTTATGGCCCCAGGCGCAACCGGCAGCAGCGCCACACAGCAGACTCTCGCCACGTGGCGCCCGGGCCGCGGCGGTGATTTACGGGCCCCAGAGCACCTCCAGTCAGCGCAGGTAACCCCGGGCCGCAACGGTGAAGGCGATAGCGCTTTAGGGATGCAGCGCTTTGGAGCCACAGCGCTCTTACAGGCACAGTTCTTAGTTTCAGGTTGGGCACAGTTCCTGGCAGGACAGCGCTTAGGGACGACAGCGCTTAGGGGGGCAGTCAGTCCCAGCGGCAAGCAGGTCTGGCATAAACAGTTCTGGGCAAGTCAGGGCACAGCTGAGGCAGGACAGCGCAGGGGGGCACAGTTCTGGCAGGGAAGCGCTTGGATGGTGCAGCGCTGTTACCTGGTTGATCCCCCAGCAGTCCTCACAGCAGGTAAGTGTCTCCTTGCGGCGCCTGGTGGTTTCATCGCCCTTCTGGTGTAGTTTCTTGGGAGGGGGAAGAAGGGGATTGAGTTGGTGATTCAGAGGTAGGATGGTTCCCTTGGCTTACTGGAGGTGGTTCCCTTGGCTTCCTGAAGGTGGTTCCCTGGGTTCCCCAACGTTGGGCCAGATCAGTGGGTTGGCAGAGTCCCTCACCTAACTTAGAAAGCAGTGCCTAGGCCCAGTCAGTTCCAGTGGTGTAGATTTCTCCCCTAGGCCCAACCGCCTAAACTCCTGCAGAGGTTCCCCCAGGTCCAGTGATGCCCCAACTGACAGGCAGATTTCCCTCCTTTCCCCTTATACCCCTAGGTCAGGTGGCCACTCTCTGAAGGCGGCAAAGTGTAACCCCTCCCCTATTTCGGAAGGTTCCAGAAGCTTCCACGTTCTATGCCATGGGCAGAAAAGGCGGGATGGCAGTGCTACTGTATCCCAATGTCCCAGCCTGCTCCTGACTACTAGTGTGTGTCTAAAGGCCACTCCACAGTAGCAGGGGCCTGTGGCAGCCATGTTGTTGGGAGAGAGCACCTGCACCTCAGCACTGTTTGGCAGTGGTTAGGCGCCCAGAGACCTAGGTCCAACAAAAAAAAGATGGTGGAAAAAACAAAGCAAAGGGCAAAAAAACGGGGTAAGACCACCCTAGGGCTGACAGGTCTAACAGATATGGGATTGCCTTAGTGTGGTGGCGAAAAAGCAACAATAAGCTGCTTTGTTTTGCAAAATTCTTTTGTTCTTTTGAATTAATATAGCAGAGCTATTCTAACATTACGTGTGTGTAGAGCTGGTTCAGCTACAGAATCAGATTGAGGAAAGAAGACAGGTAACTCAACTGATTGATATGAAAAGCATATACAACTTTAGGAAGACATTTGGGATTGGTTCGAAGAACCACTCTGTCTTTGTGAAGCTGACAGAAAGGCTCTTGTATAGTTAATGCCTGGAGTTCACCAACTCTTCTTAGTGAAGTGATTACAATAGGAAAAGCAACCCTCCATGAGACGATTGTTACGATAACAATTTGTTACGATTTTGAAGGCGGCATTTGCTGCATGTTGAAACCCCGCGCCTGGTCCTTTAGCGACCGACCAGGCCCAATGACGTCGCTAACGGACCAGGCGTGGGGTTTCAACATGCGGTAAATGACGCCTTCACTGGCAACTAACACGCTGGAAATACTGAACCCAGTGTTGACTGAACATTGGAGTGCCAGCTACACTTGCGTCTGGTTTTCTTTCTTGTTCTACCACGAGCTTATAGTAAATACATTAGGATTCATCTCAAATCGTACTTCCTGGAGACATGCGCTATCGGATACGCCTTTCCTTACACAATATATTGCCCTGAAGAAGCTCATGTTTGGGCGAAACGCGTTGGTTGTTTATACCTTGTGAAACACAACAGAGAATAAAGACATCCCAAAATTCATTCATCTGTAATTGCCTGTGTTTACATATTTGTATGTGCCTAAATGTTTGTTTTCTACATATTGCCTCTCATCCAACCAAATTTAGTCTAGTTATTTTTTGCGATCTACAAGCAGCAGATCACTTGAGGTGGGCAATAGGATATACCATTGTGACTAGTTTGGTGGTGTAGTCACCTATGACCCAGCTGCTTCCTATCCTTTCTTTCCAGCTTTGCCTATGAGGTGATTTTTGAAAGGCTCTAAGCGCTAGAAACACTGCAAGTGGCTCTAGGTGATTTAGATAGAGATTTTTGTGCTTTAGACTTCACAACCCTTGGATTGTGTGATCGTGTAAGTGAGCACCCCGAACAGTGAGCGATGTGTCTGCTGTTGGCACTGTCTGTGGAACAGGATCGATGAAGGGCCGCCCTTTGGATACATTATGTGGGTTCCACCACTGCAGAGAGCGATGGGTGTGGCCATCTACCAACACTAGATCGGCGAACTGACCCTGTGACGGGTTCCACTGACAAGCTAAGCATTCTCGAAGGTTATGCATGTGAAGTCTTGCATGGGCAACAATCACAATGCAAGACGCTATCATTCCTAGTAGTTGCATGAAGACTCTTGCTGGTAATGATTGGTTGGGCTGAAACTGAGTGAGAAGAGACTGAATACTGAGATTTCTGCCTTCATTGGAGGGGCAAGCGCTCTTTGAGTGTCTATAGTGGCTCCCAGATAGGTTTGTGTGTTGGAAGGCTGCAGGCGAGACTTCAACGCATTCAGTGTAAACCCTAGTTGGTGTAGTAAGTGAATTGCGGCTTTAGTGTTTTGGAGACACTTCTGGTAAGTGCTGGCTTTGATGAGCCAGTCATCCAGGAATGTGAAGACATGGATCCGCTGTGACTACTGCCAGGCATTTAGTAAATACTCTGGGATCAGTGGTGACTCCATCGGTAGTGCTTTGAACTGGTAATAGGCGACCCCCTATCAACAATTCTGATATATTTGCAATGAGCAGGATGAATTTGAATGTAGAAATATGCGTCCTTTAAGTCTAGAGTAGACAAAGTCACCCTGCTGTAGAAGCGGGAGCACTTGTTGAACTGTCACCATGTGGAAATGTTCAGACAGTATGTAGTGGTTCAGTTCTTTGAGGTCCAGAATAGGTCTCAAAGAACAGTCCTTTTTGGGAATTAGAAAACACAGGGAGTACATGCCTGACCCTTCATATTGTAACGGTACAGGCTCTATGGCTCCTTTTCGCAAAAGACACTGGACTTCTTGTTTGAGGAGGTGTAAATGTTCTGGTGACATTTTGTGAGAATGAGGTGGAGTGTTTGGAGGATTGATGGTAAACTCCAGATAGTAACCATGATGGAGAATTCCGAACACCCATTTGTCTGTAGTTATGGATTGCCAAATGGGGAGGAATTGTAGAAGACGTCCCCCGACAGGTGTTAAATGATCGGAGGAAAGGGTAGGCAAGTCACTGCTTGTTAGGGAAAGGGGAATTGCAGGGTGTGGGACCCTTGTCTCCACCTTTGCCATTGTTGCCTCTGGATCCTCCTCTAAAGAAGCCTCTGAAGGATGAAGATTGATTGTTGCCTTTGAACGATGCAGCATTATTGTCTGAGGATGTGGTCGTGGACCCCCAACGATAGAAGGAACGACGAAAGGAGCTACGATTTGAAGGAGACTGTAGGGCTCCTATTGATTTAGCTACCTCAGTGTACTTTTTCATTTTCTCCAATGCCTGATCTAATTTGGGCTTGAAGAGATGCTTTTTATCAAATGGAAAATTCAAAATGGATTGTTGGACTTCAGGTTTAAACCCAGAAATCCTTAATCAGGCGTGACTCCTAAGTAACACACTAGTGTTAATCGCTCTTGCAGCAGTGTCGCAAGCATCTAAAGCACATATAATAGAGACATTGGAGATTAGCTTTCCTTCTTGTACTAAATCCGGAGCTTTAGCTTTGCGCTCATCTGGAAGATATTCAAGCAATTGCTCCACTTTGTCCCAGTGCGCTCTATCACACCTGGCAAATAGGGCCTGGGTGTTGGCAATACGCCAATGATTTCTTGCCTGGGCGGCTACTCGCTTACCAGAAGCGTCAAATAATTTTGTTCGGAGGGGGCATCCCCCAAGGTTTGTGAATTTGTCTTTTACGGGCATGAGAGACAAACAGTGAGTCTAGTGGTAATTGCCCCTTAATAAAGACTGGATCTGACGGAGCGGGCTTATGTTTTTTGACTATTCTGGGAGTGAATACGAGCAAAAACAGGGTCCGTAAATATATCATCGGCATGTCTCATTATGCCTTTGAGCATAGAGAGAGTCTAACTGGATCTATGTGTACTACTGAGAGTGTCGTGCAAGAAATCCTCTTCTAGGGATTCTTTATATAGTTGTATCCCGTGATACTTTGCAGCTCTAGCAAGTAATTCTAAATACCCTACATTGTTGTCTTGAGGGGAAGGCTTTGCAGGGTAAAGGTCAAGATCATTCTCAGTAGGTGAATCAGTATTATAGTCTTTCCAGGGATCTACAGGTAAATGAGTATCGCCATCATCATCGTCATAAGCCTGTGGTGATGCAGAGTTAGTTGGTGTGATAAGTAAATGTTCTAATGCTGGAGAAGGTGGTGAATGTGTAGGGGAACGTGGTGGAGGAGGAGGAGGAGGAGGAGAGGGTTTAGTACCGACATTCTTCCTCTTTAAAGGAACTGTATGTCCTCTGACTCAGGTTTGAGCTCCTGAGGCAGTTTAGTAAGAACATGTCCTGTATCAGGATTAGTTTAAAGTTCCTTTTGTTTTGGGTCCGATGTGGGGCGTCGAAAATCAGATCCTGTAGCTTCGGATGAACATTTTTCAGTTTGGGCAATGAGGCCTCAGGTGCCCGGGTGGAATGGACTTTGACGCAGAAAAAGGTTTGAGTTCCGAAGCAGTTTTCGATTTTGACGACAAAGATTTCGGCTCCGAAGAAGTCTTTGGCTTCAAGCTTGAAGGTTTCGGCTCAGTGCCTGACTTGGCTGGCTCAATCACGAGCAGGAAGGCTGAGCGACGTGTTTCGGTGCCGAGGCGGGGCATTAGAAACATCTTCTCTGTATCGACCATGGCCCGGAGGTGGAACCGAAGCCTTTTGTTTGGGTTGAATTGGATTTCGGGGCAAGGGGTGTTCAGTAATCACGGGAAGTTGACCTTGCAGTATGTAGTCTTCCATCTCGGAGTCAGATTCTGGAATAGATGCAGGTTCTTCCTGCTCCTCTTCAGCCCCTTGTGCATCGAATTGTTCTTGCTCGGATCCTTCACCGAAGATGTCCAGTGTGTATTCGATGTTCTGGCTTTGCATTTCAAGGCGTCGAGCCAGACGATTGCAGAGAGTATTCTTCGATTGAAACGATCGGCACGCATCACAGTCCTGTTCGTTGTGCTCTGGGGATAAGCACAAGTTGCACACTTCGTGTGAGTCAGTGTGCGGATACTTTGTGTGGCACCGAGGACAGAATTTGAATGGAGTCTGTTCCATCGATCGCGAGGTGGACGGACGCGGTTAGGCCCAAAGGCCTTCCACAAGTTTTCCGATCGAAACAGAAATTTTCTTCAACCGATACAATACGTGGAGAAGTGGGATACGTGTAGGAAACAAAACAGATGAGGATAGAGTGAATTGCGCACCGAGGGGAACCCGAAAAAGGGTTTCAAACCGGACCGCAGCAATACATGCCCGAACCCGATGGCGGGAAAAAAAAATTTAACAATGGAGTCGATGTCCATGTTCACTATCACCGAAAGGAGGAGTCACCTTACCTCGTGACTGGAAAGACTTCTTCACAGAAAAACAACTTGCAAACATCCGGACCTAACACTGGATGGCAGGAGTATGCAAAGCATGTGATCTACAGCTCACATGCCTCGAACATGATGTTTTCCTAGTTAATTGCGAATACGAAATGAATAATGAAAAGGCCAATAAATTTTGTCATAGGATATTTAAGGACCTTGCTGTTTTAAGGGTTAAAGACTGATGCGGATAGGTTTTCAGGTAGTATCTTGCATTTACAGGAAAGAGATTAAGTTTATGTGTGTGGTTAGTTGTTCTCTGTGACAGTGCTTTAGGTTATGTGATTTGCATTGTGGTTATTCTTCAAGTTCCCTTCAGAAGGAGTTCCAATTTACAATTTAAATTGAGAACATATACATATGTGTAACTGTGTGCATGCTATTAAGTTGTGGGTTTATTATTTTGCCTTTTTAAAAAAAAAAAAGAAATACCACAAACTGGACAGCCGTACTGACACAATTATGGCCAAGTAACAGAGGTAGCTCTATCCATTCTTCTGCCACATGAGGACGCAGGTACTCGTGTCGATTCCCCCCGAGACCCCTGTGATTAGTTGGCCTGGTATATGATGTTCACTATTCTAGTGAGAACCTTGCACCAGTCCAAACACCCCTTATGGTGATGGTTGTAAAGTCAACCTTATAGACCAGCTATCCTAGGGGTAGCATGTACAAAAGCAGTCTTAGGCTAAACTCAAGAGGGCATGTGAAGCCAGCTGTTTTACCATATGCAATCCTGGAATATCAAATGAAACGACACCACACAGGTTATATATTCAACATATATATGTATTTATTTCTAAATAAATCCCCTTAACTCTTTATGAGCACAGGAGCACAAGCGTATAACAAATTACTTAATATAACATACAAAAGTTGAACAATTATGGATAGGCCCTGGTGGCCCGTAAAACCATATACTAAAATAGTGGTATAAGAACCTCGTCACGAACAAGGGTAAGGCCTAGGGCCTTGGAAATCGCTGGGGCTACACTGGACTAACAGCAGTTAGGACGTAAGAGGCCCACAGGATGCGGGTGCAGTGTCTAAATGCACACGTGTGCACCAATAGAAGTCAATGGGTGCGTAAAAGTTAGAAAGTTACAGATTTGGAAGTCTTCCGACTGGACTAGAACTTAACCACTTAAAACTAGGACACTCGGGATGTAAATCTCCACAGGAGCACCGTAGTACTCGCGTTACCTCACCCACAGGAAGCGGGTGCATAGGCGTCAAAGTGTGTCGGGTTTCGTCGTGGAGTTCTATGGAGCCTTGGAGAAAAGATGCTGCAGGCGACCAGGCGAGAAGAGTCCGGTTGGATCGAAGATGTAGAGTACCTGAAAGCAGAGGGGACAGAGTCTGGGTCACTAGCCAGGGACCAGGAAGGAACCAGGCGATGTTGGGCGCAATCAGGTGGTTGTCGCGAAGCTGGTCTCCGCTGCCACGTGGACCTGGAGGTATCGACGATGACCAGGAGCTGGATACGGGCTGTCCCACGAAGGCTCTCGCTGTCGGCGGTGTCTGTTCTCGAATCGGAGTCAACAGGCCTTGGCAAATGCAACCCACGCAGGAATCGAAGATGGCTTCTTATTCGGACCAGCAAGGTCTGAGGGGCTGCTCCTTTTCAGGGGAGCGAGGGCCAGTCTGGAGCAACCAGACCAGCAGTGTAGTTCAAAGGTTTCGTCGTCACAAAGGCCACTAGCCAACGGGCAAGTGACCGGACAGACGCGTTGAGCAGGAAACTGCAAAAGGGCCCCACGCAGCACTCGGTGAGTGTGGAGTGGTGATCTTCGGTGCAAAGGCTGCTCGGGGCTGGGGCTTCTCAATCCCCAATGCACAGCTTCGAGGGTTCCTCGGATGCTGCACGGAAAGCACTTCGCTGGCTTTCGAAGATTGCCGGTCCCACGTCTCACGTCGCCTCCACGGGTCTCAGCTTTGCTGTGGTTTTGGATCGGGTTGTTGGATGTCTGGAAATCCGGTTCTTGTCAGGCTCTGTCGTTGGAGCTCCGGCGGGAGCGACAACAAAGCAAACCGTTGAGCGCTTGATGGTGCCTGCTTGCACAGGGTGGTCCCTCCTTGACCACAAGGGAGATTCTTCAGTCTTCTACGTCGAGTAGGATGTCGAAGGGTCCAGAGTTTTGTTTCAAAGTTTCAGTCAGGGTGATCTTAAGTCTAAGGGCGCATCTCCTACCTTTATTCCAAATCAAGGGGCTGGATCACCTGCTAGGTCCCACCTATGGGTGGGCCCAGGAAGGGGGTGGTTACATCCCTTTCCCTTTGTCCAGTTTCACGCCAGAGCTGGGGCTGGAGTGCCCCAGCACCGGTTTGAACCGGGCTATGCATGGGACACCTTGTGTGCCCCAGGCAGTGTCTAGTTTCATTCAGTCCTCCCTGCTACAATCCACTATCTCTTGTCTGGGGTGGTGCTAGCACCTCCTTGTGACAGGAAACCTATTGTCCAGGCTTCCCCTGCCGGAGTTTTGTCCAGCAGCAGGAGGCCAGACTTGTGTCTGTGGAAGCAGCAGCATCCATTTTGTGATGCTGAGGCTCTGGTTAACTTTAACAGGGATTAAGGAAAGTAACATGTCTTCTCCCTCTAGAAGGGTGGAATGCTACCCCCGTCGCCAGGACTGGCGAGGGGGTAGTATTCCAAAGCGTATGACACCTTACACGACATGTTTTGATAAAGCCAAACCAGAGATAGCATTTAACCGCGAGGTTCATAATGCACTTAAGAGTATATGGTATGGCAATATCCTAGAACAGCTATAAGGACATGGTTCCGAAAGCTGCAGACAGGCTCAGCTCATGCTAGAGCACCATCTCACATAAAACCAAGAACTCTGCCTCCAGGATTGTTAAGGCCTGCCTTAGGAGTGACTTATAGGTGCATATGTGTCCAGATTATAAGGTTAGACATAGGTATACTATATCTAAGCAAGGGGTGATTAGCCAGTTATGTCAGTTTGGATGGCCAGCCAGGGGTGGCAAAAGATATGCTGCAGCCCCTGGTAGGCCTTGGATGCACCTATGCCCTGGGTACCTATAGTACACTGTACAGGGGCTCATAAGGTGACCCAATATCCAATTAGTTATGTACCTAGGGTACATGGAGTCCATTTTACAGAGAGAGCAGATAGTTGGCCTGGGAACCTGCTAATTAGGGCCCCAGGCTAAGTCGAAAACCAGCTAAACACAAGGCAAAAAATCTGGGGTAACCATAGTCAGATATCCATCCTCCTACAACCCCGCTGCTGCCTGTCTACCGGCTGCCATCCGTTTGTGTCTCCTCTGCTCGTTTTTGGCTCGGTTTTGCCTTTTCTGCTCATTTTTCGGCTGTTTTGCCTTTCCTTCTCATTCCTTTACCCACTTTTGCCTTTTTGGCTCTTTTTCCTGCCCTCTATTTTTCCTTTTCGCCTTGTTTTCCTGTCCCCGTTTTGTATTTACTGCTTGTTCTGCCCTCTTCCTCTTAGTTTTGGGTTTTCTGCTCGTTTTTTTGCTCTTTGTTTTGTCTTTTCCTGCTCGTTTCTTCCCTCTTCCAGCCATTTCCCTTTTACCATAACCCAGCATTCCACCCTGGCACCAGGACCTACATAACGGAAGCCGCAGTGTGACCCAACTGAGCAGGTCTATGTGCCAGCTCACCCTGTGACAGTTCTCCTGTCCAGGTTGCCCACAGTCCACTATCCTCTGCGGCCTGTCTACCTGCTGCCCCCTGTTTGTGCCTCTCCGCTTGTTTCTTGCTGTGTTTTGCCTTTTCTGCTAGTTTTTTGCCCTCCGTTTTCCCTTTTCTACTTGTTGTTCTGCCCTCTGTTTTGTGCTCATCTGCTCTGTTTTGCCTGTTCTGCCTTTTTTCCGCTCTCTGTTTGCCTTTTCGGCTCTTTTATCTGCCCTCTGGCATTTTCTGCTCATTTTTCTGCCCTCTGTTTTGCCTCCTCTTCTCGTTTCCTCCCTGGCTTTCCAAAAGAGACCTCACACCCCAGCACCCAGATACCCTTAAGGGTGACAGTGCTGGGCTCTACAAATGCTGATTGATGAAAATAATATGCCCTAAAAAAAGATTTTCAAAGCTGAGTTGGTCACCAGGCAATGTTCTTTTTCAAATCCTTATACAGTACTTATCATAAAATAAAATCTAGTATTAATTAAAATACAGGCTAAAATTGTTAGATCTTAAAATGGTCAATTGTCAGTAGATCTGATACATATATACATTTCCTATCCGAATATTTTGGGCAGCGAGCTTTATAAAACGTCTTCGGTAGTTAACAATTCCTAGAAACAAATTGTAAAGTGTCTTCGTGTTTACGCTCACACTTGTATCATCTTGGACAGCATTAAAAAGTGTGTTAAAAAAATAACTTGGTGAAAAAATTAAACTGTAGCTAATTTCTTAGCTCTGTTATGAGCTATGTAATGTAAGTCCATAGTACTTCTGGGCTATCAGAGTGCTCATATAGGTTTACGGTTGAGTGACGCCTGGTGGGACATACCCGCAGTGGCCTCTCGTGGATGTCTATAGACACATAATGTGTACCTCACCGACAGTTCATATATCATAAGTAAATATAGTAATTTTTACATACCATTTACCTTGTTACACTAATCATACCTGAGGTGATGTAGTAGTTGACTGCATATAATACTGCTGGTTGGGCACTTTTGCATACATTGAATACATCGGGTCTTCGTTCATCAGCTTTGTGTACATTGAAAGAGCATCCATCACCTTTACATTTAATTCAGAGAGTTCTGAATGTTTCCTAAAACAACACACAAAATGCTCATAGGTATTTTGATTGCTACAAAGTAAGAAGACATTCCCCTTAACAAAACGTTCAAACCACTGAACTGTATAAATGAAAAGAACTCACTTATAATTTTGCTTACATTGTTGAGATGAAACAGGATAATCTCTGTTGTAAGAGTACCGTTTACATTTGCAGGGTTCTTAATAAATATTAAATGAGGCGTAAACCTCACCCAATGGGTGGCTATTTAAGGGGCGAAAGGTCCTACTGGTCTGTAACTCGCACTGATAATAAAGAAGAGACATGTTTATGGCACTGTTGAAAGACTGGGTGTCAAGGGAAGAAAGTGACAGCACTGTTACCAAGAGTATGTGGGAGATGCATCGGAGGCGAGGGGTGGATAAACAAGCATTGGCATAGCCAATAGGTCTCACCTTTCTGACCTTATAAGTGTTTAGCCTTGCACCAAATAATCCTGGGTGCTGTGCAGTCAGAGATTAAAGAGTTGGCACTAGCAAACCAGCATATTTTATTTAATTAATTATTTTTGCAAACGTGTAACAGCTATTAAACTTTTAAAGACAATACAATGATTTGTCATCCAGGGGTTCCGGTGCCATTTAAATGTCACAAAAGCATGAGGAACAAAAAAAGCAAAGCTTGCAGAAACACAAGCTTGCATTTTATACTTTTATTGGAGTCCCTCAGCCAGTGAAAGATGATTACTATTCCAAGATAGAAGCCACTTTGCATCATAACTGTCAGAACCAGGGGAAGCTATGATTACTTTAGGAGACCAGTTGAAAGAGGGTGCAACAACTCACAAACTGCAGCTTTTACATGTAGACATACAACACTACTGCTTCCCCCAATATGGCAAGTGAGAACAACCATTGGCGGTACATACCCCCTGCTATAGAAGCAGGCAGACGAGATAGAAAGCAGTTGAAGGATGTTCAGAAGCCCATGCTATAAAAGTCAACCATAGGAGGTAAAATGCAGTCACATGAGGCAAAGACAGCCTCTCAGAGAGCAGTTACTGCAAGCACAGACCCTATGCTACAGTCAGCAGTGAGACGAGGCAGAATGCAGTTAGAAGGTGCAGACTCCCACGCTGCAAGAGCAGCCACAGGAGGTAGAATGCGGTCCTATGAGGCGAAGACTCCACCATTTGCCGCACAATTATGAGAGGCGGAGACCCCACACTACTGAGTAGTCATGCGAGGTAGAAACCACAAATCACTGGGAGCAACCATAGGAGGTACAAAACTGTCCTAGCCTTTGAGAGCGCAGCCAGGAGGGAGTAAGCAGTCAGAGGTGCAGACCCCAAAGCTAGAGTGACCAATTATTGGAGGTGGAATGTAGCCCTACGAAGCAAAGGCCATGCCCTCAGAAGAGTAGCTACTGGAGGCGCAGACCCAATAGTGCAGAGAGCAGTCATGGGAGGTAGAATGCAGTCAGAGATCTTGCAGACCCCAAGATACCGAAGTCAGCCATTGGAGGCAGAGTAAATTTATATGAGGGAATGTCCCCAGCACCTACAGAGCAATCATTGAAGACATCAGCCACACGGTACAGTGAATAGTTAAACGAGATAGTAGGCAGTCAAGGTAAATACCCCATACTATAGAGATCAGCCTTTGGAGGTAGAAAGTAGTTAGAGGACGTGATGACCCCCTCACTACATAGGCTAGTCACAGAAGGTAGAAAGCAGTCAGAGGACGTACAGAGCACCAAGCCACAGAGCAGCCAATAGAGTTAAAATGCAAGGCTCAAAGGCAGACTAGAGACCTGCCATTGGACGTACAGGCCTTCAAGCTACAGACAGTAGCACCAGGAGGTAGAATGCAGTCAGGGGAAGTGCTGACACTCCCGCCCCCAGGCCCTCCATCGAAGAGACATGAAGCAGTTAGGAGGCAAACTGTGCTACAGAGAGAAGCTGCAAGAGTGAAGTAAGAGCAGGGACATACCTTGGTGTTAGAAAGAGAGACAATTTTTACAGACCAAGTTGATATAAATAGCAACTAGACAACAACATGTGATCAGAAATGGTGCAAACCACTGTGCAAGATATAGCAGTCAGCCAAGGAAGGGAGGGAGCAGCCAGAGAGGGAAGGGAAAGAACAACCAGAGAGAGAAGTTACAGAACAACCAGAGAGGGAAGGGAGAGAGCAGCCAGAGAAAAAAGGGAGCAAGAAGCATAAGTAAAAACTAGTAAGCTACAATGAGAGCAGCTAGAGGATCGTCAAGGGATCTACTGCTCATGTTTACATTGGCAACTATCACTCTAAACGGAAGAAAAATATTGCAGTTGTGTGGTTTTTGCTGCGGTAGTAAATCACACACACTGCATTTCCAAACTTAGGGCACACTAGAACAAGTGATCAGTGGGCAGCAAGTGTGGGAACGCTCATTCAACAACATTTGTTTTTCAGGGAGAACGAAACATGAAAAACTGTTTCCTTAACAGAAATCTCACAGCAGCCGCACCCATGCATCTGTGCACTTGAAGCAATTCAGAAAACGCACACACTTCAGGATTAGGACTATGGCAGATAAGACAGAGAATTATTGTTTTTATTGGCGCACGGATTTGGAAGGGTGGGGGGGGAGAGAGGGAGTGGATCGGAAATCTCTTCAGGTTGAACAAGTCTGCATATGCCTGCGAGAGTGTTCGAATTTTATAGACTCGGACCCGTACAGAATAACACTATGGTCATCAGATAGGATACTATGAGAAAAGCAATAAATGAGGCTAAGCTGTTACAACATTTTACTATTACTTTAGGTCTGCCACCTACCTACTGATGCAGCAGGTCAAGCAGGCTGAGCCTGACAACTCCCGGCAGCATGACACCGTTCAGCGGTGGAATCATGAGCTCTTCCTCCACAAAAACTACATAAACGTAACCATGCTGCTGCATCCAATCAGGAAATTATATGTGGGACACATTTTTCGCAACTGCGACCACTGCCCCTTCAAACTCTCCAGGGAGATGCGGAGGGTGAGCTCAAATCTATAATCAACCCAGAAGGCTTAGTTGTCACCTTGAGCGTAGGGCCATGTTTAAGGGTAACCTGGCGTAAATAAGTTATGAAAATCAAGCAACTGCTGTGGGAGGGAAGCAGCGTGCATTGCGCATATTCGGCAAGAGTCCATCAAAAACAGGAAACAAAATAACAAATGCCGATCCTTAATGCCAATGGTTTTGAACTATATCAAAGCAAACGGAACAAGCACAGACTGGGTGACTCTCAGCAGTGGAACATCTTTGTAAAATAAAAGGGAACCTGCAGCGAAAGGGCATGAAGCACTAAAATTAACAGGCAGCGATGGGCGGGGGAGAGAGGGGACCACGGCATGGGATATTAAGTGACTGTGATAGGTGCCAAAGCACTGAAAACAAGGGAGGGCGAGGGTGAGACAGGCAGGGGAGCGAGAGGCGAGAAATGTCAACAAGCGTGTGCGGGCACGCTAATTTAAAAGATAGCCTCTGCGCATCGCTGCTCGCTCCCGCAAGGTGGATGCCAGCACAAGCACGAGAGTAACAAAAGTGCAGACGATTTCTAAAGGTCATCTCGTAGAGCAGCGATGCGCACTTCGCTAGGCTCGCCCTACAAAGGAAAGAAGTAGAAAGGTGAATAAGAAGGATAATAAACAGATGAATGGGAAAACAGGTGGAGTCGGAGGTGAATGAGGAAAGAGCAGCGAAGGACCGAGAGAGAGAGCCCTGCAGGGAAAAAGAGAGAGAGCCCTGTTTGATGGGAGGGAAAGGTGTGAGTTATGACCGGGCAGACGAGGACAGGAGCAGCAGTGGGGGTAGCGATAAGAAGTTGCCTGAAGATTATCAGAGTTTATCCGGATGTGACATGGGCAAAAGCGCGCAGGACGAATTTAGATAAGGGAAGTGGGCAAGCTCAGATGCAGAGTAGGCTCGCAAAGATAACAGACCCCTTGTTAGGGTTGAGATTTATTGGAAGAATGGGAACATCCAAAATATGCAAGCCCTAGTGGATACAGGAGCGTAGGCCTCATTAATACATGGAAAGCCAAAAAAGTTCAAAGGGCAGTATTTTACAATTACAGTTTTGCGTGGAAAGGAAACACCAGCAGTACAAACTACGGTCTACATGAGAATTGAGAGCCTATCAAAAAGAGAATACTTTGTCTTGATAGTGACCACTCTCGAGTAAATCATTGGAATTGACATCCTAAAAGGAATTACTTTGTATATAGAGGCTGGATGTTAGCAGTGTGCATCAAAAAGGTACATCTCAGTTACTACAACGAGAGAGGGTAATTTAAAGATTGCTCCAGTAAAGGTGCCCCAAGCTACTAAGATAATCCATATGAAACAATACAGAATTGATAGAGGCAGGGGTGGTGATTCCAATCACAACCGACTGGAATAACCCCGTATGGCCTGTGCGCAAAAGTGAAAATAGTTGGCGCATGATAGTTGATTATCGCAAATTGAACAAGCATACTCCTCCTCTGACTGTTGCTGTCCCACATACGATTACCTTAATTGAGAAAATACAGAAACACACTGGAACGTGGTACGCAACTACTGACATTGTCATTGCTTTCATCACTATACCGATGGACCAAGAACAATTAGCTTTCTCCTGGAACAGTAGGCAAATTATATTTCAACAACTCCCCCAGGGTATTTGCATAGTCCTACCAACTGTCACCGGCTGGTGAGTGAGCACTTAGATGAGGTATCAGTCATTCCCGGGGTGCACCTTTGCCATTACATTGATGATGTGATGATACAGGGAGAGACACAAGAACAAGTGCAGGTCAACTGGACAGGATTGTGGAACACTTGCAGAGTAAAGGGTGGGGATAAATATAGCAAATGTACAGGAATCCTCTCAAAATGTTAACTTTTTGGGTATCCAATGGCATCAGGGACACAGAGTGGTGGTGCTGTAAGTGAGACAAAAGATTAAAGAGTTTGCTGCGCAGCAAAATAGGAAGGAAGCGGAGAGGTTCACTGCATTGTTTGGTTTTTTGAGACAGCATATCCCTCACTTAAATCAAATGTCCACTTTGTACAAAGTTACACGAAAGAAACATGTTTGAGTAGGGAGAGCAGCAACATAATGCATTTGAATCAGCAAAGGAAGCTATATGCCTTGGATTTGTGGCCAGTACAATAGGGTGATGTTGAGCTGAAAATGGAGGCCCAGAGGCAGTATGCCAATTGAAGTTTGTGCCAGAAAGAAGGAAAGATGAGGGTGTCTTTAGGATTTTGGGCAAAGAAGTTACCAGTTGCTGGAGAGTGGTACACTCCATTTGAAAGGCAGTTGCTTTCATGTTATTGAGCCCTGGTGGACACAGAGCACTTGACCCTGGGGCACAATGTAATCTTGAGACCTGAGATGCCTATAATGCAACGAGTGAGGAGTTCCCCCAAGACTCATAGAATAGGGCATGAGCAGGAAAGCCAGCATAATCAAGTGGAAGTGGTAGATACAAGACAGGGCCTGAGTAAACCCCAAAGGTACTGCGGTGTTGCATGAGCAGGTGGCGCAGTCCCCAGTGGAAGATACAGGGGTGTTACAGGATGTGCCTGAGATACAGGAGTCCCCTGTCAAGTGGGGGGAGCAGTTTGCAGCATTCTCTTCAGAAGACAAGAGACATGTATGGTTTACTGATGGCTCAGCTAGGTATGTGCGGGCTAATAAGCATTGGAAAGCGGTGTCGTACAATCCTATGACCAAGATACTGTTAACTACTACCGGAGAGGGAAAGAGTAGTCAGTTTGCAGCACTATATGATGTGTATCAGGCTTTGAAACAAGAATAACATGGAAAGTGTCATATTTACACAGACTCGTGGTATGCTGTCAATGGGTTAGCTAGCCAGCTTCCCACATGGCTTGCCCATAACTGGATGATACATTCAAAAGAGGGGTCGGGTAAGGAGATCTGGGAAATGTTACCACAATGCAGTTTTTTAAAATAAAAATAAAACGTTTTGAGAACGTTTATCGAAAATAAAGCATGTTCCACTTATGCATTCAATTATACAGTTTAACATCTAGTCTTTGCTGGAATGGCATCATGACAGCGGCTCACTGGAAATGCATGGTAACTCGATACTTCTCTGGGCACGCAAACATCATTTTAGGCTAGTATGTGTAGAAGATGTAGTACCCCCGTCATATAGTTGTAGGCCTGTCACTGTCAGGGATTGCGTCTACATTCACGGCCGCAGAGTCTGGGGTTTGGTCAGGGGGATCCTCAGAATCATTTGAGTGACGGAGGTATGTCACCAGGGGAACCCAAATGTCGTGCAGCCTGCTAGCCAGAGGCATTAAATTCCAATATTCACTCAAGTACGTCTGGCAATGTGCTGCGTCTGCTAATCAGTGTTTGGATAGTGGTGCCGGCATGCGGCCCCAATGGATTGCCACCCTGCACATGGCCAACACCAACAGCATTAATACCAGTCTGCGGCTGGTGTCCGGGATGTCTTTAACATGTCCCAGTAAGCATGTAAGGGGGTAAGGTGTGATGGTTTTGAAGGTTATGGCGCTAATGATTTTGCACACATCCTGCCAATAGTTTACTACTTTCAGGCATGTCCAGGCCAGGTGTGTAAATGCTGCAACAGGAGTCTGACATCATGCACATCTCTCGTCCACAGCCAGGCCCATTTTGTGAAGTGCCATTGGGGTGCGTTAGAGCCTATGCAGAAATGTAAAGTGTATCAGGTGCAGTCGATAGTTGGGGAGAGTCTTTTAGTCTGGTGTTAGAAAAGGGTGTCTCTAGTTGGCAAGGGTTTGCACCTTTGTCCAAATAGGGACCCTACTTCCTAGTCAGGATAAGGGAGTTACACTCCTAAAATAACCCCTGCTCATCCCCTTGGTAGCTTGGCATGCGCAGTCTGGCTTATTTTAGAGGCAGTGTGTAAAGCATTTGCACATAACCAACAGTAATATAGTGTAAGCACTACAAAAGGACACCACACTAGTTTAGAAAAATATCCAATATTTTTATATACTTAAGACAAAACCAAAAACAATAAAAATCCACAATACAGTACTTCAAAATCTTCACTTGTCAAAATATGCTTTAAAAATAGTTCCTTGATGTTGATAGCTCCATCTGGGGCTATCATGGAGTCGTGAGCAAACAAATCCAAACAGTTCTGGTTGACCGCGGCGTTGCGGGCCAGCTACGGTGTCGGGAAGACCCGCAAACAGTACCTTTTAGACATACAGGGCGTTGATGACCTCTCGTTGAGCTTCCAAAAACACGGCGTCCGCAGGCGTCTGTTCCGGAGGTCTGTGCAGGAGTGGTCGGGTCCCTCGAAGTCACACGCACTGCAGGTCGATCTCCTCTCTGATGGAGTCAGGAGTGCTGGCGTCAGCAGGAGTTGTGTGCTGCGGTGCGAAGGGCAGCGGTGCGGAATGTGGTGCCCTCAAGTCGTGGTGCGAGTAGCGGCTCAGTGGCATCGTCGTCAGTGAGACCAGGGTCGCGGTGCGGCGTTGCAGCTGTGCCCTCTGCAGTGCCAAGGCGGCGTCACGAAGCGGTGTGGACTGCGTGCCCAAAGGTCGCGGTGCAATCATCGGCTCGGTGGCGTGGTCGTCGTCGGTGAGACCAGGGTCGCGGTGCAGCAGTGCCCTCTGTGGTAACTTCAGGACACAGAGTTGGCAGTGGCGTCGTAGACGTCAAGTTGCGTTTCTTATGTTGCAGCACAAAACACACAGTCCCCAGTGCTGAGGGCAGAAGAGCTTGAAGTCTTTGCTATTTCTGAGACTTCTTGAACAGGGGGCAAGCTCTATCTCAAGCCCTTGGAGAAACTCACAAAAGTAGATTGCAGAAAGTTCAGCCAGTCCTTCCACTTCCCAAGACAGAAGCAGCCACTGCAGGCCAACACAGCAAAGTGCACAGCAAAGTGATTGTCCCTCCTCAGAGCTTCTCCAGCTCTTCTGCTTGGCAGTCTTCTTGATCCAAAAGTGTTCTAAAGTTCAGGGGTCTGGACCCCAATGTTTATAGGCCAAAATCTTAGGCAGAGTGTGTCTGTGCCCAGCCAGAACCAGTTCTGCCTTCTCTGGTGTGACTTCCTGGCAGGAGGTGGAGCCAGCATTGCCAGAGGCAGACTAGTCCCTTTGAGGTGCAAGGAAATCTACTTCCCCTTTCCGCAATGCAGCCCAGGTCTATTCAGCCCTTTCCTGACCCCACCTAGACTATCTGGAGCCCCTCCTGCTCCCCAGCCTTCTGTCATCCAAAACCCAGACAGGCAATCCACATTCCAGCAGAGGCACACGGAATAACTGAGCAAGAAAATACCTTCTTTCTAAAAGTGGTATTTTCAAACACAGAACGTAAAAATCACCTTCGCTACTAGATGCGTCTTTAGATTCTGGGTTCAGGCATACTAAACTTTCTTTTTCTACCTAGTTCCCAGGGCCAGTTATGTTTATAAGATGTTATAAACAAACTTCCCATTCTGTCCTATGGGGAACAGGTAGCCTTGCAATAGTGAAAAACGAAATGGGCTGTAATTCACTATCAGGACATGCCACACACACCAGGGCATGTCCTACCTTTCACATACACTGCACCCTGCCCACAGGGGCATCTTGGGCCAACCTTAGGGGTGACTGACATGTAGAAAAGGGAAGGTTTAGGGCCTGGCAAGTGGGTGCACTCGCCAAGTCGACATGGCAGTTACAAACTGCGCACAGACTCGGCAGGTCTGAGTTACCTTTTTGGGATACTTACGTGGGTGGCACCATCAATGCTGCAGGCCCACTAGTAGCATTAGATTTACAGCCCTTGGCACACTCAGTGCACTTTACTAGTGACTAACAAGGAAATCAAATACCTAATCCTGGAAATACCAATCCATAACACCATTTACCACAGGAGCACTTGCGCTTTACCACTGATCAGCAGTGAGAAACGTGCGCAGAAACACTACGTCAGCAAAAACAGAGTCAAAACCGGTAGAGCAGAAAGCCAAAACTCAGGGAAACATGCCAAAAGATGCCAAGTCTAAAATCTGGTTACAACAATATTGCCATTGTGCTGGTGAAGGTCCCTCTGCTAAATCTGCCACCCATGCAGGGCGTGGCTAGCAGCCGGAGGGAATGGTCGCTTGCTAAAGCGACTCCCGGCCATCGCCCGTCTATCCGCCCAACAGATCCGCTTCTACGACTAGGGACTCCCTTGTAACTGGTAGGCCCCCGTCCTCAACCGATTGTGCACGCCTTGTGTGAGTGCTGGCCCGATCGGTGACACCGTGCCGGAGATCGAGCCCTTTGGAGTGGGGTCCCCCGGGGCTCGCAAGATGGCGACTGCGCTGGGGCTCCGGCCTGAGTGCTGACTGGCTTCGGCAGCTTGGGGTGATACCGGACCTGTTGATGCCTTTATTGCCCCACCGCTTCTAATCGGACCAATATTGAGACCTTCCGCGGCTGCCGGAGCTCTCCCCCCGCTGCCGCAGAGCCGGTGGGTGGATTGTGGACGGAATCGGAGGTCACTGCCGGCCCGCCGGGGCGTCATTCACGCAACGTCCCGGCTTAGGGGCCTACCGCCGCAGGAGCTCCGGCGCAAACTTCGTTGCCCTGGCTGAGAGTGACGGACCTTCCGCCGGCTCCCCTTACAACGCCGGCTAACTGGGGGCAGACCATTGACTATCTGCCTGGCTGGGGCACTGGATGTCGGGCTTTCTTGGATCGGCCCAGCTACAGGATACCGCATTAGAGGCGCGAGCCCGGCGGAGGCCCGGGGGCCCCTTCACCTCTATTGGAGATCGGACTATTGCAGCAGTGGCGAGTGACTCGCGAAGGACCCTTATTCCGGGCCGACATTAGCGCCGCGGCTCAACATTTGGGCCCTGCTGTATTCATGTGAGACAGCCGGGCGCGTGGTGGACGATTGGACTAGATATTATCTACGGCCCCACAGGATCACGGCCGCTCGGGCGGCTCACCATACGATGTGCGATGGCGTCCAGCAAGGGAGGGAGGCCCTCGACCAAGAGGCAAATAAATAAGAATTCCTGGGGCTCCAGAGGTGAAAATAAGGACGCCCCCCCCCCCCCGTTGACCCCAAAAATGCGTCCCCCTTCGCAGGGAACGAAAACGCTTACCTTAGAAGACGTCATGGAGGCGATTGCTGGAGTCCGCTCCTCACTGGAAACTCGAATTGACTATGTTCATATTGAGGTGACCCTCTTGCGAGCTGACCTGCGCAAAATGGACACTAAGGTCAAGGATGTAGAGGTCAAAACGGCAGCACTCATCCACGACACCTCCAACAACAAGTAGCCCAGCTTCAGAAACAACAGAAACAAATGGGTGACCTGCTGGACGACTATGAAGGGAGGGCGCGACGGAACAATGTTCGAATTTTGGGAGCTCCGGAGAGAATGGAGGAGCCAGCGGCAGACCTATTTGTGGAAGAATTGGTCACGAAGCATCTCAAACCCAAGCAACTGTCGAGCTATTTTTCCATTGAACGGGCGCACAGGGTTCCAGGGGGTAAACCGAGGCCAGGGCCCCCCCCGCCCCATCATTGCGAGGGTCTTCAACTTTCGGGATCGGGACGCTATCCTCCAGGCAGCTAGATCTGGGCCGCCGCTTCTCCTGGAAAACACTCGTATCTCGATGTCCCAGACTTCACAGTGAGGGTGCAGGCGAGACGGCGCAACTTTCTTGAGGTCTAGAAGGCCTTACGGGGTCAAGGCGTTAAATACTCTATGCTCTTCCAGGCGAAGCTCCGTGTAGAGATGGATGGTAAAGCCTGATTCTTCCTGTCGCCGGAAGAAGTGTGGGACTGGTTGGAGGGATGGCGCCGAGCTGGAAAATCTCCGCGGGACCGGGCGGAATCAGAAGAACATCCGAGAGAGGACCACTTGCCTGTGAGTCAAGACCTATTTACCAGTCCGAATAATGAGGAGGAGTGACGATTCCCGGTCAAGAGGGAACTACTATTTTGACTATTTTGAGATGGCTGTTGGATATTGTTCTATTGGTCCTTTTTGTTTTTACTATTTGTGGGGGTGGAGAGTTTCTGCGTTCCATGGACTTCTGCTCCTGAGGAGTGCCTTATCCGGCCCCGATAGGGCCGCACCAGCTGACTTACAAGTAACTTTTCTAATTTGTGGACGTTGCACATGGTCTATTTGTAGTTTTACACATGTATATCATTTACACTGCTTTTTGTGTCGGGCGAGTGGCGTTAACGGCCCGCCAGGTACCCCGATCATGGAGGGGAGGGCGACAGGCACTCTGCCTAGTTGGGGGGTGGATAGTTCTGAATCCACGGGCAGGGAAGCAGGGTGGGGGGGGGTGGGGGGGGGGGGTATGGGAACGTTTTGTTGTTGTATTGCTGCTTTTTTGTGTTCTCAGCGGAGTCCTATTTAGTTGTGATGTTCTGCCCATTCATGGTTCCTTATTGACAGATTGGCCTCCTCGGTTGGCCTCTGGCTCTCCTGTGGTCGGAGATCCTCCTAGTCCTACGCCCCGAGGTGTCTTAAGGTTCCGCCATCGTAGGTGGCCCCCCTCCAGCCATCCTTCCTATCAGCTCCACCAATTCTGCCGGCATGACACAACTTCTCTCTAGAACCCTTACCATCCTATCCTGGAATGTCAATGGTTTGGGTCACAAAATAAAGAGGAGCGTGGTCCTCCAGTTTCTCTGACGCCACTCCCCCGACATCGTCTTACTACAGGAAACGCATCTGGTGGGCAACACCTGTCAGGCGCTCCAAAGAGGAGGGTACAAGTTATTAGTCCACGCCGGGTTCTCTTCTGGATCCCGCGGCACCGGGATACTGGTCAAAAAGACTCTTGCACTTACCCACACTCTGACTTGGGCTGACCCCCTGGGCCGTTTTGCGTTGGTTGAGGCCGCCTGGGAGGGGCGCCCCCTAAATATTATCTCAGCATATCTTCCGCCGAAGTTGGTCAGAGACTCCCTTAGGGAGCTAGGTGCTCAATTGTTAGGTCTTTCCCCGGGTACACTCCTGATAGGAGGTGATTTTAATGTAACGATGTGTGATGACATTGACCGCAGACCCAAGCGGGGTTCTCATCGTCATAGCTCAGACTTGGCAGACTTTGCGCACGCCATGGGACTGGAAGACATATGGCGCCTTCATTATCCGGACACACCGTACTTCACACACTATTCGAATGCACAAAACAGCATGTCTCGAATTGATGATTTATTTTGCCCCATCGCGGACGTCGGGTGCTTCGTTCGCCCAAGGGGCCTTCCCCGTGGCATCTCCTATCACTCACCACTTAGTGTGGACCTCACCTATAATCGCCAGTTCGCGAGGGGCCCAATTATCATTAGTCCCTGGCTAATGCAGATCTCAGATATCAGAGAAGCGTTGCAAGAACGCACCGAACTCTATTTCGCTGAAAACGTTGGGTCTGTGGAATCGGCGGTCACACTCAGGGAGGCTTACTTGGCGGTGATAACGGGAGAGGCGCTGGCCCTTAAGATGGGATACCTGCAGAAGCATGACGAGCAGATCCTTCAGGCTGAATCTGACCTCATCAACCTTGAGGCGTCCCACAACGCGAATCCGTCGGATTCTACTGCTACTAGGCTCCGTGCCCAGCAGCTGGCCTATAAAGCCTTGTTGCAGGAGAAGGCGCAAGCGCGGCTACTTCATACGCGCCATCGGGTTTACGAGTTCGGAGACAGTGCGGGGAAGATGCTTGCCTGGCTGGAGCGTCGTGGCCAAGGGTCCAGGTGGGTGTCGTCCTTAATCAAGCGGGATGGCTCCACAGTAGTAGACCCACAGGACATCGCGGAGGCCTTTGCCGACCACCTGGAACGTGTCTATACGGCTGGCAATGGCTACACGTCTGATGAGTCCAGACAACTTCTGGACGAGATGCGCCTTCCAACTGTGTCGGATACGGATAGGGTGGCCCTGGACGCCGACATCACGGCGGAGGAGCTAACTGCGGCATTGTTTGCCGTTAACTCCGACAAGGCTATGGGCCCTGACGGGGTCCCTGTCGAATTTCTGAAGGGCAAGGTCCCTGACATTATACCTCATCTCCAGAATATGTTCACAAAAAGTCGAGAAGTCGGGGTCCTTCCGCTCGCTCAAAGGGTGGCCTCCATAGTGGTCCTACTTAAGCCCACTAAACCACCCACTGACTGTAGCTCTTACCAGCCTATCTCCTTGATTAGTGCGGAAGCTAAGGTCCTCGCTAAACTTTTAGCACACCGCCTTCTCCTAGTGCTCCCCTCCCTGATACACGATGACCAGTCCGGTTTTCTTCCGGGTCGCAATACAGCATTAAATCTTCGAAGGGTACATATTGTATTGAGTCGCCGCTCTACTCTGCAACAAGACGCAGCCATTTTGTCCCTCGATGCCACAATGGCGTTCGACTCGATCGAATGGCCCTATCTGTTCGAGGTTCTCTGCCGCTTTGGCTTCGGGCCTCAATTCATTAGTTGGGTGCGACTTCTTTATACGGACCTTTGGGGTCAAGTCCAAGACAACAATCACACATCTCGGAGATTTCAACTTCATCGGGGTACCAGGCAGGGCTGCCCCCTGTCCCCACTGTTGTTTGCCCTTACTCTAGAACCCTTGGCTCACTGGGTCCGCACAGACGTTTCTATCAGAGGCCTACACTGGAATGAGGACGTCGCAGATAAAATCTCCCTCTATGCGGACGACATCCTAAAATACGTCTCATCTCCCCGATCCTCTATCAATAGCCTATTCCATGTTCTTTCCAATTTTGGGAAGTATTCACTATACTCTATCAACTGGACTAAATCGGTGCTGTATATGTAACATGGCCCCCAGCCCCGTCTGCCCCGAGGGTTTTCCATCGCCATCGCCACAGAGGGCTTTATGTATCTTGATATTTTTATTACACCCGATTCCAAAGTGTTTTACGATCGCAACTTGTTGGGCCCCCTGCGTAGACTCCGCAGTGATGTTGCCCACTGGATTTCACTCCCACTGTCACTCCCGGGCAGGGCAGCATTGTTTAAGATGTTGGCGCTCCCGCGTTTCTTGTATGTCCTGCAGAATTGCCCTTTCTTGATTTCAGATTCATATTTCCGGACAGTGGAGAGTGAGCTCATACTTTTGTTATGGAACGGGAGTGCCGCTCTGATTGCCCTTTGTAAACTCTTTCAGGGATGGTATGATGGGGGCATTGCCCTGCCCAACCTCCGCCTCTATTATTGGGCCTCGCAGTTGGTGGCTGTAAACCAATGGATACACGGCTCGCCCTTGAACATGACCTTCCTCCTGGACAGATGCCAGACGGGTTGAGAGGGATACCTGGGGGCTCTCTACAGTAAACCTGCTAGAGCTAGATATGTGGGACCGATGGCACACACAGTAGCTATTTGGCACAGGGCTAATAGATGTTTGGGGTGGTCGAACAGGCTGACCATGGCAACGCCTCTGTGGTCTACGCAAAGTCTGGGCTCCCTCTGTTTCTTTCGGGGCTTTGATAGATGGGACACGATTGGGATTTCGGAGCTGGGGGACCTTGTTCGTAAAGGTAAACTGCTGACCTTTAGTGATCTTCAGACTAAATATGCCCTTGCGCCCACTGAATTCTTCCGTTATTTGCAAATTAAACACGTTATTCTAGCAGCCGTCCCGGACCTTGCCACCTTGCCGGTGACTTCTCCTCTGGAGGACAGACTGCTGTCTGAACCTCTCCCCGAGAAGGCCATCTCCCTCACCTATCGCAAGTTGTGTAATAATCTCCCTGATCCCTTCCAGTCACTGCGGACCAAATGGGAGGCTGATTTGGGTCCCTATGAGGAGGAAGACTAGCGCTCGGCCTTAATGTCCCCGAGAGAATCGGCTATCTGCCATAGGTTTAGGTTGATCCAATTGAAAGTGTTGCATAGAGCGTATATGTCTGCCCTTACCCTGGCCAGAATTGGGAGACGCCCAGATGCCTTGTGTTTGCGCGGTTGTGGCCTCCCTGGTACCTTCTACCACATCTTATGGGATTGCCCGGTGGTGCAACAGTTTTGGGGCAGGGCACTTCGGAAAATGAGTAGCTCCCTGGGTAAGCCTCTCTCGCCAACGCACAAGGAATGTGTCCTCAATGTCTGGGGGGCCAACGACCTGCTGCTCAGGAGCTCCAGTGGGTGGCATTAGGTTTTCTGCTGATTAAGCGTTCTATAGCAATAAAGTGGGGATCGCCAGACAGGCTATTGGTGGTGAGCTGGGTGGCTGAAATGGATCGTTGTATGATCGCGGAAAAGACAGTTTACAAGATTCGAGGATGCCCAAAGTCGTGGGACAAGAAATGGGGGCACTGGAATGCTTATCGGGGGGGGAACTATGTGACTCTCCTACAGCTGTTATGGCTATGTCCCGTGTCGGACCTATGGGAGGGCTTGTACGGTAAAAAGTGATTTGTTTGACCTGTATATAGCTTTATGTGTACTGCAGTGCTCGTGACTGATTTCTGACTCCGCTTTCTTTGTTTCATTCAATTGTTCAGTTAATATAAAAAAGAAAACAGGCCACTAGCAAATCCTTGTAAGAATGTGGTAGTTCTGTGTACGCCTTATTCCTTTACGCCGCCGGACCCCAGGGTTGTCGGCTAAAAAGCTGTGTTGATTGACTACTGATGTGAATACTTCTGCCGGCCCCTGGGTGGTAGGCATGTAGCTGTGTTTTACAGAACTGTATAATAAAGATCTTTAAAAAAATCTGTCACCCATGCACAGCACACACACTCAGTGTCCGCAGAGGAGGCCGCAAGGGTGAGCGCACACAGCCTAGTGACAAGTCTGCGCAGGGACGTTGCCATGTGGATGTATTCAAGTGCTGCATTTGGCGGAGGGGAGTCCAGGAATGTGTCATTAATGTTTCTTCAGGTTGCTCTGATTTGATAATATAGCAGGTTGGAGTTGTGTTTTCGGGGAGAGGGAGAAACTGTTCAATGGGATAAAGGTCAGCATTGGAACGTATGCCCAAAGTCACAGTCCATCAACTGTTGTTTTTGCAGAGTCACAGCCCGGCACGCCATACCATTGGTCTGCAATGGAGGGAAAGAGGGATTGTTTTAAAGTTGCATCGCCAACGCATAAAAAGCATTGTCCCCTGTGTGTCTGCGGATCGTCTCCCACGCTCAGCGTATACATTCAACTGTGTTAATTTCACTTCTGGGGGCTGTGTATGGCAGGTGCTGTTTGAAGTAGCCAAGGGGTGAGGTCTGTCTCAAATGCCACATGCCCTTGGAAGGGTGTTGGGTGCAACCAAAAATAAAGGAGACTGGCCTGGGCACAATCTGCATAGAGCTTAAAGTTTGGAGCACCCATCCCACCATGCGAGAAGGGCAGCGTCGAGGTTTCATAGGCAATACGAGGTTGTGGACCAGCCCATAATAAGGTGATTATGTTGGAACGAAGTCTTTTAAAGAATTGTGAGGTGTCAGCAGAATATTTAAAAACAGATATAGAAACTTAAGCAAAACCACCATTTTGACTATCGCAATTCGGCCCACCAGAGAGAGTGGGAGGTTTTTCCACACAAAAATGTTGGTTTCCAGCCATTCCATAGTGTTACTGAAATTTACTTTCCAGAGCTCCTCCGTGTTGCTGCTCAGCCATTTACCAAGATACTTAGTCGGTCCCGTGGCCCATTTTATCGGGTATTTCGTGGAGACAGGCAGTGGCGCATCCGTTAAGGGAAAAATAATGGATTTACTCCAGTTTATTTGTACCCCAGAATAACCTCTAAACCGTATCACCTCTCTTGTCAATGGTGCCAGATTTTCCTGTGGCTTGCGTATGTACAAAGTGATATAGTCCGCTTTCATGGAAGTCGCCAAACTGCAGACCCAATGCCACGCTGCATATGGTGCTGTCACAGCTGCGCTTGAGAGTGGCTCCATTGCAATAGCGAATAACATCGGCGATAGCAGGCAGCCCTGCCTTGTGCCCCTAGTAATAGTTATAGGATCTGTGATTTGTCTGTTAATTTTAATGCGTGCCAATGGCAACGTATTGAGTAGTTTGAATTTGTGAATAAAGGCTGGGCTGCAGCTCAGGCGGCCAAGTAGAGAGAAGAGAAAGGGCCACTCTAGTGAATCAAATGCCTTAGTGGCATCCAACAAGGCCACCACCGCTGGCAAAGAAGGATTGATCTGATACATTACAGAAAAGATGGTGCGTAGGTTGTGTGACGTGGCGCGGCCCGAAATAAAACCAGAGAGGTCTGGGTGAGCTATTAAAGGCATAAGAGGAAGAAGCCGATTGGCCAACAGTTTCACGTATATCTTATTGTCAGTGTTTCTTAATGATAAGGGGCGATACGAATCGCAGCGTTCAGGCGATTTGTCCGGTTTAAGAATGAGAGTGATCAATGCCTCTCGGAGATTGAGGGGAAATTGGCCAAGCATGACTGATTTATTATACATTTCAGCAAGGTGGGGGATAAGATCTAGGCACGTATTCTTACTAGAACGCTGGCATCAGCCCATCCGACCCTGGTGCTTTATAGCCTGGGAAGCCAGCGATAACCTTTGCTATCTCCTCGGTGGTGAATGGTTCAGCCAGGTATTCGCAGTGTTCGTCACTGAGCCACAGTAGTTCGATGGAGTCAAAATATTGCTCTATAACATTGTGGGGTGTCTCAGCACCAGCAGTGTAAAGTTGGGAATAAAATACTGAGATTCTAGTGTTTATTTCACTGGGGCCATGGTTCTTCCACCAGTATCATCTGATAACTCTGTTCTATATGAGAAGGTATGTGGCTTTCTCAGTAGGTTCCCCAAAATTCTCCCGGGAAGGTCACCCTCCCCATACTGGCAGGCCGAGGTATGCCACCTCATGTTCAGCTTCAGTGTGGTACTCGGTCAGCTTTAACCTTCTGTCTGCCAGTGTAGTAGGGGAAGGGTCTGTAATGCATCGTTGGTCGAGCAGCTTGATTTCTGCCTCCAGCCGTTCCAGGGTACCTCTGATGGATCTGAGCACCCCAGACTGCCTAGCGATGCATTCCCTCCGGATCATCACCTTAAAGGTCTCCCAGAGGGTCAGGGGTGAGTCTACTGAACAAGTGTTCAGTTAAAAAAAATTCAATAATGACGCTGAGCAGCTCCTCCCTGAATGCAGCATCGTGAAGAGCGTGGGGATGTATGCACCATGCAAACATGCATTGAGGAGTCAACGGGACCCGCATGGCTAAGCGCATGGGGAATGATCTGATAGGGTACACACAAGGTGGTTGACGGACGTAGCCCAGCATGCGACATTCCAAGTGACCGGCCACAGATCGATGCGAGACCAGGAGCCATGCGTGTTGGAAACACAAGTGCCCTCGCGCCCGGCAGTGTGAGTGTCGCCAGGCGTCAACCAGTATGTTGTCCTGCATAAGTGTACGCAGAGTAGCGGTGGCCGGAGGGTGTTGCAAATGCGCGTCCGAGCGGTCCAATGTACCTAGTGGTGTAATGTTAAAGTCTCCAGCCATATCAGAGGGAGTGGGCTAACTGAGGAGATTAGTCACCATATGTGGGTGTAGAATTCTGGGTTGTCAGTGGACCATAAACTGCTGCAAGGATTACAGGCTCAGGTGCAGTGTCTCCCGGGTCCGGTGGAGGAAAAAACAGGTGGGAGACACAGATATCTCCACCAAAGGGGGCGATCTGGAATGGGACGCCAATGAGGAGGAGATTCTGCTTCTTTAGGAGGATTTTCCTCTTGCTGACGACGACCAACTCCTTGACATCGAGCCCTGTCGACATAGCCCCCTCGCCGAGGAGCGGCTTCTCGAAGTCAACCAATGTTGTCTGCGGCGTTTTGATCTTGGCTTCAGTGAGTCAGTATCCCTCGAAGTCAACACCTGCCTCGGCTTACATTACCGTTGCGAAGTGGCTCTCTATGTCTCTCGAGTGGTTCTCGACATCGAGCGTCACCGTTTACGTGAGCCAGTCACTGACGGCGTGCATGTCTGAGCCGCACCTCCTCTCTACGTCAACCGGGATGAAAGCGTTTTCTGAGAGAAGAACGCTTCTCAGACCGCCCACGGCCAGTGGCGTTTGAGGGAAGAGCTCTGGTGGAGGATTTGCCTCCTGTTCGCTCAGAGGTCCCACTGGTTACTTGCTTATTTCTTCTCTTTTCTCTTCCCTGCAGGCAATTTTTCTCCATGTCATGCAGGGTATGTCTGGAGAAGGTTTTTCAGATGTCACAGGAGTCTGGAAGGTGAGAGGAAGGTAAATAAAAAATGCAGACCTCGTGTGGGTCTGTTTTAGCTTTTTTCACTCCACATTTAGGGCATTTGTCAAAAAGAGATGGCATTTTAAAAAGAAAATAAAGCCTTTTTTCATATCAGAAAACATTTAGCTCCACAGAGAAGGACAAAAGACGTTGAGTGAAGCAAAAAAAACAATGAAGTTTAAAGATCTAAGTTGAAAAAAAAAAAACTAAAAAGGTTGAGTGCAATGCTCCAAGGGCCCTGTCAGAAGGAGCTGGAAAAAAGAACTGAGATAACTGCCTCTGGCTGAGCATGATGGGATATTGGTGGTCTCTCTGTTCTGAAAGGAACAGGTTTCTTTTTCTCCACTTATGACAGCCTATGGGCTACAGGCCCCTGCTGTTCATGTATGTCTTCTCATAGCAAAAGGTTTAGTGAAGGTTTGTTTTCTGTGCCATTGCAAAAATAGATATTCTGACAGCAGTCTCGGCTTTTACCATTCTAAGATGAAGAACTCTGACCACAATAGCCTATCCGGATTAGTTACTTACCTGTAATCCTAGTTCTCTTCCAGGGGTATCCTCATCAAAGTCATAAGCATTAGAATATTCCCGCCCATGCGCGGGACCCCGGAAACACAATAATATATGTGCCCCACATATAGATAATTATATATATATATATATACATACACTTATACATATATATATTCACTGAAAAAACCATAGGTTTCAGGAGTTATATAGTTAGGAATTAGTTTTTAAAAAACCTTTGAAATTCACTCAAAAAACTAAGTTTTAGTGGTGTTATAGTTAGCTTGACATTTTACTCATACAAAACCAATGAAATTGCTCCTATATAGTTAGTTGTACTAACTATATTTCGCGCACCCGCAATCCACTGCTGATGATGTCACATATTAGATCATTCATGACATGGTCAGTGACATCACTGATGACATCTCAAATGACATCACTGGTTTTTTAAATGCTGATTCCTAACTATATAAGGCCTGAAACCTATGGTTTTTTCAGTGAATTTCAAAGGTTTTTTAAATGCTAATTCCTAACTATATAAGGCCTGAAACCTATGGTTTTTTCAGTGAATTTCAAAGGTTTTTTTAAATGCTAACTCCTAACTATATAAGGCCTGAAACCTATGGTTTTTTCAGTGTTTTTTTAAAAAGAATTGATTGGTTAACTGGCTTATTAAGTGTATCTTAGTGAACACATATATTAGCGAGTAATGTTTAAATATTTAAATATATGCATGAGTTATGTAATATGTGACGTCATCAGCAGTGCATTGCAGACGTCCAACTAACTATAACGTGGGAATTTCAATGGTTTTATGCGAGTAAAATTTCCAGCTAACTATAACTGGTGTGAAACCTATGGTTTTTTCAGTGAATTTCAAAGGTTTTTTAAATGCTAATTCCTAACTATAACTGGTGTGTAACCTATGGTTTTTTCAGTGAATATATATATATATATATATATATATATATATATATATATAAAATTTCTATGGCAAAATGAAACCCCTCATTTTGTTCCTTTTCAAATTAAATGTATTAAGTGTTACCACTTTATTCCAATCAAGATGACTTCAGGTGTGCCATACTTTTGTCATAAGTAAGACTGTTAGCGTTCTAGTTGTTCTTTAGAACACTCTGGGACATTCTGTCATTGGGCTATAGTTGGGCTACATCTGGCTGATATTTGGGCTACATTTGGGATCTTTTGTCTCTGGTGGCCATCTTGGGAGACTGCATATCAGAATTGTTTTAATGAAATATAAGAGGATTTGAGAAGTCACTCAAAATGTGCCCGAATTTTTCTTTCTTCAGCACTAATCATTTCTATGGCAAAATGAACCCCCTCATTTTGTTCCTTTGCAAATTAAATGTTTTAAGTGTTAACACTTTATTCCAATCAAGATGACTTCAGGTGTGCCATACTTTTGTCATAAGTAAGACTGTTAGCGCTCTAGTTGTTCTTTAGAACACTCTGGGACATTCTGCCATTGGGCTATAGTTGGACTACATCTGGCTGATATTTGGGCTACATTTGTTTTTTTTTGTCTCTGGTGGCCATCTTTGGGCTACATTGGGCTACATTTGGGCTCTAACATATATATAGCCCAATGTAGCCCAATATATATTTTTTCAAAGTTAATTTTTGTAAAAACCACTGGAGCACATATCTTGAGACATAGCAAAGGCACATCGGGCTACCAGTACCTACAATTTTGCCAAGTTTGGTGGAAAACCATTCAGCCGTTCGGGCTAAAAGTGAGTCCAACCGCCCTATGGAAGTTAACATGGGGAAAACACGTTTTGGGACCCCCCTTTTATCTCGGCCCCTGCTTTCAGGGAAGGAGCGGAGCGCCGCGAGGCAAAGTTAAGGAAAATTTCAGGAAGATTCCTCAACCGGCGCCAAAGTTATTCCCAATAGAATGTTGCGATTTCCCTATGGAAAACAATCCTAACTATATATACCTACTGGCTATCGCCAGTAGGTAATATATATATATATATATATATATACACAAATAAGCAACTGCAGCCTTGTACATATCAGAGCTGAATCATGCTGTAAGGACTTCCCATCATACCATGATAAAAACATGCATTAGAAAAGGGAAAAACACCAATAAAACATGTTTTGAACTGTTTTAATGCACTGCAAACAATAGAAAATCATATACAGGACTGAAAGCATATACAGCTCCCAGGCTGCATTGCAAATCACAGTCTAAAAACACTGAAAAGCGAACTCATAGCAACATAGAAATAAACTGACACCGTGCCTTTAAGGCACTCATGACCCCCAGCTTCCCATCATGTTTCAGGGGTGACAGTTGGGTCAGTTGTTCTTTGCGGAGACTAAAAAAAAAAAGTCGTGGCACAAAGAATGAACAATACTTCCAAAAAGGAAAAGTCCTCCCGGAGACGGGAGGGTTGCCTATGGCTTTGATGGGGATACCCCTGGAAGAGAACTAGGATTACAGGTAAGTAACTAATCCTTCTCTTCCAGGGGATCCTCATCAATAGTCATAAGCATTAGAATAGAGTAGCGAGCCTCACCTCATCTCCCTGCGGGCAAAGGAGAAAAACAGTAATAAAATCAAGAAGCTTGGAAGAACTAAGCTTGGTCAGATAGATGCCTATCCAAACAAATTCCTCAAGGAGGGCTGGCCTACTTGAGTATCAGCCCTGGAATCGGATTCTAGGCAGTAGTGCCTTGTAAACATATGAACCGATCTCCAGGTTGCAGTCTTACAAATCTCTGACATGGGGACATCATGTAAGAAAGCCACTGTGGCCGCTTTCCCCCTAGTGGAATGCGCTTTAGGCGACACCAGAAAGGGTCTTTTCTCCAGTTCATAAGCTAAGTTAATGCAGGATACGATCCATCTGTAAATGGATCTCCTAGCTGCTGGGAAGCCTGTTCTCATGGCACCATAATTGACAAATAACTGGTCCGTTTTCCTTAAGCCCTTGGTACTCTCTACGTAAAATTTAAGCACTCTAGAGGTCCAAGGAATGCAGCGACCGCTCAGCCGGGGTCGTAGGGTTTGGGAAAAAAGATGGAAGGGAGATGGACTGATTAATGTGAAAATCAGACACAACCTTCGGGAGGAAAGATGGATGCGCCCTCAAGACTAGTCTGTTGTGGTGGAAGACAGTGTAAGGCTCTTTTGTACACAGCGCTTGGATTACGCTTACTCTGCGTGCTGATGTAATGGTTACCAGAAAAGCGGCCTTCCACAACAGATGCTGCAAGGAGGCTCTGTGGATGGGCTCAAAAGGCGGGCCCATCTACTTAGATAACACCAGGTTTAACTCCCATGGAGGAGAAGGGTTTCGTACAGGGGGATAAACCTTCTTCAACCCCTGTAAGAAGTTCTTGACCACCTGCATTTGGAAAAATGAGGGTTGGGTAGGTGACTTCCTATACGCCGTAATGGCTGACAAATGCACCCTGATAGAAGCATACTTCAGCCCAGATCTTGCTAAATAAAGAAGGTAAGGAAGAATGACATCCTCCTGCCCCTTCGTAGGATCGAGGTGATGCTCTCTACACCAAAGAAAAAACCTCTTCCACTTAAACGCATATGACGCTCTTGCGGAGGGTCGCTTAGCCTCTTTTAAAATGAGCATGCATTCAGGAGGCAGTTTCAAATGTCTGTATTGCAGGACCTCAGGAGCCATGCTGTCAAGTTCAGCGAGGGAAGGTTGGGATGAAAAATCCTCCCGCCCATCTTGGTCAGCAGGTCCGGCCTGCAAGGTAGTCTCCTGTGTGGAAGTACCGAAAGATGAAGAAGGTCCGGGTACCACCACTGCCGTGGCCAGTCTGGAGCTATCAGAATCATCTGCATGTTGGATCTGATGAGCTTGGACACCACCTTGGGGATCAGAGGCAGGGGATGAAAGGCGTAGGCAAATGTCCCTGACCAATCCATCAAAAGCGCATTCCCCCTTGTCCCTGGACGGTGGAATCTGGACGCGAAGGCGTGGCATTTTTTGTTTCCGTCGTCTGTGAACAAATCTATTGTTCGACGACCCCATCGATGGAAAATGTCTGCCACCACCTCGTCGTTTAGCACCCAGTCTGGCTGATCTTCGAAGTGCCTGCTGAGTGCACCTGCCTTGATGTTTTCCTCCCCTGGAAGGTGCACTGCCACCACCGAGAGGTTCCTGGCGAGCAACCAGTGGCAGATCGCCTGGGCTTCCAGGGAGAGAGGGCGTGACCGTGTACCACCCTGTTTGTTGAGATAGAACATGGTGGTTGTGTTGTCGGTCTGGACCAAGACCGAGCTGGATTCGATTGCAGGTAGAAAAGCTTTCAGAGCCAGGTGGACTGCTCGTAGGACCAGCATATTGGTGTGGTAGGATTGTTCCTTTACTGACCACTGTCCTTGTATCTGGATGCACCCCATGTGTGCCCCCCAGCCTTGCAGAGAGGCGTTGGTCACCACCGATTGCACCGGAATCAGCTGCTGAAAAGGAACTCCCACCAACAGATTCCAAAGCTGAGTCCACCATTTGATGGAGGATCTCGCTGCCTGGGAGAGAGTGATCCGATCTTCCCAGCGACCTGTCGATTGATCCAACTGGTCCTCCAACGCTTGTTGTAACGGGCGCATTCTCAGCCTGGCGTTGGGGATGAGAAAAATGCAGCAAGCCATGGATCCCAGCAGGGACGCCACCTGTCGGACCGTTGGATTGCGCGTTTGGAGAAGAATTCTGCACTTCTGCTGCATTGAAGAAAGTCTCTCCTCCGAAGGAAACGCTCTTCCCAAGCTTGTGTCCAGAACAGAGCCTAGGTAATGGATGGTCTGGGTGGGTTGTTGCACTGACTTCTCCATGTTGACATGGAGGCCGAGACAGACTTGGAAGTCGTTTCGTACTTGCAGCGGGGATGGCCCCTTCAGAAGCCAGTCGTCCAATTATGGATAGACGAAGTGACCTTCTCTGTGCAGGAAAGCTGCCACCACTGCCATGCACTTGGTGAAGACTCGTGGAGCCGACTTGAGCCTGAAGGGCAGGACTTTGTACTGGTAGTATTTGTGGCCGACCACAAACCGCAGGTATTTGCGATGACGTTGTGTAATCGGAATATGGAAGTACGCATCTTGGAGGTCCACTGAACACATCCAATCTCCTTCTTTTAGATGTGGAAATATTTGGTGAAGGGCCAACATACGAAACTTCTCTTTGACTATGACCTTGTTCAGGAGAGGAAGGTCTAGGATAGGACGAAACTTGTGCTCCTGATCTTTATTGGGGACAAGAAAGTACCTGGAGTAAACCCCTCTTCCTCTTTGAGAGGGAGGAACTTCTTCTATAGCTTGTTTTTGAAGAAGCGCCTCCACCTCCTTCCGAAGCAGCTTTAGCTGGTGAGGTAGAGATTTTTCCAGAGGTATGTCCTTTGGGAGCGCACGGAAACGTAGTGCGTATCCATTGTGCAGTATATTCAGCACCCAACGATCTTTTGTGATGCTGCACCACTCTGCCAGATATTGTGAAGCACTTCCTCCCACTGGAGTGGGAAACGGCGCCAGAGGAAGCCATCGTTCATGACTTCCCTCCTGCTCTCGCTGTGGTAGAGGATTGCTGCTGGTGACGACCTCTGTTGGACTTTCTCCCCCGATACTGAGACTTGCCCTGGTTCTTATTCTGGGACCACTGAGGGGTTTGAACCCTCTGTTGAGGCCCCTTGCGCTGGTTGGGTCTGTACCGACGCTTAAACTCCTTCTCCAAACCGACTGCCTTGAGTGTGTCCAGCTCAGTTTTCATTCTACTCATCTCTTCGTCTGCATGTGTGCCGAAGAGAGAGGAACCAGAAAAAGGGAGGTTCAAGATTCTGTGCTGCGCATGCGGTTTGAGGCCTGTCAATCTCAACCAGGATGATCTCCTGGCGCATACTCCATGCTCGTAAGAGTGTGCTGATAACACAGCACCGTCCGCCGCTGTGCTAATCATCTGGTTTGCCACCAGAGATCCTTCAGTCACATATCTCATCAAAGTCCTTTTGATCTTCCTTTGGTAGCTTGGTCTTAAAGCGCTCCAAGGAATCCCACAAAGCTCTGTCATAACGGCCTAACAGCGCAGTCGCGCTGGAGACCTTCAGGGTAGAAGCCGCTGCACTGCAGACCTTGCGACCCCATGAGTCCTGGGATCTGCTTTCCTTATCCGGTGGAACCAAAGAGGTAGCAGTGATCGCATGTGTCTTTCGTGCTGCGGCTACTATCACAGAGTCTGCAGGTGGATCCGACTTAACAAAGACCGGGTCCGAGGTAGCCGGCTTGTATTTCTTTTGGATGCAAGTTGGCACCGCTTTGATGGTTGCTGGCGACAGGAAAGTGTCCATGACAGGGTCTAGAATCCCTGGAACCAAAGCAAGCAATGGTCGAGATGAAGTCTTCTGATGAAGCGTCTCGAAAATCACTGTCATTGTGATTTGAGGATCAGACATCTCGATATTGAGTTTCTGAGCCCCTCTCTGCAGAACCTCATGGTAGGTATTAATGTCATCTATAGGAGAGACCCTAGAGATAGGGCTGTCCGAGAGCTTAGGGGAATAATCCCTCTTTGATGAGCGGGTAGAGGAAGTAGATGGTGTTCTTCTACTGCGGTGAGTTCTGTGCATCCTTTCCTGTGATCAGACTGCGCGTTCCTCCCGTCTTGGGGAACGTGATCTATAGAGCCGTCCCTCAGAAGGCCTCTCTGTGTGGGCTCTATGCCTGGGAGAGCTCTGTCTGTCCACTTCTTCCACCAGTCTTTGAAGAGGAGATCTGTGAACAGAGCTGGCATACTCTTGCATTCTCCTCATCACCCCAGAATCCTGCCAGTGGTGTAAGGGCAGTTGCCATCTTGGGGACAACCGAACAGCAGAAGGAGCCTCCTTTTGTCAGGAAGGGGACTTGTGGAAATGACTTCTAGCTTCCGGGGAGGCTGATCTCGAGGAAGCCCGGCTTGAAGAGTGAGACGACGAATGGCGTGAGGCTGATTCCGTCACCAGGACCACCGATCCCTCTCCAGACGTTACTGAGGCAGGTCTTGACGTCGGTAAGCCTCTCGATGTCGAACCAGCCCGCCTTCTAGACGTTGATCTCTCTCGTGCCTGCCTTCTCGGTGTCGGGGATGACGCTGTATGGATCTCTCGTCTGCTCGACGTCGACCGTCGTATCGACGGCGACCTGTGAGAAGTAGGCGAAGGCTGTTGAGTCCTCGACGTCGAACAGCGGTGAGAAGCCGACGGCGGAGGATTTCTCTTTCTCGACGCCGAATGTCGGTGAGACGACGGCGGAGCAGTGTCCAAGCTCGACGTCAAAGGTCTGCGAGAGGACGGCAGAGGGGTATTTTGCGCCCTCGACGCCGAACGCCGTCGAGGCGACGACGGAGCTCTCATCCTCGTCGCCGATCGTCGGCGAGTTGACGACGGCGGAGAGGTCTTGGACCTCGACGTTGATCGCCGACTCCGCGATGACGGAGGTGAACCTGCTTTCGACGCTGAACGTCGTGTCGATGACGGTGGAGTCTCTCTATCCCTCGACGCCGATCGTCGCCGGGTTGACGACGACAGAGGGGTGATGCTCCTCGATGCCGATCATCACCGGGTTGACAACGGCAGAGGATCACAAAACTTCGATGTCGACGACGTACCTGAATGACTCTTCTTTCTCGACGGCGAGCCCGCTGTCGAAGGTCTTTTCTTGGATAAATGACACACCGGTAGATCTTTTTTCAGCGCCGAGCCAGACGCTAAAGTTGAAGGACGTGAGGTCTTGCTTCTAGATGGAGATCTCGACCTCTTGGAGCACTTCCTCACCGGCGACCGTCCTCTAGATGATTTATTTGCCAGGCCATACAGGTGAATCCTTTCCCTGTCCTTCAGAGTTCTCCGGGACAGGGATTGGCAGTGAGGACAGGTTTTTGGATCATGATCCTCAGGGAGACAAAGAATACAGACCTCATGTGAGTCTGTCTTGACCTTCTTTTTACCACAAGAAGGGCAGGAGTCAAAAAGAGAAGGCATTTTAAGGTGTTTAAAATGCCACAAACTGTCAAAAAAGACAGTACCTTACTGCAAAAGATGAAAAACGTCAAAGTAAGGTTTAAAAGTTGTGAAAAGTGAAAAGAATTTCTGACAAAAATCAGAAAGAAGTGGAGCTGTGTTGCCAGGATCCTTTAAGAAGGAGCCGGAAAGAACGACTGACCCAAATGTCACCCCTGAGGCATGATGGGAAGCTGGGGGTCAGAAATGCCTTAAAGGCATGGTGTCAGTTTATTTCTATGTTGCTATGAGTTAGCTTTTCAGTCTTTTTAGACTGTGATTTGCAATGCAGTCTGGGAGCTGTATATGCTTTCAGTCCTGTATAGGATTTTCTATTGTTTGCTGTGCATTAAAACAGTTCAAAACATGTTTTATTGGTGTTTTTTCCCTTTTCTAATGCATGTTTTTATCATGGTATGATGGGAAGTCCTTACAGCATGATTCAGCTCTGATATGTACAAGGCTGCAGTTGCCTATTTGTATATATATATGTATATATATATAATTATATATATGTGGGGCACATATATTATTGTGTTTCCGGGGTCCCGCGCATGGGCGGGAATATTCTAATGCTTTTGACTTTGATGAGGATCCCCTGGAAGAGAACTAGGCTGTATTATGACTTAAGTGACTTTTCAAAGCCTTCCCTTCCCAGGGAAAGGCGAACTTCATCACTTAAGAACATGTATTGGATAAAGTGCTCAGGGGTCCCCGCGGATGGGCAGGACTATTCAACGCTTATGACTATACATGGAACTACGAGAGAAACTAACAATTAGCGACTTTTCATCAGGTGATTTGGGCAGCAGGCAAGCCGCAGCAAAGGGAGGACTCTTTATGAGGGACTCAGCAATTTCTAATAAGAAAACTGTGGCAGAATGAAAGGACACACTCTACAATGCACATACGTCAACTGGAGGCAGAAACACTGGTCTACATCAAACATTAGCAGAATGAGAATGGCAGAAGGCTGTTGGTCTTCCAACTCTTGCAGAGGGAGGCACAATCGGCTTTGCCAGCGATTAGGAGAGCAGCAGGTAATCAATCTTCTCAAACATACAGAAGATACCGGAGAGGCATTTGCATGCTTTTAAGAGTCACAGATTATTTGAGTCATGATGTAAACTCACAAAGCTAAAGGGTTTCTTAGACTCAAACAATATCTTGATGCTATTGGACAAGCGTAAAAAAAACGACTAGATTGAGAAATTTCCTCAATAGAGAGTGAAGAAGCCATAAAGAAAATTGACTGAATTGTAAATCCTGGGTGAAGAGGGACTCCCTGGGGAGGTTTACAAGGCTCGACAACCACAGGTTACACAGATGCAATATCACTCCTTCAAAGGGGCAGAAGCACCTGGATCTAATTGCCCTATCTCTAATTGACTATCATACCAGTGCTGCACAAAGAGAGGAAAGATTTATTACATTGCGTAAACTATAGGCCCATTTCCCTTATGAACAATAGTATTAAGATACTGGTGAATAGTTAATCGCAAAGTGTTTATCTTGCCGATTCATACTTCCCAAGTAGGCTTTGTTTCTGAAGGTTCTGCAAGGAACCAGAGGAGAAAGTTTGCCCATCTCCTGCTCCCACAGGAGCTAGAGCGATGCATAGAAGGTCTTGATATTACCTAATCAAGATCATGGGCATATTAGGCCTAGGACAGATTTCAACTGTGGCGATCCCATGCCATCAAAATAAAATGAAGCACCCGACAATGATTATGCCTCATAATTTGACAAACAATCCCTTAACTCTCTTATATTAATGGGTGGTAACTTGGGACAATCTTCCTTTCTAAGAGGGTCTGACATATTACTAAAAAAATGTCTTCGATCTGATAGAGCCCATACACCTCAATTTATCCAGCTGTGCCCTGCTCTCTACAAAAAGCCTAAAGCTGGGCCATATGAAGTGAAATAATGCAAGCCCTCATCACATGACTGGTTCAAGTAATGAGCTTTAGAACTAGGCTGTACATTAGGCCCCACACCAGTATCAAGTTTAAAGTATGCTCCCCATCAAGAGGGTGACTTACTTTGCCTATTGATTTAATGGCATAGAAATCAGGCTGTTCTTGACTGTTTATTATTTTCTGCTCATTAACAGCTTGATTCAATATTATATACTTACATGCTAAGCCTTCAACTGTGTTGAGATAGCAATCAGGGATACTGTAACACAATCTCAAAGCTATTCATCCACTGTTAGTAGTAATTTGATGAATGCTATAGTTCTCCTAGTTGTAATTTTACTTGGGTTTATATTTCAGTAACACTATTTCTACCATTGTAAGCATACCTGCCATGGATACATTCAACAAGTGAGAGCTAACTAGTACAAGAATCAATGTAGAATGTGCAGCAAGGGTATATACTAATGTATTACTAAATGTTATTCATAGGTAATGTGTTTGGGTTTATGTTTGTAAATTAATTAACATTTTACAAGAGCAAATAACTCTTTGGTATGAAATCATATATAGTAAATATCAAATTGTGCTCAAATGTGTAAGTGCGCTGGGGATGCTCAGACGTGGGTCCCAGGCACTCCACACCACTTGGAGTCAAGCTAGCCGGGCTGAAGAGAGGTGTTACCTCGAAACCGGTCCGGTCCTCGGATGCTTGATTCCGTTCTGGGAAGGACATGGCTTTTGTAGTTCGGACTGGACTGTTCCCATGGGGCAACAGGGTCAGAGCTGATTTGCATATCGCCATTGTCTAACCCAGGGTGGTGTGGAGTGCAAAAAACGATGGATTTGGGCCCAGATCTTTTGACTGGGGGAGTGTGTGACATTGATCCACATTCAGTCCATCACTTGTTGTTTTTGCAATTGCCGCCCTAAGTGCGCTGGGGATGCCCAGACGTGGGTCCCAGGCACTCCACACCACTTGGAGTCAAGCTAGCCGGGCTGAAGAGAGGTGTTACCTCGAAACCGGTCCGGTCCTCGGATGCTTGATTCCGTTCTGGGAAGGACATGGCTTTTGTAGTTCGGACTGGACTGTTCCCATGGGGCAACAGGGTCAGAGCTGATTTGCATATCGCCATTGTCTAACCCAGGGTGGTGTGGAGTGCAAAAAACGATGGATTTGGGCCCAGATCTTTTGACTGGGGGAGTGTGTGACATTGATCCACATTCAGTCCATCACTTGTTGTTTTTGCAATTGCCGCCCTAAGTGCGCTGGGGATGCCCAGACGTGGGTCCCAGGCACTCCACAGCACTTGGAGTCAAGCTAGCCGGGCTGAAGAGAGGTGTTACCTCGAAACCGGTCCGGTCCTCGGATGCTTGATTCCGTTCTGGGAAGGACATGGCTTTTGTAGTTCGGACTGGACTGTTCCCATGGGGCAACAGGGTCAGAGCTGATTTGCATATCGCCATTGTCTAACCCAGGGTGGTGTGGAGTGCAAAAAACGATGGATTTGGGCCCAGATCTTTTGACTGGGGGAGTGTGTGACATTGATCCACATTCAGTCCATCACTTGTTGTTTTTGCAATTGCCGCCCTAAGTGCGCTGGGGATGCCCAGACGTGGGTCCCAGGCACTCCACACCACTTGGAGTCAAGCTAGCCGGGCTGAAGAGAGGTGTTACCTCGAAACCGGTCCGGTCCTCGGATGCTTGATTCCGTTCTGGGAAGGACATGGCTTTTGTAGTTCGGACTGGACTGTTCCCATGGGGCAACAGGGTCAGAGCTGATTTGCATATCGCCATTGTCTAACCCAGGGTGGTGTGGAGTGCAAAAAACGATGGATTTGGGCCCAGATCTTTTGACTGGGGGAGTGTGTGACATTGATCCACATTCAGTCCATCACTTGTTGTTTTTGCAATTGCCGCCCTAAGTGCGCTGGGGATGCCCAGACGTGGGTCCCAGGCACTCCACACCACTTGGAGTCAAGCTAGCCGGGCTGAAGAGAGGTGTTACCTCGAAACCGGTCCGGTCCTCGGATGCTTGATTCCGTTCTGGGAAGGACATGGCTTTTGTAGTTCGGACTGGACTGTTCCCATGGGGCAACAGGGTCAGAGCTGATTTGCATATCGCCATTGTCTAACCCAGGGTGGTGTGGAGTGCAAAAAACGATGGATTTGGGCCCAGATCTTTTGACTGGGGGAGTGTGTGACATTGATCCACATTCAGTCCATCACTTGTTGTTTTTGCAATTGCCGCCCTAAGTGCGCTGGGGATGCCCAGACGTGGGTCCCAGGCACTCCACACCACTTGGAGTCAAGCTAGCCGGGCTGAAGAGAGGTGTTACCTCGAAACCGGTCCGGTCCTCGGATGCTTGATTCCGTTCTGGGAAGGACATGGCTTTTGTAGTTCGGACTGGACTGTTCCCATGGGGCAACAGGGTCAGAGCTGATTTGCATATCGCCATTGTCTAACCCAGGGTGGTGTGGAGTGCAAAAAACGATGGATTTGGGCCCAGATCTTTTGACTGGGGGAGTGTGTGACATTGATCCACATTCAGTCCATCACTTGTTGTTTTTGCAATTGCCGCCCTAAGTGCGCTGGGGATGCCCAGACGTGGGTCCCAGGCACTCCACACCACTTGGAGTCAAGCTAGCCGGGCTGAAGAGAGGTGTTACCTCGAAACCGGTCCGGTCCTCGGATGCTTGATTCCGTTCTGGGAAGGACATGGCTTTTGTAGTTCGGACTGGACTGTTCCCATGGGGCAACAGGGTCAGAGCTGATTTGCATATCGCCATTGTCTAACCCAGGGTGGTGTGGAGTGCAAAAAACGATGGATTTGGGCCCAGATCTTTTGACTGGGGGAGTGTGTGACATTGATCCACATTCAGTCCATCACTTGTTGTTTTTGCAATTGCCGCCCTAAGTGCGCTGGGGATGCCCAGACGTGGGTCCCAGGCACTCCACACCACTTGGAGTCAAGCTAGCCGGGCTGAAGAGAGGTGTTACCTCGAAACCGGTCCGGTCCTCGGATGCTTGATTCCGTTCTGGGAAGGACATGGCTTTTGTAGTTCGGACTGGACTGTTCCCATGGGGCAACAGGGTCAGAGCTGATTTGCATACCGCCATTGTCTAACCCAGGGTGGTGTGGAGTGCAAAAAACGATGGATTTGGGCCCAGATCTTTTGACTGGGGGAGTGTGTGACATTGATCCACATTCAGTCCATCACTTGTTGTTTTTGCAATTGCCGCCCTAAGTGCGCTGGGGATGCCCAGACGTGGGTCCCAGGCACTCCACACCACTTGGAGTCAAGCTAGCCGGGCTGAAGAGAGGTGTTACCTCGAAACCGGTCCGGTCCTCGGATGCTTGATTCCGTTCTGGGAAGGACATGGCTTTTGTAGTTCGGACTGGACTGTTCCCATGGGGCAACAGGGTCAGAGCTGATTTGCATATCGCCATTGTCTAACCCAGGGTGGTGTGGAGTGCAAAAAACGATGGATTTGGGCCCAGATCTTTTGACTGGGGGAGTGTGTGACATTGATCCACATTCAGTCCATCACTTGTTGTTTTTGCAATTGCCGCCCTAAGTGCGCTGGGGATGCCCAGACGTGGGTCCCAGGCACTCCACACCACTTGGAGTCAAGCTAGCCGGGCTGAAGAGAGGTGTTACCTCGAAACCGGTCCGGTCCTCGGATGCTTGATTCCGTTCTGGGAAGGACATGGCTTTTGTAGTTCGGACTGGACTGTTCCCATGGGGCAACAGGGTCAGAGCTGATTTGCATATCGCCATTGTCTAACCCAGGGTGGTGTGGAGTGCAAAAAACGATGGATTTGGGCCCAGATCTTTTGACTGGGGGAGTGTGTGACATTGATCCACATTCAGTCCATCACTTGTTGTTTTTGCAATTGCCGCCCTAAGTGCGCTGGGGATGCCCAGACGTGGGTCCCAGGCACTCCACACCACTTGGAGTCAAGCTAGCCGGGCTGAAGAGAGGTGTTACCTCGAAACCGGTCCGGTCCTCGGATGCTTGATTCCATTCTGGGAAGGACATGGCTTTTGTAGTTCGGACTGGACTGTTCCCATGGGGCAACAGGGTCAGAGCTGATTTGCATATCGCCATTGTCTAACCCAGGGTGGTGTGGAGTGCAAAAAACGATGGATTTGGGCCCAGATCTTTTGACTGGGGGAGTGTGTGACATTGATCCACATTCAGTCCATCACTTGTTGTTTTTGCAATTGCCGCCCTAAGTGCGCTGGGGATGCCCAGACGTGGGTCCCAGGCACTCCACACCACTTGGAGTCAAGCTAGCCGGGCTGAAGAGAGGTGTTACCTCGAAACCGGTCCGGTCCTCGGATGCTTGATTCCGTTCTGGGAAGGACATGGCTTTTGTAGTTCGGACTGGACTGTTCCCATGGGGCAACAGGGTCAGAGCTGATTTGCATATCGCCATTGTCTAACCCAGGGTGGTGTGGAGTGCAAAAAACGATGGATTTGGGCCCAGATCTTTTGACTGGGGGAGTGTGTGACATTGATCCACATTCAGTCCATCACTTGTTGTTTTTGCAATTGCCGCCCTAAGTGCGCTGGGGATGCCCAGACGTGGGTCCCAGGCACTCCACACCACTTGGAGTCAAGCTAGCCGGGCTGAAGAGAGGTGTTACCTCGAAACCGGTCCGGTCCTCGGATGCTTGATTCCGTTCTGGGAAGGACATGGCTTTTGTAGTTCGGACTGGACTGTTCCCATGGGGCAACAGGGTCAGAGCTGATTTGCATATCGCCATTGTCTAACCCAGGGTGGTGTGGAGTGCAAAAAACGATGGATTTGGGCCCAGATCTTTTGACTGGGGGAGTGTGTGACATTGATCCACATTCAGTCCATCACTTGTTGTTTTTGCAATTGCCGCCCTAAGTGCGCTGGGGATGCCCAGACGTGGGTCCCAGGCACTCCACACCACTTGGAGTCAAGCTAGCCGGGCTGAAGAGAGGTGTTACCTCGAAACCGGTCCGGTCCTCGGATGCTTGATTCCGTTCTGGGAAGGACATGGCTTTTGTAGTTCGGACTGGACTGTTCCCATGGGGCAACAGGGTCAGAGCTGATTTGCATATCGCCATTGTCTAACCCAGGGTGGTGTGGAGTGCAAAAAACGATGGATTTGGGCCCAGATCTTTTGACTGGGGGAGTGTGTGACATTGATCCACATTCAGTCCATCACTTGTTGTTTTTGCAATTGCCGCCCTAAGTGCGCTGGGGATGCCCAGACGTGGGTCCCAGGCACTCCACACCACTTGGAGTCAAGCTAGCCGGGCTGAAGAGAGGTGTTACCTCGAAACCGGTCCGGTCCTCGGATGCTTGATTCCGTTCTGGGAAGGACATGGCTTTTGTAGTTCGGACTGGACTGTTCCCATGGGGCAACAGGGTCAGAGCTGATTTGCATATCGCCATTGTCTAACCCAGGGTGGTGTGGAGTGCAAAAAACGATGGATTTGGGCCCAGATCTTTTGACTGGGGGAGTGTGTGACATTGATCCACATTCAGTCCATCACTTGTTGTTTTTGCAATTGCCGCCCTAAGTGCGCTGGGGATGCCCAGACGTGGGTCCCAGGCACTCCACACCACTTGGAGTCAAGCTAGCCGGGCTGAAGAGAGGTGTTACCTCGAAACCGGTCCGGTCCTCGGATGCTTGATTCCGTTCTGGGAAGGACATGGCTTTTGTAGTTCGGACTGGACTGTTCCCATGGGGCAACAGGGTCAGAGCTGATTTGCATATCGCCATTGTCTAACCCAGGGTGGTGTGGAGTGCAAAAAACGATGGATTTGGGCCCAGATCTTTTGACTGGGGGAGTGTGTGACATTGATCCACATTCAGTCCATCACTTGTTGTTTTTGCAAATGTGTAATTTGAGCATGAGAAATTTAAATAAATTTAAGAGAGTAGGAATCTGTACAGCATCCCAAACTGCAGTGCAGGGCTAGCTCTTCCTAAATGTTTTCTCTAAAGGAACAGGCACAAAACAAATTTAGGTTTGGTGCATTGCTATACACAATTGGCATCAAACCAGTGCCTAGGAACCAGGAACATAGGGTCTTCAAGGAGGCCTAGTGACATGAGCAAACTACTGTGGATGTAGCCACATCGCAATGTGTTTGCAAAAGTAGTAGTGGTGGTTCTCTGTAGCTTGGAATTAGTGTGGCAGATCGGCAGAGCTTGTAACCAGGATCACAGAAGTCATACCCTCACAAAACTGAATGTAGGTAAAAATGTACATTTCCCCTTCTGTAGACACTAGAGACAGCATGCAATGTAAGTAAAGCGATTATGTTTGCACGAAAAAGCTTTAAATCTAGATTAAAAAAAACGTTTAGCTTAGTTCCCAGGAACATACAAAGGATGTGCAATCCTAGAAGTCAATAGGTAACAGGTTAACAAATATTTGTCAAGGAATGTATTGAAGCTGGGATGCTGAAAACTCCAGACAACCCTCTTTAAAAGGACAAAAGCCCAATGTCTGCAACTAACATAGCTTTCTGACCTACACAGGGACTTTGTCACAACATCCGCGGATACCAAAAGGAAAACACTTAAGAGGATACCTGTCAATGTCTTGCAGCTTCTCATCGATGAGCGGACCCATGTGGTTGCAAGCAGCTGAGCAGACAAGAAAAATAAAGATTTGAATATGATTATTGTAAAGGGGAAATAATCAACTTCAAGCAACACAATAATGTTTTCACAATTCAAGAATGTTTAATTTACCCGAAGCCAGTGAATACGTTTACAGGCAACACTAACTAGGAGGAAAGTGACTTACTTTTTATCCTGGGATTTGCTTAGCAAGTATTAGGAATATTAACTGAAGTCATAAAAATTCAAATTTTACCTGGAATGCGACAAAACTATATCTATCTACACAAAAAAAAAAATATATATATATCTTCCAAATGAAAGGCAAAGCATCAGGACGTCCAGCCTGTTGGATCGGGGCTTGCCAAGTCACGTTCATCTCCAAAATATTCCAAAAGAAAATTGCACTCCACCGCCAGGATTGTGCAAACCAAGCCCAGCCACTGTCCTTTAGTAACAAATCTTTATTCAGGCAACAGCAGGTAGCATAAAGCGTTTCAACTCACATGAGTCTTAATCATATGCATCCAACAAAGTAACCGCCCATGGTCTTTTTATAGAAACAAATAGTAAAGTGATGAGGGTCACATGACACTACTTTAGTATTAAAGGAACTATTTCTGTTGGAAACAGTCCCCTTAAAGCAACTTATTTGATGTAGTTGGACACAGTGCACAATTCAAGGCGTTACGATTCTTCGATGAATCCAGAAAGATATATATATATATATATATATATTCATATATATATTATAATATATTCATATATATTATATATATATTCACTGAAAAACCATAGATGTCATGAGTGATGTCACTGACCATGTCATGAGTGATGTAATATGTGACGTTATCAGCAGTGCATTGCACGCGCAAGTTATAGTGAGTCCAACTAACTATAATGTGGGAATTTCAATGGTTTTATGCAAGTAAAATTTCCAGCTAACTATAACTGGTGTGAAACCTATGGTTTTTTCAGTGAATTTAATAGGTTTTTTAAATGCTAATTCCTAACTATAACTGGTGTGAAACCTATGGTTTTTTCAGTGAATTTCAAAGGTTTTTTAATAGCAAAATTCTATAGCTATGAAATATAATATTTTTTATAATGAATCCTATATTGTATATTTATGTAATACTATTTTTTTTATGTATATTGTTCATGGTTTTTTTTGTTTCGGGGCGCTCCCGGTGCGCGTACCGGTGCGCTCACCGGTAAGCGCAGTCTTGCGGCGCGCCCCGGTGCGCGTACCTGTGAGCATGCCGCGAACAAAAACATCATCGTGACGTATCGCGTAGCCGCGTGATGCGTCTTATGACGCACGGCGTAAGCGCACCCGGAAGCGCCCGAGCGCATGCGATCGCGCAACGTAAGCGCCCCCGGAAGCACCTACGTTCGCACCGCGTAAGCGACCCCGGAAGCGCTCCGGAGCGCGTAGCGTAAGCGCGTCAAGCCATGAGACTTTAAAATAACACTTTTCATTGGTTCAGCACATTTTTTTTCCAAATATTGAGAAACCCACCCATTTCTCTCACTATTGCTTAGTACTTGGAGAGAGCAAGAGGTGTTCTGTGCATTATCTGCTTCTCAAAGTTTCCTGATCTACAGCAATGACTGAAAGGGATTCATCCAGCAATGATTCTGATGTTTTTTTGCCTGAGGACCCTCCTCACCACAAAACAAAGGACCACTTCATGTGGAAATTTTTTGACATCCCTGAAGGAAAAAAAGAAGGTTAATGCTGCTAAGGTAACCTGCAAGATATGTGGCACTATTTTATCCAGAGGCAATCCTAATAGGAAATATAGCTTTGGAAATGCCACTTTAATTAGGCATGTCCAGAGAATACATCCAAATAACTATGCCAGGGAGAGTGTCAGGGACCTGGCACGGAATTTACCAAGAGATGGTGGCAGCACCTCCACTGGTGGAGCAACACCTTCAGGAACACCACGTGGAAGAATGGTCCCTAACGTGCAGCCGGTCTTTGCAGGCATAACATTTCTATGCGTGGACTGTGATGAACTGCTCTGTTATGGGGAGCAGAGCGTTGAACTAATTGCTATGAAGAGACAGGACCACCGCTGCCCTCCCCGTCCCTAATTTTTCGCAATTTGTTGCTCCTGTTGAGCAGTTTTGGAATCCCTGTTTTTTTTTCCCCTGAAAAAAATCCCCCAAAAATATAAAATCATTATAAAAAAGTATAAAAAAATATTTAAAAAAAAGAAAAAACAAGCATTTACAATGCAACGGTTTCGCCTTATCAAAAGTTAGAGCTATTGGCATTGTAAATGACAAAATTTATTTGTGTGTTGGTTTTGAAAACAGATAAATAAATGGCATTGTCATTTACATTGCCAATAGCTTAATCTCTCGCAAACGTGAGACCTATTTTACCCTACTGGACGAGCTCAGCAGACAGCAATTACTACCACACACACACACCCAGAGCCACAGACACCCAGAGCCACACACACACCCAGAGCCAAACACACACCCAGAGCCAAACACACACACACACACACACACACAGAGCCACACACACACACACACACACCCCCAAAGCCACACACACACCCAGAGCGAAACTAGTATCCGGCACCTTGGTGGATCCTTGTTTTATCTACTAATAAGTGATCCCACAGAGTGTGTTTTTTATAAGACATTATACGGTCTGGTAGAAGCGATTGACTTGTGAAACAAAAAAAGCCAAGACACTACGATAGCCAAGAACAAACTCTGGTGCAACACAACAGACCCAAGCATGGCTACTAACAGATGGCAAGAGTAGACCCTATGTGGCCCCCAAAAGACTAACACACAGAACTCAAGAAACCTCACACAGCCCAGGACTGACCATCATATAACTGTCAACAGACCCTCACATACTTGATAGACCCTCACACACTTCGATAGACCCTCACACATACCTCCAGGGACCTTTATGGAGCCTAAAACAGACCCTCTTCTATAGCCCCCAAAAGACCCTGGCATAACTCATCAAACTCACACATACCTCAGCAGACCCTCACTGAGCCCAGAGAGACCCCCACATAGCTTAACACCCATACCTGAATAGACTCTCACAGAACCCTAAGCAGACCTTCACTTAACCCTAAGCAGACCTTCACATAACCCTAAGCAGACCTTCACATAACCCTAAGCAGACCTTCACATAACCCTAAGCAGACCTTCACATAACCCTAAGCAGACCTTCACATAACCCTAAGCAGACCTTCACATAACCCTAAGCAGACCTTCACATAACCCTAAGCAGACCCTCACATAACCCTAAGCAGACCCTCACATAACCCTAAGCGGACCCTCACATAACCCTAAGCGGACCCTCACATAACCCTAAGCGGACCCTCACATAACCCTAAACAGACCCTCTTACACAACCGTACGCAGACCCTCAGGCTAAGCAGAACCTCACACCTAACAAAAGCCCATCACATCCCGGAAAGGTCTTCCATAGAGCCCTTAACAGACCCAGACTGTAACAAGCAAGCACCTGGAAGCCTCTGAGTTCAGGCGCTGTAACTATGAAGCGTGGCCATCTTCAGACATCTATCAACCCATCCATATGCTACTGTGTACGGTGGCATGCGAGGGTGTAACAATACAGCCGGATTCAAACATGCAGGCAAAGCAAAATACAACGATGTGCAAAGACAACATTATACATCAAATGTCGAAAGGACAGAGAGTTCGTGCTGTGCACGAGCTGATGGAAAAGCGAGAGGCCACTCCCCCAAAAACCAGGAGAAGGGACAGGGGCGGCTGGTGACATTTGAAAGTGGTGAGTCGTAAACTAATTTGCATATTGCACCGCAGCTATCGAGCGCAGCGAGCGAGCCCGAACCACCTTGCATCCATCCATACATCATTCATGCATCCACCCATCTATCCACCCACCCATCCTGCATCCATACATCATTCATTCATGCACCCATCCATCCATCCACACATCCATCCATCCATCCACCCATCCATCCATCCACCCATCCATCAATCATGCATCCACCCATCATGCATGCATCCATGAATGCATCCATCCATACATCATTCATGCATCCATCCACCCATCCATCCATCATGCATCCACCCATCATGCATGCATCCATGAATGCATCCATCCATACATCATTCCTGCATCCATCCACTCATCCATCCATCATGCATCCACCCATCATGCATGCATCCATCCATCCATCCATACATCATTCATGCATCCACCCATCCATCCACCCACCCTGCATCCATACATCATTCATTCATGCATCCACCCATCCATCCATCATGCATCCACCCATCATGCATGCATCCATCCTGTGCTGCGCCTACCTGAGCTGCTGGCGCCTGGTCCATTCAACAAGCAAGGGTTTTGTGGAGATGAGTCCAGGATCACACAGAGTGTCGGCGAGAAACTGAGGAGACCAGCACCGAGGAATTTCCCGGCGTAATCTCAAAGGCACAGCCACTAAACTGCAACACTAACATGCATCTGTATTCATGATACCCCCCTCTCTCTCTCTCTCTCTCTCTCTCCCACCCCCAGCCACTCCCCTCCACACCATGCCGCCACTCTTTATTCTGGACTCAGAGGGCGCAGACAGCAGTCCAGACCACCCGTCAGACACGCACGACCGCAGCATGAAAGATGCACAAGTGTTAAAAGGAGGAGCCAGTACCTTCTTTCCCTGGTCGGCGCTCACTTCCCCAGGGGTCCCTCTTAGTGAGGGCAGGCGGGGCAGGGCTGCGAGGAGGGCTGGTGAAACACTGGAGCTCTGTGCCTGTGCCTCGCTGCCTGGCAGCAGTGTGTATATATAGCCGGTGTTTGTCTGTGTCTGTGCACGAGCGGGAGGGGGCGGTCTGTGAATAAGTCCGCTTCTCCGGGACTTTCTGTCCTGCACCCCTTTCCCAAACTGCCATGAGACAAGCTGGCATTGCAAAAATGCACCGGGTGCCTGAGTCAGGCTCGGCGCGAGTCCCCTCAGCCGGGGAGGGGTACAACTTAAGCCAGAGGGCGAGATTGAGCCCCCGGAGTCAGGAGTGCCCTCCTACCCGGGATGAGCAGGCTCTAGAGCAGCCTTAGGAAGTGTTTGAGAAACGGCCGTTTTTATTAGGATCAAAACATATCAGGACACTTTACTAAGTGATGTGAAATTATAATTTTTTGCTGAAACCCTTATGCGCTATACAGTTCTACTATCAAATTTAGTGGTCAATTCAATAAGAAAAAAATGTGCTGTCTGTAAACGGCAGTACCCTACCACACCGTAGTAATATCTTGGCGACTGTGTGCTCCAAAGTTAACACCAGCTGGCTACATACCACACCTTTACTACTCTTGCTTAGGTAACTTGGGTGATGTCGATTTTTTGACATCACCCCCACTTTGAAAATTGTTCCAGCACCAATGTATACATCTGTCCAGAACTCCAGGCCGAACGAAGACGCCTCCTTAGGAAGCATTTATTAGCCCTTGGGGTCCGCACCTGTAGACGCTTTCACAGAGTGCATGAAACCAACAGACAAGGCACTCAACACAGGATTCGTTAAACACCTGGTGTTTGCTAACAAGGCTGAGGCTGTCCGCCCCAGTTACATCCAGCCTTGCCATCTAGTGACTGGCAGAACAGGATGTTGAGAAATGGCATAATTACTGTGAACTAACTGACGAAACTAGAACCCGTCGTTTCACAACTAGTTTTACATTTAATTTGTTAGGAGTTGTGGGCCCCTTCCCTGGTAAACACGTTTTAAAGATTGCTCAAACGCATTTTTTTTAGTTCTCTAGGACTGTACAGCACATCACGCATTTTATTTGCTCCATGACTGCACACATTCCAACGAGAAACATGAGAAGTGACCCCGCCCACGGCAGCAGTAAAACTATTCGCACATTATTACCACTGCCCTTGGCACTAGAAGTGTTAAAGCCTCATTGCAAGCAGAAATTGGGGTTTTTTAAGCTTTTGGCTCGTCACTATTTTTTACTGTACAACATGATCTTATGGCTTGAAATTTGTACATGATTGAATGTTGCCCCTTGGAGGTAAAGTACCAACGTTACCAAGAGATTACACGGAAGAACGAGTACTGCCTCTTTCAATCTAGCTTTGCAAAACGTATATATTCGATTGTTGTATTTTATTTTAGAGCAACATAGGCATTTTCAAATAAGTCTAGGCACATGCATGGAAAGCAGCTTTCACAGCTTCCCATGAGTGCTTACACATATAAACATTTCTGCACTTCTCAGGAAGACGGCAATACTTTCAATAGGAGAATACTAGCACTGTGTAGTACATACGATATTTCCATTTAAATAACTGAATTGATGAATACACACACGCGTTTTGTTATGCCGGCACGAGAGCACGCTGCCGTTCGATCTGACCATGTGCAGATTAGGATCATGTAGAACAAATGCTGCACGAGCATTAAGCTGTTCATAACTCGTCAAGACTCACCGCATAGTTTATCACCGATTTTTATTGTTTGTCTAAAGGGATTTCCGCACGCACACGTGACTAGCAGGAAAAGAGTTTGGTTAATGCATTTCCCCTTTTCCTGGAAAGCATTCTTCAGCACCGCAGAAAGTCAAACGAAGCGTAAAACGTTTGTTATACTATGCAGACCCAAACACACATGCGCCTTTAAGAAATACTGAGAAGCTATGAAAGGGGAAAAAAAAGCATTTACAATGCAACGGTTTCGCCGATTCAGCAAAATGATCTTGCACTGACTCGCGGACCGGAAATAAATCATCCACCAATAGTGCTGAGTCACTGATAATAGGTACCAGTGACGCCATCTCACCGGTGCAGGCGGGGCAGGGGCAGTATTGTTCTACGAGGAATAGCCAGTTCTAGCCTTAAGGTATTCCTTATCACCTGCAGTTAGCATCCTTGCTGCTAGCTCTGACAAACAAGCACAAGCACCACGAGCACACGGACAGCGGGAGGGGGGCGGGAAAGGAACGGAGAGCGGGCGGGAACGGACAGCGGGAGGGGAGGGTCGGGAACGGGATCAAAACAAACGTACGTAAACATACAAAGTGAAAACATATTTATAAAGAAAATGCTCCTTACCTGATCGCTTCGTGGGAACTCAAATCTTGCAGCCAACTCCAACAACAAACACTTGTAGAAAGAAGAAAACAGGGCGACTCGAAAAAAAAAAATACACACCCACCGCCGTGATGACAATCAGAAGTGGGTGGAGAGCGAAAGAAATCGCGGGAACGCCCCCGAATCTGGTCCGGCTCCCAATGGCTAGCCTCCATTTATGGAGCTAGCCAATGGGAGCAGGGGGCGAGTCCCTGTTCCCCACTGTAAGACATAAGGTTTTTCTAGCGCAAGCGCACTTCGTGCGCATTTGCTAGTCGAAACCTAAAAAGTTCTTTTCAGAACTACCTCCAATTCTCAAAAAAGAGCTGTATTTTCACTCTAATTTTTGACAGTTTTTCCCCGTGGTGCGCTCAGGGTACGCGTACCGGAGGGCGCACCTGTAAGTGCACCCGGCGCTTACCCCGTGATTTATTTTTTTTAAAAACACGTTTTTTTGCCCTTAAGAATCCTTTTAGGCCCACCTCAGAAAACCTAGGGGGTCAGGGGGTGCCTACTCTGCCCCCTTTTGGTCATTTCCCCTTTTGTTTTTGCCACCTCTTGTGTCTCGATCCTACCGTGACACAAGATGGCGGCCGCTCCGGACTGTTTAGAATGTTGACAGACACCCGAGAGCCAATCAGCTTTCCGCGTAGCGCGCTGGTACGCGTACCGGGGCGCGCATATAGATATATATATATTTTTTTTTAACCTAAATTACTTACAATCCACTGGAGCGCATATCTTGAGACATAGCAAAGGCACATCGGGCTACCAGTCCCTACAATTTTGCCAAGTTTGGTGGAAATCCATTCAGCCGTTCGGGCTAAAAGGGAGTCCAACCGCCCTATGGAAATTAACATGGGGAAAACACGTTTTGGGACCCCCCTTTTATCTCGGCCCCCGCTTGACAAATCCCCCCCAAACTTTCAGGGAAGGAGCAGAGCGGAGCGGGCCATCTTCTTTGAAAAATTCGCGAAGACTCGTCCACCGGCGCCAAAGTTATTCCCAATAGAATGTTGTGGATTTCCTATGGAAAACAATCCGAACTATAACTACCTACTGGCGACCGCAAGTAGGTGATATATATATATATATATATATATATATATATATATACACACACACACATATATTACACACACACTTATATATGTATATATATATATATATATGTATATATATATATATATATATATACATATATACACACACATATCTATATACATATATATTGTTATTTTTCAAGGGAAAAAACAAAGGTTACAGGGACGTTATAGTTAGGCTGACATTTCACTCGTACAATACAGAGAAATTTAGTCGCTATAGATAGCTGAGCTCAGCCTAACTATAAGGTTCCTGTAACCTTTGTTTTTTTAGGTGAATTTCTAAAGTTTTTTTAAATGTTAATTACTAACAATAACGTTTTTGGAACCTGTGGTTTTTTCAGTGAATTTCTAAGGTTTTCTAAATCTGATTTCCTAACTATAACGTTCCTGAAGCCTGTGGCTGATTCAAATGGTCACAGGTTTGACTCCCGATGAGTCAACTCCTCATTCTTTCTAGGCCAATATTAAGTACCAGCAACCTCTTTTATTCAGCTCCAGGATACCAGAGGTGAATGTGCATTTTCATAAATATACCTTAACTATGCCAGTATTACCTCATTTGCTTTTGTTTGCATATCAGAAATATGAGGAGTAATACAATGTTTTGCGAAGTAGCCGACATGTCAAAGAAACAGCCACTTATGGCTAGAAGATACCCTATAATTTTACATTTGAACACAGGATAGAAGCACCCAATAAACCCATGAAGATTAACCTTATAATTCAAAATGTTGCCATATCTGCCCATGTAGGCATTTTTTCTTTTATTTCAATAGCAAAACAAAACGGGTCTTATTGTCAGCTGTTTTTTTTTAACCCACAATGGTACCGGATAGTGAAAATTGGAAACTGAGATTTGGGAGGAGACGTGCTGGTTACAGTGTGCAAAAGGATCTTGTGAGCATGGATAAAACTTTAGACTGCTTGAGGCACAGCATTGCAGCATGTTTTAGAGCATTATAAGCTTTTATGAATTACTCTCCCCTCAGCTATAGCTCTTGCTATTATGTTGTTTGCAAAGCTAAGTTGGGTGAGTTTTCATGGAGTCAAGTCAGCATGGGTAACCTAGATTTTACTGTTCGACAAAAACAAGGCAGTAAGCAAAAGTCTTAAATATCATATGGCTGCTTTAATTACTTTTGAAAACACTTTAAAAATTGGAGTTGTCACACAATTACAGGTCCGCGGTGCAGCAAAACCTCATGGCCTACTTTAATCACTATGCAAGCCTAGGTGTGGAAACGGTGACTTTGCAGTTTAATGGATAATGACAACTGGCCCGGATTCAGAAAGATTTTTAAGATTTTGTTGTGACGTATTTTTAAAGTATCTCTGGCTTATTGTTGACTAAGCCATGAGTACTCCTGACTTGCCCCTGCAATACAGGAGTAAGTTAAGGGTACTTGCTACAAGGACAATCACACACACTAAGCAAAATCTTTATGGATCAGGTCCATTTAGGAGATGAACGCTCAATGGAAAAATAGGCCCAGTCGTATATGCCGTGTTTTTGGTCTGATATTGTCATTGAGTAGTGTCGGTTGGTACATAGTTGGTGGTCCTCATAGCTTCCTAGCATTCCATAGGTGCCAGGATTGTGTACGTTTTATAACGGTGCCTAAATTAGTGAAGTAGTATCTCCATCGCGTAAAAGCAGCGTCCAATCTTGAAATGGAATATTTCCAACTGAGCAATGGTAAGTTCAGTACTATTGGAATTCATTTCATTAAACTTTATTCGGTTCTCAAAATAAAACCCATAAAAGTTACATTTTATCGTTATAAAAACAGGGCGGACGAAATACACACGATCAGAAGAGTACAATTGGCCCGTAAATCAATTAGAAGTTTAAAGGAACAGTGTACATCATATTATTATAATAAAATCCATTCTTAGAAATACACAGCATCCAGGACAGTTAAGAATCCCGACATTTCCTGTACCTTAAGGAGCATTTTAAAAAACCAACAGTAAGCGGAATGTGTTCAGGCTTTAAAAGTTGCAAATAGAAAAGAGCTGGGCGAACCTGCGAAAAGTTTAGCTTTTTTAAAAGGGATTTTAAAAACAACCTCCAGAGGGGGCTTCATTTTATAAAAATGACAAAAAAAGACAAAGTGTAGCAGGTCCTGTGGAGACACATTGTCGCAGCCACAGGGTGCTAACACCTGGCCTTTGTGGCTCCACTTAGGTATTGCTAATAAAAGATGGAAGTAATCCAGTCTAAACCTGACCAGCAGGAATCTTATGTGCATTAACAAACGCCACATGAGATATGGCTCCATAGTGAGAGAAGTTCTGAGCATTAGATGTTTACGGACACCATTTTTCAACAGTTCCTGCTCCTCGCGTTTGATCTGCTTGCGCGTTATGAAAGATTCCTTCACAAGGGCCACGTCTGCCTTGGTAATGCGGTCAGGTGTTAAAAAGAGGTCCAAACGGCCCAGCTCACTAAAACACCCCTTTAGGTAATTAAGCCATGGTATTGCAGACATGTGGTCCAAGCTCAATGACTCTTTCAATATTTTATGAGTAAGGACAAGATCTTTATTTAGCCAGCTTTTCAGCCAGAAAAGCAATGGGCGCAAACCCAAGGTGTCACTGATGTATGCAAGACCGGTTTCTTCATGAACGGAGAGGTTCGCTGCCCCTTGCGGGACCTCCAGCAACTGTTTTAAAAAGCTGTTTTCGGTCACCTGAATCCCTTCCACTCTGGTGTATCCCCACAGCTCGCTCCCATAAGTGGCTATGGATACACTCCTGGCTTGGTAGATTTTCAGCACTGCAGCCACTTGGCGGTTGCCCATTTTCGCTGTGAAGCTGAGAATCGCTGCGTTACACCTAGACACCTCCCCTCTCTTCTTCTTAATTAGGGCTTCCCAGTTCAGGAGAACATCCATTAGGACATCAAGGTAAGAAAAAGTGGGGAATATTGGTACTCTCGCTCCGTTTACCATAAAGGGATACTGGCGCTTTGGACGGGGCCGTACCTGCATTATGTATGATTTTGCATTATTTATGCCAGGTCTCTCTCTGCCATAAACTCTCGAAATGTATCAAGCAGGATTTGCAGGCTTTTGGGGGTACGCGCCAGGAGAACCGTGTCGTCTGCGTATAGCAAGACGGGCAGTCCCCTGCATCCAACGTACGGAAAATCAGCCCCAGTTTCCTGCAGGGTCCAGTCCAGATCATTAATGTACAAGTTGAAAAGAAAGGGGGCTAAAATACACCCCTGACGTAACCCCCTCTCTGTATTAAAATCCCTTGCGACCCTTTGGTCTTGAGAGTACCTAATATTTGCCCTGGTGTCTCTGTGTAGGTCCCTCAGGAAGTCCACCAAGTTAACTTCACCCCCATGGCCTCCATGGACTGCCACAGCCCTTCCCGATTAACACAATCGAAGGCACAGGACAGGTCCATGAAGGCCATGTAGATCGTTCCCTGGCGGGCAATGGTGTACTTTCCGAGGGTGAGGTAGAGATTGACACGTTGTGCCACAGTTGAGCATCCTGGGCGAAACCCAAACTGCACGTCGGATATGATCTTGTTCTCTTACGCCCAGGTGCTCAATCTGCTCAGCACTACTCCTCCTACAACTTTTACCACCGAATCAATGAGGGAGATTAGTCTATAATTCGTGGTGCAGTTGCCATCTCCCTTCTTAAAAACTGGTACTATTGTGGACGTTCCCCAAGATTCCGGGCACCCAACCTTTGCGGCCGCGTTCAACACAGCCACCAATACTGACGCCCACAGCGAGGGGTTAGATTTAAAAAGGTCAGGAGGGACACCATCAGGGTCTGTGAGCCTTCTCACAGGTAAGGTTAGTGATACCGTCCTCCACTTCTTGTACAGTAAATACAATCTCGTTCCCGTACTGTGGACTTGGCTGCAGCTCGGACTCAGGTGTTAAACTTTTAAAAATGGCACTAAAATGGGCCACCCATTCCTCCTCTGTTATATTTGTACCTAGGTCCGCAGGCTTATCTGTTAAAAAAAAGTGGGCTATTAATAATGTTCCAGAATCTGGAACTGCTTGATAAGGTCAAAGGGTCTAGAAGCTCTCGCCAGGTATCCTCCTTTAATTCCCTTTTGCGGATACTTATCTGCTTTTTATAATTGGCATGTGTGGAGCGGATCAAAGCATTGTCCCTAGGAGTGGTTTTTAAAGCGGCCTTAAGTACTCTGGCGGCTTTAGAGCATGAACGGTCAAACCATTTCGGGTTGCCAGAAATCTTGCTCTGACCTGGGACAGATAACAGGGTCCCTACTTTGGGAATTATTCCTTTAAAAGCATTCATTATGCCCGGGGCTGTAGAGTCTGGGTTCAGGCAGTAAAAGAATTCAGCCTTACAGGATTCTTGTAAATTTTCGTAAAAAAGAGATGGTGTTACCTGAGTCCATTTAAGGTGTCACCTACCACTGTTAGTCTTAAGAGTTCCCACCACTTGTACATACGCCTTCCTTTTTAATAAGTTCTCACCTAATCTAACACATACGGGGTTATGGTCACTAAAAGAGCTTTCCATGATTGTATAACCCAATACTTGGATATGGAAGTTTTTAGAAGTTAGGATGTGGTCTATAAAGGATCCACCGTTACGCCCTTTAAAGGTCGGGATGTTTTGTGTGCTCAAATGGGGTAACAAGCTCATAGTTAAGAAAAGATCAAATTCATTGAGCATATCATTTAGGGCATCCCCTTGTGTAGAGTGCTGCCCCTTAAACCGCGGCCAACCCAGTTCACACAATTTGGAAAGTCCTGGGTCACCACATGGATGGACATTAAAGTCCCCCACAATCATTATGCTATTTCTTTGGGGACCACAGTGCCCACGAATTTATCCAGCTCAGCTATCTTGCAGCCCTCTTCTCTATTAACCGCGTTATAAAAATTGATCAGGCATAGGTTGAGATTTCCTCGTTCAATAACGATGGCCTGTAGGTCTCTATTTGTAGAGGAGATGGGCTTGATCCTACAATTCAGAGACAGTGCTCTCCCTCTAGCTGCAGGGATTGCAGGAACAAAGAAGGCTTTATACCCCTCTAAGAAGAGATTACACTCAACCAGCCAAGTCTCCTCGAGGCATATAACAGAAAAATTGCTTATAAACTGAACCCAAACTGGGTCTGAAAAGTTTTCGGCAAATCCAGCTATGTTCCACGATAGTACATTAAAATTATGGATCTTGCAAGGGGCTACTAAGGGATCTATATTTATGTCCTGGAGTGATGTAGTCATAGAAATTCCTGGCAGTTCGCAGGCTGTTTCCCCTTTAACCAATGCGGGATCTGTTGGTGTTACACTAATTGGTTCCGCTAATACTGTGAACGGGGACTCAGTACCCGACAGCTGTAAAAGTGTTTACAAATGGCTGGGCCAACTGGACTGGTTGGGCCATGCTCTTACATAGTCAGTCACAATCGTTTAATACTGATAGGGCGTCAAATCTATTCTGTCCCTGGGTAAAAACACCCCAAGAATTAGCCCTATATCTCCAGGACCCAAATTGATTTTCTTTGTTCTGGTAATACTCCCTGCTCTTCTCTACCCTATAAAAATATCCAAGGGGTAGTACCTATATTCCTTGATCGTTATATAAAGGGCCAGCTGTGGCCTCCCCAAGGATTCTCTTGGCATAAGCAGGATTGCTGAAGTTCACCACTATGCAGTCCCCCTACCCAGTTTCCTGGAGCCTCCTACCCAGGCAACTCGTCGAACCATGATGATGTTATGAGCGATGTTAGGACCTACAGAGGTGTTCCGATTCAACCAATGCATTACTTTGTTTTTTAGCTGGTCATGTTCTTCAATTGCCCCGTTCATGAGTGGCAGGACGTTTTCCAGGATTACCACCAGTGGGGTTGATTGGGGGGGCAGGTCAATGGTTACTAAGTTATCAGGGACAGCGTTGACTTGTACCTGCTGCAAAACTCCTACCTTTTCCACAACTTTGGTCTTTGTTCCCGCCCTTTCTGCTAAGTCTATTTGTCGACCCCCACAGGGTTTTGTCCCTCAGCTCTGCTTCTCTATTACTTCTACTGTGATCCGGGACACAGGTGTTTTGTCTGCTTCAGTCCTCATCCCGCCTCGTAACAGGCTCCCTCAAGGCATTTGCGGCAGACGATACAGCTGCAGCTATACCTCCCGGTTGAAATGAGGATTGTATATATTTATGCTGAGCGGCTATGATCTGTTCAATGTTATGAAGCTTCGTGAAAATTGGGCCTAGTTTCTCCTCTATTATACTGGTAAGTGTGGATTTAAAAACTTCTATTAGTGAGGAGTCGGGCCCTGTCTGTGCTACCTGTGGGAGAGGTGTGGCGCCGCGGCCAGGGCGACTGACGCTGGAATCTGGGGATCAGGGTTCGATCCCTGGCTCCGGCGGCAGGTTAGCCCAGCACCATGTGACTCTGGGCAATAGCTCGCTTAATCTTCCCGACGGCCCCCAGCGCCTAGAGACCCTTACGGGTGATTGTGCGCTTTACAAATGTGGATTATTATTATTATTACCTGGACATGACACGTTGATTTTAGATTTTTTAGCTTGACTACCCATTTCTTTACCCTTCCTTTTGGTGCCAGCAGCAGAATGCCGGACCCCCCCCAAATGTTGTGGTGAGTTGGGCCTGGTAATAGCCTTGGTGTTACTACGGGTATTAATTACGGAACTTGTCCCCCCGTCCTTATTTACCGGGATAGGTTGGGTCGGTTGAGCAGCCCCTTGTTTGTTGGATATAATAACAACGGGAATTAAGGGAGTTGGTGTAAAACCCATCTCTAGCTCCACGCCTGAGGAAAGCACCACCATGTTAGGGGTGCCGTTTACAGTGCCATGCATGGAGGTAGGGGTTTCTGGTTCCCCCGTACAGATGGTGGGGTGGGCCAACTCTCCCTCTGTTAGCAGCCCTGTACATGTGGGTGCAGATCTTGATAGCCGTCTATTAACTAACTCTATCTCCCTATATATAGCTGTGGCCGCCCTGGACAGGTATGCATCCAGCGTGGTCACAGGAGTTTTAATATTTCCCACTGCATCGTCCCGGTTTTGCCTGTGTTTTACGCCTCACCATCTTTTCATGTTTGGCTTGTCAGGCTCCTCTACAATACAACAATGAGCCCCCCTTGAGAAAGACAAACTTAACAAGTATCTAAAACAGTGCGTGAATACTATACAGTGCTACCCCCATAAGGCACTCCTAGATTCCAGTTCTAGATCAAAATCAAGTTCAGGTTCAAATTTCGAAAAGAAAAGTCCACATTCACTGACCCACGATAGTGTTTCTTCCTCTTTCAAATGGTCAAGGGGGTGGCCCAGCCCAGCCTCTGTCTGTTGCTGACGGGCGCAGACGGGCTTTGAGGGCTTCAGTCGCCCTTTGCTCCAGTCCCTGTGCTGCGCGCCGCGAGGCCCTCTGGGTGTTGAAATCCGGGGCCTCCCGAGTCACAGCACACCCCTTGCCTCACGCACCTCTGCCTAACAAGCAGGAAACAGAAGAGCCCCACAGCGCCCAGGCAGAAGGAGCCCTCAGAGAAGTCAGGTAGGGGCAGTAAAATCCAAGTTGGTGGCCAGCAGCGTCCCGCGCTGTGAGAGTGGGCGGTGGAGTGTGAGGGCTTCAGTCGCCCTTTGCTCCCGTCACTGTGGTGCGCGCCGCGAGGCCCGCTGGGTGTTGAAGTCCGGGGCCTCGCAAGTCACAGCACACCACTTGCCTCACGCACCTCCGCCTAACAAGCAGGAAACAGAAGAGCCCCACAGCGTCCAGGCAGAAGGATCCCTTAGAGAAGTCAGGTAGGGGCAGTAAAACCCAAGTTCGTGGTCAGCAGCATCCCCATTGGAATTCTGTACCACCCTCCACTTTGGCCAAGTTCAGTCGTTTTATAGCTAATGTCCCCACTTATAACTTATTTATTAACGCTAGGAAAGTACTTTCCATAATGATTGCAAATTTAATGCCTGCTGTTGGATGTACGAGACTGCCAACCAAGGCCCTTTTAAAAACATTTCGGATTTAGGAACATCAGCAAAACTCTTTGAATTCTTTACACATGCTTATAATTGATGTTTGTAAAGCAGGAAGTCATGTATGAACCATAAAGCTAGTAATGCTAAAACATAATACAGCTAGTGTTGCTGAAACATACTACAGCTATTGCTGCTGAAAAATACTACAGCTATTGCTGCTAAAACATACTACAGCTATTGCTGCTAAAGCATAATTCACCTATTGATGCTAAAACATAATACAGCTCCTTCTGCTAAAACAGAACACAGCTAGTGCTGCTAAAACATAATACAGCAACTGCTGCTAAAACATAATACAGGCAGTGCTGCTAAAACAAACTACACCTAGTGCTGCTGAAACATAATACTGCTAGTGCTGCTGAAAGCATAATAGAGCTTGTGCTGCTAAAGAAATATATGGACCCTGTTTTCATGCACGCCACAAGCTCATTACAGGCTCCAGTCTTTCTTGGGAAGGTAGCTGATGATTATGAGACCATTTTCATTGAATTATTTTAGGTTTTGTGATGCATTAGGTAGTCTGATTAATTCAGTAAGTACTCCATGGCACACTATACATTGAAAAGAGTGCCTTTAGGCTCTGTCTTCGCAGTGCACATTGTAAACCCTGGTTAATAACGACTATTAAACACAATGCAAAATTACAGTAAGAACGTTGAAACTACAAAGAATATGACAAATTCATTCCTCATTTACTTGCACATTTTAGAAAGAAGCTGCAAAAATAATCAAGCAACATGCATCATATCACTCCTGGTGCAGTTATGAAGGCATTATTTGAATAACATTATTTTTATTAATCATTTCATTTCCTTTAGGTTGTAGACAAGCCCTATCTGGTCATGTATTGCATTTCCAGTGTTTATTAAATAGCACGAAAGCCCAACCATGGGTGTGTGTGGTCGTTCACCAATGGCATGAGAAGTAACAGTAGATGTTGTAGTACCCAGCATAATGTGCTGCATGGCTAAACACTATGGAGGTCCCAAATACGAGACCAATTGGCTATGCCAATACTTGTTTAAGTAGTCGCATTGGCAGAGAGGTGGAGAAAGGGGGCTGGGTCATGGACCAGCTCTTGGGAATTACGCTGCATAGGACTTACAGGAGGTACAGGGAGGGCTTTTTGGCCCCCAAGGCCCCTCAGAGGTAAAGTGGACTTCATCCGCCAACCAGTAGCGTGCCAGGAGATGCGTTAGCACATTGGCGGAGAAAGGGGTACGTAGCCTCGGATGACCTCTTAGCAATACCAATGTGTGGAACTTAATGGAGGTAACAGGAGGGGGAGTAGGTCCCAAGGACGACCTTGGGGGACAACCGTCCCTCCCATTACCTCCAGTAAGTCCCACACAGCAGGATTTTGGAGTTCTCATAGCAGGTTACACACCCTTTCACCACCACTTTGCAAACGTGCCTACTGGTGCGCTCCTGGTTGAGGGATGAAGTCCACTTTACCTCTGAGCGACCTTGGTACCCAAGAAGCCCTCCTGGTACCTCCTGTAAGTCCTATGCAATGGAATTCCTGAGCGCTGGTCAAAGGCCCAGCCACCTTTCTCCACCACTCTACAAACGTGACTGCTAGCTAGTTAAAAAAACCTTAGAAATTCACTAAAGAAACAAAGGTTGCAGGGACGTTATAGTTAGCAAATAGAATTTAGAAAACCTTACAAATTCACAAAAAAACAAAGGTTACAGGGACATTATAATTAGAAAATAGAATTTAAAAAAACCTTATAGTTAGGGTCAGATTTTACTCCTACAAACCAGAGAAATTCAGATGTTATAGTTAACTCAGCTGACTATAACTCCTGCAATGCGCGGCTTATGACCTAACATATTATATCACTCATGACATGGTCAGTGACATCACTGATGACATCTCAAATGACATCATCCAAAGCATATCTGGCCGACCCACTCGCACCCATATAGAATCTTTTATACACCCACTGCCACTTCCACACAATCATTCACAAACCCAACGGAAACACCCTCTACGCCGGGACCAGAGCCAAAATTCAGAGACTCCAGCGCATCCAGAACGCCTCCGCACGACTCGTCCTGGACATCCCCTGACACAGCCTCATCTCTGGCCACCTGAGAGACCTACACTGGCTCCCCGTTAGCAAGAGGATCACGTTCAGGCTCCTCACCCACGCACACAAGGCTCTCCACGATCTGGGCCCCAAGTACCTCAACAACCGCCTGACCTTCTACACGCCCACCCGCCAGCTCCGATCAACCAGCCTCGCCCTCGCCGCCGTACCACGCATCCGCAGAGCCACTGCCGGAGGAAGATCCTTCTCCTACCAGGCGGCCAAGACATGGAACTCCCTCCCCATCCACCTTCGGCTGACCCAGGACCATCTCTCCTTCAGGAAGCAACTTAAGACCGGGCTTTTCGAGCAGTAGCGGTCCCCTCTCCCCCAGCGCGCTATACAAATGCTATGATTGATTGATTTAAGAAGCCATACCAATACTTACACAACCACTCACTGATTCATTGATCTACACTCGCTGACCCATACTGCCACTCATAGAACCACTCACTCATTATTACAGCCATTGACATACACCCATATAGGCAGTCACACACTGAGTGAGGCAACCATAGAACTACTCACACACCTAGACACTCACACATACAGTCAATCTCACAGACACTTACTCACCCAAACAGTTACACACCCACCCACCTACTAACTCATACAAATAGTAACACATACTCACTCAGTTATAGTCACTGACCGAAGCATGCACTCATCCATTTAGCCACTCTCACATTCACTCACACATACAGTCAATCATAAACCCCGTCACTTACGTATACTGCCTTTCACATACTCAGTTAATCACCCATACTGACACATGCACTCAATCACTGACACAGCCATACAGACACTCACTCACCCATACAACTTCTCACACACAAGACAGTGCCCCATACTGCCACTGACTCACCCACTCATTAATTCATATAGGCAGTCACACACCTCCTCATCCACAGACACCCAGACAACCATAGAGGCGGTCAGAGAACAAATCAATCACCCATATTGCCATTCACATACCCACTAACGCACTCATACACCCAATTAGAAATCCACTGACAGACAGATACACACATTCACATAACCAGTCACTCATCCATACATTCACTGAGATACCTAATCACTCACTTACAGTCTCTCACGCACCCACTAAGTCTTCAATATAGTCACTCATACACACACTGATTCACCAATACACCTTGATATATATTTAACACACACTTTTTAAAAACACTCACAGTCACTGAATGATATCATCAGTGATGTCAAGGACCATGTCATCAGTGATGGAATATGTGAGGTCATAAGCAGTGCATTGAGGGGGCGCAGGTAATAATTAACTCAGCTAACTACAACGGCTGAATTTCTACTATAACGTCCCTGTAACCTTTGCGTTTTTTTGGGACAATTTCTAAGATTTTTAAATTCTATTTGCTAACTAAGTTTCTGCAACCTTTGTTTTTTATTGAATATATATATTTTACCTACATGGCGGTTGCCAGTAGGTAGTTATAGTTAGAACCTAGTTTCCATAGGAAATCCGCAACATTCTATTTGGAATAACTTTGGCGCCGGTTGACAAATACACGCAAAATTCTCCAAGAAAATGGCCTGCTCTGCTCCTTCCCTGAAAGTTTTGGGGTGATCTGTGAAGCGGAGGCCGAGAAAAAAGGGGGGTCCAAAAACGTGTTTTCTCCATGCAATTTTCCATAGGGACCTTTAAGACGAGCTACACCCCGAACTGCTGAACGGAATTATACCAAATTTTTGGTTCGCAGATTATGCTTTTTGTTAAATGGTGTAAATCCGTTCAGTAGTTTGAGAAAATCTAAAGTAAAATCATAGATATATCTGTAGACGAAGTACCGTACGAGTACTGTCCGAGGATAGTGTGCGTACCATTAGGAGCACGAGCTGAATGCTAATTGGCTGTCGACTGTCTGTCAACACTCCCAACCAGGAAGTGTTGGCAGCCATCTTGTGCCTCGGTTGGCAACGAAAGAAACACGCAAAGGGGGCAGGGTAGAAACACCCTGACCCCGTAAGGCCTGCTCAGGGGGTCCCACAAGGACCCCCTAGGCAAAAAACATTTAAAAAAATGAAATAAAATAAAAAGTCGCGGTATACGCGTAAGGTACGCGTATGCTGTGAAAAAGAAGAAAAAATCTGAAGCCCGCTTTATTGTTAATTAGCCCCCGGGGGACCAAATCCCTGGGTTAATGTTTTTATTTATAATGGGTGTCCCAGAGGGGGGCCCACTCCTTTGGCCAGGCCTTGGCCGAAATCCTCTGTAATGAGATAACCAGACAAGAGGCACACCCCTCTCATACATCATGGCCAAGACCTGGAAAGAACTCCCCCCTGAGCATCAGATGAACCCCCACACTGAAAGCATTCAGGAAGAGCCGTAACACCTGCCTTTTCCAATGACGAAAGCTGCACAAATCCCCCCCACATACTCCCCCAGCGCTTGGAAATCCTCACGTGTGAATAGTGAGGTCTATACATCCCTAATTGATTAATTCATACGCCACCACAGTTTGTGTTTGAGTGTTAGGAACAGGACCTGCCATTGCTTTGGCTGTCTGTCACTCTTAAGGGTAGTGAAATGAGCTGTACTACCTTCTTTAATATACACAGAATCTCTTAGATTGGTTTGGTTTGGCTTCACGTCTGAGAGCTACTTTTAGGGTGCTGGTGAGCTACCAGTAGTTACCGAGCTAGTAGCTGGAGACCCCTGGTGTATATATAGTGAGTGGGGAATTGTAGTCCTGAAGCATAAATGTAAAGGTTATTACACCACAAAATGCATAATACATAGCACTTTCAATCAGTGCATTCCCTAAAGCCTGCCTCACTTCATGAGTACATGCTTACTGAGTGAATGATTACATTAATATACAGTAATAAAGAGAATTAAAAAGAAGTTTTAAAAAAAGGGAAGTTACTAGAATAATAAGTCGAATAAAAAAAGGGGAATGAATGTTAATACTCCTATTAAAAAAATAGTAACCTATAGAAATGCTTTACTAATAAAAATAAGTTTAAATAAAGCATTTTAGAAATTATACAAAAGTATGGAAAGAGGCACATTTACATCAACACGTGACATACTAAAACAGTGGAAATGAGAACACCTGTCAACTGAAAAGCGTGACTTAATAGTGGGAGGAGCAATACATTGATCCCATAGACTGTTAAGTAACCAAAAAGTATATAAACCACACCCGTGGGATGATTAGTTTTGTTTCAGAGAATCAATACGGGCGAAGAAACTACGAGCAAAGGAATGATTCTGAACTACGAAACATCTTCACATTATCTTTAATTTCCTCAGAGAGTACATATTGTTAATGTATATTTAAAAATACATAAAACCGTATGTACTTTCCAGAGGAGTTGGATGAATTTCTACGGAGAGTGGAAACAATATCGAAGAGAGCTAAATTATATGAATGGAAATATAGGTTATTTAATGAATTAGTACGTGCAAAGTATTGATTATGAGCAATGTCATAATTTTCACTTTATCTTTCATTTCCAGAGAGGGATCATATTGTTAATGTATATTTTAATTTATATTAAACTGTATGATCCTTCAACTGGAGTTGATTGACTTACAACTGACAATTTGTTTTTGTTTAGTATGCAAGTATTTCTTTATGATTGAAAAAATTACTAAAACCAAAACTCTATCTTCTAGAGTGAAATTGGGCTAAAAGTATTTATATTAAGTAGTGCTTTTTGCAAAATTCACTCGTGAAGAATAGGAGGATTATCTTCGGAGGCAGTTTTTTGAAAAAAAAGTAATATAATTGTGGTTTAAAATGTCATGATTGTTAAATGTAATAATGACATGAAATGTACATAAAAAAAGAAAGATGAAGTAGTGAGGGAGTGTTTGTCGTAGCACTTCTATTCTAATTTATCTGAAAGTAAAAGTCGGAGTTTTAGGAATTTTTCCTTCATGTTAATTTTTAATCCCATTTTCAGGTAAAACTGGTGTTTTAATTTGTTGTATGTGTGTAGGACCATCCAGCCGTGTGATCGTTTAGCTAATGTTTTCTTGTCCAGGATTGCAGATAGTAAACAAGTTGCCTTTGTCACAGTTTTTTGAATGTTAGATGGTTTACCTGAACGTCCCACAGTTCTCTTAAACCTAGATGTTTAATAGATTCCTCAAGGTAAACGCTTGCTGGTGTTGTTCCTGCACGGGAAATCTCCATCCAAAGTTGGTCGTTCAGGGTTCCCTTTTCATTGCCTTTAATTTTGTGCCAACATTTCACAAATGCTCCCATGCGTTCAAGGGACTGTTTTTGGAGCCCAAATTCCAGTCGTATATCGGCCGGGGAGACCATTTTCGGAAGTTGGAAAATTGCTCGGTATGCTTTAGATATTATATTATCGAGAGTTGTTGCATCTTTTCCCTTCAGCGCTTCGCTCCCATAAGTAATTGTTGGCTGGAGTTTTGCTTGCAAGATCCTTAACAGAGGGTCGAATGTCAGGTCTGGTAAAAGCTTCTTTAAGGGCTTTATAGCTAGGTAAGTTGTTACCCCCTTTCTCCGCAGGGCTTCTAATTGTGGTTTTGATGAATTGTTTTGGTCCAACATTACCCCTAGGTATTTATACATTACTCCTTGTTCCAAGCGATGACCATCAAGGAACCAGCTCAGATGTTTCTTCTTACGGTAATTAACTGCCATTATTTTTGTTTTGTTGTGGTTTATTTTTAATGCATTTTCTTGTGAGTATGTCTGAGTGACATTCAGTAGGTGCTGGAGACCTATTGGGGTCCTGCTTATCAGAACTAGATCGTCAGCGTAAAGCAGGTTTGACAAAGTAGAGTTCCCTATTTTTAGTGCGTGGGCTGCACAACTATCCAGCTTCGCTGGTAAGTCCGCTAGAAAGAGGTTAAATAGCATAGGGGCTAAGACGCACCCTTGTTTGAGTCCTTTAGAGGTAGGAATTTTTTTTTATATTTGTCGACCGTCTCCGAGCTTTATCCTGACCCATGTTTTGGTGTGTAAGTTCCTTAATTGAAGTAGAAGGTTTGAAGGAATCCCCCAGCCATCTAGTTTTTGCCAGAGTTTAATTCGATCTACGTGATCGAATGCTGCAACAATATCTATGAAGCAGAGGAAGAGCGGATAATTCCCCTGTTTAGCTGCGTCCATGAGGAGGGTCAGGGCCATTATGTTGGTTATAGTTCCTTGCTCTTTCCGAAATCCAGTTTGTGTTAATGGTATTATTTGATTCTTTTCAGCCCAGATGGTTATGTCGTTTAGAAGGAGTCCTGCAAAATATTTAGCCTCGATGTCGATCAGAGCTATTAGGAGGTAGTTTTTCGGCTCAGCCTTTGTTCCTTGTTTATAAATTGAGCTTCTTGATGGATATCAGGCCAAATAGAAATAATAAGGAATATAAACAGGCTATAGTCATTATTACCTTGATGTTCTTTGACCAAATATGGCCAGAGTTCAGAATCAGAACTCCTTGTAAAATTCGGTTAGGTATTGTTGCATGTAATTTAATTCCTCCAAAAAGCCAAAAGCATATGGTGCAATACAATAAAAATTAGTTCAAACAATATATGTTGTCAACAACATTAATCACAGCTTCGAAATAACGCTACAATGACCCAAATATCTTAGGAAATCTAGAATAGAATTACGTTAAAGCAAAACCAATGTGGACTGAGAGGGTCACACATATATTTTTGGCATGTTTGTATTAGTCTCCAAGTGAAAACCTAAATGTTACCTTCAAGATGAAGAAGCTCAACAGAATCTGTCTGCTCATCTGTTGGGTCTGTGCTCTGGAGCAGATGTAGTAAGTGGTCCATTTTTTCCTGTGAAAATGATCACAATACGTAAACTATGGTATAAATGCAAGTAGTCAAACTAGCAATGCAGACTGTTTCTGTTAATTATTCTTTTTTATGTAAGGAGAGTTCAGCAGATAACTTGCAATTTAAAGTAGCATGTCAAATGAAGGAGCTTGAAGGGATTAACAAACATGGGCACAAGAGTCAAAACATGAAGAGCATGCACTTAATCGTACATCCTTTGTTTCATCCTTTATAGTCATATAAATGAGAAAGTTCAAAAGGGTAGGAAAGTTAACGTGAGCTAAATGAGGCTTTTAAATTTCAGAACAGTATCTCAGTGATACAGAACATTCATCCTATAAAGCAATTTGACTAACATATGAAATACGATCTTAGCTACTCAGATACAAAAAAATAATTACAACAAGCCAAGTTATTTGCACACCTAAGTAAATCTTAAAAGCAAACAGTCATTTCTGAGGCATTCCTGAATGGAGAAATTTGTCCACGTAATTGGGATTTCCTCACATTAGAATTCTGACAGTTAATTTAAAAAACATGGACCTTTCATCAAATGAAATGCACAAACCTAGCCCAAGACAAATCCACTTTCACTCAAAATTGTATTTGCACTAAATAGAATAGCAATAACAAATTTATTATTTAGCTACACGACAAAGCAAAATATAGAGACAGCAAGTAATACTGCTGAATGAAGAGCCGCTGTCCAATGATTTTTAAATGCTGTGGGCAATTTCCATTAACAATCCATATTACCCGAAGCCTACTTCTTTGATATCTGTCAAGCTGACAGTAAAAACATTGCAAAACAAAACTGAGTTTGCAACTAAATCGATAGTCCGACTGCAGTATCTAGTGAATGAGGACGGGTATAAATCGCTTCAGTCTCTGTCATAAAGAGAAATCCAGCATTTTAAGTGCCATTGGAGGTGATACGTTTACATGGGATCTGGTCCTTCTCTGACCTCCTACACATCTTGAGCACAATGTAAAACTTGTCAAACATATAGCAAGTGTTGTTATGATGCATAGTGCTTAAATAACTTTCCTATCCGGAGACGCTTGTGAAAGGACAAAAAGCCAACAATTGCAAACTTGCATTGATTTTGTCATTATTCCCGCTACTGGCCCACCCTTGGTAAAACGTACTCACTCCGTTTTCTTTGTTAAAGGCATAGCAAGAACTTCGAATCTTAAAAATACACCTGCTCCATTCAACCTGGATAAATTGAGGCCAAACACAGATCTCTCATCTAACTTCTAACTCCTGAAAGCCCAGTTCTTCTCTAAGGTGCATAGATCTATCTCAGGCGTCTCAGGACACATTTATTAAACAAGCATTAGAAATGCAATAGGTCTCGGATTTTTTTGAGTTAGAGGTAATGGCATTGTAAATGGCAATGTGTTTTATCCATGTGTTCACCCTGCACACTCATACACTGCAGTCACTGTCACTCCGCAGTCACTATCACTCTGCAGTCACTCTGCTCTCACTCTGCACTCATAGTCACTCTGGCACTCACTCTGCACCCACAGTCACTCTCGCACTCACAGTCACTCTCGCAATCACAGTCACAGTCACTCTCGCACTCACAGTCACTCTCGCACTCACTCTGCACTCACTCTTCACTCACAGTCACTCTTGCACTCACTCTGCACTCACAGTCACTCTCGCACTCACAGTCACTCTCGCAATCACAGTCACAGTCACTCTCGCACTCACAGTCACTCTCGCACTCACTCTGCACTCACTCTTCACTCACAGTCACTCTCGCACTCACTCTGCACTAACAGTCACTCTCGTACTCACTCTGCACTCACTGTCACTCTGCACTCACTCTCCACTCACTCTGCACTCACTGTCACTCTCGCACTCACTGTCACTCTTGCACCCACTCTGCACTCACAGTCACACTCACAGTCACTCTTGCACTCACTCTGCACTGACTCTGCACTCACAGTCACACTCAGAGTCACTCTTGCACTCACTCTGCACTCACTCTGCACTCAGTCACTCTCGCACTCACTCTGCACTCACTGTCACTCTTGCACTCACTCTGCACTCACAGTTACTCTTGCACTCACTCTGCACTCACTCTGCAGTCACACTCACAGTCACTCTTTCACTCACTCTGCAGTCACTCTTGCACTCACTTTGCACTCACAGTCACTCTTGCACTCATTCTGCACTCACTCTGCAGTCACACTCACTCTTGCACTCACTCTGCACTCACAGTCACTCTAGCACTCACTCTGCACTCACAGTCACACTCACAGTCACTCTTGCACTCACTCTGCACTCACTCTGCACTCACACTCACAGTCACTCTTGCACTCACTCTGCACTCACAGTCACTCTTGCACTCACTCTGCACTCACAGTCACTTCTGCACTCACTCTGTACTCACAGTCACTCTTGCACTCACTTTGCACTCACAGTCACTCTCGCACTCTGCACTCACACACTCACAGTCACTCTTGCACTCACTCTGCACTCACAGTCACTCTCGCACTCACTCTGCACTCACAGTCACTCTTGCACTCACTCTGCACTCACAGTCACTCTCGCACTCACTCTGCACTCACAGTCACTCTCGCACTCACTCTGCACTCACAGTCACACTCACAGTCACACTTACACTCACTCTGCACTCACAGGCACTCACTGTCACTCTTGCACTCACTGTGCACTCACTCTGCACTCACAGTCACTCTTGCACTCACTCTGCACTCACTCTGCACTCACAGTCACTCTTGCACTCACTGTCACTTGCACTCACTCTGCACTCACAGTCACTCTCGCACTCACTCTGCACTCACAGTCACACTCACAGTCACTCTTGGACTCACAGTCACACTCACAGTCACTCTCGCACTCACTCTGCATTCACTCTACACTCACAGTCACTCTCGCACTCACTCTGCACTCACAGTCACTCTTGCACTCACTCTGCACTCACAGTCACTCTTGCACTCACTCTGCACTCACACTCACAGTCACTCTTGCACTCACTCTGCACTCAGTCACTCTTGCACTCACTTTGCACTCAGTCACTCTCGCACTCACTCTGCACTCACACACTCACAGTCACTCTTGCACTCACTCTGCACTCACACTCACAGTCACTCTCGCACTCACAGTCACTCTTGCACTCACTTTGCACTCACACTCACTCTGCACTCACAGTCACTCTTGCACTCACTCTGCACTCACAGTCACTCTCGCACTCACTCTGCACGCACAGTCACTCTTGCACTCACTCTGCACTCACAGTCACTCTCGCACTCACTCTGCACTCGCAGTCACACTCACAGTCACTCTTGCACTCACTCTGCACTCACAGTCACTCTCGCACTCACTCTGCACTCACAGTCACACTCACAGTCACTCTTGGACTCACAGTCACACTCACAGTCACTCTTGGACTCACTCTGCATTCACTCTGCACTCACAGTCACTCTCGCACTCACTCTGCACTCACTGTCACTCTTGCACTCACTCTGCACTCACACACTCACAGTCACTCTTGCACTCACTCTGCACTCACACTCACTCTTGCACTCACTCTGCACTCACAGTCACTCTCGCACTCACTCTGCACTCACAGTCACTCTCGCACTCACTCTGCACTCACAGTCACACTCACAGTCACTCTTGCACTCACCCTGCACTCACAGTCACTCTCGCACTCACTCTGCACTCACAGTCACTCTTGCACTCACTCTGCACTCACAGTCACTCTCGCACTCACTCTGCACTCACAGTCACTCTTGCACTCACTCTGCACTCACAGTCACTCTTGCACTCACTCTGCACTCACAGTCACTCTTGCACTCACTCTGCACTCACAGTCACTCTCGCACTCACTCTGCACTCACTCTGCACTCACTCTGCACTCACAGTCACTCTTGCACTCACTCTGCACTCACAGTCACACTCACAGTCACTCTTGCACTCACTCTGCACTCACAGTCACACTCAGTCACTCTTGCACTCACTCTGCACTCACTCTGCACTCACAGTCACTCTTGCACTCACTCTGCACTCACTCTGCACTCAGTCACTCTCGCACTCACTCTGCACTCACAGTCACACTCACAGTCACTCTTGCACTCACTCTGCACTCACAGTCACTCTCGCACTCACTCTGCACTCACTCTGCACTCACTCTGCACTCACAGTCACTCTTGCACTCACTCTGCACTCACAGTCACACTCACAGTCACTCTTGCACTCACTCTGCACTCACAGTCACACTCAGTCACTCTTGCACTCACTCTGCACTCACTCTGCACTCACAGTCACTCTTGCACTCACTCTGCACTCACTCTGCACTCACAGTCACTCTCGCGTTCACTCTGCACTCACAGTCACACTCACAGTAACTCTTGCACTCACTCTGCACTCACAGTCACACTCACAGTCACTCTTGCACTCACTCTGCACTCACAGTCACTCTCGCACTCACTCTGCACTCACTGTCACACTCACAGTCACTCTTGCACTCACAGTCACACTCACAGTCACTCTTGCACTCACTCTGCACTCACTCTGCACTCAGTCACTCTTGCACTCACTCTGCACTCACAGTCACACTCACAGTCACTCTTGCACTCACTCTGCACTCACAGTCACTGGAGAAGTGTGGCTCACTGGTTAGAGGCGGCAGACCCGTAAGCAGAGAACGGTCCGGGACCAGGGTTCGATTCCCGACGCGGCAGGGTCGTGGACCAGGGTCAGCGGACTTGATAATTCTCGCCTCGGTGCCTACTCTAGTCAGAAACCACACTCAGCAACTCTGGGCATCAGCTTGCTTCATCTTCACAACGGCCCCCCCAGACCGCCGGGGATGCTTGGTCGCACCTTAGAGATACCCATCAGGGACCATCTCTCAGGGTGAGCCAGGACGGGTTCCCCAGCGGTCGAAGCGTGGAGATACTCCTCCGGGAGTCGATTCCTAGCGCTATATAAACCCGCAATTAAATTAAAGTCACTCTTGCACTCACTCTGCACTCACAGTCACTCTCGCACTCACTCTGCACTCACTCTCGCACTCACAGTCACTCTGGCAATCACTATGCACTCACAGTCACTCTGCACTCACTCTGCACTCACAGTCACTCTCGCACTCACAGTCACTCTCGCACTCACTCTGCACTCAGTCTCACTCACAGTCACACTCACTCTGCACTCACAGTCACACTCCCAGTCACTCTTGCACTCACTCTGCACTCACTCTGCACTCACAGTCACACTCACAGTCACTCTTGCACTCACTCTGCACTCACTCTGCACTCACAGTCACTCTCGCACTCACTCTGCACTCACAGTCACACTCACAGTCACTCTTCCACTCACTCTGCACTCACAGTCACTCTCGCACTCACTGTCACTCTTGCACTCACTCTGCACTCACAGTCACACTCACAGTCACTCTTGCACTCACTCTGCACTCACAGTCACACTCACAGTCACTCTTGCACTCACAGTCACTCTTGCACTCACTCTTGCACTCACAGTCACACTCACAGTCACTCTGCACTCACTCTGCACTCAGTCACTCTTGCACTCACTCTGCACTCAGTCACTCTTGCACTCACTTTGCACTCATTCTGCACTCACAGTCACTCTTGCACTCACTTTGCACTCATTCTGCACTCACAGTCACTCTCACACTCACTCTGCATTCACTCTGCACTCAGTCACACTCATACTCACAGTCACACTCACAGTCACTCTGCACTCACTCTGCACTCACAGTCACTCTCGCACTCACTCTGCACTCACAGTCACTCTTGCACTCACTCTGCACTCACAGTCACACTCACAGTCACTCTTGCACTCACTCTGCACTCACAGTCACACTCACAGTCACTCTTGCACTCACTCTGCACTCACAGTCACACTCACAGTCACTCTTGCACTCACTCTGCACTCAGTCACTCTTGCACTCACTCTGCACTCAGTCACTCTTGCACTCACTGTCACTCTTGCACTCACTTTGCACTCACAGTCACTCACACTGCACTCACTCTGCACTCACTCTGCACTCACAGTCACACTCATACTCACAGTCACACTCACAGTCACTCTGCACTCACTCTGCACTCACAGTCACTCTCGCACTCACTCTGCACTCAGTCACTCTGCACTCACAGTCACTCTCGCACTCACTCTGCACTCACAGTCACTCTTGCACTCACTCTGCACTCACAGTCACTCTCGCACTCACTCTGCACTCACAGTCACACTCACTCTTGCACTCACTCTGCACACAGTCACTCTCGCACTCACTCTGCACTCACAGTCACACTCACACTCACTCTGCACTCACTCTGCACTCACAGTCACACTCATACTCACAGTCACACTCAGTCACCCTGCACTCACTCTGCACTCACAGTCACTCTGCACTCACTCTGCACTCACACTCACAGTCACTCTTGCACTCACTCTGCACTCACTCTGCACTCACAGTCACTCTCGCACTCACTCTGCACTCACTCTGCACTCACAGTCACTCTCGCACTCACTCTGCACTCACAGTCACTCTCGCACTCACTCTGCACTCACAGTCACTCTCGCACTCACTCTGCACTCAGTCTCACTCACAGTCACTCTTGCACTCACTCTGCACTCACAGTCACTCTCGCACTCACTCTGCACTCACAGTCACTCTTGCACTCACTCTGCACTCACAGTCACTCTCGCACTCACTCTGCACTCACAGTCACACTCACTCTGCACTCACAGTCACACTCGCACTCACTCTGCACTCAGTCACTCTGCACTCACTCTGCACTCACAGTCACCCTGGCAATCACTATGCACTCACAGTCACTCTGCACTCACTCTGCACTCACACTCACAGTCACTCTTGCACTCACTCTGCACTCAGTCACTCTCGCACTCACTCTGCACTCACAGTCACTCTTGCACTCACTCTGCACTCACAGTCACTCTCGCACTCACTCTGCACTCACAGTCACACTCACTCTTGCACTCACTCTGCACTCACAGTCACTCTCGCACTCACTCTGCACTCAGTCACTCTGCACTCACAGTCACTCTCGCACTCACTCTGCACTCACAGTCACTCTTGCACTCACTCTGCACTCACAGTCACTCTCGCACTCACTCTGCACTCACAGTCACACTCACTCTTGCACTCACTCTGCACTCACAGTCACTCTCGCACTCACTCTGCACTCACAGTCACTCTTGCACTCACAGTCACTCTTGCACTCACTCTGCACTCAGTCACTCTCGCACTCACTCTGCACTCACAGTCACTCTTGCACTCACTCTGCACTCACAGTCACTCTCGCACTCACTCTGCACTCACAGTCACACTCACTCTTGCACTCACTCTGCACTCACAGTCACTCTCGCACTCACTCTGCACTCAGTCACTCTGCACTCACAGTCACTCTCGCACTCACTCTGCACTCACAGTCACTCTTGCACTCACTCTGCACTCACAGTCACTCTCGCACTCACTCTGCACTCACAGTCACTCACTCTTGCACTCACTCTGCACTCACAGTCACTCTCGCACTCACTCTGCACTCACAGTCACTCTTGCACTCACAGTCACTCTTGCACTCACTCTGCACTCACAGTCACTCTTGCACTCACTCTGCACTCACAGTCACTCTTGCACTCACTCTGCACTCACAGTCACTCTGCACTCACAGTCACCCTGGCAATCACTATGCACTCACTGTCACTCTGCACTCACTGTCACTCTGCACTCACTGTCACTCTGCACTCACTGTCACTCTGCACTCACTGTCACTCTCGCACTCACTGTCACTCTCGCACTCACTGTCACTCTCGCACTCACTATCACTCTCGCACTCACTATCACTCTCGCACTCACTCTGCACTCACTCTGCACTCACTATCACTCTCGCACTCACTCTGCACTCACTGTCACTCTCGCACTCACTCTGCACTCACTGTCACTCTCGCACTCACGCTGCACTCACTGTCACTCTCGCACTCACGCTGCACTCACTCTGCACTCACAGTCACTTTCGCACTCACGCTGCACTCACTCTGCACTCACAGTCACTTTCGCACTCACGCTGCACTCAGTCACTCTCGCACTCATTCTGCACTCACTCTACTCTCACACTCACTCTGCACTCACTGTCACTCTCGCACTCACTGTCACTCTCGCACTCACTCTGCACTCACTGTCACTCTCGCACTCACTCTGCACTCACTGTAGAACAGTAATGGGGGGGCGGGTCATGGTTCCAACCAAATTAAGAAGAAAGATGTGACGGGGAATGGGGGAAGGAGGCTAATAATTGCATCATTGTCCTATTTTACATCACATCTATTTAAAAATTACAGCTATTTACTATACCGACAGAATGAGAAATTAATTTGCTCTCAATGTACAGCGCAGCGTAGGTAAAGTAGCAGAGATAAACCAACTTCCTGCTGTTTTTAATGATCGTTTTCAAAGAAAGGGGAAACCTTGCGTGTTTGCTTCACATATTCCTATTCAAATGCATATACCTTTCTCGAGGTAAAGAAATCATTATCAGTGGAGACCATCTGTTTAAGCATTTGAGTACCAATGCACAAACGGCGTGGGAGTGACAGTGAGAAAGGAGACACCCAAAGTCTAGCTTAAGGAGAAATAAAGACTCCTGCGCTTCCGGTGCCTAGGAGAAAGATAGGAGACGAGAGGATTTTATTGGGATTCCTAAAGGATGACATGTCTTTATTAGTAATGTACGGTCATGATTTAGGCAGCTTGGCCTTACCGACTGCTACACGTGCATGTTTTCCCGATGATTACAGTTGTCTTTTTTCAAGTCCTGAGTGTGAAACATGCAGTTGCATAATAGCCCTAACAAGAATACTTTATGTGCTTAAGCAATGCATGAAAACATTTTATCTACACCCATAAATGTGCCCGCGCTTCTAATGAATGCCTTGCCCTGTAGGCTGTAACAGCATGTTTCGGAAAGTCTCCGATGCATTGGACTGCTCACTCTATTACAAAGGCCGGAACAATTACCCTGCACGTGGAAATACATGACGGGATTCTTGATTCCCCCAGCTGTACCCGCGCTTCACCTCTGAATAGATACAGCTTTTACACAAGTGGCCTATGTAAAACACTGAACGCACAAAATAAAAAAATAAAACCTCGGCCTCGCGCGCGCGCCACTGCAGGCATATGTTTTCAATTATCTCGGCCGTGACGCCGAGATAATTTAAGATATATGGCCTTGTCGTGCGCGTGACCGCACACAATATGCAATAGGCGGAGCTACTCTACCACCTATGGCCTATTGCGTGCTCACTTCTAAAAAAAAAAAAAAAACGCATGCAAGGCCTAATTGCCAGGCAGCTGGCAAAAAGAAGGACGGTAGGCTTTCTTCAGGAACATGTGATATACGTGTAGCAGAGCGACTTGTACCGGGTACAGGACGGCAGAGTCAGCACAAGTGGTGCGGGCAGCGTGGGACCACAGAGAGAGCCCCCTACCCCCGACTCCCTGTTACCCGAGGAAGCGCAGAACAATGTGCGCGAAGGCACAAGATTGACCTTCAACCAGCAAAGGACTAACAAGTCGCTCTGCTACACGTATATCACATGGTCCTGAAGAAAGCCTACCGACCTCCCTAGGCAACTGAGGCTGAAACTAGTCGACCTTTTAATGCACGAAAATTGATAGCGTGAGAACCTTAATCATTCTCTTGACGCATATCTCACAGATTTTCACCCCTAACTCGAATCCAGTATAATACATTTTCACTCTGGCTGTCCGAGTTATTTTAACTTCACATTCACCTTTTGTCACTGGACACTACTGCTTTTAACCTTGCGTTATCACCTCCTGGCGGAGGCTGCATAACAACTAACCCAGTGATTATGCAGACGCGAGAGTGTTAGAGCGGAGAACCAAGATATACCGCTACCAGAGAAAACATTCACTCACGTGTATGAGGGTTTTTTACCGAGGGACATCCCAGCGACCTGAAAACCCAGGTTAGCAGGACAAGTGATCCACCCTCCCTAATTGATTTATGAGATTACAATCCAAGGAAATTGGTTGGATCACATATGTTTTTTCCTTCTCCCCACTTTATGATTCATGAGTACACTATAATACAACACAACATGTGTTCTCTACTTGAGGATCAATAAAAAAATAATGCGGGCTCGTAGACAACACAGACTCCGATTACAAGTGTTGGACAGGTGGACAACTCTGGCTGCACAGTGCAAAGACCTTTGTTCAGATACTGTTAAACGGCACAGGTCACAAACAGCACTTGGCACTGTAGTCTCTTCTTTTTAGCATTTATGAAGATAAAGCAGCATGTGAATCTGTTCTTAGTGAGAAGCAGATACATTTAACTCTGGTTATTATACTTACTTCATCAATGAAAACAAGTTCAGGCTCCGGCTCTATAGTTTCTACTTGAACGTCATCGCTGAATTGAACTGTCTTCTTTTCAGCTTTTACTGTAAAATATATAAATAACATTCTTTAGTAACATGCTCAATACTGTGCTTGCAATGAAATTTGCAAAACAGTTCTGAAAAGAAATTATTTTTTGTATGTATTTTAGGTTTCGTTAGCTTTTATTCTTGTGCAAAAAACCAAGTACCAATGTGTTCACACTGGGGATACATTAGCCCAATTTACTATGGGAGTCTCAAAGAAGTAAGAGAGTAATTATTTTCAGTTATCGCAGAGATGTGCCACAAATAAATATTATAGTTAACAGGGATATTCAAACAGAGGAATTCTGCATACAACACACAAATAATAGGAATTAAACACAAGTTGTTGACATCCTATTTCCTATATAGTCTCTTTCATGAACAGTCAAAGAACGATGCACAAGCAGAACCCAGCACACATTTCAAACATAGACCTTTTTATTTTTGAAAATTCTGCAAAGAAAACTTACCAATAGGAGAGAACGTATTATCTTTTCCCTTTTCTCGTTTAAAAAAGGTGAATTAAAACCAAAATCATCACTGTTAAAGTGCATTTGTTGAAACTAAGCCCCACTCCACATTTACTCTTCAAAAAGAAAAAACAAAGGAGACAATGGTGCTCCTATGTCTGCACTTCTGTATAAATGCAGACACCCGCAGCGTAAGTGTTGGACACGGCCTCGTGGCGTGGTCCGACCCCTTCCGCATGGAGGGCCCAGGACGACATCGGCCTTCCATTTACCTACTATCGACCCCCCTGACACGCACATTCACGAACCATCGGCGAGAGCAGCCTCCCCGGCCACCTACAACCCCTCCCGGGTACCCCGGCGGAACCTGCTCGCCAACGCTGCCAGCCTGGCAACCTGACCAGGCCACCCTTTCCGGCCGGCTCCATCTCGGGGCCATCACGACCCGAACACGTGGCCGCAACCATCCCGGGCCCCGGCCCCAGCAAAGCCCCGACATTGAGGCACCAAGATCCTCCTAGGTGGTAAAGTGGCCACTCGACAAGATCCCGGAGGAGGAGAGTTTCGATGGGCCTCCAGCCGCCCCCGGACGCCTGGTATCAATCGCCCTCCAGCCTCCCTGGGCGCTGGCTCCACCCCCCTGCTGGGTGTCTGGACACCTTCATCCCGGCCCCTCTGACCCCCCAGGCGCGAGGGTCCGGACATCAAAGCCCTCCAGTCCTATATCTGGGCCAGCCCTGGATTAGGACGGCAGTTGTATCTGGAGTCGAAGCCCTGCTGACCTCGTAGCGGCTGATCCTGATCCGAACTCTTGCACCTGGAACCTTCGAGGCCCTGCGGACGCTGTCGCGGCCTGACCAAACTGAACCACCTTCGAGGCCCTGCTGACGCTGTCGCGGCCTGACCAAGCTGAACTACCTTCGAGGCCCTGCTGACGCTGTCGCGGCCTGACCAAGCTGAACTACCTTCGAGGCCCTGCTGACGCTGTCGCGGCCTGACCAAGCTGAACTACCTTCGAGGCCCTGCTGACGCTGTCGCGGCCTGACCAAGCGGAACTACCGTCGAGGCCCTGCTGACGCTGTCGCGGCCTGACCCCTTGAACTATCCACGCACCAGTGGGTGCCAAGACTGTCCCGCTACCCCCTTTTCCCGAGGACACGACTTTACGGATCCCTCGATCCTTGCCCGCTATCCTGCCAAGACCTTGCTTTGATTACTTGTATAAAGATTCTTGTGAATATCCTTCCTGTGTGGCGTCTATCTGTAAGTAGTGTGATTGCTCGGCTGTTACGATTGTAGGAGAGAAGCCTCGCCAAGGAGGCCTCCCTACGGCGCTCGGCCTGTTCCAAAAGGAGAGGTGGGTCTCGGGGCGAACAGTCAGACACCTTCTGTCTCCCCGGGGGTCGCCTTTCCAACATTGGTGGCAAGCGACGGGATCCGAGCCCGCGCAAATCGTACCGCGAGTAACACGTCACTACTGACAGAGACCCACAGCCACGATGACTACTAAGGAAGCCGGAACCACTGCAGAATTCCAGAAAGACCTGTTAGAGGAGTATACCCATAAAGAACTTAAACAATTTTGCAAAGACTTGGGTATCGCTACCACCGGACTAAGCACAAAGGATGATTTCAAAGAAGCGCTGCAAACCTGGGTGGAGACCAGAGAGACCCCACCCCAAACGAACGATGACATTGTCCGAGAAGTACCCGTGAGTACCGTCATAGCCCCCATAGAGGAAAGAACCGCCAACAGGGACCCGGGCCTCTCCCACGAAGACGCCCGGGAGCGAGAGAGGAGTCGGCTCCATGAACTAGAGCTCGCCCGACTCCGGCTGGACGGAGACTTCCAATTAGCAGAAAAGAAAATGGCCCTTGAACAACTGCGATTAGAGGGAGATCTGGAAGAAAGGCGGCGGCAAAGAGAATTGGAAGAAAAAAAACTCGCATACGAACACGAGCGTGGCCTCAAAGAACTAGAGATCAAAGCCAAACTCGAAGAGGCTGGCGCCGCGGTAGCCCGGAACTCTCCACCTCCTGCCGACCCAAAGGTCCACATCCCGAAGGATATCGTCAAGGAATACTACAAGAATGACGATATCCAGCAATGGTTCAAGGCGTACGAAGTTGCCATGACCGCGCACCGCATTCCGCGAAAAGACTGGGGTGCCGGCTTATGGGGGAGATTCGTCAGCGAAGGAAGAGACACCCTGCTGGAGCTGGCCGACGACGTAATGTCCTCCTATGACCACATGAAGGACGCCCTGCTCGTCCGGTATGGCCTCACCCCCGAGATGTACCGGCAGAGATTCAGAGACTGCAAGAAAATCCCCGGTACCACGTGGGTCGAGTACGTGAACTTTTATAGCAGGGCCCTGGAAGGATGGATAAAGGGCAGCAAAGTGTCCACCTACGAGCAGCTGTTCGACCTCATCGTTTGGGAACACCTCTCCAACAACTGCTTTGTCGAGCTCAGACAGCATCTGCTCGACAGCAAGCTAACCGAGCCCCGGAAACTCGCCGTCGAGGCGGATCGATGGGTGAGCACCCGGGTCCCCCGAACACCGATAGGAGAAACAGGACAGGGCGGCCGGGGGCACCCCCGCCAGCGTGGAGGCGGAGGAGGACAGAACCAGAGCCGAAGCTTCCCGCCGGCCCCGGGCCGGGGCCCCCCTCAGGGGTCCCCCCCGAATAACCCTTCGCCGTCCCTGATCAGAGGAGGGACCCCCCCCAGCACGGCCGGGGCCCCACCCGAACATTACTTGCCACAGATGCCAGCGGACCGGTCGCTATGCCAATGACCCCATCTGCCCCATGAACCAGCGCCCCGGCACCACTGGGCCTCCGACCCGCCAGTTCGCTGCTGCAGCCCTGGGAGAGGAGGGAGAAGAAGACGTAGAGGTCTACGAGGAAGGTCAAACCGAGTATGAACCGGCCGCCATGGCCCTAGCCTGCCTGGGCAATAGAGACCTGGTCCCCCAGGCCCCGCTACCGAGCAACACTCGAAAATATCGTCAGTGGGTACACATCAACGGACGACGGACCGAAGCCCTCCGAGACACAGGAGCCAGTGTGACGGCCGTCCGCTGCCACTTGGTGACCCCCGAACAGATCATCCCGAACGTACGATGCCCCGTGAGGGCCGCCGACAACTCTGAAACTCTATGCCAGATGGCCTGAATTCCCTTCGAATGGGGGGGGGTGTTGGGCACCCTCAAGGTGACTGTCCGGGACGACGCCCCCGTGGACTGCCTCCTTGGGAACGACCTCGAGAGCTCTCCCTGGGCCCAAGTCGTGCGGCGAGAGCACCTAGGAATGATGGGACTACCCGAGTGTGTCTGTGCGACGACCCGATCTATGGCGGCCCGAGCCCCGGCAGCGACCGAGGCCACCCCGACCGAAGAGCCGGAGTGGCCCGAGCCACCACCCCCTGCCATCCATGAAGAATGCGACTCCGAGACCAGGCCATCGGAGCCCGGAAACCACCATGAGCTCAGCGACATCCCCGAACTCGCCCAATGGCGCCAAGAGGGTGGTCCCACCCGAGAACAGTTTCGGCAGGAACAGAAGACCTGCCCTTCCCTCGAGGGGACCCGCCAACAAGCCGCTGCCCAAGCTACCGGGGACACCTCCGGGTCCCACTGGGTCTACTGGGACCACGACCTCCTATACAGTGAACAGAAAATTGCCGAGCTGGGGGCCAGCAGAGTGCTAGTGGTTCCCCTGCGATTCAGAGACTTCCTTTTGAACCTGGCGCACGATGTGCCCCTCGCCGGGCACCTGGGGCAGGACAAAACTTACAGCCGCCTGGTGACCCATTTTTACTGGCCCAAAATGCGCAACGATGTACATAATCACTGCCGCACCTGCCCGACATGCCAAGCCAGCGGAAAGAGCGGGGGGAAGGTGAAGGCCCCGCTCCAACCTTTTCCAGTAGTGACCACCCCCTTCGAGCGAGTGGGAATAGACATTGTGGGGCCCCTGGACCCTCAAACCTCGCCAGGGCATCGCTTCATACTTGTCCTGGTGGACCACGCCACCCGCTATCCTGAGGCCATCCCCCTCAGAACCATCACCGCTCCCGTGGTGGGGCGAGCCCTGATGGGGATCTTCTCCCGAGTAGGATTCCCCCGAGAGGTCGTGAGCGATCGGGGCACCAACTTTATATCAAAGTATATGCGGTCCCTGTGGCAACAGTGCGGGGTCACATATAAGTTCACCACCCCGTATCATCCCCAAGGGAATGGACTTGTGGAGCGGTTCAACCGGACTCTCAAGGGGATGATCCAGGGCCTAGAAGAGCCACTACGACGCAAATGGGATGTCCTGCTGCCCTGCCTCCTCTTTGCCTATCGGGAGGTACCCCAGAAATCCCTGGGGTTCAGCCCCTTTGAACTCTTGTACGGACACCCTGTCCGAGGTCCGCTCAGCCTGGTCAAAGAAGGCTGGGAAACTACAGTCCAAGACGCACCACCGGATGTCTACCGGTACCTCCTGACCCTCCGAAACCAGACTCGGAAGTTCCGGGCCCTTGCGGAGGCCAACCTAGAGGCCAGTCAGGAGGACATGAAACGCTGGTATGACCAGAACTCCTCCTCCATCGAGTTCGAGCCGGGCCAGCGGGTCTGGGTCATGTCCCCGGTCGTACCATGTGCCCTCCAGGACAAATGGTCGGGGCCCTTCAAGGTGATCGAGCGCAAGAGCCCCGTCACTTACCTCGTGGACATGGAGTCTCCTCGGAACCCCCTCCGGGTTCTGCACGCCAACCGGCTCAAGCCTCATTTCGCCCGCACAGAACTGAGCCTGCTGCTAGCTACCGACGATGGGACCGAAGACGACTCCGAGCCCTTGCCCGACCTCCTAAAGTGCACTGAGAAGGACGGCTCCGTCGAAGGGATCTCTCTCTTTCCCGACCTGACCCCCGCACAGCGCCGAGACTGACAATTCACAGATCTGTTCTCCCTCACCCCCGGGGTTACCCAATGGTGTGTCCACGATGTCGACACCGGGGACAATCAGCCAGTACGACACCGGGCCTACCGGGTCCCCGACCGAGTTCGGGCCTGCATCCAGACGGAAGTTACCAAGATGCTGGCCCTGGGGGTGGTCGAACCCTCCGACAGTCCCTGGGCCAGCCCAGTTGTCCTGGTCCCCAAGGCCGCCGCACCTGGCACCCCGCCAGAACTCCGGTTTTGCGTCGACTACCGGGGACTGAATGCGGTTACAAGAACCGACGCCCATCCCCTCCCCCGGGCCGATGAACTGATCGACCGCCTGGGGGTCGCCAAGTACCTCAGTACCTTCGACCTCACCGCCGGGTATTGGCAGATCGGCCTCACCCCTGGCGCAGAGGAGCGATCAGCCTTCTCCACACCCGACGGCCACTTCCAGTTCAAAGTGATGCCCTTCGGCATGAAAAACGCCCCGGCCACCTTCCAGAGACTAGTAAACAAAGTACTGGCGGGGCTAGAAGACTTCAGTGCCGCCTACCTAGACGACATTGCGGTCTACAGCCTCCACTGGGCTGAGCACCTGAAACACCTCTGGGAAGTCCTGACAGCCCTCCGCCGGGCCGGGCTAACTGTGAAGGCCAGCAAATGCCAGATAGGCCAAGGGTCCGTGACCTATCTGGGACACCAAGTGGGGAGTGGCCAAGTGGCTCCCCACCAACCCAAGATCGACACCATCGTAGCCTGGGAGCCCCCGGTCAACCAGACCGCCGCCCGAGCCTTCCTGGGGCTCACTGGGTACTATTGGCGTTTTATCAAGAACTATGGGAGTATTGTGGGGCCCCTCACGGAACTGACCTCGAAGAACCGGCCCCAGAAAGTGCAGTGGACACCCGCGTGTCAGGTGGCCTTCGAGACCTTGAAAGCAGCCATGTGTACCGCCCCTGTGCTCCAGGCCCCCGACTACAGCCGAGAGTTTGTGGTCCAGACCGACGCCTCGGAACACGGCATCGGGGCGGTCCTGTCGCAAATTGACTCCGAGGGAACTGACCATCCTGTGGCCTTCATCAGCCGGCGGCTGCTGGCCCGAGAACAGCGATGGAGCACCATCGAGAGAGAGGCCTTCGCTGTCGTGTGGGCCCTCAAGAAACTCAGGCCCTACCTCTTCGGCACCCACTTCCGGGTGCAGACTGACCACCGGCCCTTAAGGTGGCTGATGCAGATGCGTGGCGAAAATCCGAAACTGTTGCGATGGTCCATCTCCCTCCAAGGCATGGATTTCACTGTGGAGCATCGCCCTGGCAGCGACCACGCCAACGCTGACGGCCTGTCCCGGTTTTTCCGCCTCGACGAGGAGAGCCCCCAGGAAGATGGGTGACTCTCCCCGCCTTCAGCTGGAGGGGACGTGTGTTGGACACGGCCTCGTGGCGTGGTCCGACCCCTTCCGCATGGAGGGCCCAGGACGACATCGGCCCTCCATTTACCTACTATCGACCCCCCTGACACGCACATTCACGAACCATCGGCGAGAGCAGCCTCCCCGGCCACCTACAACCCCTCCCGGGTACCCCGGCGGAACCTGCTCGCCAACGCTGCCAGCCTGGCAACCTGACCAGGCCACCCTTTCCAGCCGGCTCCATCTCGGGGCCATCACGACCCGAACACGTGGCCGCAACCATCCCGGGCCCCGGCCCCGGCAAAGCCCCGACATTGAGGCACCAAGATCCTCCTAGGTGGTAAAGTGGCCACTCGACAAGATCCCGGAGGAGGAGAGTTTCGATGGGCCTCCAGCCGCCCCCGGACGCCTGGTATCAATCGCCCTCCAGCCTCCCTGGGCGCTGGCTCCACCCCCCTGCTGGGTGTCTGGACACCTTCATCCCGGCCCCTCTGACCCCCAGGCGCGAGGGTCCGGACATCAAAGCCCTCCAGTCCTATATCTGGGCCAGCCCTGGATTAGGACGGCAGTTGTATCTGGAGTCGAAGCCCTGCTGACCTCGTAGCGGCTGATCCTGATCCGAACTCTTGCACCTGGAACTTCGAGGCCCTGCTGACACTGTCGCGGCCTGACCAAACTGAACCACCTTCGAGGCCCTGCTGACGCTGTCGCGGCCTGACCAAGCTGAACTACCTTCGAGGCCCTGCTGACGCTGTCGCGGCCTGACCAAGCTGAACTACCTTCGAGGCCCTGCTGACGCTGTCGCGGCCTGACCAAGCTGAACTACCTTCGAGGCCCTGCTGACGCTGTCGCGGCCTGACCAAGCGGAACTACCGTCGAGGCCCTGCTGACGCTGTCGCGGCCTGACCAAGCTGAACCACCTTCGAGGCCCTGCTGACGCTGTCGCGGCCTGACCCCTTGAACTATCCACGCACCAGTGGGTGCCAAGACTGTCCCGCTACCCCCTTTTCCCGAGACCACGACTTTACGGATCCCTCGATCCTTGCCCGCTATCCTGCCAAGACCTTGCTTTGATTACTTATATAAAGATTCTTGTGAATATCCTTCCTGTGTGGCGTCTATCTGTAAGTAGTGTGATTGCTCGGCTGTTACGATTGTAGGAGAGAAGCCTCGCCAAGGAGGCCTCCCTACGGCGCTCGGCCTGTTCCAAAAGGAGAGGTGGGTCTCGGGGCGAACAGTCAGACACCTTCTGTCTCCCCGGGGGTCGCCTTTCCAACAGTAAGGTACCTAGCAGCTACTCTATCCCAGCATACATAGCAGGGCAAGTGAGGAAGAAATTGTTGCTTTTGTGTCTATATTACATTTTAGGGTTGTCCTCGAAGTCATAATTATTAGAATAATTCCCTGCTGCGTGTGGGGATCCTGAACACTTTGTAACTGCATATCAGAGTGGTTGAACAGTCCAGCATGCCCCTAATGCAGAGAAGCACCCTCAACATCCTATCATAGGCATGGTTTTCCGGACTTTAGTCTGATCTTTCCATTTCACAATAGTGTTGCAGCACCCGTCACACCAAATTCTGCCTAACATGTCTATGTAATGAGAAACATTAAAAGTTAAAAAGCATATGATCCGTTCTGAGTGATGTATGTGAATTAATGAAAACCGAAAACTGAGAAACCAAATACAAAGCTGAAAATAAAGTTTATTTATAAAGTGCGTAGTTTTAAAATCATTACACCAGCAATAAAACCAGAGAAAATATTAAAATAGAGAATTAAAAATGTTTACAGAACAACCTTTGTTATTGCAAAACGGTTCTCATTCATTTGTGATAGATAAAAAAAAAAAAGACCTTGGAACACATATAAAGTACTACATGTTCTCATTAGAATGTTAACGTGGCTGTGGGATTGTGCAGAGGTATTTTTTATTTATTTATTTTTGTATTTATTTATTGCGATTTTATGTAGCGCAAACATTACCCGAAGGTGTCAGAGCGCTTTACAAAGGAACCAGTTGCGTTACATATGGATTTTTGATTACATGAGTTACATAAGAGATATAAACAGGAAAAGAATTGCAAATGTACAAGTGGAGCAAAAGGAGGGAAGAAATTGCAAATGTAAAAGTTGTAAAGTCACTAAAGGAAGATATACAAACAGATAAACTCTAAAATCACATAGGAATGGTAGTAAGTACAAAGGTATACTACATATACTAGTGGTTGGAGTTATATATACAAGTGGAGTGAAAGGAGGGAAAAAATGCAAATGTACAAGCTGTAAAGTCAGTCAAGGAATAGATAGACACAGATAAACTCTAAAATCACATAAGAATGGTAGTAAGTACAAAGGTCTATTGCATATACTAATGGATATATATATACATATATATATATATACATATATATATATATATATATATATATATATATATATATATATATATATATATATATGTATATATATATATATATCTGTACCATCTCCTCCAAAGAAAGAGCGAAGGCCACACCTGGGGACATTGTTGGAGGCATTTATTGTCCACAGATCACAGGCGAATGCATTTCGGCAATTCTTTTGCCTTCCTCAGCGCCACAAGCGATTGGGAACCCTCCATTTTGCGCTGAAAAGCTGTTCTGCTGCTTTCTATAGCCCTTTTGGCTCAGGCTCCGCCCGCGATGTAATTATCTCCACCTGTTTGCAATCCGGGTGTAGTCCAGAACTGCAGGTACCAGCATAGCAATCCGGGCGTAGTCCAGAACTGCAGGTACCAGCATGCAAAGCCTTGCATACAGGAAAAGGTGGAGTGGAATTCCGACCAAATGGTCGGATAGCGAAGCAGGATTGCGCAGATGGTGTCCAATCTGCCTTGTATTGGAAAATTAAAAGTCTCCTCATGCCCCAGAACCGCTTCAGCCACAGTGCTCAAGTCCAATACTTTGCGGGGGCAATCATGACCGTGCACGTCGCCCACTGCCAGGACAATGTCCTCACAACCGCTCTTTCTCTCTTTGTGCACCGAGGCGGGCCCAGACGAAATCCAATACCTTGGGGGTTACATGCCGAAGCGTTGTCAAAGAATGTCCGGGCCGCTTTGGTGAAGCGGGGGCCTTCATAATGCGCCTCTGACACGCGCATAAAGTATCTGTACCATCTCCTCCAAAGAAAGAGCGAAGGCCACACCTGGGGACATTGTTGGAGGCATTTATTGTCCACAGATCACAGGCGAATGCATTTCGGCAATTCTTTTGCCTTCCTCAGCGCCACAAGCGATTGGGAACCCTCCATCTTGCGCTGAAAAGCTGTTCTGCTGCTTTCTATAGCCCTTTTGGCTCAGGCTCCGCCTGCGATGTAATTATCTCCACCTGTTTGCAATCCGGGTGTAGTCCAGAACTGCAGGTACCAGCATAGCAATCCGGGCGTAGTCCAGAACTGCAGGTACCAGCATGCAAAGCCTTGCATGCAGGAAAAGGTGGAGTGGAATTCCGACCAAATGGTCGGATAGCAAAGCAGGATTGCGCCGATGGTGTCCAATCTGCCTTGAAGTGGAAAATTAAAAGTCTCCTTATGCCCCAGAACCGCTTCAGCCACAGTGCTCAAGTCCAATACTTTGCGGGGGCAATCATGACCGTGCACGTCGCCCACTGCCAGGACAATGTCCTCACAACCGCTCTTTCTCTCTTTGTGCAACGAGGCGGGCCCAGACGAAATCCAATACCTTGGGGGTTACATGCCGAAGCGTTGTCAAAGAATGTCTGGGCCGCTTTGGTGAAGCGGGGGCCTTCATAATGCGCCTCTGACACGCGCATAAAGTATCTGTACCATCTCCTCCAAAGAAAGAGCGAAGGCCACACCTGGGGACATTGTTGGAGGCATTTAATGTCCACAGATCACAGGCGAATGCATTTCGGCAATTCTTTTGCCTTCCTCAGCGCCACAAGCGATTGGGAACCATCCATCTTGCGCTGAAAAGCTGTTCTGCTGCTTTCTATAGCCCTTTTGGCTCAGGCTCTGCCCGCGATGTAATTGTCTCCACCTCACACACACAAACAGCAAATTCACTAAGGATTACATTTTATCAGCGATTAGGCTTGGACAATTATAGATGACATATTTACAGAGCAGCACATTCTTGCCATAGTTCAGCCAGGTGGTGTTGCACTCAAGGGTGGTACAAGCAAAGCTCGCCGGAATGAGAAAGATACTGTATATCATGTATATAGTTCATACCCTACAAAAAACAGGCAGTTGTCCAGAACCATAGGATTCCAGCACGGAGACCAGTAAGGGAAGGAGAAGCGCTCCCCGCACTTCACAGAAGGACACCATCTTAGGGTCAGGTCATACAAGCAGTGTTCACCGGAGCGAAGATCATACTGTATGACAGCGGCAAAACATTGTTCCTTAGGGAAGAGAAGTGCAGAGTGCGATCGTCCCAGTGCAAATGTTATTAAAATGACAGTTTATTAGAGTGAGAACGCAGGGCATCAATAGTCTTGGTCAAACAGAGCTCGGCTGCCAAGCTCCTTCGTTATGAGCCTGGCGGAGAGGGCTGTAGGCCTTGATCTCAAAAGCAGTTTTTTTCAAGGTTCTGCGCAACTCTCTGAAGGTATTTTACCATCTAGCAGTTCAGCTGTGTGGGCCTTGGAATAAAACAGGCTATAACGGCATTTTAATATGATTTAGTGATCCTCATGTGTGGAATTGCACATGCACATTATAAGGAGCATTGTTTCGGGATCTTGACCGCATAACCAGAACAGCCCCCTGCCATTGTCTCGTTGCCATGGCGGCAGGTGTAAAAGTGAGGGAAGGCCCCCAAACATATTTCAGGAATCTCCTTTGATGTAAGCATTAAACCCGGAGTAGAGGTATGGTTGGGGTTTCAACGTGGTGTAGCTGGCTATTGTCATATCCAAGCGAGGTGTCACTTGGAGAATGCTTCTTAATCAATCAACATTGAGACTCGCTAAATTAGCTTGTTCACTAAGGTTTTTAGATTAAAAATAGCTGAACTGTGTTTCCCACAGAGAGTTTAGACTAAGAGTTGCCAATGAAGATGCGAGGAAGCCTGTAGCTGGTGAATGGGCTCTTCAGCCAATTTGCTGACATAGATGGTAGTTCAGAGTCTGCATACCGGCCTTTTTTTAGCTTAAAGCAGCATTTAATACACACCCTTTTCCTAGGCAAGATTTGTTTTGTTAGGCCGAATTCCAGCCTAACCTGGGGAGCCGACGTATCCCAAGACAAACGGATTAGGGATCGAAAAGTTTTGGCTATGATCTTATCCAGGAGGAGAACATTTCTTCCCCTTAAGGCCTTCCTACCGTATGGTAGAGGTGATAGCAGTTTTGCCTAAATTATTTGCAGGAGTGGAGTAAACAATGGTCTGGCAGTTTTGTCTCTGAGTTGATGAAAAGCCATCAGTAGGTAAATTGACTTCTAGAAGAAAGCACTCTTTGTGCTGCTTAAAGATCCCAGTCTGTTGAATAGTAATCAAAGATATTTATATTCTGTAGTTGAATCAAGTATTGCTGTTTCCAGGTGGCATGTCATGGAGCTAGTTGTATAAGCATGGGTTTTGTTTTTTTCAAGTTTATTTCCATTTGGTTCTTCACTGAATAGGCTGATGTGGTGTTCAGGAGTCTTTGGAAGCCAATCTTTGTGCGGCTAATCAAAACCAGGTCATTGGTGTACATCAAGCTTGGCAAATATATACTCCCTTTTTTTGGTGCATGTGCATAGACTGGTCTAAAATTTATGGTAAATCTGATAAAAACAGATTTAAGAGAATAGAAGCAAGTATACACCTCTGCCTTAGGCCTTGTCTTGTCAAATTGTTATGGACAGGTGGGGGCCCCTCCCAGCTCAATCCTGATTAATGTATCCGTGTGGTGGAGAACCAAGGCTTGAAGCAGGCCCCGGGTGATGTTCCAGCTAACTAGCTTCTGACAAAGCTTGTTTCGATTCTCATAGTCAAACAGCACTTTATAGTTGATAAAGCAGAGGTAGAGAGGCTGGCGATTGTGCTTACTCTGGTCAATTAGTAATGAAAGGGCTGATAGGTTTGTGGGTGTGCCCATATCTGTAGCGAAGCCAGTTTGGTTGAGGGGTATTATTTGCTGTTCTGCAGCCAGGGCTTTAATTCCTCCAGCAGGCAACCCACACAATACTTCGACTCAAATTCGAGGAGGCCTATCAGTCGAAAGTTAGTGGGGTGCGAGCGGTCCTCTCCTTTATAGATCGGGAAGATAATCAAGCCCTCCCATGGGTCTGTTATAAAATTGGCTGTTATAATGCTATTAAAAAAAGGCTTCATGCTCTCCACCCAGAACTCCTCATTATCTTTGAATATCACCATGGGGATGCCATTGGGTCCTGGCGCTCCTGCTCAGCAGCCCTTTGCAATTTGTTTTTTAATGATCCCCATTTGCAGCTTCAAGGGACTGTTTTTACTATGATCATTCGCTGTCTTTCTAAGCTTGAGATGAGTCCCGCTTGTTTCCCTAGGTAGTCCGAGTGAGAGGTCTTTGGTACTACTGAAGCGAAGTGCTGCATGGGTGGTCCGCTTCGATGCAATTCATTATTGAGGCACAGGTGAAGGGGTTTGATAGAAACTCTAGCGCTGTTCCGATATGTTTGAAGTTGAGGCAATTTATGTTAGGCCATTTAACTTGTTCACGGTCTTACAGACTCTCTAATGTCTGTTAGTTTTGATGCATTGCAACAGCCTGGCCCAGATTTTGTATTCAGCTTCTCTCCTTAACCAACTGTGTTTCTGTAGGCTAATCTGCTTTTGCCATTCAGCTTTAAGGCATTTGTTGCTTGGTGCCTTTTGATATGCCCTTAGAGCTTGATTTACATTGTGTTTTAGGACTTTTAGTTTGCAAGATACTGGAATCTTTGTGCTTCTCATCTGTCGAGCTGGGCCCCTAACTGGCAAGGCGTAAACCAGTAAACCTCCTCACAAACTGAAACCCAGTTTGTTAGGACATCCTCATCTTCAATTTTGCATTTCTGAAATGTTATTTCTGCAAGCTCCAGGAGATTGTGGGCTGAGCCAGTTGACAATTGTATTCGTCATTTTTAGGTCGAGCCTAGCGCAGCGTGCATGTGCTACTCCATAGGGAGGCCTCTTGGAATCACTCCAGACTTCCCCGAAACTTTTCCGTGTGGTTTTTCAACTACTACACATTCTATTGGCCTTTGCGTGTGGTGAAATGAAAAATTGAAAGCACGCAATTGGCCAAAGGCGGGCGCATGTCCCACCTTTTCTCTAAATGTGCACTCCCACAGGCTCCAGCTGTCGGGAGTGATCAGCGGAGCTCAGGCTTCCAGCTGCATGCCTCCCGTGTCGTGGATCATGTTACGAATTAAACATAGCGCGGTCACTTTCACTTTAGCGGCTGCCTGTGCTTGTCGTTCTTTTCCATGTTCAATCCTTTATTTGTTTCTCGCACTTTTTAATTTGTCATACTATCTCCCATTGGTTTATTTGATTGCAAGCACGTTATTAAATTAAAAGTCATCGAAAAAGGCAGCGCACACCTGCAAGGCAGGCATAGTCATGTCAACTTAGCAGACCGCCGCACTTCCGGTATGTATACCATGGACACTATGCTTTCAATTCCAGAGCATTACCAGTGCATATACCATGGCACATTAGGCTTTTACTGCTGGAGCATTACCCATGTGTATACCATGGACACGACGCTTCCACTTCTGGAGCATTACCGGTGTGGATACCATGGCACACTACGCTTCCACTTCCGGAGCATAACCAGTGTGTGTACCATGACACACTTGGCTTTTAATTCTGGAGCATTACCCATGTGTATACCATGGCACACTAGGCTTCCACTTCCGGAGCATTACCTGTGTGTATACCATGGCCATTACGCATCCACTTCCAGAACATTACCGGTGTGTTTATCATGGCACACTACATTTCCATTTTTGGAGCATTACCGTTGTGTTTATCATGGAGCATTACGTTTCCACTTCCAGAGCATTACCGGTGTGTTTACCATGGCACATTATGCTTCGAAAGCATTACCGGTGTGCATACCATAGCACACTACGCTTCCACTTCCGATTACTGGAAATGCTCCACTTCCAGAGCATTACCGGTGTGTTTACCATGGCACAATACACTTCCAATTCCGGAGCATTACCAGTGTGTATACCATGGCATACTACGCTTCCACTTCCAGAGCATTACTGTAGTGTAGTTCCTATATTCCCAATAGGCTCTGCATATTGGAATAATATATCCTATAGATTTGACGTAGGACTTGTGTCAATAGGTCTCTATCGAATATACTAAACTTAATGGTCAATGCCAGCTAGCTCACAGGTCACTAGAAACATTCTAGAATATACAAGAAGGGATTAGTTTCTGACAGCCGCATAGACATGACAACTTTGTTTCCCTAGAATAAGAATATATCTCTCAGAGTCGTGGAAACAATAGATAACTATTTTACTCAGTCAATTGTGCATGCTTCGTTTCTACAGAGCTGCAGAGAAATAGAGACAGGCGTTTTCAATAAAAGGTTTATTGAACAGTCTTCTTTCTCATGCAAGAGAGGTGAACTGCTACAATCGTTATGCAGACTGCAAAGTATAATGCGTACAGCGTAAACAGTAATATGAAATAATACTGTAAGAGCATTGTATGGTTTCTAAGCCATATAAAAATACATACATAAATAACAGACTAAAACACTCAACTGGTGCTTTTAAAATACGCCTACCCCGATGTACCTAACCTAGGTCTAGTACGAGGGAAGAAGTACTGCTTAGCATAGGTTTTGTTTGCCAAGAATCTACCAAAGGTTTCTCTAGGTTTTTATCAGCTCCATACCTTAGAATGAAGGAGGTCTGGTATCTCTGTCTCGGGACTCGATTTCCCAACACCCCGCAAGAGGAGCTGGAAACACTGGAGTTGGATTCTTGGCAGAGAAGGACAGCTTCCTGATCAGTGCGTCAGTTGGAGAGTCGGCTTCCTTCAGCACTTGTTGTAGCGAGCTGCGTCGGGCAAGTAGGTCTTCGAACTGCTCCAAACCACCGTATCTTGCTATAGCAAGTGAAGGTATATTTATACCTTAAAGGTGTTTAGGAATGCCATAGTTGACGTAAAGTCAGGCATATGAACGTCATGAATGAACCCCTGGGGAATCGTCGTTCATTGTAAAACTAACTGAGTTCTTGGAGGAATCAATATTCAAGCAAGGGGAAATCCCTAACGGCTTAAGCTAGTTTTCCAAGAAATGGTTGTGACGTTTGGGGAACGGATGGAAGTAGCCATGCCTGTATTTGGGTAGCATGGGCTATGCATAAATAAGGGCTTGATTTCTATGCCTATATAAGGGCAACGTGAATTGTACCTATATAAGGGCATGAATCGGGAAAATTCAATCGGAGCCTCAAACGCAACACAACATTACCAGGGAGTACACCATGGACAATACGCTTCCACTTCCGGAACATTACGAATGTGTATAACATTGCACACTATGCTTCCACTTTTGGAGCATTACCCGTGTGTATACCATGGCACACTACGCTTCCGGAGCATTACCAGTATGTATACCATGGACAATACGCTTCCACTTCCAGAACATTACCACTGTGTATGCACACTAGGCCACCAGTTCCGCAGCATTACCAGTGTTTATATCATGGCACCGTACGCATCTACTTTTAGAGCATTACCGGTGTAGACCATGGTCATTACGCTGTCACTTCCGGAAAATCACCGGTGTGTTTATGGCACACTACATTTCCATTTAGGAAGCATTACCGGTGTGTTTACCATGGCAAACTATGCTTCCACTTCCGATTACTGGAAATGCTCCGCTTCCAGGGCATTACCAGTGTGTTTATCATGGCACAATACGCTTCCAGTTCCGGAGCATTACCGGTGTGTATACCATGGGCACTATGCTTCCAGTTCAGGAGCATTACCAGAGTATAGCATGGCACATTAGGCTTTTACTTCGAGCATTACCGGAATGTATACCATGGCACACTACGCTTCTATTTTTGGAGCATTACTGGTGTGTTTACCACAGCACACTACTAGTCCACTTTCAATTACTAAAAAATGCCTCACTTCCGGAGCATTATCGGTGTGTTTACCATGGCATAATATGCTTCCAGTTCCGGAGCATTACCGGTGTGTATACCATGGCACACTATGCTTCTACTTTTGGAATATTATCCGTGTGTATACCATGGACAATATGCTTCCAGTTCCAGAGCATTACTGGTGTATACCATGGTACAATTGACTTTTACTTCCTGAGAATTACCGGTGTGTATACCATGGCACACTACGCTTCCACTTCCGGAGCATTACCTGTGTGTATACCATGGACACTAAGCTTCCACTTCCGGAGCATTACCGGTTCATACCATGGCACACTAGGCTTTTACTTCCAGAGCATTACCCATGTATATACCATGGCACATTATGCTTCCACTTCTGGAGCATTACCGGTATGTATACCATGGACACTATGCTTCCAATTCCGGAGCATTACCGGTGTATACCATGGTACACTAGGCTTTTACTTCTGGAGTATTACCGGTGTGTATGCCATGGCACACTATGCTTCCACTTCTGGACCATTAAAGGGGTGTATACCATGGCACACTACGCTTCCACTTCCGGAGCATTACCTGTGTGTATACCATGGACACTAAGCTTTCAATTACGGGGCATTACCGGTGTTTATACCATGGCACATTCATTACGCTTCCACTTTTGGTGCATTATCGGTGTGTATACCATGGACACTATGCTTCCAATTCCAGAGCATTACCGGTGTATATACCATGGACACTATGCTTCCAATTCCGGGGCATTACCGGTGTATACAATGGTACAGTAGACTTTTACTTCTGGAGCATTACCCGAGTATATACCATGGCACACTATGCTTCTACTTCTGGAGCATTACCAGTGTGTATACCATGGACATTGTGCATCCTAATCCAGAGCATTACCGGTGTGTATACCATGGCATACTACGCTTCTACTTTTGGAGCAATACCAGTGTGTTTACCATAGCACACTACGCTTCCACTTAAGATTACTAAAAACGCCTCACTTCCGGAGCATTACCGGTGTGTTTACCATGGCACAATACACTTACAGTTCCGGAGCATTACTGGTGTGTATACCATGGACACTAAGCTTCCAATTCCATAGCATTACTGGGGTACCACACTAGGCTTCCACTTCCGGAGCATTATTTGTGTATGCTATGGACAGTAGGCTTCCACTTCCGAAGCATTACTGGTGTGTATTCCATGGCACACTATGCATTTACTTCCGGAGCATTACCCGTGCGTATACCATAGCACACGATGCTTCCACTTCCGGAGCATTGCCGGTGTGTATACCATGGCACACTACGCTTCCAGTTCTGGAGCATTACTGTTGTATATCATGGTACACTAGGCTTTTACTTCCAGAGTATTACTAGTGTGTATACCATAGCACCCTACGCTTCCACTTCCGGAGCGTTACCGGTGTGTATACCATGGACACTATGCTTCCAATTCCGGAACATTACCGGTGTGTATACCAAGGCATACTAAGCTTTTACTTCCGGAGCATTACCGGTGTGTATACCATGGCACACTACGCTTCCACTTCTGGAGCATTAGCGGTGTCTATACCATGGCACACTACGCTTCCACTTCCGGAGCATTACCGATGCGTATACCATAGCACACTAGGTTTTTACTTCAGGAGCATTACCTATATGTATACCATGGACACTATGCTTCCACTTCTGGAGCATTACTGTGTGTATACCATGGCACACTATGCTTCCAATTCTGCAACATTACCGGTGTGTATACCAAGGCATACTAAGCTTTTACTTCTGGAGCATTACCAGTATGTATACCATGGACAATACGCTTCCACTTCCAGAACATTACCACTGTGTATAGGGAAACATCCTTTACAACGCAACTTTTACCACGCAGTGCCTTTACGACGCAACTATTACAACGCATGTCATTACAACGCATTGCGCTGGGGGGCGCTCTAGGATAGGGAATAGATTTAATTTACTATCCAACACCTTCCCTACTATCCACGGGGACTGGAGTTGGAATAGTAAATTAAACTATTCACTATCCAGCACCCCAAAGCGCTATGCGTTGTAACAGCATGCGTTGTAAAAACTGCGTTGTAAAGGCATGCGTGGTAAAAGCATGCGTTGTAATGTCACCACATCCCTGTGTATACCATGGCACACTAGGCTTTTAATTCTGGAGCATTACCCATGTGTATATCGTAGCACACTACGCTTCCACTTCCACAGCATTACCCATGTGTATACCATCGCACACTAGGCCTCCACATCCGCAGCATTACCCGTGTGAATATCATGGCACCCTACGCTTCTACTTTTAGAGCATTACCGGTGTATACCATGGCCATTACACTGCCACTTCCAGGATATTACCTGTGTGTTTATGGCACACTACATTTCCATTTTTGGAGCATTATCGTTGTTTATCATGGCACATTAAGTTTCCACTTCCGGAGCATTACCGGTGTGTTTACTATGGCAAACTATGCTTCTGAAGCATTACCGGTGTGCAAACCATAGCACACTACGCTTCCAGTTCCGGAGCATTACCGGTGTGTATACCATGGACACTATGCTTCCAGTTCTAGAGCATTACCAGTGTGTATACCATAGCACACTACGCTTCCACTTCTGGAGCATTACCGGTGTGTACACCATGAACACTAGGCTTCCAAATCCAGAACATTACCGGTGTGTATACCACAGCACACTAGGCTTCAACTTCCGGAGCATTATTTGTGTGTATACTATGGACAGTAGGCTTCCACTTCCGAAGCATTACTGGTGTGTATTCCATGGCACACTATGCATTTACTTCCGGAGCATTACCCGTGCGTATATCATAGCACACTATGCTTCCACTTCCGGAGCATTACCGGTGTGAATACCATAGCACACTACGCTTCCAGTTCCGGAGCATTACCGGTGTGTATACCATGGACACTATGCTTCCAGTTCTAGAGCATTACGAGTGTGTATACCATAGCACATTACGCTTCCACTTCTGGAGCATTACCGGTGTGTACACCATGGACAATATGCTTCCAATTCCGGAACATTACCAGTGTGTATTCCAAGGCATACCAGGATTTTACTTCCGGAGCATTAAAGGTGTGTATACCATGGCACACTAGGCTTCCACTTCCGAAGCATTACCGGTGTCTATACCATGGCACACTAGGCTTTTACTTCAGGAGCATTACCCATGTGTATACCATAGACACTATGCTTCCACTTCCGGAGCATTACAGTGTGTATACCATGGCACACTAGGCTTTTAGTTCCGGAGCATTACCCGCGTGTATACCATGGCACACTCTGCTTCCACTTCTGGAGCATTACCAGTGTATATACCATGGCCGGCGATGTACGTGGAAGTTGGTAAAAAGCCGCAATCCGTACACTCCATGGGGCTGTTTATGTAATTAATCAAACAGGGGCGCAAGCCACTGTCTCCGGGCTCTCCAGCAGCCTTAAACAGCATATTACACTTTCACCATCAAAGTGCAAGATGCTGCTTAACGTTGCTGGAAGGAGCGGAGTCGGACAGTTTGACCACATACATATTTCACTCTAGTCTATTTGCTGTAACTGGCATTGCAGCAGTCTGCTATGAACTGCTGTTCTCTGTGGCCAATAATTGCATGGCAACAGCTGAATTATTGATAATGCTTGTGATTGCACTTCTGCAGTACAGTCGGATAAGAAAAAAAAACAGACCAACGTGAATAGGTTCCTACTGTGTGAGAGGGTAATAATCGGGGCCAATGGAATTATGTGGCAGGGGAGGGCAAAATATGCAGCAGGGTTGAGTAAATTATGTGGCAAGAAAAGGCAAATTACGAGGCACAATGCTGCACATTTTGTGAGGGTGTTGCTTCATTATTTTGCCATTTTGTAAACATGCTAACACTGTCTGAGCTTTGGATTCACCTCATTAGTACCAGTGTAACACGCAAATATAGCAATAAGCCGCAGATAGGTGATCAGTCAGGCTTTGTAATGGGGTGTCAGCAGCGCTGCAAGGAAATGCATGGGTTCTCGGATTTCCAATTCTTGCAGTGCCACATACTTCAGTCCGTGTTAAACTAGGATAGGCCCTTGTGATGGGACATTACATTAAACATATCTGTGCCTGGCCCATGGGGTGAACAACGAGGAGGAAAGATTGTGGACTTTCTCCCCTAGCTGGTTTCCTGTTGTGAATAGATTCCATTTTGTGTGGGGCATCTGCTTTTGGTGAATACCATTAACGTGGACAAGTGCCTTTTCTGGGTTCTTAGGTCGTCACGACCTGGCTAGGGAGCAGGCTTATGCATGGCCCTGTGGAACATTTTAAGTCATGATTATGGCCACTGCAAAATATTCTAAAGGAAAACATCACAAAGTTATTGAAACATATCTGACAAGGAGCTTAAATAATCGTAGCGCAAAAAAATAACTCAGCTCTTCATTAGACATGCATTGAATGGAATCATGCTATGTGTTCTGGAGTATTAATATTCTTTCCAAATTAATGAATTTAATTAAAAAAACTTAATTTATAAATTTCAATCTTTTGTTATATAATGTTATAGCCTGCTTGCAGAGCGAACAGATACATGCTACAAAATCACTATGGATACCTGAAATATCTGTAGAGAGCAACACAAATGCTCAAATAATAATACAACATTTGGGGGTAAAGATGGGGCCCTGAGATGTACAGTACCTTATAGGGTTCCCTACTGCCTTTTAATGTTTATTCCTTGCTATCTCGTGTCCGGCCTGACTAATCACAATAACATTTATTTCTCAGTAGATTTCATTTCTGAAGGTATATCATTACATAAAGAAATATGTGAGGTGCTCAGCGTTGTAATCCTCAAAGTCTGTTATGATATATACACACATACATCCCACCAACACACACCATATCACAAACTCCCCACTACATTCCACACCATGCCAGTGCCCTTACTAAGCACAACTTGCACACAAACTTTACAGTACTAAAGACAGCAGCTGCATTGCTCTACAACATACCTTAAAAACATTGCCAATATCCCTGGCTAAACACTTATACGGTCCCAAAGAAGAGACCTATTGGCTATGCCAATGCGTGTTTAACTGCTGAAGCTGAGCCATGTGTTTCTACGACAGGCTTGTGATAGGCAAATTAGAAAGTAGGCACTGTTCTGGGGTAGATGATGACTTTCCTATCTTGCCGCTATTTTAAAGCTATCAACAAGGTGGAGCAAAGAGGTTGATAGTACTGCCTAGTCGATTAGGGAACTGTTCAATTGTGACAAGACGCCACTGGTGGGCTATTAGATAGGAAGCGGCCATTAGCTACTCTAAGACTAAGATGTTCTAGTTTGTTGATAAAGTCTGTGCCCTTTTTGTCCCATCAGCAGGATGGACATTTACTTTGAGTTGGGATTGCCCAAAGTGCGTTTTGGGTGCCAAAATCTCATTCATCGGTAGGGAGCCCATCATGTTCATATTAAAATCCACTGAGATAACTCATTCTATTGGATTCGACCCATTCTGAAGCACCATGATCTTGGTTTCCAAATGTTCTATCACTGCATTTCACCCTTGCTATCAGTGGCATATATACATTTACAATTGACAGGGGAATGTGTGATGCTTCCCAAGGGAAGGAGAAGAGAGAAACCATACTGAAGGAAACCAAATCATGCAAAACAGTTTTAAGAAAAGGGAATTTTTGGCAAATACAAATAAATAAAACATTAAAGGAAACATTTTAAAGGCTAGATCATTTTAAGGAAAATGACATTAAACTTGGGTGGAGTTTAGGACTAGTGAGGTGTGTTTGTGTTCAAGGATGGCTAATCAGGGGTTTTTAGGAGTCAAGCATGGGTGGAGTTCAGTCCCAGAAAGGTTTTTTTTTCGGGTTCAACGATGGGTAGAGTTTAATGGTGGTGAGCTTGTTTTAGGTATCAGTTATGGGTGAAGTTCAGGGGTGGTGAAGGCTTTTTTAGGGGTCACGGATGAGGTGAGTTTAGGGGTTTGAAGTGTCTTTAATGCTATGGGATGTGTTGAGAGGTTTTAGGGTTCTTGATTGGAGCTTAGAGCTGGTGAGGGTCAAGTAATAGGTAGAGGTTAGGGGTGGTTAAGAGTTTGTTTGTGTAGGAATGGGTCGAGTTTAGGGTGGTGATGGTTTTCAAGGATTCACGGATGAGTCGAGTTTAGATGTAGAAAGGGGTTTCTAGGGTTCAGGAATGGTTAGAATTTAGGGGTTGTGAGGGGTTTTATGAGTCATGGCTGGGTGGTGTTTAAGGGCATTGAGGGTTTTTTCTTGGGTGCAGGGGTGGGTGGTGCTTGGGTGTGTTAAAGGATTTTGAGCAGTCAGAGATGGTTAGGGATTAGACATCAAAAAGGGGTTTTAATGGGTGGAGTTTAGAGTTAGTGAGGGGTTTTATGGTTGAGGAATGGGTGGGTGCAACTATTGTATTTACACCTTCAAAAATAAGCATGCAAAAGCACATTTCGAACAAAAAGACATTGTATGAATTGGTTTCTATGAAATGGTGAATGCCATCCATTCTGAACATTTCCATTAAACATTTTAGGTGAAATGGTTTCAAAGACCAAGGGATGCCTAATCCCAGAATGCCTTATACTAGCAATTGTGTCAGAGTGCACTCTTTCTCCAGCTTGTAGGAGTGGAGTTTCACAACTCTGGTTGGGTTTTTTCACATACATTTCTGAAGTAATTCTCTCATAATCTAAGGATTTTTGATTTCAAAGAAGTCTTGTGAAGTTATTTTTGCCTCTTTCTTCATTTTTTCCAGTTACCATGTCTTTACTATGTGTGAAGTGCCCATCCTGTGGGAGAAACAAGTATGCTAAAGACCCCCTTAAGGTGCGTAAGGTCTACCTTTCGGCTTCTCACTTTGTGAAAGAACGTGAGGCCCGCTAAATAAATTCTGAATGGGCATCAAAAGACCGCTCTATTGGAGCATCCATTAAAAGTGGGTTGCAGCCTTCTATCCTGCATCCTCCTATCCTGAACTTGTATTAGTATCTAGAAAGACCTCCTTTATTTTTAGTATCAGAAGAGAACATCAAGCCCCAGGTTGGTTCCTTCTCCAATTATTCCACATGTACCTCCACCTACTCCCTTAAGTGATCTGGATTTAGAACAGCCTCTAAAATAAAATAGGCACAAAAGCTCTTCTCGGTCTCTGAAGTGGTCCTCTGATTTAGGTGATCGGGGGGACAGCCTTAATTTTTTTCCTCCACACAGACATTCTTAATGGGTTCCATCTCAAAAATCTCCCTGGTGGACATCATTTTCCTGTTTCAGGATGTTTTAGCCCGAGGAACTGTACAATTAAAACATCCCTTTCAAAACCTTGCAGATATTGTTTTGCATAACAATGAAGACCCTTCAACCCTGAGCCTCTCCTACGACTTTAGTACCACCAATACCTGGCTTAAATGAAATAGAGCTCATACACCATGCCCGATTTAGTCATCAACTTTACAGTAAAAATAAGAAATGCTTCAGCTCCAGACTAATTGGCTCCTACTGAGAAAGAGAGCAAAAAAGTCTGTAACAGAAAAGAAAATGTGTGCTACTGCAGCTACAGTGTTAAAAACAGCTGGTGCAGCTACCCTTCTTTGCAACTATGATGAGGAGATATGGAATATGCTGAAGAACCTTTTTGAAGACCTACCTAGAGAGCAGAGATAGGAATACAAGGTGGTGGTCCAAGAAGGTTGCCTGGTTTCAAAGCAGGTTATCAGAGTAGATTCTGCAGAGCTAGCTGCCGAACAATATCACAAAAGGATAGGGTAGCTAGGATGACAAACTCCAGCTATTACTAGATCAAAGCAATTCCTACTGCAGTGGTGCATGAGGAACAATCTTGCTGAGGGAGTTTCCATACTACAAACTCTGTCATTTCAGACAATAGCATAGATGTTTTCCTCCTGGGCAGGGTAGCATGTTTAGACAATCTGTCTGTCCAAGGCCTGTGGTCAGAAAAGGAAAGTAGTTTTCACATCAATGTCTCTGCACTCAGGAAGGTCCATCAAGCTCTCTAGGCTTTCCAACCTTTTCTGAAGATGAGTAGCCTCTCAATTGGTAGGCACCACCATTATGGGGCACTGTCTGAACAAATAGGGTGGTACTAGATAAAAGACCCGTTTTTTTGTAGGCTCAAAACACTTTGGCCATGGTCTGTGGCCAGTGAGCTGACAATAAAAGCTGTTCACTCAACCGGGAATTTAAAATAGTCAAACAGGCACCTTTGCAGGTTTTACAAAGAAAATCATGAGTACGTTTTTAATGATGACATGCTTCAAGGCATATTTGCAGATTGGCTCATCCAAAAATAGATCAATTTCATTACAAGACGGAGGCTACCATGATGCATTATTCCTTTAAAGCGACTCCATGCGGCACTTGGAAGTATTATACATCACAAAGAAAACATTCCAGAATAGAATAGTCAGCACACATAAGAAGTCCATGCAGTGAGTATTCTGCCTCTTTTAAATGTTGCTCCTCACAGATAAGTAACCAACATTTGTTATTGCTCTGTTTAATGTTTCTTCCTAAATAATGTTTTCTGTTTAGAGCTTAAGTATGGATTAAATATGGTTTACTACTAGAAGCGCTGCGTAGCCGTTTTATTCCCTTTTTAAGTTTGTTTTTCATCACTGTTTCCAATTTACGGAAACGTCTTCTTTTCTATTATTTATTGTCTTTGTGGGTTCATTATGGCAGTAATTAGGCAAGAGCACTTCGTGTATCAATGTGATTAATAAGGCAAGCTCGAATAAAGCACAGCCTACCTGCTCTCACTGTGGTGTTATGCCCTCGATCCTCAAACCTGACCCGCATGGTCCTGTTGTCCTGTACCCACTGAGGGGATTAAGACGTTATGGGCTGCAGGGACAAGGACTGCCCCAGAGGCACCATTCTTGCTGGGCCTTCAGATGCGGCAGACCGCTATCCGCGGTAGGCCGCATTGACGTGGCATCAGGAGGAATGCGCTCGGCAACGACCTCAGCATGTTGTACGGCACCATTTTAAATTGGGACTTGAGTGGTAAACTCATGAGACGCCTATGCTGCAGGTAGGGTCACAGCAACATTTCACTCTGATAAACAGTTGACGGTTATAGTGCACCTCTCTATAGTGATCTGCTGACAGTTGATCGGTGCGCTGGATACTTCAAGGTGTTTTTTTTTAATCTGCATTTTGTTCAGTGGCAATTCTATCCTTCCAGTGGCACTTTTATCCTATCACTCGACAAAATATATATCCCAATTACAATCTGTCTCGTTAATTAACACAGACTGCCCCAGGAGTTTTATGTTTTTTAGCTATCTGGGTTAATCCCATATCCATATAAACCCCATCATGTCTTATCAGGGAGAAATCTTCGAGATCCAGCAAGGGGATTTTAATGAGGAGATGATTAAAAGAATGATTCAGAACGAAATGCATTCATGATTGAGAGAGACCCTTGATCAGGTCATGACATTATGAAGTAATCAGAGTGATGAGGCAAGAGAGACATTGTCAGGTGAACACTTGTCTCAGGTTGGCAAAGGAGGTAAGAGGAAAAGAAAGAGTAAACATATCCAAAAAGGGGCAAGCCTTCTAAACAGATGCGAAGCCTAAGCACCTCACAGAGTTTGGGAGGTCTAAGCACCTCACAGAGATTGGGAGGTCTAAGCACCTCAAAGAGTCTGGGTATCGTACACGACACAAAAATTAAGGGTGCTCTGAAGCGGCACAGGGGAGTCAGATGCTACAGACGGCATTCACCTTTCTGAGATTGGGGACAAAGAGTCACTTAATGAGAGCCCCTTTGATGAGTATTTTCTGGATTAAGATCAAGACGCTCTTGATGAAGACAACCTCTTTAGGTAGTCGCACTCCTCCTCTACTTCCAAAGCTACCATTAGGGATCCATTAGGAGAGGAAATGTTCTCCCCGGATAATATCAGGCACCTGTGCAGTGCTGAATGGTGGTCGAAAGACCACGTAGCTAAATTTGGAAAATGATGGATAAGGAATTCACTTGATAAAGGGGCACAGAATGTTCTGAGAGCAGATTGCTCAAGTCTAGTAATTCAGAACAAGGTTTGTCTTACCCCTACCTTGATCCAGAGTAAATAACATTTTTTGTTTATACTGGGTCGGGACCCTAGAAAGGGTTTGGAGAGGTCCCTAAAGTCATGCCAGAACGGGTTGCTCAATGTGGTTGACCGCTGGCAATAATTATAGATACGGTAGAGGAGGCTCACACTTATAACTTTCCCCTAGCATCAGCCTTCTCCGGAGCTGGAGTCAAAGAGTCAAGGTTTTCCTAAGAAATGTTAACTCTGTGCTAAGTACAGAAAAACACACGGTTGTTTTGATGAAAATAAGCTTGGTGAACTTGCTGAAAAAGAACCTTCAAAGAACCCAAAAGGGCTTCTATTTGGGGAAGACATGATTAAAACAATAAGAAAATGTGTGTCTACATTTGCAGCTCTTGATAAGGCGCCGAGTAATATGCACAGTGTTTAATCCAAGTTTTTTTTGCCAGCCCGCAGAAGGGCACTTTCTGCCGGCCATGGCCCTTAGAGGTCCCACTTTAACTTCAAACAACCAAGAGGCTTTGGAAGAGGTTACCAAGCCGGAAGCTTTCAGACCGGATCCTTTTAACCCCAGAGAGATCGCTCCCATCGGGGAAGAAGGAATAGGTCAAAAGGACAGGGCTTGTCTGGCTACAACATTGAGAACTGCAATCTTACTTTCTTTCACGAGAAAGGTAGGAGGACTCCTCAGACCTTTTCCCCCACATCTGTGACACTGTAACACAGGATCCTTGGGTCTTGGAAACAGTCATGGGTTCAAGAAAGATTTCTGCAAAGAGCCCTTTCAGGTAGTTACCCAGAGAGAGTAAACCTTAACGGCTGCACAAAAGCGTGTTGTAGAAGAGGAGGTGAAACCTTGTTGCAGAAAGGAGCGATTCTTCAAGTAGCCTTAGAAAGCAAGGTTTTCATGAGTCCTTTGTTCTTGGTGGAAAAGAAGAACAAAGGGTAGATACATTTGAAAGACATCCACAGATTCCTAACATACAGACATTTAAAGATGGAAGGTATCCAACTTCTGAGGGACATGCTGTTGAGCAAAATTGGTTAGTGAAATTAGACCTGAAAGACATCTATTTCACAATTCCAATGTCCAGGGAATCCCAAATTTACCTTCAGTTCACCTGGTAGGGTTGACTCGATCAGTTCCACGCTCTACCATTTGGCCTCTCCTCGCACCGTGGGGTTTTACCAAGGTGATGGGAGCTGTAACCTTTTGGAGTTTGGATGATTGTTTATCTGGGTGATATACTACTTATGTCTCAATGCGGAGTGCAGATATTGCAAGACTTGTCCGTGGTCATGTCGCTCTTGGAAGATTTGGGATTCATTGTCAACAGGGAGACCTCAGTCTTAATTCCTTCCAGGTCCTTAGAATTCTTGGGTTTCACTATAAATACTGTGAAAGTAATGCAGATTTTATGTCTTAAAAAGATGGTCAAGATCTGGAAAGAGATCCGCTTTGTACTAGGTGTTCTTTCATCATCTATCCAGGCAATTTTCCAGGGCCCATTGAATTATTGGGCCTTGCAGAGGATAAAAACCAAGGCTCTTAGGGAAGGCTTTTGATATTGAGACAAAATATGCCTGGACAAGTAAGCCAGATCAGAATAGTTTTGGTGGTTGGAGAATCTGGACGCCTGGAATGGCAGAGAGATATCAGGATGTTCCCGAGACTTTATACTCGAATCTGATGCCAGCTTGACAGGCTGGGTTGCACGCTTGTGTGCTCGAGATACTGGTGGCTTGTGGTCACACGTAAAAAGAATGCATCACATAAATTATCAAGAGTTGACAGCCGGTCTTTATGCCCTAATGTGTTTCAGGCATCGTTTGCAAGGCATAGCAGTTTTCTTAAAGATCGACACTGTTTCTGCAGTAGCGTATATAAATCGTTTAGGCGGTACAAGATCAACAGACCTATCAGACTTCGCAAAGAAGCTATGGTTTTGCTGCTTAGAACACAAGAGAAACCTCAAAGCAGAATATTTACTTTAGAAGGTGAATGTTTCTGCAGACTGGAATTCAAAATTCTTATGGGATTTCAGCAAATGTAAACTGAACAGTTATTATTTCAGCAGACTAACTCAGTTTTAGGGACCCTTACAGTTGGATCTTTTTGCGAGCAGGATGACATTTCAGCTAGAAAATTCTTAGTGCTGGATGCCAGCCCCCAATGCTCTAGCGTTAAATGTTTTCCTTCAAGCTCGACAGGGAACGAATGCATGTGCATTTCACCCCTTCTCAATGATTCTGAGAGTTCTCCAGAAGGTAAGGCAGGATTGGTGCATAACTGTCCTGATAACTCAGTTTTGGGTCTCTCAAGCACGATTCGCAATGACCTTGGAGCTTGGTTACGATGTTTCCTTTTTCCTTCCAGCTCGACCAGGTCTTCTGCAAAACGCAGACGGGGAGGAACACCCTTTGGTGTTGATGGGGACTTTGAACCTTCTTGCCTGGAAAGTGTCAGCAGATCTAGAGAAATGTCAGGCGTTTCAACAAGAGCTAGTGAGCTCTTCCAGGAGTCCTGGGCGCCAGGTGCCCACAGTAAATACAGTGGAATCTGGATTATGAACCAGACGGATGTAGATTTACAGAAATGTAAAGCTCATTCTATAAAAGATGCAATCGATAGTCAGTGTTTTTCTAGGGGTGGCAGATTGGAGGATATTATGAAGGAGACTGATTGGTCTAATTCCTCCACGTTTGCACAGCATTACTGTAAGCCAATTGAACATTTGTCTTAGGCAATGTTGCGGGGCTACCAACATGCATAACAGTTGTCTCTGGTCTTGTAATGAAATAGCGATTCTCCAAATTTAATGGCAAGAGAATTGCTATTTGCTTTACACCTCAAAATCCCAAATGACAAAGCTTTCCATCCAAGAGAGGATGGGACCCTGGTTCCCTTGGCAATGGGAACCTGGTTCCCTTGGCAATAAACTTTTCCTCAACTGGTCCCAGAGATTACTGTAGGTCTTTCCACTAATACCAGCAGTCCTGTTGAACCTTTGAAATTTGCAGGCAACAATGATCTTCGTAGTCCCCAAGTGACCCAGATAATGGTGGTTCACGGATCTTCTGCAGATAAGGAGTAAGAGTAGGAATACCAAATAGAAAGAAGGAAAGAAAGAAAGAGAGAGGCAGAGACACACACACTCTACAGGTAATAATATTAATAGGTGTAGAAGTGGGTGCAATGAGTAGGAGTTAAGAGTAGGAACTAGCATGGGGATAGCAATACACAGTAGACATAGGCAAAAGGGTGGGATAGTTAGTATAAGATTGGCAGATTTATGAGTAGAAGAGGGAGGAGGAGTAGGGGTTAGTGTGGAGACAAGGTAGGTGTTTCACAGTCTATGTACTACAATGGAAGCACGCTTTCTGCAGACCATTACATCTACCGGCCAAAAACAAGCAACAGAGGACATGTATTGAGCCAAAGCTAGCTGCAACAGAAGGGGGTTGAGCTCAAGCCACACTGTTTATTTTTGTACATCACATGTCATAACTACAATTGATCCAGTGAAATGCAGTTTCCATTCTGAGACAAAACAGGTGTAGCAATGAAAGCTAACTCATTGTTGCATTCTGAAGTGATCTTCAAAGTTTAATCTTTTGTTTATGTATGAAATGAACATCAATATGGAGGAAACATAGTAGGATGAATAAATCATTAAAAACATTCTTGCTTATGAGCAATAATATTACTCACTCATTTCAGGTTCTGCCGTGAGGTCAGCCGTTACAAAGTTAGAGGGAAATAGCCCAATTCCCAAATGGGTTTCACCTTTCCACCAATTTGAGTCACTAAAAAGTATGGAATAAAGCAATCACAATCAAACATAATACATATTAAGAATACTCTAGTTTGGATAATATTCTCATGTATATCTGCAAAACCTGCAAACCGACTATTGTATAAAGAATAATGCAAATCAACTTTCATACAGGGGCTACCAATGAAGTGAAGCGTAAGTCTTGTATTAGCTTAAGAAAAGAAAAAATGCAAGAAAGGTCCTTTCCAAAGTTTTAACATGCTTCCATTGAACATACAAAACCATTTTATATAAACAACACAATTAACACTAGTTGTAGTCACCCCAAAGTATAAAACAGCACTGATTACCAGTAGCTACAGTAGAAGGAACTAGCACTAATCCCACTAACGTTAAACGTTACTGGCCACACAAGGGTCTACACTAATGGTGTAGGAGTCCACTATGCCTTTAGGATGTTCAGATATGAGGGTGGTGTACTGTTAACTACAGTGACAGCAAGGATTATCGAAGGTGCCTCAAATTCTACTTATTTAGCTTCAGGATGTTTGCCAGTCTCTTTCTCTCACAGTCCTTTCTAGCGGTCTTCTTCTTCTGTAGGTGCTTCTGTCCTTCTCCTGGAGGTTAACTCATCATTTATGGTAGCTCAAACTCGCTCGAGCTTTTATCATCTCGGACCTTTGTCTCAGGCATGGATATCTATAAACTCTTGAAGAAAGGGTTCAGCGGAGTGGGAACCATTAGGATTAGAAATGACAGTAAGGAGGGGGCTGGGGTCTTTGGGGGCACAGCACAGCATTGAAGCAAGGGGATTCTGGCCCTGAATTTGAATTTAGCACCCAGCCCTCTGAGATCCAGAGTTATTACTACCTATACACACTTGGTTGATAAGCCAGAATGGAAGCAATCACCAGCCAATTATATGGATTAGGTAATTAAGCCAGCTACCCTCTCCGTGCAAATTCCTTCAACACCGTTTCATCAGCCAACCTGGCTGGCATCTTAGTGCAAAATCCAACACATTTTACACAGAATCTACACCGGAAAATACAATGGTTACTTGCGGTTAGTCCTGATTCTGCATCTTAGGCATCTTCAATGAAGTCATAAATGTTAAAATAATTCCCTGCAGCTTGCAGGGACCCCAAAACACTTGCCAAATCCAGAGAACCACCCTCAAAAAGACAGACAAGCAAAATATCCACACTGATTAATGAATAGACTTCTTCTCAAAACGACATTGTGGTGCCTATAGCCTGTGGAGTGGTACTGTGGCCTGTGAAGACTTGGGCACCATTTCAGCAAACCCTGATGAATTTTCTCTGCTCCATAGTATTTTTGCTCTCTACTGAAAAAGGGCTAAACCAAGAAACACATGTCTAGAGATAACAGCCATACCAGTACCAACTTTGGTGACGAACTAAAGCAACTTTGAAAGTAACCGTACTGTATTTACCAGGATGCAATGTGGAGAACTGTGCTGGGATGAGAAGCAGTGTGCTCCCTCCCCCCTTTGTGTTTGAAAGGCTCCCGTGAGCCAATGAGCTGACTAGCTCTCCTGGGATGCACTTGTGTGCCTGTGGAGTGGCACTGTGACCTGTGAAGTCTTGGACACCATTTCAGCAACCCCTGATGACTTTTCTCTGCTCTACATTACGTTTGCTCTCTACTGATGAAGGGCTAAACCCAGAAACACGTGTTTAGAGATAACAGCACTACCTATAACTACTTTGGTGAAGAACTAAAGCAACTTTGAAAGTAAGCGTACTGCATTTACCAGGATGCAATGGGGAGAACTGTGCTGGGATGAGATGCAAAATGCTCCCTCCCCCTTGTGCCTATAGCATCACCTGCTGTCTAAAATGATAGGTCCTCATCAGAAATCATTTTTCAATATTCCTATGAATAGATTAAGAAAGGTCTGGCCTCCTTGGAAGCTCGATTTGGTTCTGCTGCAATGTATGCCATTCTAAAGGCTTCAGTGCAGCATCGGTCATGGAAAGCATCTTTTTTAGTTGCTATCACTTCAGCTCGTAAGATTAGTGAAATTGGAGTCCTTTCAGCAGTGGAGCCCTAATTTCCAGCCTAATATGGTAGCCATGAGCACCCTTCCAGTTATTCCTCTGAAGGTCGTTTCAAACTTTATCAACTTTCCAGTTTTCTTAAACAATCCAACTATTCCAGCTGAGGGTTCCACTCGTTTACTTTGACAAAACCTAAGAATTATGTAAATCTAAGTAATTGTTTTATCAACTATTGCCTCATACATTTCCAAACAATGAATTCCTCATTTGCTTTTTTAATGTATTATCATTAGCAGTTAGCGAATAAACATCAGCCAGGGAATCCCAGGCTTTATTACACTAAAGAGCAAGCAAGTATTACGGCCTCGCTGAGAAACTTCTGTTATCAGACATCTTCAAAGTGTCCATTGGGAAGTAAGTACCCACCTTCACAAGATGTACAGTGAAAACTGACTAGGGCATAAATGAAGCAACTTTCAGGAATCTGTTAACTGCTCTCCCTTGTCTTGTAGTTCCTACGAATCTCCCAGGACATGCAAGTTTTGGATGACCTAAACTGAGGGCTTAGTGTCCCAACCGCGTCCAGACACCCCCACAGGATATGTCAGCCGTTAGATCAGCTAGCTCCACAGTGTCACTACCACCCACCTGTATCTTACAGTGGTGTCTGTAGTTTCCGGCAACCACTGAACAGGACAACCCTGATTCCTCACAGACCGTAGAAACCTGTACAGTATGTTTCGCTCAGACACTCATGCTTGCTTACTCTCGGAAACTACACAGGTTGGCAATTAGGACATTTCCATAAGTATTTATTGGTCCAGCAACAGTCTTGTGTAAAACATATGTGCTGTGACAATCAAGAGACAGAAGCATACAAAACAGATTGCAAGTACCAATATAGTAAATAGTAGATACATTTCTACCATGGTGCTAATAAGATGAACATAAGCAGTTCAGATAAAAACAGTAGCACTTGCATATTCCTAAAATGTGCACCCTAAGTAATTTGCCTAAATGTACCTAGCCTAGATCTGTATGTGTAGCATGTATATGTGTATATAACCAAGAAACCCCTAGGGAAGAATCATCCCCCTCACCTGATAGTCAAGGACAAAGGACCCCATCTCTGCCTCAAGGATGACACCGCGCAAGGGGTTATATACTAGAGTGGTCACTCCAGGGTTTCTTTTAGAATCAATATGTTTTGAAACCAACCACAAATGTTTTGGAAACAATCATGAATGTTTTTCCAAACAAATGCGATCTTGCACAGCTGGCTGTTGGCAAAGGATGAAAAAAGTGGTGACCGTCATACTAAATAATTATAACGCGCTTGAAGACATGTTTATGTACATCAGGTACCGAGCACCTGGTTTTGAAGAAACAGGAGCAAGCCACTAGGTAAAAGGTCACCTGTTTCAGAACCATTTTTGTTGTGTGGATGGGACAAGGGTATACATGACAGGACTAGCCTAATGGACATGACATCCTCTTTGAAGAAAATATCATTTTAGAAAATGCCAACCAGCACTTTATTCATATGAAAAAACTTGATGATCCATTAGTATGTTTCACAATAGCTTAATTTCTATAGTCATCTTGAAAATAAAAGAACTAAGCGAAGAATTCCAAAACAGAAAACCCGGAAATTAAAGTTCCCTCAGTTAGTCCTTCCAGCACAATAAATATTAATAGACAAAAAAGGTGGATTCACAAATCCCTACTTCTTCAGAGCCCCTGCAAAATAAGGATTTCTATCATTGCTTTGACAAAAAGGAAAACCCGATACAACTGAACCTTCTTGCGCCAAATTTCAAAACCATAAATCAATAAAAGATCATCGGCCCAAGAACAATTTTGAAGGAGAAGTTCATCCAACTTCAGAAAATTCTAGCGGAAAGAGGTCACAGATTCACTATTGTACTGTGGAAATAACTGACTTACTTTTCACAGGAACTAACCACTGAATCGAGAAAAGATCTTAAACCCCCTTTATAAGGTCCATTCATGTCATTCTCTAGCTTGATCAGAAATCAAATTAGTGGCATTCCCGAATAAATCTCAACCAACCTTGGTAAGAGTGGAATTCTGGTCTTCCATAATTCCTTCGGTAATTTTGAAAGAGAGCGGCTCTTCACACATAAATGGATTTAAAAAAAAACATACAGCAGATCAAATAAAGAGAACAGATGAACGAGAGCAGAAAGCAACAACACAATCTAACAACATTTGGCGCTAAGAACTCACTGCGCGCCCCTGAAAAAAAACTAACCATATGTATTAAAGATGGGGATTTTGGAATAACAATCCAACCAAATTAGAAATGTTATCATCTTGGTCTTGGATCTCCGGTAACCTGAACAGTAATAGGCTGGGGAAGGTAAACAAAGCAAACAAAAGGAGATGATGGACGGAGTGCCGAAACTTTTCAGACTCTCACACCCAGTCACAGATCTGAGATGAATTCATCATCATTCTTTAGCTCACTTCCCCATTCCCGTTTGGACCCAGCCATATGCATATCAGTCTTGACCCTGTGCCTCTTGGGAACAGTCCAGCCCTCACTGCCAGGCAGGATCCTCCCTGGACCGGAGACAAGCATTCTGGGACCTGTTTCGGGGTAACACCCCATATCAGCCAGGCTAGCTTGAATCCAGTAGCAAAGTGATCAAGGGACCCACACCTGGGCATACCCTCCCAACTTAGGGCAAACAAAGCAAGCACAATGAGATGATGGATGGAGTGCTGAAACTTTTAAAACACACCCATTTTTAAGCAGACTTCAGCTTATTGTATCATGGATACTTGTCGGCAAGGATCCCTAAAGGTTAGCACTAATTCTAGAAAACTCCCCTAAAATAGTGTCGCTCCAAGAAACATGGTCTTTTAACACCTTTGACCAAAAAGATTATTTTATATTTGAAATTCCGGCAGTAGTAGTGCGAAGAGGCCATGTAAAAGGAGTACTCTCAATTCTATTAAGGGAAGAAATATAGTGGGATCTGGAAGTGATCAATATGTCTAGCAACAATGCTCAATGTATCAAGATAAAGTACTGGAAAGAAAGACCCGTCACTGCCCAAAATGTGCTTATCTTTAACATCTACATCCCTCCACGTTCTGACCCATTAATGGTAAAACGTTTGACAATACAGAAACCATAATAGAATCAAAATGGAATCTACAAACAATACCAACAGGAGACTTTCACAGGAAATTCTCTAATGCATTTCAGAAAATATGCAGGATCAAAGAGCAAGGTGAAGCATGAGCTATCCCAGCACCGATATACCCAACTACCATAAAAGCAGATAAGCGATGGAAAATAATTCTCGAATTAGTGAACGAAATCAATGGAGTGATATTGAACGTAAGAGTATAAGGACATGTCCTATCCGCATTCACGACAAAGGGAACTTTTAGCTCCTCTTATTTAAGATTACATAATTTGCAGCCAGGACTTATTTCAAAAAGCCCTATATTTAAATTCTCAATTCACACAGGAAAGTGATCACACAATTCTGTATCTGAAGATTAAAGTTTCACTACTGCTTACCTCTCCACGGAGGTGAATGGTAACGCCGTAATAGACCAAAAAGAAGTGCAGATAATATGGAGTACAAACATCATCAATAAAATGAACGCTGCAATAATCTCTTCACTACTGGACCAACATAAGTGTCCTATTGCCCCCATAAGAGCTTTTATAAGGAATATGCTACTTACCAGTATGCATCTCTTCTTGGCATGTAGGGCTGCTGACATTTATATCTATGCATAGATCGCCGCCTAGTGTTGGGTCCGGATGATTGCACATTGTTGTCCTGGAAGAGTCTTCGAAGTATCACGAGATAGGTGGCTCCTCCCCTGGACTACAGTGCGCATGGGCATCCCCTCCATGCTCAGATTGTTTTTCGCCATTGTGGCAGCGATGGAGTGTGATAAAGTAAATGATGACCATGCGTTAGAATGAGTGTGAATGCTACAGCTGCGACAGGCACCGGGGAGGAGGGCGGGCGATATAAATGTCAGCAGCCCTACATGCCAAGAACAGATGCATACTGGTAAGTAGCATATTCCGTTCGAGGCATGTGGGCTGCTGAATTTATATCTATGCATAGAATAAATAGTAGTACCCTCCTTATTGGCGGTTGCCCGTGCCAGCTGCAGCAGTCTGAAAGACAGTTCTGAGAACAGCCTGACCTACAGCAGCTTGCTGTTTTGAGTGTACATCCACGCAGTAGTGTTTGGTGAATGTGTGTATGGTGGTCTATGTAGCTGCTCTACATATGTCCTCTAGAGGAATGTTACCTAGGAAAGCCATGGATGCCCCTAATTTGCATGTGGAATGCGCTCTTGGGGGAACTGTTAACGTGCGTTTAGCCTTTTGATAACATATCTGGATGCACCTAACAATCCATCTGGCTATACCTGATTTAGAAATTGTGTTGCCTTTGTGTTGTGGAGAGAAGGCAACGAACAGTTGTTTAGTTTTCCTGAAGTCTTTAGTTCTGTCTATGTAATACAGGAGATCCCTTTTAACATCAAGTGTGTGTAGTGCTCTGTCTGCCACTGAATCAGGATTTGGGAAGAATACAGGTAGTTCGATAGTTTGGTTAATGTGGAACTCTGAAACTACCTTGGGCATAAATTTGGGGTTGGTGCGTAGCACAACCCTGTTAGCATGAATTTGAATGAAAGGTTCCTGAATAGTGAGGGCTTGCAGCTCGCTAACTCGTCGTAGTGACGTAATTGAGACCAGAAAAGCCACTTTCCATGTGAGAAATTGTATCTCACAAGAGTGGAGAGGTTCAAATGGTGGGCCCATAAGCCTGGTGAGGACTATGTTGAGGTTCCAGACTGGCGAAGGTGGGTGTCTTGGAGGAATGACCCTTTTCAGTCCGTCCATAAATGCTTTAATGGCTGGCACTCTGAAAAGGGATAGGTGCTGTCTATTTTGAAGATAAGCCGCTATTGCTGCTAAATGTATCCTGATGGAACTATACGCTAGGTTACATCTGTGCAGGTGCAGCAAATAACATATGATGTTTTGCATGGAGGCATCAAGTGGATTTATGTTAATATTGGAGCAATAGATGACAAAACGCTTCCATTTCGCCGTGTAGCAGGCCCTGGTGGTAGGTCGCCTAGTCTCCTTTATGATGTCCATACAGTCAGGAGGCAGGTGTAGGTAGCCAAACTCTATGACCTCAGGAGCCATATTGCAAGGCTCAACTGCTGCGAATCTGGGTGCTGTATGTCTCCATGGCTCTGAGTGAGGAGACTGGGTGTGAGTCTTAGGAGCTGGTGGGGCACCACGGAGAGGTCTAGGAACGTGGTGTACCATGCCTGTCGTGCCCACGTTGGAGCAACCAGGATGAGCGTCATGGAGTGTTGCCTCAGTTTGCGTGCCACCAGCGGTATGAGTGGTGCTGGAGGAAAGACGTACGCAAATTTGTTCGACCAGTTCATCCATATCGCATTGCCCTGAGACTGCCGGTGTGGGAACCTGGCGGAGAAGGCGCGGCATTTTGCGTTTTCGTGTGTAGAGCGAAGAGGTCTATCTCTGGATGACCCCACTGCTGGAAATATGGCTGGAGCACCGAGGGATGTATCTCCCACTCGTGCATTTGATGGCTGTGTCTGCTGAGCAGATCCGCCATCTGGTTGTCTTTGCCTGGGAGGTGTTCCGCCATGAGGAACATGTTCCTCTGAATGGCCCACTTCCACATGCACTGTGCTAGGTGTGACAATTGTGGGGAGTGTGTCCCTCCCTGCTTCTGGATGTAATACATCGCAGTCATGTTGTCCGTCCGGATCAACACGACTTTGTTGCAGAGATGCAACTTGAATGCCTTCATTGCCATGAACATTGCCATCAGTTCTAGTAGGTTGATGTGCATTTTCTGCTGTTGCGGTGTCCATAGTCCCTGCACTGTATAGTGGAGGACATGCGCTCCCCAGCCCTGGAGAGATGCGTCCGTCGTCAGTACTATCTGTGGCACAGGCTCTTGGAACGGTCGTCCCCTGCAAAGGTTTTGTGTGTTCCACCAATGCAGAGAGTTGTATGCACGACCGGTCACCAACACTAGGTCTTCCAGCCGTCCTTGAGCCTGGTTCCACTGGCGTGCTAAGCATTCTTGAAGCGGACGCATGTGTAGCCTTGCGTGGGGGACTATAAAGATGCAGGAGGCCATCATGCCTATCAGTTGCATGAACACCTGCGCCGGGAGTGAGTGTTGTGGCCTGAATTTTTGAATGAGCACTCGCATGCTGTTGACTCTCGCTGAGTTTGGTTGCGCTGTGGCAGCGAGCGTGTTTATTTCCGCGCCTAGGTACTGCTGTACATGTGCGGGGTGAAGATGGGACTTTTGGTAATTGAGCGAAAATCCCAGACTGTGTAGGAGGTGAATTGTGCGGGACATGTGGTCGGCACACTGCTGGGCTGACTTTGCCTGTACAAGCCAGTCGTCCAGATACGGATAGACATGGATGTGTTGCCGCCGAAGATGCGCGGCCACTGTCGCTAGACACTTTGTAAACACTCTGGGGGCTGTAGTGACCCCGAAAGGCAGGACTTTGAACTGGTAATGCTGGTTGTTGATGGTGAACCTGAGATATTTCCTGTGACTGGGCTGAATGGGAATGTGGAAGTAGGCATCCTTCAGATCTAATGTTGCTAGGAAATCTCCTTGACTGAGCAATGGCAGAACTTGCTGTAACGTTAGCATGTGAAAGTGTTCTGACAGGATGTATTGGTTCAGAGGTCTGAGGTCTAGAATGGGCCGTAGAGACCCATCTTTCTTTGGGATTAAGAAGTACAGTGAGTACACCCCTGTACCCTGCTGTTCTAAAGGCATGAGTCCTATGGCGCCTTTTTGCAGCATGGATATGACTTCCTGCTGCAATAAGTGCATGTGCTCGGCGGACTTAGGACGGTGCCTTGGAGGTATGTTGGGTGGAGTGGAGGTCAGTTCTAGACAATAACCGTGTAGTATAAGTTGTCTCACCCACCTGTCCGTGGTAATGCTTTCCCAGACTGGCAGGAACTGCTGGAGTCTCCCCCCGACCGGTGTTATATGGTCGGGGGGCAGTGACAAGACGTCACTGCTTGTTAGTGGCGGAGGATCTGGTATTATTATTTCCACGTCCTCTGCCCTTGCTGCTGTTCCCACGGTATCCACCCCTATTGTTCTTGTTGTAGGTGGTTTGTGTGCCCCCTTGGTGTATTGGGCTTGTTGCGACGCTTGTCCTCTTGAGGCTCCCCTGTTACCGGAGCGACGAAAGGAACCGCCCCTGAGCTGCTGAGACTGCAGAGCTCCCATGGATTTTGCAGTTTCAGTGTCCTTCTTAATCTTTTCAAGAGTGGTGTCCACCTCCGGACCGAACAGGAAGTCAGGGTTTACTGGCTGATTGAGCAGGGTAGTTTGGATCTCCGACTTAAATCCAGAGATGCGGAGCCAGGCATGCCCTCTGAGCATAACGCTAGTGTTTATGGCCCTAGCTGCAGTGTCGGCTGCATCCAACGCGCACTTAATGGACGCGTTGGAGATTAACTTCCCTTCTTGTATAAGTATTTCTGCCCCTTCTTTATAAGCATCTGGCAGGTGTTGCAGTAACTGCTCTAACGTGTCATAGTGTGCCCTGTCATATCGTGCCAACAGGGCCTGGGTATTGGAGATTCTCCAAAGATTAGCAGCTTGAGCTGCCACACGTTTTCCAGAGGCCTCTAAGATCTTGGACTCTTTGTCCGGAGGAGGAGCATCACCCGTTGTCTGAGAGTTCGCTCTTTTGCGAGCATTAGCCACCACTAAGGAGTCCAGTGGGAGTTGGCCCTTGATGTAGGTAGGATCCACGGGCGCAGGCCGGTACTTCCTCTCAATTCTTGGGTTCACCACCCTTGCTTTAGGGGGCTCTTTAAAAATGTCACTTGCATGTTTGAGCACACCTTTGAGCATAGGCAGAGTTTTTATAGACCTTTCTGATGTGGAGAACGTATCAAAAAGAAAGTCTTCCTCCACTGGGTCAGCGTGCATATCTACGTCATGGTTATGTGCCGCCCTCTCAATCAGTGCGGGGAACGCAGCAGTATCTTCAGTAGGCGAAGGCTTGATAGCATATGAAAGAGTATCAGGGGTGGTGTGTGGCTCAGCAGGGTCCACAGTGTCAGCCCACGGCTGGGACTCATCTTGATCAGTATCCATGGGATAGTTAAACTGGTCCTCATTGTCCCCTTCCTCCACATCCTCAGTGACATTTGTGGGAGAGTAGGTATAGTCCTGAGCATATGATTGCATGGGCTCATAAAGAACAGGAGAGGTGGTAGAGTCTCTCTTTTTCTTCAGTGGTATCCTATAATGTTCCATAGGCGCTTCAGGCCTGATCTTACGCTTGTAAATGGTGAGTCGACCCGATTCGGAGTCGATGTAGAGTTTTGACTGGTCGTCATGGGACGGTGGCTGGAACACAACGTATTCCGACCGAGGCTGAGTGGTTGCGGCAACTGACGTCGACTTGGAGGAGTCGGTAGCCTGAGTATGTTGAATGGGTTTAGGCCGTGCTGTTGGGGGTAGTCCGAACTTTATCGGCGTCGTAAGCATCGGCGTCGGACTGATCTTCTTCGATGGAGTCGGTGTCTTTGATTCGACCGACTTCGACAGCTCAGCGCGTTTGAGGCCGTGCGTCGATTCGAGCCGTTGCTGCGCAGCAGGAACGCCCTTGGGCTTCGACGCGGTAGTGTCTTTCGATCCAACTTTCGGCTTTGGGTCAAAGGCTTTGACCAACGGTGGCTTTTTTGTTTTCGGATCGATGGTCTTCTGGGCCTCGAGTCCTTCGGAAGAGCCGCCATCTTTGGAACCGGAAGTGGACGTCGGCGGGAGCGTGACATGTTTTACTGCAGACACAGGCGCAGTCGATCCGATCCTTGGTTCGACGCCCCCTTTCGATCCCAAGGGGTCGAGTGCACGTTTCGACTTGGAATGTTCTGAAGTCGTCGAGCCGATGGTTGGTTTAACCAGTGTCGGTTTCGATTTGGTGTCTTTTGGTTTAGATTCCTCCACTGAGTGTGGTCGATCGACCGATGGCTCTTTGGAAATGTTCTTAGTCGGGCCTTGAAGCGGGACTAGAGAACGGTGTTGAAGATCTTGGCTAAGGCCTTCCGGCGATGCCTCGACCTGAGCCGTGGAAGAGTCTTTATGAGGCCCCGCTACTGCGGTTGGGCCTAGCTCCTCGCTTGAGTCGTCATCGACGGCTCCGATAGGTTGTACGTTGTCTCCTACCTCAACGATGTCTGCATCATGGACGTAGAGTTCTTCCTCGTCCTCGGTGGAGTCTGGCTCAGACGCAGGATCCGAGTGCTCCGGATCCTCTTCTTGTAAATGTTCTTCGTCGTCACCACCGAAGATGTTCTCCGGGTCTGGCGCCGATTCCCGCGCCAACTGTCGTGCAGCGCGTCGAAGACGGAGAGTTTTCTTTGACCTGAATTTCAAACAGGCCATGCAGCTGTCTTTGTCGTGGTCCGGTGAGAGACATTTGTTGCACACCGGGTGCACGTCGATGTGTGGATATTTAGAGTTGCAGACGGGGCAGCGCTTGAACGGACTCCGTTTCATCGATCGTCGAGGGGCCTTTGGTGTCGAAGGCAAAAACGTCTTCCGAAGTCTAGTTCAAAGAACTGGAAGGTAAAAGGCACCGAACGAAAGACAATACCGACGCCCCTAAGGCCTTTTGGCCTCGAGAAAGAATAATTAGTATATATTCCGAACTTGAGTTAAGAAGTACATCCGAACCCAATGGCGGAAAAAAACAATCTGAGCATGGAGGGGATGCCCATGCGCACTGTAGTCCAGGGGAGGAGCCACCTATCTCGTGATACTTCGAAGACTCTCCCAGGACAACAATGTGCAATCATCCGGACCCAACACTAGGCGGCGATCTATGCATAGATATAAATTCAGCAGCCCACATGCCTCGAACATACTGTTTCCTCCGTTGTGAGCTCACTTCAGAAAATATCAGATTTCCGGGAAAAGGAGATCAATAGACCAAATAGAAAGTCATCAGATCAAGCAACAAATCAATTTAAATAAATTAATTAGACTACAATTTCTGAATTATTGAGTGGACAGGCAGAATGAAATGTCAAAGTACAAAAAACTCATAAACTGAAAAAAAAAGAAGTAATCAAGAACTAAAGGATAACAACTGGGTGCACCTCCAAGTAGTAGTCAAGAAAAAACAGAACATTCTGGAGCATATTAGCTAAAGCAACAGAAACAAAAAAATCCTTACAAGCCTCTCCCATATCGTCGCTTGATTGAGAAATAGATATTCTTGACCTATATAAAATAAAGAAGATCTCAGACAACTCTGGCAAACTCAATCATATGAAGATTAAAAACGCCCAGGATATCTCAGCACCAAATGAACAACAAACTGCTCAAAATATAAAAGATGCCAGATCTTCTGCAGCGATGGGTCCTGACAAAATCACAGTAAAAGTCCTTCAGAGCAATACAGAAGAATGGAGTACATTTCTAGTCCCCATATTTTCTTACTGTTACAAACTGGTAAAATCCCAAATTCATGACATGGAGAATTATGATACCACTCTTGAAAAAAGGCTCTTGCTTAATACCCAGTAATTACCGTCAAATTGCTCTATTGGATGCAACTGGGAAGATACTTGCCGCCAGTGTCTTGGAACAATTGAAAGGCTGGGCTTTTTCCAGAGGGGTTAACCCAGGACTCATGCCAGATTTCGTCCAAAACACTAAAAGATAACACTGCAGACGATTATTGACAAATATGTAATGCTGAAATGACAGGTTGTTTACAGTGTGTTTGTAGATTTTACAACAGCTTTTGACTGAGTAGACAGACCCACACTATGGAAGAAATTAGAGAAGATGGGAATACCTGAAAATCTTTTAAGGATAGTCATTTCACTATACTCAGCCACTTGGTGTAGAGTACAAAAGGGCCTAACCTGAATAATAACCACACCGAATAGCTTAAAACAGGGCTATCTTTTGGCATATCTTCTATTTTTCCTATCTATCAGCGACCTCCCTGATTCTTTTTAAAAATAAATAACTTTCCTTCACAAATAGCATCTACAAACGTGCATATTTTAATGTATGCCGATGATGTGGCTATATTTGATCTTACACTGATCAGCCTACAGCAAAAATTAAATGTATTATTTAGCCATACTGAGATTTTTTTTATTTTAAAGCAAACATTCTTAAGAGGAATTTTTTTTATTTTTTTTTTAAACTCATTTTGACTGGATACTTGGTTAAAGGCCAATAGAGGTAGCTAAAGAACATACCGACCTGCAGAGAATCTTCACGCAAACCCTACAAGATTCCTCCCATTTTCAACACATAAGCCTTAAAGCAGATGCTCACTTTGGCGCGCTTAAGAGATTAATTTCTTCCTTTGGTCACAGGCATTTTTATTCCCCGATAGAGGTCTACCGTATGAAACAACCCCCTATTTTACGTATGTTCTCGAAAGCATTCAAAGTAATAAATGTCAAGGTACAAATACGAGACAAAAATGATAATGGTTGATCAATCGGTTACATTCCAAGCATTGCTCCTCGAGTTGTCCATAGGTAGCTCCTTCGCTAGAGCAACATAATAAGATGTGCGGATAATGTATTACACGCCGAAGTAGGATCCTTAAGGGCCCTTACTAAAACTTGAGATATTTAAAAACGGTTGGTGTAATATACTTTGAACAAGAATCTTAAAATAGCGTTAGATCTTTCTCACTGCACTATAGCACTTTTAAAGTCTTGGACCCCTGCACTCCTAAGGTTGTTTTTGAAAACCCTGACTCCAAGAATAAGCTATGAGCTCGATGTCAAGCACTGTTCCAAGTTATCACAGTATACACACTATGCAGACACTATAAAATACAAGACTCAGCAAGGATACTTATGGTTCAAATTAGTACACAGGGTGTGATGCAGTATTATCCTAATGCGGTTGGGGATTTTACCACTAAAAGCTTTTACAAAAATTCTGGCAATATTACAGGATTATGTGATCTTTGCAATTGAGGTGTGCAAGATACATCTCATACTATTTGCTTGCCCAGATATAACCTTGGTAGAGGTAAGATGTCGCTTTTTAAAACCTACAAGTCTTAGATAGAATATAACTACAGTACAAGGCTTACTAAGGCTTTTTAGATCTCCACCCAATGTATTTGTCTGCTATAATTTGTTTACATGTTTAAAATGTTTTTAAAATATATTTTAAAGACGATACATTGTGATCTGTTTTATAATGGAAATTTAAAATGCACTTTTATCTTTTTTGTTGACCACAGTAGAGGTCTAAATCAAATACAAGTCTATCTATCTGTCTATCTATCTTGTATTGACTGTGAGTCTTGAGGGCTGTTGAAATTGTTTTTATTAATATCCAATGGCACCTTGCACTTTATAAAGAAATATGACCTATTGTAAACGTGGATGGTATCAGGCACTTAAAATGCTATTAGATTGTGCTGATAGTTTGAATTGTATCTTATTGGTTTTTATCTGGTTGAATTCATGTACTAGATTTCTTTTTTAAAGTGTTTGTTTTATTTTGTTTTATTCTGTGAACTTTATATGCTTTGGAAACATTGTGAAATAAAGACTTTTTGGGCAAACTGCTCTCTTTACACTTTATTGTACAATCAGTTTTGGTCTTTTTCTTGTACTTTGTAACCAAGAACTGCTGGGGAGATGTCTGAAGCTTGCTTTTCTATTCTATCACATATTACTGTAAATCAGCATCCTTGGATGCAGAAGAAATTGTTACTTATTTGCAGTCCTGGTTCTGCATCATAGGCATGTTAAGTGAAATAGTAAAGGACCTGCCCTCCAATCCAGCTTCGACTGTAAACAAACCGCATGCTTTGCTAAGGAGATTCAGGCTAAAATTCAGAACACTTTGCTACAGTAAGCTTTTGAGACTGCTCATCTCAAATAGGTAATGCTGGAATATTCACACTCAGATCAATAGCAGTAAAGTATATAACTCTTCTAATTTACTACTATCAGGCTGTGCTTTTCATCTTTATTGAGACATGTTAAGTAGCAGGTTGTGCTCCAATTTACTTTTGAGAAGGGATTTAGATTTATTAAACAAATTACAAATGGGCAAAATTGTTCCTGGATAGGTTTACCGAGGGTAATTTTCTGCATTTGGGCATGCAGGACTTTTCATCTTATGACAATATGAAATAATGGAATAAATCTAAGAATTGTGACTGTAAATGAAGATTATTGCAGAAACCAAGTTACCTGCCAGTCGGATATATCACATACTAGGCTCTAGCTAAGAAGACAATTGCATAGGTTTGCAGACTTAAGCATGATGCACATAGATAGCTGCCTGTACTTAAGTTAGCTTACCTGTCGTCAAGTACAGTTATGATTTCTCCCGCCTTGAATGTTAACTCATTATCTTCAGCAGCTTCAAAATCATAGATAGCTTGAACCTTTCGGCCCTCAGGCTTATATGCAAAGAGGCTGGAAGTACTTGGATAAAGCTGTTGCCTTTGTTCTTTTAATGATAATTCAATGGCTGAAAAATAGGATGAGTCATGTGAATACAGAACATCTTTGAACATATATACGTTGCCTTACACATATTACCTGGCAGCAATACGCCAGCTCTTCCACAAACAAAGCCAAATAATGGGGATTGACAAAATCAGATTGTTAGGTTTATCTAACCTGAAGAACATCACAAGTGGTTTTAGAATTTAGGGGGTTATGGCAATCACATAGCTCAATCGATTGATAAATTAGCAAGCAATCGGACAGGAGGGGCCCAATACAAACAAGCATTGGAAATGCAATAGGTCTCGCAGCATTAGAGTTAGTGCATTTAGAATTGTTTATGGGTTTTTTGTTGTAAATCTTTTGCATTTTTATTTTTTGTAGCCAATGCTAAAGAATTACAAATCAAAAAAGCAATAAACATTTGTAAAAGCTTTAACTAAAAATCCTGTGAGACCTATTGCACTGTGTGAGGGTGAGGTGTTGAGGGTGAGTGAGGGTGGGGGTGAGTGAGGAGTTGAGTGTGAGTGAGGTGTTGAGGGTGAGTTTTGTTGGATGAAAAAAACTTTAGGACCATAATTAAATCAGGTTATAAGTTTGCTTTCAAATCTTCCCTTTCCACATAAATGTCTCAGCGCTCTATTTACATAAATGCACTGTTTAATCCAGCAGTTTTTGCACTAGTAGATACAAATGCTGTAAATTGTACATAACTTGGCATGTAGACTTTTCTTTGAACTTTCACGTGTTTGTTCACACATACATGCCGGTACAGTAGCATGCATGCAGTTCTCCAATACATTATATGATATTGAATATCATATGTCTGTGACGGCAATATATTATTCTTATGGACGTAATGTGTATTTACACGTGTTTACATTTTGTGTGTGTGTGTATACATGTATAAATACACACGCAATCACAAAAACCCGCAAACAATTATTTGATGTCAGCAGTCATTCGTGCAGTCTTGTCATGCGAGATCAAATCAGGCGCTATGCTGATGAAAACGCTTGCATATGGTGGGTGGATTAAGGGCCAGAGACTCCTTTTTGTCATGGAAATGTTTTTGTTTACTTCATCTCATAGCATTTCTCACACTTGGCTTGTTTTGTGTCGCCTCTCAATGGCTACACGATCAAATGAATGGATTTAATTTTGCCGAATGAGGGGGGCAGCCCTCCCCTCAAAGGCGCGACACTGCGTCCCCGCGAGGAATGTTAACGCGGGTTTTATTGTGGGGCGCTGAATGGGGAGCGCCTTTCACGGCATAGCCCCCCGAAATGCAACAATTTAAATAACTGCTTAGACCCCAGAAGGCCGCGGTCAACACGGGTCGCATTCCTGGTCCGTGAAAACACACTTAGCTGATAGAGTTATGTAAAACGTATCCCGAGACAGTAATTTAGTGTGAAGACATAAGTTTTATTTTGTAACACTTTGCCGCCGGGGCATGGAATGCCAGAAATTGCAGTGGTGCAAACTGTTATGTAAAGCCGCAAATGAAACACTTGCACGGAGTTTGCAGATTGGAAGGGAGCTCGTGTTCAGACAGCCTTGAAATGTGTAAACATTGTGGTAGAAGAATGGGGGGAAGGGGGGGGGGGGGGATAATCCCAGGCACTACAGTCGTGATAAAAATACAAGAGCCCCCATTTTTTTAGCTTTTAATTTTGGAGGACCTGGATATGCCTTTAAACAAAATGAGGTTGACTGGCTCTGCGGTACTAGTTCGCTGAAGAAACCCGCTTTGAATAGGTTTTCACCTAACCCTCTATTGAACATGCCCTCTGCCAGGCCACTCTGGGTAGGAAATGACACTTTTAGCCATATAACTAATTCTAGAAGACATTTTCTGATCTTATAACGCCAGACATTCGCATGAAGTGAGTCTCGCTCGTTGTGTTGTCGGACAGGGCATAGACAGTAAAAGTACCATGACATTATATTGCAAAAAAGGCAGAGTTCTGATACTCGGAGGCTGAGGCCAGTAAAGATTTAATTTCTCGAAAAAAGAGAATGCTAACTGAGTTTGATTGGCTGTTAAATGAAGGGCGAGATCCAATTACTTGTCCGGGACTTGAAATGATTATTGTGCATGGGCCGTGGCTGGTGCAGGGAAGCCCACACACGGTGGTTTCGGCCTTGCAGCTTGAGAGCACTTAGAAACACAATAGGCGGATGTTAACTCGTTTCAGATTGTTGGAGGTCCCCATTTAATGCCAAACAATGAACTGAAATGCAACGCTTTCAATGGACTGCAAGCAGAGCAGGACGTTTAAAAATGCGAGGGCACAACTATTTAGGGGCACCAACTCACCCAATCCGTTTCTCAGAAAAGTTACGTATTTACAAACCACAGGGCGAGTAATAAGCACAGCAGTGTTAATGGCGATTCACAATAATGATGTATATTTGAGGTAACAGGAGCTACTCCTTTAACAAAAAATATCAACTAATGTATGTTTAAGGGGATGCAGAGCTGGCTCGAGCATCCTTTAAGATGTGCACTGGTTGCCGTTTTATTTTCGGAAGCCAAAGATAGTGTAGGCTTTCCCATTACGGAAAGTCGTGCTTGCTCGCCCTACATAAGAGACAGGGGCAGGCAGGAACAAGACGGAGGGAAGAGAGGGGAGGGGGGAGGAGAAATGCGACACGGCGGGAAGGGGAGGGGGCGGAGCGGGTACAATAAACAAGACGGAGGGAAGAGAGGGGAGGGGGGAGGAGAAGTGCGACAGGGGAAATGCGAGACGGCGGGAAGGGGAGGGGGCGGAGCGGGTAAGAAAAGTTACGTATTTACAAACCACAGGGCGAGTAATAAGCACAGCAGTGTTAATGGCGATTCACAATAATGATGTATATTTGAGGTAACAGGAGCTACTCCTTTAACAAAAAATATCAACTAATGTATGTTTAAGGGGATGCAGAGCTGGCTCGAGCATCCTTTAAGATGTGCACTGGTTGCCGTTTTATTTTCGGAAGCCAAAGATAGTGTAGGCTTTCCCATTACGGAAAGTCGTGCTTGCTCGCCCTACATAAGAGACAGGGGCAGGCAGGAACAAGACGGAGGGAAGAGAGGGGAGGGGGGAGGCAGGATGACTCAGGGGAGGGGGCGGAGCGGGGCAGAGCGGCATGTGGGTGTGAAGAAGCCGGGCCTTTGAAGTGAAGCTAAGCTTCACTTCAAAGGTGTCGGAGGAATGCGGGCGGCTGTGCACGCGCTTTTAAGCTCAATGCACATGCGCATTGAGCTTAAAAGTCACGGGCACTGCAAGGAATCGCCACGATTCCTTGCAAGTTAGATAAAGAGTAGATGAGCCCCTATAGTCTCGCTTGCTCGATGCGCATGCGCATCGACAGGCGAGACCTAAAAAGTGAGGAAAGAAATGTTCTGCACCAATTCCAAATTAGTCTATCTTCAATCTTAGAATCAGCGTTACAACTCTATTCACATATAAATTGTGAAGAATTTAATTAAAGGCAAATTTATGAAATGCCATATCTGAAACTTTTCACATTAGAGAACAACACACTCATGCCTACAAAAATGGATTAGTCCACCAAACAAAACAAAAATAATGCAAGCTACTAGAGAAACAGACTACTACGGTAATCACTATTTAAGAGGTAGTTTAGAATCAAATAAGTGACAATGTAAGAATCCTTGTTGGAACTAAAAGTTAAAGTCTTTAAAACCTCATAACATAATCGAGCTCTCAAAGATCCATTTTGAAAAGAGAGTGATACCTAGCCAACTGCACTGGAAAATGTTATACAAAAGATCTGTTGCTTCAAGATACTGCTTCCTGATGATACAATCAACTATTCAGATATATTAGATTGGAGTCCAGAAGCTCTGGTCTCAAGGGAAATATATGAGGAAAAACACAATGTCAAAGTGACACCACAATGAAAACTGGCGATGACCAATGCACACAACAAAGAATAGACTCCTACTAACAGATTGGCTATCCTCAAGAATTCGAAAAGGAGACAGATAAACACAATTTAGGCACATCTTACTATGTCACAAAAACACATCTCAATTATAACTACAGCTAGCAGGATCCCCGAGTGAGATGAACATTAGTTTCTGGATTATGTGGCGATTTTCAGGTCATGACTTTGAAGATGACCAAGCAGGCTCAGTCTTTTATCCTTCCAAATGTATGCAAGTAAAATGAGTAACATTATGTTCTGTAATAGCAAGCCATGTTACTTAAAGTACTTACAAACAGATGTATGTATTAAGTTATTCATGAAAACAAGGGCTTAATATTATTATTAAAGATCTCACCTCATAGTTATGTTTCATTCCACACTTCTATTTATAAGTACTGTAAATAACTGGTTTTGCTTTTACCAATTCCCCCTTTTTTAGGTCTCACCTGCCGATGCGCTTGCGCATTCGAGCTGGCGAAAGATATAGGGGCTTATCCAGAGTTAAACCAAACTGGCAATTTGATGCAGTGCCCGTGCGCTTTTAGGTCAATGCGCAAGCGCATTGACCTAAAAAGCACGTGCACATCAAAGCCAGCCATCTGTTCCCCAGCTTGGTGCCGCCAGCACCTCCCCTCTCTCCCCAGCTTGGTGCCGCAAACAGCTCTTCTAAGGTATCCGCTCCGCCCCCTGCTGTTCCCTCCCACTCGCTCGCACATCAAAGGCTGCTCACTCAAACACCAACCTCTCCTTGTACTTTGTTCGTTTTTTGTAACCTGCACACACGTCACTCTTTTGAGTATTTTCCAAAATGTCTTACTTTTTCGATCTGTAATTAGACCGACTTTTCTTCATTGTCTGCCTCAAGCTTCTCCCAGCAGGCAGCCCACCAACCTCCCTCTCCCTATGGTCGCCGCCACAGCAATGCCGAGAGAGCTTCACACTCGTGCTCAGAGGCCTCCAGACCCCCCCATCTCTCCTCCCAGCACGTTTCTTATGCTCTTCTCTTCCGTTTCGGTGCCTGCCATTTATTGCCGCGTTATACCTCTCCTTGTACTTTGTTCGTTTTTGTAACCTGCACACACGTCAATTTTTTGAGTATTTTCCAAAATGTCTTACTTTTTCGATCTGTAATTAGACCGACTTTTCTTCATTGTCTGCCCCAAGCTTCTCCCAGCAGGCAGCCCACCCCCTCCCTCTCCATATGGTCCCTCGAGCTGCAGGCAGCCCACCCCCTCCCTCTCCATATGGTCGCTCGAGTTGCAGGCAGCCCACCCCCTCCCTCTCCAGCGCCTGCCTTCTCTCTGCCCACGCGGCGCGCCTTTTCTATTCATTTGTGCCTCGTTTATTTTTTATTTATTGTATACTTGGCTCGTTCCTCCATTGTCCTATAGCCCTTTTCGTTTTTTGTATTTCCTTCTGCAGTCTGGCACTCTTATCTTATAGAAAGCCAGTAACTTCAATGAAGGGTCACGTAAAGTTCACTTAAACTTAACCCAAGCACATTCACAAACATTCTTCACTGTAAATGCATTTTCCAGGGAGCATGTTACAGTTTTTAAAGTTCTGCTAATAATTTCGTCCTCTTCGTGCAGCTGGTCAGTCTCAAGCACCTCCGTTGCTCCCTCACCCCGCCGACTATCCATTCTGCCCCCCACTCCCCCATCGGCTCTTTTGTTGCTCTCCAACACCTAGTGTTCCTTTAAAAAATAAAATGGTATTCTTTAGAGAAGTCTTTCCAGCTGTCGTTTGCCTCTGGCCCGTTGCTTATTACAAAATGTGTATTTGTGTAAAACAAAGAAATCTACTCACGTTTCTATTATTATTGCTGTTATGATGAGAACTGCTGAGAACTGCTTATACACTTAAAGTAAATAAATAAATAATTAATTTTCGCAGAAGAACAAATAGTCTACTGAAAAACTAGACAGTAAGAGATGTTGCCTGGATCATGTGCCCAGAAATGAATTGCAGGATAGAAAGGCAATATTCATTTGATCATTTTATTTCCTCATTTGTGGCCGTGTGTATACTAGGTGCCCACACGAAGACATTAACTCACATATTGCTCTGACGTTTTGTGGCACTGAAATTATTCCCAGCACAAAGCTGAAGCATGCTCTTCATTGTTACCTTTTACCATTCTGATTACACTGTAATCTAGTTTTCATTTGCGCAGCTACAATTATTAAAATAATAATTAGCAAGTGTTACTTTGGAACCGGCAACTGGCGCCACTGGGGACAAGGCAGATAGAGCCATTCTTATAGGGGTACCCCCTCCCTTCTCCGTTAGCAGCGCGTGCATCCGCCTTCTCCAGCTCTTTCCTCTCTGCTTGAAACAGACAACAGACGCCAGTGGGCAACAACAGAGACATCCTGCTTGACAATGGGTTTGTCAATTACGTGTTAACACTAAACCGACCCGAGGTGCCAGGAGAGCACAAGCTACACAGAGACATCCGCCTTTATTGATGTCCTTAATTCACGCTTTACTCGGACCATTTTGAACAAGCAAAAAAAAGAATGTACTTTTTATTAAAGGATACTGTCTTAGACAGTATTGTTAGCGTGGTCACATTTTATTATAAACATGGTGGAATACTTTCAGCCTTTCACTATATTGAAATTAAAATCGGTATGAAAGCACATTTAACAGTATATTTCGTTTTTAAATATGGCATTTCAATTTAGCAACTTTAAACCGTTCATGATTTAAAACATCACACACTGCAATAGCTTATAATCTCTCTGCTTCCCTATCTCTTCCTTCTCTAATTCTCGTTATACTGCAATAACTCTACTCTTATACTATTTTGGAGGCTCTCTCTTCCATCCTTTCTTGCCTTCCTTTTCTTTCTTCCATTCCTTCCTTTCCTCCCTCCCTTTCATTCCTTTCTTTATTTCCTTCCTCCCTTCTTCCTTCTTTCTTTCATTCTTTCTTTCTCCCCTCCACATTATCACTCAGCGCCACCACAGCACCACTCAGCGCCACCACAGCACCACTCAGCGCCACCACAGCATCACTCAGCACAACCACAGCATCACTCAGCGCAACCACAGCATCACTCAGCGCAACCACAGCATCACTCAGAGCAACCACAGCATCACTCAGCGCAACCACAGCATCACTCAGCGCAACCACAGCATCACTCAGCGCAACCACAGCATCACTCAGCGCAACCACAGCATCACTCAGCGCAACCACAGCACCACTCAGCGCAACCACAGCACCACTCAGCGCAACCACAGCATCACTCAGCGCCACCACAGCACCACTCAGCACCACTCAGCGCCACCACAGCACCACTCAGCGCCACCACAGCATCACTCAGCGCAACCACAGCATCACTCAGCGCAACCACAGCATCACTCAGCGCAACCACAGCATCACTCAGCGCAACCACAGCATCACTCAGCGCAACCACAGCATCACTCAGCGCAACCACAGCATCACTCAGCGCAACCACAGCATCACTCAGCGCAACCACAGCATCACTCAGCGCAACCACAGCATCACTCAGCCCAACCACAGCATCACTCAGCCCAACCACAGCATCACTCAGCGCAACCACAGCATCACTCAGCGCAACCACAGCACCACTCAGCGCAACCACAGCACCACTCAGCGCAACCACAGCACCACTCAGCGCAACCACAGCACCACTCAGCGCAACCACAGCATCACTCAGCGCAACCACAGCATCACTCAGCGCAACCACAGCATCACTCAGCGCAACCACAGCATCACTCAGCGCAACCACAGCATCACTCAGCGCAACCACAGCATCACTCAGCGCAACCACAGCATCACTCAGCGCAACCACAGCATCACTCAGCGCAACCACAGCATCACTCAGCGCAACCACAGCATCACTCAGCGCAACTACAGCATCACTCAGCACCACCACAGCATCACTGGTTCAAATATGTTCTTTCATTGTTTCAAGCTGTTTTCAAGCTTTCACGCTTTATTACAAATCATAAAAAAAGTTTATTTCACTTCTGTTCTTGGATTTTCGTCACAATTATAAACACTGAACATAATCTTCACAAAAGTTATTTACAAAAGTTTAAGTTATTGCCATTACAAATTAAATAAATTATTTAAGTATTAATTATTTAAAAAATCAAAAGCCATTGTTATTTGTAATATCAATACATCTAAGTCACGTAAATACAAAACATGTTGCATTACAAATGCTATAGGTGTCACATTTGCAAAAGTTATAACTATTGGCATTGTAAATGAAAAAGCTATTAATTTAGCTATTTTAAAAAGTAACACATAAATAAAAAAATAAAAGATTTATAAGACCAATAGCTCAAATATTCCTAATGCGAGACCTATTGCATTTCCAATGCTTGTTCTATTCTTAGACTTGATTCTTTTTATCAGTGACTATTTTGTTACACAACTGCTGGGCAGATTTTCACTTATTAAATCTTGCATGGCATAAACTTAATATTTATGAGTGAAACTCTGGAAAGCATTAGTATTACAAAATAGTCACAGAGAAAGAAGCGAGGGAAATAATGGAATCAAGAAAGGGGAGAAAATTGGGGTGGATAATGAAAGAGAGCATAGATAAGATGGCTTGGTATTCTGCAAACTGCGCACAACGGCTCAGGAGCACAGAGGGAGAATAAGAGTGAAAACAAGCAACCTTAATGGTATCAGTATAAAAGGGGAAAAAACAAACAAACTGATAGAACGCTAGTAATCAAAATAGATAGAACATAACGTAGCAAGCTGACAGCTGATAGATCCTAGCTATGATTATCACTAAAAAGTAAGGATCATAAAGAGGGAACTGAAAGGGTGACAGAGAGAGAGAGATGGATAAGAAGGAAGAGGAAACATGATTAGCACAAGAAGAAACAAACATGAATGACTGAGAAACAGCCACATTGAGAGGTTTGTAGAAATGACACAACCCGTCAATCAGCGAATAGGAGTCTTACAAGGTCTTCCTGTGCCTTCAAAGAATATCAAAATCATTTACATGCACTGTGCAGTATACAACATAGTAAACACATTCTTAAAAACATAAGACTTAAACATTACAAGGAGATCATCAATGAAGACAGCGTACAGTAGTATTTCGTTCAATGTAACTTATTTCCTATAGCCATTTGGAAGCAAACAACAGTCCTAGGTGTATGACCCTCTGTAAATCCTCCAGAGCTGATGTCATGGGGCTGTTCCAATTTTGACTTGCTGGAGAGGTAGGGCCCTACCCGCTTGCAAAGATGAAGGCTAGCTCCTTCTTATCAGGGAGAGGTGTGTGGGGCGGTAGCAGTGCAAGTTGGGCCCAATGAATTGGGCTGATTGCGCATTTGTAGGCTTGAGGTATTTAAGAGAGTAGAGGGCCAAAACATTCATGTTTCTGCCTGCCATGCTTCTTAAATTTGAATCTCATTTTGGGCTCAGCCTCATTCTCAGTCTCAGAGTGCAGACAGAGGTGTGTAGAGGGATATGTTTGTTCAGTTAGTCTGACCCTCTATCTCTCATCACTGGCTTGGTTGGTAATGCACAGTATTGCAGAAGCAACTCTTTGCTCCACTGGAAGCCACAAGAAAGCTTTCATGATGGGTGATATTTTATAATGTTAAGGACATCCAGACACATAATCCTCCATTATATGTACCTCTATGTATTTCTTCTTCAAGGGCTCAGCTGTATATTGTGCTGCAATAGTCATGCTTTCAAAGCTTGATTTGGTAGCATAACTGCAGTAGCACAAGAGTGTCTTCTTAGAAGAAAGCACTGCTGTATTTAATAAACACACTAAAACGTTTATAATAATGGCGCAGTTGTGATTCAGTCAAGAAAAACAGACCAAATCATCTCAAGAACTTAAACATAAATAAAATATTCCTAAAAATTGCAGAGGAGAAACAAACATCGGTCTCATTTTCAAAACTCCCTTTCAAACATTAAGTTTAAACAATCAGACATCATTAGCAAACCTTCCCCCAAACATAACAGTGGATGGCGGCACATATGACAATCAATCTATTGAGTTGACACGAGGGAGGGAAACCTTAAACCTACACTAAACAACCAAGCCAAACATTCAGAGAGGAACTTTGCTTCACCACAATGATGACACCGTAGACAAGAACCAGCCATATGCAAATCAGCCTTTGTCCTGTTCAAATAGGAACAGTGCAGCCCAAATGGTCTGATCCCCTTTAAACAGGAACACAAGCAACCCAAGAGCGATTTGGACCTACTTAGGCCTCATCTGTAGGTGAATTAGATTCAAGTAGCGCAGTGAGCACAGGACACACATGTTCCCATGGCCATCACACAAAGGGCATCACACTGAGGACAACAAAAAAATGATGGGTGGAACGTTTGAATTAATCTCAGACACTGGTAATTACTCATACAGCATTCCAGTCTATAGTTCTTTTGCCTACCTAGCCACCTCAGACAGGAACCCTCAAACAATGACTTACAGTAGCATAGTATTAGTTTACCAAATTTCTCTCACATAGAAAGATCTAATGTAAGCGTACAGCTATGACTTTTTGGAATTCTTGGAATGTTATCAGCTTTGGCTTGAAAAGAGTTTTTTGCTGTTTGAAGGTTTTTTTTGTTTTTTTTAAATAAATACACTGAGAAATTGAGGTTTACCTGTATTCATGTCCAACGTGCATTACATAATTTTGTTAGCGTCGAGAGCCTGAACTTTGGACCCGCCACCGCATCCTGAGGATTCCATTGCATACATCTAGAACTTGTCCGGTCACCTACATAGCAGAAAATCCATCTTTATCGATTAACCTGACTCTAACTGTGGGATGGGAGTCCTGCATTTTGCAGGTTGTGGACTCACCATTCAGGATGGAGACTACTGATAATACCCAGACTTCCCAATAATACTAGTGAAACACAAGACATTGCAGCCCCTGCGTGTCAGACCTCGCTGCAGGGCAGGGCTTGGCAAACGTAAGAGAACACACTCATAGGTCACTACGGCTGCTGCGGGTCAAGTCTCCCTGTGGTAGATGCATCACATCCATTTGAATCCAACAGTTACGTCTCTTGTACTGATGCAGTCCACACTCCTCAAAGGCAAACACTTCAAGGCACTGTTCCCTAGAAAATCCTGATTGGTCAGAGAATTTTGAGCATCATAGTGATGCGCACAGCACATTTCCTTTGTTTCTCCATATCGAGTCTGTAGTCTGCATATAACAGTGACACGCACACCCAAGGTCGTAGGACTTAGGGTGCAGGGGTGTCTTTAGGCGTTGGGTTTTCTCACCAGCTCCATTTGCGGTCGACGGGCTCCCCCAGAAAGGGGACGCAGGCTTTGCTGGGAGAATTGAGGCAGGTCAGAGATCACCAGACCTCAGGTCAGTATCGCCACGGAGACCTCCTCATGGTGTTGGGCCACTCGAACTCGTGCCATGGGCGTCAGGAGCAGAGAGGTTTAGGCTCGCGGATTTGGCTGGAGCCAGAGTCGGTGGGTGAGAAAATCTGGTGCTCACGGGAGACAGAGACTTTTCTTTGGAAGGCAGGTCAGGCCCTCGGGGTTCTTGAGGTTGCTGGCTGCATGACACACCAGTGGGGACAGGCCGGTAGGGCTGGGGCCAAGTCAGTGGGCGTCCTCCTCCTCTTAGCTTTGGCACGGCTTCTTCAGTCCTCCTTCTTCTGGTCTTCTTAATCGGTTCTGTCTGAGGAGGCAAGGATCGGGGTGGCCCTAAATACTAAATTTAGGGGTATTACAGGTAGGTAAAGCTTGGGACCAATGGGTCCCTTCCTTGGGGTGGGAACACTCCCTATTATGCCACCCTCTAGTGGGAGGGGGCATATGCCTCACTCTAGTTGGCTGGGTTCCCCCATCTGCAAGATGGGGGGGGACTGAGAGTTGTGCTTCACTTCGCCTCCCCCACCTATAGGGTGGGGTTGGGAAAGGTGGGCACACCTCTCTTCCTCACTTGGTTTTCACACCGATTCTCCTGCCCAAAGTGGAAGTCAGAACCGGTGGTGGAGAGTTGTTGAAAGCAGCAAAAGGCCTGGGGAAGCTCACAAAGGCGGCAAGCCTTTGAAGCTTCCCCTTCGTGGACCCTGCCCATCCTGGGGAGGAGACTTGGCACCCTGTCCCAGGATGTGCATTGTTTCAGACACCCAAGAGCAGCAGGCTCGTGACCCAGGGTCCACAAACATGTCTGGTGGCAGCTGGCGAGCAGCCACTCAGCCTGGACACTAGTGTTAGGTCATTTTTCAGGGGACATCTCTAAGATGCCCTCGGTGTGCATTTTTCAATAAATCCCACACTGGCTGCAGCGTGGGATTTAATGTGCTGAGAAGTTTGATACCAAACTTACGAGTTTTCAGTAAAGCCATTAAGTTACTGTGGAGTTCGTAATGACAAACCCCCATCACAATATGCTCTTAAGGGCATTACTGCACTTACAATATCTAAGAATTGACTTAGACACTGTAGGGTGACAGGGCTAATATACCTGTACCCTCCCCACTGGTATAGTGCACCCAGCTAGAGGGGTGGCTGACCTATTTCAGGGCAGTGGGGGGTAGGCATGACACACAGGGGTGTGTGCCATGTCGACTCCTCACTTTGTTCCGCACCAAAACTGTGTGTGTGTGTGTCTGTGTGTGTGTGTTATATATACATACATGCAGGGCCTCTAAGGGTGGCACAAAACATGCTACAGCCCTTAGAGGCCTTCCTTGGTCATAGTGCCCTTGGTAGCTGTGGTACCATTTACAAGTTACTGACCTGTGGCCAAAGAGTGCTTATTGGGTTTTGTCTTCAATGCCGTTTTAGGGAAAGAACATAGGCCCTGGGTACCGGTTTGGCAGGAACCCAGGGCACACTCAGTCAAAGTACATCAGCAGTTTAGCAAAAAGCAGGGGGCAACCATGCAAAGAGAGGGCACTTTCTTACAACAAACATTAAATCTTATTAGGATAAGCGACAGTACTTGCCTTTTGCAAGATCTTCCTCTTCTTTTTTGCTTACTACTGTGCCAGGATCCTTGGCAACAAGTGCTGGACTAGCTTTTGCTTGATCTGCAGCCTAGATGAGAAATATAAATAAAGGTCGAATTAGATTCTACTCTAGGTTAATACATCATATTCATAAATATGGATTCATAAATGCAGCCATTACATACGCATTCTGCATTTATAGTTGGAGAATATATTCCCTTGTTATAGCACAGCCGGCATCCTAAATTGAGCTTGTCTAATGTTTATAAAAATATCCCATGAAGAATCGAAAAACATTTCTGAAAAGAAGGCAGGAGAGTGGGTTCAATATGGTCTTCTAGGCAAACGTCAAGATAGGTCATGGGAATATATATATATATATATCACTGAAAAAACCATAGGTTATAGACCATATATAGTTAGGAATTAGCATTTACAAAACCTTGAAAATTCACTGAAAAAACCATAGGTTAGAGACCATATATAGTTAGCTGGACATTTTATTGACATAAAACCAATGAAATTCCATATATAGTTAGTTGCACTAACTATACATCGCGCACCCGCAATCCACTGCTGATGATGTCACATATTACATCATTCATGACATGGTCAGTGACATCACTGATGACATCACTGATGACATCTCAAATGACATCACTGATGACATCACTGATAACAACATCCAGTGATTTTTTGTTTCTGTAAAGTTTAAATAGGTCTTACATATTGAAGAATGAGTGGATGTGTAAGTGTCTGGACGAAGGATGTAGTAGGTGCATGACTGACTGTATGAGTGAGTGATTAAATGTGTCTCACTGAGTGCATGGGTTAGTGACTAAACTGTCTTAATTTGTGCATCATTATGTCTGTTGTTCTGTAAACTGCTGCATGTGTTGATCAGTAGCTATATGAGTAACTATATGGGTTATTGATTGATTGCCCAAGTATTTGTATGGGAGACTGAGGGTGTGTGTGGCTAGCTGGGAGGTGTGTGACTCTGTGCAGATCAATGTGTACTTGTATCAATGATTGTATAAGAAGGTAAGTATGTGTTAGTATATGTTTGAAAATGTAAGGTGCTCCATGTTTAACTGTATAGACAAGAAAATGGAAGTGTCATTGATTCTTTACAGGACTGACTAGGTGTGTGAGTAACTCCATGGATGAGTGGCAGACTGTGAGTGTCTGTATAGGTGTATGAGTGCATATGATAGTGTTGTAAAGATGAGTGATTGTATGTATGAATGATTGTATGGGTGAATGAGTGAAGGTGTGTGTAGACGTAGCAATCAGTGAGTGCGTACGTAGTAACTAGTATTGGTGTGTCAATGGTTTCAAAAATTATACTCTGTATTTAACACTGGGTGAAACAGAGGTTATATTAAAATGTGAGGAGATGCATTGTATTGTCACATGAATGATATCATCAGTGATGTGGTCATTGATGTCAAATGAGATGTCATCAGTGATGTCATCAGTGATGTCATTTGAGATGTCATCAGTGATGTCACTGACCATGTCATGAATGATGTAATATGTGACATCATCAGCAGTGGATTGCGGGTGCGCGATATATAGTTAGTGCAACTAACTATATATGGAATTTCATTGGTTTTATGTCAATAAAATGTCCAGCTAACTATATATGGTCTCTAACCTATGGTTTTTTCAGTGAATTTTCAAGGTTTTGTAAATGCTAATTCCTAACTATATATGGTCTATAACCTATGGTTTTTTCAGTGAATTTTCAAGGTTTTGTAAATGCTAATTCCTAACTATATATGGTCTATAACCTATGGTTTTTTCAGTGAATTTCAATGGTTTTTTAATAGCAAATATCATAAGCTGTCGAATGTCAAGTACGTGGTAAGTAAAAACATTTTCGTGTTTATGCACACTGATCTGCTTTGAATGCTGCCCCCCACCCCTCATTTCTATTAGGAGTACTCTCTCTTTGCAGATAGTGAAGGGTAGTTAACGCAGGCCTTTGCCCCCGCTGTAATCCGTCGTGCCTGCTTCTCTCTCCATTTGATTGATTGTTCTCTTTGGTTCATTCTCTATTTACAAACAAGCACAGAGTCGCAATACTCTGTTTAGTCTTTGCAGATAGCGAAAAATCGTGTAAAAAAACAAAAGGAATCGAGCAAAATCAGTAGGCCACTAATGGGATCTCTTTTTGACCTCGCTAAAATAGAAACATTAGGAACAACCTGTTGAAAATAGCAATGTGTATGTACATAAGCGGCGTTCATTTGTGTTCACAGTACCCCTTGTTGATTGTTTGAATCGAGCATTGAATTGTTCGAAGTTGGTTCTCTTAAGGATCTTCTCTGCCTGCAAACAAGGAAGAATAGGAATATTCTCTCTCCCTTTGCAGATAGTGAAGGGTAGGTAACGCAAGCCTTTAACACGTCGTACCTATTTCATTCCTCATTGATTGATTGATTGATTGTCCGAACATTGACTGTTTGGGAATTAGTTCTTTTTGGAGGTATTCCCTGTTTGCAAATAAACGTAGGAAAATCTTTGCAAGTAGTGAAAGGGTAGGTAATGCGGACCTTTCTCCCCCGTTGTAATCTGTCATGCCTATCTACTCCCCACTGATTGATGCACCTGTTTCACCCGGACCATTTACTAGAGATATCTGGCCCAACAAGAGAGCAACCCTAGTGAAATGGACATATGCAATAATAACGAAGTGATCACTGTATCCTGTTAACAGAAACTTTAGCATGAAACAACCTGGAAAGAAAAGAATAGGAAAACGAAAATCAGTAGGCCACTGATGAACTTTTTATTAAATAACAAACAAAGAAACGATAACAATACGTAATGATAAAACCTATTATTGTCCTAGAAACAAGAAACGTTAGAAGTAAGCCTGTAATAAGAAACCTGAAAACATCGCCCCTCACTGCCCCAAAACGTGTCTGTCCCACCGCCTGCCACGGCCAAATAACGGCAAACTGGGAAAGATAGAAGTCAGCAGACATCCGCCCCATTCTAGAAACTTCCAAAGGGCAACAGGTTTTCGGCTACGCCCAGCCGGAAGCAACACATATAAGGCGGGTCCTGCTGCCACGCCTCGGAGATCATCACGTAGGGTGTAGCCGGAGGAGAGGCCGAGGCCGAGGCCGAGGCCAGTGGGACCCGGCCAGGGGGATTGACAACGCTGGAGAGTTGCAGGGGGGGGAATGTCCGTGTCCTCGACCCTCCCCTCTCTCTCCCAGTCCGGCCGCGGTGGCCCTTGACAGTTTCAGGTAGTCCCGCCACATTCTCTACCAGTCCGGCCACCAACGGCCGGGGCCGATGGGATCCGGCTGCAGCCGATAAACCAAGGAACCCGTTCATGGGGCCAGAGCAAGGGGCGTCCGGCCGACATCCACCGGAAGCCCGGCCCGAAGACGGACGGGACACTTCTTCTTTCTTGAATAATGGCTGCGACAACACTGGGGGGGGATGTCTTGCACATGCCTCCGACCCCCCCCCCCCCCTCGTCCTCATCGCCTGGTCCGGCCATAACAAATCTCAAGCGAGACGCCGTGGGGTGCACTGGGAGGGAGAGACGGTGCGAACAGGCCTCTCCCGCCTCCCCAGTGGAGGCTTCCCACCTGCACCCTCAGCGCTCCAGGCGCCCGGAAAAGGGTTCTTCCACTGTGGCGATGCTGCAACGTCTCGCCCGGCAGGGTGGAGCCCGTCCGCTCATTTGACCCCGCGATCGCCAGTAGCTACCGAACTCTCAAAATGGCGATCGACGTGGCAAGAGCGGGCCCAGCATAAAGAAATGGCCCGGTCACTGGTTGACTCCACCACAGTAATCCTCCACGACCTTGAAGATTCTAGAGGAGCCGCGGGAGTCTCCGACCCCCGCAGACACCCCCGATGGGGAATGACTGCCATGATCGCCCGTGGAGTGACGAAACTGTATCCGCGGGACGTCGGCGCTCCCATGCTGGCGCCAGCCTCACTTTGAATTACTAGAATCCTGCAAACCTCAGTTCCGGTGAAAGCACACTGTGACCCGGTAGGAAAAATTGTTGCACCCCCTCCCCTTTTTGACTGATAGTTCAAACCACCGATCCTTTCCTTTGCCCTTTTACCAGAACTTTGGACTGCCTCCCCCTCTTTTACATTTTCTAGAGAAAACAAAACATTAACCACTACATTAGCATAGCAGTTGACACCAGAACTGTTTTCAAATTGAAAACCAACAACATCTTCAACAGAATCCTTTTTGTTTCTGCTGTGACCCTGCTACAGCACAGGCATTGTCCCCAGCAGTAATTCTGCAATGCCGGTAAAAATACCTGTGGTGCCTACTGGACTCACTCACCCCCGCGGCGCCCCACGCCGTTATTTGCTGGGCGGCAACTTACTAGACATCACCTTTGTGCCATCTAGATTTCAGCGCGTTCTGCTGCCTTGGAACTATTCGCACAACAGACTGCTACGGACGACCCACCCCCAGGCAACATCTTCTGAATTTTCATAATTTGAAAGAACTAGTAACATGTCCTCATCAGGAATTTCCTCATGAAAAGTCTGCAATGATGATTCTTGTAACTCTATGGTCACCAAACATTCGATAAATTCGCCATCAAGAGATTGATCAAAAAAATCATTCAAGTCATCTCCTCCTTGTGAGAAAATGTCATTATTGGTGCTGTCAATTTCAATAAATGTATTGGATAATTCAAAAGAAATTGCCACGGTCTCTTCGTTGTTTAAATGTTTTTACTGTTTTTGTTTTGTTGTATATATTTTATTAAAGTTTTATAATCCTACTACTTTGTTGGAGTGCTATATATTTTTAATGTGACACATAAATGTAAAAACTTTGATGTACAAAGAGTCATCCCTGGAATCTTCCGCTTCAGGCTCGGTCCCCTCCCCAATCACAATACAGGATGGTTTTCAGATAGTAGGAACACGTGTGGTGTGACGGATCTCATCGGGTGTGGGCCTTGATCTACTATAACTCCTTTGAAGAGGGGTGATTCTTTACAGCTGGGGCCATAAACTACATCTGCAGGGCTAGCTGATAGCCTGGACAATCGGACACAGAGGAAGAGGAGTGTCAGAGGGTGCGGTAGTGAATAGGGCGAAAGGGAGGTGTCGGGCGGGCACAGAGTGTGATTCTCAGGGAAGAGCAGCGCAGATGGGGAGAGGTTTATTGCCCATGCATAACACAGAGAGCGGGGGTGACCAGTGCCTGGGGAAGATGCTTGCGAGGGTGGGGAGCCATGCTACGAATCGACAGCGTGCAGAGAGTGGGTCTGGTCAAGGCATCTAAAATGGCTGCCGTGCACGACAAAAGTGTGGCATTTCAAAAAAGGCAAGATGGCGCAAACAATGTTTTTCAACACTTCCTCATTTCCTTCGAATCGAACGTTAACAGACGTTGGTGCATATTACCAAAGTTAAGCGATATTTATCGCTAACGATGCTTACCAACGAATTTTTTACCGCTAAGCATCGTCAGAAATGATCGAAGATAAACCTTGCTATTATCAAGGTTTATCGCAAATGCGATAAAAAACGACCGCAATGCATTAATATCGCTGAAAACTCAGCGATATTCATGCATTACCGAGCTAATGCTCTTAGCCATGTTATCCACCTCCCATTGGATAACATGGCTAAGAACTGCTCAGGGCAGGTGTTAGTTTTTGGAGATATTCGCGCTTAGCGCGAATATCTCCAAAAGTTGGTAATAGGAGATATATATCTTGCATGTTGTAATGCAAATTATTGTGGTATACGGAACTCATACCATAATCTCTCAGGAAAGCAGAAACTGATCCTTTTGGGACCGCCTGAGAAGGCCTAGGGGGTGAGGGGTACTCTACTTTGCCCCCTTTTCACGTTCCGAACTATTTTATTTTACTCTCTTCTGTAATTACACAAAATAGCAGCGATAAGATGCATCAGAGACACACAGTGAGAGAAAGGAGGCCGGAGATGAAGAAGAGATGTCAAATACACATTGGAGATAATATAGTGGGAGAAGGGAAGTAAATATGAGTAAACTTACCATGTAACATAAAAATGTTGCACTCTATACTATAAGTCTCATTTTATACTACAATCACTTCGCTACAACCTCATAAAATAAAAATAAAAATGAATAATGTCTCAAACAATTTTTGATTTCTAAATATAAATTTATTCTTCTGAATTTTCTAAATTTGAAAGAACTAGTAACATGTCCTCATCAGTAATTTCCTCTTCAATCATCTCATCTGGAATCTCCTCATTAAAAGTCTGCAATGATGATTCTTGTAACTCTATGGTCTCCAAACATTCGATAAATTCGCCATCAACAGATTGATCCAAAAAATCATTCAAGTCATCTCCTCCTTGTGACAATATTTCATTATTGGTGCTGTCAATTTCAATCAATGTAGTGGAATCATTCAAGTCATCTCCTCCTTGTGACAATATTTCATTATTGGTGCTGTCAATTTCAATCAATGTAGTGGACAATTCAAAAGAAATTACCACGGTCTCTTCATTGTGAGCCATTTTATTTTCAAATTGCTTGCTGTAAATTGCAGAAAAAAATAATCACTTTCATTTATCGTTTTTAGTAATACATAATATAAAACTAACTTTATCAAGTATTTAGTATAACAGAAGGACTGCAAATAAATAACAGAAAACATTTTTCAAATTATCTTCAAGTGTACAACATAGTTCCCCTTACAAATTAACAACTCACCTTTTTAAAAGTAGGAGAAGTGTTAGTACTGTGTAAATCAAACACCAGAAATTCACCACCAAAAATTCCTCACAAATGTACCTCAGACAGTAGTATCACAAAATGGCTGTGGTTTCCTCTCATTTGAGATATATACATAACCAATTAACTTTCATCACACACAAATACAAAACCAAAGTAACATTTTAATTGGTTCTAAATTTCAACACTTTCAAATGTGTTTTCCCCATGCAATTTTCCATAGGACATTTACATACGTCTACAGCCTGAATGGCTGAAAGGAATTACACCAAACTTGGCAAAATGGTACATCAAACCTAAGAGGTCAGGAAGGATCTACTATGCCCCCTTATGGTCATTTGCCCCTTCGCTTTGGCCTCCTCTTGTCTCTCGATCCTACCGAGAGACAAGATGGCGGCCGCTACGGACTGTTTGGAATGTTTACAGACGCCGGAGAACCAATCAGCTTCGCAAAGCTCCGTAACGCGAAAAGTACGCGAAGCGGAGCGCTGTTACAGATATATATCTTTTTTTGAACGTTAATTTCTCAAAATCCACTGGAGGACATATATTGAGACCTAGCAAAGGCACATCGGGCTACCAGTCCCTAATATTTTGCCAAGTTTCGTGCAAATCCATTCAGCCGTTCGATTATTATTATTATTATTATTTTTTGCCCCGCGGGGCCCTTTTAAAACCTCCACATCAAACCTAGGGGGTCAGCGAGGATCTACTATGCCCCCTTATGGTCATTTGCCCCTTCGCTTTGGCCTCCTCTTGTCTCTCGATGCTACCGAGAGACAAGATGGCGGCCGCTACGGACTGTTTGGAATGTTCACAGACGCCGGAGAACCAATCAGCTTCGCTTCACAAAGCTCCGTACCGCGAAAAGTCCGCGAACCGGAGCGCTGCCCGGTCCGCTGTTACAGATATATATCTTTTTTTGAACGTTAATTTCTCAAAATCCACTGAAGCACATATATTGAGACCTAGCAAAGGCACATCGGGCTACCAGTCCCTACAATTTTGCCAAGTTTCGTGCAAATCCATTCAGCCGTTCGGGCTAAAAGTGAGGCCAACCGCCCTATGGGAAACTCAATGTTAAAAACACGTTTTGGGACCCCCCTTTTTATATATATATATTACCTACTGGCGGTCGCCAGTAGGTATATATAGTTAGGATTTTTTCTCTATGGGATTTTTGAAAATTCTATGTCTAATAACTTTGGCGTTTTTGGACGGAATTGGCTGAAATTTTCAGGAAAATGGAACATTTTGTTTCTGAGCAGCCCCTGAAAATTTGGGGGGGTTCGTCAAGGGGGGGCCGAGAAAAAAGGGGGGTCCCAAAACGTGTTTTTAACATTGAGTTTTCCATAGGGCGGTTGGCCTCACTTTTAGCCCGAACGGCTGAATGGATTTGCACGAAACTTGGCAAAATTGTAGGGACTGATAGCCCGATGTGCCTTTGCTAGGTCTCAATATATGTGCTCCAGTGGATTTTGAGAAATTAACGTTCAAAAAAAGATATATATCTGTAACAGCGGACCAGGCAGCGCTCCGGTTCGCGGACTTTACGCGTTACGGAGCTTTGTGAAGCGAAGCGGATTGGTTCTCCGGCGTCTGTAAACATTCCAAACAGTCCGTAGCGGCCGCCATCTTGTCTCTCGGTAGGATCGAGAGACAAGAGGAGGCCAAAGCGAAGGGGCAAATGACCATAAGGGGGCATAGTAGATCCTCCCTGACCCTCTAGGTTTGATGTGGAGGTTTTAAAAGGGCCCCGCGGGGCAAAAAAAAAAAAAATAATAATAATCGAACGGCTGAATGGATTTGCACGAAACTTGGCAAAATTGTAGGGACTGGTAGCCCGATGTGCCTTTGCTAGGTCTCAATATATGTGCTCCAGTGGATTTTGAGAAATTAACGTTCAAAAAAAGATATATATCTGTAACAGCGCTCCGCTTCGCGTACTTTTCGCGTAACGGAGCTTTGCGAAGCTGATTGGTTCTCCGGCGTCTGTAAACATTCCAAACAGTCCGTAGCGGCCGCCATCTTGTCTCTCGGTAGGATCGAGAGACAAGAGGAGGCCAAAGCGAAGGGGCAAATGACCATAAGGGGGCATAGTAGATCCTCCCTGACCCCCTAGGTTTGATGTGGAGGTTTTAAAAGGGCCCCGCGGGGCAAAAAAATAAAATAATAATAATAATCGAACGGCTGAATGGATTTGCACGAAACTTGGCAAAATTGTAGGGACTGGTAGCTCGATGTGCCTTTGCTAGGTCTCAATATATGTGCTTCAGTGGATTTTGAGAAATTAACGTTCAAAAAAAGATATATATCTGTAACAGCGCTCCGCTTCGCGGAGATAAAATTATCTCTGTATTACCTAGCTGTTGCTAACACCAGTTAGCGACCGCTAGTAGGAGATAGTGACCATCTTTGGCCCCACTTTGCATGTCTGTGATATTTATCACTAATGACATGCAAAGTGGGCATGCCAAGATGTTAGCGACTGGAAACAGTCGCTAACATCGCTATCTCCTATTACCAACTTTTGGAGATATTCGCGCTAAGCGCGAATATCTCCAAAAGCTACCACCTGCCCTGAGCAGTTCTTAGCCATGTTATCCAATGGGAGGTGGATAACATGGCTAAGAGCATTAGCTCGGTAATGCATGAATATCGGTGAGTTTTCAGCGATATTAATGCATTGCGGTCGTTTTTTATGGCATTTGCGATAAACCTTGATAATAGCAAGGTTTATCTGCGATAATTTCTGACGATGCTTAGCGGTAAAAAATTCGTTGCTAAGCATCGTTAGGGATAAATATCGCTTAACTTTGGTAATATGCCCCAACGTCTGTTAACGTTCGATTCGAAGGAAATCAGGAAGTGTTGAAAAACATTGTCTGCGCCATCTTGCCTTTTTTCAAATGCCACACTTTTGTTTTGTCAGCAGCCATTTTAGATGACTTGACCAGACCCACTCTCTGCACGCTGTCGATCCTTAGCATGGCTCCCCACCCTCGCAAGCATCTCCCCCAGGCACTGGTCACCCTCGTTCTCCGTCTTATGCATGGGTAATAAACCTCCCCCCATCTGCGCTGCTCTTCCCTGAGAAGCACACCCTGTGCCCGCCCGACACCTCCCTTTCGCCCTATTCACTACCGCACCCTCTGACACTCCTTTTCCTCTGTGTCCAATTGTCCAGGCCGGTCCTAGGCTATCAGCTAGCCCTGCAGATGTAGTTTATGGCCCCAGCTGTAAAGAATCACCCCTCTTCAAAGGAGTTATAGTAGATCAAGGCCCACACTCGATGAGATCCGTCACAGCACACGCGTTCCTACTATCTGAAAACCATCCTGTATTGTGATTGGGGAGGGGACCGAGCCTGAAGCGGAAGATTCCAGGGATGACTCTTTGTACATCAAAGTTTTTACAATTATGTGTCACATTAAAAATATATAGCACTCCAACACAGTAGTAAGATTATAAAACTTTAATAACTTATAAATATATACAACAAAACAAAAACAGTAAAAACATATAAACATTTTTAGGGAAAAACAACGAAGTAGCGGTCGGCTGTGCGAATAGTCCCAACGCAGCACAACGTCCAGATTTCTGGACGGCACCCAGGTGATGTTGCCTGGGTGCCGCACTGATTTCGGCATCCGGCGTGGGGCGTCGCGGGGGGTGGGTCATCAGTAGCAAACTGTTGTGCGAATAGTTCCAAGGCAGCAGAACGATGGCACCAAGGTGATGTCCAGTAAGTTGCCGCACTGGTTTTGGTATCCTACAATGCTGCTCCGAAGAACGGCGTGGGGCGCCCCGGGGGGGGGGGGGAGGCGGCGTGAACGGGCCTCTCCAGGTGGAGTCTCGTCTGTTGTAGTGGGGCGCCCCTTTACCGTTTCAGTTGCCATTCCGTCCGCTTTTGGTCCACTGTGTCAAAAGCCGCAATTCAGCTGAGTTGCGCCCACTCTTGCGGTGCAGCGATAGGCGGCTGCCACAGGACTCTCAAAATAGCGGCAGGCTCTTTTCTTTTTGGGCCTGGTCCACTGAAATGGCCCTGGGACACCTTGCAAATCGGACGCTTGTCTGCTAGGTCTTGGACCCCATTCTCGAAAGCGTCCCCTCCGCCTTGAGGATTCAACAAAAGTTTTGGGGGCCCCCGACTCCTGCAGGCTTCTGGTGGGGAGCGGCTGCCATGATTGCTCGCGGAATGACCACGACGGAGCCACGAGATGGTGGTGCTTTCATGGTGACGCCAGCTTCAGTGTGAAACATCCAGAAACAAGGTGGGGCTTTCATCGTTTGGGAAAAAAAAAAGTTTTCATCCAATGAAAAGTGTTATTTTTAGGTCATATGATCAAGCCTTCCATCATTAGGAAACCAAAAGTAAAATGAACCAATGAAAAGTTTTATAAACAAGTCACATGACCTGTTATGCGGCATAGGGTATAAAAAGCGTAGAAAATCCGTTGGCACGTGAGGCGGCGTCAGTAGCGGACCGATGTGCGAATAGGCCGAAGGCAACAACGCGCCAAGATCCGGATGGCACCGAGGTGGTGTCCAGCAAGTTGCAGCACTGGTGTGGCCATCCTACAATGCTGAAAGTCGGCGTGGGGCGCCCCGTTGGCCTCTGAGTTCGCGTCAGTAGCGGACCGATGTGCAAATAGGCCGAAGGCAGCACAACGCGCCAAGATCCGGATGGCACCGAGGTGGTGTCTAGTAAGTTGCCGCACTGGTGTGGCCATCCTACAATGTTGAAAGTCGCCGTGGGGCGCCCCGTTGGCCTGTGAGATGGCGTCAGTAGCGGACCGATGTGCGAATGGGGCCAAAGGCAGCGCAACAATATTTTCGGAATAGAAGACACCACAAGGCGCTGAGATGCCAAGATCCGGATGGCACCGAGGTGATGTCTAGCAAGTTGCTGTACTGGTGTGGCCATCCTACAATGCTGAAACTCGGCGTGGGGCGCCCCATTAGCCTGTGAGATGGCGTCAGTAGCGGACCGATGTGCGAATGGGGCCAAAGGCAGCGCAACAATATTTTCTGAATAGAAGACACCACAAGGCGCTGAGATTCCAAGATCCGGATGGCACCGAGGTGGTGTCTAGTAAGGTGCACTGGTGTGGCTATCCTACAATGCTGAAAGTCGGCGTGGGGCGCCCTGTTGGCCTGTGAGATGGTGTCAGTAGCGGACCGATGTGCGAATGGGGCCAAAGGCAGCGCAACAATATTTTCTGACTAGAAGACACCACAAGGTGCTGAGATGCCAAGATCCGGATGGCACCGAGGTGATGTCTAGCAAGTTGCTGTACTGGTGTGGCCATCCTACAATGCTGAAACTCGGCGTGGGGCGCCCCATTAGCCTGTGAGATGGCGTCAGTAGCGGACCGATGTGCGAATGGGGCCAAAGGCAGCGCAACAATATTTTCTGAATAGAAGACACCACAAGGCGCTGAGATTCCAAGATCCGGATGGCACCGAGGTGGTGTCTAGTAAGGTGCACTGGTGTGGCTATCCTACAATGCTGAAAGTCGGCGCGGGGCGCCCGTTGGCCTGTGAGATGGCGGCAGTAGCGGACCGATGTGCGAATGGGGCCAAAGGCAGCGCAACAATATTTTTGGAATAGAAGACACCACAAGGCGCTGAGATTCGGGTAGCACCGAGGTGGTGTCTAGCAAGCTATGCAGCTGAGTTGCGTGCGCACTTGCGGCGAATAGGTCGAAGGCAGCACAACAATGTTTTCTGAATAGAAGACACCACAAGGCGGTGAGATTCGGTTACCACCGAGGTGGTGTCTAGCAAGTTGCTGCACTGGTGTGGCCATCCTACAATACTGCTCCGAATAACGGCGTGGGGTGCCCGAAGGGGGGGGGGGAGGCAGCGTGAACGGGCCTTCCTAGGTGGAGGCTCGTCTGCTGTAGTGGGGCGCCCCTTTACCGTTTCAGTTGCCATTCAGCTGAGTTTCGGCTGCTCTTGATGCTACAGCGACAGGCGGCTGCAACAGGACTCTCAAAATGGCGGCCTGTTCTTTGGATTTGGGCCTGGTCCACTAAAATGGCCCTGGGACACCTTAGAACTCGGACGCTCGATTTTTTTTCCCTTTCCTCTACATGCAAAAAAAGGTAAATGCCCGGTACGTTATACGCTTCATCTGCCACGATGTACTCTGCAGAGGAACCGAAAAAAAATATAGTTATGGTAACTATACCATGCATCGTCATTTGGAGAGGTGGCACCAATTAATTATAGTGCTGCATAAAAGAGAGATTTGGAGGAGAACCCCCGACCTGCCAGTACATTCATCAAAGAAGTGGCACTGACAGCATCAGAGGCAAGGGAAACGGTCCCAAATATTTAGAAGAACTTTGGAAAGATTAAAATGACATGTTTAGATTGTGGCAAATTAATTTCATGTGGACAGATGAGTGTTACTCTATAAATACAGCATATGAACATCATCATAGTCGATGGTTGGTACAGACATTTTGACTATATCCTGGACCTGCCCGTCCTCGCCCAAAATGGCGCCGGAATAAATGGGACTCGTAACTCCTTGTTGTGTACTGGTTGCAGAACCTGAAATCACGAGATACGTATGCAGTTTTGAAGCACATGGCGGGCGGGGACGAGAATTGATTGAGTATTTCGACATCCCTATTGATATTAAGTTCTGATGTGTTATTGATTACTGTACTATTGAAAGTTCGAATTAACGTCGCGCATGGTACTTGCCCGCAAATGTATATCTAGATAATTTTATTGTAACTGGCCCTGTCGTATTTTAATTATAAAATGTACGTCCACCGATTCCGCAACTGTTAGACACCTTAGTTCTTGCAACCTAATGGCCCGCCCGTTACGTTCCTCTACAGTGTAAATGTCTACTCATCATATACGATTACAGTTTGCTCCGTGGCCGGCCCACGTGGTTATAGGCTCGTATTTGTATAATGAAATTTTCACAATAGAGGTTTTTAAAAGAAAACATGGTAGTAGTATATACATTGGTAAAGTTTTTAATAATAGTCACTGTTTTAGAATCATTAAAAGGCAAGTGAAATAAAGCAGACCAATTACATGAAGGGTAAAAGGTATAATACGCAGGAACGCAGTAAAGATAAATGGTCAAGGGCTGTTGTGTTTTCTACTCCTGCAACATAAAGTGATCGATAAGAATCTCATATTCAGGCGTATCGGCGACTAAGACAGCAGGTCGACCCTCTTTTGCTCAACGGCTCCGTCATGGGACGAAGAAACGCCCTTTTTCTCGAAAAAAGAATATATTTTACTTGCAGGACAGTTGTAAATTTTCCGGGAAAGTACATTAGCCTGGAACATTATAACATATATTTAAGAAAAAATAATGTTCGGAAGTAATAAAAAGCGTAATTTTTAGGTCATATGACCAAGCCTTTCATCATTAAAATAAGAAAAGTAAAATGAACCAATGAAAAGTTTTATTAACAAGTCACATGACCTGTTATGCTTACGTTACGCGCTGCGCGTCGCGCCCCGGTTGACTTCCGGATGCGCTAACGCGGCGCGTCATATGACGCATTACGCGACAACGCAGGTCCAGAATATAGTCAAAATGTCTCCACCAACCAGCGGTCGGAACACAACCTCTTTCAGCAGGCTAAATAGTTCTGTTAAATGACAACAGAAGGGACAGGCAACAAGAACCATCAGTCAAAGAGGGGAGGGCTAGTTCTTCTCTACCGGGTTACATTGGGGCGCTACCGGAACTGATCGAATTGGTAGTCTACAGTGTTTCTGGATGTTTCAGACTGAAGCTGGCGTTAGCATGAGAGCACCACCATTTCGTAGCTCCGTCGTGGCCATTCCGCGAGCAATCATGGCAGCCGCTCTTTATCGTTATTTTGGGCGGGGTGGGTGGCGGAGCCGAGCTGTATTGCAGCCATCATGGTGTGGAGTTCAGTTCATCTCACTAGTTTCGTATTTGTCATGAGGGGTTGTTCTTAATGTTTCTATTTTAGCGAGGTCAAAAAGAGATCCCATTAGTGGCCTACTGATTTTGCTAGATTCCTTTTGTTTTTTTATACGATTTTTCGCTATCTGCAAAGACTAAACAGAGTATTGCGACTCTGTGCTTGTTTGTAAATAGAGAATGAACCAAAGAGAACAATCAATCAAATGGAGAGAGAAGCAGGCACGACGGATTACAACGGGGGCAAAGGCCTGCGTTAACTACCCATCACTATCTGCAAAGAGAGAGTACTCCTAATAGAAATGAGGGGGGGGGGGGGGCAGCATTCAAAGCAGATCAGTGTGCATAAACACGAAAAATTTTTTACTTACCACGTACTTGACATTCGACAGCTTATGATATTTGCTATTAAAAAACCATTGAAATTCACTGAAAAAACCATAGGTTATAGACCATATATAGTTAGGAATTAGCATTTACAAAACCTTGAAAATTCACTGAAAAAACCATAGGTTATAGACCATATATCGTTAGGAATTAGCATTTAAAAAACCTTATTTTACTCACACAAAACCATTGAAATTCCATATATAGTTAGTTGCACTAACTATATATCGCGCACCCGCAATCCACTGCTGATGATGTCACATATTACATCATTCATGACATGGTCAGTGACATCACTGATGACATCACTGATGACATCTCAAATGACATCACTGATGACATCACTGATGACATCTCATTTGACATCAATGACCACATCACTGATGATATCATTCATGTGACAATACAATGCATCTCCTCACACTTTAATATAACCTCTGTTACACCCAGTGTTAAATACAGAGTATAATTTTTGAAACCATTGACACACCAATACTAGTTACTACATACGCACTCACTGATTCCTACGTCTACACACACATTCACTCATTCACCCATACAATCATTCATACATACAATCACTCATCTTTACAACACTATCATATGCACTCATACACCTATACAGACACTCACACTCTGCCACTCATCCATGGAGTTACTCACACACCTAGTCAGTCCTGTAAAGAATCAATCACACTTCCATTTTCTATTTTTTCCATTTTCCATTTAAACATAGAGTACCTTACATTTTCAAACATATACTAACACATACTTACTCTCTTATACAATCATTGATACAAGTACACATTGATCTGCACAGAGTCACACATCTCCCAGCCAGCCACACACACACTCAGTCTCCCATACAAATACTTGGACAATCAATCAATAACCCATATAGTTACTCATATAGCTACTGATCAACACATGCAGCAGTTTACAGAACAACAGACATAATGATGCACAAATTAAGACAGTTTAGTCACTAACCCATGCACTCAGTGAGACACATTTAATCACTCACTCATACAGTCAGTCACGCACCTAAATCCTTCATCCAGACACTTATACATCTACTCATTCTTCAATATGTAAAACATATTTAAACTTTACAGAAACACACAGTCAATGGATGATGTCATCAGTGATGTCATCAGTGATGTCATTTGAGATGTCATCAGTGATGTCATCAGTGATGTCACTGACCATGTCATGAATGATGTAATATGTGACATCATCAGCAGTGGATTTCGGGTGCGCGATATATAGTTAGTGCAACTAACTATATATGGAATTTCAATGGTTTTGTGTGAGTAAAATAAGGTTTTTTAAATGCTAATTCCTAACGATATATGGTCTATAACCTATGGTTTTTTCAGTGAATTTTCAAGGTTTTGTAAATGCTAATTCCTAACTATATATGGTCTATAACCTATGGTTTTTTCAGTGAATATATATATATATATACACATATACATATATATACACATATACATATACATATATACATATATATATATATATACATATATATATACATATATATATATATATATACACACACATACACACACATCAAGGATCCAACAAGGAGTTCGTTTTTATTTTCCTTGTTGGATCCTTGACGCAATTTTGACCGACTTGACCCTGTCGGAAAAAATGCACCGTGCTGCAAGGAGTGTGCCGGCATCCATGAGGGGCAAAACCTATTGGATATGGATATATATATATTTATTTTTTTTACAATTTGTTTTTTAACATACCTGTGAACCAATGGCTGGAAACGAAACGCCTTGCTCCTTCAGATTTTTTATCATAGCAGAAATAAGACTCAGTTGTGGATCAGTCTTAAATTCATCTGCCCATTCTACCATCAGGGCTTTAAGCTTTTCACACACCTTTGGATGGCCCTGGGACAAGAAAATGAACTATTATTGATTATAAAGAGACACATGCAAAAAGTTAAATTATGTTCCAAAACTATACAAATGCGCCTGACACATGCAGTGACAAGAGAAAGACCTACAAAGGAGGTTGCTATTACGGCTCATAAATTATCAGATTGAAAACAAAGACAAGTGAGCCAAGCATCATCGACGCCATAATATTTGGGAAGGCAGGAACAATTTGCAGAAATAGTTGTTGTGGTTGATGAGGAAGGGGACTTAACAGATCGAAGGTGAACAGGGATACATTTTTGAAGAGGGCAGAAAAAAAATAACCAATAGACTGAATGCAGAATAGGCTGTGGCAGAGTACATGTGGGAATATAGTTTGTAGGAGAGTGGATTATTATTTTAGGTATACAAGTATCCACCTCAAAGGTGACCACCTGCTGGATGTCATGCAAATTACATAAAATAAACCTGCGCTCAGTCCCAGGTAACGTGACACAAAGCAGTGAAACTTAAATCAAAGGCAATATGTAAATTATCTATGCAGTGCATGTACATTACAAAAAGTCAAACAATACTATTCTGACAGCAATAAAGAGACAACTGTTAAGACACAAATGAGATTAAAATTACAAAAATAATAAGGAGAACTGAAGATATCAAGTTTTACAGAGTTATGTGAAAATAGCACCAAAACCTATCAATTGAAAATTGCCAATGATAGTTCATGGAAGTGGAAGACCGGGTCCTAGAAGCAATTGGAAGTCAAAGAGGAGGAGCCCTGATCAAATACCAGTGGATTTGTCACAGTAAAAGTATGAAAGCCAAAAGGTCAAAGAAATTTCTACATGCCAACAGAAAGGGACTGTCAGTTTTTGAAAAACCCTCCCTGAGCTAGCTGCCGCTGAAATTGTAGGTGCTGCCATGGAACAGAACGATACACACCTGAAGTAAATTGGCCCTGCTGAAACTTTCTTACTGAATATTTTCGAAGACCCAAGGCGGAATGGGACTTAGGTTTTTTTTTTCCGGAGGTGCTGTGAGCCTTGACCAGGACGAAGTGAAACTCAATCTGATGCTGTGGAATTGCCAGTTGGATATTTTTTCCATCCAACAGGTCTCCCTGAAGCTCTGGAGGAAAGTTTTTCAAAGTTTCCCGACTTTCATCTAGTGCCCAAACAACCAATGGAACACATTCTCAGTCCCCCAGGACCTCAGGGGAGGGCACTTTGTGAATCTCACTGTACCAAGCAGAGGCTAATAGCAAAGTCCAGTCCAGGTGCAGTTGCCAATTGTTATCTGGGACCCGGAAAGCCAGTCAACTGAACCTTGGAGACCATTTCTTTATCCTGGGTGCAAGTGAGCAGGTCCAGTCCTTCAGGGCTCCTCTCGTGTCACAGACATCAGATCCATTCCTCTTCTAATCTTCTTCAGGCCCAGAAGGCGTTCTGAGATGGGTATCTTGTGATGCCACATTTATGTCAGCATCAGCTAGTTGGTTTGGGTGACTCGTGGGCACACTCAAACCCAATGGGATAAAAATTCCTCGTAGCAACCGCACTCCCTTTTTCAGTAGTTCCTCACTGCCTTCCTGGAAACACTCCCACAGTGCCCCTCACTCTATACACCTATGAGGAGGGAACTGTTCTCCCTTTGCACAGAGCCTATGTACCCATCCACAGGTGTGGCCAGGTTAATGAGAAGTCCTCTCTTCTGTAGTAACTCCAAACTGGTTCTGGGGTAGCTTTCCTCCTAGTGTGTTTGGTGCCAGCTTGACAAGGGGGACAAAAGTGGAGGACTTTCCAGGTGTCCCCTAATATTTACTTGTGACGGGGACTTCCCATTTGAAGTTAATTAAGTTCCGGTACCAAACTCAACTTGTCTTTCTGCCTGGGGAACAATTCACCTCCCACACACAGGCCACTGTGTCTGCTCTGGGAGCAGTTTTCACACTGCTTTCAGGCCAAGTACTGGCTGGGCAGTTGAAGGGGAGCTAATACAAATTATCCTCTATCAGCTTCAGGCAGGATAAAGGTAACTTTCTAAAACTTATATTTCCAATATATAGATTTAAAAAACTAACCATCATTAGATAAGATTTTTTTATTAAATATAAAAATAAATCTTTAAATGGATTAAGTGCTGGTTCAGTGAATATATATAGATTAAAGTGTATAATCTATATACTTCCTATGTGCCAGCTAGAGCTTCACAAGTGACAATGCTGTTTTACGCCTACTAACTAGGGGGCCTGCACTATAGTAAGCATTTTAATGTTTGTATTACAATAAGGTAACAGACATTCAAAACGTACATTTCTCCTCTTGAAAGCCTTAAATAACAACGAAAAAGATGAACATATAGACATTCCTCGAACTTTATTTTCATCCAATCAGTCTTAAATCATTAAAACCCTTCTATAACCTTTGCTCCTAACTCACTGTAGCACAATAAACACACCCTACCCTGGCCACGAAGTAGTTTGTCCACATGCTGGCTGCTTTATCACACAATTTGTAAACCAGTCCCTGACATCATGCCATGTTCCAGATAACCTAATGTTTTCAATTACACTCACCTTGGCAATTAAAAGACAAAAAATACACAAACGTTGGGACCTTGGGATTGCCAAAATTTTGAATCTCAATTCTAAATCTCAATTCATTTAATTTCAGAATACTTTGGAGAATTTTGCAGACAATTTTAGCGTGGATACGAGGCTGCTTCCAAAGATGTGGGTCAATTTATTTGACAAAGTGGACAGTTAGTGCCTTTCTTTTTTGATTTTATTAGCCCTACCTGCAATCTTCTATGATGTGGAACATAATCTATTCACACCCCTGTTTCAAGAAGAACTGTATCATTGTGCAGCTCCATTTCACGTGGCAAAATAAAGGTGGGAAAAATGACCATCTGTGTCTCCAATCAAAACTAAAGATTACTGTCAAAAGGACAAATTCTAGATTCAATCAATTAAAACTATTCTGGCTCCCAAGCAGCCTTAAGATTTGCAAATTAACCAACTGCACACTTTCACATCTGTATCTGAAAAAAACCCTGGCTTGTTCCTTCTTTAACTGTCTCCTCTTTCTCTCACTTAATGGGAAAGGAGAACCTTCTATTCCTCTTTCAACCTGCACCGTTCATAACCGGTTGTGTTACTTAAATAAAATGTATGAGAACTGTGTTGATTAACTTGATAAAAGCTTGGGAGTGGCGTTTCCCTGTCCATTTTCACCCAAGGATGTGGTAGCGCATTGTCAATTACAGAAAGCAAGATTCCATTGAAATAACAAAATTCACACCGACATGCAGTTTCACTGATACAACTATATAACACACATACGATAATGTGTGAAAATTGAGTTTCAGCAAATATTTATAATTTGCGCATCACCAAATAAAGGTCTTGGTGTTTTATCATAATAAATCTTTGTTTTCATCACACTTCAGAATTACATGTGTGCTTTCCTAACTGCTGACGTTTTGAAATAGGTGTACAGTTCATATACTGCTAAACGTAGTTGTGCTATTAAAGTATATATCCTTTCCTTTCACACGCTCCGTGTCCCAGAAAGATTGAAGGTAGTTTGCTTTACGAAATTCTCTAACTTTGTAGTCAGAGAAAGCAAACACCTGTTTCCATGTTAAAATAAATAAATAAACTGAAATTTGTCAGACGACAGAGCCGGACGTTTGACCTGTCTTTGAATACACAGCTAACGTGACAAGAAAAAAAACTGAATTTAAAGGCATCCTTATTGCTCATTTACCATCTGAACTCCAGCTTGTTTATTTTGAGGGTGCTGAAGCACCCCTAGCGCCCTTACTTCCAGCGCCTATGCATGAGTGCATTCACAGCAGTGGAACTGGCCCACTGACAGCAGGGCGCTTGCACGCTCCTCTGCCCCAAAGCCAATCAACACTCCGCCAGATAATGGCTTCTCTAGTCAATTGTGCCACATTTTACCTCAACTGATAAAATAGCCTTCCACACACCCATTTGAGAGAAGGTGGGTGCCAGAAGCTCCAATCCTGCACAACTGAAATAGCAGAAGAAATGGCACACATAGAACCAGCACTGGCATGGCCGATAGGTCTCGCCTTTGGGACCTTATAAGTGTTTAGCCATGCAACAGTTGATGTTGTTGCACCAAGGATATTGTGCTGCACAACTAAATACTTATAAGGTCCCAAAAGCAAGACCTATTGGCTTCCTCCCTCCCACCTCCTTGAATTGTTCCTTGCCATACCACCCCCCCACTGCGGTGTTGCTAATCTGGGGGCCGCCCCTCTCCCTTTGTTGCTTGCCCCTTCCGGTTCCACCAGAAAAAAAAGCAACTAAAACTCTAATTTCAAGATGCTAGAAAGATGCAGACAGCGCTGCACTCCCTGCTCTGCGTGGCTTTCTTTCTGCTGTCTTCATGCAGGTCGTGCATTGAGACCTTCTGTTCAAGCTGAAGGTAATTTAAAGTTTTTTTCTGGGTGCATGCTCAGAATAATACCATACTAAGGCAACACATCACTGTGCCTCACAGTCAGTGCTAACCGCATCATAGTGATTTTTTTTCTATCATTTAGCCAAGACCTACATGGCTTTGCCAACGATTGTTTTAGATGGTACACTTGGAAGGCTAACCAACACATCCTGTGATGTCTTGCATTTAATGAGAATGCAGGAACTGTATCAATGTTAAATTGCTACTTAACAACACAGGCAAGGTAGCACATCTCAGATCTTGAACTGTCATTGGTTAATGTTTTTTGGGAGTATTTTAAGAGTGGTTTAAGATACTTGTCGCATCAAGTTTCTACCCACCGCAGCTAAGAGGTGCTCACGAGGCTGCCTTGGTTTGTGGGGACTTCATAAAAACTTCAAATAAATAAGTAGTTGTCTAGGTGCACTTCCCTTACAAACACTTGGACTAACACGTCCACCAATCATTATTATCACAGAATCCCAGGTCCAAATACATAAATGCTGCTAATATGGAGCGGGCGGGCAACTTCGTACAGCCATGGTGCATACAGCTCGGACCAAATGGGCGATACGCTGGTGTAAATACCAGAACTGTGGCATCGTAGCTATGATTAGGGGATTAGGTTTACTGTGACAAATAATCCTCAAATAAAAATAATATCATGCAACGCATAGTGGGCGGGTTTTCTAAGGCAAGTGATCCTTAATTCATAATAAAACCATTCCATGCACACTGGGGGAGAAGAAACACAAGTTTATAAACGCAGTAACTAATGTATATTAATATTCATGCCCAATGCAATGGTACTCAGTTTCCCAAACTCAACAGGGTGGCAGGCAAAGGGGACGGAAAATTACGAATTAGAGGCGTAAATCGCAGAGCCATCAAGCTTGATAGGTCACAATTCTAATTAATTTAGGAAATTACAATGGCTTTCCAAAACATAATAAAGCAAACTAGAGAAATGTAAAACTAAAAGTTAAAAACTAAACCTATAAAATAAAAAAACAAAGCAGGGAAAATACAGCAAGCTGCTTATCTCAACTAGCCAGTTAAAGTAAAAGGATTTACAAAAACAGCACTCTACCAACGAGAACTGGAGTGCTCACTGAACCCTGAACTAAATCTGAGGAAATCAAAGAACATTATCCAGCATAACTAATTTGGAATAATAACAGCAGCTGGTTCAGCAAAGTTCACACACACCAGAAATGAACTGGTTCTGTAGGTGTCTCATCTGCCGAACGGCACAGGGTACCAGACAACTATTTTCAACCAATGTGAAATGTTCTGTTCAACCCAACTCAGGCCCCATGCCAGCTCTTCCGGACAATTCCAGACTTGCCATCAGTGGCCTACTGTAGACAGGAAGTGTTCTCTCCGTGTGCAGAAACAGGCAACTTTCAACGAGAAATGTCTAGGTCCTTCTTAGGAGAACGAAGATTGTGTCCACTATTTGAAGCATGAAGTTTATTTATAAACGAAATACCTCAGATTAAATATCTCTGTGTAGCGGGCACTTTGCAACATATTAGCACTTGTCCTTTCTTGATAGACAGCTGCTGGTTTCAAGGCGCTTTCTGATACATGTAGGTTTCAATAGCCAAGCTCTAATACACTGAGAGCTAGACCACTGAAACCTTCAGGAGTTGTTAGCATAATGCAAGCTCAAATGTGAAACAGGCAAATGTAAACAAGCACGCACGGCCACACTAATTGGAAACAGATGGCCCCTGCGCGCCGCTGCTCACTACTGCAAGGTGGATGCTGCCACAAGCACTAGTGTTTGAAAAGTGTAGACCGATTCCAAAAGGTAATCTCCTAATCTATAAAAAAAAATTGGAACACAGTCACAAGAATAAGAACAGTGAGTTCAGGGAAAGGCTTGTGAGGCACATTTCCCTTCATTTCGTTCAGTAGCTGGAACTGGTTTGTATTTAGTTATAATACAGTAGTGTTCTACAGAAAAAGGCTGGAAAAGCTAGCCTGTTACAGACAGACTTATGGAGGTGTCAATGAATGAATTGTTCAACATTAAGATGTCTACCTCCAATGTCAGAAAACTGTGTGTGGTGTGGTGTGTTGTGTTGTGTGTGTGTGACATGCATTTATGACTATCAGTGAGAATCCTACAATGAGGAAGTTTTCCTTCATCATAGGGTTTTCTTTGATAGTCACCAATAGTAAAAACAGATTAGCAAGCATGTCCCTATACTGGAGGACGGCCAAGGCAACAGGAGAAATGGGACAAGAAATGAGGAATTCACTAAAACAATGAGGCAACTTACCTTATTTAAAACGTTGCTAACTTCACTTGCAAAATCTCTAGAGCACACTTCTAAATGAAAGATTTTACCACAGTTTGATACACATGCTCCCAGAAGCTGCAATAAAGAAGGGGGAATGGTTAAACAAGGTTAAATTCTTATGAACAGTTTACTAAAATAAGTAGACAACAAATAAACGATAAACAAGCAAACAAATAACTTACTGTAAGTGCTTGCATTGCAACGTGTGGATCCTTATGGTTCACCCTTCTCATTATAGCACGCAGACTGTCTTTTGGTCTGGTATTTAATAAAAAACAAGAGTGACATCAGGTCTCAAAACATTGGTCATTATCAGATTTAAATGTGGTACCCGATTCAGAAAATCCACCCATCATTTTTTTTCTTCTCAATAAAATGCCCTTTGTGTGAATTGTACCACGCTACACCGCACCCAGGAGAAATAAATAGGCCAAACCCAAAATGGAGCTGTCCGAGGGGACATGGCCTGGAATTTCAAGCTGGACTGTTTTAGATTATAAACCAATGTGCAATTATAAAGTGATGTTTTTGATTTGCATATGGATGGTTCCTGACTGAGGTGGCATGGTGGTAAAAAAACGATAGCCTGGGTTGTTTGCTAGAGCAATTACCAGTGGCTGCGATTTCGTTAAACAATCCACCCAACACTTTATTTTTCAAAACACAATGTTGTATGATGGAAGTAGAAATAAGTGAGGTGGGACAGAGAAAGGCCTTAGGAGCGATCCTAAAATGCGAGAGTATTACTTCACATACTTATAAATACATTTGTAAATCAGCCCAGAAATAATCAAATCCCTACTAAAAAAGTGCAGAGGGCCCAGTCCTTTCGATTTGTACTAATTCTATATGAACATTCCACCAATATTCCCATTTTAGATGTTTTGGCGCCAACTCTCAAAGATATTTAGGGGTATGTGAAGGAGTACTACAGGAGTACAGCTTCATATACTCCTGAATGCCTCTGTGAATGCCCTGTTTTCCTCACAACAGAAAAGACTGTGTACAGGTATATTCAAAAACATAATCAATCAAAAATATCAAGTTTTTAAATTGAGGTGTACAACCAGCGGTGCTAGATTGTCAGCAAGCATGCCACGTATTTTCCCATTTGCGTGAGCCAATCTGAAAAATTACACTGGTTGGATTTGTAGCATGCCACTGCATTCCAGCCAAGTATACTAATGTACCATGCAATTCTACTTTTGAGAACCAAGTAAAGAAATTATGTTTTTAGGACAGTGACAAAGGGGTGTTGTTTATAATTCTACAATGAGAGACTGCATGCCTGGTTTTTAGCAATAGCAGCAGCATTCTGTAATAACTAACACAAATGAGCATGAAGAAACTTGAAACGAAGCATCATTGGAAGCACACAAGAATACCTAGTCCATAGAAAGGGTAATTTAAAACTGACCGACAATTACTACCAAGTAGGCTTTGGTACCAAGAAAAAACAGGAATTATATCAAGTGTTAAATAAAAACAACCATAGGCAATGCCAATAAGTCTGGCCCTAGCAAGCTGGTGTGATGATTATTATATTTAAAAAATATATATAATAAAATAAACACATATGCCACAAAAATTTTACAAGTAAAAAAGAAAAATATGCTAACTTTCTGAGAGAGACCGTTTGGTTATAACAATTTTTATTTTAATAAAAAACAATTGGGAATGTCATTCCTGGTTTTAAAGGAATGTTGTATGGTAATATAAAATCATTACAAGTAAATAGCACTTGAATAGATGCATTTGTGTGGAAACAAAGAACTGCAGAATATTATTGACATAGGTTAAAAGGTAAGGTGATCGCTGCACGTTCGAGACAGGCCTAAAAATCCATCTAGGTGGGATATGCTGCCAAGGAAAATATTCATAAATCTTCTAGCTATCCAAGACACTTTAAGTGCATTCCAATGTCATGTGTGTGTGTCCCTAAAAGTTTAAGCTTATGCAGCTGTATAAATAAACAAAATTATCAGAAGCAAACAACTTCTGCCCAATCAAAACATGTACTTCTGGCTCCCAACATGTGGGTGGAGCGAAATACCATTTGTAGCAGTGCTCACATAATTGTCTGGTGACAGCTGCACAGTTAATCCAGACTATAACCGTGTATAATTGTAATAGACCATCATGGGTTCTTCCTAACAGGAAGGTGTAACGAAAACAGGAAAGGGAAGGAAATTAAGTTACTAGTCTGTAACACTAGTTCACCAGCATTGGTATCTTTCATAGATTTACATACTTGAATCACTCCCTGTCGAAGTGAGAGTCCCTCTGCAAAATTAGAAAGCAGTATAGCATTATGCACACCCTAAAAGGTCTAGAAATGTCTACTTAAGTTACTTAATTCACATAAGTGAAAAATAACTAAACTTCAGTTAATCAAAATACAGCACTCAGAGAACGACTTCCCGCAGAGGATACCATAGCTCCGATATTCTAGTACAAGTGTGAAGAATAATTAGCCTTGATGAATAGGTAAATCGTCTACGGGCAGGACTACAATTACAGAGAAGAAACCTTTTTCCTTCTCCGATACTGGATCTTTCATATATTCAAATGCATGAATCAAAACATGAAGTAGTTGAAAAACACAAGCATGATCCTTACTGTGGACAGTTTCCCTTTTACTGCTTTATTTTCCCATTTCGCCCCCGACAGAGCCCAAAATGGTAAAGCAGCATTCTTTCTCAGTGTGATATCCACAATATTGCCCAATGAATTCTGGGTTTGATCCACTGCTTGTCCAGTTCTTCGTAGAGGTATCTCATTCATAATCGGCAAAACAAATTAGAAGAATGCATGATACTATCATTCCTAACAATTAATTAAACAGACGTACTGAAAGTGCGCTAGGTTTATTAATATGATACACCTTTACAACATCAGATAAAATTTGTTTTTGTAGTGTCCTTAACAGCTGAAGATCTGGCGTGGAGCTAGTGGTTTGCAGCATAGTGCTTCAATAATGGAGCCTCTTCTTTTGTGGCCTTGATAGTTACTAATGAACACGGCAGACGAGCACATCCCTCTTGGGCTGTTTGCTACTATCATCACCATATTTAGGTCGAGCATTCAAGACTTTAGTACATACTTATATGTGTACGTACTTTGTGAGCTCTGGAGTTCAGCCCTAGGACTTGTCTGCTTCAGCTTAGAGACTTTTTTTCTATTCAGCTGCCTCTATTTAACTGTCTTGATAGAAAACGACCAGTAGAGGTCAGTAAAATACCACAATTGCTTTCTGCTTGTTCAACTGCCTTTTTTTAACTTTATTGATAGAAAAAGACCAGCACAGGTCAGTAAATTACCAGAATCACTTTAGCATTCTCTAGATTCCAATCCATAGAAATGGTCTTCCACGAGCACCCGCAGACCATATTTTTTTCAAATCTTGTATTTTTTGTGATATGGCCACCGAAGGCCCTGATTTTATATTAAAAACAGAGCTTTGGAATATATCATTTCTCGCTGAAAGGTAATAGTTCTCTCGATGTGTTCCCATACCTGGCATGTCACACAGGTTGGTGCTTACTTTCCCTCCATGTTAAAGAACAGTAGATGTTTCAGTGCCCAGGCTAATGTGCTGCATAGCTAAATATATAAGGTCCCAAAGGCGAGACCGATTACATTGTAAATGCTGGGAAGTAAAGTATGCAACCTGGGCTGTTAGCAGGAATCCAAGCCGCAAGACCCAGGTGGGTAAAAGTACAAACATTTTTTTTCCAAGGTAAGCAAGCTAACGCATATGCTACTATTTAATCCCACACAGGAACGCCATGCTATTACAGATAATTTGTTCAACTTTAAATTAGATTATGCATTGTATGCTGGCCTTGCTGATTATTAACTAGGGTGGCTGCAACCTATTCAGAATGCAGCCTTTTGAATGAACGTTGGGCTTTATAAGCACAGTGCTGGCTCTATCTTGAGGCAAGGTGAACAATAATGTTATTGTTCTTGTCAGAGGGAAGATTTGTGTTTGTTGAGAGTAAGGTCCAAATTGCTGAAGAGTCACAGACAAGCCTGGTTTGACCTCTTGGCTGCATGGCGAGAAGGAGCTTTTACCAGCTAGTCGTCAAGGGATGGAAAGACCTGGTGACCTTCCGTTCTTAGATATGCTGCCTCTGGAGCAAGACATTTGAAAATAAGAGGGGTTGATTTAAGGCCTAATGGGAGATCTTTGAACAATGGTTATAGCAGCCAGCCACTTCACCTACTTGTCGTATTTTGGATTTATAAGGATATGAACGTTGGAGTCCTGGAGATCCAATGATGTCGTATAACTCCAAGATGCAGACGCTGAAAAGTATCTTGGACTGATAACATGCAAAATGGGTAACATTTCCAATTTGAACAGGTGAAGGTGGAGATGGAATCTCTTTTGGGGTGGTTATGAGATTTTTGGATGAATTCCAAGGTGTGACCATATGACAGAAGGTCCAGGACCCGGCTGTTTTTAACCACATTCTTCCAAATTCTGTAATAACAGAAAAATTGCCCTTCAGCAAGAAGTATAGAAAGAGGTTATTGTGACCACCGCGTTTCTTAAATCTTTTTCTTCTGCCACTATTTTGAGCTTCTTGCTTTCTCCGTGGGCCTTATTTTCTGTAAGTAGGTGATGGTGGAGCCTTATACTGCTGCAGACTCTATGGTTGCAGAAAGGTTTGTTGAGGGTTTCGATATCGATAAGACTAATATTCTCTGAATGCGAATTGTCCTCTGCATACCAGAAAGGGCTGGTGTCTCTGCTGTAGGATGCAGAGAGTCCTTGCGGTACATGTCTTGATTGAATAGAAGGCCTCATCTACATGCTTGCCACAGAACAACTCTCCATCATGGAGACTCTCCAAGTTCTTACTTTGAACTTCTGGCCTGAATTTTAGTCATCTAGGTCTCTGGAAAACAGCTGCAACACCTAGCTTTCTAATCCAGTGGATGATATATCCATCTCATAGTCTATTGTTACCCCTCATGAAGAAATGTCATGGCTTCACCTTCTTTGCCCTATGGCCGAAAGGCAATGTGTGCACGAATTTATGACCACAACTGCTCGTCAGAGCACAAGGGATCACTAAGAAATTGGCCGCCCTTACTGCAATTGCTGCTACATCAGAGAATCTCTTTCCTATGTTTTGGATGGACTTAATGATCTATGTTGGGAAGCATGCATCACCACAGAGTTGGCACTAGGATGACCTATTTGACGCTGACAAGGAAATCATCAGGAGCTTTATAATTTTTTGTATAGACAAGGGACAACTGCAGAAACTGTAGCTGGATTTTTCATCACTTTTATTCCCAGATTAACTATTGGAATAGCTTTCACATGTGGTAGAGCGAAAGGTGGTTTGGTGTTATACGTCTCAAATGATTTACAAATCACCAACATTAAATTAACTAATAGCAACCCTCATTTCCAGATTCTTAAAATAACACCAAATAAAACACTCTTGTTTTTTATAGTGAATTTTTATAACAACCTTTCTCCAAAGGACATACTCCCAGTTCTGGAACATATTTCTTCTCTTCTAATGGAAGAGCGGCTTAAAAACCCCACCTCTACTATAAGTATTGTTTGGGGAGGGGATTTTAACCTAAATCTCTGTGAGAATGGGAACGCAACCAATTGTGGTACTGTGGATGAGTTGGGCCTTAGCCTAACACATTTCCCACATACAAAACTAGGGAATTCTCTCACTGAAATAATGATTAACCTAGATATGGGCTTCGCAAACGAGCTAGTATCTACTCCTGTGCCTTTTACCCCGACATTTAATGGCAGGGGTCTGTCAACCTTGATTGATTACATCTTGGTGTCGCAAGCTACAAAAGATCAGTTATGTAGCTTTAGAACAGACACCAATGCCAGTAGTGATCATTTTCCCAACACTCTTACTATCACTATCCCGAACATGTCTGTACTATGTACCAAGCAAACACTCTTACCTCAGGAGTCATTAAGGGTAAATAAATTGAATGGGTACGCAATAAGATGGGACAAAGTGGATCCTGAAAAGGTTACTTCTGCAGTACTGAAACGCACTCTTCCATCTGTCGAAGTGTGCCTAAGCCCACATTCGGATCCCGCCCAGGTATTGATTGGTTTTTCTGCCATTGCAACCGAAATTAAAAAAGAGTTGTTTCATAAAATCAAGGGCCCTAATCAAATAAAAAAGGGATGGTTTAACCATGCAACAAGGACTGCTTACCTCTTACTAAAGAAAGCCCTGACTAGCACCGATAGGGATAAAGGGGAAGTAGCTAGGTTAAGAAAGCTTTACAAGCAAGAACTTAAATTCTGTAAAGTGGATGTCAAGAAAGAACTATGGGGTAAGCTTCACTGTAGCTGTTCCCTTAAGGATTCAGCCACCTTTTGGCAAATAGTAAGAACACCTTTTCTAACCGATCAGCAATCAACTCCCCGCCTAGAGGTTGCAGTGGGCGAAGCCGCTTGGGTTGGCCACTTCTCTAAGATTTTTGGCACCCTGGAGGACCCCACAACACAGCTTCCCCTACCTACGCAGGAGTTGCCGGCTTCCCAAAACTGCCAAAGTAGGACTGTTTCTTCCAACCTTAATTTTGATCTTGAAGAGGTACTAAACGCACTACAAGCCTCTAAGTGTGGCAAAGCCCCAGGCCCCGACGGGGTCCCTGTGGACTTATTTAAAAATAACCTAGAACTATGGTCCCCCATCCTTACAAAGGTCATCGAAGCAGCACCTAAAATAGGCCCACCTAAGTCCTGGACAACGTCTATTCTGCTTCCGATTTTTAAAAAAAGGTGACCGAAATAACCCTGCCTGTTATCGTCCAATTTCCCTCCTGGACTCCACAGGCAAGGTTATGGGTGGGCTCCTCCTTAAAAGACTTCAAGACTGGGCCGAATGTAATCAAGTGATTTCAGACCTGCAGTACGGCTTCCGAGAGGGTCTGGGGACAGTGGAGCAGGCCTTAAACCTGTCCTTGTTGATAGGTAAATATGTTGGGGCAAAAAAGGGGAGGCTGCATTTAGCATTCGTCGATCTTTCAGCGGCGTTTGATTGCGTCTCCCACAGCAAACTCTGGAAACTCCTCCTGTCCATGGGGATAGACCCTCCTCTGGTATATTTTATCCAAAATCTTTACACGGGGCCACTGCTAAAGTACGGTATGGTACAGGGGGGGAACTCACAACATCTTTCTCAGTAGACAAGGGTGTCAGACAAGGGTGCATTCTGGCACCCTTCCTTTTTAATCTCTACACGAATGGACTGGAGGTTGCGATGCTTGAAGGAAGCAAGGACCTTCCCATGATAGACCGCCGTCCAATACCCGCACTGCTCTATGCAGACGATGCGGTCATCATGGCCAGGACTCCTTGGCAACTCCAACACCTTCTTGATAGATACTGTACTTTTATGGCAAGCCTAGACTTAAAGGTAAACACGAAGAAAACATTTATCATGCATTTGGGGAAACGCCTTAAACATCCTGGCGGTGCACAGATCATCAATATTACCCTGGAAAGCACAAACTCATACCCTTATCTAGGTATCCGGATAGATAACACTTCCACCTGGCGTCCAGCAATTCTAGCCAGAAAGATGGGGTTCCTTAGAGCTACATCTGCCTTGGTTACATTTGCCCAGAAACTGGGTCAGCGCCCCTCGCGAGAACTCATCCAGATTTATAGGACTAAATGCTGCCCCGTGGCAATGTATGGGGCAGGGGTATGGGGGCACGTAAACTCGGAATCCATTCAAAAAGTAGAAAACGGCTTCCTGCGGTATCTTTTGGCAGCCCCAAAAAGTTCACCAACTTTCGGTTGCCATATGGAGTTGGGTGAGGACTATATTTCCGATCTTATTTCTGTCCAACCAATCCTCTTATGGCACCGTCTCTGGCAAACTTTAGAATGCAAACTGACACGCCTGCTTATTTCTGACTGCCTTTCCTTAGAAAAGTGGAAAAATATCCCTTGGCTACTTTATGTTCATAACTTTCTCAGAGACATAAATATGGAAACAGCCTTTCTATTACCTGAGACTATAACTGAAGTTTCACGTAAAAAGCTGAAAAATGTGTGTCTATCTCATCTCCGTGAGCTTCGCTCTGCATCTGAGATTTTAAAACCCACAAATCTCCATCTACTCTCGGTGCAAGTCTCACATGGGATTCAGCCATATTTACTAACTAGTGTCAATGCTTATGATAAATATCTTCTGACGCGATTTCGGTTCAATACCTTTCATCGGCAGCTAACGTTTCCGAAGATAAAAGACTGGTCTAGCACCTTGTCCCCCTGCCCATGTGATGGGCACTCAGAGCAATCGTTACTGCACATAGTTTTTTTTTGTCCATACTATGAATTTCCGCGTAAGCGGTGGATCATTCCTTTGGTGAAACTCATGGGCGTGCGACATTGCCGACCGGCCCTCCTTGCCCTACAATGCTTGGACATGGAGTATAACATCGTCCCAATAGCCCGATTCTTAAAACTGTGTGTTAAATACCGTGCAAACTATGACTCTGTGTAAAATGACAGATTGTGTCTTGGGTTTGTAACAGAAACTAATGGATCTATAAGCCTGTTGCTGTCTCTGTTTGCGTTTCTTTTGTATGAATTCCCGTCGCTAACGATTGGTCACGGCTCTTTTTACTAAAAAAATGTGTAACAGTGTTATATTGTGTACTAAATATTTTAACGATTTTAAACAATGTATTTTTTATTTGTATACTTTTATGGATTCAAAACTGTATCCGAATAAAGTTTTTTAATTGAATTTTATATCCATCTCATAGTCTATTGTTACCCCTCATGAAGAAATGTCATGGCTTCACCTTCTTTGCCCTATGGCTGAAAGGCAATGTGTGCACGAATTTATGACCACAACTGCTCGTTAGAGCACAAGGGATCACTAAGAAATTGGCCGCCCTTACTGCAATTGCTGCTACATCAGAGAATCTCTTTCCTATGTTTTGGATGGACTTAATGATCTATGTTGGGCAGCTTGCATCACCACAGAGTTGGCACTAGGATGACCTATTTGACGCTGACAAGGGAATCATCAGGAGCTTTATAATTTTTGTATAGACAAGGGACAACTGCAGAAACTGTAGCTGGATTTTTCATCACTTTTATTCCCAGATTAACTATTGGAATAGCTTTCACAGATTTTCGAGAAGGCTCCTTAAATTCATACAAGAAAACAATCAGATTGTTTGACTGTGATTGATAATCAAACCTCTTAAGATGCTCTTTTTAAAGTTTATGAAAGAGTAAGACATTGTCTGGTGATGAGTCTGCTAGAGAAGGCTGGTGGGGAAACAGGTGCCAAAAGGTCATCCGATTCTGCAACTATGCCTTGATCATCAATTACTTCACACTGTAATCTGTAAACTTCCGAATAAGTATCATTATCCACTGCAGATAATGCAGTCCTTTGATTGTGTTATTACAATTTCAGGTTTGGAAAAGAAGGTATATTATGAGAGTGCGAGGAAAGCATAGTTATACAGCAGGGAAATGTGGTTGTAAAGATGGTTGCTTTTGTGATGTAGTTTTAGAATGTTCTGGAAATCTTATGTAATAATCAGCTAACATAAGCCTCATGTCTTTATACAAAGTCCTTTGAACCAGATTCATCTCCTCATGATACTGCAAGTCTTTTTTTAAGGATCCATAGTCCTCAAAGTACTGTAATGCGGCTTGTTTCTCTGGGGTCAGTCTCGAGAGTAAAATATTTACCTCCCAAAATCTCATCTTCCTCCTAATATTTCATATGAAGATACGCTGGACTGGGCCAAAGAGTCCCAAACCATCAGAATCTTCAATGTCCAATTGATGGCTTGTGGCTGAGATGCCACCATGGTAGATGAAGAAGGTTCAGGTATTAATGGTACCGAAATTCCTTTTTCTGTGATTAATGTAATTTTGTGTGCATTTGTCGACAATAAGGTCAACGGTTTCTTTGTCATTGGTGACTGCATTGGTAGTACAATACAGGTAATCATCGACAGAATGTCTGTTGAAAGAGATGAGCTATCACCATTGCTCTGGTCGCTGCCAACTATGCTGTTGTCCTAATTACGGTCAATGACTGAAGCAACACTGATCTCGTCAACTTAAGAGTGATTTGCTGTTTTCTAGGTCATCAACGACAGTGCCAGACCGTGCTAATGACAATTCAGTGATTTTGAGAGATACTTTAATGGAGTTTGAGGCTCTGATTGGTGTAGTGTAGACACATCTTCCTTTCTGCATTGATGAGAAAGCTCAGATTACAGGCTTTATTCTCATGGTGTTCCATCAGATCTTCAATTAAATGGCATTAGGAATAGTCTTCAAGCAGTTCAATCTTCCTGAAAAGTGAAATAACTGAAGATTTTTACGGTTTCCTGAAGTAAACTGAGCAGGGCACAATGTGTTTTAGAAAATCGGAGGAAAGATAACCACTCCCATGGTAACCACTCCCATGGTAACCAGTCCCAACAGAGTTATCAAGGTGCTGAAAACTGAAAAGCTGAGGTTCATTCAATTTTTTTAATTATGAGAATAGGATACCAAATTAGATGTTTCAAGTCCTTAGTCCTTACAGGCTGCATATATACTTTCTAACTTTACTGTAGGACTGAAACTTCAACGGCAGCGAATGATTCAAGCATGTGAATCTATGAAAGATCCAATATTGGAGAACCCATTTTAGTTTTAACCCACACCACAGGAAAACATGATTCAATGTCAAGACCGGAAGGTCTGATTATGCTATTCTTTCTTTTAAAACAGCAGATTATCTCAATAAACTATTTGAAATACTACATTTTCCATGAGACCATACTATCAAATGATTAACCATATAGACGCAGCCCTATATAACCCATTAACAGCATTAGAGCTCCCTCTTTCTTTGTTACTTTGCAGCCAGTTAAGTGCACTTCACCTTACACTATTTATATGATCTTTCTGTTGCTCTGATGTATATTCTGCCTCGCTAGACTGTTTTAGTGATAGTGATTTGCACGTATAGTGCGTCTTGCTTGTGAGGGTGTTTATCGCGTGCTGATCTGTGCCCGTTCACGCTCCTGCTGCGTTTTCTACTTTCTTGCTGGAGCTCATTTCGGAGCGTATTGCCTCCAGACTGGGTGCCTACATCTTATTTCAGTGGAGTGGGAGACGGGAGAGAGGACGTAGGTCTGCCGGATGCGTGGTCCTTTTTTTATTTTAATGTTTAGGCGGCCTGTGCACGTGCGGCAGCCATTTTGCTAGCCTCCTGCACTCGGAGGTTTAATTTGAACGGGGGAAGATGCGTATAAAAGTCTTCATAGTCCCAGGCCTAGAGGCCTAGGTAACGCACAGGGTTGAAAAATTGCCATAGGCTGTGCCTAGAGTTTTGTGCAGGCACTCCACCACTCTTTACAGTTTCTTTTGTCATTTACTTTGCATGGCCTGACTTTGGGTTAAATTCTGCTCCCCTCTTATTGCTTGGGCTTGGGACTTGATTGCTCCTGCTAAATATTTCTTGGTCTTTGGTCTTATCCTCTTGGGACGCTTGTACCTCTGCAGGGCAGACACCTTTACTATAGCAGAGTATTTTGAAGAGGATTATTAGGAGGTGCCTATGAGGTGCCTACTGAGTCCCTGGAGCAAAACCTGGTAAAAGCACTGGATGTGGGGGTGCAGCCGAGCCTCTAAAGCAACACCTCTCTTTCTATGCAGAACAACAGGGATCACAAATATAGTGCCTTTTCAGAGGTTGCAGCACCCTATCCTTTCCGGACAATTCTAGTTCTTCCTCTCACCAGAACTCGGAACATGAGGATGTGCAAAGGACCAGTAAGTGCAAAAGGAATAGCGCCAAGTTGACTACATCCCACAGCCTAAGCTGCTTACTTTTGAGCCCTCGGATATTATCTACTCAAAATCCACAGCCTGGCTACCTCCACAGGAAGTGGCACATTATGTGTAGTCCCACATACGCCAAGCCTTTGACAAAGATGTACGTGCTAGGCTGTGTTCAGAGTGTCCTAGGAAAGTTCTGTTTGAAAAGGTCACGGAAACTCCAGAGGTGGGCCCTACTCTCATCACGTACCTTCAGAAATATTCAAAATACCCAAAAAAAGGGATTGATAGGGTGCAACGCACCTGCCAGGACAAACTACTTGACGTGTTTGGTCCATTAACTAAGATCCTTGAGCTGGGTTTCTGAGCAAAAGAGTCCGCCATGTCCATCGACCCTGATGAATTGATAAGTTCAGCGCAACAGGCAATCTGTCTTCTAGGCAACGCTAACTGTGCCATGTCCACCGAGAGGTGAAGATCAATGCTAATCACGCTGGACCCTCAGTTGTCTCGCAAGCGCTCTGAGACCTATTGGTGAATTATGCGCTATATAAAAATAAATACATAGACATAGACATAGACCCCAAACTTACATAACTTGCCTCTTCAGAGTCTGGGTCAAAAGCACAAGACTTGTTGTTTGGCCAACCTAAATTGTGGCAACTTTTAGTAATTTAAACAAAGCTCAAGGGTCCCTCTGCAAGGTTTTTACACTAAGGTCTGATAGTGATTGGTGCATACTATGGAGGGGGTTGTACTTCCGGGGTATGGGGAGTTTAAAGTTGTTCATTGGCTGCTGTTTGCCAGTAAAGTTAAGAGATGCATGATCCTCGCCTCCGTGTCCTTAAAATAATTGAAAATTCTTGGTGCGTTAGGTAGAAGAAATTTGAGTCACTCATATTTACACAATTGGTTCTTTTATTGCCAGCTTTCTAGTCCCATGCATTTGACTTTGGGGTGGAGGGGTGGCATTTGACAAAACCATAACTCATTGAATAGATAGCCTAAATTGCATTGTGCAATTGTATCTTTATTTCCCTATAAGCAATGTAAAGACTTGAACACACATATGTACTTCAAAAACAATGCTATATTTAAAGAGCAAACATTTAAAAATGTCTATGCAAAGAGAAATGAGACTTATTAGAATAAATCATAGTGTTTCTAGGTTAAGGCACATACCAAACTAGTGTAGGCACAAGGCCTATGATTTTTAAATGATCTTATGGAGCATTGAAACAGAACTGTTAATAATTAAATACCTAAATATTTTTGCCTCTACACACAAACCTCCTGAAAAACGACTCATATAGTGCAGAAATTTGAGTGTGTATAAATAAACGTAGAGGTCATGTGCATTTATAACCCTGCCTAACAGAGAATTGTCCATGTACAAGCCACATCGTTCACACTGAGCTCTGTATCCAAAGGTCATGCAATTTGTACATGCGATTTTGAACGTATCGTATCTCCGAGAGCAGCACCCACTTTTTTCAGATATCTGCTTACAAGACGACACATATATCTTCTTTACAAAGTAAAGGAGGCCCTCCCTTTGTAGGGAAAAACAATATAATTCTGTTTTTAAATTAGTGAAGGAAATGCACGATTGGTTAACAACAACAAAAAAGGACAATAGAAATCTTTGAGGGGTTTTCTTTCACATGTCAGTGACAAACGTAACCTGCAAGAAGGGGCAAGATATGAAAGCAGTTATAAGGCGGATTCTATTACAGGACCGGAGGCTTCGGATTGTGCTTCTCTTTCTTTTATTTGCTACTCACAGCAGCCAATGAAAAACGTTTTGTATGCGAATAAAACTACATTTCCCATGATGCTTGTCCATACATTACATCCTGTATAGCCCTATAAGAGGTACTGTACCCTGTTTCTCCTCCTCTTTCTTTGCTGCTCACGCAGACAGTTAAGTGCTCAGAACATTATGCTATTATTGATGTCTTACTTAACTGCTGAATTATCTTTGACGACATTGCCAGCATGTTTGCACTCATATCGCGCTACGTTTAATACTTGTGTCAAGTAGGTGCTTCGGTTGTACTAGGAGTATTAATGAAATAAAATTGCCATATTTTCTCGAGTTAGCGCTCGCGGGCGCTATTTGTTTTTCCGGTTATTGAGGGCGGAGCGGCTCCCGCTGGGAGCGGCGTACTCCGCGGAAGCTTTGCATAATTAACGGTGCGGCCCCTCCGGCCATGTTTTTATCTCCCCCGATGGCCTGCGGGCATCGTAGAGGTTCTCGCGGGGAGCGGCGTACTGGTGTTGCGCCTTCTCCCGGAGCAGAGTCTGTGAATTGCTCTGTTGGCCCGTTCGGGCGCCGCTTCAGTCCCTGCTGGCCGCTGAGTACCGCGAGGCTTCATGGCTCACAGATAAAAGGCAGGCGCGGGTCGCCTTGATTATCAGATTCTGGGACTGTGGGTACGGCTGTGTATCCTCAACGTGGGTGGCCTGATCCGGCTTAATTGTACTCCCGCTGATCTCAAAATGCTGCGCTGCCCTCGATAGCCTCCCTCCCCATTGCCAGGGTCCACAGGCCTCATCAGGTTCGCGCTTATTGGTTTGCATAGTCAATGTGGCCTTGGTGCAAGGCTGTTGCCTCTTATCCCAGTGGTGCAGGGTTCGATCCCAGGTTCTCCGGGTCATGTTTCCAATTACGAAATGATATTTAAAATGTATATTTTATATAATTCGAATTCTTCCTACAATTTAGGATTGATATTCCCCTGTTGAATGTTTTCACTAGTTATACTGAAATTAATTAGTGCGCTTGGTAGCGTTTTTGGTTTCACCCACCGATACCACAATAGGATCGCTCCGGTGGGAGTGGAGATGTCGCGCTGATGATACCGGCGACATACCGGATTGGGCCCGATTTTGATCTTCATGGGAGGCCTGGGCTCGGCCGCACACTGAATCAAACGCTCCCTCAAGAGCTGCGATGCGGCGCTGGCGGTGCACCATTATAAAATGAGTAAATGTGGTTTGTGTCTAGATTTTTGCTCGTAGGTTAAGTGTTTCAACGATTATGGTTTCTGAATTACCATTTATTCCTGTCACTTCCGTAGGGTTGTTTTGATTATTGCGCGGTCTCGCGCTTTCTCCGCCAAAGGCTTTCCCTAGTAGCCGAGTGCTGTTATGGAGTCATAACGCTACGGTGTGCGTAACCCAATTGAACTTCATTTGGTCGATTTGGCCTACGCACATCGCACGCGTCCCCCGTTTGTTTAGAGGTTCACAGTGCCTCGTGCTTCACATGAGCAGATTTCCTGGTAGCCTCCAGGCTATAACAATAGGCTGGCCCTCGGAGTGCGCACACGCACCTGGTATTTCACTATGACTCGGACACCCATTGGGCTGGTATAATTGACTACAGCTTTGCCGAGGAGCCGATACATTATTCATTCTCTATTTTAGTGTGCACAGGGTTGGCTCCCCCTCTACTCCTCCATTGCGCTGTGCTTTGCAATACTATATTGAATACGGATATCCCTTGAGGATGATTGGTGGGATATATATTTTGAGGATGACAACTAATCGATAGGAACGCAAGAGTCTCCTGAAATAATTATGTTGACACTCAGGTTCTCCACGTTCTTGAGTGGTCAACTGGGCCCCAGGTATGACATTCCCTAACTCAGGGTTACAAGGCTTGATTGACGCCCATCGTTCTTCTACCACAAATCCTTGAGCATGATTGTATTTTATTTTTTATTTATTTATTTTTTTTTCCTATCTCACTAATACAATGACGGATGGTAGGGCATCCGCACGCGTGCGACGGGATTTAGACTAGGTCGTTGCGACCTCCTTTTCTTAGGTCGAGGACCAAAGGCTGCGCTTGCGCAGTCTCCGGTGGGAGATTTAATGATTTGGAGTATGGGGCTTGAACCCGCCTCTCTCTTCCATTGGCTGGCGCCCTAAATGGAGGCCAGCCATTGGATGAGAGGGGCACCACTCAGTTCAAGCCCCGTCTCTTTCGGATTCGGTGGCGTGTTTTTTTGCGTTCTTTCGACTGTGACGTCATCTACCAAAAACACGCCCCCGAATCCGAAATTTTCGGATCTTTGCGGCCGCCAGTGTTGCCCGGCCGCCACCGAGTCTTCCAGTGAGTGCTTGTTATTGGTGGAGTTGTGAACCAGTCACTTCCGTGTGCTCCTCTCGCTGGCCAATCAGCATCGCGTTAGCAGGAGGAGCAGGAAGTCCCTTTGCCCCGGCGACCCGTGTTTCGTTTCATTGCTCAGAATTGCAGGGCCTTGCGCAGGCGCAGATCCCTTCTCATGCCGCCGGATGACTCGTTTGTGAAAGATTCGGCCGGGATCGTCAGTCAGAGCGGAAAGCGCGAGGCAGAGCCGGACAGAAACCCGCAGCGAGCACCAGCACCAGCACCGCAGCCATGGCCTCGGGATCAGAGTGAGTGTCCGTGGGAAAGCTCGGGTGCGCCTGGGTCCGTGGAGCATTGCGCCGGGGGTCTCCGTCCATTCTTGGGGGTCTACTGCCTGGGCATGGGGGCTCTGGGCCTCCAGTTGCTGCTTTCTGTCCGGTGGCGACCCAGGCCCGTGTGACAGCGCGGGGGCGGGCATGTGTCAAGGAGAGGGGGAGGCCGGCGTTCGGGCCTGCTTCCTGCTGTGTCATGTAGGCCCCGGTGCTGCCCACGAGCAGAGGGAGCTGCCTGCGCTCTTTGTGTCACCGGGCTGGCAGCTGTACCTGGTGAGAGGGCTAGGCATCGGAGTTTACATGCAGTGGAACCGTGTCCTTTGTCAGAAGGCCCGCGAGTCCACGATGCTATGGAAGCAATCGGCTACAACTGCCTCTGTAGGCACATTTAGTGGGCATGCACATCCAACTGAAGTCCATTACGCATTGATGTCGAAAGTCCGTTTTTGATGTTTTTACTCATGACAGCATTTAAAACCTATGGCTGGCCGGCGCAGTGTAACTGACACTGACGAAGGCTTGTAGCCGAAACACGTCTGTTGACTCTGTGGAAAATAAACACGAGTGTGAGCATTGGCATGTCTACGAGTGCTGTTTCCTAATGGATTGGTGAGGAATTTGAGCTGTATGTAATTGCGGGAGCCTACTACCGCAGACTGCACCAACCCGCGAGTGCCCCAACTGATCAGTGAGACCGGGAGCTTCAATTGAGACACGGGCACCGCCGCAACCACAACGCGCCAAAGAGACGTGGAGAAGGGGATCGACTGAGACGAAAGGACTGATCGAAAGTCGTCCAGTGATCCGACTTGGACCTACCCTACCCCCCTCCCTCAAGGTGAGCGCGCGTTCAACATAGTTGAGCAGTGGCGATAAGCGACAGGGTGACAGTAGATGCTAATGCACACACACTCGGTAAAACAGAGCGACAAATAGAAATCCATTTGGGATATGTATTGTGAGAACACGCGCAGGGATGCAGCCATGGGTATGTTTAGCAAACAAGATTCAGTAACTGCAGGGACGAATGTACAACCGCAGCAACAACATACAAAGCTGGATGAACTTCTGACGAAGCTGGAGAGATTATACGAGCGTGAGGTGCGCAAGTGGTGGGAGGCAACGAGCCTCCAAAGTTACATTGACGATAAAAGAGTACCCAGAGGCCTCCGGGTATATACCATTCCATCATATGAGAATCCAGACTCCCAGCTCTTAACAGACTGGGCGGAACACACAGCGAACTACTGTGAAGGGACACTATGAATACTAGTCCGGTATGCCTGGAGTGACCGCGATAACGCGTTAGCAGAAATCGCAATTATAGAAGGAGAACTTCTGAAAGAGGAGGATGCCAATAAAATAGCAGCACTGAAAGATCAAATGAAAATCAGGCTAACCAAATACGAAGAAAAAATCTAAACTAGAAAACAGGAGAAATATATCAGAGACAAAAACGACTACCTACAAGGTAAAGTCTTAACCTTTGCGAAGAAATACGATGCACCAAGGAAGGAGGTGCATCGAAGGAATACCCTGGGCATAGTCTCACCGGAGGTCACTTCCGAGTCTGACGTAACTGACAACGAGCTAGCGGAGGATATCTAAAAGAAATCCGCTGCTGGAAGACCAAAGGGTGCGCAAACAGCCTCTCCTCCCCATTTTCACGACGAGTTCAATGCAATGGGCCAAGCTTGGCTACGGGGCGGCAAGGTAAAACCACCAGAAAGTCAACCCGCAGGACCTGGAGGGCAGGCGGTGGCAGGAGGAGGACAGGGCCAGTCCAGGAGAAACAAGAAGAAAACCAACAGATATTAGGAACAAAGGACGACCTCACTGTGGTAAACTTAACTGAAAGAACATTGACCGAGGCGGAAGAAAATCTACTGCGTTTGGGCTTAAGCTTCTGTCCGAATAACAAAATCGAATATACCCAAACGAGAATTGACTTGCATGGTTTCGTTAGGAAATTGAAACTCCATAAATACCATAAAATCAGAGCAGTATCAAAAGGGCCCAAAACGACAATGAAAAGAATGACGGCTACTGACGTATTGTCTTGTGAGGATTTGAAGAGCGTGGAAAATCTCGAAAATTTTAGATTGGAACTCAATACACAAAGCCTTACGATGGTTGAGAGAGCAATGAGGAACAACATAGAACAAGAGAAGGAAGACAGTGCATTCAAGCCGGTGTCAACATTCTGCCCTGTGATGCCGTGGGATGCCATTGACGCATTCTCGGAAGAGAACATCCAAATGGGCTGATAACATTACAGCACAACAAAGGAACGCACTCAAAACACTGAAGAAAGAAGAAGGGATTATTATCAAGCCCTCCGATAAGGGCGGAAACGTCGTGCTCCTCACCAGGGAATATTACCAAAAGGAGGCCTTAGGGCAACTGGCAGACACCCAATATTATCAAAGAACAGATGGGGAAAAATACAAAGAAAGTGTAAGACAATACGATGATCTTGTAAACAAATGGTATAAAAGATCCATGCTTGGCAGTGAGGAGAACCTCTTCCTACGGAGTAATAATCCAACGATACCAACCTTCTACCACCTGCCAAAACTGCACAAAAATGCCACGGAACCGCCAGGGAGGCCTATTGTCTCGTCAATCAATGGCCTAACGGAGAACATGTCTAGATTCATTGACAGCTTCCTGTTCCCTTTGGTGGTACAGCTCAAGTCCCATGTTAGGGATACCAAGGATTTTTTGATGAAAATTGAGGACCTTACCTGGGAACCAACATACCTATTGATGGTACTGGATATAACTAGTCTATACACCAACATAAAACACAAATTGGGGGTCACTGCCGTAGAACATTTCCTCAATAAGAGACCAGCAAGATTTGCTTTACACAATTGTATGTTGCTGGAATTTGTTGAATTTTGCCTCACAAACAATATTTTCCTGTTTGATGGCCAACTCTATGTACAAGTGTCGGGGACTGCCATGGGTACCTGCTTTGCCCCCAGCTACGCGAACTTGTTCGTGGGCTGGTGGGAGGAGCGGGTGCCCATGACACTTCTTACAGACGGACAGGAGACAGGCAAGGTAGTGAGGTGGTACCGATACATAGACGAACTCTTCATCATGTGGCAGGGGACGATGGAGTTGGCTCAGAAATATATCGAGGTCTTGAACAACAACACCTGCAACTTGCACTTCTCGGGTACAGTTAGTCCAGTGGCAGTGGACTATCTGGACCTGAGGGTGTTTGTTGAGCAGGATAGACTACACACCTCACTATACCGCAAACCCACGGCAGGAAACTCCATCCTGAGGGCAGATAGCAATCATCCCCCGAGGCTCATACAGAGCATCCCCTATGGGGAACTTCTGAGGCTAAAACGAAACAGCAGCAGGGATGAGGATTTTGAGTTAGCAGCTAAAGGTAGCATCGAGAGATTCACTAAGAGAGGGTATGATATACACTCTCTTACCAGAACATTGGTTAGGGTGAGGAAGGTCCCAAGAGCTTGCCTATTACAAACTAAACCTAAGAAGACAGGAGCAGACACAGGTGGTAAATTTCGGATGATAACAGCATATAGTACAGAATCCAATAAACTTAGGAGTATATTTGCCAAGAACTGGCATATCCTCCTAACCGATCCTGTGATCAAAGGAGATATTCCATCTAAACCCCAAGTAACCTTTTGCAAGGCAAGATCTTTGAAAGACTCACTTGTGAGAAGTCATTTCGAAAAAAATGAAAACCCAGCAAGGCACATTAACTGAAATGAGGGGCTTCTACCCCTGCGGCAAGTGTAAAGCCTGCGCAGGGAGTAGAAGGATACTTTCCTACTGGATACCAGGGGCAGAAATAACAAAGCCTATAAAGAAGTTCCTGACATGCAGTACCCAGTACGCTGTATACTGTCTTGTGTGCCCATGCGGCCTAAGATATGTGGGCAGCACTATCCATCAACTAAAGATAAGGGTCTTGGAGCACCAAAGAGCGATTGACAAAGCGGATCCATCCTACCCAGTCGCAAGACACTTTGAGGAGGCGCACAATAGAGACAAAAGTAAATTACAATATTTTGGACTAGACAGCATACCAGCAAGCGTTCGAGGTGGAGACAGGCTAAAACAACTAAGATGTCTGGAATCCAGATATATAATAGACTTGATGACAAAAGCACCACTAGTGCTTAATAGTGGGGAAGATCTGTCCGTGCATTTAGGCAAGTAGGCAAGTAATGCTCCTAACTGTATATTGTAGAATGAACACTTTGAAAATGACTAATGCTGCTGCCATAGACTGTGCATTTTGAAGGAATGTGCCTCAATGACATTATGGACAATTGATTTCCGGATGTGTTATTAATTGACTATATATATTATGCCCATTTGCTGGCTATGGAGAACTTTGAACAATTTGGGATCTGTAATCTGAAAACTTCGTAATTTATGGACAAAACCTGAATCAGTTGAATTTGAATAATTTATGAGCTCATGAACTTTCCAATTTCCTTTAGGATGTAATCTGGCCTTTTGAAACTGTATGAAATGTGTAAGAAGTGCTGCACTGTTTTCAAACGAAAAGAAACCCTATTATGTGATAAGAACAGAGCTGTTTGAGTGAAAGAAAATGTGTTTATTTAAGTTCATACATGAAATGGAGGACGGAGGCCAATTTGTGGCTTAAGATCAAGTGGAAAAGACATAGAGATGGGTGGGGTCTCGCGGTGACACATGCCCTCGGTGGAGTCTCTAGGCGAGGGCCATATGCCGATTCACGGCAATACATCTGAGCTCCTTATAATTAGCATGAACCCCAAATAAGTGCGCGATGACAGTTTTAGGGTGCATAGCATATGACGCACTATATGGATAGTTATCCTATTGGAAATTGGTTTCATGCTAATTTCGGAACGCTTTATCACACGCGACACTCCTAATCCCAAACAAACCCCCGATTTAAGTCCATATTCGGGGTGACATGCCGATACACGGCAAGATACTTGAGTTCCACAGAATTGCATATTGCACACACAGCGTGTATGATGTAAATAATATCACGCTGTTGTAATTGGGGAGATCTGCTCATTCAAAGATGGCGCGCCTATATGCATTGATGTCGAAAGTCCATTTTTGATGTTTTTACTCATGACGGCATTTAAAACCTATGGCTGGCCGGCGCAGTGTAACTGACACTGACGAAGGCTTGAAGCCGAAACGCATCAGCAGTGCATTGCACGCGCAAGTTATAGTGAGTCCAACTAACTATAACGTGGGAATTTCAATGGTTTTATGCGAGTAAAATTTCGACCTAACTATAACTGGTGTGAAACCTATGGTTTTTACAGCGAATTTAATAGGTTTTTTAAATGCTAATTCCTAACTATAACTGGTGTGAAACCTATGGTTTTTTCAGTGAATATATATATATATATATATATATATATATATATATATATATATATATATATATATATATATATATATAAAATTTCTATGGCAAAATGAAACCCCTCATTTTGTTCCTTTTCAAATTAAATGTATTAAGTGTTACCACTTTATTCCAATCAAGATGACTTCAGGTGTGCCATACTTTTGTCATAAGTAAGACTGTTAGCGTTTTAGTTGTTCTTTAGAACACTCTGGGACATTCTGTCATTGGGCTATAGTTGGGCTACATCTGGCTGATATTTGGGCTACATTTGGGCTCTTTTGTCTCTGGTGGCCATCTTGGGAGACTGCATATCAGAATTTTTTTAATGAAATATAAGAGGATTTGAGAAGTCACTCAAAATGTGCCCTAATTTTTCTTTCTTCAGCACTAATCATAATTTCTATGGCAAAATGAACCCCCTCATTTTGTTCCTTTGCAAATTAAATGTTTTAAGTGTTAACACTTTATTCCAATCAAGATGACTTCAAGTGTGCCATACTTTTGTCATAAGTAAGACTGTTAGCGCTCTGGTTGTTATTTAGAACACTCTGGGACAGTATGTAATTGGGCTATAGTTGGGCTACATCTGGCTGATATTTGGGCTACATTTGGTTTTTTTGGTCTCTGGTGGCCATCTTTGGGCTACATTGGGCTACATTTGGGCTACATTTGGGCTCTAACATATATATAGCCAAATGTAGCCCAATATATATTTTTTCAAAGTTCATTTTCGTAAAAACCACTGGAGCATATATCTTGAGACATAGCAAAGGCACATCGGGGTACCAGTCCCTACAATTTTGCCAATCCCCCCCGAAACTTTCAGGGAAGGAGCGGAAAGCAGCGAGGCAAAGTTAAGGAAAATTACAGGCAGATCCCTCATTCGGCGCCAAAGTTATTCCCAATAGAATGTTGCGGATTTCCTATGGAAAACGATCCTAACTATAACTACCTACTGGCGACCGCCAGTAGGTAATATGTAATATATATATATATATATATATCAGTAGCTGTCAACACCTCAGGCACTGAAGAAGGCAGACAGAAGATGCCGAAATGCATTTGCCATGTTTTTAACCCTGGAAATAAAATACCTCCAAGATTCCCCGTTTGTGGTCTCTACTTCTTCTGCAGGAGGAGTTGTTTGGACATTTTGTTGCGTGACTGCCAGCATCACGCTTACGAGACCCCCACATCGTCAAGTTGGCCACAGAGCTGCTGGTCTTCTGTTTCGGCGGATTTCCTTTCTTTCCAGGGTACTGGGTTGACCGTGGCCCCCCTCGGTCTCGGGAGAAGTTGGGGCGGTGTTGCCGCCATTGTGCTGCACGTCAGGCAAGGTGGATGCTCTACCTTGCCCCCGCCGAAAGGATCCCGGCTGATTGGGGGTGATGTGGTCTAGGGGACCCAAGGAGGTATGGACTTTCACGGGCACATATGAACATTGAGGGTTTGAAGTGCGTGGTGCCAATCCTCCTCCGGTGCTTACAACTTGCCGGAAAGATGCATTCTGGGACATGCAGGCGTTGAACATCATGCCGCATACAGACTCACCTTTGGGGCGGAGCAAGCAACCAGCACACAGGTCGAGGCAGGATACTTATATCCGTAATATGTGCCGACTTCCTGTCAACACCTCAGGCACTGAAGAAGGCAGACAGAAGATGCCGAAATGCATTTGCCATGTTTTTAACCCTGGAATTAAAATACCTCCAAGATTCCCCGTTTGTGGTCTCTACTTCTTCTGCAGGAGGAGGCTTCACACTTTCCCAACATCGGATTATGATGTACTGGACTATTCCGGTTATAACCTTAATACAAGTGTGCCTCTTAGATTAGAGTTCCAGGTTTATCTCAGTCCTACGCAACTCAGTTATTGCACGACCCAAACTACAGTGCTATGAAGAGTTTTTTCCAATGGTATCAGTGCAGAAGGTTCCATTCGGGCGAGTACCAAAGTAGCGGTGCGTTTGGCATCGTCAATCAAACAGTTTTCCGATCTTTCAGTTATTCGGGTTCTTTACCGTGCCGGCCTCTTGACGCATACTGCTCAGCATGCACAATATCTCGACGGCGAGAGCTATCAGCAGGTATAGGCATACAAGGTCAACTTCTTAGTGGACTTGTTCCAGGACCTATGGCATTCTTCCGAAATTCTCAGATTTAGGTCACTGCGGAATACATCCTATAGCATACAGGACAGTGAAGGAATGGTACCTCGGGTATCTTCAGATGGCTATGGGTGGCAACTTCACCCGAGAGACAGTCAGTAGTTGTAAGCCTTTTTGAGTTCTTGCTCACAGATCCTTTTGGGGCAGGACTGATTCGTCAGTTACAGAAGTTCCAGTTGCAGGTCAGTACCATTAGAAAGGAATGTAGGCCTTGTCTTACGAAAGTCGATGGAACTGAATATGTCCCCTCCGATTTCCTAATATTTCCGGCGACTGGGGTCGCAAATTTCGTGCCGATTGAGCGGAACCGATCTTTCCTTTTCTGGCATGGAGGTCTCCATTTTGTATTTCCAATGCTCCTTGGGTCTGCGGCATCCTGCTCAGATTCTTACCTTACCTTTACAATTTTGTCTCTTTTTCTCATGCAGCAGCGCTCATGCAGATTGGGGCAGATGTCCTTTATAATTCACCAGCGGAGCTACAGCTCGCAGGTTAATCGTGTGCCTTTAGAAAGCACGGGTCAGGGTTTGACACATGGCAATGTGGTAAGTACAGTTTTCTCCAGGTGGTATATATTTCCGACTTTGCTTTTTAGTTACGATTAGGTTTCTGGTATCTACAGTAATTTCCAGGTTTTCGATCGCGCTGATGGCGTTCATTTTGCACTCCTGGGTCCTTCCACTCACGCAATACGTTTCGACATTAGAGGGTAGAATTTGTTGGTATGTTCACCATGCGGCAGCTCTGTAAGGACCGATTTCTCTAATTTGTGAATTATTTATCAAATAATGTACTGGGAATTCAGTAGCGTTCAATTTGTAGCGGCCATTTTGGCCGTTTTCTGCGGCTCACTCTTGGTTCAGAGCAGGTTGCTGAACTTACGTCGGGTCTTTCTTTCGAGTTCTTTTTGGTGGCGTAAAATCCCTGCCCAGAATAATTCTCGGGATTTCCTATTTTGTTAATGGCTAAATAATTGTATGTCGACCAGAAATTAACTATTGTCAGGATGTGTTACGAGGCATTCCACCTGTAGGTGTTCCTACGGTGAGACAAGCCCTCGATTTACACGTACAGTACCTACTCTAGGAAGTTTGCACTGTAAGCAAAGTCTGGACTGCATGTGGTCAGGGTATGGTCACATGAAGTATTCGAAATTATGCAGTTTATGTGTGTTTCTTTCCATCCTTTAAGGCTTGCAACAAAGACCCTTGGATTTACTATCTGAAGTTTTTTCGTATACTTGTTCATATTATTGTTGATTATTGCTGACATTTTATATGTGGGTCTGAGGCTATTATAGCTGGTGGTTGAGGGGAATTTTGCCAGGATATGGTGTTCAGAACCAAATGTGAGACGCAGTCTGTTCAAAGGACCATACTTATCATTAGTGTTTTGATGATTCCCATTGTTTAGGACGTTCCAATTCTACTCATTAATTTTCTCAGTCTATATTTAAACAGTTATTATGTACCGGTGGGAGAGATATGACTGTAGTTGTGTGGATAAGTGTTAAACTAGCATAATCCGAAGCCTCCGGTCCTATAATAGAATCAAAAATTAGCTAGCATTCGCGCCAAGAATTTTCAATTCTATTAAGGACACGGAGGCGAGGATTATCCAACCCAGTTTATTACAATATTGGTAATAATTACCCACCCGCATGTACTTGATATTCTGTATCGGCAGAAGTTACGGGTTTCCCTGTCTCATTCCTTTCAGGTTCGAGAAAGAAGAAGGAGCAGGTGTTCTTCTGGCTTAGAAGACGTAAACTTTCCAGTTTGAAGATGGTTCTTCCATGTTGAAGGATGATTATTGGGATTCATATTCCGTGAATTGGACTGAATTTATTAATGTTTTGACTATAAAGGTTCGAGCAAAAAAAAAAAAAAAGGAGGAGGAGAAACAGGGTACAGTAGCTCTTATTGGGCTATACAGGATGTGATGTATGGACAAGCATCATGGGAAATGTAGTTTTATTTGCATACAAAGCGTTTTTCATTGGCTGCTGTGAGTAGCAAATAAAAGAAAGAGAAGCATAATCCTCGCCTCCGTGTCCTTAATAGAATTGGAAATTCTTGGCGCGAATGCTAGCTAATTTTTTTCTGTTTGCATTTGAGAATTCTTTAACCTTTAACCACCTGCTTTGCATGCGAAATGTATTCAAAGAAAGACCCAGCAAATGTTATTACAAATCATTTCAGGTATGCAACTCTGATAACTTGAGGAAAAAATTAATGTTAACTTTCCTCAAACTTAAATCCAGTTCATCTACTACAGGGATGACGGCAGAAGTTACCCATTTTAGACAAATGAAGGCGACCTTTACTGTGTTTGCATGTCCTACGTCTGAACAAGTAGCCAACCGACCATTTTGTAAGTTTAGTAAGAACCTCAGATTTCTCGTTTTTATGGAGTGTATAAACTAGGCGTCTGTCAAGTGCTTTCATACGGTGAGGTTGCATAGGTGTCATTAGCTTACTTACCCTGTGCGTGACTGGCCGACTTTATCACAAAGATCCAAAATGAGGCCCCAGTCCTCAGCAGTGTTCATCTCGCTGGTTGCTTTCTCTGTTATGAAAAAAGTAAAGCAAAGCACCAACCTTTAAAATTTCAAGCGCAGTACCAAAAAGGGATTTTCACAGAATTATTATGATATCTAGATTTAAAACAGTGGATAGAAGAAAAAACAATGTAAACTTGTAAGTAAAACAAAATAAAATGTACTGCAATGCTACTAAAAATCTTTACACTGTACAGCCTTTCAAGATTATTGTTACATTCCCTTATTCCTGGGAACAATTCCTAATTCCTACATTACATCTGTTAAGCTGTCGCCTGTTCTGGATTTACATTTTTTTTTTTTTAAATCAACAAATTTCGCAGATCATGAATTTAATAAAAGCATTCTGAGCAAGAGGCAAGCGTTTTTACTGTGATCATTCCAAAAGGGAAAACAACTTGGTGTTTGATCAGGCGAAAATTAGAGTTAAAGCAAGGTGCGTTTGTAAAAAACAAAACTAGATATCTGAACAAATTAAAAAATGGTAAGCTTTTGTGGAAATAATAAGCTTTACATACTCAATCAATCAATCATAGCATTTATAAAGCGCACTACTTACCCGTGAGGGTCTCAAGGCGCTGGTAGGCGGGGAATGCTGCTACTGCTCAAAAAGCCAGGTACTGAGGAGTCTTCTGAAGGTCAGCAGGTCTTGGGTCTGCCGAAGGTGGATGGGAGGGTGTTGCAGGTCTTGGCGGTGATGTGGGAGAACAATCTGCCGCCAGAGGTCGCTCTTCGGATGCGGGGGACTGTGGCGTGTGCGAGCTTGGGGGAGCGGAGCTGGCGAGTATAGAAGCTGATTTGTCTGTTGAGGTACACTGGTCCGGTGTTGTGGAGTGCCTTGTGTGCGTGGGTGAGGAGCTTGAAGATTATTCTCCTGTGGACGGGGAGCCAGTGCAGGTCTATCAGGTGGGGTGTGATGTGGCTGCGGAGAGGGATGTAGAGGATTAGGCGTGCAGAGGCGTTCTGGATGCGTTGAAGCAGTTTCAGGAGTTTGGCCGCGGCTCCTTTGTAGAGGGCGTTTCCGTAGTCCAATCTGCTGCGGATGAGGGCCTGGGTGACCGTTCTCGTTTCGGTGGGGATCCACTTGCAGAGCATGTGGAGGGTGCTGAAGCAGGAGGAAGAGACGGCGTTGACCTGCTTAGTCATTGAGAGGGTGGAGTCGAGGATGACCCCTAGGTTGCGTGCATGGTAGGTGGGTGTTAGAGCTGTTCCCAGTGCAGTCGGCCACCAGGAGTCGTCCCAGGCCAAAGGGGTGGATGCTAGGATGAGGACCTCTGTCTTGTCCAAGTTCAGCTTTAGTCGGTTGTTCCTCATCCATTCGGCGACAGCCTTCATTCCTTCGTGGATGTTGGTTTTGGCAGTATGGGGGTCCTAGGTGAGGGAGAGGATCAGCTGGGTGTCATCGGCGTATGAGATGATGTTGAGGTCGTGCAGTCGGGCGACTTGGGTGAGTGGTACCATGTAGATGGTAAACAGCGTTGGGCTGAGGGTTGAGCCCTAGGGTACGCCACAGATGATCTCTGTAGCTTTGGAGCGGAAGGGGGGGGGAGGCGGACGCTCTGTATTCTGCCGGAGAGGAAGGAGGTGGTCCAGTCCAGGGCCTTCTCTTGGATGCCAGCGTCATGGAGGCGTGTGTGTAGTGTGCGGTGGCAGACTCTGTCGAAGGCGGCTGACAGGTCCAGGAGGATGAGGGCTGAGGTTTCTCCGTTGTCTAGCAGGGTCCTGAAGTCATCGGTGGCGGCGATGGGGGGTAGTTCCGGTGCTGCGGTTGCTGCGGAATCCGGACAGGGACGGGTCCAGGATGCTGTTCTCCTCGAGGTAGAGGGTTTGTTGTCTGTTCATGGTCTTCTCGATGACCTTCACTGGGAACGGGAGCAGGGAGATAGGCCAGAAGCTCTTGAGGTCCTTGGGGTCCACTTTGGGTTTGGGAGTAAGGCGTTGATCTCAGCGTGCTTCCAGCTCTCCGGGAAGGTTGATATCTCAAGGGAAATGTTGATGGCTTTCCGGAGATGGGGTGCGATGGCGGTGCTGGTTTTGTTGAAGATGCAGTGTGGGCATGGGTCTGACGGAGATCCGGAGTGGATGGTGTTCATGATCTTGATGGTGTCGTCATTTATGTTGGTCCAGGAGAGCAGGCGGTTGGTGTGGGTGGAGGACGTAGGGGCGGTCGTGTCAGTGGTTGTCGGGGCGGTTGTGGTGTTGAAGCCGTTGTGGATGTCTGCGATCTTGCGATGGAAGGTGGTCAGCGAGTTGCACAGGTCTTGCAAAGGTGGGATGTCGTTGGTGTTGGAGCTGGAGTTGGAGAATTCATTCACGATGTCGAAGAGCTCTTTGCTGTGTGTGCATTGTTGTCTAGGCGGTCATTGAAGAAAGGCCTTTTGGCGGATCTGATGAGGTGATGGTGTCTGCGGGTGGCGTTCTTGTGGGCTGCGTACCTGTCCGGTGTTCATTCACGGAGCCAGTTCTTATCTAGCTTTCTGCAAGTTTGCTTGGAGGTCTTCGGTGAACCAGCTGGCTTTCTTACTGGTGTGGCTGTCGGAGGGTTTCTTGAACGGGGTGAGGGTGTTGGCGCAGTCGTCGATCCACTGTGAGGTTGCAGGCGGCGGTGTCGGGGTCGGTCCATGGGCCCTGGGCGAGGGCGGTGGTTAGCTGGTCTTCGTTGACTTTGCTCCAGCAGCAGCGAGGCATCTGTTAAGTGCGGTGGTGCGTGGTGCGTTTCCGCAAGGTGAAGTGGATGCACCAATGGTCGGTCCACTGGAGTTTGGTGGTGTGATTGAAGGAGACGTGGGGGCTTGCGGAGAAGATGGGGTTGAGCATGTGGCCGGCGGAGTGGGTGGGTGTTGTGACGAGCTGTCTGAGTCCAAGTTTGGCTAGGTTGTCGATTAGTGTGGTGGAGTTGGTGTCATTGTTGTTCTCGAGGTGGAAGTTCAGCTCTCCGAGGAGGATGTAGTCTGTGGAGGCGAGGGTGTGTGTGCTGACAAAGTCGGCGATGGAGTCACTGAACTGTGGTTTAGGTCCTCGGGGTCTGTAGATGAGGGTTCCTCTGAGGGTGGTGTTGGGGGTCGGTGTGGATCTGGAAGTGCAGGTGTTCGGCGGTGCTGAGGGTGTCGCCGGTGTTGGTCGGGATTCTGAGAGTGTTCCGGTGGACGATGGCGATTCCTCCTCCTACTCTGTTGGTGCGGTTATTGTGGGTGATCTTGCAGCCTTCCGGGATGGCTATGGCGATGTCGGGGGCCGAGGAGGGGTTCAGCCATGTCTCCGTCAGGAAGGCGACGTCTGAGGTGGTTGAGTCGAGTAGGTCCCAGAGTTCAACGGCGTGTTTGCGGGTGGAGCGGGTGTACAGAAGAATGCATCTGAGCTAGCTGCAGTTCCGGCAGGAGAAGGGTCCTTGGGGGCGTTTCCGGGCGGCCTGGAAGCAGGTGTGTGATCGCCCGGTGTTGAGTGCCTGGAGGGTGCTGGAGTCGTAGTGGAGGCGTTCGTCGTGGGGTGTGTAAAGAGAGGTGAGATGAAGGGTCAGCTAGGAGGCGGAAGTGGGGCGGTCAATCGGCGAGGGGGGGGGGCAGGGCCGCAGGGAGGCAGCGGCGGGAAAACGGGGATACAGAAGGCAACAAAGGGGAGCGGGAAGCGTGGCAAAAAAAGACAGAATAAGTACAGCAAAATGGGGGGAAAAACCTACAGAATTGGCAGTGAGACAAGCAGTAAATTAGGCAGAATGCAGCAGATGGCAGCGCGGCTGGGGCACAGATGCACAGGTCGTGCTGTGCGGTGTGGGGAGCGGCCCGACCTGATGGCAGGGTCACATAGATAATAAAAATGTGACAGCCCGCAAGATATTGTAGTGTGAGAGGTAGAGGTTACGAGTTACAAGGATGTAGGGTTGGTGAGTTCAGAAGAGTAATCATTACTATTTTTGATAATTTTGAAGAAGGGTTTTGCATCAGGCTTAAAATAAACTGTAAAGAAACATCTGAGCAATTATTGCTTTTATTTTCACTCATCAAGTAAGATGCTTTTTGACTTTGAGATGAGCACAAGGTGTATGTTATGTGAGGTATGCGTGTCTTTTGTAAAGCGCACAATCCACCAGTCATAGTCTGATGAGAAGTAGCTCAGTGGGTGTAAAGTCTGCACTGCAGGCTAGTGTGATTCGACTTGTGAAGATGTGCTTCAATTAGAATGTGAATGAGTATGTTCCGGTGCTACGTGACTATGTGCACTTCATTGAGTTGTGATTTAATATCCTTGGTGTTTGATGTGCAATACTGAAGGCTGCATCTATCGAAATGCTTCTCATAGGGATTAGGCAGGATGACCATTAGACAGATTAATAAATGTGTAAAACAATGTGTGATAGCGAGCTACCAAAGTAGCTAATAAATGGCATAATTCATTTGTGATTGTTGTAGGTTAGGAGTTCTGTTTTACTGTGTTGTGTTGTAAAATAGAGCGTGCTGTGTGCTGGTGGAATGCGCAGCTGTGAGCAGTGACATTCCACTGTATGGTAATATTTCTGATGCGCTGATTAACTGTGCAGAGTTCTGTCTCCGGTGTACTACTGGATGGCATGTATGTGACTAGAGATGACTGTTGCTGTTAGCAAGATGATAACCACCTACATGGCCTGTCTGTGGTATACTGTGTGTGTATACATATTTCTGTACAATGTTTCTTGTTGAAAGCCTGTTTTTTTCACTCCCTAGAATAATTCTAATAATTCTGCAAAAGTGGGAGTAGGTGTGTAGACCAACCAAGCAAGTAAACGCAGAGGGGAGCATTAACCAATAGCTTCTAAAAGGATGCAGACACGCAGAAAGCTTATAGAGTGGAGGAAAGCTAGAGGGTGAAGCAGATAGCATTGAACAGCTGGCAAATGGGTTAAGGCATAAAGGGCTGGGAGAAGGGGGATCAGAATCGACAGGATGAGAGTGAATTGGGCAGCTGGGAAATGAGGAGACTATGAACTGCTGGGAGTCCTGGACAATCTAGCCTACGTTATTTCAGTTAGAGTACACCTAAGCCAAGCTCTATCCATGTTCTACCAAAGATCTTGGTATAGAATGTTGCTACGACTGGAAGACTGGAGTTGCTCACTTCTATGAATTTTGGGAAATTATCACCAATACTTAGATATTCGGTTATGTTAACCACTGTTGCCTGCCCCCGCCCCTTTCATAAAGAAGGACAGTTCCCTCATCTACAAAAGGAGGCATGCTTCGTCCTAAGGGCATCATTCACCAGCACCAGCATGTTGGTTCTTTAGCCTTACTACCAAAACACTTTGAAAAGGAGCCTCTATTTTATAAGTCTACTCTGGGATGGAAGAGGGTGAATTGAGGGTTACACAGGCTTTGAATTGAAAGGAAACTGGTGAATGTATGTATTTTGTGATGTGACACATTGCATTAATTACCTTGTATAAAGTGATGTCAGGTTTGGGTCAAACTTTGTCTCTACATATATGCTAGAAGGCACCAAAATGATCTGGGTAGTTAACACAGAACAATTAAGTAAGATCCTGTGGGACAGGGCAAGATCAAACTGGACTTCCTCTCTTAAAATTGCTTAATGAGGCAAGTGCTGAGTGTGAGCAGCTGGCCTGGTATATGATGTATACTTATGTAAGTGGACACCTTGCACCAGTCCAGACAACCCTTGTGGTGATTTAAGAAGTCTTAGACAACCTTAGAAAGCTCTCCAAGTGTTAGCTGTGGAGAGCAAAATGCAACCTCAGTTCACAGGGATTGTAAAGCAGTTTGTTTTACCAGAATGCAATCTGATAGTACAGATTAAGTGAAAAATAGCCACACAAAGTATTTATAAAAATATGTATTTATTATATAATACTCTCTAACACATACAAATATCTCATACCCAGAGATATGCACAATGCACACAATACTTTGCAAAGAAACCACAGTAAATAGCACGAAATACACAGTGGGCCACAGGGGGGGGGGGCTGAACCAGGTACTAAGAAAGTGTTATGGAGTCAAGACAATGTCGAGAGGACGTAGAAGTGCTGGGGACCCAAGAAACCACCTGAAGTGAGCGACTAGGAATCCCACGGAGAGTGTGTGCAGTGTGAATACACGACTGCGTGCAAGTCTATGTGTAAGCCGCGGTTGGACTTTTAGAGATTAAGGACCCTTCCCAGTGGACCCTAAAGAAACCCAGTGGAAGACAGAAGGTCGGAGAGCAACCCCACACATGGATACCCTAGTACCCACGTTACCTACACCAGGTACGCCAGGTACGTAGGTGTGAAGTGGTATTGGAAACCGCCGTTGTTTACAATGGAGGACTTCAGAAAAGTGCAGCTGCTGGAAGAGGAGAAAGTGTCCGGTGGAATCTAGATGAGAAGAACCTGCAAGCAGAGGGGGCAAAATCTATTTCATTCAGGAGTGATCAGGAGACTTTGAGTACAAATACCCTTCGATGTCTGGTGTTGCAGGAAAAAAGGCCGATAGAATCCGTCATGGGGACACTGCTCTGATAAGGGGCTCTTCAGCAACTTTGGTAGCAGCTTATTATGGTCTGCGCGTTCACTTGTCTTTGGATACCAGAAAGTCTACACTAATTGTTGGAACTTCTTGGACGAATTGTGTCTTTTAAATATATACCCTTGACGTGGCTAAAATATTATCCGGCTATCGAAAGTTTGCCATAGGCTTCTGTACTGTTTGGATCGGACGACTCCATTGACGTTATTTCTCGTCGCTTCCAGTTCTGACCAACACACTTGCCCTGACGAAGCTCCCACTGTTGGGGAGCGAAACGCGTTGGCTGTCCTATAAATGAGAAAATAAAAGAATTTATTTATTGATACTACATGGTCCTGGCTACTTTATCCTTGGTGCTGCCTCTGTTCTGTTTCGTATGTTGCAGGAAAGTTGACGAGGACCTTAACTCTGCAGCTGTGAGGACCAGGCGACGCTGAGAAAATCCAGGAGCCGTACAGGAGGTGTACCATGTCAGATGTCGATTGCAGAGGGGTCAGTGTCCGGCAGGAGCATCCACAAGCCTTGGCAAACGCAACCCATGCAGAAGTCGAAGAAGGTGCAATGTCGAGACCAGCAAGGTCCAGGAGGCTCACCAAAAGCAGCAGAGTCAGGGTAGGCCCCAGCAACCAGAGGAGCCCAACAGAAGTGAAGGTGAACCTCAATTGGACACACAGGCTGAAGGCACTGGAGTCGCAGGAGGAAGTCGAGCAGATTCTGGTCTCAGGAGATGCTCGAGGTTAGGGCTTCTTGGAGCCCGAAGTTCTTCTTGGAAAGATGCCAACAAGCCTTTTCAACTGCAAGGGAACGCTGTTCACAGGCGTTTGGTTATTGCAGCCTTCACGAGGGATACTGGCCTCAAACTTCGTGAGAGGGTAGGGCAGGCCTTGAGGGTGGTGGAAACTACCACCTGTGTTGCAGCACTTTCACGAGTCTGGAGGAGCTCAGGATCAGCAAACCGGTCGACTTAGTTGCAGTGCCTGTGTATGCAGGGAAGTGACTACTTCACTCTAAGGGAGATTCCTTCCGGTGTCGTTGATGCCCACAGGCCTTGGAAGGTTCCTGTATGATGAACAGGCCCAAACGAAGTCCAGAGTGCGCAGATGGTAGAAGAAGAAGTGGTGTCTGATCTGAATCCTATTCCACGACGAATCTAGGGACCTACACCCAGGTACGCCGCTAAATACCCTAGGGAAAGGGTTGGGTGAGTCATGGGAGGGCCTGTATAGAGGAGAAGTTACTTTGTCCTTTGTTCAGTTTCTCGCCAGTGCGGGAGCCAATGGCTCCCAGGACTGGTTTGAACTGCCCCACATGCAGACAGAGTGGCGCTGTAAAGTGCACCCACCCTACGCAAAATCCTGTCTGAGAGGTGGTCACACCTCCCAGTGACAGAATGCCTATTGCTCTGCCTTCCCATGCTCGAGCTTGGCTCAGCAGCAGGGAGGCAGAATCGTGTCTCTGGTCGGCAGCAACCATTTTGTGTTGTGTGGGTCTGGAAGGCTGGTACCGGGGATATGGAGAGCCTAACAGAGGGCTTTTCCAGTGCTTGGAATCATACCTCCCACACAGTTTATGGTGAGGGGGTATGGTATGATTCCAACATTTTTTGTACCAAACATGATGGGATTCATCACAGCCAGTTTCAAGATGGTCATCGTGTAATTACGTGGTGCCCCTCTATATGGTATATGGCTGCTTCACTGACAACCCGGGAGAATGGACTCTGTAGGCTCTAGGGGTATCCTGCTCATGCAGGGGCACTCTCTCACTTAGAACCAAGCACCCTGCCTTCAGGATTGTAAAGGCCTGCTATAGGGGTGACTTATAGGTTTTAAGTACAGTGACCCTAGACATAGGAAACCTTTATCTTTAGTAAGTGGTGCTAGCACCAGCTTACACAAAATAGCAGACCTGTAGTTCCATTTTTAATGGCCTCCCATGAGTGGCATAATGCATGCTTCAGCCCATGGGAGACCTCTGGGTCACCTATGCCCTGGGTACCTTAGTGCCATATACAAGGGACGTATAAGGGTACCCCCAGTATCCAATCTGGGGTGTACCCAAGTACGGAGCATAACAATTTAGGGAGACAGCAGATAGACTGTGGTCCTGATTAGCAGGATCCCAGTCAGACTAGTCAGTAACAATTAAGCACCAGGCAAAACGTGGAGGAAACCATTCAGAAGGATCCTACCTTCCTACACTGAGGTAGTAGCAGCAGCAGACCTCCATCAGTGGTAGTAAGGCAACTGGTGGGAGCACAATTTTGGTAAAGACCTGAGCACTTCATCAGGCAAAGACAGCAGTCCCCTATACCATTAGTGCCGATTTCTTATCAATCCAGTTTACTTTTGGTGTTCCTGTTCAAATTGGATCTCTCAATAGGAACACAAACAATAGCTAGTCGCCAAAGCACCAGGAGATCCAAAAGGTTGAGAGAGTTCAAGAAGTTCTAGAAAAATTAACACTTGCTTATTCAAAGTAAGAGTACACTTTATATAGCCACCTTGTATAAATATTTAAACTTCCTAAACCATTGGAAGAGTGCCTTCTTAGTGTAATCTGTTAGATTTGATCTTGTTTTAGGCTTATCGAGCACAAACTACATGTTAATGGAGTAACATTTTAAATTCCCTGACTTTTCCCAGTACTATGGTTGTCTTAGCATTTTAATAGAATACAAAAGTCATGTCCTATTTTTTTCAAATTCTAATGCTACTTACTTTTACTTCCTTATCTGATCATGTTTATATGGTTATTTTATATTTAATTTAATTACAACTATATTAGTCATCAAATTGCCATTTTCAGTATTTGAACTGTCTTCGAGTTATATATTGAATTCACCATAGGACAAGGGGGAACTTGAACAAACTGGATAGAGTAACATCCTTAAGAAATAATTATTTTTCTAATTATAGCCACAGTGGCGGTAGGGAAAGGAGCAAGTGTTTTCCTTCCATACTCTTCGTAATGCTTTCTGTGTCACTGAAAGATAAAAGGAGGGCCATACAACAGTATTACACGTCCTGCCTTGGATGCTGACAATGCTTTCCAGGCCTGATTCCTGTAACCTAGCCTAGCTTTCTATTCATTCCTCGTGGACTGGGAGGGAAACTAAACTAGCCCAGCTTTTAAGATGCCTTCTGCAATGGGATGTTATAGTAAAGGGAAAAAACAGGGGTGAGTCTAGAGCAGTTCTACTCATCAGCTGTGATGTGCAGGTTTAGAGGGAGAGACATGATGCACTTGTTTCCAAGGAGACAAACGTGTTAGACTAACAAAGATGACAGAAACCGCTTCAGATAAAAGGTAGATTCTTCACTTTAACATAGTTTCAAGCTTTTCACTTGTACTTTATCTTGGAATCATTTTGTCGTTAAGATTTTTTGTCCTGCACTCCTGCACCAGAATGACTGAAATTTTATAACTGCTCTCCACAAGGTCAGTCTCTCTAAATTCTCTGATCACATAGCCTACTACTGTTTTGCAAGGGCATATTGTTCTTGCCATGAAAAATATATTTGTAATACTGAAATTAATGTTGAATCTGTGTTCTAATTTGACATTTTGGCAAAAGAATCAATGGCTCAAAGACAAAGCTGTAGTAGTCATTTTCAGACGAGTGGAGATTTTAAAAACAAAATGAACTACAGAAATTAATGACTTAATTACTTCACTGACCCACTCATCACTCACAACTGTGCCTCACTCTAAGCCATTCTCTCTCACATCCTTATCCCAACAATATTGTTTCAGCAAAGAGATTACATGAACTCTGAAAAGAACTAAAGCTCTTCGCAACCAGACATAAAAGTGTGCCTTTTAGCACTAAGACCCTGTATAATGCTAAAACACTAAGGAGCGGATTACAATGCCTGACAGACTTGAATCTGCCGGACACCGCATCGGTCTGGAATCGCCAGACCAGAGGTCGGCAGTTCCGACCTCACAATTTGGATGCGTCCACACATAGGGGAGTCAGAAACATCCATTTCACTAAGGGAACTTGTGCACCAGGATGCCTGCCACACGGTGCAGGGATGCTTAGGGGGTGTTGGAAAGTGGGTTATTGGTAGGGGAATATGTTGGTCTGCCACTGGCAATAAGGCCACTAACACATGATAGGACTCAGCGTAGGTCTTTGAAAATTATTCCTATGCTCAACCCTTGGTAACATAGCTGCAAGCAGATAGGCTTTACTTCAAAGACAGGTATGTAAACCATTTAAAAACACCATTTCAGTAAATAATTAAGACACAACACAAAACAAAAATCTAACACCAATTTATAAAAATAGGTAATATTTTCATCTTTTAAATGACTCCAAAACGAAATATAAATCCACTGTAGGCTACCAGACATATGGATTTTTAAAGATTAGTTACTTTCTGGTGCTTAGAAACCAACAGTGCCCCTTTTAATCATTTTGTTTTCTCTGACAGGGACACCTTTAGAAACTGTTCTGGAAAATCTCACTAAATGTGTTGTGCGCCTTCTCCAGCAGGTGGGGTCCAGTTAGATAGAACTCCTTCCTGAAGTTCTACTTGTGGGTCCCAAAGTATCCAACACATAATCCAAGGTTCTGGAATCTCCAAGAGGGTCCTTGAAAGTGTGAAACTTCAATTCCGCAATTCACTTGAACAAATCCCTTACAAATCCACTGGTACACCAGGCTGGGAATTCTTTGTGGGGATGTCCAGGTGAGCTCTGTTAACCTGTAGTTTGCAGGGAGTCCACTCTTTAGTCCTTTTGCAGCAAGGTAATCCACAGGGCTGCAGTTTCAGTTGGTGCAGTCTTCAGAGTGCAGGCCTTAGAAATCTTTGCACAGCAAACCTTCTCAGCAGGGCACTTCTTGCTTCAGTAAGTTTCAAGCAGCAGATCTCTGAAGACTACACCAACTGAAACTGCAGCTCTGTGGATTACCTTGCTGCAAAAGGACTAAAGAGTGGACTCCCTGCAAGCTACAGGTTAACAGAGGTCACCTGGACATCCCCACAAAGAATTCCCAGCCTGGAGTACCAGTGGATTTGTAAGTGTTTTGTTCAAATGGATTGCGGAATTGAAGTTTCACACTTTCAAGGACCCTCTTGGAGATTCCAGAACCTTGGATTGTGTGTTGGATACTTTGGGACCCGCAAGCAGAACTTCAGGACGGAGTTCTAACTGGACCCCGTCTACTGGAGAAGGCCGCACAACACATTTGGACTCTCCAGAACAGTTTCTAAAGGTGTGTCCCTGTCAGAGAAAACGAAATGACTAAAAGGGGCACTGTTGGTTTCTAAGCACTAGAAAGGGACTAATCTTTAAAAATCCATATCTCTGGTTCCCTACAGTGGATTTCTTTCGTTTTGGTGTCATTTAAAAGATACAATATTTTCTTATTTTTATAAATAGGTGTTGGATATTTATTTTATGTTGTGTCTTAATTATTTATTGAAAAGGTGTTTTTAAATGCTTTACATACCGGTCTTTGAAGTTAATCCAGTCTGCTTGCAGCCACATTACCAAGGGTTGAGCATAGGAATAATTTTCTAAGACCTATGCTGAGTGCTATCATGTGTTAGTGGCCTTATTGCCAGTGGCAGACCTACATTTGCCCCTACCAATAACCCACTTTCCAACATTTGGTGGCAGTGGTGGGATGCCTAGGGGAGACCCTGGGGGTCCCTAATATGCCAAAACATTGTAGGTTAACCATTTTTAAGTGCCCCTAGCACCAAAGTCGAGTTTGGGCGCAATGTACTTTTTAAAAGCAGTCCTGGCACCCACTGCTGCTTTTAAATGGACCTCAGGCTTCAGCAGTGCACACATGCAAGTGCAAATAAAGCTGCTGGCCTCTAAACTGCCATGCCCCAGGGTACTGGGGACTTCTAGGTAGTTTCAATCCCCTGCCCTATTATATACTAAGGGCTTATGGGGTTGATCATGCCAATTACAGGGGTACCCCACCCTACCATAGTGTACCCTGGTGTATGTTAGGTGTTTTAACTGTATTCTAATGTGTTCCTTTCAGCTTAGCACTGACCCTGGGCCTGGTTAGGCAGAGCCCAGGGTCAGTCAAAATCAGTTATCACCAGCATCAGTCAGCAAAAAGTTGGGGGGGGGGGGCCCAGGGCACAGGATGACTTTGCAACAGGGGGGCACCATAGGTGTCCCCCAGGACCCATAGCGGAGGGCCAGGAGGAAAGGGGGCCCTGCTAGGGACCCTGCTAGAGACCCCCAAAGTCATTTTCCGACTGCCTTTCAATGTTGGAAAGGCATACATGAAAAGGCTGTTGGAAAGTGACATCATAATCCCGACGGTGAAGCAGAGACTGGCTACGCTGTCATTAAGGGATTAAGGTGTCTTTGTGATACTCAGATGGGCTCCTTGAGCCTGTTCTAACAGCAGCAGATGGTCCCTTTGCCAGCCGCATCATATTGCGGCGGGCAGACCACAGGGGCAGATGTCGGAAGGACCGCGACCGACGGTCGGTCAGCTGTGGACCTTCCAACATCATAATCAGCCCCTAAGTGACTAGAGTAACTAAAATAAACTCAGCCCAACTGACCTTGTACACTGACAGGGTGTCAAAGATAAAGCTACATACATCCCACCCAAAGCTTAGATTTCAGAGGGATACTAAAAACTGTAGACTGGACTATTGTATTTCTGGAAAGTCCAACGCTTAACAGATACACAATTTACTTTCTACTCTCATTCACACCACTAACAATCGAGATACTGTTCATTACGGTCTTCATATTTGTGCCACTTGGCTATAGAACCAGAGACATTTTCAATATGTTAGTCAAAAAAGCAGCATGTGTGCTTTCGGTATAAATGCAACCTGCTTCAAATATGAAGAATAGAGTTTCGAGATAAAAATATTATTCAGCCACTTAATAAGAAGAAACTCCACTGGTAGCAAGTTTTATACCCTTGAAATTACTATTTTTTTTTTTTAATGCATCGATCATGTGTTTGTATCTATCTTGATGCGCATGTAAATGAAAAATGGTCTCTTTCAAAGAACCTAACTGTCAGTTATGTCATAACCAAGCCTGTAATTGATTTAAAGGGAAGTTCAGCATCACAATATAGTTTATAGAGTTAGTCAAAATAGAGTTAGTCAATCGTGAAACTTTTCGCGCTCCTTGTTCCGCATCACAGTTACAAGTTCCTAAGCATTTCTGTCACTAGACAATAAATATGGCATTTTATGACTGATGCTTCCTGATGGTTATAAATCCCAATATTTGTGACTGACTGCAGAGCTCAGAAGCGTAAGTAGTGGCATCCAGTCTTGCATCTATAAAGGAAAGCTCTGGTAAACCCAAAAGGTCTAGCCTTGGTAAGTTTGTCAGGTTGTTTACATATTTATTTTTATTACAAGCATAAGCAACAAAAAGAAAAGAAAACAAAACATGTCACCACCTAAATGTGGCGGCCATATGCTTGCATAAAAAAGGTATGTGTGCTTCCTAGAACGAAGATGCAGTTAGATGAGATATTACAACCCTTTTTAATTTTAATGCACAACAAAGGAAAATGTGTCCTCAGGAGGCGGAACAATGCACCAAATAGGCCCAGATCTAATGAAAATGTAAAAAGTACTTTAGCCTTGAAGATGTTATTAAAAGAAAAACAATGAAAAATGGAAAAGTAGTTTCTCAAATCACGACTGTGCAATATTATCAGACACAGTAAATACCAGGCACGATAAAGTGTGTATTCTGGGGAAGAGGTGTGGCGCCGCGGCCAGGGCGACTGACGCTGGAATCTGGGGACCACGGTTCGATCCCCGGCTCCGGCGGCAAGTTAGCCCAGCACCATGTGACTCTGGGCAATAGCTCGCTTAATCTTCCCGACGGCCCCCGAGCGCCTAGAGACCCTTACGGGTGATTGTGCGCTTTACAAATGTGGACTTTACTTTACTTTACTTCTTTGCAAATTTTGACAATTCAACCATGTCAGATTTTAGAGTGAAAAACTCAGTACTAGACATGCAATTTTGGTGCAGTAAGCAAAAAAAACAACCCGTTACAACCGCTGGAGTTGAAAACTCTATATAAGCCATATATAGCACTAGATACATTCTTAACACCTCGATGTTGGAAATGATCATAATCCCATCTGACCCCCAAGAAATTTATAATTAGGTCCCAAGTCGCACATTTTCTGACTTGCTTAAAAAATTCAGGAAAGTGGCAAGTTTAGATTGTCTAGGTTCTGACCTACTGATTTGTTGCTGCATTGTAGGCAGCAATAACATATACCCATACAAAGCAGACTAATGATAAAGCACAGGATCCCACCCTCCTGGAAGCAACAGAGAATAACCTGCATTGCACAGCTCCATAGTCTTGCTGCAACTTACAGGAAAACATTATAATATTAAGATAATAGATCTTGAACAAGGGTCGATAATGTGATTCTACTAATTTATATGAACAAACCAGACTGGCTAAGACAATCATTTTACAATTTTAAATCACCTTCTATTGAAGATAGGTAAACACAAATAGGTTCAGTGTGAATAGGGCACCTAGCTATGGCTTTAATCCACCTTGCCATGCTACTGGCTCAGTCAGCAGACTTCTACTTTTAGTAAACCACTGTAGCCCAGGGATTCATTGGGTTAAATGAAATAACGTAAAAGGGTACATCTAAAAATGAATATTCAACTTTGGAGGGAGTGCGGACTACTTTTATTGACAACAATTGTGCTACAAAGACTCTTTTCAACCTCAGTCATCCAGATTTCTATTGCTTCTTAATAGAGCTTCTAATAAATTATGGAGTTGTATTCATTGGGCTTCCCATAGGTGTTCTACGGAGCTAAAACAAAAATAAGAGATTAGCCTATCCCCAACATTGGATGATGTCTACTAAGTTGTCAACATTGGCGTAATGCAATGCTTACGAAAATCCCTACAGGAGACAGACTGGTATTTTAAACTTGGAAAACCGATCGGAAAAAAATGTAAGTGGTTTATGTACATCAAGAATGAATATGCCATTGGAAGTTATAACACAGAATTGTCTTGGACCAAATAAAGGTATACTCTACTGTATTTGTGAGCATAGACAGAGCCCAGGATAAGGCAGACGTGCGTATGTCAGCACTTTCAAGCTGCTCAAAATAAGAGCATTACCACATGTTATTCAAATACAGGACTGTAAAGAGAAGGGATGCAAACTGTTTTTTCGAAAATCCGAGAATCAGGATATTAGGATTTCAAAGTGTAAATTCACAATAAAGGCTATACAGATTCACTGGATTTTTGATAATGGGTTAAAATTATAATAATTATGTGTAGTATGACTATGCCACACGTACTTCTGTTTGCTCTCCTTGGATATACTTAACACATGTACAACAATTTATGTCCGACTACAAATTTTAAGAAGATGAATTAAGGTGTGATGACTTGCCTATATTTAAGTGTAATCGTTTCATGGAGAATTCTTCTACAGTTCGTGGCTCAAAGCATTTGCCATTTTGTGGAAACATAGAAGTTACAAATGCATACATATAAATGCCAGGCCGCAAAACCTGTGCTACGTGTTTAAAATAGCAAATTAATTGTGGCAAACAGGTTAGCTATAGTCCTGCTGATCAAAGAGAAACATTTATGGAAATGCCTTTGAGGGAAAAAACAATAACTGGCACCGCCATTAGGTTTGGTTATCAGCCTCTTGCTTGTGTCAATGCTTGCTTTTGATTGTACTTGGTTTGGCAAAACGTTATTGTTGTCGAAGTTGCCCAACTCGCATGAATCAGAAAAAAAACAGGCTAAAAGCAAATGTTATTTTTGGTCTCAAGAAGCACACATTGCCATTGATCTCTGGCACTTAACTGAACCTCTAAGTGTGGATGTGCTCCTTGTGGAAGAGCAGAATACCGTAATTCCCAGGAAATGTAGACAACGGCTAAAGTATACTGACCTTATGCCCCTTGCTGTAAGCTGAAGTGTGGGGGGGGGGGACGGGACGAAAAATGTGAATGATACAATAAAAGACCAATAGATAAAGAGGGCTGCCAGAAAATTCCTGTAAGGATTAAGCATATAACTTTGTCTTGGCTAATGCCAGACCTAGTAAGTGAAAGGAGACCATTTTGTTATACTCAAACTGATCTAGATTTTTCTGGGTTTTTGGTGCAGGAGCAAGAAGCAGATTTATTTGATTAGGCATAGGCATGGCAGTAATAGTAACATCTTGAGCCAAATATCTGAAAAGTGTTCTTGTACAAGTGAATGGAAACAAACTGATTTAAAAAGGGGCACCCTAACAAAGCATGCACACTACTGGGTTTCAGAGCTATAGAGACTATTTGGAAAGTGTGGGTACTTTGTGCACTACATGGGGTTATTCTACTTCTTTAAAAATTAAAATGGATTTTCAGAAGTAAAATATATTAAATTAATATGTGTGGTAATGTACACATTTTCTGCAAATAATATATACAAATAAGACAATGATTTTCTCTGAAAGGAATTCTACAGGTAAGGAATGGACAGATTAACAAAGGAAGGTATGTGTCAGATTGAAGAAGAGACTGTGCATACACAAGACACTTCTTTGCTGGGTAGGTGTTAGTACACAAATGTAGAAATTAAATAAAGACATCTCCGTTGTCTAGATCACAGTCAACAGGCATCCTCACTGGTACACTGATCAAGTGATGGATATTCCGTCCCCACCAACTGTGGCCTGGAAATATAAGCCAAGGTATACGGAATTACTAGCATAAAAATCATTAGCAAAGCCATTAGGCCTTGCCTTTGGGTCTTATCAGCTATGAAAAAGGGATTTAGCCATGCTGCACAGCAAAGCTGACTTCTGACGGCGATGCTATTAAGATGGGCATGATAACAAACAGAGGACTTTGACGGGCATCATTGTGTGCTGAACGGTTGACGTTTTGTTCACCTTTTCCCAAACGTTCATGTGAAAGGAAGTTTACTGAAGTGATTTAATGCTGCTGGAGAAAATCAAGTGAAGGAAGTTTAAGCATAATTCTCGCCTCAGAGGACTTAAAAGAATTGAAACTTTCCGTTACAATAGCTAGGAAATTTTTACTCTTACCGGAAACCTAGTTGCCCAAGTTTTCCTCATTCCACATCATTTATTCTGTGTTCTTCTTGAAATTTGAGAACCACTTAAGGGGTATGAGCCTAATTCAGTTGCTTAAGGTGGGGTCTATTCATCATTTCAAGTTAGTAAGAGGCCTCTAGTTAACGATCAAACAAAATCTTTAAACATTTGAGGCCAAGTAACCACAACCTACAGAAAGTGTCCCAATTTGTGTTATCAAATGAACCGTTCATACACTGTTGGCACCTCATAATTATTACATATACTATCAAGCATGTGACCAAAGCAATGAGTACTTGTCTCAGAATTGGCAGTCAGATCTTGTACAATCATAAATTACACAAAAAGATTCTCTACAGAATGTTCAATTACTCCTTCTGATGATAAAGGATTGTCATTTTTTCTAATTTGTTTGTCTTTCATACTAATTCTGTGGACGGTTATGGTCTTTAAAATATCTACAATGCTCCTCAGATCGAAATATGCTGATAAATTGTGTTTCAACCTCTTTGCAGCGGCTAATATTTATAGGAGGCATTCATCAGAACTGTGATCCTTGGTTTTCATCAAAATGGAATGAAGGGCAATGCTTATGAATTAAGACCCGAAGGTCTGTCTGGGACTAAGTGACAGTTATCGCGTTTGTTAGAGTCTTCCAATTCAATCCAATAAGATTATTTCTTGCTTTCCTGGTAACTGGACCTGTAGTCAATCTGCGCTTCCTCTTCTGTAACTTCTTTCCAGTCGTGATCAGAAGGGAGTGGGCGGACCTCCAAATTCAGCTAGCATGGTCAAGGAAAACACCCATACTGCCGAAAAGATGAGGTTCCCAGTTGCATTTGATTATGGAGAAGCAGAGCCTTTACGTTAAGGAAGGCTTGTGAGAAGAAATAAGCTGGCTCGGGAATTAATTCCGCGTGTCAGCTCTGTCATAAATGTTTCAAGTTTTTGATCACTAGTTGACTGGAGCTCGCTTGAGAACTTTAAATCCTTCCTATAATGCTTGAGAAATCAATGAAGCCTATCAAGCGCAAACTGGTTTCCGTATGGTTTAGCTCAACCTCACAGGAAGCCATTGCACCTTACAAAGTACTGGAAAGTTAAGATTATGACTTTGAACCTCATATTCTTAAGCCGTGGAAGAATGATAATAAAATTACATTTGAAAATCAAACTTTTCAAACAGACTGTGCATTAAAGACTATCTTCACCATGAAAGCAAGCACAGTCCACCCTAATTATCTGGCTGGACGCTCATGATTTAAGAACCTGCATTATTCTACGTTTTACGTTTTCTGTACCAGTGCTCTGAAGTGACCTAGGTAACATGTAGTGCTTTAAAAAATGATACAAATATACGGAGTAAATTACAGACAGCAGATTGCTTTGTGTGGGGATACTGGGAGGAAGTATGAAAAGGAAAGACGTATAAATATCAAAGTTGGAAATAAATACAAGCCATAAAAGATCAGATGGGTCTTAGGTGGGACCTAAAAGTTAAGGCCATTCCATTTTCATGGGGCAGGCCTATCTGCAAACATATGTTGACCTTGGGTTTGTAAATAAATGCAATAAAATACATATGTACTAATACATTTTCTTATGGAGAGAGAATGGGAAAGGCATTTGCCACCACGCATTAAAGCAGAACAATCATGAATGCTGAAGTTTAACCCTCTAAGGGGGATTTAAAAAAAAAGCTAAATCTGTCAATATTGTTGAATATAATTTTTGCAAGTATGGTGCTTCAGACAAGTTTAAGGGCTTTCTAGCTGGGGCCAACCCGTTGATGCAGGTGAACATCCACAAACTCATAGCTTTGTGAGTTTTCATAAAACCACTGTGAGTGGATTCCATCCTGGAAACAGTTGTAAAAATAATTACATCAAGAGAATACCGGAGTGTGTTATTAGGTAAGGAAGTGAACATACCCAAATTTATTGGGGGTTTATGGTGAAAGTGTTTATGAGAACAATTAGTTTCAACAATTAGAGAAGTTGGATGTGCAAATGCAGATTCGTTTAAATAAAGTTGGATGTGCAAACTTGTGTTCAGCTTCTATAAGCAGGTTTCTCCACCTGTTTTCAATTTCACATCCATACATTTTATGCACGCACAAGGTATTGAAAACTAAGACAACCGTGGTTATCCAGAAGCTCTCCAAATATTTTTGAGCATTCAGTCAGACACTTGAAGACATAGATACTAAAGGAGCAAATTTCTATTTTTACCCTTACCTAATATGAATTGGGCTGAGGTCGTCTTTAGCATAATCTATGCATAAGAACCTGAGTTAGATAACTGTTTGGGTGAATGACCTTACTTTACGATGGCGAACGATAAAGTGACGTAGGGACCTCAAATTCATTCACAGTTTGTTTAAAAGGCAAATGTTTCACATTGGGTCTAAATATCACTGGTAGCAGAAGGAGCAGTCGTAGTTTTCAGAATAGATATTGCAGGTAAACTCCTGTTCAGTCAGAATAGTGGGGGAAAATGTTGGTTACTGGTTTTCTTTTACAGAAGTTCATACCACACTATTGCCATGTGTAGTCACTGTAAATAAAGATGTTACTATTGAATAATGTGTGACACTCAATGTAATACCCTTCGAGAGGATGGCAAGCTGAGTCAACCTTTCCAGAACTCAAACTTGTGACCTGCAGATCACCGTTTTGTTCCAGCAGCGACATTCAATTCAATGAGCTATCCCTCAGTGGTCGTTCAATTCCAGCACAAATAGATGGTTGTAAGCCTTCATTATGAGTGGTCTGGAAATGGGCCACTTGTAGTAATGGCAACTACGGGGGCAGAGACAATCCAGCCCATTACAACTTGGACTCCGAGGGTCCATTGAGAAATAAGTAATCTGTAATTTCAGGTCTGCTCAACCGTCACCAGGTATTTCCTTATTTTGTCCCAGACTTTCACCCTGAGTTTTTCACTGCTGAACTGTAGGATAAAAGTAAAAATCTCATAACTCGGAAGGGATTGGTTAACTGCTGTTACCAGCCCCATCAGAATTAAGTGGTCAGCTGTAATGAGGGTCTTGGTGTTGCACTATACATCCACCTATATATCCCATCATAATTATCTTTCATATTTCTATTAGTTGTTTTAGAATTTCAATGTATTTCTTTGTGGTAATTTGCATTTCAACATCACTAAAAGAAGTCTAAGCCAGTGGACACTGCCCTGTCCAAATAGAGAGGGGTGGTCTACCAGAATAAAAAATCCATAAACAATTACGATTACCATCTTTTATTTGAGGCAAGGAAGTTATGAGGGGAGGAAAATTAAACAGAGCAAAGAATTCCAGAGAATGTACACTGCCAAAACAGATACTGCACACAAAGTTTAATGTATGACTGTTAGGCCTTCATTACGAAGTCCGACTGACATTGTATAGGAATGGAAACCACCCGACTAGCAGTCGGCGGATCTATCTGACAAATAGGATGTGACCATCCATGAGGCGGTCGGAAACATCAATTTTCTCATTGTGGGTTGTGCTGCGGCTGAAAAAGCGATACAAAAGGGGATACAAAAGGGGATGACGGACAGAGCGTTTGAACAAATCAAACACTCACCCCCAGTCAACTGATCTGGGTTTAATCCATCACCATTCTTTAGCTCACTCAGCCACCCCAGTTCAGACATGGCCATATGCAAATCAGTCTGACCCTGTGCCTCATGGGAACAGCCCAGCCCGAACTGCCAAGCCATGTCTTCCCTGGACCCGAAACAAGCATCCTGGGACCGGTTTCGGATTCATAATCCTCACCAGCCAGGCTATCTTGAATCCAGTGGCCAAGTGAGCAAGGGACTCACGTCTGAGCATACCCTGCCACACTTAGGGCGAACAAAGCGATACAAAAGGGGATGACATTGTATCGGAATGGAAACCACCCGACTAGCAGTCGGCAGATCTATCTGACAAATTAGGATGTGACCATCCATGAGGCGGTCGGAAACATCAATTTTCTCATTGTGGCTTGTGCTGCGGCTGAAAAAGGGCCACTGCATAGGCCGCTTTTGAAAAATTGTTGTTTTCAAATATCCATGCCCCGTGTGGGAGGGACCCGGGGCATGGATGTTTGTGCAGACACCACAGGTGGGCCCCAGGTCTCATAGCAGAGGACGTGGAAGGACGGTGGCCCTGCTAGGGGACCTAAAGTCTGTTTCTGACAGCCTTTCTATGGTGGTCTAACCAACCTTTAAAGGCTGCCTGAAATAGACATTGTTATCCCTAAAGCGGTGCCTGAGCAGGCACCACCCCTATTGTAGAATATTACTCTCTAACCAACTGTCCGAAGCATCAGTCGGTCCCTCCGCCCGCTGTCTCCAACCACCTGCATCATGTGGCAGTCGGACTGTGGCACCAGATGTCGGCCGAACCGCGACCGATAGCCTGTCGATTGAGATCCAACTGACATCATAATGAGAGCCTTAGTTTGAAGATGGGTCACGGGCAGGAGAGACTAAGCAGATGGAGAAAAGTATCAACTTAACTATGAAAGAAATAAAGTTGCAGGTATTTTCTCCAGCTCGGTTTTTCATGTTTCTGACACAAATATATTAGGTCAACAATGAGCTTGTGGAGGGAAATTAGGATGCAAATTACTCATTTCGTTGTCTGACCACAGTAACAAATCTGACAGTCATGTTAGGAATCGAAAAAAGGAAATGGATTGATTGGGTGTTTCATTTACAAAACGATTGGAATTGTCTACTTAGTTGACATAAAAGTTCACTGATTTGGGTTTATCAAAATAGATGTTTTATCACATAGAAATGATATGGGGAGGGGTTTGAGGATTGTGGCATGTGTTTTTAGTTTGGGTGTGGTAAAGACATGAATCCCCAAAGCTAAGGGAGGAAAATGAAAGGTAGAAAGATCATTCAACGTCTAAGCCGAGAGTCAAGGCTACGAGTGCATTGTGAACAAGCCAATTAACATCCATCTTTGATAGGAATGTGAGGAGAGATGGGGGAAAATTTCTGTTCATAGTTTGTAGCAAAAACCCAAAATTAACAAACAAGGGCGTCCCTTAAAAAAATAGTCCTCTCCACATCTTCAGTAACACACACCCATTCCCCTTTTCACACTATTGTTAAGTCATTTACCAGTCAGTATACGACGCACCCTTTGCCAGTAATAGAAAAAAATACATCAACAATACAGACTGAACTTCTTTTACCTCTAGGCTTTTACAAACGAGGCTCCTGTGAAAGTCCAAATCTCTATTCACGACCAGGGTTTAAGGATAAATGAACAGCTAGAGTAAGGAAATAAGAGTGAGAACTGTATCCCATAGTTTGCGATTGTGCAAAAGGGAGGTAACATAAAAAGAGGATTTAGGGTGTACATTTACCTCCAAATTCTTTTTAGAGGTCGAAGAGGCTGAACTACCTTAAGATTCACTCTATTTATATTCTAAAGTAAGCGGAGGGAGAGGCAAAAGCATGGTTACGTTTCATCGGGACCAAAGCTCTATAAACACAATTTAAGGGGAATCTACTTCTCAATACTCCCTGTGTCGGGAATGACAACAGCACATGCATCAACTGGACAACTGCGCACAAGGTCTATGCGTGGAAAAGACAAACAAGAATATTTAAGCATAAACATTTGTAAAAAGCCACTTTCAACGTACCTGCATAATACAATATGAATAATCTATCCTGATTTGATATGACTCCAGGTTCTTAGTTGGCTTTTGGGTGTTTTGTATGCTGCTTTAAGACTTAAGAGATAGTGCAGTGAATATGAAGGACACATTTGTAAGATTTTAGAAAAACTCAAACAACCTTCTTCTTTGTTAACATTGTTAAAGTGATCCCATAACGGCACAACTTCAGATTGACGAACTGCTTTGTGTTGCTAGCAACACAGAGCAAAACTTGTCTTAATCATAAAACCCCAATTCAATATTTTAAACACAATCTTAAGCATAGAGCAGGCACTATTACAGGACAGAGAGTGTTATCTTGAGACAGCAAAAGCCATAATAGGTTTGCGGGCGAGAGAAAAGAAAAGTGCATGCTAAGGTAAAGGAATGTTAAGTAACTCTCGATCCAACTATAGTATTGGAGGGTACTGAGAGCTTCAGAAAGCAGACTTAATGTAATTGCTCCTGTACAACTGTCAATGAATACCCGGCACTATTCCGTATATAAGTGGGAAAAGCTGGTGATGTTGGCACTCCAAACAATAAGCTGCCAGGTTTTACATAGGGAACGGTTTCAGTGAATGTACTAAAGAAGCTAGAACCCTATCCTTGATATCGCAAAAGGTAAGGAAAAGTTGCAGTTTTGTGAGTCAACTGAACTGGTATTTACTGCAAAGCGCTTGTTCAGCGCGCTCACAGTTGTCAAAAAGCAGACCTATGATAGTTTAAAGTTAAAGACGCTTGACAAGTCTGTATCTTGGCATATGAGAACCAACTCTTAAGGATTTCCTCCTCCTAGGTGTACTCAAGATTCCAAAATGCTAAAAGTGAAATCAAGAAGGAAAAAAAACTTCATAAGTCGAGTACCTTCTGTAACAGGCAGTGAAAAAAGAAAGACAACTGAAAGGATTCTATAGGTTTACACCTTTTTCTTAAAGCAACATACCTTAAGAAAATACCAACATTTGAGAGTAATCTAGAACAGCTTTGTGTGTACTATTTCCCCCAGATTTGTTTCCCTAAGGAAGTACAGAGGCTTTACATTACGGAGCAAGTCGTAAGGATCTAACTGCTAGATGCATCAACGTTCGATTTTGCGAGTCCTTAATTGCGAAGTTTAAGGATTCGCATTTAGGGACTCGCAAAATCAGATGCATGTAGGATTTGCTAAAATATTAGCAATTCCTAAATATTCCTTATCTGCGACTCGCAAAGTGCGATTCGCAAATAAAGAATGACATCTCATTGATTCCTATGGGCCAAGAGGCCCATAGGAATAAATGGGGAGGAATTCTCAATTTGCAATTAGCTAATCGCAATTTGAGAATGCGATTTCAAGGGTGACGGGTGTCCAAAGGAAACCCTGTTGCACCCCTTAAATTGACCTGGACACTGGTATTGCGCACACATGTCCCAAGGACATGTGTGTGTGTAACATACAACTTTGAAAGATTCACTTTAGTGCATTTTACACAGTTCTCGCTATTTACCATGAAGTTTGATTTCACGGTAAATAGCGGCCCCTAGCAGCGAAATCGCTAGCTATTTTACATTCATGCATTGCATTTAAGGAATCTAAATTTGAGATTCCTTAAATGCAATCGCAAATAGCGATTTATGCATTTGGGATTATGCATCCCAAATGCATAAATACCGGTCGCAGAGGGGCCTTTGCGAACGGTATTTCACTTGATGCATCTAGCTGTATGTTCACTAGGTGTTACGTACCATGATACTAACATCTTTGCTGTCGCAATAATTAGGCTTAATTACACATAAAAATCTATTGAACTAAGCACCTGAAGCTTCAAAACCAAGAACATTTGTTAAAAAAGAGATAGGACACGATAAAAACATTTGAGGAATCAGAGGAAAACCAATAGCTTGACAAACCACCAAGGGTAAAACATTCCAAGTATAGGGACCACATAGAAAAAGCAACAATCAACCCTCCCTTCAAACTTGGCAGACAAGACCAATTACCTTTTAAACTGTTGGAGGTGTCTTTTAGAGACAATATCTCAAAAGCAACAAACATTTATTAGCAGCCAGTGAAGGCTTCCGGATAATAAAGAGAAACTTGCACTTCATAAACTCACAGTTACGACTACAAAGAACTTTGTACTCTGCAGATACCTAAGTTGGCATGGTCAAACAGAAACATACAAAGTGCTTGCACAAGCGGGAAGCGAGCTGACCAAAGCCCACTCTGCCAACAAATTACTCTATTCAGGAATAAATTAAAGTATCCAATGCACACATTTTACTTTTTTTTTTAAATACCCACACTAGGCTGCAAGGAATTGGAAAAAAGATTGCACCATAAAAGTTAGTAATGTTTAAGTGATTTCCTTTCCGTCATTTATAAATGAAGACATTTTTACTGAAAGGGCCATGTAAAGCCTGCAATGTAGCAAGTTACGGTTTTCTATTAAAGTAAAAAGAAAGTAACTAGCTCATCAGCTAATCACTTAAATGTTAGATTGGGTATTTACGCTTTGCATATCGGATAGATCAATCCCTTCAGATATCAAAGAACAGGCATGAAACTTGCTGAAAAGCTAACCAGCTAATGGATATGAAAATTAATTTCTCTCGGGACTGCAGAATTTGGCACTGAAGTTGTTGAAAGTAGGCCAAAGGGTGCTGGTAGGGACAGCCTTTGTTCCACTGTGACAGAAGGAAGATGCTGTTGGTGGCAGTGTAATTGCATTACCTCCTTGTAAGTATTCCTCGTCACATGAATAACAAAGTGAGCTTCAGCTCCACACTAGAATCCTCCAAAGCAAAAAGGTTAGCCTCCCATCCCTTCCCAATATGGCCGACCCAGATCACCCTTGACCTCTATAAGAGGCGGGCCGGCCCAACCCTTCAGACTGTTTTTGTTCTGCGCTGCAGATTCTTCAGCACGTGTATCAGGTATGTTGGGCTCTAGTAGGTCCCGGGGCCCTGGGGTGGAGGCCCTGATCGAGCCGGCTCACGCACTGGTTACCCCACCTTCTGGCCCCTGCTATTTCAGGCTGGTAAAGCCTTGTGCTTTATCTCTTCCTTCTCTAAATCTGCAATATAAAAAGGATAGGTTCTTCTGCAGGGCTCTGGAAAGCTGCAGGCAACAAGCTTATAAAAATCTTAAATCTCTAAAAACATATCAAGCTCAGATTAGATTAACTTCTAGAGTAAACTGGTATAATGGCTCCGTTGCTTCTGCAAAGTTATAAAAAGCCACTTGATGACGATTGCAGGCTCTTACAGACAAACCTTTCATAACATTCCCAATGACGAATGTGGAGCTCTTCCTCCACACCACTGAGCTTACAAGCAGTTGTAGCATGCTAGACAACAAAGGTCATCCCACCTAGGACCCTGGATTAGAGGCATATTCTTGCTAGGCAGAGCGAAGGGACATGCAGCTCGCCCATTCTGAGTTTTGAGAAGCACAGATGTCGATTTTTCTCTCTCTGGAGCACACAAAATGCCCCCTTGCCACAGGTTATGATAGAATTCATCAGGCAGCCCTCAAAGTTGGCAGGCTGAACGTCTTCTGCATATGGATGAGAGGGCAACTGGGGTCATCCAAACAGGACTCATCCAAAAGAGACCAGAGTCTGTATACCAGATGAAACAAGCACTATTACAAACAAAGGGTCTGCCCCACTCGCCACTCCTGTGGGGAGGTACCCAGATCAAAGCTCGAGCGAAGAACCTTGTCAACGTCTCCAGATGCTTTAATAGGACCCGGTTAACTGTCATGTGAAAAGAGAAGAACAAGCAAATGACACTTTGTAGCACTCTAAATTGGCCAAAGCAAAATAACTGAGACTAATGCATATTCTTACCCCATGTCTATGATGAAACTGGAAATTGCCTAAACACCTTAAGGAATGGCCTTCTACAAAGGTCTCGAAGTACAAGTAAGAACCATCTTCTGACAGTTAGAGATCCGCAAATTATTCAAACAGAAAGAACTAAAAGTAGTTTGAATCGAAAGAAAGTGAAATGCAAACTACAGCAAACACACATCTTTCCCATAATTGTACACTGGAACGAGGGCAATTACGCTTCCAGGCAATCATAAGCCAATGTGAGAATCACATGAAGTGACAGGCACTACAGGACATCTGGGTGGGAAGGGGTAAACCCTCCTCTTGTAGAGGCAGCACTTACCCACATCTTGATCGTAAGGGTTGGTGTTGAACAGAGGCATATCTTCGCCGGGGCTTTAATTCAATGACAGGCTCCTAAAGTCAAAACCAGTTAAGAATGTCAGTGGACAGTTCGTAATCACTTCTTTAACGGACGTCTTTTGTCCCGTAATTACTGAGAAAAGAGAGCAAATCTTATGGCACATAGGTGCTCACAGCCAATTAAGTAGGAGGAAACATATTCTTATTTGGCCTGTGAAAGTGCGGCGAGCTTGGATTCGTTTCGAAGAACTGTTATCATTCGATTGGCTAAAGAGCTTTTGTCAGCTAGCCTCATTGGTTGTGGTTGGGTGATGTATCGTGGCTTTGGGATGGTTGGTAAACGATTGCAAGTTACTCATTGGCTGTGGGGCCCTGATAGCAAGCTCAATGATGCATGAATTAGCGTCTAAATGTCCCGTCCTGTTGTCCCTAGTCAGACAGGCTTCACTGATTCTAGGATAACGATGCTTCCAGTGTATCTATTTCTCTGCTATTAATTGAGCCGGCATTAGTCAGAACAGTGAAGGCGGTGTGTGAGGAAGGAGCACCAGCACTCTTATAAGGCACTGTTACTGTTATTGGACTCTGCCATGCAGTAGCTTCTAGCGCGCGAAGTACCGCCGAGAGCCACCCGGTCAGTTGCCACATCACGTACGCATGATCTCACGCAACAATTTTTTCTACCGCTGCTCCTCTTGAATTCCACAGTGGTTAGTTCCATTAGAGGCTATATATACCATTAGCTGTGATGCGGCATCACGAGTCAATGACGCCACGTCCCGCCCTGTGTGTCAAACGTAGTTACATCAATGAGTGGAAGGTGCAGATAAGTGTGGCGGCTCTGGAACCTAGGACAGTCCCAAGCAGAAGCAGTCATAATGGTTGCGAGATTTGGAAATGACGTGGGGTACTACTGTACACCTGCACTGAATATGGACTTTGAGCTAGAGAAAGTCTGGCAGTATGCACGAGTCATTAACGGTTATCACGAAAAGGCCTGATCACGAAGCCCCAATAAGCGTGTGAAAGAGGCAATGCTTTAAATGGGAGGAAGAAAGGGGGAGGGGGCTCTGAAACGGGCGTGGCCAATGTAATTAAATGGTGGTAAGTGGGCAGTGGCAGTGTCCCTACCGCTTCTCTGCTATAACGCTCGCCAGTGCGTGGGTGATTGCTACCTGTGCGCTGCGCGCTGTACCGGGCGGGTGATATTTTAAACATTCATTTTTAATATTGCATTTGTCCTGACCTGGCATAGCGGTGTGACAGCGCGCACAAGCCTCACTGCGCTCTTGCTGATCCCACCATCGGTAATCTGCTCGGCTGAGCTTCAATAGCTGGGAGACATTTTACCATCACCTAGCAACGGAGTGCTGGACTCGCACCTCCCTCCCGCCTCGTTCTGACGCCGGTGACTAGAACCGTTCGAGCAGAGGGCGTGGAGGGTCCGAGCCAGCACTTCCGGAAGTTGCCTGCAGCGCTCTAGCTGTTGGGCGCTGGGGGGGATATAAGGCACTGGAGCCTGCTCCCTCGCGTGGTAAGTGGGCAGTGGCAGTGTCCCTACCGCTTCTCTGCTATAGCGCTCGCCAGTGCGTGGGTGATTGTTACCTGTGCGCTGTGCGCTTCACTTTGGTGTGTAACTTTTAATTTTGCTCTTAAATTCCACATTGTCCAGACCTAGCAGTGTTCCTAACGCTTCACTGCAGCGTGTGGGTGATTGCTACCTGTGCGCTGTGCGCTCTACCGGGCGGGTGATATTTTAAACATTCATTTTTAATATTGCATTTGTCCTGACCTGACATAGCGGTGTGACAGCGCGCACAAGCCTCACTGCGCTCTTGCTGATCCCGCCATCGGTAATCTGCTCGGCTGAGCTTCAATAGCTGGGAGACATTTTACCATCACCTAGCAACGGAGTGCTGGACTCGCACCTCCCTCCCGCCTCGTTCTGACGCCGGTGACTAGCACCGTTCGAGCAGAGGGCGTGGAGGGTCCGAGCCAGCACTTCCGGAAGCTGCCTGCAGCGCTCTAGCTGTTGGGCGCTGGGGGGGATATAAGGCACTGGAGCCTGCTCCCTCGCGTGGTAAGTGGGCAGTGGCAGTGTCCCTGCCGCTTCTCTGCTATAGCGCTCGCCAGTGCGTGGGTGATTGTTACCTGTGCGCTGTGCGCTTCACTTTGGTGTGTAACTTTTAATTTTGCTCTTAAATTCCACATTGTCCAGACCTAGCAGTGTTCCTAACGCTTCACTGCAGCGTGTGGGTGATTGCTACCTGTGCGCTGTGCGCTCTACCGGGCGGGTGATATTTTAAACATTCATTTTTAATATTGCATTTGTCCTGACCTGACATAGCGGTGTGACAGCGCGCACAAGCCTCACTGCGCTCTTGCTGATCCCGCCATCGGTAATCTGCTCGGCTGAGCTTCAATAGCTGGGAGACATTTTACCATCACCTAGCAACGGAGTGCTGGACTCGCACCTCCCTCCCGCCTCGTTCTGACGCCGGTGACTAGCACCGTTCGAGCAGAGGGCGTGGAGGGTCCGAGCCAGCACTTCCGGAAGCTGCCTGCAGCGCTCTAGCTGTTGGGCGCTGGGGGGGATATAAGGCGGATGTGTTGCAGGCAGCGCAGCGGACGAGCGCAGCGGGCGCGACGAAGGCGCGACGAAGGCGCGCCGGAGTTGCGCCTGAGTTAAGCCCGTCTGCGCCCGTCCGCGGGCGATTGCGGCCCAGGGCCAGAACCCCTGGTCCTCCTGCAGCACATATTCGCTGGAGCCGAGAGGAACTACTTCTCCGCCATGGTCATCTGGCACCTTGCTTACATGGCATGGAGGCGGACAAGAGCGTGGACTGCAACCACTGCGGTTTCACCTTCCGCTTAGGGCAAACCAAAACTAGGGCCCACCATCCTTTGATGTGTGGTCTGTTGAATGTCCGCTCCTTGCGAAAGCACCGTCTCGACATTCATGATCTCCTTGCTGGAAAGCGATGGGACCTACTCTTCCTCACAGAGACATGGCTGGACTCGGATTCCACGCCAGAAATTCTTGAGGCCATCCCGGAAGGCTACTGTCTTCAAAGATTAGACAGACTTAGAGGGAGAGGTGGAGGTATCGCCATAGTGGCGAAACAGGAATACCAGTGCCAGCTGGAACGCACTCCTATTGAAGGTAGTGAAGCAGGTGCCTTTTCCATTTCACTGAATGGCAAATCCACCTTAAAAGGCCTCCTGATTTACCGCCCACCGGGCTCCCCCACAGCTTTCATTGAGAAACTAGTGGAAGCAGTTACCGAAGCCGCTCTGAGCACTGATAGGTATCTAGTCTTAGGTGATTTGAACCTACATCTGGATACCCTAACAGATAAGGCAGTTAACGATCTCTGTCTCACAATGGCTAATTTACAATTCGAGCAGAAGGTGCAGCATCCCACCCATAATTTGGGTCATCTTCTGGACCCAATCTTTGCAAATTGGAGTCCAGTGGAAGCATGCGCACCGGTCCCCATCCCTTGGACAGACCACCACCTTATTCCCTTTACTATAGAGAGTCAAGAACCTGCTCCGGCTGACCCTCCAGTCGATAAACACCCTAGGCGGAGATGGGCAGCATTCTCCCAATCCGCATTCAATCTGGCTTTAACTGCCAAAGGTCATCCAGGCGGAATAGGTGTGGTAGACATCAACTCCAACCTAGACCTACGTATTACAGAGGCCTTGGATCTGGTTGCCCCACTTGGTGCGGCCAAACTGGGGGGCCGAGCAAAAAGATCTGCTCTCTGGTTCAATGCTGATATGCAAGTGGCAAAAGCAGCGTGCAAAAAGGCGGAAAGACAATGGAGAGTAGCATATTCCGCCTCCGCTAAAGCAGAGTACACTAACTATAGGCGTAGCTACCATAAACTGCTACGGAAAGGCAAAACAGCGTACTTCTGTGCTAGGATTGAGGGAGCTGAGCAGTCCACCAAGGAGCTCTTTTCAATCTACAAGTCCATCACCATAGGCAAATCTCCTGCATGCCCCTCGAAACTCTGCACGGTGGAGGGATGTGACCGTGTTGCAGAGTTTTTCACTAACAAGGTCACCCACCTCTATAACTCTTTTCCTCGGCAGACACTAAACGCTCCCACATGGGGGAAGGGTGTCAAAGAGATGGGAGTACGACAGCTTACCTCTTTTTGCACCCCGCCCACAGAAGAGCTAATCCGCATCTGCGGGTCAATTAAATCTGGCTCTCCTAGAGACCCGACGACCCCAAGTCGACTTAAGGGTAGTTTGCAGGTGCTTGAACCTTACGTTCGCAATCTACTCGATTCCTCTTTTCTGTCCCAGAGTGTCCCCAAGGCTTGGAAGCGGGCAGTTGTACTCCCCCTGCAAAAAAAGGCCAATGTGAATTTTGAGAAATTCGACAATCTCCGCCCCATCTCTCTTCTGCCTTATATGGCTAAAATAGCGGAGAAAATTGCTAACACTCAATTGATGCAGTTCGTGGAGGAGGCATCGCTACTCCACGACTCGCAATTTGGCTTCCGTCCCCGCCACTCAACGGAATCTGCGCTTCTTGCGGCGGTGGAGGCACTCCGACAGGGTGTGGATGAGGGCCAGACTATGGCGCTGATCCTACTCGACTTAAGTGCAGCATTCGACACTGTAGCACATACCATCTTGCTACAGTGTCTGAGTGAAGGTGGGGTCACAGGCGCTGCGCTTGGCTGGATCAGGTCCTTCCTGTCTGACAGGTGCTTCCAAGTCAGGATGGGAGAATGCTATTCGAGGGAGATCGAGTTGGGCCAGGGCGTACCACAGGGTTCGTCCCTGAGCCCGACCTTATTCAACATCTACGTCTCCCCTTTAGCAGCCATCGCGGAGGGCCACGGCCTCCACCTGGTGTCTTATGCCGACGACACGCAGTTGGTCGTCTCCCTGTCTCGTTCCCCCGGCCTTGCGGCGGACATCTTCAGGAACTGCATGCAAGATCTTGCAGCCTGGATGTCCGCACACTGTTTAAAATTGAACGGTAGCAAGACCGAGGTGATCGTGGTGGGGGGCGGGCCTTCTGCGTGGTCGCCTGCATGGTGGCCACCCTGCTTGGGTGAGGCCCCCACTCCCAGTCTGGAGGCCAAGAATCTTGGCATGTGGCTTGACAAAGACCTTGCCTTTAGCCCGCAGGTTGGCCGGGTGACAGGGGTGTGTTTCGGTGTCCTGAGAACTCTGAGGAAGGTGTTAGATCTGCTTCCCATTTCGGCTCGTAGGACGCTGGTGCACGCACTGGTCACCTCGCGCTTAGACTACGGGAACCTGCTCTATCTGGGGGCCTCAGGCAAGGTCATGGGTCGCCTCCAGGTGCTCCAAAATGCCGCAGCACGGCTCGTGCTTAGACTCCCGAGAAGGTCACCTTCTAAACCCGCTCTCCAAGCTCTCCATTGGCTCCCGATGGAGAAGAGAGTTGAGTTTAAGGCCCTCTCAACGTGCCATCGCATTCTGAGCGGCAAAGCCCCTGTGCCGCTCCAGAGTTTGGTGTCCCACTATGAGCCTACCCGCAGTTTACGGTCCTCACAGACGGGACTGCTGGTGGTGCCCAGAGTTAGGAAGGCACGGATGGGGGGGAGATCTTTCAGATACCTGGCTCCCAAATGTTGGAATGTCTTGCCCCCTGACCTGCGTCTTGAGCCATCAGAGGCCCTGTTTAGAAAAAAATTTAAAACTCACCTTTTTAGCAGGTAACTCCTGGGGGAGGGGGGGATGGCAACCGCTCACTTCCCATAGCGCGGGGACACGCCCTCGGGCGTCACCAGGCGCTTTATAAATGTCCAAATAAATAAATAAATTAAGGGCGTGGCTTAAAACACGTAAACTAAACATCTGTGTTTAGCATAGTCTGCCGCCGGATTTGTATTTTCTGTCATTGCATTCATATATATGTTACAACAGGTAACATCATACCTGCAAGAAGTCAGGACCATTGGCTTTGTCTATTGTTGTTAGTTGCATAAGATAAATAAGCAGCAACTATGGCTTGTATTTAATATAGAAAAAGCTTCTGATAGAGCGCGCGATGTAAAGAAGTTAGCAGTCCAGTAGCTGGGGTGGGCGGAGCTAGGTGGGCAGAGGGGAAGAGGTGGGGACAGGACAGGAAAGGGCAGTTAGAGTAGGGACGGGGAACTGAGTAGACGCAGATAATAAAGGGGTTGAATAGATACCACCGCGTCTGTGTATTATTTGTAGTAGGACACTACAGCTGGCGACGAGGGTGGGATCCAGAAGCTAACCCACCTGAGTGAACCCCGTCCCGCAGTGTGGAGCGTTCAGAGCTCCGCTGTGACTGTGACCCGCGGTGCCCCAAGTGAGGCCACCCAGAGCGACCTGGCAGACCCTGGAAGCGGGAAGAGCCGAGAAAAGAAGAAAGCGCCAAGTGAAAGCGCCGAAGCGCCAGAAGACGAAGCGCCGAGTGAAAGCGCCAGAACACCAGAGGAGAGAGAGCCGGTTGCGCTGGACGCGAGAGTCCCATGGGCGCGAAGACCTAACAAGGACGTGAGTGAAGATCGGGAGCCCACTCCGATATTGCCCCATCACCTCCTGAAGCTCCGTGGTTGTGGAGTGTGGCGCGCTGCGAGTAAACGCAGTGAAAAGTGCAGCTAGCGCGATCGCGCGCCAAGAAAGTATTCAAATCTCACCCTGAGCGTGAGTCCTGGAGGAGACGGAGGACGTGACGTCGGGAGCTCACCCCGGTCGCGCCTGTGCCCTTCGCTGTGGTGGTGGATGCGGCGACAGCCTTTGTGCCCTGGAAGGAGTCCCCTCACCCGGTGAGTGCGGTGAATGGAACCGAGTGAATGAGGCAGAGAGAGATAGAGAGCCAAGCCTCGTGTGAACCGAGGCTCCACAGCGGTGGCCATCTTTAAGTCAGGCAAGCCAAAAGGACACCCCTGTGAAAATCGGGAGCGGCCATCTTTGAGTCAGGCAAGCAGTGTCTGGAGACGAGCACTGATAAAAGACACACAAACAAGCAGTGGCAAAGGCAAGAGATACACAAAACAAGCATTGGCGGTGAAGCCAGCTAATATAACGAAGCAAACAAGCATTGACAGCCACAATAGGACAATTCGTGGAAACGCACATCAGTTGATAAAACAAAAGCGGATACAAGCACTGGGAACCTTACCGCCAAGATGTCTAATCCTCCCGCGCAAAAGGAAATAAAGGGAGGCACACACTTACGAGCACCTGAGCCACTAACAGTCACAACAGGAAGCAGCATGGGACTAAAATGGCAAGAATGGCTAGAGGACTTCGAGGACTATATTGAAGGGTCCAAAATTGAACCAGACAAAGACAAGATCATAGCCCTTCGCAATCTAGGGGGGCGTGAAATAAGCAAGATCGTACGAGAGATCCCAGCCACAGATGGTGACACCTATGATAAAGTAAGAACCGTTCTAAATAACCGTTTTCTGCATAAGAGAAACGTCGACTATGAGAGACACAAGTTCCACCAGCAGCGCCAGGGAAAGGAAGAACCACTGAGCTCCTTCATACATCGACTGCGGCGGCAGTCCCAACACTGTGACTTTACCAACTTCTCGCCGGATGCAGCCATCAAATCTCAAATAATCACTGGGTGTCACTCGGAATCGCTGAGACGGCGACTACTAAGAAAACCACAGGAACTAGCAGAGATCGAAGAGAACTCCCGACTGTACGACCAAGCTGAGGAAAACGCGGCGGAAATTGAAACAGGACCCAGTACCAGCCGTGAACACGCCAACCGTGTCACTGAAAGACGGCAGGGACGACAGGATCGGCGCGACAGTGGAAGACGTCACCCGCGAGACAGATCGCGGCGCTCCAAGTACTCGCCCAGGCGACGCCCGGACTACAGGAGGAAAGTATCCGAAAGGAGAGATCGCCGACCTGAACGCACGAGGCGATGTTTCAGGTGTAGATACGACTACCCTCACATCGACTCCTGCCCTGCCATGGGCCAACGGTGCAGAAAATGTGGACGGTCCAACCACTTTGAGGCCATGTGTGGGGATTACCACAAAGAAAAACGCAACGACAGTGACAGACAGGATGGGTCGCAGCGGCCCTCACGATCGGAGGCCAAGCGTCATCACATCAGAGCGGTTCAAGAAGAGCCTCCTAGATCTCCCACGTCCTCACACTCCAGCCACGACTCTCGACGCTCCAGGTGGGACCGTCGTTCTCCGTCAAGAGACTCCAGATCGTCCTCATCCAGGCATTCGTCATACACCACCGAATATGTCAACTTTGCTGATCATGATCAGTTCAAACGTTATCCACGCCTCAACATCAAAGTGGGCAACCACGCCGCCAAGTTCATGATGGACAGCGGAGCATCGCTCAACTACATATCAGTTGCCGAACATGACCGAATGGACCCCAAACCACGTTTGCATTTTGCGCCCGTCCGCGTCTACACCTGGATGGCGAAGAAACCTCTCCAATGTTTGGGCAAGTTTGACACCACCCTCACGCATGGCAAGCTCTCCATCCCAGCAGTTATCCATGTCATTAAAGGACCTGAGGCTGACTGTCTGCTGAGCCTCCCCACGGCTGAACGTCTTCAGTTGGTGCACATCCTCTTCAACGTCCATGACATTTCGGACTGCGCTGGAAAATTCCCTTCCCTCTTCCGAGGTTTGGGAAAACTGAAAGGCCGTCAAATCCATCTGCATATCAACGAGCAAATCAAACCAGTGGCTCAACACCCGCGAAGAGTGCCATTTCACTTGCAATCCGCGGTTGAATGTGAACTGCAGGAACTTTTGGACGCCGACATCATTGAGCGCACTGCGGGCCCCACTCCCTGGGTGTCCCCGGTGGTTATCGTCCCCAAGAAAGGGTCCCAAAACAAAGTCCGTCTCTGTGTGGACATGCGTCTGCCGAACACGGCCATTGAGAGGGAGAGACACCCAGGCCCACTCCTGAGCGACATGATCACGGCGCTCAACGGGGCAACCGTGTTCTCTAAACTAGACCTGAACAAGGGCTACCATCAGCTCGAGCTGGACGACAGCTCTCGCCCCATCACGACGTTTGCCACCCATCTTGGTCTATTCCGCTACAAACGTCTCAGTTTTGGCGTTTCATCAGCCGCCGAGATCTTCCAGGAGGCCATACGTCTCGTCATCCACCACATCCCTAACGCCCTTAATTACAGCGATGATATCTTGGTCTACGGTTCGGACACGCAGGAGCATGACACCGCCCTCGATCGTGTCTGCCTCGCTCTGATGGAAGCTGGGTTAACCCTCAACAAGGACAAATGTGAATTTCATCAGTCGACCCTGAAATTCTTCGGACACATCTTCTCAGCGAGTGGCATGAAACCTGACCCGGACAAAATCGCCACGCTCAACAACACCAAGAGTCCGGCGGACATCAACGACCTGCGCTCCTTTCTTGGGATGGCAAGCTACTGCGCCCGCTACATTCGTGATTACGCCACCGTAAGTCACCCACTGAGGCTCCTCACGAAAGCTGGCGCGCAATTTGTGTGGACCCCGGAATGTGAGCGTGCCTTCAAGGACATCAAACGCGCCGTGGAATCAGCCAAGTGCCTCTCCTATTTCAATCCCAAGAGGAAAACGGAAATCACTGTGGACGCAAGCCCCGTGGGCTTAGGGGCCATCCTGGCACAGTACGACCATGAGTCGGATCAGAGGAGGATCATCGCCTATGCCAGTCGGAGCCTAACAGACCCTGAGAAACGATACTCCCAACCGGAGAAGGAGAGCCTGGCCGTCGTGTGGGCGTGCGAACACTTCCACATCTTCATATACGGGAAACACTTCACACTCCTAACCGACCATCAGGCACTTGTCACGATCTATGGGAATCCCAAGTGCAAGATGCCCCCCAGGATCGAAAGATGGGGCTTGCGGCTGCAAGAGTACACGTTCTCGATCATTCACAAACCGGGGAAGGATGAGAATCCAGCTGACTATATGTCTCGCCACCCCCGAGACTCATCAGAGACTGCGCCCTCCATTGCGGAAGAATACATTCACTTTGTGGCTAATCATGCTCGTCCACCAGCCATCCCCATGCACGCCATTCGGGAAGCGACCAATCAAGACAACATCCTACAAGCAGTAATAAAGCGTACCCGAACCAACAGATGGAGATACCACCCGCAGGAGGAAGAGGAAAGCCCTGCTGTCAAGAAAGAACTCCAAGCCTTCCGACATGTCTCCGACGAACTCTCTGTAACCGGTGACGACCTCCTCCTCAGAGATCACAGACTAGTTATACCAGCGACACTGAGACAAGGAGTAATCGACTTGGCCCACGAAGGCCATCGAGGAGTCGTCTCCACCAAAAGAGCACTGAGAGAACGTGTCTGGTTCCCAGCCCTCGACCAGATGGTTGAGGACACGTTGAAAGACTGCCACCCATGTCAACTGACCAGCCACAGTAATCCACCTGCACCTCTACAGATGACCCCATTACCTGATGGGGTATGGCAAGAAGTTGCCATGGACTTTTATGGCCCCCTGCAATCCGGGAAGTATGTAGTCGTCATCCTGGATGAATACTCCAGGTTCCCAGTGGCCCAGTTCATATCATCCACCAGTGCCGCCTACACCCTCAAGGTACTTGAAGAAGTCTTCGCGACTTGGGGTGTCCCCAGGGTCATCAAGACGGACAACGGGCCCCCATTCAATAGTCATGAATTCAGCGACTTCGCGAAACACATGGACTTTCAACACCGCAAAGTCACGCCACTCTGGCCCCAGGCCAACGGCACTGTGGAAAGATTCATGTCCACCATTAAGAGAACATTCCAGCAAGCCACGGCCGAGAAGAAAGATCTTCAGTCAGCACTGAACGAGGTCCTTAGTGCCTACAGGACCACTCCCCACTCCACAACGGGCCAATGCCCTGCGACTCTCATGCTCGGGAGGACAATGAGGAATCGGATCCTCACATGGGACGGAGCACTGAGAAAGCCTCCGTCGGATCAACAACACAGAGAAATGGCCATAACGGATCGGCACCGCAAAGACAAAATGAAAGAGTATGCGGACCACAAGCGAAGAGCCCGGTCCCCCTCCCTGAAGGAAGGCGACAGAGTTGTTGTCAGACAGGAACAACGCCAAAAGACTGATTGTCGTTTCAAGGATGAGCCCCTAACAATTACCCAACAAAAGGGCACCATGGTGACAGCAGAATCAGAGACACGAAGAGTCACCCGCAACGCTTCTCATTTCAAGAAGTGCTCTCCTGAAGTCCATGAAAGTACACCTGTGGTCCCCACACCTGAAAGCCGGGACAACCCTGAGTCTGTCGCACCCGACACCGGACTTTCACCTGTAAAAGAACCCTCACCTGAAGGTGTCGTGTCCACACCAGCGAGACCCCGCCGTCACGTGCGGCCTCCCAAGAGGCTGATTGCAGAGATGGACTAATCTCTATTTCATTTGTTACTTTATTAAGAAAGGGGGAGATGTAAAGAAGTTAGCAGTCCAGTAGCTGGGGTGGGCGGAGCTAGGTGGGCAGAGGGGAAGAGGTGGGGACAGGACAGGAAAGGGCAGTTAGAGTAGGGACGGGGAACTGAGTAGACGCAGATAATAAAGGGGTTGAATAGATACCACCGCGTCTGTGTATTATTTGTAGTAGGACACTACACGCAGGTCACCCGACTCACAATTTTACCATATACGCATCGGGCCCATAAATCCAATTCACCATATTTATTATTCGGGTAACCTTACACTCTACTACCAGTAACCCTGTTCCTTCCTATTTATTTCCAATGTACCCGACTTACCAATCCACTGTCACGGGTACCTATGATCACAATGGATCAGGGAGCTAGCTGTAAAAGAAAGGCAGACACAAAATACCAATACCGTTTATTCTTTGCACTCATGTAATAACCACAAACTCGGGAAGTTTTAAAACCTTTATCTAGAATTCGTCAGTCTCAGAAAGCATGAGGTTTACAGCAAGTAGACTGTCAATAACTAAGATTATAAAAAACACATATCCATATAGGAAGTAGATGAGACCAACCATTTATAAGTCTAAAGGGAAGGTAAGAACAGGGAACACACTAATATATGTTTCAGAACTTAGACTCAGTATGATGTCTAAAAGACGGGGAAAATAAGGAACATACTAGAATTTCACAGTGAAGTATTTCCCCTTGAAGAGGAACTATAGATAAGGTAAGAATGGACCATACTAATAAGACAGTGTAATTACTTGAGTCGACTAAGGATGGATAAAGAAAAGGAACATCTATATTGTATGAACAGTATGTATAACAGTACTTATAGGATGGGGAAGAAATTGGAACATGCTAGTATAACAACTACAATGTAGGAATTTATCATTTGTCAGCAAAGGGAAGGTAAGGAAAAAAGAATAAAAAGCAAGTACGAAATGTATTCAAAGCAAGGAAATGGAGAATGCAAAATGGGTTCCCTCAGATTTATATTTACCTAGAACGGTGTGGAGACCAACCCTGGCCACGGGTCAGTCAAGGACAGGAGAAACCCCAAGGAAAGTAGACGCCAGTAGGCCAGCAGGTGCAGAATGGACACCCCAGGACAGGACAGGAAAACCAGATTAGGATCAGGACAGGACCACCAAGGTAAGACCAGCACCCGCAGTTCGGAAGCAACGCCTGCGCTCCACCCTCTCTGCAGCTAACAGTCAAAACCCCGATTGGGTTATCGAATTCCCCAGCAAAGTGCTCCGCCAGCACTTAAGGTTTCCCAAAACCCCGCTTGGGTCTATGGAAATTACGGACAGAGTGCTCCGCAGCTCTCTGTATCAGTCACCTATTGAGTGCGTTGGGTCAGTGACAGGTCAGCTATTCAGACAAGTCGGACAATTTCTCTAGCTAAACCTAGGCTAGTTATACTGTTTTCGGGTCAGTGTACCACCCCCCAAATGTTGCAAGTGTAAGAATCCCCAATATCGATTGGTCCTCAAGTAGGACAGGTCAACACACCAACCAGGATTTGATTTTTTAAGTCCCAATTTACATCTTTTTGGGACCTCCAATTGAATTTGGGGTTCCCATGACATATTCTACAAAATACAATGGAGAATACAAAGACTATATACAATTGGGTCAACTGCAGGACAGTTCATTCAGCTTCTTCTACTAGGCGAAGGTGCATCTTCCCAGGGGCATCTTGGCGGGGACCTCTGGGTTGGCGCACGTTCAATGTCACAGAGTTCATCCTCTGGCGGAAAACTGTCATGCGCAGAAAGGCTGTTCAATATGGAGTATTCCCATCCCTCATGCCCAAGGATTACGATACATGAAAAGTAAAGGAAAACAATTTAGAACACAGAAATAAATGAATACACTGTATACCAGGAATCCCTATATGACTCCCCTTACTTTATACTATCTATAGCATTAAGATTAGTGCAAAACGAACAGCAGTGCAAAAAGCTGCAGTGCAAGTTTGGGCATGTGAGAACACAAAGCGGCCATTTTATAGCTAGTGCGCAAGCGCAAAGATTTCCCACCAGAACTGCGAGTACATCACGTCACGTGAGTGTGACCAACGCATGCGCAGAAGAAATTCCCGCTAAGCAGCTGCCATTTCAGTGGCAAGCGTATTACGGTTAGTAAACACATATGCAAGCTTCTCTGGGACACCCCAAATGTCAGAATAAATGGGAAATTAGTAAGACAAACAGATTGATTTAGTTCATTAAAGTTATTCGAGGTTCTTGAATACAAGCAAGTCGCTTTACGTGCGAATCCTTGCTCCATCACTTCCACTTAAAGCCCTGGTGACATCACGAGGATGTTACTGCTCCTGAGTTTTCAAAAGAGAAGGGAAATCCAGAGAGAAAATTACTCTTTAACCCCTAAGTCCGCCCATCGGCCGTCGCGAGCACTACCTCGGTTGTGCTGCACACGCCCGTTGGCAGGCGCGGCCCCACTCGCGCAATCGCCTGCAATGCGGCAAAATTGCTGACGCGGTAAACGCGTTAAAGGATCAAAAAATTCTAGCTGTCGGGTCTAAAATTTTTAATTCTATTAAGACACTGAGGCAAGGATTAGGCTTCTATTTCTTTACTGGAATAATAACAGCAGCCAATAAAACTTTAACCAGCATAACCCGGAAGGACAGCCCATCCATATTATGCACCAATCACAAAACCCCCACTGGTATAAATGTCTCAAACACAATACTGCTTCCTCTTTCTTTGCGAAAACCCTCAAACATAGTCTTTAAACTTGACCGTTGGACCTTGAACCTCGCAGATTCCTTCATCGACCTGAACCAGAACATTAACCGCAGGAACATTTTCTCTTGATCCAGTTAGGATAAACAAAATTCTAGCTAACACAACAAGATTTTTCAATTCTATTAAGGACAAAGAGGTGAGGATTATGCTTCTCTTAACTTTACTTACATTCACAGTGGCCAATAAACTTTACATTTGCATAATCCCGGAAGGATAACCCCCTCCACTGTATGCACCAATCACCTATGAGTCCTATACATAATAGTCCTTGCATGACCTTCCTCTTTCTTTGCAAAAAACCATTAACGTCAGCCTGAAACTCGACTGTTGAACTGGAGCGGCGCCGACATCGCCTCCAACTGTAACATGACCTTAACCATGGGATTCTTCACAAGACTCCCAATGAGTTCTATCCTGATCGTTCAGGGTTGCTTGCCTTGATCTCCTGCAAAGAGAATAGTAGTCATAATATGCCATTCATAATCCATATATCTTCCATAATAATGATGTTATTTAATAGATGTAACCTTTATATTTCCAATATCAAAACGGGTGGGAAGAAAAACCAAATCATTATAATTGACAGTACATGAAAACTTCACCAATCTTGCAATGACCAATCTATCACATATTATACTATCATCATATTATTTGGGTGGGATAATCCGCGCCTCCGTGTCCTTAAGAGAATTGCAAATTCTTGTTGCGTCAGCTAGAATTTTTTTTATTCTATGTCAGTCCACGGACGCTCAGATTATGCTAGTTTAAAGTTGTTCCACCACCGTCGAGGCCACATCAATAATCGGTTTATGATAAAATGTCTTAAACGTTGAATCAAAGGACAAGTCTGCCACAGTCATAATATCTTGTAAGCGGGAGCCTGTATAAAAGGCCTTTGAAGCCTTCGCTCCTCTAACAGAATGTGCTCCAAACATTGCGGTATCAACACCTGCCTGCCTTAATAACCAAGTAACCCACCTGGCTAAAGTCGCTGCAGTGACTGGGCAGAGAGGTCTCTGTAATGAAATCAACAATTGCCCTGCAACATCATTCCTGAACTCTAGTACAATCCTCATAACATTTTAAACATTGTACCACACATAACTTGCTATGATGAGGAAAAGCATCTGGAATGTGTCTTTGTCCTCCTTGAAATAGTGAAAGAGACTCCTGAAGGAGTAAATACTCCACCTGCTATATCCAAAGCTCGTACATCTGAGACACCTGCTGCAGGATAAAAGACATAATAACACCGTAAGTTTTGCCGACAATTGCTTACACGATAATCCCTCATTAGCTGGCCAAGTCTTAAGGAAACGTAATACTACATTAACGTCCCACAAAGCAGAATACTTGGTTTTCGGAGGGTTAACCAAACTGATGCCCCTCACCACTTTACACACCAGGGGATGTCCCCCCACCAGTTTACCATCCACATGTGGATGTCCAGCTGAAATTGCTGAACAAAAATTGTTAAATGTCCGATACGCCATGCCTGAATTCGCCAGTTCCGAAAGAAAATGAACTATCAGATGGATACCCGATCCCAAGGGATCTCCTTCTCGTTCAGCACACTAACTAGCCCATCTGCGCCAAGCTGATTCATATCGTTTGTGCGTAGCGTTTGCCCAAGATTGCGATAGGAAGAACAGAGTCTCTTGTGAAACTCCAGGCACTTGCCATCGTCGCCTGAAAGTCTCCACGCCATGAGTGACAATTGGCCTTGCATTACCAACGGATGAGGTAGGCCCAGAGGGTCCTCCAGAATCTCTGGAAACTATTGTAGCTGCACTGGAAGTGCACATGATAAGGTTAGAGCCAACAGAAACCACGCTTGCACTTTCCAGCATGGTGAGACTAGTATCACCTCCGCCTTCTGCCGACAGATCTGTGCCAATACCCTCGGAATCATGGCGAAAAGTGGAAAAGCATATAACATGCCCATAGTCCAAGCTGATCGCCAGAGGATCTGGAAGAGGATCTTGCATTGCTCGCTTTGCTTATTTAAATTATATTGCCTGATTGTGCCGGTGCCACTGGCCATAGCATAGCGATATTAGAGACTGTGCCCCAATCTCGTCCAGTTTCGCTTTTGTTTTTGCTGCCATCTTGTTGTTGTGCCTCCTAGCCCATCTCTCCACCCCGCTCCCGCCTCCCAGCTGCTCCTCCCTCCCACTGAAAGTTAAGGATCGTCCCGTGTGTCTAAGCGCTGTGACTGTCCTGACTTGCTCAGAAGCGGTCGCTCCTCACGCTCCCTGGCCATCTGGGTATCTGGTATCGTAGCGCTATTCTGATCACTGCCGCTTAGAATTATCTGTGCATTGCTCGCATTGACGATATAATAGCGCCATACTGCTCACTGCCGCTTTTATTAATTGTGCTTTACTCTCATTGACTGCATTGTAGCGCTATACTATTCACTGCTGCTTTTAACTATTTGCATTGCTCGCTTTGCTTATTTAAATTATATGTGCCTGATTGTGCCGGTGCCACTGGCCATAGCATAGCGATATTAGAGACTGTGCCACAATCTCGTCCAGTTTCGCTTTTGTTTTTGCTGCTATCTTGTTGTTGTGCCTCCTAGCCCATCTCTCCACCCTGCTCCTGCCTCCCAGCTGCTCCTCCCTCGCTCCGCCCCTCCACCATCCACTTATGTCAGAGCAACACACGCGCAGCGGATGCGCCCCATGCGCGCCGAAGGCGCGCCAAAGGTAAGCCCGTCTACGCCCCTCCGCGCCTGGACCGCGCCCAGCGCCAGACCCCCTGGCCCCTGCAAAGTCCACTCCACCCGCATAACAAATGACTCCGCATCCCTCTCTGCACTCAACTCCGGCCGTCTCCCAGACTGGTACCTAGCCGCCCCAGGACACACCCATGGACCCTTCATCTGCCACTCCTGCAAGTTCGACTGTATCAGGACCCACACTAAATCCACAAACACCAAACAGAGCTCCGACACTAACCACCTGAAGTGCATCCTGCTCAACACCCGATCTGTCCACAAACACGCCACTGAACTTTGGAACCTACTAGACACCAATACGCCGGACATCGCCTTTCTTACAGAAACTTGGATGAACGCCTCATCAGCGCCCGACATCGCCATAGCCATCCCGGACGGCTACAAGATCATTCGAAAAGACCGCATCAACCAAACAGGAGGAGGCATAGCCATCGTTCATAAGAACACCATCCGCATCACAACCAGCTCCGTCGACAACCTCACAGCAGCCGAACACCTTCACTTCCAGATTCATACCGACCCTAATACCACACTCAGAGGCACCCTCATCTACAGACCACCTGGACCCCGCACACAATTCAGCGAAGACATCACCGATTTCATCAGCCCACACGCCCTCCCCTCCGAGGACTACATTCTACTAGGGGACCTCAACTTCCACCTGGAAAAGAACGACAACAACACCACCACCTTTCTGGACAACCTCGCCAATCTCGGACTCAAACAACTGGTAAACACCCCTACCCACCACGCCGGTCACACGCTCTACCCAATCTTCTCCTCCAGCAAGCACATCTTCTTCAATCACACCACAGAACTCCATTGGACGGACCACTGCTGCGTCCATTTCAACTACAGTAAGACTACGACCCACCACCACCCACAACAAATTCCCCGTAGAAACTGGAACAAAATTACCACTGACCAGCTCACCACATCGCTTTACCAAAACCCTCCCGCCAAATCACTAGACCCAAATATAGCAGCCATCAACCTCACACAATGGATCACACACAGCGCCAACGAATTAGCACCCTTGAAAAACTATCAAAACAAGCCAGGCATCAAAAAAGCCCCTTGGTTCAATGACGAACTTAAGATCTCCAGAAAGATCTGCCGCACCTTTGAGAAAGCCTGGCGAAAGAACCCAACCACAGACAACATGACCGCCCTCAAGAACGCCACCCGCAGATCCGATCCACCAAGAAATCGGCATTCAAGGATCGACTCGACAACAACGCCCACAACAGCAAGGAACTCATCAACATCGTCAAAGAATTTACCAACCCCAGCGCCGGCACCAACGACATCACTCCCTCTCAAGACCTCTGCGACTCTCTAGCCTCATTCTTCCACAGCAAAATCGCAGACATACATAACAGCTTTGGCGACCAGACCACCCCCCTCACCTCCACCGAACTGAAGCCCCCCACCACCACCCTTAACGCCTGAGACCCAATCAGCACAGAAGACCCCATCCGCTTGATGAACTCCATCCACTCCGGATCACCAACCGACCCATGCCCCCACCACATCTTCAACAAGGCCGACTCCATCATCGCACCCCTTCTCCGGGATATCATCAACGGCTCCCTCAACACCGCTATCTTCCCAGAAAGCTGGAAACATGCCGGACTCAGTGCTCTACTGAAGAAACCCACAGCAGACCCGACGGAACTTAAAAACTACCGCCCCATCTCGCTCCTCCCTTTCCCTGCCACGGTCATAGAAAAGACCGTCAACAATCAGCTCGCCGCTTTCCTCGAGTCGAACGGCTCCTTCGACCCATCACAGTTCGGGTTCCGAGCCAAACACAGCACCGAAACCGCCCTCATCGCAGCCACAGATGACATCAGAACACTACTTGACAATGGAGAAACAGCTGCCCTCATCCTACTGGACCTCTCCGCAGCGTTCGACACGGTCTGTCACAGCACCCTCATAAAACGCCTCAGAAACGTCGGAATACAAGGAAAAGCATTAGACTGGATCATCTCTTTCCTCACCGGGAGAACTCAGAGGGTCCGCCTCCCCCCCTTTCAGATCAGAGGCCACTGAAGTCATTTGCGGCGTACCACAAGGATCATCGCTCAGCCCCACTCTCTTCAACGTCTACATGAGCCCCCTCGCATCCATCGCGCGCCAACACAACCTCAACATCATCTCCTACGCTGATGACACACAGCTTATCCTCTCCCTCACCAAAGACCCAAACATCGCCAAAACCAACCTACACGAAGGGATGAAAGACGTAGCCGAGTGGATGAAGAACAGCCGTCTAAAACTAAATTCAGACACAACGGAAGTCCTCATCTTAGGATCATCCCCCTCTTCCTGGGATGACTCATGGTGGCCTCCGGCCCTGGGCAGCGCACCCAAACCCACGGACCACGCACGCATCCTGGGCTTCATCCTGGACTCCTCCCTCTCGATGACCAAACAAGTCAACGCCGTCTCATCATCATGCTTTAACATCCTACGTATGCTCAAAAAGATCTTCCGTTGGATCCCCACGGAAACAAGAAAGACGGTCACCCATGCTCTAGTCACAAGCCGACTGGACTACGGAAACACCCTCTATGCCGGAACTACAGCCAAACTACAGAAAAAACTCCAACGAATTCAGAACGCCTCCGCCAGACTCATCCTCGACATCCCCCGCCACAATCACATATCCGGTCACCTAAAAGACCTCCACTGGCTACCCGTCAACAAGAGAATAACGTTCCGTCTCCTCACCCACGCACACAAAGCCCTCTACGACCTAGGACCCAAATACCTCAACACGCGCCTGACCTTCTACTCCCCCACTGCCAACTACGATCGTCCAATCAAGCCCTCGCCGCAATTCCACGCATCCAAAGATCCACCATGGGAGGAAGATCTTTCTCCTATTTAGCAGCCAAAACGTGGAATTCCCCCCCCCCACCTCCGCCTTACACAGAACCACCTATCCTTCAGAAAACAACTCAAAACTTGGATTTTTGATAAATAAAATACCCCCCCTCCCTCAAGCGCCTTGAGACCCTCTGGGTGAGTAGTGCGCTATACAAATTTTAACTTGACTTGACTTGGAAGCAAACTGTAAAACTGAGGTAGTTGTCCGTTGAGTCTGGACGCAAAATGATCCATTGAACATGGACCCCACTTGTTGTTCAGCTGCCTGAATATTCTTGGATGCAGTCTCCAATCGCTGGCATCCCGTAGAAACCGGGAGTTCCAATCCGCTACCACAATGGAAGAGCCCGGGATGTATTCCACTGTTAAAGCTATATGATGGTCCAGTCAATAATGCCAACAATCTTTGGCTATCTCCACCAGATGGCGAGATCTTGTGCCTCCCAGATCATTGATGTATCATACTGCTGACACATTGTCCATTCGCACTAGAATACAGTACCTCGCCCGTTGCGGTGAGAGTGCCCGAATTGCAAACAAGCCTGCAAGAAGCTCCAGACAGTTGACATGGAGTTTCAGCTCCTCCTGGGACCACCGAGCCGCATCAGGCTCCCCAACCCCATCTGCTGGCATCTGATTCTATGATTTTGTTCCGGACTGGCTGCAAAAATGACCGTGCCATTCCATGCATCCATGTGGTCCAACCACCAAGTCATCTCAGTCCGGGCCTCTCTGGAGATCACGATCTGCTCTGCATAACTCAGACCCTTGCATAAATGCAGAATCTTCAAGCGTTGAAGTGCCCTGTAATGTAAGGGCCCTGGAAATATCGCCTGAATTGATGCGGCTAGAAGCCCCACAAATCGGGACAGCATCCTCAAGGATATAGTCGGAGAGGCAAGCACCCTCCTCCACTCCTTCTTGATAGCCACTCTCTTCTTCAAGGGTAATAGCAGTTGAGCCGTGATCAAGTCCACCTGAGACCCCAGGAATTCCATCTACTGCGTTGGAATCAGAATGGACTTCTGTGCGTTGATGACGAATCCCAACTCTTGTAAGAGTTGGACCGTCCAGTTCAGATGAAGAAGAACCGTGTTCATATTCTGTGCCATAATCAGAATATCATCCAAGTATATTATAAGTCTCACCCCTCGTTCTCTCAGATACTGAACCATGGGTTTTAGCAACTTGGTGTAACACCAAGGAGCGTACGAGAGACCAAATGGCATGGCTGAAAACTCAAACCACTGGTCTCTCCACTGGAATTGCAGAAACCTCTGGTGAGGAGGAAAAATTGGTCCGGCTAAATACCCGTCCGTCAAATTCAGACTCACCATCCAATCCTTTTCCAACAGGATGTCTCGTAATAAGTGTATGCCTTCCATTTTGAAATGCGATACACTACCCAGGAATTGAACTCCCTCAGATTGGGCACCAGTCTGAAACCTTTGTCTTTTTTGGGCACTAGAAAAATTGTACTTACAAAACCCAGCGGTGAGGAACTGTTTGCACAATTGCCTTTTTTAGGTCTCGGCCTGCGTAGGCTGCGCTTGCGCAGTCTCGCTGGTGAGAAATTTTGTTTTTCAGTATGGGGGCTTGTACCCGCCCCTCTTCTCCATTGGCTGGCCTCTTAAACGGAGGCCAGCCATTGGAGGAGAGGGGCGTCACTCCGTTCAAGCCCGGATTCGGGGGGTGTTTTTTAGGTTCTTTCTCTCCTCTTCCCATTGGCTGGAATTTTACATTCCAGCCAATGGGAAGAGGAGAGAAAGAAAACACGCCCCCGAATCCAAAAATGACGCTGCGTTTCTCTGAAGCATTTCTGCTTGGCCTCGGAGAAACATGGTGGTGTGCATGGCGTGGTCCGCTTTGCTGCCTTCTAACGAGGGTAAGTATCTGCCCTCTAATGATGCTTGTTTGTTGTTGTTGTAACTGTAGACTTGCATAACGTGTTTATTTATTTTTTTAATTACGCAGTATATGTTGGTGAGTATTTATTTTTTCCATGCCTCTGTGACTTTCTGAGAACACAGTAACCGACCTGCCCTGTTTTTTGGTCTTTACTTGCGGATTTTTCATGGAATTAAATCTTGTGTTTGGAATGCAGGGCACACGGGGTTCTGACCCGGGGAAGAGAGCAGATTGCTGGCTCGTATGCCGAGTTTAGTGCGATCTTGGAGGGGCTGTGTGCTAAGTCTCTGCTCGGCTCGCACAGCTGGAGCCCCGGGGCTGGCAGCCAGTTCGTTCTGTTCTCGACTTGCCTTTAATAACATCGACTTAATCCAAGAAAGACAGATTATCCTTATTTTGCCATCGCTGCCATAGCGACATTCTTTCTGAGGTTGTTCTTTTGCTACCACCATTGTTCAGACCGTCGAGCGGCCCCACGGCCGCTGCTCACTGCCTCTTTTAATGCTGTTTCACTCCAGGCCGAGCCAGCCGTCGGTGTCTCCACGCAGTAAAACGGCACCAATCCCGGTCCCCACGCAGCTGCGAAATTACCAGCGTCTGGAGCAGAACCTGACGTCCACCAGCCCGGTGTCGAATCCGCACGGATCTCCCAGGTAGGAACACCCTAGCTGTGCTCGTGTTTTCTTCTTGCCTCTGTCGCCTGGCTGTGCTCGTGTTTGTTGCCTCTGTTCCCTGGCTATGCGCGTGTTTTCTTCTTGCCTCTGTTCCCTGGCTGTGCGCGTGTTTTCTTCTTGCCTCTGTTCCCTATCTGTGCTCGTGTTTGTTGCCTCTGTTCCCTGGCTGTGCTCGTGTTTGTTGCCTCTGTTCCCTAGCTGTGCGCGTGTTTTCTTCTTGCCTCTGTTCCCTGGCTGTGCTCATGTTTGTTGCCTCTGTTCCCTGGCTGTGCGCGTGTTTTCTTCTTGCCTCTGTTCCCTGGCTGTGCGCATGTTTGTTGCCTCTGTTCCCTGGCTGTGCGCGTGTTTGTTGCCTCTGTTCCCTGACTGTGCTCGTGTTTTCTTCTTGCCCTTGTTCCCTGGCTGTGCTCGTGTTTTTTTCTGCCCTCTGTACCCTGGCTGTGTTCGTGTTTTCTTCTTGCCTCTGTTCCCTGGCTGTGCTTGTGTTTGTTGCCTCCGTTCCTTGGCTGTGCGCATGTTTTCTTCTTGCCTCTGTTCCCTGGCTGTGTGCGTGTTTGTTGCCTCTGTTCCCTGACTTTGCTCGTGTTTTCTTCTTGCCTTTGTTCCCTGGCTGTGCTCGTGTTTTCTTCTTGCCTCTGTTCCCTGGCTGTGCTTGTGTTTTCTTCTTGCCTCTGTTCCCTGGCTGTGCTTGTGTTTGTTGCCTCTGTTCCCTAGCTGTGCTCGTGTTTTCTTGCCTTTGTTCCCTGGCTGTGCTCGATTGTGTGTGTGGCTCTGTGTGTGTGTGTGGCTCTGTGTGTGGCTCTGTGTGTGTGTGTGGCTCTGTGTGTGTGTGTGGCTCTGTGTGTGTGTGGCTCTGTGTGTGTGTGGCTGTGTGTATGTGTGGCTGTGTGTGTGTGTGTGGCTCTGTGTGTGTGTGGCTCTGTGTGTGTGTGGCTCTGTGTGTTTGTGTGTGTGTGGCTCTCTCTGTGTGTGGCTCTGTGTGTGTGTGTGGCTCTGTGTGTGTGTGTGGCTCTGTGTGTGTGTGGCTCTGTGTGTGTGTGGCTGTGTGTATGTGTGGCTGTGTGTGTGTGTGTGGCTCTGTGTGTGTGTGGCTCTGTGTGTGTGTGGCTCTGTGTGTGTGTGTGTGGCTCTCTGTGTGTGTGTGTGTGTGTGGCTCTGTGTGTGGCTCTGTGTGTATGTGTGTGTGTGGCTCTCTGTGTGTGTGGCTCTCTGTGTGTGTGGCTCTCTGTGTGTGTGGCTCTCTGTGTGTGTGGCTCTGTGTGTGTGTGGCTCTGTGTGTGTGTGGCTCTGTGTATGTGTGGCTCTGTGTGTGTGTGGCTGTGTCTGTGTGTGTGGCTCTCTCTGTGTGTGTGAGTGGCTCTCTCTGTGTGTGTGGCTGCGTGTGTGTGGCTCTGGGTGTGTGTGTGTGGCTCTGTGTGTGTGTGTGGCTCTGTGTGTGTGTGTGTGGCTCTGTGTGTGTGTGTGTGGCTCTCTGTGTGTTTGGCTCTGTGTGTGTGTGGCTCTCTGTGTGTGTGTGTGTGTGTGTGGCTCTGTGTGTGTGGCTTTCTGTTTCCGCTAATACTCTCTACTACTCTCTAATGCTCACCTATTGCCATTGTAAATGACAATACCATTTATTTATGTTTTTAAAAAAAAACAAAAAATACAAAAAAATGCCATTTACAATGCCAATAGCTCCAACTTTAACAAAGCCGAGGCCATTGCATTGTAAATGTTTGTTTCCAACAGTGACTGAAACTCGTCGTCTATGAAAGACATCTCTGCATGGGAAACATGTAGGGTTGGAGGAATACCTATCTGATGGGGTGAGGCATAGAACTCTATCTGAAACCCTCTTACCGTCTGAAGGATCCAAGGGTCTTGTGTGATACTCTCCCACCTGTGGTGGGACAAAGCAATCTGACCTCCCACCTTGATGTCCCCAGTTTGCCTTAAGCTTACCTGAAAAAGAGGTGTCTCCGAAGGAATTGTTCTGTCCTCTGTCCCCTCTGTTTTGTCTCCCAATGTCAACGCAATTGCGGGTCGGGTAGAATTTGGAGCATTGGACACCACCACTGCCACGCTGTCCGAAGCTTCGAGAGGTCTGATTAATCCCTCGGCCGGTCACTCGACCCCTGAAGCATCCGACCCTGTTAAAAAGGCCAGTGTGAAATACTTTTTTGATGTTCGCTTGAGCCTTATCCAGAGCGGAGAATTTGTTCACATATTTCAACATCTTTCACAAATTTCTCTTCGAAAATCATGCCATGGCCAAGAATGCCTGGTTCCGTGTTTGCCATTTCCGCTAGCTGCGGGTCAATCCACATAAGAAAAGACCTTCTCCGCTCCGTCGAAAGAGGGCAGTTCACATTCCAGAGTAAGCACAAAGCTCGTTGCGCCCACTCCAGAACCTCCGAGGGGTCCAATGGAGTGTTGGAGTCTTTGGCGGTAACTGCAGCATCCAATATCTTTGTCAAGGGTCCGGTAACGTCAAGGAGTTTGTCCTGACAACCCCTCCAAGCCCAGTCGAGTCCTTCTTTGGGATCCTTAGTGAACTTTTCATAAAAGTGGCCATATTCGGGTCTATTTCTGGTGTGTCTGCCACTTTTCCCATTGAAGATGGTCTGGGACATTCGGAGCTTAAGGTAGCCCTAACTTCCTTCTCGACACCTCTCCAGAGGTTCTCCTGCACATAGTGTGCCACCTCGACACAGGGAACCCACTCAGTGGACCTTGGATGTATGATGTTTCTGGGGTCGAACAAAAGATTTTTATTAACTGGTTTGTCCTCTACGTTGTGGGACTTGCTTTTCCGCTTCGTTGCCTTCTGTGAAGCTTACGACACCTGATCCGAATAATTTATGTCAGGCATGGAAGGAGAAGACTCCTCCGCCTCCCCCATCTGCGTCACAGACGCTTTATTTGACTTGGGGAAACCCATGTAGCCATGGTCATTCATAACATTACGGGCCATCCGAGCAAGGACCTCAGCTGAGGTACGACCTGAAGCTTTCCCTTGCGAAGCACCAAACTTTTGTTTGCTATAATTCTTCAATGGCTTGATAAATGGCTGTAAGGCCTTAATTAATGCCCTGTTTACAGAGCCCTGGACATGGGTATCTGGGGCTTCAACCAATTGCTCCTCCATTTGGTGCTCATCAGGTTCCTCTTAATCTGCGTATTCATTGAACTCAACCCACTGATCTTCCTCCTCGGCGTAGTGTGCCATCGTTGCTGCAGGTGGTCTGAAGGAGCTTTAGGGGGGGAGAAACCCTGGGGTGTTCTTGTATATGCAGGCACTGTTTAAAACTGTACCTATGTCACTACAATCAACTTTCCCTAAACCAGTTCATCTCAGGAATGAAACTGTAAATGTGCCAAACTTGTAGTTGTGGAGAGAGTCACCCCTTTTCTCTCCTCAGGCAGAGCCTTAATCCAGAAATATGCTCCGGTCAGCGTTAGAAAGGGACTGGGGATAGAGCAGTCTACTCGAAGCTGATGCGTGAAGAGATGATCGTTTATTTCACTCGCATCAGCCTTTCACGCATGCGCAGAACAAGGGCCTGCTCCCCGAGCGCGCAAAGCTCGTCCCGCTCCACTTAATGCAAGTTCAGAGGGCGCCGGAGCGCCTAAATGCCACAAACAAACAAAGGCACAATAAGAATGTATTTGCCAAACCTAATACAATGAAATTACAAAATTGGCAAAATGTAGCGCGACAGCGCGCGTCTTCTGAAGAACGCCCTAGCGGTGCAAGCGAGTGAAAATGCTTAACTACTTCAATCTGTAATCATGGAAATACCCCCAAGTTCCCCAATACAGACGAAAAGCTACTTATCTTGCTGCTGCAGAAGCAAAGAAAGAGGAAGAGGATGGTCATGCAAAGATTATTATGTATGGGACTCAAAGGTGATTGGTGCATTCAGTGGAGGGGGTTGTCCTTCTGGGATTATGCAAATTTAAAGTTTATTGGCTGCTGTGAATGTCAGTAAAGTTAAGAGAAGCATAATCTGAGCCTCCGTGGACTGAAATAGAATTCCATCTTAACTCCGCAAGCCGGTTTACTCTGATCTCCTGAAAAGAGAATATAAGCCGTAACATACCACTCACTGAAAGTATTTCCAACATAACTAAGGGTGGGAAGAAACCCACATCACTATACATAACTTTGCATGAAATCACAGTTGTCAATATGAACAATCCAAACCTCATATTGTATATTAACGTTTAATTCTCGCCTCTGTGTCCTTAATAGAATAGAAAATTCTTGGCACGTCAGTTAGAATATTTTTTATTCTATGGCAGTCTACGTAGGCTTCGGATTATGCTAGTTTAAAGTTGATCCACCACTGTAGAAGCCACATCAACAATTGGCTTTTGAAAATACGTCTTAAAAGTTGAATCAGAAGACCAATCCGCCGCAGTCAAAATGTCCTCTAATCAAGAACCTGTAGAAAAAGCTTAAGAAGCCATAGATCCTCTCACAGAATGGGCTCCAAAAGCCGAAGTATCAATACCATCCAGACTTAACAACCAAGTGACCCACTTGGCTAAAGTCGCTGCAGTTACTGGGCAAAAAGACCTCTGTAAGGAAATCAATAACTGTCCTGCAACGTCATTTCTAAATTCTCTGGTACAATCTTCATGACATTTTAAACATTGTACAAGACACCGTTTGCTATGATGTGGAAACACAGGATAAGAAACACATTCAGAATTTGTTTTATTTCTTTTTGAGATGGTAAATGATACCCCTGAAGGAGTGAAAACACTACCTGCTAAATTCAGTGCTCGCACATCAGACACTCGTCTACATGAAATCAAACAACTAAAGTCTCACTTTTGTGGATAACTGTTTGAGCGACAGGCCCTAATTTGCCGGCCAATTCCTGAGAAAACGTAGAATTACATCTTCATCTCAGAATTGTGAATATCGTGGTGTTGGAGTATTTTCCAATCTGATGCCTCTCACTACTTTACATACCAGTGGATGTTCCCCCACCAGTTTTCCATCCACATTAGGTTGACCTGCCGAAATTACAGACTGAAATTGTTAACTGTCTGATAGGCCAAACCTTAACTCGCCATCTCTGACAGAAAATTATCTATCATATAGATTCCGGATCCCACGGGATCCCCCTGTTGTTCAGCACACCAACCAACCCAATTACGCCAAGCTGACTCGTGTTGCTTATGCTTAGCGGGAGCTCAAGATTGAGACAGGAAAAACATTGCGTCCTCTGAAACTAACAGCATTTGCTAACGTCTCCTGAAAGTTTCCATGCCATGAGAGACGACTGTTCCTGAACCACTAACGGATGAGGTTGACCCAGAGGGTCCGTCAAAATCTCTGGGAATTATAGTATTGGAGGAGCACACGACAAGGCCAGCGCTGCTGGGAACCATGCTTGTGCGCCCCAACACTAGGATATCAACATCACCTCCGCCTTCGTCCTACATATCTGCGACAATACTCTCTGGGTCATGCCGAACGGAAGAAATGCATACAGCATACCCGTCGTCCATGATTGAAGAAATGCGTCCGAGTTGATCGCTAGAGGATCCGCCACCAACTGTAGAACTAAGGAAGTTGCATATTCAGCCTGGACGCAAACAGGTCTATCAAACAAGGGCCCCACCTGTTGTTCAATTTTTGGAATATTCTGGGATGCAGTTTCCAGTTGTAGTGAGGTCATGGGCTTAACTGCAGACATGGCTAAGTTAGCATTAGTTAGTATATGCTTGGCAACCATCGTGCCATTTTTGCAAGCGTTACTACAAGGCTTTATCCTCGTAGATAGACTGCTGGTGCATTCGCGCATGAGAACTGTCTTCTTTTCACACATTTAGCTGTACACTGTGCTCCTCGTCTGCACAGCGTGTTCAAGGTCGAAAAACAATGTATGCTGTTGATTCATTTCGGTCAGTCCCACGCCCGTAGACACAACATAGAAAACAGCTGCACTACTGAAAGTCGAGTGCTTTTAATATGGCATTGCATGCATTAAAAGGCACTTGGAGAGATTCATTCCAATGAAGAAGAGCTGTGCTTGTCCTGAAATGTAATTCCTTGCATCTAAACTCGGAGGTATGGGGTCCCCCTGACAAAGACTAGAGGTCTTCGGTACTTATAATAAACTAGCTTATAGCACGGGGAGGGTGGTAAGGCACTGTAGTCCTCTTTCCACTATCATTATGATATCATCATAACATGATTTCCCCTTTTGTGCTTTATGGAATTGTAACCATGCTGATTATATTGTTCTTAGGCATTTTGCTGCTAGTATTGGCTTGTGTACTGCATTATAGAGCACGTTAGTTAAAATAAACATTTTAAACTATATTGTGTCTCTGTTTACTCACGTTGTGGACAAGTATGAGTGTTTGAATGAAAGAGTGTTCTTCCCTCGATTCCTGAGAGGGACGGAGTGATATGTTCTAGGATATCTAATCATTAGTAGCTTTGCTGTAGTACAAAGAACGAATGAGACATTATAGCCACTCGGATTCGGGTTCTGGGCACCGAGGGGGGTTTTCTGGTACACTACTACACACCGAGGTCCTGGTTTCCTGCGCATAGTTCTGTGTATGTGCAGAACCCTGCAACATGGCACACCCAACGTTTTGTCTGGTTCTTATTTAAGGAGCACTCGAGTAGTACTGGTGCTTCTCCACAATACCCTCGCTTCTGTTTTCCGGTAAACAGTTGTGACGGCATTACCTACCTATATTGATGTTTTTATAGGTTTTTTCAGGCTTGATATAATTAAACGGTTTATTTTGAATTACTACCCTATATTGCGCTGCCACGCATTAAGTTGTTCTTCTTTCTTAGTCCTTAGGGTTGATGTCGATATTGCGGCACATAGCCGCGCACCGCTTATTCATTATTTGCACGCATATGGAGTGCCAGAAACGGGTATCAAACTTATTTTTGTGTTTGGAGCTGATCCAGCTTTCCACTCTGAGGTGTTTTATTCTTGGGTAACCTTTCCTGCGGTGAATGAAAATGATAACTTGTTCCATGTATCCACTCACACAACAACACCTAATGTATATCGGCCTTATAGAACTCTTGAAGTTCCGATTTCGGCATGGCAACACTGTATTTGGTTCAATGGCGCCCTACCCCACACAGTGACTCTGGTCCATTTAGGCCATTTATCATTTCCAGGGGCCACTTGGCCAGTTTTGGTTGGGTACACACCACATACATGTTATATGGAGTGACAGTAGCAGAACTTTGTGTCTTGCACGGCACCTTAATTGAGGTGCACATCACTCTAGTGCAATACGTCTCACGGAATCTCCAGGTGAGAGCACCTGGGGTTGCTGCGCAACCAGCTGGACCTTGCGGACTGACTATTAGTCCTGTCATGGTTAATTCGGTTATGGCCAAGTATCCACAGAATAAGGATGATTTACCTTACTAACTTGCAATATTACACTTAACAGAAATTTGACCAGCTGGAAGCAGTATTTCCGAATACCACTCCTGTGGAAAAACACAGGATTTTAACTATTAGTTTGCAGAAAGACTTAATACCCGAAGTTACTGATTGTGAAAATTGGTGTAAAGTGTTCGCTGCGGTGTATGCGAAATGTTTTGGCACACCTTCTATGACACTGCTCCCCTCCGTTATTAAGCGTGTTCAAGAGGAGCATGGACCGGAGGCGGCTGTAGAGTTGGGGATGAGGCTGGTTGGAGTGTTCGACGTAGTTGCTGATCTGATCCTTGCTAATGTCAAGTAGATGCAGTTAACTTTCAAGTGTCTAATGCCTTGTGCCTTGTACCAGATGATGAGAAACCCAGCCAATTTCCAAAAATCATTGCAGATGCCTATAAGACAATTGGCCACAGTAGTTTTGGTGTTAAACCTTTTGCTAGAATTCAAGCACAACAGCAAACATAGACGGCACAGTCGGCAAAAGACAACCATCCAATATTTCCTAAGATGAATTGGAAAAATAAAAAGCAGGGGAAGCAACAACAGAAACAAGTTACGCGTGCAGCATCACCGGTATCCAAGTCTTCTGAGCACAGTTATGATTTGCGCGACCGCACAAAGTCTCCTGACAGATTTCAGGTTCCTGATCAGCGTTCTCCTCGTTCTTCACAGGACACATCAGGCTCCCAGGCTGGTGGCAGAGAATGCCAGGAGCGCGGAGGAGGTTGAGGTGCCCTGCAAGGACATGAGCAACCTCGTCAGACTGGCGGAAAAAGGAAACAGGTCAATTTTCCTCGTCAGCCCCCACAGTTTCAGCAAGAGAAAGTTGCTGCTTTAACAGCGAGATATACCACAGACGGTGAGGACACGGTTCCGGAACCTAACATGGGCAGTAACGCTGCTAGACAGCGCAGCGGATTTACCATAGTGCCGCAAGCACTGCGTCCATTTCTGGAGTCGACTGCAACTGAAACATTCATCACAGTTGAAACGGCTGTTACCCGAGTGGCTCCCCCTGACAGATTATATGATATAGTCCTTATAATTGAAGGTGACATACAGCGTGTAATTAAAGGGATTTTTTGGCAAAATCAGACTTCTTATGACATTTTGTTGGCAGAAGCAGATTGGCCCCCCGCCTTTTGTCCTAGCCGCTCCGAGGGGGGAGGAAGTAATACTCCCTAGTTTTTCACATAACGTCTCCAAGGAGCAGGCAAAGGCTTTTGTAGAAGAGTGGGCTTTGGTGCTTGCACCGGCACTGTACCGTACTCAGGTGGGCTGGGATAACTATAATCAGTAATCAGTTCAAGTTTATTTGATTTAGTTCTCATCTGAGAACAACAAATATTTGACAATTAAAATTACATTTTGGTAATAAAATTGTCATTCAAATACAAATGAGTTTAAAAATGTAGGCATAAGGTGGTGCCTTGCAGAGAGAAATTAAATTCTGAATAGAGATAATTTTGCAATTTGTTCTGATTGGTTTAAAAAATCTCTTGCTAGCTTCTACGACAGTCACATTTGGGAAAACAAATAATACATGTTCTAAATCTTGCACCCCGCCTTTACATAAATCACAGAGATTAGACCCTTTTTTTTTTGGGATACCACTTAAAAGTAAATGATTTCAGAGGCAATATCCCGAGACGGAGTAATATAATACTTCGCTTGACTAAGTGATTTCAGTTAAAAAAGATATACTGTTGCATTTTCTTAAATACAATAGTTTCCGCATATTGTTTGTACATTGATAGTTCGGAGCAATGTTGGATATCAAGATCCATGCTTAACCTTGGTGTTAGATGTTTTAAAAAAAAGTTTCAGATGTGCTGGTGTCCAAGATTTCAACATGTCAAGAGTAACATTTGATCATTTAAAACCGATAGATACGTTTCTACGGAATACATTATTATGTTAGTGATCCCTCCTGCCAAAGAGCTGACTAATGATAATTTGAGACGAAGAGCTGGTACCGGCAAAGCTTGTGACGTCTTGGTCAGTTTCCAGAGGACTTTCCGTTCTTTCAGGTGAAAATGTTTCCATTGATTTGTTGGAATATATTCTATTGCATATGATAGTACCCAGGGAATCTTTGAGCTATATACTTGTAGAAGAGATGAGAAGTGTCTTTGCCCAGTGGAGGAGTAAAGTGGTTGGAGAGACCCTAGAAGGACATCAATCTTTTCAGCCCATGTTTTGCAAGTGGGGCAGATTTTGCAAAGATTGAGAAAAAATTCTCCCAGGATATGTATATTCTTTTACAATTTTGAGCGCTTTTCCCCCTAAAGACCAGTTGTGTTTGACGTCAGTCTTCCTTCTAGTAAAAGGAATGATTTTTGTTTTAGTGACGTTAGGTATTAAATAGTTTTCTTCTGTATATTTAGTGAGTGCCTGCAGATTTCTTTGAAGACCAAATGGAGTCAGATCTAAGATTACTACATCGTCTGCGTACATCATAGAATGAATTTTATAAGTGGTAATTTTAGGTGGGAAATTATTAACCTGATTGAGTCCTTACGGCAAGTCACTGAGGTGTAAAGAGAACAGTAAGGGAGCTAGGAGGTGCCCTTGCCGCAGGCCGTTAGGTGTAGGTATTGGGCAGGTGAGACCCTTCTCCCTCCCCATTTGGACTTGACACCATGTCCCAGAGTACAATAATATTATTAAATGGAGTAGATTATCTGGGATTCCCATTTTTTTGAGTTTTTTCCAAAGCTTATCTCTGTCTACCCTGTCAAATGCAGTCGTAAAATCGACAAAGACTGCATACACTACCTGTGACTTGATGACGTATTTTTCCATTATTGTTTGCTGTACTGCGATATTGTCTATAACTGATTGTTTTCATCTAAACCCGGCTTGATTAACTAGAATGGAACCAGTTGAAAATGCCCATTTTGCTTCTGTGACGATTTTTTAATTTGTTGATTTCGTGTTTTCTTATTTCAGAGAATTGAAAAAATTGTGCCCCTATTGTTTGTTTAATTCCGTTGCCTTTATATCTGGGTTCCGTCTTTTGTTTTTTTGGATTTTTGTCATTCGTTGATTTGAATTTTCCTGCAACAGTTGTACCAGTTTATTGACCACAGCCTCAAAGTTTATTATTGGGTTTGTTGAGTAAATAGTTTGTAATGGTTTTGCCTTCTCAATTATTTGCATGATTTTGTTGAATGTTCAAGGATTCCAAGATAGCCGCCCCTGGACTTAGTTTACCAGTACTGTACTTTGTAAATCCATAATGTGCACCAGAGATGTTGGTTTTAGTCTTAAATCTGTTGTTAAGTGTTATATTGCATGATCACTTCCTGTCTCAAACTTGATGTTTAATTGTAGGGCTGATCCAAATAGATCTAGACTACAAATCATGTAGTCAAGAATTGAGGCAATACAGCTATGTTTTCTTGTATAGGAACCCAGAATGTCTCCTTCTGTATTGCCATTTAATATTACTCCGTTCAGGATCGGAAGAGTCAATAGTAGGATTTTCCCTCTTTTATCAGCTTTGTTTCCTATTGGAAATGGTGGGATAGGTATTGCCAGAGCTTCTTCTTTTTCTCCGGACTCCCATTTTTCTAATAGGTCATTAGATATTTGCCCGTTGAAGTCTCATGTTAGGAAAATAGACGGGAAATCATGATCTTCTACCACCTTTTCGAGACCCTCAAAAATGTCTATCGCTAATGCGTCCATTTTAGCTCCAGGAGGAATATAGACATTGAAAATGAGCAATTTGTTCAAGCTTTCACTCAGATCAGTCTCAAATTTGATCTTAATGCATTGAATATTCTTTGAGCTCATTGGGATGATTTCTTGATCACAGTAATATTCTTCAGAAAGGAGAATTGCTATCCCTCCTTTTGCGTGCCCATGGGCAACCGGTTCTGCTGGAATGTTGTATACAAAATAGTCGAGGTGGTCAAAGGTTGTGGTTGCCCAGGTTTCTTGAAAGACCACGTTCCCTGGTCTATCTTGCGTAATTATTGCAAATTTTCCCTGGGTTTTTCCTGCAATGTTCCAGGGAGAGATGGTCAAACAATTGCTAAAAAGGGCACTTGTTTTACTGTCCCTGTTTTTTGCTGTTAAGATTCTCTGCAATCCATGCTCATGTATTTTGAGTGGCTATATTTTCCTTGTTTGGAGTATTTTTGGTCCAGCTTCTCCTTACACCGCTCGTAATTGAGACTGATATATTTTCTTTGTAAAGATTTAAAGGATTATTCATGCAGTTTTTACTTTTGTGTAAGTGCTGATTTGCAGTTTTAACAATTTCTTCTGATTTTCCGTTTATGCTTTTACTGGGGCCACGCCGAATCTGCATTTGTGTAGAGTCTCGCTTTTTTGTAGTATAATACCCGGAATTACTGCAGACCAAAATTCTACAACAGCTGTTGTGGTTTTCGTTCTTTCTGGAAAATATACTAATTTTATTTCGTTTCTTGATAGTAACTGTAATGGTTGTATCCTTTGTAGAAGATTTGTTATTCTCTCTCGATTTAGGGGATCTTCACCCAAGGGGAATAGGTCTGTAATTTCCACACTGCATGTTAGAATCTCCTGCGATTTAGTAGACGTCTTCCCTGTCAATAGGTCTTGTAGTTGTATCTTTTGTGCCCACGATTCTCTTTCAGTCGTTATTGAAAGAAGACTTGGGGTGATAGGGTTAAGGAGAGTCGAGTTTGCCCTTTGCTTTTTGAATGAAGAAACATGTTCCCTTTTTTCCGTAATAAGTTTAATTTTTTTACCTTCCTCTTTTTCTGTGATCATACGATCGAGTGGTGGGGTTCCCGGAAACCTTGTTTTTCAGACCTTCTGTTTTGCAAACCTTCTTGTTGCCCTTTTCTTTGCTCGTTTCCAGTTGTTTTTGTTTGATCTCCTCTTTTTTATTGTTCTTTCTGGGTCGTGGGAGACTGCGGACATATTTAATGAGGTTTCTATTACTTTTTGTTTGGGCACTTTGGTAGTAATCACATTTGATGAGGTTTTCGATTTTTGTTTAGTAAAGATTGGGTAATATGCAGTGCAGTTTGGTTTTAATCTCATTTGGGTCCTTAAAGAATTTTCTAATAGAATAAGTTTGTCTATGTATGTTTTTTTCCTTCTTCACTTTTTGATTACTCCGACCGGTTTGATTTGTGGTTTCTTTCGTTGACATAGAGTCTACTACTGTTAGTAGAAAGGCTTCTGGTATGAGGACATTTTCCTCTGATTGTTCTTCTTTTTCTGCAGGTGATTGTAATTTTAGTTGTTGTGTCTTCCTTTTTTTTCTACTAAATGTTTTAACATTCCTATTTGGGTGTCCAATATCTGGTCGGATTATTCCAGAATGTTCCCTAGATGGGAGAGAACTGATTCCAAAATTCTTTGAAGTGTGACTAGGGCTTTAGACACCGATGTGTATTCATTAGAGGGATCACTAGATTTTAAAAATAAGAGGTCTGGTGAGTGAGAAAGGGAGTCTTCTGGGTCAAATGGTTTTAGTGGGGTACTATTCTGGATTTTTGGTTTCTCCTTTTGCGGAACCATGCCAGGTCTTTAATACTTATATCTGGGCAAGTGATATCAAAACTATAATTTTCAGATTTTTATGTGCTTCTGATTTTGCTGATTCTATATTTGAAGATTTGTTATTTTTGACTCTTCCAGGATTTTAGAGTTATTGTTTGAGATTTCTTCACACCCGGTTTGCCCTTGGGTAGTGCTATTAGAGACCACCGGTTTCTTTTCATCTTCTTTCGTTAATTCTTTTACTTGATTACATTGTATTTTCTCCTGCTCCTTTATATTTTGTTTTGTAAAATATTTAGTTATTCTGGGGTATGTTCCAGTATTTCCAGGATGGGCCAACTTTCCAGCGCTCCTTCATTTAGCTTGTTCTGTTCCCAGTCTTTTCATAAACATTTTTTCACGATCTCAGTTTTTTTATACGTCATACTGCGGCACAAGCTCTGTCTGTATCCCTTGCACCCGCAGACAAATATGGGTGGGAAATGTAGTGGAAATATTGCAGTGAGCAGGTTGGGAGGCTCAGAGAGCAGGTCTCAGTTGTCAGTTGCTAGCCACACCCAGTCTAATTAGGTCGTTTCCGCAAGCTCGCCTGAGCTCTCACTCTGGAGTCGCTTCTAACAGCGACTGCCCTCTTGGTCTAAGGTAATTAGTGTGTGATAAAATGGTATGCCTTCAACCTTCGCACTTTTTGCCCATATTAGGATCAAACTCAAGGGTGTTCGCCACCTTGTCCAGTAATGATGGCATGGGGCATTCTGACCATAAAGTGGCACGCACGTCGGGCTCAAATCCTCCTCGGAGATTCTCCTGTACATAGTGTGCTACTTCCACACACGGCACCCGTTCAGTAGATCTCGGGTGTACAATATTTCTGGGGTCAAATAGCAGGTTTTTATCAGTTGAGACACTGCTCACATTTTGCGTTTTAGTTGCCTTTTTAGGCTCTTCTGTGTCCTGCTCAGAATCTGAGGTGTCCGGAGCGGCTGAAGAAGACTCCTCCGCCTTCCCTGGAGTCAAAAAGGATGAGTTTCCAGAAGATAGGGAGCCGAAATAACCATGGTCTCTAATGGCACTGGACGCCACCTGGTAAAGGACGTCCGCTAATGAGTGTAGTGATGACTCACCCAGGGGTGTCTTAAATTTGCACTCTCCGTAGTTTTTTCAGGGGCTTCATAAATGGTTGTAATGCCTTGATCAACACCCTGTTCATAGACCCTCGGACATAGGTATCCAGGACCTACCCCAATTGCTCCTCCATCTGGTGCTCATAGGGCCCTACTTCGAATTCTGCGTATTCATCATACTCTGCCCACTGGTCAATCTCCTTTGCATAGTACGCCATCGTGCTATTTGGAGGTGTGAAAGGAGTTTCAGCGGGGAGAGAACCCAGGGGTGAAAGCCTAAATTCCTAAGTACCCTGAGTACCAAGTAATCCAGGCCCCAAGCCCCTGTTACAAATCTCGATCTATTGTTGCCAAAGTGTATAATGCTAGCTGGACAAAACAAACTATTTACTTAATTTTTACTTATGGAAGGAGCCACCCCTTCTTTCCCCCTAGGGCAGAGCCCTACAACGCTTTTTTGTCCCGTCGGGCATTCAAAAGGGACCTTGGATGGAGCTGTCCTAACTCGCGTATGAGCGTTCAGCCGATCAAGAATGAAAAGCTCGATCGGCTGTTCGCGCATGCACGAAAAATGTGTTAACAGAAAGCGGACTGCTCCCCGAGCGCGTCTGTCCCGCTCCACTCGAGCCACCGGCAATAAATTGAAACAATATCACTAATTTAAACAATGCGGGTCAATCGCGACCGCCAAACAAGCACATATACTTGAAAATCATACAAATCACAACAATCTCAATCAATAACACGTTAGATATGAATAAAATGAATGCACTTTACTCGCTGCTGCAGCAGCAAAGAAAGAGAAAGCAGTATTGTGTTGGAGACATTTATACCTGTGGGGGTTATGTGATTGGTGCGTACTATGGAGGGGCAGTCCTTCTGGGTTATGTTAGTTAAAGTTTTATTGACTTCTGTAATTATTCCAGTAAAAAAAGAGAAGCGTAATCCGAAGCCTCCGTGGACTGCCATAGAATTTCCCTTTCCCCTACAAGCTCACCTGGCATGACCTCATGCCGTAACTTCTCCACTAGTGAGAAGTGAGCAGTGTGAGCACGCGCACATCAATGTGCCTGCTGTCACTGCAGTCCGGAAAAAAACCAGACTGCCTGTGCCAGGGCACAAAACAGAGCCCGATATAGACCCGTTTTGAGACCTTGTTTAATCAAGCATTGGCATAGCCAATATGTCTCGCCTTTGGGACCTTATAAGAGTTTAGCCTCAGCTATTGCAATGTTTTTAAGGTATGTTGTAGAGAGCAATGTGGCTGCTGTGCTTCGTACTGTAAACTTGGTGTTCAAGTCCTGCTTAGCGTAGTGACATGGGGCAGTGGCATGGTGTGAAATGTAGTGGTGGGCTGTTATATGGTGTGTGTTGGTGGGATGCATGTGGTTAGTGTGTTTTGCTGGGGTGTATGTGGGTGGTATATGCATCTTTACAAAAATAATCAACAATTGTAATTAGATTAATTTTGTTTGTCTGCAAACTATTGAAAGGACAAAAAGATCAAATGTAATATACATTTCCCTATAGACCAATGTAACATGTTTATGATAGTGAACTTTTAATTGTAAACAACTAAACTACCGGCCTGTCGGTAACTTTTACCTTTATATAATTGTAATGGCAGTTACTGCTTAAGCCAGTAACTATTTTGCTTAATATGCAGATTAGTGGCAGTGGGCCTGTAGCTTTTGTAAATTAATAAATCCCTGTAGCAGGATCTTGTAAGTTAAGCACGGTCACAAATACATAAATAAAGTATAAATGGCTTGGACGTTTAGTTTGGAAAGCCATTTGGTATGTAATATTTGTAATGGTTGAGCGCTAAACATAATATATTTTTTTAACAAAAACATAAATTGATAATACTTTAAAAAGAAATTTTGTACGGTTGAAGTGGCGTAGAGTGAAGTGGTGTTGCATGGATTGGTATTGCATTGAGTGGTGTTTCGTGTAGTGGCACTACATCGAGGTGAGTGATAGGGGCAGAGCAGAATGTAGTTGTGTAGAGTGGAGTGCACGGTGTGGAGTAAAGCAGAGTGGCGTGGAGTAAAGCAGAGTGGCGTGAGTAAAGCAGAGTGGAGTTGTGTGGAGTAAAGTGGAGTGGCGTGGAGTTAAGCAGAGTGGAGTGGCATGGAGTAAAGCAGACAACAGACAAATATGCAAACCAATAAACAAAAACATTTGAATACCCACACAGAGAATTTGTGTCAATTGAAATAAAACATGAAATAGTGAGAAATGACAGTGAAATATTCAATAAACAACAAATGAACTTACAAAAACAATAAAAGACAAGTGTGTCCCAATCCTAAAATTTTGAAATTAAGAGTAGCTAATATTTTGATTATAACATTAGTGAAGGCTCCTTTAGAAAATCAGACCCAGGGGTTGGAACGTAACATAATCAGGCTGCAAGAAGGGACCCACAAATGTGTGTTTTCTCAAGAAAGGTTCCCCAAGTGCCAGGGTTTTCTCAACCAGTTCTCTGGTTTACAAATTGTCAGCACGGTTCGAACCCAAGAAGTTTGGAGTTCTCCTCAGGATCAAGAACTGGTGGACACAATAAAAAACAAAGACAAAACATGGGGCGTCATTTATTTTTCTATTTACAAATAAATCTTTCTCAGGCAGGATAGTTGTAATTTCACAATCCAACAACACTATTTACTCTTACATTTTTTTCATTCTTTTAGGCTGTACATCTCACTTGTTGTTTGTTTACTTGTGATGATTATCAATCAGCTGAATAAAGCAAAAGATAAATGCATAGAACTAGTTACAATCTCCATCGGTTATTCTTCACATTAAACAGTTAAGTTATTTTCTCAAAACGAACTCACTTAATGTTGAAAGAAAAAGAAGAGTCCATGTAGGGCCTGCATTACTTCCCTTTAGGCTGCTTTTTAGGTTTCGCCTGGCGAACAGCTGCGCAGCAGCTTTTCGCGCAGGCGAAATCTTATGTTTTTCAGTATGTGTGTGTTGTCCTGCCTCTCTGTTCCATTGGCCAGCTCCATAAATGGAGGCTAGCCATTGGAACAGAGAGGCGTCCGTCATTGTCCGAGGCGATTCGTGGGTGTTCCGGCGATTTTCTCTCATCCTGCCCCTTTTAGCACGTCATTGCGGCGGTGTTTATTTTTTTTTTTAGACGTTTGTTTTGTTGTTCCTCCAGGCCGACCGCCGCTGGAAGAAGTCCAGGTGAGTGCTCCCCTCCCCTTGTAAATGCTTGTTTCTATTTTTTGGAAACAATTTGAGAAAGCGTGAACGTAATTTTCTTTCAATATCAAATCTATATTATTTTAACTTGTTTTTGCGGGGCCTCTAAAAGGAGTGAGGCCCATAGGACGCTGCCTAGTTTGCCTGTTTGGTCATCCGGAACTGGGAGAAGCCTAGCCGAGCAGCAAGACGGCCATGCGGTAGAGAGGTTCTGCTGGCTGAAAGCATAATCCGACTCAATCCTACCCCATCAGCTGTCCAGTCTGTGATATACTGCAACCCAGCTCATCACTAATGGTGCAGCTTCCATCTGAGTGGAGTGCGGTCCCGAGGCATTGGTGAAAACCTGTTGCTGGGGGCTGGGGGCAAGGGCCACGGGCTTGACTGACCGGTGTGACGCTGGGCTTGCGTAGCGGCTTGGCCGCACTGCTGGCTGCAGCAGCGGCCTGTCTGAGGGTGGTGTATCAATTCTCATTAACCTATAACGTTAAATCTGCCTTGGAATACCAGAGGTGTACAGAACACGACAACCGTGAATCAAGTTCCCAAGGGAACATCACATGAAACCAGATAATAATAGCAACTTTTATAGAAGGTACATCAGCCATAAATAATACATGATTTAAAGTGCACATAGATGATCTACTGCTGGTGTTTGGGGGTTATACTTGTGTACGTTTTATTCCCCTGGACAACTATTCACGAGTTTCCTGCTAGCCAATATGCGTTAAACGATCCCAATCTGACACTTGCTCAATTTTCTAGTGGTCTGCGTGTGAAGAGGATGCTATGTTACAACTAGGGCCCGTTAGAGTCGAAGCCTCTGAATTGTGGGGCTGGCTTGGACATTTTGTATCACGCTGATTTTGGTGTTGAGTCCGTCCCGCCTGGAAATGTTGCATATTCTCACTGCTAAGTACAATCGATGCACATCCAGCTTACTTGCATACTAAAGGTGCATTGTCCTTAAGTATTCACAAGTAATTCGACGTCTTAGGTTCACCTAGAGATGCTGCACAAACGCTGCATTCACCTACTGAGGTTGTGAAATGTCCTCATCGCACCCCATAGGTGTTGTTGCTAAACATCCGGTTCCCTTTGATTACAGATGTTTAACGCCCTCTGGTGTAGAAAACACGAGGGTTGAACTTTCCTACCAGCTGTATACAGACCCTGCACCCCTGCTGTTCTGCATATTCCCGGAAACACACTGCTCAGCCCATAAAAATACTGTACATCTTATAAACGTGCAGCCACCCCTCATGTTTGTCTATCCATCCTGTACGTCATTGCACACAGCCCTCGCCTTTGATTAGACGAGCTCCGAACATCTCACCTTTGCATACAGATGCACCATATCACCAGGGCTGCTCACTAGCACGTGGTTGTTGATAATCTGTCCCCTACAAAGTCTGAACTCTCCCTCCTGGGAGAAAGGAATGGGAAATGGTGCTTCATAAGACTCGTAAACTTTCCGCTTTCTCCTGGGCGGTTGGAACACTGCCTCGCACATTTTCCTTTGCACTAAAGAAACAGATGAAAAGGTAGCACTAACGAGGATAGCAAGTTCGGCACAATGGCGAATACCTAAACGTACCTAGGAATTAGTCCACCTAGAATGACCCCCTCAGATCTCATGTGTGTGTGTCCAGGCGTGAGTAGTCATCCTTTCCGGATTTTTGCTTTGGCCTCTGGGACATGTAGTTTGGGTTGACCCTTTACAAACACCGTGCTACAAATCCTAAAATGTCAAGCAAAAAATAGAACTATGTGAAGTAGTTATGCATGGACCTTTGAAACTGAAGATTTTCATCCCGTACTCAACCTATAACGTTGCTGGACTGCTAAGGGATGCCTTTACACTTCCGGGTCGCATAACAACGAATACACCGGCTGAATTTATTCTGGCAGTGGGAAGATAATGCTAATATGCTAGGTAACCTATGATTGGAGCAAGTGGTACACATGAGCCAATCCCAGCGCACCACATAGAATGTCAAAGTGTTGATTGGTTGCGGAGTCCACAAAACGACGGAACACCGGCTCCGCGTCTATCCGAGTCTTTCATTAGTCTAGTATGGTGTTTAGTTCAGTGGGGTGATAGCCAATTGTACTGACCTCGGGTGGTTAGATAATTGCGAATTTGGTTCAGGTCAGGACATCACGTAGAGGCTTAATTGACGGATAGGCATGTTTAATCCTCTCAATTTATAGCTGGTTGGACAGACCCCGCTGCCCACATTCCTAGAACTCAGACCGGGTTGATGACTGCCTTAGGGAGTGCTGGAGCTGGGATCTCAGTTAAGTCATCTGTTTACGAGAAAAATGAGATATTTCTTAGCTATAGTGAAGGAAACTTTTTATTCTATCAAAAACGTGGAGGCGAGGATTATGCATAACGTTCCTCACTTTTTATTAACAGCATGTTCAAAGTTAACAAACAAAAACACTGTCCACAGTACAACTCCCATGAGTTATTCTGCCGAACTTGAGGAAGTGCCACCTCTGTGTCTAGGTGTGTTTGGTACTTTTCATCCCTCCTGCATTGGGAGACCTGCAACTGCTGGCCGACGTCTGGGTCTGCGCCTGTGCTGCTACGCGGTGCAGTGTGTGAGAATCAGCTCAAACTTGATGTGCAGATCTGGCTGAATTCGGAGCCCCGACCCAACAAGGGATTAGCGCTATTTCTTCACGCCGCAAAAGCTGGAGGGACCACGGTGCACAACTGGCAGCTGAAGGACTGGGCCCCCCTCCCTCCCCCAGGCCCTTGAGTGAAGATCTGCTGAGGTGCTGCCTGGGGTGGGCCTACTTTGACCGGTGAGCTCCACAGGCATATATCTACTCAGCCAGTTGCCCTATTGATGACATAACTTACTTGCGTCTGGAGCAGCTGAATACATTGATTCTTGTTATATATAGCGTGAACTCGACCGGAAGACCGTGCGCTTTTCATGAGTATTGGTTATATTAGGACATGTATATATAATTTTTGTAGGCACGGTGAGATTAATTGATTTGCCCTGAATCACAGGATGTTGAGCTAACGCCGAGACTTGCACCTGGTACCCCAGTTCCAAAGTCGGCAGCTTGGGTCGTTGCGCTACATCCTCGTGTTCCATGAAGCCTTGCGATGCAGCTGTCCCCGTCTTGAGCGCAGTGCTTCGCCCTCTTTAGTGGGTGGCAGGACTTGTGGATTCCCTCATTAGGAGGGAAGCTGCGAAGCTGTTCTCCTGCAGGCTCCTGTTCCGTGTCCTTTGCCTCACATTGGAGGCCACCTCCCTCTGTCGGCCCAGACAGTCTGCGGGATTTCATAGCCAGCCTTGGCAGGGGACAGGGTTCTTGGCAGAGTGTCGTTGGCAAGATTATGGGCACTCTTTTTGGCTGTATTCCTTCGGCGGGGGCATGTGAATAAAGAGGGCACTGACGAACCAGGAGCCAGGAGAGCACTGTCTCATGGGGTGAGGGATGGTCATCGGTACAGGACAGTGACGAACGTGCCACCACCACCATACATGGGTTAGAGACGTGTTTGCCTCAGTGGACAATGTGTTACTGGGCCTGTGCCCACAGAAGGTAGTTATTTGGTTCACTGAACAGTAGGCTCTATGGCCAAAGTGCACCACCGATTGATACAAGAGAGAGAGTGTAGAGTGCCACGAAGCGGTGGGGGCTTGTTTTGTTAGGCACGGGGAGAGTGTGTGTGTGTGTGTGGCTCTGTGTGTGTGTGTGTGTGTGGCTCTGTGTGTGTGTGTGGCTCTGTGTGTGTGTGTGTGTGTGTGTGGGGGGGGCTCTGGGTGTATGTGTGTGTGGCTCTGGGTGTGTGTGTGTGTGTGGCTCTGGGTGTGTGTGTGTGGCTGGCTCTGGGTGTGTGTGTGGCTCTGGGTGTGTGTGTGTGTGGCTCTGGGTGTGTGTGTGTGTGTGGTAGTAATGTTATGTTATGTTATGTTATGTTAAATAGTTTTTTGTAGAGCGCACGGCTACTCAAAAAGAGTGTCCCGGCGCTTTTAATTGAGGCAGGCTGCAGTAAACTAACATAACACATTAAAAAAAATAAAAGACACCAGAGTGGAAGAAGAAAACAGAACACAAAGAGGCCTACTGGACAAACAGCCAGGTCTTAAGGTCCTTTCTAAAGGCTAATAAGCCAGTGGATCCCCGAAGGGAAAGGGGCAGGGAATTCCATAATTGGGGCGCCAGTAATCCAAAGGAGCGACCACCCAGACGCGCTCTCTTCACTCGTGGAACAGTAGCCAGAAATAAAGATTCTGATCTCAGAGAGCGAGCTGGTTGGTAGAAAGTCAGTCTCCTCTGGAGATACTTCGCTCCCGACGCATGGAGGGCCTTAAATGCCAGTGTCAGAGCCTTAAAGGCGATCCGCTTGCGGATTGGGAGCCAGTGCAAGGTCTGGAGCAAACCCGCAGCGCTGGTACGCCTGTTCACTCCATAGACCGCCCTTGCCGCAGCATTCTGTACAACCTGAAGCCGCTGTAACAGGTACTCTGGCAGGCCCAGGTATAAAATGTTCGAATAATCCAACCTGGAGCCAATCAGGGCCTGTACAGTCAGCTTCCGGTGCTCCTCCGATAACAAGGGAAGAAACCTCCGCAGCATCCTGAGGAGGCCAAAGCACATGCCCGACACACCTAAAATCTGGGCTTTCATTGTCAGCCCCGTGTCCAACTTAACACCCAAGTTTTTCGCTATTTGGGAAGAACGCGTAGGGGGGAACATGTCGATAGGCCACCAGGCCTGCCAGTCTGGCTCCGTGTCGCACCCAAAGAAGAGTATCTCAGACTTGTCGGAATTGCACTTGAATTGTAATTGCTGTCTGCTGAGCTCATCCGTAGAGTACAATAGGTCTCACATTTGCGAGAGATTAAGCTATTCGCAATGTAAATGACAATGCCATTTATTCATCTGTTTTCAAAACCAACACATAAATACAAATTTTGTCATTTACAATGCCAATAGCTCTAACTTTTCCAAAGGCGAAACCGTTGCATTGTAAATGCTTGTTAATTTAAGCAATCAGGATAGTAAGCAATAACGTATAAAAGTCTGTATTGTTCATTCAAATCTTTTGAAACTCACTGGAGAAAACAAAATCCAATATAAATCAAATATCTCTATAAAGACGAACGATTTTGAAAACAGCACAGCATCATTGATTGCGCTCATAGCAGAAATACAAGAAGTGTTTGAACGATGTCAGCTATGAAAGGGTCCAAGCGTGAGGGCTGTTGACAAGTAGGAGGTTGAACGGCAGCTCGCTAATTTTAACTGCATGAATGGAGACTTTAAACTGACTGTGTAGTCAAGGTGACCGTGCAGTTTAGGAAACACGTCAGCAACTGTGTAACAGCTTACTTAACAGAGGCAATTATATAAAGCTTTGTGTCTTGCACATGGTTGCAATTGTTAAGAATTGATCGACCAGCACAACCTGGGGCAGTTGTTAAGCAATTATGACTCTTTTGGGAACTTACTTGTCTGATTACACCTCAATCTGACCTCCATGTTCCATAGCTGCCAATATTTCAGAATGCTTATGTATAACATTTCCATAAATTCAATGTAATTATGAGTGACATTCAATGGCAGTGAGTGACACTTTCTCGCAAGCAAAATCAAGCAACGAAGGTGAAGGAAACATATAAATATCAGAAATGACACCCATTTAATCAACAAGAATCTCTAAGAAGATCTTAAAAATGCTGCAAAGCATCAGAAATGGAAGGGCACTGTGGGACCCGACTGTACCAAACTGAATGTGAGAGGCCCCAGCGCAGATAATTTCAAATGTCTGCTAAAATAATTATCCTAATTATTCAGAATCACGGCACTCAGCTGAATCGCAGACTCGGAGTGCTGCCCAGTCCGCCACAGCACCGGGAATCCTCAAGAAAGTCAAAGGCTGCGGCACACAGGCTATAATTTTTTCAAAAGACTTTATCTCAGCTGCTAGTTCTCTAAAACAATTAAAATCAAATTTACTGTAGACAATAGGCCTGATCAGTTTGTTATCAAAAGCTATGCAAAAACACGCGGCTGGATGTATTTATTGTTAAAAGCAAATGTTAAAAGTGACCAGTGATATGATATGGGTGGATTTATATTACACTGCATTAAAGATTGCAGAGAGGTATTTTGTTATCCAAGTGGTGCCATGTCAGTCCTAGATCCTTGGAAGGGGGCTTATGGTGCTCTGCCAGCCTCTGTGGATCCAGTGGAACCAACTCTTTCTTCTGCTGCGTGGCACAACCCCGAGCAGAACCAATGCATTTCCGCCGCAGCCTCGTCAGAACCGCCACGGGGGGTTCGGGGGAGGTTCTCTCCCCCATGACAATTTTGAAAAAGAGTAGATAATGGTGCATTTTTGTGACCAGGAGGCGGAGTGGCTTACCCCTTCTCCAACACCCCCTCGATGTCTGTTCCCCTCTTTGTCATCCCTACAGCAGCCCGAGGTCTGGCACAAGACAACGCAGTGGGACTCATCTAACCCGCGGGACGAGGGAGGGCGCTGTTTCTTTAATTGGACGGAGTTTGATCCCGGCCACGCCCCCTGGTCAGCTGGGACACCGGAACCAAAAGCCGAGTCTTCGGAGAGGGAGGCGTGTTCATCACCCGGAGGAGTCGAGGAGTCATGGAGGGAGGTAGGATACGTACGGAGCAGAGAAAGCAGAGACGGGGACGAGAACGAGGAGGAAGAAGGAGAGACGGAGGAGGCGAGCCCAGCAGTTGCAGTGCCAGGAGGCCAACGACAAGGCGCTTCGCCCAGCCGCACTTCAAGGGAAGTGTGGCTAACCCAGGTACGGGACCGTATCGTGGGCTGGGCGGGTAGAAGAGGTTTTAAACCTCCGTAGTGCACCCGCCACCGTTATCCCTTCACTGCACCCTCCCCTACTTCACTACCGACACAACGCAGAACCTGTGTGCACGAGTGTAACTCCCCACACCCTTTCCCCTAAGCTCTCAGTGAACCAGAGCCCTTTGCTGAGTTCGTTTCTCTTTTGTTACATGCCTCCCGAGACCGGCTGACAACACGGACGCGCCTACAGCCCCCAGAAGTCCACGGGAGGGAGGAAAACCAGGCGGTGATCACTGGAAGGAGAGGAGTTCACCTGCATGTCGAGTATCCGAACCGCCTCTTCCCTACAACAGAAACCCACCGCGGCGCAAGCAATTGTTAAAGACAATAAAACCTGCTTTGCCTTTACCACCCGAGTTTGTGTTTCCATCGATCCCGCCACAAGTGGTGGAGAATGCGGGCAACCCAGTAACCATCTGTCAACCCAAGATGGAGGAACTATTGCAGACGCTGGTGAAGGGTCAAGAGCAGCTAGGATGGGCAGTCGAGCAACAACTCACTGCCGCCCAGGCCGACAGAGAGACATTCCGTAACACGGTAGCTACCCAGATGGAGGGACTGCAAAAAATTATAGGGGACCCCAGCAACCCTACATACAGGGAACCCAGGGCTACTCACCCAACCCCTTCTGGAATATCTCTCCAAAAATACGTCCCTGGAGATGATCCGGACGCATTTTTAACCAACTTCGAGAGGGTGGCATTGGCTTGCGGGTGGCCTGTAGAGAAATGGCCATTCTTTCTTGCCCCCCTGCTGACTCATGAAGCCCAGGCGGCTTATCAGGTGGCCAACGCCTCGGGTCAAACCCCGTATAACCGAATCAAAACCATTATCCTAGACCACCTGGGGATGGATAGCGAAGCATATAGAGTACGTTTCAGGAAGGAACGGGGGACCCCGGATGATAATCCTAAAAGACTATTCTTCGGAATGAAAATGGCCGCCGACAAGTGGCTAACGCCGTTAACCAGCTCCAAAGAAGAAATCATGGACAAAGTGTATCTCGAACAATATTTAGAGGCTCTCCCTTATGCGACACAGAAATGGTTGAGACAACATTCGAATCTGACAACTATACAGGCAATGGAAATGGCAACCACTTTTTCCAGGGCCCAACCCAAACCACAGCCATTCGAGCCAGAAAAACCTGTCAGACCAACCCCACGTTTTGAAAAGAAAACCCGACCCCCTCCTGCGTTCCCGCCTATGCGACCTATAAGGCCGGAGGTTCCGGTCTTCAGGGGACCCCAATGTTTTGAGTGTGGGCTGTGGGGCCACATAGCCCGCATGTGTCCACAGAAGAGAGCACCTGAAGAGCCGATGGATGTCGGCTACCTACCGAAACCAATCATGTACTCAGCGGAGCTAGGCGGAGCATTTTATGTAAGTGTGAGAGTGAATGGGGTGAGGGCCAAAGCGCTCCTAGACTCGGGCTGTAAACAGTTGGTGGTGCAGGGATCCTTAGTGAGGGAGGGTCAGGTTGTCCTGGGACCTTAGTGCACATCAAGTGTGTCCATGGGGATGTGAAAAGGTACCCGGTAGCCTACATACCTCTACAAATGACGGAAGGGATGACATTAGTGGTTAAAGTGGGAGTTCTAGAGAACCTACCCCAGGAAATCATCATAGGGACGGACAATCCCCAGTTCCTAGACACGGTTAGTAAGACCCTGAAACGAGAGAACCCTGACTTCCCCAAACCCGCTATGGTGACAGCTGATCCCTGGATCTCGGATCGTAGTTTTAAGTTCGCCCAGGCCAACGACGCCAGCCTGTTTAACGCGTGGGAACAAGCCCATCAGACTCAGGATGACCCCAGTCACCGATATCCCCACTTCCTGATCCAAAACGACCTACTATATCGACAAGGGAACCCTACAGAGGCACCGCAGCTACTCGTTCCTCAAGACTTTAGGGAACAGATAATGTACTACTCCCACACTCACTTATTGGCAGGACACTCCGGGACTGAGAAGACAACACAGAATGTGCTCCGTTACTTCTATTGGCCGGGAGTGTACAGAGACCTCAAAAACCACTGCCGAGCATGCAACATCTGCCAGAAAAAGAACACCAGCCGTGCCCTTACAGCCCTTACCTATAATCGGGGTACCCTTCGAGAGGGTTGTCATGGACCTGATCGGACGCTGCCGAAAACCAAGAGGGGTAATATGTATGCCTTCGTAGTCGTGGACTATGCGACTCGGTTTCCGGAGGCTTTTCCGCTCCGAGCCCCTACCACCAAAGCCATAGCGGATCACTTCCTTGAGTTGTTTTCACGGGTCGGTTTCCCGAAAGAGGTGATCACGGATCAAGGTACACCATTCATGTCCAAACTGATGAGAGAAGTGTGTGCCCTTCTGAATCTCCACCAGATCCGGACCTCGGTCTACCACCCCCAAACGGACAGACTGGTGGAACGAGACAATGGCACCCTCAAGGCCACTATGAAGAAAATGCTAGCGGTCAATGGAAGCGAATGGGACCGGATCCTTCCCTTGGCACTGTATGTGATAAGGGGGCAAAGACAAAGCAGTCTTGGGTGCTCCTCGTTCGAAATGCTATACGGAAGGCAACCAAGGAGTCTACTGGAAATGACAAAGGAAGTCTGGGAGACAGAACAACAAGGCGATACCAGGAGTCTTCTCGAATACAGCCAGACATTAAAGAATTCGTTGGGAAAAATCAGGGATCTGGCCTACTCGCAACTGGAGAAACATCAAGTCAAGCAGAAGACCTGCTATGACAAAGGAAAAAGATGGAGAAAGTTAGCCGTGGACGAATGGGCTCTGGTATTACTGCCATCAGCAACAAGAAAATTCCAGACCGAGTGGCAGGGACCATTCCGAGTGATTGAAACCATCGGGAAAACGACATACAAATTGAGGCTATCACCCCGGAAAACACAAATTTATCATATAAATATGCTGAAGAAATGGATTGGACCTCCCCCTCTCGCCCATAACCTCACACTGCCCACAGGAGCCGGTATGACGTCTACGATGGACGATCTTGTCATTAACGAGGATCTCAGAAGCACGCATCAAAAGGAGTTACGGAATACACTGCGGCCCTTTTCTCAGCTGTTTTCAGACCTGCCAGGGAAGACGGCTTGCATCGAACACAGGATTGAAACACCGGAGGGCATAGTCATCAAACAGAGACCATATCGCATCCCAGCAGCTCGTAGACCAGCCATCCAGAAAGAAATAAAAGAGATGCTACATATGGGAATGATCCGACCCTCCAGAAGCGATTGGTCGTCACCAATAGTCATGGTCCCCAAACCGGATGGCAGCATACGTTTTTGTATGGATTTTCGCGCCCTGAATGCTGTTTCTTCGTTCGACTCCTATCCCATACCACGCATCGATGAATTGATAGAAAAACTGGGACAAGCGAAATACATCAGCACCATTGACCTGACCAAAGGATATTGGCAGGTGCCCCTTAAGAAAGAGGACAGAAAGAAGACCGCGTTCGCTACCCCTGACGGGTTGTTCGAATTCAACGTTCTACCCTTTGGCCTTCATGGGGCACCAGCAACTTTTCAAAGGTTGATGAACGAGTTACTACGAGAGCACCAGACGTTTAGCTCGGCTTACCTGGATGATATCATCGTGTCCAGCCCTTCCTGGGAAGAACATCAGCTACATCTGACCACCATACTGACCCAACTACAGACTGCGGGATTACACATTAACGCCAAGAAGTCCCGGATGGGCTTCCAAAAAGTGAAATATCTGGGTTACCTATTAGGCCATGGCCTGATCGAACCACAGATCGAGAAAATCAGAGCCATTTCCGAGACGTCGTTCTCCCAAAACAAAAAAGAGATGAGGGCCTTCCTTGGTTTAATAGGGTACTATCGCAGATTCATACCCTCTTTCTCCGACCTCGCCAGCCCCCTCACTGACACCCTAAAGAACGATTACAAACCTTCGGGGTTCAGAGAACCCACGACAGCAATCTGTACTGCCTTTAATGCTCTAAAAAAATCCATCACCACTAGTCCTGTGTTGCGATCCCCTGACTTTACGCTTCCCTTCATTTTACATACTGACGCCTCCGACTATGGGGTGGGGCGGTGTTGTCACAGCTGTCGGAGGAGGGTATGGAACATCCAATCCTCTATATTAGTCGGAAATTGTTCCCCCGGGAGGTTAAGTATCCGACTATCGAGAAGGAGTGCCTGGCCATCAAATGGGCCGTAGAAAAGCTCAGGTATTATCTGGAGGGTCATCCTTTTACCCTCTACATGGATCACGCTCCTTTGACGTGGATGAGCCGGAACATGTCCAACAACCCAAGGGTTCTTCGCTGGTTTCTCACCCTCCAGCCCTTTACATTTACGGTCTGTCACCGTAGGGGCCGGGACAATGGCAGCGCGGACTTTCTCTCTCGTTACCCTCTCCCCGATCGGGAGAATCCAAGGGGGGAGGTGTGTGACCAGGAGGCGGAGTGGCTTACCCCTTCTCCAACACCCCCTCGATGTCTGTTCCCTTCTTTGTCATCCCTACAGCAGCCCGAGGTCTGGCACAAGACAACGCAGTGGGACTCATCCAACCCGCGGGACGAGGGAGGGCGCTGTTTCTTTAATTGGACGGAGTTTGATCCCGGCCACGCCCCCTGGTCAGCTGGGACACCGGAACCAAAAGCCGAGTCTTCGGAGAGGGAGGCGTGTTCATTACCCGGAGGAGTCGAGGAGTCGTGGAGGGAGGAAGGATACGTACGGAGCAGAGAAAGCAGAGATGGGGACGAGAACAAGGAGGAAGAAGGAGAGACGGAGGAGGCGAGCCCAATCAGTTGCAGTGCCAGGAGGCCAACGACAAGGCGCTTCGCCCAGCCGCACTTCAAGGGAAGTGTGGCTAACCCAGGTACGGGACCGTATCGTGGGCTGGGCGGGTAGAAGAGGTTTTAAACCTCCGTAGTGCACCCGCCACCGTTATCCCTTCACTGCACCCTCCCCTACTTCACTACCGACACAACGCAGAACCTGTGTGCACGAGTGTAACTCCCCACACCCTTTCCCCTAAGCTCTCAGTGAACCAGAGCCCTTTGCTGAGTTTGTTTCTCTTTTGTTACATGCCTCCCGAGACCGGCTGACAACACGGACGCGCCTACAGCCCCCAGAAGTCCACGGGAGGGAGGAAAACCAGGCGGTGATCACTGGAAGGAGAGGAGTTCACCTGCACGTCGAGTATCCGAACCGCCTCTTCCCTACGACAGAAACCCACCACGGCGCAAGCGATTGTTAAAGACAATAAAACCTGCTTTGCCTTTACCACCCGAGTTCGTGTTTCCATCGATCCCGCCACAATTTTCAAGTCATTTTTTGATGATGCAAACCTATAACTAGCACATGAATCGCTACAGTATTATAGGCTGGGACGAACTAAATACATATAGATCTCTGCAACAGGCCCTTTAACCCACAAAGCTATTTTACAATTTTTTCTGTTTGGGAATAAAGTGGGCTGAGCAGCCGCTGTGTTACTCAACTATGGGCCAGGTCACAAAACATTCTGTCATCGCCATTCCACATAACTGATAGCTAAGACAGCTGTGTCTAAGACCAAGCCTTAAAATGGTGTCCCTCATCTTCACTTTAGGTGATCAGGTCACATAACCTATGTATGGTAAGGAGTCTCTTTTAAAGCAGTACTGACACCTAGTTAATAACTACACCCAGACAGATAAACAAATACTATACTGCCTCCTGAAAATGTGCACAAGCCCCCCTTTTTTTTACACTTTGAGGAAGTAAACTTTATATAACGCGACCCACTATTTATAATGTTGACAGCCACCACCACAGAATAATCACAAATATTCAACATAGCTTGTGACCAATGCAACTTGTGATTCACATCTGGGTGTGGACTCTCAGTTTTTAAACTGTTGACTCGGACAACTGTCCTCAGCTGCCAAACGTCCAAGTGATGCAACCCTTGGAAAGAGGAGTTTGAAGCGAACACTGAGGCCTGTCTCCAGACCAACTCAAGGACCGGGCAGAAGGGGCAATTAGGCACAGATCTCCCACAGCAATATTTATGCATAGATTTTTTAATTAAAGCAACCAGGGGGTCATTAATAATGAAGCCGCTTACATAGACACACAACTAGATGGTACGAGAAACCGTGTTTTCTTTTTCGGCGTATTTTAGTTAATAATTCTTGCCCCTGGCAAAGAGGGCAGAAGCCCACGTCAGCTTGTTGAGTCAGGCCCGTAGAAGTTCTGACCGGCTTTTATCATCTCCCCGTTCAGCCTGCATGCCTCATTGATGTCTGTGCTTGGAAGCTGACCCCTGTCTGTACACTCTACCCTAGTATTTCGTCCCGAGGACATATCGTACCCAAAAACGTTTATCATTGCACTATAACGAGGCACAGACACCCAGCCAAATCTTAATAAACAAATACTACACCTAATTTATTCAAATGAAATGGACCATCAAAAGTTGCCCCATGTGTTTGTAGCTTTTAAATCATGACAGTGAAGCATGAGGCATAGCACAATGTGCACTCTAAACTGCGTCACCACATGACTTCCACATTTTCAAAGGGTACAGCAAGTGTGTTTCAATAGTAAATTACCACGAATAATTGCTAAACAGTGAAAGGACAGAGCGAGGTTGTTCCTGTTCTCAGAAAAAATAGCGTTTCCTGATATTGCCATGAAGTCTGCTGCTGAAAGCCATATGAGGATCTGCGGGCAGAAGTCACTTTACTGCTTCCTTGCGCTATATAAATCGAAATACATTTACATTTACATTTCCTAAAAACCGTATTTTACTGTCCAAGAAAAAGTAGGCATTTTATTGTCAGGATACCACACAACACTGAAGAGCTCAACTGGAATCTGTGTTTACCGGCGATGTGCTACCTAATAAGTTATGTTATGTTAAATGAATGAAAGGTCAGCTACTATACCGTTACATTGACACCAATCTGTGCTGCTTGGAAGGAAAGAGTTGCGGCGGCCGGCACAGGAGAACTGTAAGCCTGTAACAGGGGAGTATGGTGGGAATAGCGAAGGCGGCAGCTCTTTCCAAAGCAAGCAATGCATGCGTGGAGCAGGTCTCTCTTCGTGCCGCACTGGGTTGAGATTAGAAAGAGGAGAAACACACAGTCGCGGACGGCATTACGGGCGGGTGAGGGGGTGGAAATAGGGTAGTCACGGGGGTATGTGGGGGAGGCGGAAGGTGTTCAATAAAATAAAAATTTGAAATAAAACTTACTGAGCTTCTGGATGGGTCCGATGACTCCCGACCAATGTTGCCTCTAATTTCTTTCCTCTGTGTGCGGCAGTGTAGGGTCTCTGTGCACTTCGTGCGCCAGGTACCACACCGCGTGTGTATGCAGCGCCAAATATCACTACAAACGTTTGCTTAAAACCCTAGCAGCCCAGCTCTGTTTAGAGGAGACATGTTATTCCTCTGTCTGATGTAACATTTCCTATACATTGATTTACACACTATGATTCAGTGTCTATGTGTAATGCTTATGCGATGTAAAGTGCTTAACACCTACACTGACTTGAGGGTCAATGTTAAATGTTGGTAATGGGAGTATCCGTGGCGGAAGTGGTCATTGGGGCGCCAACAAACATTGTCACAGCAGGCGCCACCAGCACTAAACCTGTTTAAATGGCACTAATAATTACGGTGAAATTATGAAAACGTCCCATATTGCAATTTGAAACCTTGGCAGCTATGTTGCTGCATTTCTTTTCTTAATAGTGTTGGGATGCGGGGTGATTGTGTGCATTTGTTAAGGTTTTCGTGTTCATCTTAAGGATTTTGAGTGCCAGGGCCAAACTTATTTCCGGGGCCTGTGATTTGAACAGCTTTGGAATTATGATCCAATTTCAGCTTTTTCATGTCCTTTTTGGCCAGGTCACCGACACTGCAGAGGCACACTGATCCAAATTCTAAATGTGCTTCCATGTTTGAGCGTTTTAGTGGAGAAACGCTGTCACAAACGAGGCATTCCCACTCACTTCCGGTGCCACTGCAGGTCGCAATACTAGTGGTTGGCTTCCAGATTAGCATAAGTATCACCTCCTCACCAGATGCGCAGAGGACTGAGATTCTGACAGCGCAGGAGGGGAAGGTCGGGAATTGAAATGGAAACTGATTAGTACTGCATTATTTTTAACTGCACAAGAGTTTTTACTTTTAAATTGTACCTGGTTTCTTGTGATTGCACTATTACACGCAGCACTTGTAGGACAGTGTTTCCGGTCCGCCGCAATCTTTTGGGCCGTTTGAGCGGATAAACGCGGTCACAAATGAGGCATTCCCACTCACTTCCAGTGCCACTGCAGGTCGCAATACTAGTGGTTGGTTTCTGGATTAGCATAAAGGTCACATGCCACGCCGGACACGCACAGCGGACGCGCACAGCAAACGTGCGCAGCAGACACGCCACTGGCGCGCCGAAGGCAAGCCCGTCTGCGTCCGTAACGCGGCCAAGGCCAGAGAGGCTGTCAGTCCCTGCCCAAGAATCCAATACACTAGTAGTGCGCTATTGAAGTTAAACTGTCAGGAGACCAAATGCAATGTTCAGCTTCACATTGATGCTATGAAAGGCCTGTTAACCTGCTATGGATGTACAACTACCCTCTGCATCTCTAGTAGAAGTATTAGGCAAGTCCCTGTAGAAAACCAGAAATTACACAATTACACAAATGTACACAAACAAAATGTACACAAACCTCTACATTGTGGCCTAATAAATGCACGATCTGTAAGCAAAAACACACTCCATATTTACGACCTCCTGAACACAGGGGAGCTAGACTGTCTATTCATCACAGAAACATGGATGAATGATTGCTCTAATCCAGATATTGTACAAGCTCTCCCAAAAGGCTACACATTGACCAGACAGGATAGAAGTGGACAAAGAGGAGGAGGCCTTGCAATCATTTTTAAGCAGGACCTGATATTTATAACAATCAACCCCATAGAACTAAAAAAAGCTGAGAGCCTCCCTTTCTGCTTTCAATTAAACAGTAGTTCTACATTCACTGGAGTTATTCTGTATAGACCCCCGGGCTCTACCCTCACATTTTTGGACACACTAGGGGACAACATCAGCCCCCTGGCGATTAGATATTCTAGTTTTACCATTCTGGGAGATTTTAATATACATCTTGAAGCTCAGGACACTCCCAACTCTAGACAGTTCTGTGATATTATTAGCACTATTGGTATGAAACAAATGATTGATAGTCCCACGCACGACGCCGGACATACCCTTGACAGCATCTGCACCAATATGACCAGTCTAACCGTAGATTCTCCCACCACTATTACCTGGTCAGACCACAAATTTATCCCATTTAAAATAGATCTGGATAAAGCTCAAGCAGGGAATTCACGAGGTCTACTGGACCCCAAGGCGATCCGCAAGTGGAATAGGATGCTGGAGCATCCCGAGCTCTTAACAATGGCTGAAGCAAGCAAACCCACCTTTACGGGCATCCCCTCTATTGACAATGACAAGCTCAATGAGTGTCTGACATCCCTGGCAGATAACTTAGCACCAGTTGTTCGCACTAAAAAAGGCCAGTCTAAGAAGAAAAACAAAGCCCTTTGGTTCTCCCCCCAACAAAAGGAATTACAAGGTAATTGTAGGAAACTGGAACAAATTTGGAGGAGAAGTTATGAATCAGCTGATCTGATTCCTTTTAAAATAGCCCTTAGACAGTACCATCTCAATATCAAATTGGAAAAAATGACATTCTATTCCAATCAAATTAACCAAGCAGGAGAGAACCAAAAAACCATTTTCAATATTGTTCAAACCTACACAAAACCTAAAATACTTGAACAAGAAATTATACCCTCCCAGGATTTGTGTGAAAAAATTGCTCAATATTTTGAAAATAAAATCATTGATTTAAGGAAGGACTTCCCTGAGACCAGCCCTCACATGAATCAGCATGTTTCATTAAGGACTGCAGGGATATTCTCCTGCTTCCAAGAGATTAGCCTGGATCAGTCGAGACAAGCTATTCTTGCCTGCAAATCGGGTTCCCCTTTTGATCCCTGTCCTCCTAGAGTACTTTAGGTACTTGTGGACATTATCAATCCACCCATTAATCAAATAATCAATTCATCCTTTGACTCCTCCAACGTACCAGACAATTGGAAGATTGTGGCAGTAAAACCCCTCCATAAAAAGAAAATTTCGGATCCTGCCACACTTACTAACCTCAGACCAATCTCACTGTTACCACGGCTGAGTAAACTAGTGGAAAAACTGGCTAACATACAACTCAACGATTTCCTGTTGAAAGAAAATATCCTCCACCCAAAACAATCAGGTTTCAGACCCGGCCATTCAACAGTGTAAGGTGTGCGCTATAATATCATGGTAATTTGAGATGTCTTATGTATTGCATCTCAGATGAAAGGGGAAGGGCTGATGCTCTATATTCGACCACTAAATACACCTGTTGTCATTGTTCATGTAGATATTGCCTGCATATGAGTGCATGGTCTTCTCCAACAAGAGTGTGTATGCACCAATCTATTTGTCTGTCTGTCTGTCTATCTATCTATCCATCTATCTATTCTGTCTGTCTATATTTTTTTTCTTTCTATCATTCTCATTGTCTTTCTCTGTATTTCTCTTCTGCTCTTACCCTCTCTCTGTTTCTTGGGTTTGTGTCCATATCCATCCGTCCCAGCTCGTCACCTAGATTGGCTCAGCGACTGCTTATGTAACAAGCATTAGCAAAGGCCAATAGGTCCCCCTATGATGGCTATTAGCTTTGGCTATGTTTTGTATCCCTGTTATGCCGTAACGTGAATGCTTTCCTTGTGGCTAAAACTCATTTAAACAAGCATTGGCATAGCCAATAGGTCTCGCCTTTTGACCTTATAAGTGTTTAGCCATGCAACAGTTGATGTTGTTGCACCAAGGATATTGTGCTGCATAATTAACTACTTATAAGGTCCCAAAAGCGAGACCTATTGGCTATGCCAATGCTTGTTTTAAGGGAGCCTCGAAACAGGTCTCTATCGGGCTTTGTTTTATGCCCTGGCACAGGAAGTCTGTTTTTTTCCAGACTGCAGTGACATCAGGCACATCGATGTGCGCGTGCTCACACTGCTCATTCTCACTAGTAGAGAAGTTATGGCATGACGTCATGCCTGGTGAGCCTTGTAGGTAGGGTGAACAGGAGTCCCAGATTTGTCTGGACTGTCCCGGTTTTTCAACAGTTGTCCTGTCAGATTTCGGGAAAAGTGGCTCATGTCCCGTTCTTTTGAGAAGGCGAACTAAAAACAGTGAGAGGCATGTTTTTTGGTGTTCCAAAGCAGGGCTAGTAAGCAGTTTAATTAACCTCTTCCATGCTCATGACGAGCTCAGCTCGTCATGAGTCACAGTGGAGCTGTGCTCATGACGAGCTGGGCTCATCATAAAGGCCGCGGTCCGCCCACGCGCATTTGATTCCCCGCCTGTGCGGGCGAATTAATCAGTGGGCAGGGTCGTGACGAGCCCAGATCGTCATGAGCACAGCTCCACTGTGACTCATGACGAGCTGGGCTTGTCACGAGCACCGCGGTGCCACGGCCCCCCTCTCCGCGCCGTGGGGGATTACCCCCACAGCGAAGGGGTTAACAGGCATGATGCTGGTTTTAAAAATTACATTTTATTTATTTTCTTAGAGGCTGATCTGTGTTTCTATGAGGATGAGGACTGTCATTATGTGCCACTTTATTGATATAAATTGGTGGTCCTTCCTCTATTTTTGTGAAATGTCCAGTTTTTTGGGTCGCTCGCTCTAGTCACCCTACTTGTAGGGGATGGGAAATCCTTTAAAGAGAGCCATTTTCTCTCTGGGTTTCCCTTCTCTTTTTGAAACTCAGGAGCACCAACATTGTCGTGGTGTCACCAGGGCTTTAAGTTAAAGCCTTTTCAATATTACACACAAGCCATAGTTGCTGCTTATTTTTCTTATGCAAATAACAACCATTGACAAAGCCAATAGTCCGGACTTGTAGGTATGATGTTATTTGTTGTATCATATATCTGGATGCAATGACAGAAACAGCAAAATACAAGTCGGGCGGTACGCTATGCTAAGTACAGATTTTTAGCTTATGTGTCTTAAGCCAGGGCCTTAATTACACTGGCCATGCATCTTTGCGAGACCCCCACGTTTTTTCATCCCCCTTAAAGCCCTGGGTATGATGTTACTTGTTGTATCTTATCTGGAAGCAATGACAGAAACAGTAAAATACAAGTAGGGTGGCACACTATGCCAAGCACCGAAAGGTATAAATCACCGCACTGCTGCGCTCTATTAAGTAGAGAAATTCAGCTAGTCTACAAACACGACGTGTACTTTTCACGCTGTGTTTGTAGAGTTGCTGCATTTCTTTTCTTAATAGAGCAGGGCTGCAGGGCGATTGTGGGGCTTTGTTAAAGCTTTCAGGTTAATCACAGCGCCCGTCTGGAGCTGTAATTAACCTGAAAACTTTAACCAAGTCACACAATCACCCTGCAGCCCAGCTCTGTTAAGAAGAAATGCACAGCAACTCTACAAACACAACGTGTGCTTTTCAAGTTGTGTTTGTAGAGTTGCTGCATTTCTTTTCTTAACAGAGCTGGGCTGCAGGGTGATTCTGGGGCTTTGTTAAAGATTTCAGGTTAATCACAGTGCCCGTCTGGAGCTGTAATTAGCCTGAAAACTTTAACCAAGTCACACAATCGCCCCGCAGCCCAGCTTGCAGGGTGATGGGCACATTGTGTGCTTTTGTTTAAAGTGTTCATGTTAATTGCAGCTCGTGACGGCGCTGCAATTAACATAAATACTTTAAACAAAAGCACAGAGTAGGCACTGCAGCCGGGCAGGCTCTACATGAAAGAAATACCTGATTTTTGCGCCGCTCGCTTTTTAAAAGCAGCGCCGCGAATATAGTTGATTGATGTGCTGTGTGTGTGCGCGCTCCACACACAGCACTGCGCGCTTCATGAAACAGAGGTGCGCGCCCGACCACGCTCGCAGGTTATTGGGAACAGTGCTCCCGACTCCTCCTGTCCGGTCCTGCGCCAATTCCTGTAGCTCCGCGTCATCATCAGGAAAGGCAGCCTCCCTCCCTCCCCTCCGGGGCAGTGGCTTACCCACTATTGTGGGTACTGACTGTGTGGTCGGCTCCAGGGGCCGACCACACAGTCAGTACCCACAACAGTGAGTAAACCACTCCCCCTTGTCCTTGAGCACGACCGCCCATGATCCCACCCCCAACCAGGCACTTCTGCTTTCTTGCAGTGGTAGTTTTTACCATTTTATGATTCTGCCTCTCGCACTGCGAGAAAGCAGTGGGGCGAAGCACAAACACCCCTATGGAGAAGCCGCTACTGGAAGGCCCTCAAATCACAGCCTTGCCACATCTTGGAACCGGTACATTGCTTCGGCTGCACAGCGCATCTTTGATGCGGATCCTCACAGCGCTCCACAAACCAGGATTTAAGCTACTCTGTTCAGCAGGCCCAATTAGGTCCCCGTAGCCAGCCCTTGCTCCATCGCGGTGAGCCTGAGCTTGTGACTTTGGCCTGGCCCAGCATTACCAGATATCCACAGTTGGCACTTTGTGCTATTTGGCACTATTTTCACTAAATTCTCCGGTTCAACTGATTTGATTTTTGGTATTTTTATCTTGTTTTATTTATTGAAGAAAGTTCTATTTTTCTAACTTAGTGGGGGATCCTTTTTGTGTGGTGTGATGATTTCACTTTATTACTGTTTGAAGTGTTGCACAAATACTTTACAAATTGCCTCTAAATTAAACCTGACTTCTCTGCGCCAAGCTGCCAGAAGGTTGAGTACATATTAATGTAGGGTTAGCCTGTGCCTCAACCTGACAAGGTTTGTGGTTGCTGCTTGACCAGGGCTTACACCCCATTCAACCAAAAACCCAATTTCTTGCATTTATCTTTTTTAGGCAAAGTTACCATCCCCAAATGAGCTATCATCTGGTATTGCTAGTGCTAGTACATAAATGCATAAATCTAAGACTTCTATGTATCAAAACCAAATGTTATCTTTGATAACTTTGGTAGCTCTTAAATCGGAAAGGGAACTTTGAGCATATGCACTAACTGCAGAGATCTTTGTGTAAGCAGCAGGTCAATCTTTCTAGTCCCAATAAGCCCACGAGCATAAATATGATTAATGCATCCTTCCTCACTACTTAATTGACCTGTCAGTAAGTTGTTATTAAGGCGTTTAATCGCCCCTTTGTTATTTCAATAGGGTCAACATGTGGGGGCCCCAAAGTGAAAAACAGCAAAATAAATAACAAAAAACTTTCAATATTCAGGTTGACACTATCACCTTTGGGTACCAGTAAACACGGGTGACAATAATACAAATGATTAAAAAAAGAAAATTAAAAAAAAAGCAAATGAATATTTTCTCTCAGCTTGTCCCCACTTTTTCTAAAGCTGACAGGGCTAGGACTGTGTTGTGGTATTAGAAGTCCGAGGGCACTATATCAACCAACCAGCAGTTGTTTTACACGTAATGTGATGAGCTCTGAGGCATGTCCACCTGTCTCGCAGATGGTGACTGGCTGCTTGTGCTTGGTTGGGAGGAGGGCAGGAGCCGGCACTCCGGCTCCAGCTGTTCAGGCAAAACTCGTTTCCACTCCGGCCAGACTTCGTGCGCACCATCATGGCAACCGGCGAGGAGGACGGGCCGGCCGAGGAGAAGGAGCACACCAAGAGGAAGGCCATCGGCCCCTTCGCAACCGCATGGCTGACCCTGTACAACATAGCCATGACAGCCGGGTAGGTGGCACGCTATCCCCGGCGCCTCACTTGAGCTGGCTCCCATTGGGGTCATTTCTTCACGTGATTGGAGCGCCAAGAAGGCTGTCATCGGGCAGCCAGGGTAGAGAATGTATTGCAAGTACAATATAAGTAGTTCGGTGATAGCCGGTGGGCATACCAGCAGGCATCGTCCCAAGCCTGTCTGCGAGGTCCGCGTTTGCACCCCCACGGGCTCCGTCGACATGAATAAGTAATCTGCGTTTGATTGGACGGATGCGTGCTGCCCGAGCTGTGCCTCGATCTTTTATGATTTAGGTTTGTGGTCTGCGGTAGAAACAAGGCCACTTATTTACTCAATAGAAATAGGTAGTCATTTCAGCATAACTCGCTTCTTTCCTCATACCTGTCAGTTTTAGAGAGGTTTACTGGTTTTATTTCGGGTGTGTTTTACTATTTTGTGATGCCGGAGACTCCTCGGAGCCCAGGAAAACTCCCTCGGGGTCGATGAGTGGTGCCGGTCCGCAGGCCTCGCTGCTGGCCTGGCATGTCCTAATACGGTGTAGGCTTCCCAGCCTCCACGCTGTTGTTAAGTATAGATCCAGGCGGGTGGAATGCGATGGGTAGGGGGAGGCTGCTGCCGTCGGCACAGTTGACGCTGCCCCAGGGCTTCTCACAGGTTCCACTGTGCAACTAGAGTGATGTTAAAATGGAAGGTACCGTCTGCGGGTTCTCAGATTCCCTGTGTTCCACAATGCACCATTCAGAGGAAAGCAGATTCTGAACGGATGCTAACGACGTAAAACCTTGAGCCAGACAGTGTTAACACGTGCAAAGATGATAAAATAAGGTCATAATACTGCCACAGAATGCGCAGTATTTAGCCACATAATTTACCTGCTGCAGATTTTGGTCCTTCTCTACCATATATTTCCAGCGGCCCTGACTTTTCATAATGATCCATCACAGCGCTGCAGATGAATGGATGAATCAATGAATAAATATTGTGCACATGTAATTAAAATCCATATAAAAAAAATAGTAAAACAGATGTAGCCTTTTCCCTCTATAAATATACAAATATAAACATCTCGATTAAAAAAGTAAAAAATAATCCACATTCTCCTAGTGTCTGCCTCGAACTAAATCCTTTCTTGATTCGAGACAGTACTCGCCAGTAGTGCATTGTAGAATGGTACTCATACTAAAGGAGACAGTGCCCCTCAAACAATAAAGTAAAGGGATGTCAGTGAGTCACAGTGCCACCTTTGACCAAACATACAAAAGAAAGTAACAGTGACAGTATTATAAATAAACATTGCCAAAGCCAATATGTCTGAAGTAAATGCCTTACACAAGAGGTATCTCATTAGACAGAGACACACAGGACGAGGCCAATAGGAGATAACAGAAAGGACTACAATTGTATAGTCCCTCAGACAGTTCAAAGTAACCACTCAAGTGGAAGAAAAAGGCTATACCTAAACAACCAACAGCATTAGGCGAGGGATGATACTTCATATGGATTAGCGAAGAAGTGATTGACAAAGTCTGCAACCAGTGGCTAAAAGAGGCGAGTCAAAGAAATTCGGTGGTTGAAAGGGGCAAACCCGGAGCCCACTTTATGTATATTGTCAGCAATAGGTCTCTGTGTGACAGCAACATATTAAAATCCAGACCGAAAAAGCAATGTGGTAGGTCCTTCTATTCTTACCAGTTGACCCACTCCATTGCCAACCCTCCTCCAGGTTTTGCTAAAATCACTCTACAATATGGCCAGCAGATAATTTATTGGATTACGCTTTGAGCAAATAATTCGCTATTTAACTACACCCCGTACATCTTGAATGTGACTGCACAACACTTTACAATATGTTCTACACAAGACACTGGAGGCTTTCCGTTGATAGCAGCTGCTGCTGTTTATGTTGCATTTAGAATAATGACACAGCTTTCCTACACGTGGCTTAAAAATGAATGGTTGAACATACAACTCTTTCACATGTCGCTTGTTGTCGCTGTATTACTGGCAGCACCCTCCTGTTTCAGGCAGCACCTTGGTGTAACCAGCAGCACATTGATGTTTGCAGCAGTCTAGAGCAATTCAGCACCCACTACATATGTATAGATTTGCAGCACTGAAGCTCACAATGACAGAACTCTTTTGGAATCTCCTGGCATAGCAATTCTAATAGTGATCTATTTAAAAATGGTGTTATTTAGCAAGCCACCGGATTGACCTTGTGGATTTTGTCCACTGGGGCACAGTGTATCCGACACTGTAAGTCAATATACTTGGTACAATTCCATGCTTTATGCAACATGATGGCATTGCTGCCAGGGAGGCTATGGAAGCAGTCCCGTTTTCTGCTTCAAGAGATCAATCCCAGCAGTATACTGATCCGGCCTACCTGAATGTTTCACAGACCTAAAAACACATACTACATCAAAATGATACGATGTGTGAAAAGCTGCAGCCATTCTGTAGGCATCTGTGACTGGACAATTTCCTAATTCAAATACCATCTTTAAACATTTTTTTTTTTAGAGTTTTATATAGCGCAAACCTGACCCGAGGCATCGAGTATCAGAGTGCTTTACATGAGCACCAGTTTAGTTACAGATGGACACATTAATTTTTGTTGGACACAGGGAGATTACGTGATTTGCCCAGAATCACAGGATGTTGAGTGTCGTTGCCGAGACACCGAACCTGTACCCCAGCTTCGAGGTCGACCACTCTAGCTATAAGGCTACATCCTCTCCCCTGTTAATTAACAATTCGAGCTAGTGGTTTAATGGAATTTATTTGCTCGACTTTTCAGTCTGTATTTAGCTAAAGTTATTGTTTTCTAATTTCATTAGAATGTATCCTTATTTGTGGTTGATGGAAAAATGAAACTAGCAAAGTTCCACATTTATTTATCCAAATATCTGTGCTCACACTTTGATGAATGTAGGCATTTAATGTGCTTAGCAGCTATATACCTGAAACAATACACTAGCTGAACACTCTAGTATTACCGTACCAGTGCACACCTGCAGCAGTCAATACTTAATTAGAAAATCGTGTTCTTTGTTTTAACCAATTATTTCGATGTGTGTAGCTTTAGGCATGCCATTCAGAGTTGGCAGTATAGAGACACATTCAGAAGAATATCACATTTCTTAAAAGGCAGAGATACCAACATATTGTTTTCCGACTATATTTATGTGTAAAAATCAATAAAAACAGAACACTAGGAACTTTATTTCAAATCCACTGATCCACTGTGGGTAGAGATAAAGCCCTCTTGGTTGGTGGTAAACCCATATTAGCCTGGTTTGAGGACAGATACATTCACCATGAATGAGTTGAATCCCAAATCCATGTGAGGGTAAAACACATCAAATAACCATGAACACTCTAGGCTTAGAGTTGAAGAACAGCTAAATCTACTAGTTTTAAAGAAGCGACATTTTTCGTGAAGCTTTTGTCTTGCTTTTATTTGATACAGATAATGCACAGATTGTAATTTGAATTAAAAGGTGCCCAGTTTGATGTAGTAGTTCGATTTATCTGGACCTTTGGATCAACTCCAGTGTTCTAAGGTAATGGAAACTAAGGTCACAGATTCCAGAGTGAAATAGAATGTGTGGACTGCAGAGTTTTTGCCCAGTGTACCAGCTAAACGCCACATACAAATCTCATGGACTTGATCGTTGCCGTTGATGAGCAGTTATCTTTTGCTACTCAAATAGAAGCAGTAATTAGATCATGCACCTTCTTTTTTTGCATGCTCCACAGTGTGGTATCTCTGTAAACTACAGTTCTGTATAGAAAATGCATATTTTTTAACATTTCCCACGGCTCCAAAAATAGAAAAATATATGTTCCTGACGGTTGACCCCTTAACTACCGTCCTGAACAATACAGATGGTGTTTACAGGATAGGCACTTGTATTTTTCCAGCCGTTCCTGTTTAAGCAATCCAGGCACCTATTGCAGCTCAATTATTAGAGAAAGCCTATACCAGAACATCGTACAGTACATAAAACATGTTGAGCTAGTATTGAATTTATGAATTATATGGCAAACCCTTAATAAAATTACATGATGCAAACCCACAATATACACAAAAAACACAATATAATAATATCTTTGCAAGTCAATATGTCTTTAAAGAGGTAAATATAACGTTGTTATGTCACATTTCAGCCAATTCCTATCGCTAAGTAGTGGTAAGAATATCTTTAGGTTCATTCTACCCCATACAATGTAGTAGGCAATTCAAACCAGACCTTAATCTGACACTCCTATCCCCTGCAATAATGCACACAAAAGAGGCCTGAGGAGATTTAGAGAAGGCAGGGGGCAACTCCCCTCTTATCAAATATGGTAACACAAACAAGCCACCCTGGGTCAGAATTGCAATGACGGAGTGCAGGGGAGTCCCTTTTTAAAGGAAGAATTCCCTCACCCACCCATAGGTGGCATGCTTCATCATCGGGAACCTCCTCCCACTGCGAACCTGGTCGGTGCGGGCTACGACCCCCTCACTGTGAGGGAGGAGCTCAGGGATGTTTTTATGAAGTAGTTGGGAGGTATACTAAAACCTTTAGATGACCCAGGTATGGAGGGAGTGTGTGAGGAAAGTGAGGGTGAGGTTCAAACTAACTACCTAGTAAATTAAAGATACATTTTAATGGAACATCCAGGGGTCAGGATTAAACAAGCATTTGCAATGCAATAGGTCTCGCATTAGGAAAGTGTGAGCTATTGGTATTGTAAATGACACATTTTTTTATTATGTGTTGGCTTTGAAAATATATAAATTAATAGCATTATTATTCACAAAGCCAATAGCTTACACTTTCCTAATGCGAGTCCTATTGGCTATGGCAATGCTTGTTGGTAGCAAGCTAGGACAGTGCTGTTGTGGTGCTGAGTGATGATGTGATTGGGCTGAGTGATGTGGTGGTGTATTAGAGTGATGTGGTGGTGTCCCAGAGTGATGTGGTGGTGTCCCAGAGTGATGTGGTGGTGTCCCAGAGTGATGTGGTGGTGTCCCAGAGTGATGGTGTCCCAGAGTGATGTGGTGGTGTCCCCCGAGTGATGTGGTGGTGTCCCCGAGTGATGTGGTGGTGTCCCTGAGTGATTTGGTGGTGTCCCTGAGTGGTGTCCCTGAGTGGTGCCCCTGAGTGGTGCCCCTGAGTGATGTGGTGGTGTCCCTAAGTGATGTGGTGGTGTCCCTGAGTGATGTGGTGGTGTCCCCGAGTGATGTGGTGGTGTCCCTGAGTGATGTGGTGGTGTCCCTGAGTGATGTGGTGGTGCCCCTGAGTGATTTGGTGGTGTCCCTGAGTGGTGTCCCTGAGTGGTGCCCCTGAGTGGTGCCCCTGAGTGATGTGGTGGTGTATTAGAGTGATGTGGTGGTGTCCCTGAGTGATGTGGTGGTGTCCCTGAGTGATGTGGTGGTGTCCCTGAGTGATTTGGTGGTGTCCCTGAGTGGTGTCCCTGAGTGGTGCCCCTGAGTGGTGCCCCTGAGTGATGTGGTGGTGTATTAGAGTGATGTGGTGGTGTCCCAGAGTGATGTGGTGGTGTCCCCGAGTGATGTGGTGGTGTCCCTGAGTGATGTGGTGGTGTCCCTGAGTGATGTGGTGGTGCCCCTGAGTGATGTGGTGGTGTCCCCGAGTGATGTGGTGGTGTCCCCGAGTGATGTGGTGGTGTCCCCGAGTAATGTGGTGGTGTCCCTGAGTGATGTGGTGGTGTCCCTGAGTGATATGGTGGTGCCCCTGAGTGATGTGGTGGTGTTTCTGAGTGATGTGGTGCCCTTTGGGACCTTTCTAAGTGTATTCTTATTCCCACATTGAGCATGTAAAGTCAACTGTATTGCATGTATATGTATGACTGTACATTCCAGAGAACCCTTTTTCCCCCCTTCCTAATATAGGGTTTGGAAGTCGCCTCAAGTGTGTGTGCTGAGGTCGAGATGCTGACAACACGGGTAATCACTAAGAAATTGATATGTTACAGCATTTGGGTAGCCACAATTGAAACTAAAGATTTATATATGTGACACAAGAACAAAGGGGTGCAGGTGGTAATGTGTACAAACTTTCTGTTTTTACCACTTGTCTCTTCACAGGGATGACACTGACCAGCAGATCCTTACAAGTGGTTCATCAACCTACTAGCCTGTTGTATTCATTTACCCCACCTACAAGATTTGGTATGGTGGTAACATTCACTACTTCACATTTTTTCACACTTCACCTAGTAAAGAAGAAAGCCCCATCACCTCTGCTGAGGGCATTTAGGCTGAAACATGTCGGCAATTTGACCTCTTAGAGACCATGACTGGTTGAATCTTACAGCCATGGCACACACACCTTTTTTAATCCTGACCCCTGGATGTTCCATTAAAATGTATCTTTAACATACTAGGTAGTTAGTTTTAACCTCACCCTCACTTTCCTCACACACTCCCTCCATGCCTGGCTCATCTGAAGGTTTTAGTACACCTCCCAACTACTTCATAAAATCATCCCCGAGCCCCTCCATCACAGTGAGGAGGGGGTTGTAGCCCACACTGCAACCAGGTTCACAGTGTGAGGAAGTTCCAGATGAGGAAGCATGCCACCTACGGGCAGGGGAGGGGATTCATCCTTTAAAAAAGGACTCCCCTGTACTTCGTCGTTGGAATTCTGACCCAGGGCAGCTTGTTTGTGTTACCACAATCCTATCCACTGAGTCAGTCAGTTTAGTAGTATCTGGTTGTTAGACCTGGCATCATTGGCGTGAGACTCCCTTCCATTTTAACTGATTGCCTTGTTTTGATATGTTTTTGCAGGTTATATGCTTTGGGCACTGTGCCACTGCTATTCAGTGCCACAGTGCAAGTGCTCCCTATGTTAAATTGATGTACTGATTAGTGATTCCATGATTGGGTTATTTGAATTACTCGTCCGCCCCTAGTACAGTGCACCATGCGTGCCCAGGGCTTGTAAATTAAATGCTGCTGGTTGGCTTGCAGCACTGGTTGTGCCACCCACAGAAACAGCTTGTAAAGTGTGTCTCGGGCTTGACATTGCAAGGCCTGTGTGCAGTCTGTGACTGCCATGTCAATTCGGCAAGTGCACCCACTTGCCAGTCCCTAAACCTTCCCGTTGCTTCATATCAGACACCCCTATGGTATGCCCAAGACCAGGGTGCATTGTAAGTATAAGGTAGGACGTGCCCTGGTGTGTGTAGCATGCCCCAATAGTGAATTACAGCCATTTTCGTTTTTCACTATTGCAAGGCTAACTGTTCTCCATAGGCCAGAATGGGCAGTTAGATTATTACATTTTATAATCCTAACTGACTCAGGGAACATGGTAGAAATTCGAATTTAGTATGCCTGAACTCAGAATGATAAAATACATCTTTTAGTAAAGTTGGTTTTAATATTCTGTGTTTGAAAATACCACTTTTAGAAAGTAGGTATTTTCTTGTTTAACTGTCCAGGCCTGCCTCTGCTAGGTTGTGTATTCCTTGTTTGGAGTTTTGAGTGACATGGCTGGGGGATTCCAGGAGACAGGCTGGGGCAGCTCGGTGGTGAATAGAGAGATCTGCATCTAGATGGTGGTATTGTATGTGCATCTCATATAATCACAGATATTTATTAGCACACATTTCCTTTCACTTCCAGTCTTGATCCCTGTTTCCCAACCATGAAGAAGGATCTTGATTTCCATGCACCCGTGTAGTTGTTTTGTGATTTCCTTTTCAAAGATTTTGCCTAGGAATAGTAGGTTTAAAATTGTTTTGTAATTGGCTATGGTCATGAGGTCAGCTTACTCTTTAGGTTGAGCCTAGGCAGCATGCATGCGCTCTCTTTGAGACATGCTGTAATCACTCTGTGGGCTTAGAGCCTGCCCACAGCCTTTGATTGGCTTATCTTTGTGTCCTTTAAAAAACGTTGCTTCTAATTGGTTAACGTTTCATGTTTGTCCCACCTTTTTCACAATTATTAATTCCCATGGAGTATCGCCAGAAGGACTTGTCCTCTTCCACTTGTGCTATTGTATTTTGTGTCTTCTGAACATTTCTTTTTATCAGCACTGCAATGTCTCCAGTAAGTAAAGCCGGGGTCCCGGGAGCCTACGCACACGGGTCTTTTCTTAAGCTCTGCTAGGTAAGAAGACTTCAGACAGTGTTTACACTCTGTAGGGTGGTTCGTCACCGGATTAAAGGCCAGGCTTGCTTGTGATATTTGCCCAGAGGCAGTGTGGCTTTTATTTTTACAGCACAGCACCTGCTTCACGGCCGCCGCACTTCATGTTTCAGCTACACGCCTAACTTTTTCTACTCGGCGTAGGCTTTTATTTGAGCTTGGTTCTTTTGAGGTTGTAGAATAGTACTATGCCCTGCCCACACTACGTCCAGCTGCCTGACCTCTGCTTGTCTTCACTGTGATTACTAGCAAAAGAGTATATCCAGGCATTAACAAAGTAGACAACTGGCACAAATAAAACATATATTCTAAAACACAAGTAAAGAAAAAAATGTACTAACTAGAAATCATGATATCATAGAATTTAATGACAATGATAAGAATTGATAAGCATATTCAATTAAATACACGAATTGATAAAAGAATAATAAAAAAAGAGAATGCAATATTCAATTATCATATTCTCTACAGATTAAAAAGGAGAAGTGAATGATGGTTTCCCCAGCTGATTGTCAAAGTTGATGAAATATCTGCCAACGCGTTTCGACACAGCCAGTGTGTCTTCATCAGGACAAAATCAGCACATTCTACAATTTAAAAAAACAACAGAATTATAGAATATCTACTTGTGTTTTAACAAAAACATTTTCATTTCTTTTTTCTTTTTACAAACTGCCAGACATGTCTTACAACAAGGACAAAATATACCACAATTATGGAGACACAAAAGCATAGTGAGGGCTAAACAATCAAAATTATAAGCAACTCTTCATTATCTTTCCCATTACTCTAGCCAAGCACTCTATAACGCATTCTTAAAAAGGACTCATAATCAGGCCTCAAAGTTATAGATCCGCCTAAACAATGTATTGAGACCATTGAAGATGATACAAAAAGCAGAGCATACAATGGTAGAGTCAGTAATGAAACCCAAAGACTAGTTAGACATTGAGATCAATGGTGCTAATTTTCTACCTAAAAACAAAAGCCCTGTATGTTAAATAGAAGGAGGGGACCCAAAATGGGTTTAATCTTAGTTGTTACATTTCTACAAAGAAGCTCCTATTTATAGAGGTAACAGCAAACTCCTTGATATACTTGATCTATATACTACATCTGAATGTATGAAACGTACCGGAATTATATTGTTATGTTCCTTCAAACATTCATTTCTCAAGATTCATAGAGTAAAAATGCTGGTATAGCATATAATGTGCGGTACTGCTGTTACTTCGCTCTCTGCAAAAGAATTTGTGGAGTTGTTAGATACCAGTAACAACTCAAATTCCTACACTACCTATTAAACACTCTTAGGTATTACCTCTTAGCATGTCATGTCACGAAGTATAGCGTCTCTATTAACTTCTGTCATGGTAAAAAATATATCTTGCTTTAGACCGTATTCAAATGCACCTTTGAAAAAAGCAGAAGAAGGGATACTCTTTAATATTTAATCGTTGTATACATGTATCTGCATGCGAGTTCCATATTGTAGAACATTATGCCCTTACCTCAATTAGTCAGAGCAAAGTCATTCACGGCAGCATACAAGATTAATAGGGTCTGATAGCCAGAAAACGCTGTCTGCAAACGATGTCAAAGAAAGCCCAAAAAGAATAAGAATAAGTGAATATTATCGTAACAGTGTTAATTAAAACGTAAACTGGTTTAAAGTGTAAATACGAGTGGGCACTATGCTTCAAGTACACACCCATAAGGTTTAACAAGTATAGCTTACTTAAAATACGCTGTTCGAAATACTTAGACAGCGTCCAGATTACTCCGAGACAATCCTCAATGCTCGTGAAGCGTCTGAGATTACGGCGCACAAGATGTATAATTTCGCGGCTTTTGGTTCCCAATATCGAAACCTTTGAATACAAACAAAGATACCACTCACATTACCGAGGCTGTATTTTACATGCTCCTCATATGTATAACCTAACGCTAGAATGAAACATATATTAGGGCTTGCGCCGCATCGTAATCTAACAAAATCTTTTGGTTTTAAAGCTATACCATCGTTTCCCTAATGTAATCCTAATATTATTTTAAAAGCGGGAGTCCGGCACCCATAATCTTAGATTGCAAAGCGCATACCTGTTGTATACGTGGTATCGCGGCGTGTTCAATGGCGACGGTTGAATTCGTAGAGAGAAGCAAGAGATTGTAAGGTTTCACTCAATAGGTGCATTTATAGCGACTTCTCATAGGTGGGATGAAAAGGACTCCACCCTCACTTAAAGTGAAAGTCCATGAATTGAAGACAGTAATTAGTAATCAGTGTCTTCATGAACTAGAAGCATGACAATTAAAATAAAAGATAAACCTTAGTGCCAAAACGATTCTAAAACATAACAATTCTATGTGGAGTATGGATCATAGAGTAAACATAGTGAAAAACTACGGCGCTCAAGGATTCTACATAACTGTTACACGCAAAAAGGCCCCCTTTAGTTTTTCACTCATGGATTCATTTAGGTGATGGCATTTTCCCAGGGTAATTCCAAGTTCAGCCCTCGGTCAAAAGTGCCCAAGGTGAAGATCCAGTACACTTCTTTTTTCTTTCTTATTTTCTCGCCTCCTTTGTTATCAGACAAGTGTATTCTTTCCAGAATACACCACTTCATTTCAATGGGTGAATGTTTGTATTCCATGTAGTGATTCACTAGAGGTGCCGAAAGCTTCTTCGTTTTGATGGCAGATCTGTGTTCAGTTAGGCGGGTTTTAATCGCCCGGGAGGTCTCGCCTACGTATCCTAAGTGACAAGGACACACTATTAGATACACAACATTGCGGGTATTACAGGTACATAATTCCTTAGTCTTGATGGATACACCATTGAATGTCATAGTCTCAGTGATAAGAATAGAGTCGCAGGACAAACACGAGCCACAGCGAGATGTACCACCGACTCCACTCTTTCCAACGATGGACTTCTGTACATAAGGAATATTTGCAGATTTCGCAAAGCGAGATCTAACAATAAGATCTTTTAAATTTTTGTTCCGCCGATGGGCGAACATAGGCTTGGCAAGTTTACTATCATTTTGGTTGACATTCAAGAGGTGCCAATTAGAATTGATCACCTGCCTGATAGTTGCATTTAAAGTTGAATGCCTGGTGATACAGACAAGCTTCTGTTCTTGGACCTGTTTCTGGGTGTTTATCAATGAGTCCCGGTCGAAGAAACGTGCTCTTTTATAAGCTTCTCTCACCAAACGATGTGGGTATCCTCTCTCCAAAAATTTCTTTTTCATTGCCACTGACTGCATATCGTAGTCTTTGATGTTAGTGCAATTACGCCTCACTCTGAGGAATTGGGAAAAGGGGATACTGTCTTTTTGACACCTGGGATGGTAACTTTTAAAGTGCAATAAGGTGTTCCTGGCAGTCGGCTTCGTGTATAGGTCCACTTCAAGGTGACCACCATCATTGCATCTAATATAAATATCCAGAAATTCCACTCTCCATTTATCAATGTGAGCAGAAAAATGCAAATTCTCGTCTGTAAGATTCAGCCAGGTCAAGAACTCCTTCAGAGTCTGTTCCCCATCGGTCCATACAAAAAAGATGTCATCAATGTAACGGTACCAATGGGAAACAGACTCATAAAAAGGGGCGATCTCATTAAAAATGAACCTTGACTCAAAAAACGACATGTATACATTCGCTATGGATGGTGCCATAGAGGCCCCCATACTTACTCCCTTAGTCTGCAAATACATGTCATTTCCAAACTCGAAGAAATTCTCCTTCAGGACTAGTGACAGGCATTCTTTAATAAAAGGCTTTGAGCATGGAATGTCGTACCTGTCTATAAACCACATCGTTGCAGCAATAGCTTCACTTTGTGGAATGTTGCTATACAACGATTCAATATCTAGGGTGACTAATAAGTCTCTGTGTCTGTTGAAGGAGAGATTCTCTACTGTGATTACAACAGGGATAACCGGAACAAGCCATGGCACCTGGGAACTCTTATATCTCACCCCTTGCAAAGTTGGGGTACCCTTGGAGAATGCCCAAGTTTAAAACTTAACCAAACCCTTTGGTGCTGCAAGGTACTTAGAGGTTGACGTTACCACTATGTTGATTTAAGTAAATAAAGAGTGTTAGCAACAAATTGTTGAGAGATTAAATGTTTTATGGAAGCCTTGCATTTTGATTTTGATTTGAGGGATGGAGAGAAGCAGATGCATTTAGAGGAGAGCACCCTTTTTAGGATGTTGCGGAGTGCGAGCTATGACTTTTTTTGGTGACAACGTGGAGTCTAATGTGTAAGTACTGTTGGTGTGATCCTGCCTCTGGAAGGGCGAGATTTTGATCGATACCTCATCACTATTGATCCAAACCTCGATCTGGTCGACTGAACCTTTGTTGCCTGTCTTGGAGGAAAAAAAAGTGCCCCTCTCTGCAAGTTAGTTCACCCAATAAAGGACTCTGCTCCCAAAGATCACAAACAACTTCTAGCTTTCAAAAGTTTATTGTAAGGATATGATAAGCTGCAAATACAGGCATCTCAGAATGAGATTCACGAGATACACAGGTCCAATTACATACATGTGCTCTCGGAAAGCCCTCAGACGAGCAACGGAAATCACTAACACAAGTTCTAAGAATAATAAAGCTATCAGCATTGATGCATATCTCTCCTTCATTTAAGTTGGAGGAAAACACACAGGTTAGGCTGTCCCTACCCTACTCTAGATGGTATCCCTACTTAACCAAGTCCCAACCTAACAAAGGTGTCAGCAGTGAATGACCCCCAAGGGAAGTCACTCACTCTAAGTCTCTTGGTGAAAACCTATAGTTCTCCAGTCATGACCCCTCTCTGCCTACCCATCCGCTCTCTAAAGGGTCCTCAGGTATCTGCTCTAACTCCACCCAGGGGTGCTGTCCCTAATACAAAACAGTCAACAACATTTGAGACGCCCCTTGCGAGACGCCCCTCACGTGGTGTAGCTTCTGGCTTTTTCCATGATGCTTTGTATTGGGCCTCATACGTTAGAGTTGACCTTGCTTCTCAGACTCTTCTCCGGCCCGCTGATACCCCTTAAACATTCCGGAACCCTCCTCCATGTCTGGGCCGTCTACTGAACAGACCTCTATTCATTCATTTATAATTGGATCCCCCCTTTTCCTTTGCAGACAGATATCTGCAGCCAAGAACCCAACTCTCATAGACTTCCAAAAAAAAGGCTTGCAACATTTCTCAGCCCAGACATGTACGTGTAAATCAATGTTAAAACATTTCAGGCCTACAATATTTCTCATCATGATTATAGCATTCAACTTCTTCATTAATTAAAGCATGTTAATACTCTTATTCTATTATTCAGTAAACATCTCTAAAAATCATGGCCCATTTAATGCAATGACCAAAACATTAATACAATCTGTGTCGTGAAAAGAAACACCTTCCCTTTTAGCTCTGGCCCTGAGGCCTACCACATTCTGCGTTTAACCACATACCATCTTACATTTTAACAGCTACACGACATGAATTCAGAAATAATCACATCTACTAAAATCATATAGTGTCACACATTTCTGTATTAGTTCCACTTCTACTTAAATCTCTACATTAGCTATACATTCAGAAGATAATTACAGATACTATTAGCACTCATGGCATTTCTCCTCATGATTTGTGCTTACTACAGGTAAGTGTGATGTACTCATACATTTAGGTCAGTTTGCGCTCTCTCAGTTCCCCCCTTTGATGACCTCTCGGGGTCATCACTAACATTTAAACTGCAGTTATTGCTGGCATGATTTGTCTCTGCGCTTCCAGAGCCCTCAGGCTCCTGTACTGATTATCTTGTATGGCAGCCAATCTCTGCAGCTGTTCTCTTTGGGCCCTTTCTGACCTTCTTGCTCTGTACCATTTGAATACCCTCACCAATCCCCACAATATAATCCCACAGATCAATATTATGATGATAGGTTTTAGTATATACCACACAAAGCTTTTGCCTAAGGTGGAAATCCACCCTCCAACTTCACTCATTCCATGGCCCACCTTTTCCCAGACATTTTCTCTACTCAAGTCTTCGATCTCCTTGTGAATATTAGTTATGTTCCTAATAACTTTCTCAAGGGGCTTCGAATTGTCTGGAATGTAAGTACAACATTCCTGGACCTTCAAAGCCTTACAGACTCCGCCCTCTTTTGCTAGTAGGACATCTAACGCAAGACGGTTCTGAAGAACCATAGCCCTTATCGATTGCATCTCTCCTTCTACCAGCATTAAGGACTGAGCAGTGCTGGCAGACAACCTGTCGACAACTGTTGCCAGTCGTCTAATTTTAACATCATTAAGGATTACTCCCAAAAGAGGGAACATAGCTCCAAAGACATCTCCAACCATTTCTGCATCTCCTACATCTCTCCTTCCCCTCGAAGATGTCTTGCCCTCAATGATCACTAAGTCTTGTGCATGATATATTTTGGGGAAGACAATTGCTAAGTAACATGATCCATACCAGTTGTCAGGTAGTCTCACGTAGGCATTTCTTCCACATACAAAATACACATTTGGAATTACTTGCATTCCCTTCAGGAAATCTTTAGTATAGTACTCTATATTGAAAGCATGTTCACAGTCGACTTCTCCCACGTATACATTTTCATAATACGTTTTGGCTCGGTGAAGACATAGCTTTCCTCTCTGCGTCTTATCTAAAGCTATTGGACCACTACTACCCTTTCTCTTGTGTGCCTTCTCTTCCTCGGTCCAATCTGTTTTCCATTGTCCTGATTTTTTCAAAATCTTTTGTCTCCTGTAACGATCATCCACCTGCCCTATGAACTTCTTCTCGACTTCTGACACCTTGCATGTCAGGTTATTTCTACGGGCATGTGAAGTATCTAAGGTAATCCAAGGAATGAAGAACTTGGCCAATCTGTCTTCACTCTTCCAGTAGTCCCATTTGTTCATCTGCTTATAATTTGGGACTTCTGGCAACACTGAATCATAATTGGAGAAATAGTATTCGAAACTATCTCTCTCATAAAATATACTAAGCAATAAGCTACATGTAATGCCATATGTCAGCGGGAGGTGATGGTATCTAATGCCTTCATCTACAGACGCCGGCAACTGCATGCAGACGTAACAATCCTTAACCTCCATGGCATCCACGTATTCATATAAAAGTTTAGCATAAGCATTTGACCTAAAGTCTCCTTGGGACTCATCTACGTGTAACCTGCGGGCTTCTGCAGCTAATAACGCTTTCTCTTGAGTGTTTTCCCTTTTCTCACCAGCAACAGTAGGTGTAAGCGTTTCTTCAGAATTCACATCAGTTACCTTTGCCTCTTCCTCATGTCCCTTTACATAAGAAATTGTTACCACTAAAGCTATTAATATTATCACTCCTACTATTAGTGTACCTATTATACATTTAGCTCTGCGGTTCTGGGTGCCGGCCTCCATTTCGTCAGACAATATGGCTCTCTCTTATCTTAGCAAAAAGTTCTTTTCCTCTCGTTCCTTTACAGTCTCTTTTTAATCCTTTTGTCTTTAGAATCCACACAACTGGAAGCTGACAACCTTCTTCGCAAAAGTCCTTTAACAGGTCAATAAAGACAACCCTAGCCCTTCTCCATCAACTCAAGGGAAGTTCCCTAAAATTCTCTGCTTCCTGGGCGCTAGGTAATCTTCTTTTTCTGCTTGCTTTATTTACAAAGTCCTTTAACAGTCTACTATCAGGTTTGTGCCTGTAGCTTCAATAGCATAGTTCAGTATTTCCAAACGAAGATTGTGCTCTTCATGTGCTGTTATCGTTGTACCAAAGTCGGGGAATTGCAATTCTGAAAGAAACATGTGTTTTAACTTGCTGAGGCGGGGAGGTCTGGGGAGCATGAATGTTAATGACCCTTCTTGTTCGACTCCGGGTACCAACAGTCGTATTTCCACGGTGACAATGGGCTCAGAACTGGACACCACCACCGCTCGGATCCTCCCTGTCTCCGGTTTCACAGACATTTGTCGCCAGATATGTCCACTCAGGTGTGGAGTATCTTCTGTTAGGCACACGCACTCTTCTTGACCTTCTTCGGTCGGGTGCTTCAGCGCCCTGAGCACCTTCTTCCGGGTCTGAGTCTTCTGATATCGGAGGAAGGGTTACCTCTGGAGTTGACCTCAGGCTAGAGCTCCTTCTTTGCGGCCAATTAGCTTCTCCACGTGCCCTTCTACTCCTTCTCCTTCTTGTCCGTTCTCGCTCTCTGTCAGACCTGTCAGTGTCTGACTCGTACTCCCAGCTACTTTCTCCTTCTGTAGCGTCTTCCGTTTCGCTGTTGTACTGACCGTCCTCAGCTTGGTCAGACTCGTTCCCTGCTTCCGCTGGCACCTCTACAGCTTGGCTAGCCCCCTCTATGGCTTCTCGGTCCTCTTCTGGACGTCTCTCCGAGAGAGAAGCTGTTTCTTCCCGAGGTGCTGGAACCCTTCGCGTATGTGACGCGTGGATCCAATTGGGCAGGCCTCCCACCTTCACAGCTGTGTTCGTGATCAGGATGATCTGGAAGGGCCCACGCCAACGAATATCCAAGCAGCTTCTTCTCACATGTTTTTTCACCAGGACCCAGTCCCCAGGGTACAGGTCATGGCACGGGCCCTGGCACGATGGAACCTCGGCAGCCTGCACCTGAAGGGACACAGAACGAATGGCGTCAGACAGCCCCTTACAATAGTCCAGGATCATATCATCTGTGATATTTAACAGTGCAGTAGTTGGGACAGATGGCAGCCTCATTGCTCTCCCCATTAACACCTCATGTGGTGATAACCCCGTTCTTCTGTCTGGGGTACTACGAAGGCTCATGAGAACCAATGGCAGGGCGTCAGGCCAACTCAGGGTCGTTGAGGAACAAACTTTGGCTATTCTGGCCTTGATCGTGCCATTGATCTGCTCCACAATTCCTGAGGCTTCTGGTCGGTAACTGCAATGCAACTTCTGATCGATATTCAGAGCTGCACAAATCATTTTCACAAGCTCGCTGTTAAAATGTGTTCCCCTATCTGATTCCAAAAAGGCCGGCACCCCGAAGCGCGGAATGAGTTCCCTAAGCAGTAACTTGGCCACTGTGAGGGTGTCACACCTACGTGTAGGGTATGCCTCAACCCATCTGGAGAACACACAAACAACCACCAGGACATAGCGGAGGCGGTTGCACCTTGGCATTTCAATGAAATCTATCTGCATTCTATTGAATGGACCTCCAGACCTTCCTATGTGGCTCAGTGCAACTGGTGTTCTTTTTCCTACGTTCAGCTGCTGGCAGGTCACACAACGCTGGCACACTGCTTCTGCTGCTATTCTAAACTTAGGATTGTACCAAGTCTGTCTAAACACTCTCAGCATAGCATCTCTCCCTAAGTGTACGGGACCATGTATGAGTCTAGCCATTGGACTCACCATCTCATTGGGCAACACTGCTCTGCCGTCTGCTGAGACCCAAAAATGGGACTCACCCATTACACATCCTGCCTTTTCCCATGTTTCTTTTTCAATATCAGGAGCATTTTCTTGCATGTTTGACAGTTCATCCCAAGTATCAACAGTTTCCAGTATCATGGCTAATTCAGTCCTTACATTTATTCCACCCACTTCCACCTCTGTGAAAGAGTACCCTTGTTCCGCGCAATACCGCGCAACTTCATCAGCATATCTATTGCCTTTCGAAACGAAGTCCTCATTTCTGGTATGTGCGGTGCACTTTACAACTGCGATACCTGCTGGGCATTGCAACGCCTCTAACAACAGGCGCACAAACTCTCCATTGCGAATGGGAGAGCCTGAAGAGGTCATGAAGCCTCTTTGAGACCATAACTGCCCGTAATCATGAACTACCCCATAACCATATTGGCTGTCGGTGTATATGGTGACTCGAATTTGATTGCTGGCCAAGCACGCACGTGTCAAGGCAACAATCTCGGCTACCTGAGCGGAGTGTACTCCTTCCAGGCACCCAGCTTCCACAACTCCAGCAATTGTACAAACAGCATAAGCTGCTCTCAACTGCCCAACTTCGTCTCTTACACATGAGCCATCGACAAAGAAAATTTCGTCTGGGTCGGTCAGTGGCTCATCTACGATGTCGGGTCTGGGTTTGGTGCATAGTTCAGTCACATCGAGGCAGTCATGGTCTGTACATTCATCATCATCCTCTATATCATTTGGGAGTGGCATCAAGGTAGCAGGGTTCAAAACAGAGCATCTCTTGAGGGTCACATTCTCTGCAGCAAGAATAACTTGCTCATATCGCGTGAGCCTGCTGTTGGTCAGATGCTGTGTTTTGGTCCTGGTCATCAACAGTTCAACAGAATGGGGCACGCACACCTCTAACGGGTGCCCCATGACGATATTTTCACATCTCTCAATGCTGACACCCGTTGCAGCAACGGATTTGAGACATCCGGGCAACGCTGCGGCTACTGGGTCTAAAGTAGCCGAGAAATAAGCAACTGGTCTACGGGCATTCCCATGGATTTGGACTAACACAGACAACGCGCAACCTTCTCTCTCACAACAGTAAAGAAAAAATGGTTTATTGTAATCAGGCATTCCCAATGCCGGAGCACGACACAGGTCCTCTCGCAGCTGTAGGAATGCCATCAAACAGTCTTTGTCCCATGGTACCGGATCGCTCACCTCCTTGTGCGTCAGTTTTTGCAAGGGCTTTGCTTTCAGTGAAAAGTTCACGATCCACTGTCGGCAATAACCCACCATCCCTAGGAACATCCTGACCTCTCTCTGTGTCTTAGGCGCATTCATTTTCATGATCGCCTCTATCCTGTCTGGTGACACCTTTCGTTTGCCTTTCTCTATTCTGTGTCCCAAGTACTGCACTTCTGTCAGGCAGTACTGCAATTTTCCCGGGGACACCTTGTGCCCATTGGCAGCTAGGTGATTTAACAAAGCAATGGAGTCCTCCCTGCAAGCTTCTTCTGTTTCTGACGCCACGAGGAGGTCGTCTATGTATTGGACCAGAACTGACTTCTGGGGCAGCACTAGACTTTCAAGATTTTTCTTCAAAAGCTGGTTAAAGATCGATGGGCTCTCCGTATACCCCTGAGGGATACGACACCATGTTAGGACGCGATTTTCCAGCTTAAATGCGAAAAGAAAATGGCTTTCTTCGTCCAGAGGGATCGAAAAGAAAGCCTGACAAAGATCGATCACAGTGAACCACTCAGCTTGGAATGGAATCTGAAACAGTATCACTGATGGATTCGGTACCACTGGACAACACGAAACGACTATGTTATTAATCTTTCGAAGGTCCTGTACTATCCGAAATTTCCCATTTGGTTTCTGCAGACCCATAATCGGGGAGTTGCATGGACTACCCACGATTTCTTTCAGTATTCCCTGTTTAATCATGGACTCGATCACGGGTTTTATGCCTGCAATCGTTTCTGGAGTCAATTTATATTGGGGTGTTCTTGGGAACTCAGCATGCGGTTTCACTACAATTTTCACTGGGTCCACCCCTTTGACCAATCCTATCTCTTCCCCAGTGAAATCCCATACTTCTGGTGCCACTGTCTCTCTCAAGTCCCAGGGGAGCTCATCTACTGTTAAAGTAGGGTACAGCTCCACGCATATTCTTGAGTTTGCAACTTTGAAGTCTGCATCATCATCATTGGTCAATACCTCCACTCCCTGAGGTGTACAATATATAGTACAATTCAATTTACACAACAGGTCTCTTCCTAGCAGACACACAGGACTTGAATCGCAAACCACAAACTGGTGCTCATCGCTGTACTTCCCTATTTTCACCTGTACCGGTTCTGTCAATTGGCTGGTTATTCTCCTGTTTGCGACCCCCACCACCTGTATGGTCTCTCCAGACATGGGCAGGTCTGGAACTGCAGCTGATCTGATCGTGGATCTAGTGGCTCCTGTGTCCACCAGAAATGTCGTAGGGCACCCTGCTACTTCTGCTTCCACATAGGGTCCCCTCTGGTCCACCTCCAAGGCTGCCCCGAGGGTGCAGTCTTCTCTTTCCACTCTCTGTCCGGTTAATGGGTCCACATAATAGCACTCTTCCCCTTCTACAAACAGGGGCATTTGTCTATAGGTCTTACCCATAGTCCCTACTCGAGGAGGTTGCGGGAACTGGGCTCGGGGAGGAGCCCCCCCTTTGAGCACCTTTCCTTGGTATGGCGTCACCCCTCTTGTAGGCGCGCTCTGGACCTCTTCCTCCTCTATCTCTTGCTCTCCTATCTCTACATTGTAGGGGCACTCGCGTTTCCAATGCCCCACCTCGTTACACTGGTGGCACCTAGTCGTTTTCTTCAAGGCAGCTATGTCTGTTCTGGGTCTAAAGGTGGAACTCTCCTCATTACCCTTGTTCTGACTGTACTGCTTCTTTCCTCCTGTACCTGTCCCTTGCTGCTGTTGCTGCTGTCCCCCCTTTCCTGCTGCCTGCATCTGTACCACCATCAACTTTTCTTTTAGTTTCTTAGCCTTGGAGTCTATCTCATCACAGCAGTACCTGGCATATCTCAGTATTTCGTCTAGGGGTTTACTTTGCCAACAAATCGAGTGTTGCTGAATCATTAAACTAATATCCGGTCTCAGTCCCAGGACGAACTTGGACACAAATTGCCCTATGTCTTTTGGATCCATTACATCCAAGCCGCTATACTGTTTAAACGCCTTCAGCAATCTCTCGTAATATTCGTGGACTGTCTCTTTGGGTTCCTGTCTTGTTCGGTCTATTCTGACCCAATCTATGTCTTGCATTGGCACTTTCTCTTTCAGCCAAGTCATCACTCTCTCGAATTTTGCCATCACAATCTCGGACGGCCCATTAGTCTTAGCATCTCTCTCTGGCTCCGTTGTGGGCCACTCAGCGCTAACCTTGCATGCTGTCCACAGATCTCCTGGTACTACAATGTCAAACAGCGTGTTCAGATCTATCCATAGGACCTTTGAGATTTTTACAAATCTCTCCACTTGCTTGTACCACTCCACTGGGTTTTCCCGTAATTTGGGGAAGGAGGTGGTAAAAGCAGCTAAATCTCCCCTACTCCAAGGGACATGTACATAGTTCCCATTTGCGACTTCACGCAAAGGGTAAGCTTCTATTCCCTGCTGTCCTCCTGGTGTCATACCAAGCGTGCTTCTCCTGCCGGTCCCTTTCTTGGACCACCTCTCTTCCCACTTATCTAGTGCCCTCCATGTCCTTATTCCAGCGATCAGTTCCCTTATGTGCGTTTTCAGCCCAATCGTTCTCCTCTCATCTAGGTCTCGATCTGTATAATGTAGCCTGTGGTTACCCTGTAATGCTTTGGTTCTTGACAAGTCCACCATATATTTGCCTGCTAGTTCGACTAACTTCTCATGGACTGCTCTCGCTTTTCGAGTAATGTCCTTTGCCATATACAGTATTTCATCCTGTTCATACATTTCCATTCTTTCTAAAGGCAGGGTACCATCTACCATATCATCCAGGTCTGACCTTAAACTGGCGACATCGAGTCTCTTGGCTTTTATCTCAGCTCGCAATATGTCTTTCGAAGGGGGCTCACTGGTCTCCCTACCATCCCAACTTCGAGCTCTACGTTTGGGCTCGGGAGAGTTAATGGGTGCCCTCCCTTGCTCCCATCTCTCCAGGTCCCATGCTCGGCCATCCGATCTTGGAAGGTGATGGAACACGGGCCTGTTACCCCTACTCTTGCTCTGCCCACTCTCTTCTTCTTCTCTCCTCTCACCGCACACCTCTCTGTTATTTTCCCTCTGGTCTCTACTCTCTCTTTGCCTAGTATCGCTCAGTATCTGATACGATCCTTCCTGGTTCCCCATATTCCCTGGGCTGCGCTCATTTCCGTCATCACAGGGACTATGGTGCGACCTCTCACAACTCCCATTCAGTTCTCTGGTGCCGGGCACACAGTGTGGACACTTAAAGCTGTTTCTGTACTCTTGCGCTCTCCTCTCCCCTTCACTGAGTATTGGGCGCGCCACCCCTCCACTCCCGGGGCCCCCGTTTTCCAAATCTATTCTATTCCCACTCCGGGCCCAATGGGTGATTCCCCTACTATCTCTCTCTCTACAGTCCCACTCCGGGCTGCTCTCCCCAGCCCCGCAGTGAGTCCGAGCTCGGCTGTCCTGACTTTCCCTTTCAGCTTCCGCAGCTATGATGCTCTTTTGAGCCTTCACTGCCTCATCCCACTGCTTCATGTACTCATTTAGCTCTTGAAAGGATTTTCGTCCAGATCCCCTCAGATCCACTGGCCATCTAGGGCCCCCAGGATCTCCTCCTGGGTCCCCTGCTGTGTGCATCGGGGTGCTCCACTCTCTCGGTATCGGCATCTGACTTGGGGAATTGATCGTATCGTTCCTTCTTGCCTTCTCTGCTCTTTCTCTGTCCTTCCGTACCCGTTCTTCCCCTCTTGCTCTCTCTTGGTCATATATCGATATTATAGGACCTATGGTAACAGGTACCTGTAGTGCATCTGGTAATGCGTAGGATGTGGCGCTTTCCGTTTCCGGCGCTCTTTGTACCACAAACCTCCCGACTACCTGTTGCACCTGACTAGGCTGGGACAGCTCTTTCTTTGCCTCAGGATCCCACTCTGAACTGGGAAGCGGTCTATGCTCTCCTGCATTGCCCCCCTTTTCTCCTTCTGTATGCTCGACCTCTCCCCCTGCTCTATTATACGGGGGTGGCCTGTCTGTCAGTAATCTGTTTATCAGGCTGTCCTCTGTTTCGCTCTCATCATCTTCTTCTAGGGGGCTTTTATTTACGGGCACCTCTAACACTGGGTACAGTTTATTTACTTCCATGTTATGCACTCTCCATCTTTTAGCATCCGCATCCCACCTGGCATCCTGTACTGCCCTTACCGATCGTTTCACCCTTTCTTGTCGTCTGTTCATATTCTTTTCATGCGCTGCCCTAATCCATGCATCAAGAGCTTCAAACTGGGTCGGTCTAGGCAAGGGTCTCATTGAGGTCATGACTGATTTTAATCGATGTAACACCTCTAATCTGAACGTCCCGTACTTCGGGAACGTCAGTTCCTCATTTCCTTCAGTAATCTTACTCCACTCTGATATCCAAAGGATCGTATGCAGCCCAACATTCACTGCCATGTAACGAGCTGGCGTACCCTCCGGCGGGGCTTCTTCCCCTTCATACGATCCCCGCTTCTCTTTTTTAAACACCGCTCTCAGCCATTTAAAACACTTCATAATTATGCGCACAATATCCAGCCTCGCTACTCTGTTTACTTCCTGATGACAATCCACCAATCCTGTCGCGGCTTTGCTAGCTTGGCCTATCGCAGCGCGGTCTTTCTCCGGTCGGCCAATCACGTCGCGACCCTTTCTGACGTCTTTTCTAGCTGGCCTATCACGGCGCGGTCTTTCTTCGGTCGGCCAATCACGTCGCGACACTTTCTGACGTCACTTTTCTCCGCTTCGCAGCAGCACCCCTCCTTTCTCAACTCGTTTCCCGGTTATGCATGCGTCCCATTCATACACCGAAAAATGACTACTTCCGACCAAGCGGTCACTTCTCTCGACTGTACGTCCACAGTCTATATGTAATTGTCAACACAACTGACGAAATGTCTATCGTCTCTCTGATAGGTTGCTTACACACACAGTAACTTCCGACCAGCGTCCGTTACTCACGCACTCACTCTTACGGTCCCCCTATCTCGGTCTTTCGGGTGATCAATGGTACCTCATGACCCCCTTCACACTAGTTGACGATTACTCTGGGTGTCCGATACACCCGAACCACTTAAGCTCTCCTTGAACTTAAGATTTCCACCGGTTGCGCGCGCTCACAACCTGTTCCACAGTCACTCTACAGGCATTCAACTCCGCCAGACATTACAACATAGATACAATACAAAACACCGCAATCTAACACGCATAACCCTTTATACTCACTCTCGACCGATACTGCTGCCTTTTCTGTCTCACGTCATCCGGATCTTCTTCAGCGGGCTGTTCTTCCGATCATCGATCTCTAGGGGCCTTGGGGTAAGCTAACCTGGCCTAGGTCACCGTCCTCAAGAAGGCAACCATCCTCTATAGCTACCAACTGGAAGGGCGAGATTTTGATCGATACCTCATCACTATTGATCCAAACCTCGATCTGGTCGACTGAACCTTTGTTGCCTGTCTTGGAGGAAAAAAAAGTGCCCCTCTCTGCAAGTTAGTTCACCCAATAAAGGACTCTGCTCCCAAAGATCACAAACAACTTCTAGCTTTCAAAAGTTTATTGTAAGGATATGATAAGCTGCAAATACAGGCATCTCAGAATGAGATTCACGAGATACACAGGTCCAATTACATACATGTGCTCTCGGAAAGCCCTCAGACGAGCAACGGAAATCACTAACACAAGTTCTAAGAATAATAAAGCTATCAGCATTGACGCATATCTCTCCTTCATTTAAGTTGGAGGAAAACACACAGGTTAGGCTGTCCCTACCCTACTCTAGATGGTATCCCTACTTAACCAAGTCCCAACCTAACAAAGGTGTCAGCAGTGAATGACCCCCAAGGGAAGTCACTCACTCTAAGTCTCTTGGTGAAAACCTATAGTTCTCCAGTCATGACCCCTCTCTGCCTACCCATCCGCTCTCTAAAGGGTCCTCAGGTATCTGCTCTAACTCCACCCAGGGGTGCTGTCCCTAATACAAAACAGTCAACAACATTTGAGACGCCCCTTGCGAGACGCCCCTCACGTGGTGTAGCTTCTGGCTTTTTCCATGATGCTTTGTATTGGGCCTCATACGTTAGAGTTGACCTTGCTTCTCAGACTCTTCTCCGGCCCGCTGATACCCCTTAAACATTCCGGAACCCTCCTCCATGTCTGGGCCGTCTACTGAACAGACCTCTATTCATTCATTTATAATTGGATCCCCCCTTTTCCTTTGCAGACAGATATCTGCAGCCAAGAACCCAACTCTCATAGACTTCCAAAAAAAAGGCTTGCAACATTTCTCAGCCCAGACATGTACGTGTAAATCAATGTTAAAACATTTCAGGCCTACAATATTTCTCATCATGATTATAGCATTCAACTTCTTCATTAATTAAAGCATGTTAATACTCTTATTCTATTATTCAGTAAACATCTCTAAAAATCATGGCCCATTTAATGCAATGACCAAAACATTAATACAATCTGTGTCGTGAAAAGAAACACCTTCCCTTTTAGCTCTGGCCCTGAGGCCTACCACATTCTGCGTTTAACCACATACCATCTTACATTTTAACAGCTACACGACATGAATTCAGAAATAATCACATCTACTAAAATCATATAGTGTCACACATTTCTGTATTAGTTCCACTTCTACTTAAATCTCTACATTAGCTATACATTCAGAAGATAATTACAGATACTATTAGCACTCATGGCATTTCTCCTCATGATTTGTGCTTACTACAGGTAAGTGTGATGTACTCATACATTTAGGTCAGTTTGCGCTCTCTCACCTCCATACTCCGGTCTGTCCACTCCTGCTGCCATACTGACGACTGGAGGCGCAGGGGGTGCTGCAGAGCTGTTGGCTGGCATCTGATTAATGGGTCAAGTGCCTCTTGTATACATAGAGCATTCCATGTGCTCCTTCAATATGCCTGAGCTCTGCCACTACCTGCTCTCCGACTCCAGGGTATAGCTTACTCCCAGCGCGCCTTCCATGAGGCAGGCAGAGCCAGCTTTAGGGCAGTGTGACTGCTGTGGCCTCACTGGGCACTGACCTGGGGAGGGGTCGTTGACCTCATGAGGGGCTTTATGTTTTGGAATAACTTATGATTTAAAAACCCAGCTACAGAGTTCCTTGTGTGCCCATGTTTCAGGTAACCATTAAAAATGTCAATATAACTCTTGTGAGTAATATTCTTGCTAGAGAGAGAGAGATCAGGATTTTGTCTAGTGGCAGTTTTCACTTGCCATAAAGTCACGCAGAGGAATAATATGCCTGCTACAAAGAACTTGTACTGTGAATACTATGTATTTTATGTGGATAGCTGAGTGGACTACTGTTCTTGTCACAGACATCCTCTTGTCACCGCAGTTCGTAAGATACAATCCTAATTTAGAACAGTGACTGTTAGGAGCTGCATGCAAACTGCATAAAATAGTTAGGACATTCTGCTTTTTTCGCCAATCTTTTATTATCTATTCCTAATGCTGAAAAGTGTTTGTTTGGATAGATATGCATTTATATTAGTAAAGCCAGCCTTTACCAGTGCTTTAAAACAAATTAAATGTATGTGGGAGAGGGGCTGTGGAGAGCAGATGGGCACTTTTGCTGGGGGTTCATGAGGGAATCTGAGTAAGAGGTCATGGGGTGGTGGAGGGGGCGCCAAAAAAGATTGTTGGACCGGCCACCACCAGTGCTAAATCCAGCCTTGGAGGCAGGCCCCTCCCGTGTGGCATCAGGTCCCCTCAATACTGAGCTTGCATCTTCCTGTCTGGGAGCTGGACACAGTGCCTCACTTACAGCGCAGTGAAGGAGACCGGTCGCTCTAGTGCTCAAGAGCCAGTTGATTCCTGGGGTGCTCTTTACAAATGCACCAATTCTGCATGCTGGTACCGAACCCGTGTATGGGAAGCGTGAAGTATGTTTTTGTCTGTTTGTATTACACCAACCACTCCCCCCAGCGTTAACCCGCAGTGCTCAGATAGCGTTATGTGATTTGCACAAACGGCCCCTGACGGGTTTCTCTATAGTCGCTTTTTTGCATGTTCTATGCTTTTTTGGGGGGATCACGTTTATCCTCTATAAATCATACTTGTTCTTTATTTGTTACACTTTCTTTTCTCATCTTGCTCGATTATTTTATTGCCCCCCTTTTGTTTAACTTGTCTCTTTGTAACTCTCCCTGTTTAAGATTACTTATTGAGAATCTTGCAGAGAAAGGAACAAAATAAATCACACCATACACAAATTCTCAATTTGTTGATTGTATTTTCCTGTGTACCCATCCTGCCTTTCAAAGTCATCCCTTGTTTTTCATTTACCTTTTAATTTATATTTAGCTTCTATCTGAGGCTGGTCTATGTCTTAGGTGAGTGGCGTTCTAAATGAATCACTTCATACAACTTACAAGTCTAGCGGGAGGTGTATGGCGTGTAAGACACTCATTTGGGAAGGGCCTTGATTCACACTGAGTTCTGTCGGTCTTGCAACAAACACTCTGGGCTTCGTTTTATCCTTCAGTCCGGAAGTGTGCCACTCCCAGAGCTGCAACTTGGCTCTCCAGGGAACTCTATTTTATTAGAAGAGTGATTGTCACCTGCTTCAATGGGCTAGTACCAATCCATATAGTATGATTCATTGACCACGTCCACCATTTGCTATCAGGGAGTGGACGAATGTATTAATTCAGTATTCATTGCTGGATGATGTTAACCTCTTTGCAGCTTTTTTTTTTCAAGTTCATTGGCTTGAAGATGCTGAACTTGCTCATGAAAGCGGAAGGGGCAGAGGGTTCAAAAGTGAGGCTGGAGATTTATTGGAGGAAGTCTCCAAGGTGAAGGAAGCCTTTGATTCTAAGAAAGACAGAGGGTCGGTTTAGCTGTAGATTCTTTTTGGGCTCATTATTCTTTGAAAATCTTGATGATTCCTCTAAAGGAGTATGAGACAGTAATTATTATATTCTGAGTATTAAAAACTTATCTTGACACGCTTTACAGCTTTGTGGTAACCTTTCATGTGGAAACACATGGAACACATCCACTTCCAGATCCAGCCCAACCTCAGAATGACGCCCTGCAGAACATTTGCCTACAGACCTCATGGACCCCGCACCCCCTTCACCAACATCATCGCGGACCACATTTCACCCCACGCCCTTGCCTCTATGGACTACATACTACTCAGACACTTGAAATTCTTCCTGGTCAGAGTCACTGCTCCCCCTGCACAGCTCCAATGTTGTGGGTCTGCCCTCAGCGCTGCTTGAGCTCCCTGCCAGGTAGATGTTGGAGGTCCTCCTCCGCCCACAGACTCCAGCCTGCGCCTCATCCCTGGTGGTCTAGTGGAAGAGCTTTGCTCTTCTGCTAGTCTGCTCTGCTTGTGTTTTCTGCCTTTTTACTGATTGCCTTTCTCTCTGTGTTTTGCCTCTTTTCCTCAGTGTTTTTTCTGTTTTTCCTTGCCTTTTGCCTTTTCCCTCTGTGTTTTTCCCTTTTTTATTTCCTCGTTGCCCTTCACTTTTTCTCCTTTCCCTCACGTTACTCACCGCAGCTGCCCCGTGGCACCTCCCCCCCAGCTTGTCGCTCCTGCCTCCTATCTGATCGTCCTCACCCGACCCTGACCGCTGCATGGCCGTGCCAAAGGCAAACCCATCTCTGCCCGTCCGCGACCAGTGATCGGGACCCTGGCCCCCGACCAACTGCCGCTACGACCCCATCACTCTCCACGCACTCAACCCCAGACGCAACAACAACTGCCAGCTCTCGACACCAAGAGACACTAAAGGCCCAATCTCCTGCCGACGCTACAGCCGCACCTTCACCCACCTCCGGACCCAGGCAGCTACCCCCAACCCTCCGAACACCACTGCACACAAGCCACTGAGCTGCATCCTCCTAAACGAACACTCCCTGCACAGATACGCTGTAGAAATCTGGGACCTCCTCAACACGCCTTCCTCACAGAGACTTGGACCAATGCCAGATCCGCACCCAACATCACAACCACCATCCCTGACGGATTCAAGATCCTGAGAAAAGACCACCCAGGAGGAGGCCTCGCCATCATCCACAAAAGCTCCCATCAACTCGGATGATGCCTCACCGCCCATGGAACACATCCGCTTCCAGATTCAGCCCAACCCCAGAACGACGCCCCCCAGAATGCTTGCCTACAGACCTCCTGGACCCCGCACCCCCTTCACCAATGTCATCGCTGACCATATTGCATCCCACAACCTTGCCTCTATGGACTACATACTACTCAGAGACCTGAACTTCCACCTGGACAACCATAGCGATCCGAGCACCGCCGCCTTCCTGGAGAACCTCACCAACATAGGACTGAAGCAACTTTTCTCCAGCCCCACTCACACAGCAGGACAAACACTCGACCCCATCTTTACTGGAGGAAACAACATGTTCTTCAGCCACACCATGGAACTGCTCTGGACAGACCACCACTGCATCCATTTCTCCTTTACGAAACCCACCGCACACAAGCTTATGCGCCATCTCCCACACATAACCTGGAACAAAGTCTCCAAAGAACACCTCACCTCCTCCCTCAACTGCAATCCTCCCCCAACTACGACAGTCATCAACACAGTGGCAAGCAACCTCCACCAATGGATCGCCAACGGTGCCAACACTCTTGCCCCCTCCAGAACAGAATGAGACCTCACAACAAGAAAGCCAACTGGTTCACCGCAGATCTCCGAAAATCCAAGCACTCCTGCAGACAACTGGAGAAGACGTGGAGAAACAGCAAACCCCAGAAGCACACTCCTCTTACAAAAAACCATCACAGTCCACCACCAACTCATCAAATCAGCAAAGAAAGCTTCATCCAAGACAGAATCCTCTCCAACGTTGAAAACTCCAAGGAATTCTTTCCCATCATACAGGAATTTGCCAAACCCAACGGCAAAAAAAACAACGTTCCTCCCTCCCAAGACCTCTGCAAACATCTCAGCTCCTTCTTTCACCTCAAGATCAAGATGCTCTACGACAACTTCAACGACCAAGACCACAACACTGCCTCAACTCCCATCCCCAATGATGCCATCCAACAGACCCTTCCCACCTGGACCCCACTCACCACAGAAGACACCTTAAAGACAATGAAGGGCATCCACTCCAGAGCACCATCGGACCCCTGCCCGCCGCACATCTTCCACAGGGCCACCACTGCCATCGCACCTGAGCTACGCCGAACTATCAACTGCTCCCTCAAGACTGCCACATTCCCTGACAACTGGAAGCGTGTCAAAGTCAACCCCCTCCTAAAGAAGGACTCCGCAGACCCGAAGGACCTCAAGAACTTCAGGCTTATCTCACTGCTTCGTTTTGCCGCCAAAGTCATCAAAAAGGCCGTCAACACCCACCTAGCGCACTTCATCGAAGCCAACAGCATCCTAGACACCTCTCATTCCTGATTCCGCAGCAACCACAGCATTAAGACCGCCCTCCTCGCTGCCACCAATGACATCCGTGCCCTTCTCGAGTAAGGCCACACAACACCCCTCATCCACCTGGACCTTTCTGCAGCCTTCCACACAGTCTCCCACCGCACACTAGCCACCAGACTCCACGACATCGGCATCCAAAGAGAAGACTTAGACTGGATACGATCTTTCCTCTCAGGCAGAACACAGAGACTAAGACTCCCGTCCTTCCTCTCTGAACTGAAAGGGATCAGATGCGGAGTACCCCAAGGATCCTCCCTCAGCCCCACACTCTTCAACTTTTACTTGGCCCCCCTTGCAACCATCTTCAGAAACCACAGGCTCAACATCGTCTCCTACGCCGATTACACCCAGTTCATCCTCTCCCTCACCTAGGAACCCAACATCAACAGGCGCAACTTCCAAGAACGGATGAAATCCGTCAGGACCTGGATGAGCAACAGCTGCCTGAAGCTCAACTCGGAGAAAACAGTAGTCCTCATCCTCGGCTCATCCCCCTCCGCATGAGACAACACCTGGTGGCCCCCTGCCCTCAGAAACCCACCCACCCCAACGGACCATGCATGCAAACTCAGCATCATACTGGACTCTTCACTCACCATAAATCGCCAGATCAACGCCGTATCCTTCTGCATGCTTCAACACCCTTCACGTACTTCGCAAGATGTTCAAGTGATTCCCCCCAACTCCAGTAAACGTCACCCACGCATTCATCACCAGCAGACTTGACTATGCCAATGCTCTCTATGCCGGAATCAACAAAAAACTCCTTTGCAAACTCCAGATTGTCCAGAACACCGCAGCCAGACTTATCCTTGACATCCCATGACATGTCCACATCACCCAACATCTCTGCTGCCGTCACTAACTCCCTGTTGAAAGAAGAATAACCTTGAAGCTGCTCACACATGCCTACAAAGCCCTCCACAACACCAGACCCCAATACCTCAATGACCAAATCTCCTTCCATGCCCCCAAGGGAAACCTCCGGTCAGCCGACCTTGCCCTAACCACCGTCCCTCGTTTCTACAGGACCAGAGGAGGTGGAAGATCCTTCTCCTACTTCGCAGCCAAGACCTGGAACGAACTCCCCTTCTGACAAAGCCCGACACTGCACCAATTCAGAAAAGATCTCAAGACTTGGCTCTTCGAATGACCCCAATGGAGCTGCTTCCCCCTCCTCCCCCCAGTACCTTTATACCCTCACGGGTGAGTAGTGCACTCTACAAAACCCTGATTTATTGATTGATTGACTTTGTAATTCACCCTGCCCATTTAAGAGTATGTTCTTCCCCCAAGTGCATTCAATGTTGTAGCCGGTCCTTTTCAGTTTACCTAGGTCATCACTGAACTATTTACCGGTTGCTTTAGTTCCTGATTTGAGGATCTTAAGATGAAGAGGCCAGCCTTTTCATGCATTGTAGAGTTGTTGCTGTGCATGGTGCATGGGTATTGATCTGGATCCCAGCATGCCACGTTGCTTGGAACATCTGTCCATCTTCGGACAGATTTACTTTATTAAATAGTTTGGCGGCCAGATTTACTTAAAGAAACACATAAAACAAAATTAGAAGGACTGCAATATGAATACTTCGAAGATATGTTTTAAAATGGTGTACAGCCAAAAGACTGAAAAGAGGTGAAAATAGGCACTCCAATCAATATTTTTGGAAAAAATTATGTAGATTAAGGTATAAAGTAATTCGGTAGTGGATTAACTAATGTTTGGTGGTATACATTGGAAAATTATATTTTTATCAAGACCTTGCTGTGCACATGTCTGGAACAGAATGTGAGCATGGAAAAACACTTTGTTTTACAAGTGTGCAGAATGTAAGACTTCCTGAATATGCGCAGGCAGATGTTCGAGCAAAATGCTTTTACAATTGGATTATGCAATCTTTTTATGGAAATTGTTTACAGACCGTTGGTGTAATTTACTGACAAATCAAGTAATATATTTGCAGATCGTGGCAATCAACTCCCATTATCTCTATATTCTTCTGAACAGTTCTGCAGAAAGCAGAGAAGTTCATTAGCCATTTAGCTAGCATGGGGAAAAAGCATGACACTTTTCTACGTAGTTATCTCAGATTAAATGTATTTCAAATATAGTGCATATTCTGTAAAAGACTATGGACTGTGTTGAGACTATCCGATTATTGTGGTTTGTCCTATGTATGAGTTTGATGTAGTTGTCAAATTCTGACTGTAGTGGGTAGTTTGCTTTTGACAGGAGAGGAGACAGCAGTGCCCGTGGGCAGTCCTTGGCATGTGACAATTGCAGAGTAGGCCAAGTTGCCTTATTTCAGGTTTAGGAGTTTGTGTACAGATTAAAGGTGCCCCAGAAGAGTTTTGAGAAACAGACAACTCCACTGTATGTTGTTCTTAGTGGGCAGGTGTGGTCTGCCCGGTCAGACCGTCAGGCAGAGCTTTGAGCATGCGATCTGCCAGATGTACACCAACCAATGCTTAATTTGTAAACAAAAAAAAAACAGGGCTCTGGTCAGGAAGCAACTGCAGCTTACTACAACTATTGCCCCTGCCATGCTGCCAAAAACAGTATCAACATAACTACTGATAATGAGTAAAGTTTCTGCCGTCTACTGTCACAGGCAACAGTTCAGAATCACACTGCAAGTCAGTGCAGATATTTTTTTGGGAGCAGCCCACCCACATGTTCTTCAGTTGAGGGCTTCATTTTATGTTTCAAATATGCTTTTCGTGGTTGGATGAGGTATGATAAGCACTATCTGATGACTTGTAGCCTCCAACTAGGATGTTTTCCACTGTTTTCTCACTGACCGGCACTTTTATAGGTAATTCATTGCCTATATCACCAAGAAACTGCTAGAATCCATGGACTGTGATTTACTTCTGTAATCAGTGACAACCTTGCAGATACCGAGGAGCCTTCTATGGCTGTTCCAGACATAGCCCTACTGCAATAGAAACACTCCAGCCCAAAATGCCAGAACATGTCTCGCCCACTGCTGAGCCAGAAAACAAGAAACTCTAGACTGACTTAAACCTATTGGAGCCTCATCAGTGAGGTGCAGCTCGAGTGCAACGCACAGTGAACATGGGACCCACACCTTTGCATATCATTGTGTCTCACTTGAAAAACAAAACAACTTTGAGTGAATGCTTGAAGTAATCTCATCGACTTGTTGATACTCGCGGCAACTTCCTAGACTAAATAGTCAGAAACCATCCATATTCATGTCAGACTTCTGCGTGACCATCCATATGCAATTCAGACATCTGCTGCTCCACGAAGAATAGTTCAGCCTGAAGTACAAGGTCAGATCCCATATGGATAGGAACACAAGTAATCCCAGTTAATCTTCAGTCTATTTGGGGCTCATCAGTGAAGAACAACTTGAGTTGAGTCTCATAGTACTTTGAGTAACTCATTTAAAAGAACATAACAAGAGAGACATTGAATGCTAGAATAAATCTCAGCAAGGAGTAATCACTCAAATCGGCATTCTAATGCATTGTTGTTTGCCCATATTGCCACTCCAGACAGAGATCTGCCATAAGCAAATCAGACGTGGTCCTGCCCCTAGAGAAACAGTCCACCCAGAATTTCTAGTCTAAGCCTTCAGAAGGAGGTAGTGTGGGGAACAGTCAAACAGCAGACACAGTACCATACTGTCCAGCCCAGTTCTTGTGTTACTAAAAGGATAATGAATAGCATAGCAAAATGAAATACTACACAGCTCCAGGGTTCATTACTCCTCTTAACATGCAGCTCTGTCTGTAAGCACAACCGTGTGTTTATTTTCCTGTGAGAACACAGCTCAGTACTGCAGTTGTTGGAGTATGCCCTTTGTATTCACACATGCAGTACCTCGGTGAGTGGGTGCAGGATCATTACGACAGCCCTGTCTCTCAGTTCTTGTAGCTGTAACAGCAGAGTGGCATGTCTTGGCAGCAGTCACCCTTCTTTGACAATTGCAGCCACCAGGCCATTGGGGGTTCTCCACTACAGCAGTGCAGACGTCTTCATACACAGCACACTGAGGCAGTGGCAGGACACTTACCTCAAGTTGCTGCAGGTGTGCCAGATGGCACACATTCACTCATTGGGTTATAGTCGCTTCATGCAGCTTATCACAAGAACTATGCAGGGAGACCGTGTGACCCCCTCACAGCTTTTGACAGCACCAGTGTGATTGCAAGTCACCTTTTCTAGCTGCCTTACTTGTCTGGAACAGGGCTGGGCTTCTCCTCCTGGACAGACTAACTTCTCCAGCAAGTGTGCAGACTTCACATGATGTCCCCTCACCTCTGGGAGACGGGCCGTCAGCCTGTATACAAGACCTGGATAACAGCAGATCTTTGAGTACTCCATGGAGCAGTCTGTTTGCGGTCATGAAGAATTTGTCACTGAAACAAAGTGGGATGGTCTATGTTCCTCTTTTATACTCGTTTTCCAAGCAGTGGATGTTGATCTACTCTCTAAGGTCCAGGAATCGGCTAGGGATGGTTCTTTTTCAAGTGCCGTATTCTGACTGCCAGTGCAGAAATCGCCTTTGTGCATGATGATGGTTCTCACAGCAGGCATTGATGACTTTAGCTTCAAACAGGAGTTTCTCAAAACGTTAGCTCAAGAAAGCATGAAAACTCTCCACCTGGCTGTCATCAAGTAGCACTCAGGGAAAAAGAAACGTGCAGGTGATCCCTATAACGTATCTTAACAACAAAAAACTGCTGACTCATCCACATTCCCATAAAATGGCAGTGCTCAGGAAGGAAGGTCCTCATAGAATTTCGAATGGTAGCTATGTCTTCAACCGCTTACACTTTAGTGTCTGGTGCTTTTGCCTCAAGCGTCAGTAATGCAGGCCATACACCTTCACTTTCTGAAGAAGCTGTATCCCTTCCTTCCTCTTGTTCCACGCCAACCCAGGAGCAATCAAAAATGTATCCCACTAGCTACAGCAACCATACTCTTGCCGCAACATGGAATAATGTCATTGTCCGTACCTCAACACATGCGCTTGAAATACTCAGGAGATGTCAGCACAATGGGGTGGGCATTACATGAAGCAGAACTTTGTTTGAGTGAAGCCAGTAGACACTTTACTCCTACTGATCCAGAAGAAAAGTCTGTTTAATATTATCAATTTGCAAACATCAGTACACTGCCACCACGGCTTCATGTCAACAGACAGTAACCCTCCCATATCATCACAGAGGGCACGTTTGTTGTGCAGGCCGAGGTCACAGAACAGCTCTGGACCAAAGAATTAACACGGACAGGCCTAGTCGTAGGCCTTGCGCCATACTCTAGAATAGTCTGTCCGCTAGGCCAACGAATAGTCGGTATACCAGTTTCACATGCTTTCAGGGCAGTGGTAGAAAACACTGAATTATACTGCAGAGCACATTCCCTTCCCAACAATCGTTTAAGCGTTTGATGAGTGGTCTAGCACAATGTCTGTAATTCAGAAGGGGGGCACAACTGTCCTGTGTCTGCATTGCATCTTGTCTTGTGGAAAGCAGTGCTACAGCACAGGACTACCTTCAGGGGAAATGAGGTGAAGCAGATAATGATTACAGTCCAGATTTCTGTCAATTCGGGATGCATTGGAATCTGCAGCAGCCATACCTTTAGACACACCTCCAAATGCAGACTTTATACAGGGCATTTTTCCATGAATGAAAGTGAGTTTGCACACACAAATCCCATTTTACACATGCATATGTTCTCTTTCAGTACATTGTTTTCAAGGTGAACTACTAGTGACAATCATGCTTTGTCAGTCTGACCCTTAATTGAGCTCCTTCCTGCATCCCAATGTACTACTTTCTGAAAGTGTTACTGTCATTTTATAAAATAAAGTTTTAACTGCATGAATCACATTAGAATTCCACACAAAACAGTGTTTATTAGGGTATATCAAGCAGGAATACAAAACCCTATTCAAGTTGTGATTACAAGGATGAGATTTAATCCTTTGAAAAGACCACAGTACAATAGATTGAAATAATAAGACATTGAAAACCATAGTAACTGCAGATCTCAAAGAAATCCAAATGGCAAATAATATTTAAAAGACAATAAAACTAATGAATGATACAGTCCTTCTTTCCAGCATAGAAAAAGAGATTCATTCAAAGTGGGATAAAAGTGTTAAAATGCGAATCCAACATAGATTTTTTTTCTTTCTCCTTGAAAATTAACTTAAATTCTAATGGCACAATTCCAGATTCCACAGTCCACACTATCTTGAACGTCACATTCGGTTCATCGCGTAGTTACTTTGTAAATAGCCCCAAGGGCAACACTGTAAAATGCACACTAAAAACTATAAACCTAAAATATAAAGAGTTGACTATAAATAAGTTAATTTCCAGTTAAAACTGTACATCATCTAATTAAAGGAAGATACAATCAGAGATTCAGACTAATCATTTAATAGCGAACCTCGTGTTCAATCAAAAGCAAATCATCCTTGACAAGCCATCAAGTCCTTTTCACACAGATTTTAGAGCAGCTTTTCCCCCTCAGCCAGTGGTAAAAATCAAGGTGTTGACTGTCCATAGTCACACCAAAAATGTATGTCTTCTATAAGTCCCATCTCAATGAACGTTTAGTTATAACAGTCCATTTTATTCTGAAAAATTGCTAATGATTTAACCTCCCGATGTGAGCATGCATCTTCCCAGTTCCCTAAACCAGAACGATATAATGGATTATCCATCAAATGTTATGACATCTTCACAGTTTTCTCTAAAGAAATGCATACTTTCTCTCAAAACGCAGAGCATAGATTTAGAATCTTTAAGATGTTCATTTCATTCTTATCTTAAAAAAAGAAGTAGCAGGGCGTGGCCAGAAACATGGCCATCGATATGTGAGCCATCGTGGCTCCCGACACCACCCCTCACTATCCAACTGCAGGTAAGAGAGTGCTCACCCAAGAATGATCCCACAACAGTGATGACTCTGGCGGTGGTGCTAAAAAGGGCCAACAATTGAAAAATACCACCTCCTTTTGATCTGTAAACAGCATCAAGCAACGACCCCTGAGAAACAAAATGACAGCCGCCATTATGTTTTTTAAGCAAACAGCACTGGAAGGTGGAGCAGAAGTAGAGTAGGGGCTAGGAAGTGACCCAGTGAATCTCCAACAAAGAATTAAGCAGTGGGACAGCCCTCATGCCTGGGCCTGTTGACAGTGGGTTGTGTGGGCGAACTGTCTTAAGAGTGCGGACGATGGAATTGAAAGTGAGGGCCACGAGGCAAGTTGTCCTAACCCTATGTGGTCTACATTAGGTGGACATTGGTGAGATCTTCACCTCCCCCCTCACTTTGTACCAGCTAGAAGGGGCTGTCATATGAAGATTTATAGATACAGTGGAGATGCATCATGGCTCATGAACCCTCCTTATGTGAACCTTGATAATGCAGGAGAGGGACAAAGGTCATTTGTAAGAGTAGTAATAATGTGAGCGATATGTGCAAGTGTGGGGGAGATATCCCCATGTGAACGCTGCTGAGCTGGAGACACCATCTACATTGGGTGTACTGTAGCAACAACATAACTTCTCTCCAGCGGGGGTCGGGAAACACCGAGGGAGTAGGAAAAACAGGAAGACACTGAAGGGTACCTACCATGTGAACCATCTCAACGAAGGTGGATGCCACTTAAGGCAAGAGAAGCCCACAAAAAGTTAACTGCAGCCCATTTTGTAAGCTGTACCATACGCACAGAGTGTAAGAATAACAGAGACCAGTCAGAAAGGACAAGAAGCAAAGATGTGGCATCCTCCTCCATGACCCTTACGATACTGCATTTTGAGGTTGGTGTGCTTTCAGAGTGAATGAAACCCTGAATCTATTTCTCTTTGTAGGCTTGACTTGACTTTTCGAGTCCTACGTGGGATTAAAATATTTATTTTCTACCTCCCCTTAGAAAGGGGCTAGGACAATTATTCAAAGCTATTCCCTGCTTGCTTTTTAGAATCAGACTTAATGGGGGTCAGATTTTTGGGAAGGTAAGCAGAACATTTAAACTGGAACAATGTACTTTAGTCTGCCTGATCCAGAACTGGCTTAACCCCAGTTCTGCCAATCACTGTACCGGAGCTGGAATCCACACACTTAGCTGGGAGACTTAAGAACCCTGGCTCAGAGGACAATGGCTTGCCTCTGGGCCTAGGAAAGGCCAATGAGTGTTAACTGTTGACCAGTAGCAGGAATTAGCTATCTGGGAGTGAACAGGAGCAGGCAGTATCTTTAGCACTGCCTCTTGTAACCTGGAGATACCAGGGATGGATTCTCCAATTCATTCTTGTGACCCGCCTATACAACCTGTCCCCTATCATAGAAGGAGGGAAAACCAATTTTGCCGCTTATCACACTTTCAAAGCTGGAAAGCATATCTTTGGCCAGGAGAGGGTACAATTGTGCCTCTGGAGACAATGGCTCTCCTATAGTCCCAAATGGGGCCTATAGATGTTACAGCAAACATCTTAGCTTAATTCGCTCAGGACTGGATAGGAACAGTTGGATGAACAAAAGGCAGCTTAAGTGCTATCTCTTTTGACTTGGAGGTGCCAAGGAGGGCTACTTTTGTTTAACATCAGGACCAGCCTAGACAGTTTTGCTCCAGCCACAGTGGGCGATCAAACCAATTTTAACCTTGCCTGCTAAGAGAGCAACCAAGAAGCTGATGACAGGCCTTCTTTGTGGTAGCTGGGTAATCCTATCTTAAAACAGGAACTCCTGTGTAATTTTACAGTATGCAAAGAGATAGTACTGAAAAAGGAGGTGTGGGGTCTGCAAAATACTGTTAGGACTGGACTCTATTAGTCCAATCCCTGGCTAGTGCACATGATAAATCTGCCACCTCCAACACCAGACCCTCAGAATATTCCTATACATGGGAATACTCTACCTTAAGAAGGCAGCCTTGCTGGGAGAAGAATACCGATTCTCCACAGCTGGGGTGGGTATAAAATCTTGATTTTATTAAAGACACAGAGGCTGATATTTTGCATAACTTTTTAATTGCCAACTGACAGCAGCAACTACAAACAATCAAAAGAACGTATAATAGGAATCCAATAACATTCCAATGCCTATATAATTCCCTGTCTGGCAGCCATCTTCCTTCTTTTTCTGCGAACAAGCTCATTAGTCCAATATTGTTTTAACATTCATAAAATCTCATAACCATCTGGAACAACGTCTCTCCTTTTTCTCCACATCTTATTTATTTTCTGTAGTCTCCTCCTCCTGAAAATAAATCAAAAACACATTATAGGGTGGCAATCTCACCGGGTGGGAGAATATCAGCCTCCATGTCTTTAATAAAATCATGATTTTCCACCCACCCCAGCTGTGGAAAATCAGACTTTTATGGCAAGGCATGGAGGCCAATATTATGCATATTTAAAGCCTCACCATAATATTCCTCACTGCACATTATACAGGCTTAAAATAACATTTCTTGAGTACTGACTGATGACCAATCTGCTGCTGCTAAAATACCAGTTAAAACAACTCCTAACCAATATGCTTTGGATGCCATAGCACCTGTAGCAGAATGCGCCCAAAACCTAGCAAGATCTATTCTTGCTTTCCTCATAACTTCTTTGACCCAACAAGCTAACATGGGTGAAAACACTGCTTTATAAGGGTTTCTGAACGAAATGATCAACTGCATATCTATGCCGTTTCTCAAATTCTCTGTCCTCCTTTCATACTCAAGCAAATATCTCATTATACATAACTTCCTACAATCATCCAAGTTTGGATAAAAGATTGTTTGAGACACAGTCTTTGTTCCTCTTCTGATCTTGAAACAAACCTCTTCTGGCATGTATCTTCTTCCTGAAATGTATAAAGCCATAACATCAGAAACACTCCTAAATGAAATTAGACAAAGCAACATGACTAAATTAAAGAAAGTCTTTCTAAATAAAAAAAATGAACTCTCAGACCAACTTGCCAACTCTTGTAGAACAAGACCCACATCCCGCAGAGATAAATATTTAGATCCTGGTGGGGCCATTATCCGCACACACTTCTTAATCTTTTAACCACAGCATGCTGTACAACCGGTAAACTATCTGTCAACTCATGACATGCAGAAAATGCTGACCAACTAATATTCACTGAGCTATACGACTTCCCTTCTAAGAAAATCACTATAAGGTAATTGAACCACTTCAACCATAGGTGTTGATATGGTATCCAAATCCCGTGAAACACACCAACAAACCCATCTCTTCCAAGCCAACCTGTATTCCTTATAAGTCTCTGGAGCCCAAAACCCCTAAATGAGCTTTGAAGCTTCCAGTGATAACCCTGACACTTGCCAGGCTCTCCCAAAATCAATGAAGCCATCAACCTCAACTGCCCCTGCAGAACCAACTCCTCTATGTCTCCTATTGCACTCTATAACAGGTCTGGCATGTTCTGCAGAAGTACTGGGTCGGATACCAACATCTCTATGACATCTGGATACCAAACCTGAGATGGCTGAAATGGTGCTACCAACACCACTTCTGTCTCCTGTCTCTTCACTTTTAATAATAATGTCTAAAACAAAGCACACAGTGGGAATGCATAACCCCAAATTTTTCTCCAATCCTGCAGACATGCATCCACCGCTTCCACCTCTGGATCTGGTCTCCAGCTGTAAAATCTGCGTATTTGAGCATTCACCATATTCGCAAACAAATCCAACATGAATGGACCCCATCCGTCATTGATAAACTGGAATACCTCCCTGTTCAACCTCCACCCGCTGTAATCTTTCAACTTCCTTAAATTCCAATCTGCTATGGTATTGTTCATTTCTGGTATGTATTGCACCTCAATTATAGTTTCTTTGCTCAGGCAAAAATGCCAAAACTCCCTTGCTAAATCCGCTAAAGCTTTGGACCATGGTCCTCCCAACTTATTGACGTAATGTACTACTGAGATATTGTCTATCTTTAATAGTACACAACATCTCACTCGATCTCTGACAAAGCATTTTATTGCAATGGACCCTGCCAACAATACTAGATAATTGATGTGCATCTCCTTTTCCTGACCTGTCCATTTCCCCCCTGTCATCAAAGAACTACATCTTGCTCCCCTGCCCTGAGGACTGGCATCCAATTCTATCATTATATCTGGAGCAGGTCTTAAAATGGCCCTTCCATTCCACGCTTCCAAACTCTCCAACCACCATTTCAATTCTCCCCTCGTCTATCTGCACTCTCTGTGAATGCCTCACCCCTCTGCTGAAAAACCTAGCTTTCAGCCTCGGAAGTGCTCAATAGTGCCATGGGGCTGGGAAAACAGCCTGCATGGAAGCTGATTATAGAACTAATACCCTGGCTATTTGCTTCAAAGTTATCAATTCGCACATCAACATTCTCCAACTCTCCTTGAGAATCTTCTTCACCTTCTCTATGGGTAACCTCAATATACATTTGTTGTGGTTATACTTTCTAAGAACACTTTACTATGTCATTACGTGATGCAATATATATTCCATGTTCTACTTGCTGTGAGTTCTGTTTGGAACCTAGTCTGGCAGTTGGTGCTGGATCGAGGTCCGTGAGGGTTGCTACTATTAACTTCTGAACAACAAACTTGATTACTAAGTTATATTTACCTGCAATCTTTATATGTAACACTTGCAATGAGGTAAACTATCAACGATATCAACCCTACACGAAATTATTCTCGGAAACGTACTTACGCGTAAAGTGGATTTTTTTCCCCCTTCTCCCAATCATCTTCAAATTCACTTTGTTTCAATCTGGCGTACATGGTGTTGACAACGGGAAGCAGGAAACTACTCGGCAAGTACCTCTGACACGCTATGTGTGTTGGCCTGCAATCCAGATGAGTTGATACGAACGGCACAAGTTTCAAGATTGTAATGATGACGTATTCATTGGTCCAACTGTAACTCCAAAGCATCTTGGGAGTTAACAACTGGACTGTCGTCTGTTGTTCTCTTTGTTTCACGTTCAATTCACAGTGCGTAATGACATATTGTGCCGGGGGCCATATTTTTTGGGGGGAAAAGTTATTGTTTCTTTATCCAAGTAAGTTCACAAAGCGCCAAACTTGTTCTGAGGTAAAGCGCAACTCAAACTATTAATTTTCTGCACTCAGCGTCCAATTCTAAAGTGCTTATATATCGTTTTTTAAATCTGTGCGCTGGTAAAGCGTTTTAGTTATTACATCGTTTGTGAATAGTGAAGCACTTAAACTCTTTAATCGATGTGCACAGCCTACAGACTATTACTTCATCAAGACAAGAGCCTTACATCACAATTGTGAAATGAATAGAATTAAATCGTGAATAGAGTGAACATCATATTATTCAGCAAGTGACTGTGGAAAGAAATTACATTTTTTTTGCGCATACAGTGACACTACAATCCGGTACATACAGTGATGTGCACACTTCAGTTGGGTGCATACAGTGATGTACACACTTTATTCCAAAACACATTGTGATGTGAATTGTCTATTTCTTTTATTATGGTGTTAATATTAGTTTTCAACAGTGACACACACTTGATAATAATTGTGGAACATACTCATTGTAAATAGTAATGGTATGGTTGTGGGTTACACCTATGTTCTAACATATTTCATTTTCATCTTCCTATAATTTTTTTTTATTTTGTAATTTTACAATTCTATTATGGCAACTTCGTCTGAACCTCCTCATTTCTTGACTGAAAATGGTGAACCTGTATTACCTTGGAAAAGATATAAACTAATCTTTAATTCTTATCTTATAGCTATAGGAGGTGAGAAGTTTTCGGCTTTTCGTAAGCAAGCTATTCTTCTCCATAATCTAGGAATTGAAGGAAGACTTATGAAAGCCTTAACTTAATTGAAATTGGTAATGATACTGGTGAACCTAGCAATGTTTATGACAATGTTAATGCTAGAGAAACATTTTGGATCACATATAAATATTGTTTTAAAAAAGACATACATTTTTTTTCCAGAGTCCAAGGTAAGACCTAAAAGATTTCCAGTTATGTAGCTGCTCTTAAAACATTAGCTCGTACGTGCGATTTTGAACATCTGACTGATTCATTGATCAGAGATCAAATTGTCAGGTGTACAAATAATGTTAAAGTACAGGAAAAGTTAGTAATCAAAAATCCTAATTTAAAAGATGCAGTTGCTATTACAGAAGGTATGGAAAATACCACTATGTGGGTACGTGAAATGCGTGATGAGAAAAACAAAGATAGTTCCACTAAAGAAAGTGGTGGTGAGTCATCTATCAATGAAGTCAACAGAGTTGATAATCAGAATGGAAAAGATAATGAGAAATCTGGACCATCAGTGAATAAGGATGTCGAAAGAAAACTTGATAAAAAAAATATACCTCTACTGATACTAAATCTAGTGGTCAAAAATGCTCCAGATGTGAAAGTGAAGGTCATGGGACAAATAGTCCAGGGTGTTTTGCAAGATTTGCATGCTGTAATAATTGTGGCAAGAAAGGACATTATGCTCTTGTATGTCGAGTAGTCAAACAACAAAATATAAATTATATTGGTGATGAGACCAAGCTTATTTCAAGTATACAAGATGATGGAAGTGTGGATGAGGATCCCGTTGATATGCCAGAATGTGAGATAATAATTGGGGGTCAGAAAATAATGATTTTAGCTGATTGTGAATCACCATATACGATGATTGGTGACAAAAACTGGTCGTCCACCTTTGGCGGTGAGAACATTGAACTATTGCCTTCAGATATTAATCCAGTGGGTTATGGTGGTGTGAGAATTGATGTACTGGGATACTGTATTAAGAAGATTCAATTTGCTGATCGCGAAACTGTAGGAAAAATGTATGTAGGAAAAAGGGGTGACAATCTCCTTGGTTGGAGACATCAGATGGATATGGGAATCACACTTAATCCAAACAGCAAACAGAAGGTGTTGTTACTAACAAAACCTGAATACCCTTCAGACATTTGTATGAAATTTCCAGAAGTTTTTTGTGATAAACTGGGTCTTCTAACATTTTTTTAACACAAGATCATCTTGAAAAATGATGCAATACCTTTTGTGGCAAAAGTGAGGAAAGTTCCTCATATGATGATGGAACCATTGGAACGAGAGATTAGGAAGCTTAAGGAAAGAGGAGTAATTGAAGAGATTGAAAGCTCTGAGTGGTTGGCTCCGGTAGTTTTGGCGCCAAAGGATGGTGGGAAAGAAATTCGGTTGTGTGAAGATTTGAGAGGTTTGTACACATTTATTTGGGTTGATTGACATCCTTTACCGAACATCACAGAAACCTTAGCTCTCATTAAGGATGCGAACATCTTTAGTGTAATGGATTTGTCCTCTGCTTACCACCAGGTTAAGCTACATCCGGAGTCTAAACATTTAACTTCATTTGTCATGCCTGTGGGAGCTTTTCAATTTGTGAGAATGCCCTTTGGACTTGCATCCGCTGCGGCTTGTTTTCAAAGAGTAATGAAACTAGTTATCTAAGGGTTAAATAAAGTGTTGTTATTTCAAGATGACATATTGGTCTATGGAAAAGATGTAGAGGATCATGATGACATTCTATGGAAACTTTTAGGTAGATTACAGTCTGCGGGTTTGGTGATTAAAAGAGAGAAATGTAAGTTTAGAGTCACATCAGTAACTTATCTTGGTCACACGATTTCCAGTGAAGGGATTAGTCCAAAATTAGAGTTGGCAAAAAGCATAATGGAGACTCCTAACCAGTTAACAAAGACCAGATATATTCTTTTCGTGGTTTAACAGAGTTTTGTTCTAAATTTATTCAAAGTTTTGCTTCTATTTCTCAGCATTTGAGATCTCTGCTAAAGAAAGGTTCTCAGTTTGTTCGGTCCAGTGAATGTGAATTAGCATTTAATAGAGTGAGGGATTGTATTGCTAAGTCGCCTACATTAGGTAATTTTGATGTAAATAAAAAAACAATTTTTATCAACTGATGCAAGCATTTGTGGTATGGGTGCTGTACTTTCTCAGATTGTAAATGGTGAGTTGAAGGTTGTGGCTTTTTCTTCACAAGCCTTGAGAGGAGCAGAAGAGAGATATTCAGTAATTGAACGTGAAGCACTGGCTGTATTTTGGGCAATCTTCCATTTCAATTTTTTTATGTGGGATACCTTTTGTGGGGAGTTCAGACAACAAACCACTTTCAAAGATTTTCACATCTAGAGAGATAGATAATCTCTCTCCAACGATTTCTCGTTGGGTTGATGGTTTATCCACCTTAAATGTTCTGTTGAATTTGTTCCTGGTTCTAAGAATTGTATGGCAGATTGCATGTCCAGATTACCAGTCCAATCTGATCTGGTCAATGTAGATATCTCTTCTATAAATTGGATTTGTGAATCTGCTTTGGGGAATAAGGAATGGACTGATGCGAAGGATCCTGATATTAACATTTTGAAAGATTTCATTGTTAAAGGGTGGCCTGATAAGAACATGTGGTCTTCCACCATGAGCAATTACTTTAATATACAAGATGAACTGAGCATTGTAGATGACAAAATGTTGAGAGGTAAACGTTTAGTTGCTCCCAGTGATCTAAAAAGTGAATTGATCAATTTGGCACATGAGGGCCATTTAGGTAGTAACAAAACTAAAGCAAGACTTTGTAAATGGTATTGGTGGCCAGGAATGGATCATGAAGTAGAAAGTGTGGTAAAAGGTTGTTGGGAATGTGCCAACAATGACAAATCTTCTAATCAAAGGGGGGGAGGTGGAAAGCCGATCCGTTCAGTTTCCAAGGTACATATACTAATCAATTGAGAAAGGATCACTCGTCCTGCACAACCTTAGGTATGCTGGAGGACCGGGGGTGTCCCAAATTAAAAGACCCTCATGCACGTGATGGGTATGGTGGTATCTGAGCGGTATATCTTGGTTCTCCGCTGTCTAATCACGTGTGTGCATAATCATCAGGTCGATCAGGTTATGCAGCTTCCACCAGGAGCTTCTTACCCAAGGTTGAAGCAGTAGTGAGCCAGTGATAAAGGGTCTTAAAAGGCCCGGAAAACCGGAAAAACAACTTTAATTAGGTCTGGGTTCGGGTCTGGTAAACTCTGGAACAGTGCATCTTGTGAACTTTTCTATGAGCAATAGGTGCACTCAGAGTATTGTTAAAAAATTTGTGAGGGGGGGGAATTAAAAATTGGTCGACATGTTTCTGCCTTGTTTGCCTTAATTAGGACTTACGGGCTTTCATCAGGACCGTTAAGTGAAAAACGTTCTGGGTGGAAGAGAGCAGCGTGCACACAGAGGACGCCAGGATCGGACGCAATAGTCCTCCTGAAGCTCAACCATCCGACTGGAGCGCGTTAGCTATACGCGCGAGGTACATTGAGACCTCAATCACAAAGAAACAGGTTAATATCCCTAATTCTTATCACTGGTTTTGAGAGCACGTTATTTATATCCCCTCATTTATTCATGTTACTCACTTAACGGTCCTGATGAAAGCACTGGCTCACTACTGCTTCAACCTTGGGTAAGAACCTCCTGGTGGAGGCTGCATAACCTGATCGACCTGATGATTATGCACACACGTGATTAGACAGCGGAGAACCAAGATATACCACCCAGATACCACCATACCCATCACGTGCATGAGGGTCTTTTAATTTGGGACACCCCCGGTCATCCAGCATACCTAAGGTTGTGCAGGACGAGTGATCCTTTCTCAATTAAACAATGACAAATCCCCCAAAACTTTTTCAACTCCAATTTCACCAGTTGAGGTACCCTTGGAACCATGGACAAAATTAGGTGTAGACATTGCTGGTCCATTTGAATTGCTGACTCATGAAGAACGTTTTTTAATTTTACTTGTAGATTATACTTCTACATAAGGGGTAACAAAATGTGTTCCAATGGTTAATTCTCGTGTGGTTATTGATTTTCTAAAAGAAGAGTTCTCTAGAGAAGGCATTCCTAAAACTCTTATTACTGATAATGGAGCACAATTTGTTTCTTTGGAGATGAAACAGTTTCTCTCTAGTCTAGCTATTGTTCATTTCAAAACTGCCCTTTACTCACCTCAGGCAAATGGTTTAGCAGAGAGTATGAATAAAATTATTAAAGGTTGTGCTCAGAGAGCAATTCTGAACAAAGAGTCATTGAAAGTGGCTTTGAGAGAGACTTGGTGGGCTCATAGAGTAACACCAAACAGTGTGACAGATGTGTCACCTTTTACTGTTCTCAGGGGAAGAAAACCTCATTGTAAACTAAATCCAGTTTGTTTGGGTCAAGATACTTCTATTCTTGATCAACCTTCTTCCTCTGAATTGAGTGTGCAAAGGAAAACTTATCAAAATAAATGCAAAAGCAATTTTGACGTTACACATTGCACAAGACAGACTTTGTAGCATGTAGGCGATACTGTTCTTGTGCGTAAACCAGGTATTGTAAGAAAGGGTCATTCTAGTTTTATGGGTCCTTTTGTAATTTCCGTTGTCAAAAAGAAGGTAGTTGTGTTGGATTCTGGAGATATTTGGAGTATGTCTTATTTGGTGAAAGTTTCTAATCAACACTCACGACTTTCACAACATGTTTGTATTAAATATTATGACAATACAACTAACACTGATTTTGGTAGATTAAGAACAAAACTAAGGTGGCACAATGATTATATAATGAGTACTCGTTGATTGTTAGATTTTTGTACATTAAGAACAAAGCCAAGTTGGTACATTGATTATATATTGAGTACTCATTGTGTGAATTTTAAATTATTTTGAGAACTCAATTATTCTGTATTTCATCATTCTCATCACTCCTGTATAATTGAAAAATGTTCTAATGTATTCTTTTCATTGTTGATTCTGTTTATTTATTTATTTTGTTTCTTTTCCATTTATTTATAGTGTAGAAGATGTGTTGTGGTTATACTTTCTAAGAACACTTTACTATGTCATTATGTGATGCAATGTATATTCCATGTTCTACATGCTGTGAGTTCTGTTTGGAACCTAGTCTGGCAGTTGGTGCTGGATCGAGGTCTGTGAGGGTTGCTACTATTAACTTCTGAACAATAAACTTGATTACTAATTTATATTGACCTGGAATCTTTATATTTAACAACATTCCAATGTATAGATCTGCAATCCCCAAAACACGTTGTCCTGTGCCGCCTCCAGATATGATTTCTTCATGTTTACCACAAAACATATATCCTCCAGCACTCAAACTGCAAACTTGTGTGCTCCTGTGCTAACTCCCTGCTCTGTGACATAATCAGGTTGTTGTCCAAATACACTATCAATCGCGCTCGTCTTGTCCACAACCAGGCTACTATTGATTTCATCACCTTTGTGAAACACCAAGGAGACAACTTTTGAATCTCCACATTATCCCTTGCCATTGAAACTTCAAATAATCTCTCTGTTCCTGACATACTGGGCCATCAGATGCGCATCCTTCCGATCTAATCTGGTCAACCAATCTCCTTTCCTCAAGAGAACCCTCACCCCCCACATATTAATCCCTTCCATCTTGAAATTATTGTATTGGACTCAATCATTTAACTATTTCAAATTTATGACAGGCCTCATGCCCTTGTCCTTGTTCTCTACAAGAACATGGTTTCTTACAAATCCTTTTGAAACTTTCCATGGAGAATTTGGCAGAGCGATATTCTCTGCACCTCTGAGATGAATAATCCAGTTTATCCACCCTTTATATGAAGTATTATGAGTATCTATCCAATTGTTTAGTAACATCTTTATTGCTGACGTGAGTAAGAGATCTAATAGGGCTCTATCTGCATCATTACACAATTCTGTTGTAATAAAACTAGATATTAGGGTAGAAAATTCCCTTTTCAACACACAATTGAATATATTTGAGAGGAAATGGAAAACATTGTCCCAAAAGGTCAAAACAGCCTTACAATGCTGAATAAGGTGGGCTGAATCTCCAGTATACTCTTTACAATTCCAACACAATGGGTCATCCCGAATATGTATAAAATGTGACTGTGCTGGCGTCCAATATGCTTTGTGTAATAACAAATTTTTAGTTTGAGACAGTACTGGGGATATTTTGTTAGGAGTTGCAGAGCTCCACGCTTGAGGCCAGATAGAGTTGGGTAAAGGAACAGAGGAATGCAACTCCCAAAAAGCAGACAAGTTTATTATTAATGTTCGAAGTTTGGGGCGAAGGAGTTTGTAAATGTGTGATACCTGGTGACCTAGTTTAATAATCTGAGATACAAACATTAGCAGAGATGGCAACAAGTCATGTAATTTAGCCTTAGATAAAGCCGCTCTAATTTTTAAGAAGTTGTAAAATTCAATGTTGTCTAATTTGTATTTGGTTTGAAGTTTTGCAGACGTAATGGGGTATGAAGACTATTCTAACTGATATGGGGAAAATATACCCATATTGATCCAATTACCAAAATTTTGACTTTTCCCTTTATATGAAATGTTGAAATTATGCCAAATAGACGCCAACTTGGAACCCTTAATATTTTAATCGAGTTTCTTATCTATCTGGAGAAGCGTCAATTTCGTGTTTTTGAAAATAGATTTAGAGCTAATCGGATAAAGATAATTAGATGTGAGTAGGGCTAAAGGATTAAGATTATCAAGAAGATCTTTCGACTTCCAACCACACCAGGGTATAATGAGTCAGAGGAGAAATCCAACAAGAACCCTACTTTGCTGAAAATGCTGACTGATACAATCTAAAATCGGCTAAATTAACACCACCTAAGGATTTGTCAAGTCTCAGCTTCTTGAGTCCAATCCGAGCCTTCTTGCCTTGCCATAGAAATTTTGTGAGGAGGATATCAAGTTTCTTATGAAAATCATCTGTCAAGATAAGTGAGAGCATATTAATAAGATAAGTAATCAAAGGCGTAATCATCAGTTTTATTGTTTCTACTCTCCCCCACCATGTGATGAGTTTTGGTGACCATGAATCCAGAAGCTTCGTGATCTTGTCTAATGTAAGTTTCTCATTGTAATAAAGGGTGTCGATTATATTGCTACCGAATTCGATACCTATGTACTATATATACCCCGGTTGCCATGCCAGGCCTGCGTTACCTAAAATTTATTTGGTACAATGAATATGCAATGGTTTAACCTCCGATTTATCCCTATTAAGTTTGTGTCCTGAATGTACGGAATATTCTCCTATCGTACTCATCAAAGCCTTTATTGAAGGTTATAGATTTTCAGTTATTATTAATATATTGTCCGCATACACGGCTAATTTAACTTGAGTATCTTTGAGTATCTCTTTTGACATTTATTTCAAGTCACATAAACCTCAGTGATTACTTATTCTTTCATTTCACATTTATAAATGTATAAGTCTATATATTTTATAAGTTTATAGATGATAGGTAATTTGTTTAGTGTGCTTGTTTACTTCTACCAGGTGTACTATAGGTCACTCATTTGTTCTTAGATATACTATGTTAGCTATTTCTTATGGCTTTTCTCTTTTTATTAGGTATTTTTTTCTTTTCTCTTCTTTTTCTCTCGTTTCTTTCTTATTTCTCTTTTTTCTGCTTTCCTTTTGTTCTTTTCATTCATTTTATCTTTGCCTCTATCACATCACTGCGTATATTTGGGTTGTAAGTATATCATTCATGATATATTGGTAACCTAACGCTTTGTTTAAGGGTAATATTGAAACAAATGTGCAGTGTGTATATTTACCAGACCTATTTTATTTTGTTTTATTGTGAAAAATCCAATAAAGTATTTGAAATCGACAAGTCTTGTTGAAACATCTCTGCTTTCTCTATGGCCCCTTTCCTTTCTAACTTCTGTACCTCCTTATCTCCAATCCTTTCCTCCTTTTTTGAAAAACTCAAAGCTCTTGGTCGTCTTAGCTGAACTGGACTTTCCACAACATCTATTCGATAACCACTCACTTTGTAACACCCATGGATCTAATATTATTTCTTTCCATCTATCTAAAGAAAGGCGACTCTGTCACCCAATTTTTCCAGAATGCACAAAGGGTCTGTTTCCAAACATACCTTGGTGTCTTGCCCTTCTTTCTCCTCTATATCTTCCTCTTACCCTCTGTCTCTCGGGATAGAAACCTGTTGTTGGGAATCCAGATGATTGAAATCCACTGGGCCTACTTCCACATGACAAGGAAGCTTCATGTGGTTCCAAAACCACGGCTGGGGAATCAACCCCACATTCCTCTGGCCCCTCCAAAAACCTTCCTAGTGTCTTTCTGAATAGATTTGATTGCTCCGGCATACCAACCCATTTTCTTAACAAGTTTGTCTCCAAAAAGAAGACCCTTAGCATCCTGACCTGACTCTTTGCCTGCCAACTCAGCTAGTTTTGGGTCTATTTTCATCAGAAGGCTGTTTCTGCTCTCTGCAAACAATGCTGTGTTAGTGTTCCCAAACAAGCACACTGCTCGCTGCACTCATTGTTGCAGCTCCAACACATTTACTGCAGTCTCCTGCAAATATGCCTCCTTGCAAGAATCAAAAAACTTTGTCAAGGGTCCAAATACATCAACAAGGCGGTCCTCACATACCATCAGCCCTTTATCGAGACCATGTCTGGGATCCCTTCCAGATTTATTCAATAATGTAAGCATCTTTGCATCCAGTTCTGGCATACATGCCACCTTATTGGCCAGAGAAGGTCTAGGACACTCCAAACCGAGTCTTGTTCTAACTTCGTTAGGCTTTTCAAGCCTGATACAAAACTCCACATACTCAGCTACCTGCTTAGCTGGGACCCATTGTGGAGTGCGCAGATGCTGAATAGTATGTGGGTCAAACATGAAATCCCCAAGGGATCTTTAACTTGATCCAATTCATCCTTTTTTAATCTTTCTCCCTTTTTAGGTCTCGGCCTGCCAATGCGCTTGCGCATTGCTGGCGGAGATTATAGTAAGGGCAAAAGAACAGTCTACCAACGGCGGATTTGCCACAGTTCATGTGATCTATGCGCGTGCACAAACCAGCTACGTCACAAACCACCATTTGTCTGTGCCTCATCACACTTCAAAGGCTCCGCTCCCCGCCCCTGCGTGCACATCGCACTCTCGTACTTCCCCTCCCACCTCCCACGGCCGCTCTCTCCATTCACGCGCTCTGCAGGTCACCATTTGCCAGCATGCAGCCGCCAGCGCTTTCATCCCTATCACTCCCCCCTCTCCTACTTCCCCTCCCACCTTCCAAACAGCATCGAGCCGCGAAGACTTGTTTACTGTATTCCGATCCAACGGGCACACCTAAACTGGTGCCTGTCCTAGAATAGAGTGTCAGGCTCAAGGGAGACTACCAGTGCTGCCAGCATATCGCGTGCTGCATAGACTTTTATCTATGTAAGGAACGTCTAGTTTATACGGCAGCCCATTCCTCCTTTTTGCATTTTATAATGATGCGAAATGCGGGCTGTAGCGTGCCTTCATTGTTTGCCGTGCTGTCTATATTTATTTCTATGGACAGAACGCTCATTATTCACGGTGGCTCATTTCTCATTAATAGGCTTTCACTTAAACACGGATAACTACTTATGGACTTAATAATGATGTGACATGTGCGTCAAGATAATTATTTGGGTTCTTCTACCGGGGCAATGGATTTCTAATCCCCTCCCATAGGGGAAGCATAACACGGGGGAACTGGTAGCGGTTAGGTTCCATCCCATTAGGAGTGTCTTGAGACAGAGAGTTGAAATCCGTTGGTGACTTCTGGTGACTGACATAATGCGGCAATAGTGAGACTACATGCTCACAATGTATTATCAAACCAATTTTTTTCTTACTTTCAGAACACAATTTCGGGAGTTATCGACAACTCTCTGCTCTAAATTTGAGGACCACTTTGTGTTCTGGGGCCTCATATTTTGGATGGCCGTTTGATCCTTTTTAAGGTATGACATTCTGTCACTGAAGCTGTTAACCAAAGAGTCAGATTTTTTATTTATCTAAAATTGCTGGAATGTAAATACAGCCCGTTGCAAAGTGCTGTTCTGGGCCTAGAAGTACAGTCACTGCACTTCCCCGGCAAATGGTAACATTTTCTGTCATGTTAAGAGGTGGAGGGTGTGTTTTTGTTATGGCTCCAAAGTGGCTTCACAGTTCTTTGCTTTGTTAGGACTTTATTTAGTCAATTTAAACAAACCGAAGCCGAGAATCCTGTGTCCATAAACAGGGTCACCCTGTCTGTCCTGAACCAAATTATCCATCCACATCTTCGGTTTGAACTACTCCCAAGAGGCTCATATAAAAACACCCTCAAAACTGACAAGCTAACATTCAACATCATCAAGTGCAATCCCACATGATTCACGGGTCTGCCACATGCCAGCCGGACACCCATCAATGCACGGAGCTGGAGATTCAACGTGCGAGCCTTCCTGCAGTGCCTACATTTCACATGCACGGTGGTGCAGCGTTTGGCGCTGCTAAAAACCAGTACGGGACTGGTATCCTTTTATTAATATGGATTTCTTCACGGTAGTGAGGAACAAGTGCTTTAGATTTTTTACTGCACATCACCGCTAAAAAATAAAGGAGGCGCCGTTAAATCTGCTGGTCGACCCCTTGGTGCAAGTCACTGGCTCAAAGCCCAACAAGGCTCCTCAGTCTTTCATCCTTCAGAGGTCGATAAGAGGAGTACCAAGCAGCTGGGTATAAAATGCACACTATCAACTCTTAGTTTTTTATAGTCAGACCTGCAGGACTTAATCGTTTGCATATCAGCTGGTGCTTTGGGATTTAAAGTCCACTGTTAGGAAAATACAGTTTTTATTACTTCTTTTCTTTTTTTTCACTTGTTTTAAGGGGCTATCTAGTTAATGATGTAAGATCGGGTATGAGGAAAAGCTTTTTTTGGATGTCCGTTTCAAATGTTTTAGTCAGGATTCCAAAACGGTAGCAAGAGCTATTGCCACCGCCTGTTAAATGTAACTAACATGGACCCTGGCCTTTAAGTGGTATTTACCCTGATCTATATTCAAAACCTTAACTTTACACACAAAGACACTGATCGATTTTTTTTTACTACTGTAAACATCCTTAAGAAAATCCATCTCAGTGCACATTTCACACGTTTTTCGTCCTCTTGCATTCCTTAAGAGCAATTTGTTTTTCCATATGTGTGTGTAGTTTTTAAGTTTCGCAGAGCAGCGCGCATGCGCTGCTAGCGAGACATTTAGTAAAGTTGCTACTGCTGGCATAGCTGGCTAGAGCTACAGTGCACGAGGCGTGTACGTGCAAAGCATGGCTTTACATAGCTCTCCCTCAGAGCCTCCTTTCCGCCCTCTTCCCTGCTGCTGCTTGCATCGCACTCCCTCCTCTTCCTCCTCCTCCCCCCCTCCCTTTTCATCAGCTTTAATCAGGCTCCTCTGCTGCTGGCATTCCCCCCTCCCTTCTTGCCCAGTCCTTCTTGTCACCTCGGCGTGCACTCACCCCTTCTTTCTCCCCTTTCGGATGCTCGGATGTTCTCAGTGAGCCTCGCGTCTTTACTGAAATGTTGAATATTTGTATAGTGTGTTCCGCTTTTATAAAGATATCCTTTTCAGCTCAGCAAGTCCCCTCTTTCTTTTTGTGACGCATATGAAGGTACGTTGTCTTTGATATCCAATAAGCCACGTATCGATTAATTTTCCCGGTACAGGCGTAGGAACACATATTTCTTGGGCACAAGCAAAGGCTGACATGAGCAAATGGAGACTCTGCCCTGCCTAGTCTTGTCTTCCAGCGCTCCTGAAGGCACCGTGTCCCGAGAATAACACTGAAGTGTTTGGGTAATATATATTACTGGGTGTCTCACGGCCTGCTGGGTTATGCTGGGTTATGCTGGTGTCTGCTTACACAAGACCCGACTTCAATTCAACCTGCTCTCGACTTGAACACACACACAACCACACACACGACCACACCGCCAGTGCATACTTTCACCAGACACAGACAACATTAGCCGTCAGTGCACGCTTTCACCGGGCACAAACACCAACAGACGTCAGTGCACGCTTTCACCAGACACACATACACCACCAGCCGTCAGTACACGCTTTCATCAGGCTCACACACATACACCACCAGCCGTCAGTGCACGCTTTCACCAGGCACACACACACCACCAGCCGTCAGGGCACGCTTTCACCAGGCACACACAAACCACCAGCCGTCAGTGCACGCTTTCACCAGGCACACACACACCACCAGCCGTCAGAGCACGCTTTCACCAGGCACACACACCACCAGCCATCAGTGCACGCTTTCACCAGGCACACACACACCACCAGCGGTCAGAGCACGCTTTCACCAGGCACACACACCACCAGCCATCAGTGAACGCTTCCACCAGACACACACATCACCAGCCGGCAGTGCACACTTCCACCAGGCACGCACACACACCACCAGCCATCAGTGTACAATTTCTACAGGCACACACACCACCAGCCATCAGTGCACCCATCAATTGTTAACACATCCACAATTAACTTTTAAACATATTCATCTGAAGCGCAGCATGCCACCATTGCTACAAAAATAAATACACATTTTTTTGGCCTACAATTTATAGACTTTTGTTGCTATTGGTGTTGCAATATTTAGTAATGCCAATAACTCAAACTTAATTAATGCGAGACCTATTGCATTGCAAATGCTTGTTTCTCTTTTTCTTTCCACCTCCTCCTCCTCAGAGGCATCAAAATTGAATGAGCAAGAAATTACAATATCTCCACTGCTGGAGGATTCATCACAGATGATTTCTTTGTGTTCTCCCTTAGCGGCCTTTATAGCCTTACTACTCAACCAGAGTTGCCTTTTGCCTGCCTACTGAACAAAGGCCCTATTTTCCTTTTAGGCAAATCTCCTTATGAATATTCATTTCATTTCTGGTGCAATCTTAGAAGGCAGATATATTCAGGACGCGCATAAATAAAGAACAGTCCTGCCAAGTACCACGCATCAGGCGTTAGACTAACACATTTCATTGTGGTGCACCTAAATCTGTTAACTAAACTGGTTGTGGCAGCTGGCAGCGCCGCGCTGTGGTGTGCACACACTGCTCTGGTAGCGCAGCTGAGCTAAAGCTGCTGGCAGGCTGCTGCAATTTTATTTATGACCAGATTCCCCTGACACCGTTCTCTGACTCTGACATGATGTTGAGGTAGTGCCCAATGGCTACTACAACATTCAGAGAGCCCAGTCAAGTTGTGTGGTACAGTCTCTGGCACCACGGGGCGATGTTAAGTCCCGCTGCAGTGCCGGAGTTTGTTGTGGGAGGGAGGCTGGCTATTTTGCTGCATGGCAAAATATGAAGCTCGTTGTGCTGCCTGGGTGCTTGCACCGGCCGCATCGTGGCTCAGCTGAGCTGCAGTATTAAAATTAATGCAACCCCCCCTGCAAATTCAAATGCCCCTGAGGTTAGATTAGATTAGATTAGATGTGGACTTGTAGAGAGTGAATTGCTGCCGGGAGGCGTCCAAGCGCTAGAAAATAACCAGAACCTACCAGAGAGCTGTGAAGGAGGTTAGCTGAAGTTAAAGGGGTAAGTTAAAAAGGAAGGTCTTTAACTGTTTACGAAACACAGAGAGATTGGGATTGGCTCTGAGGTGCAGTGGCAGGGTATTCCAAGTTCTGGACGCATTGTGGGCGAATGTCCTGCCGCCCGATCTGGATCTTTTTATTCTTGGAACCACTGCTAGAAAGGTCTGGCTGGAGCGAAGTCTTCTGTTGGGAGTGTAGTGAGTGACTAGGTCGCGGGTAATGCTAGGTCCAGTGTCCCAGAAAGCTTGATGGGCTATGCACATTGCCTTAAAAAGGTCTCTATTGCGAACCGGTAGCCAATGAAGGCTAACCACTCCGGACCTCACTGATTGTCTACGAGGGATCTTAAGCAGTAAGCGCGCTGCGCAGTTCTGCACTGTCTGCAGCCTGCGCAGGGTGTACTCTGGGGCGCCGAGATAGAGCACATTGTTAAAATCAAGGCGTGAATGTATGAGACCCTGTATAGCCACCTGTTTGGCTTCCATGGGAAGGAGGGGAAAGATTTTATTTAACATCCTCATGATGCCAAAGCAGGTGGCTGAAAGTTTTGTGGCCTGAACGTTGAAAGACAGGGATCTGTCCAACCACACTCCGAGGCTCTTGATATTGTCTTTGGGAGATGGAGGAAGACCCAGACATGAAGGCCACAAAGAGGCGGGGAGGCAGAGATCTGGGGGGCCTAGAAGCATCAGCTCCGTTTTGTCCCCATTCAGCTTGAGGGATGATGAGGACATCCAGGTCTTCACCTCATCTAGGCATTCTCTAAGCCCACCTGGCGTAGGCCGGTTGGCTTCCTGCGCCAGTGAGACCACCAGCTGCGTGTCGTCCGCATAAGAGATGATCTTAATCCCGAATGGACGGACGACCTCAGCCAGTGGCCTCATGTACAGGTTGAAAAGTGCGGGGCTCAGAGAGGAACCCTGAGGAACTCCGCACTTTAGAGGTCTGCTGGAGGACACAGACTCACCCTCAAAGACTCTAAAAGATCTGTCCTCTAAAAAGGACTTAAACCACGACCAGGCTTTATCCTTAATCCCGGCACAGGACAAACGGTACAATAGGGTGTCGTGACTGACCGTGTCAAACGCCGCACTTAGGTCAAGGAGGATCACTGTCACTGATGGTGAGGGAGAGATGGAGTGTGACCGTTTAAGCGGCCAGGACTCTGGACTATGAAGGACTCAGGAGGAGGGCGGCAAACCCGAAGTAAATTTAGACAGTAGCACTAGCCACCGAGTGTGTTTATAATACCAGAAAGTCAGACAACCTGCCTTCCTCGAAGAATGAATGTACGGGGTACTTTGAGGTGCTGGCCTCATGAGATGCTGTGACTGTGTAGCTTCGCTATCTGCAACTTTTATCTGAAGAGAAATAGCCGGTGTCACTTCTGGCTCAGCTTGCCTACACTCTGCAAGATTTGTATTTTAGAAGTGGGGTGTGCAGGGGAGACTCACTGCATACCTGGGACTGCACACCAGACAGCTCTTCATGAGAATGAGTGCAGACAGACATGCCCAGCGCCTCACGAGAGGCCTCTTAGCACATGGCCAGGCGCTGATGTCAGCTCCCACAATGTGGAATCTTAAAGGCTGCCTCGAGCCACTATTCATGACTTTGTATCTAGTTTACTGCCTTGTCTTCTCAGCGCTAAGGCTAATCTGAAGGACACAGGTGCAAATCCTGCAGCTGCCAGTTCTGTTCAGCCTTTAATTCTTCTGTGGATAAAATTAGTCTAATTGAATAAAGCAACATTTAAAAGTATTAATGGTATAAAAATGCAGTTCAGTTTTGTTTGTGATCTTTTACTGTTGTCGAGTAGTTGTGTATTCATTGTCTATATTTATGCATGGCAAATGTTTCTCAATAACATGCTATTTGGAGCAACTGTCAAATAAAAACACATCCTGTGTCATGTCAGTTAGTGCCCTTCCATTTCTGGTGCTTTAAAGCAGTTCTAAGATTTTCTTAGAGTTTCTCGTTGTTCAAATGGGTGTAATTTCTGATATTTATATATTTCCCTCGTCTTCATTGCTTGGTTTTTGCTTGCAAGAAAGTGTCACTCATAGTGGTTGTCGTGACCCGACAGATAGGACGACAGGACAGGAGGACACTAGGACCCTGTGGGTCATGAGGGAGGTGACCAGGTCACCGATCACCACATCCGGTTAGGGACAGGAAGTGGACAGAGAAGCCCAGGACTGACCAGAGGACGGACGTGCTACGACATGCTCCCAGATAACGAATAAAGAAGTGTTTTCACACCAACCTGTTGTCCTGTGTTTGGTGTGCCGACTGCCCCACCAGCAGGACATGACATCTGGCGAGGAGAGGTAACTAACAAACGCGTGGAATATAGCGTTGCGTGTCCGGGACGAGCATCATCGAAGGAAACCAGGTGCCCACCCTGGATGCACAGCAGCAGTGAAGAGGAAGACGCAAGGAGTGACACGGGGGCCCACCCCGACAGCGTCCAACGAAGCAGAGCTGAACGCGGTAAGAGGAGCGTCAGCACAACAGCGCAAGGTCTCCGCGCTTGAAAATCAAAAGCGCGAGGACTCGCGAGATCGCAAATCTCGGCGGCCATTAAGAAATCAGGCAGCTAGGGCCAATGGCAGCATGGGAACACTTAGGCGGCCATTTTAAGGGCAGGAAACGCGAGATTTCGATCGCGAAATCTCGTGTGATTACCGGCGGCCACTTTGTGCGGGACAAAAAGGAAGAAATCCATAAAGAATAGCAGGGCAGCCATTTTATGGCCAGGCGAAAACAAAAGAAGAAGTGGTAAACATTAGCAAGAAAAGAATAAGAGGAATAAAGCTGAGAGAAATAAAGGCAAACTGGTAAAAAAAGAGGAAAGGGACAAAAAGATCCCCACAACATACAGCAACCAGTGAAAATTAAGGAATGAGAAGTGGAAAGTGACAAGATCACACTAGCAAACAGAGGCAATAAAGGTGCAACAAGACAAAGAGACAAAGAAAGCACAAGAGATGACAAAAGTTCCTGATACATTTTCACTAGAAGAAATAAAAGAAGAGAATAAAAGGAAAAAGGACTAAGAAAGCCCAGAAGAGGCTAAATAAAGTCAAACAAAGGAATAAACAAAAGAGATAGAAGGGAACAAGCACAATACAAGGAAAAAGAACAGAATAAAGCAAAAAAAAAGGACTAAGAAAGAACAGAAGAGGCTAAATAAAGTCAAATGAAGGAATAAAAAGAAGAAATAAAAGGGACAAAAAGGATCACAAAAGAGAAAAGAAGACAAAAGGCAAAAGTGAAGGAAAAGAAGAACATAAAAGGAAAGAAAACAAAAGGAATCAGAGAACAACACACAAAGAAGCGACAGAACAAACAGAGGAAAGAGCATATAAAGGCAAGAAGGCAAGAATGGCAGACCCAAAGCCCATCACACAACACAGGAGGCCACTGCCGTTCAACTTATCGGAGCCACAAATAGGAATCAGGTGGGAGAAGAGGATCAGACGGTTTGAAAGATATATGGAAGTGACAGATGTAACAGAGGGAAAGAGATTAGGGTTACTGCTGAACCTAGCAGGGGATGACGTCGAAGAACTTCTGATGACACTGCCAACAGAAAAAACAAAGACATATGAGAAACTAAAGAAATGCCTAACGGCCAAATTTGACCTACAACGGAATGTTGACTTCGAACGATACACATTCACTATTGCGTGTCAACAAGTGGACGAAACGCCAGATGACTTCGCGACAAGGCTGAGAAAACTGGTGACACATTGTGAGTTCGACAAATTCGATAACGAACAAGCAATAAGGCTGCGGATCATTGAAGGCTGTCGTGACACAGGATTTAGGGCAAGGATCCTAAAAGAACAGTCCTCATTGGAGAACATCCTGTCTCTGGCGAGAACAGAGGCGAGAGCAACGACACAGGCCAAGGAAATGGAAAGAGAGAAGAACGTCGAAATCGAAAACGCACACCACATGACAAACAACTATCGCACCGCCCGGTGGAGGAATGACTGGAGGGAACAAACAGAAAGGAGAAGTTCATCACGAGGGTCAGGTGAAGACGAGGAAGAAAAGGAAGTGGAAAGGCTATATCACATGTCGGAGGCCCACACAGAACTGAGTGGGGGAGACGAAAAAGGAGAAACAACACACCGAACAGACAGAAGCACATGGGAAAAGACAGACTCGGTAACGATAGGAGTAGGAGCACATGAAGCGGAATTTGTACTGGACAGTGGTGCAACATGCAATGTCATGTGGGCATCAGAGTACGAGAAGATGAAAGCGAAGCCGTCACTGAGAGCGTCCAGGGTTGAGATTTTCACCTGGGGGTCAAAGAAACAGGTAATCAACCTGGGAAAGTTCACAGAGGAACTGAGGTACAAAGACAAAAAGAACAAAGACGACATCCATGTGCTGAAAGGCGATGTCCCAGGACCATGCCTGCTGGGCAACAGCACCGCCCAAGCCATGGGTCTCATAACCATGACATATGACACTGAAAAAACGAAAGACACACTGAGCGTAGGCGAGGAGAAGACGCAGGGACCAGAGAAAGAGGAAAAGAACGGAAAAGAATCACTGAGGGAACTAACACAACAAAAGGTGGCAGTAGAAAGAGAGGAGCCCACGGAGATGGCGCCAGCTGACCCACACCACTGGGCACATGGCAAGGAGCTAGAAGCAGATGAAGAGAGGCTGGCAAGAGGAGAGCAGAAGGAGGACAACCGACAAACAGAAGCAAAAGCTGATGGCAGAGAACAGCGACCAAGGGAGGAATGCAAGGGGACAAAGAGACTAAGTGATGAAACGTAGGAGTCAGAGACTGGGGAGACGGGTCGACCAGACCTATGGACACTCTCTCTCTCTCTCTCTCTCTCTCTCTCTCTCTCTCTCTCTCTGTCTCTCTCTCTCTCTCTATCTCTCTCTCTCTCTCTATCTCTCTCTCTCTCTCTCTCTCTCTCTCACCACAACAATGAGTAAATGCTGTAAAGGGGTGAGGGGGTGAAATGATCAGTAGAACTGTACCATGAACATTTGTTTGCAACAAAGGGGGAGATGTCGTGACCCGACAGATAGGACGACAGGACAGGAGGACACTAGGACCCTGTGGGTCATGAGGGAGGTGACCAGGTCACCGGACACCACATCCGGTTAGGGACAGGAAGTGGACAGAGAAGCCCAGGACTGACCAGAGGACGGACGTGCTACGACATGCTCCCAGATAACGAATACAGAAGTGTTTTCACACCAACCTGTTGTCCTGTGTTTGGTGTGCCGACTGTCACTCATAATTACACTGATATCTGTGCTTTAAATGGGCCGGTACTCACTGGTACTGAGTACTGAGTACTGGCACTTCTTATTTTTACAAAAGCAGAGTACTGGCACTTCTCTACTGTCAAGGAGAGTACCTGTCAGTTCGATGAGTTGGGCACTGGACGGCCCGAGGGCCAACTATGAGCCATTTTTTTTGGCAGCATGTTTGCCGTCTGTCAGTATTATTCAGCTGTGGCGGCCTATTGAAGGCACGCTGTAAGGGCAAAAGGGCCTCTGTTCCATTCCTACCCAAATGGAAGCTCTCTTTATCCTCACCACCTCCCTGCCAGGTGTCGATGCTGGGTCCTCCTGTTAGTGTTTGGGACATTGGTGAGTGCTTGTGCCTGACCAGCCAAGGAGGAACCCAGGTAAAAAGAGCCATTTTCACCACTTGGCCTCCCACTGGGGTCTGACTTTCTTCTGAATAAATAGGCCTTTCAAATCCACTGCCAGCCCGCCTGCTGGACATTGAGTCCATGATGGGCAGGGTTGAGGTGGTGAAATTGGCCTAAGCGGCCTCCCTGGTGCCCAGGTGAGGTGGGAGGAGGTCAAATGCCCTCCCCATGGGAGACCAGAATTGTTCCCTCTATCCTGCTAGACTCTGCACGTTCTCAGGACCCTGCTGTGCTCACTGTCTGTCACTGCAAGCTCTACAGCCATGGGGCCTTCTGTCGAGGGGAAAGGAGGGAGAATGGGCATGAGTGAAGGAGCAGAGAGTTTAAAGTAGGAAAAGTTAAAGAGGCAGAAGGGGTAAGGGCAGATAGATAGGGGAGAGATCCAGATGGCTATCGAAAGTAGAAGAGAAGCGCGGAGATTGCAGATTAGAAACAGAGAGTAATAGGATCAAATTGGGGTAAAGAGAGTGGGACAAAATTAGCTACAAACAGGAGAGAAGTGAGTGCGGGAGGGATCACAAGATTAGAGATGTGAAAACAGATAGAGAGTGTATCTTTGTTTCAGAGAGAAACAAACTCGTAGAGGAAGAGAATCAGCAGGTATTTGAAAAGAAATGCGTGGAATGTTATTGTTTGTGTGTGTGCACTCTTCAATATATAAGGATTGCTCCAAATGCAAGCAAGTAGGAAAATTAGAATTATTATAATATTAAGAAGCTGCAAATCTTACAAAACAAGAAAATATGAACATTTGGCGTTTGGCCTTAATTTTGTGTAACAAGTCAACACATTTTGTTTATATTCATACATTTCTAGCATGTTATTTTCTATCCTGCAACCTGTGTAAGTGCCAGAGTTTCTCCTGTCCTAGACATTGATTATTAGCCTGGAAGTGATAATAGTACAGTTGATGGACTGGCTCATTCAGGGTTTTAGCTGTTGATCTGCACCTATGGGAAGCTTGAGACCACTATCCAGGGCAATGCAAGGGCACAATGAATAGTCAATAGAAGTGATTTGTATCACCGTGTCTCACTCCGCCTCTTACCCCACCCACTAGCTACGCCCCTAGCTCAATTCAATCCTGCACTTATTTTTTTCCCATTTAAAGCACTGACTGATATTATGAAAATGTCACACATAAGCTATCTGAAACCTTGACAGCTATTAAAGAATGCAGCGTGGAAAGCAATGGCAAAGTACACTGCTGTCCCACCAGCCTAGGAATAACGTGTTCTTGTTTTGAGACAGATGTAAAGGTGATTAAGAAATTGCTTTCGCTCGTGATACAGGAGAGGCTGAAATGGGTTGATCCGTTCATTACCAATGCCAATACGTTCGAAAGTAAAATGTGAATGTCAGTTGAACACACCAAAGGGTAAAGAGGAATGGCCCAGAGAAAAGATGTATTTTTTATGTACGATTTTTTTAATTACAGTAGGATGACGGCACTGCGAGACCACACCTAATAAATATGCAGTAAAACAGATGGAATTCTTACAGTCATAATAAACTTGAAGTTGGTCGACACTAGATGGCGCGCTTGCTACATATTAGTACTTCTAAATAAATTGTATTCTTCAGTTTTGCAAGGGACTCCAAGCATGCAGGGCTAGTTAGATGTAAAATGACAATACCGGTGAAATTCTAAAAGGTTTCATCTGCTGAAATAAAAAAAACTTCAATCGCATCTGACTCCCCAGATCAGATAACAAAGAACACTCTGTTATTTATCTTAAAGTGCTCGGTTGCACTTAGGTGAAACGGAAATGGGGGTAAATTGCTCTGTGACAAATGAATTACAGGTTTTCTTCACCTGCGAATTTTCAGGACCCTCGGTGCATTATCGAAGAGAAAGCTACATTTAGTAGAGTTGGGTTACCCTACCCTAATGCAATCAGCACCGCAGCATGTTGGGAATCCTGCTGAAAGGCACGTGGGTATTGATCAGCTGAGCCACGTGACTTCAGTGTGAACTAGGTCAGGATGAAAGCAAGCGCTGGAATTAGTGTTTCCCATGTACCACATTTGCATGTGAAAGGAAGCCTTTCTGGTGTCCAGGCAGCCCAGATACGAACAACAAAAGAGGCGGAGATAATTTGCATGTGTTTCTTTCAGTCAGAATATTATTTAAGCGCGGGCAGGATTAAATTGGCTGTAAAATAAAAGCTATGCTAACGGTTGAAAGTTCTCGTGATGGACTATTGAAATGAAAGATTTTAAGACGCTTTTGCAAACCGTTGTTGTGATGTACACAAAGGATAATACGTTTACATTTTTTCTGTACCTTGATTTATATGTAATTGCACTTCTAATCGCTAATGCTCCCTATTTATTTATTTATGTATGGACATTACCCAAGGGAGCTAAAGTTCTTTAGAGTGGAGATATTTCGTTACATGGAAGTTACAGATGTTATTAAAAATTGCCAAACACTGCAAAATTAGTTGCAAAGGTCGACAATGACAAAATGGTAGATCATTGTAGAAAAACAAAATGTACAAGAGGTTTATTCAGCAGTAAAAAAGGTTGTTGGGCTATAGGCAACAGTACAGACCACTGCCACTTCGTATGTGTTAAAAAGGCCGCTTCAATGAACCAGGTGTGCGTCATATATCCATATACATGTCTCCACATGAATAAACCTGGGCAACGGCCTTATAAAACTATGAATCTCACTATACACCACTCAATGCCTTCCTGTGAGAAAGTGGCTCTATATATACTGGACCAAGATAAGGTACAGTGTGTATAGAGTCCACAAACCCCAGAGATATAACAGAGGTTAAAGCCAGGTGTGACCTTACTCTCTAAAGTGGTAGCTTGGTCGAGCAGTAAGGCAGTACCAGAGGACAGTGTAAAGCATTTGTTGTACACACTCAGTCAGCAAAAGGTTTCACACACTCAAAGACTGAACTCCAGGCCAATTGTTTTCATAGCAAAGATATGGTTGTTTTATTTTTAGAACCAAGAGGTACCAAAATATACTGTTCTCAATATGAGAGGTCTCAGATGAGTGCTTTGCAGAAAGGCAATACATTTTGTAAACACAATAGGTACAGGGGTTGCAGTAGGCAACACAATTCTAGACACAATTGAGCATTGAGCTCAATGGGTTTTTCTATATAAATATAGTAGATTACTTTGTAGAGTACTCTGGTAGTTCCAGGACTGGATTCTAGATTTAGTCCTGGGATCTAAGCTGAAAACAGTTTAGTAAAAACGTTTTAGTTATTGCAGTGATTTTTAAGGAAAATAAAGCTATTTTAAAAGTTCACACTTAGAAACTTTTCAATGAAAATTTGGCAATGTTATCCAATGGGCGAAAATTCAGGTTGTAGTAAAAGTATGATCTCGTTACATTTGTAATCCAGGACTGGGCTCCTAGGTCCAGCACTGGGATCTCAACTTAAGACAGGTAAGTAATTACGTTTCAGTATTTGGTATGATTTTTAAAGAATATTTCAAGTTTTCAAAAGTAGACACTTAGAAGTAATTTCACAGAAAAGCACACAATGGATTCCTATGGAGAAAATTCAAGTTACTAGTAAACCCGACTAGGATTACTTTTGCGGTTCAGTACTGGGCTACAAGATGCAGTACTGGCTTCTCTCTTGATCACATGTGAGTAATTCGGAATTCGTTTGATTTTTTGGGAATATTTTAAGTTTTCAAAACTTTACATTTGAAAGATTTTTCGTGTCAAACCAGTCAATGTTATCCAATGGCAGATAAGTGAGTTACCGGTTTCCAGGTGAGTACTCGACTGGGGAAGTTAAGGTCCTGCGCATAGACTCAGGAGCCCCCCAGGGTCAGGTAGGTATAGTTGGTTCACCCTCAGCGGCACAGGGGCAGCCGGGTGCAGAGGTAGTTAGGCTCAATGTTATCCAATGAGGGGCAGGGGGCCTCCGGTTGGTGGCTGCTGGCTAGCAGACCACGTGGCTGTGGGAGCTGGGCCCCTGATTACTTGCTCAGGGCAAAGGGGGAATTAGGATAGGACAAAAATTGTACAGTCAGGGGCACTCGGGCGGCTGGGTACAAGGTGCTTTTGATCCGTCGGGCGGTCAAAGTTATTCAATGGGAAAAGTAAAAAGGAAAGAAAGGCTGCAGAATCGGGGACAGTGATTCTTCAGGTGCGACCACCACTTAGAGAGGTAAGTTGGGATCTTGGAGAAGAGGTAGGTACCCCAAAGGCAGGCACAGGGGGCTGCAGGGAGCCGGGTGCAGGGCTGTCTTTTGGTGCCGGGAATCTTACCCTCGGCTGGTCGCGGTTGGTGTGGTCCCTGGTTCTGAGGCTGCAGGCGTCGTCTGGTTCATTGAGGAGGGTCTTTGGGCACTGGACTTCGGGTCCCAGTTGCGGGGGGATGTTCTCGTGGTCTTGGATCAGTCGGGCACGGGCTGGGCTCGGCGGGTACAGAGTGGGCAGGTCTTGAGCTTCCTGGCTGGCACCAGGGGGGTTGTTGAAGCAGAGCCTCTGCTTATGGAAGCCCCAGTCTTTAAGAGGGTCAAGGCAGGCAGGTCCTCCGGGTGTCCCAAGGTTGCTGTCCACAGGAGTCACCGGGATTAAGCAGGAGCAGGTTCCAGGATCGACAGGCCGGTAGTGCTGGGGCCTAGTCAGTGGTTGTCGTCCTTTTGTTAGAAGCTGCACGGCGGGTCTTCGTCCTCTTGATCTTCTTTCTTCTTTTCTTATCAAGATCTCCCAAAGGAAGGTTCAGGGTGCCCCTAAATACTAAATTTAGGGGCGTTACAAGTAGGGCTAGGTCCCTGTCCTGAGGTGGGTACACTCCCTAGTCTGCTCCTTCCCTGTGGGAGGGGGGCAGGAGCCTAGCTGTGATTGGGCAGGGCTCCCCATCTTCAAGATGACCGGAGCCCGGGGTCGTGCTTCACCTCGCCTCTCTCACCTGAGGGGTGGGGTTGGCACAGGCTGGCACACCACCCTTCCTGACATAGGGGCCAGTCTTCCCGCTAGAGTGGGGATTAGAACTGGTGGGGGCCAGTTGCTGAGTACAGCAAATAGTCTGGAGAAGCTCACAGAGGCAGCATGCCTTTGAAGCGTCCCCCTGCCCATCCTGGGGGAGGAGACCTAGCACTTCACCCAGGATGTGCATTGTTGCAAGCCCAGAAGAGCGAGGGGCTCTCCACCCAGGGGTCCAGCAACATGTCTGCTGTGTGGAAGCCTCTGCAGCCACTCAGACCAAACGTGGATTGTAGGTTAGGTTTTCAGGGGGCATCTCTAAGATGCCCTCGGGTGCATTTTACATTAAATCCCACACTGGCATCAGTGCAGGTTTAATGTGCTGAGAAGTTTGGTACCAAACTTGTCAGTCTTCAGTGTAGCCATTATGGTGCTGTAGAGTTCGTAATGACAACCTCCCAGCACCATATACTCTTAATGGCATCATGCACCTGTGCCCACACCACTGGCATAGGGTACCCTGCTAGAGGGGTGACTGAAGTATGCCAGGGCAGTGGGTTCTGTGGGAATGGCACACAGGGAGGTGTGCCATGTCGACTCTCTGTTTAGTTCTGTACTTAGACACTCAGCCTGCAAAGGCAGTGTGTGGGTGTCAGGGTACAGGCCCCCTAAGGGTGGCACAATAAGTGTTTCCGCCCTTAGGGGTCTTCGCTGGTCACCAGGCCCTGGGTACCTAGGGTAGGGTACCATTTACTAGGGGCTGATAGGTGGCCAGAGATGCCAATTGGGTTTTAGGTTCAATACAGTTTTAGGGAAGGAACATAGGCCCTGGGTACCTGGTTGGCAGGAGCCCAGGGCACACTCAGTCAAAGCACATCAGTTGTTCAGTACTGTCCTGTCACCCACCCCTAATATTCCCTCCTTCAAACACCCACAGCTCAACTGTCAATCCTGTAACTCTACTGTAACTCTACATCCTGAACCAAGTTTATTCCTAAAACAGTAACTTTTTTAACTTTCTTCCTTCTGCGAACATCTACTTACTCCCCCTGCCCCCCTGCTTCAGAAAGTGCCTGATGCGCCCCAACGATAATAAAACTGCTTGAAACCATGAAAAGCCTCTCTTCCAACCGCCTGGCACCTGCCCATCAGAATTACACATTCTCTCTTTGCACCACTGTCGCATATCTGTTGCCTTCCCACTGAAACACCAATTCAATCCTACTAAAGAAAGGGATGGGCATGCCAGCTAAAAACACACTGCCTATTCATGCTACCAGTCTCCATTACACTGTTCCTAATATGGTGGCTTGTAGCCCAAAGTCGCCCATTTAGTTATCCTCAACCTACTATGTATAGCCCAACTGCGGGAACAGTCACCTAGACCACTGAAGCTCAGAAGTGAAGTGCAGTGGCACTGCTGAGCATTAGCCAGAAGAAGTGAGGTCTATTGCACATGTAGGGGGAGTGTCACCCTGCTGTCATCTGATGTTCTCGATGTCAGGCATGAAGTGCACTTGCAGAGCTGAGGTGGTACAGAGTCATGTACCTAAACTGGAACCCATAAGAATGATGTGCCAGTTGTGCTGTCATTCTATTCATTTAAAGTATTTCTTGCGACCCCATCGCAAAGCTTCATAATGCGGACTGTAGCTGATGTCAAACATAAGAGCAGTGGCAGGTGTATTTTATAATGTGTAACCCTGTTATTTCATTGGATGGGAAAATATGAGGAGGCGATTGGCTGTTTGTAATAAAACCTCTTCTTGAACATCAGAACTCATGCCTAATTAACTCTTACTTTTTCTGCCTCAGAAAAATAAAACACCTTCTTGACCCCGTTGAGTTTGAATGTATGATGTAGGCGCTGAAATTGTTAACAAGACCACCAAGACGGTCACCAGAATGACTACTTATTGGAGCATCTGTGCCAAGCCAAGGTTTTTGTTCCCAACCCTGTCGACCTGAGCCATGGGAGGCTCAGAGCGTTAATAGACCTTTGTGAGTCTCACTTCTTTAGCAGAGTCTCACTCAGTATTTGTGAATAACACTTCTTGGAGCACATACTCATTAATTCGAGTCGCACCGCTTGCCTGACAATGTCTCGCAGCATGTTGCTGCACCTTCGCTTGCACTGGGTGCAAGTATCATAACTTAGAGAAGTGTCTCACTCATTGGGTCTGATTTTAACGTCTTGAAGTATAGTGTCTCCAGTCGTTTGCAAGACATACTTTTTGGAGCACAACCTCACTCATTTGCAAGTTCCACAAATTAAACTACAGCCATACTCCTTTATCTGGAGTTTTACACTTTGGAGAATAGTGTCTTTCACTGGGTGTAGATGTCATACCCTTGGACACATTCCCACTCTGTGGGATTGAGTGCCTGTCCTCGTGGGGTGACAGCGGGCCAGAAAATCAGGCAAGGAGGCCGAATATAGTGGTCAATGACCGATACTTTATTCCAATACCAGTAGTTGCCAAATCAAATGTCACTGGGAAAACACCAAAATAACAAGGCTCCAGAGGGGGTTGGCGCGGCTTCTTCCTAGGCTGCTCTGAGGTTGTTGGGTCTTCGGGGAGGTCCGGAGCTGGGGCGATCCTCGGAGGTATAGGAGAGAGAGAAAACAAGGGAGCCGTTAGTCCGACCAGACTTTAACACAAGCTAACCGTAACCAATACCCGGGTCAGGTGAGGGGTTTAAGAGTGACCGCGAGGGAGGGAAGGTAGGGCAGGAGATAGGAACAGAAGGGACAGGGTATTGAGAGAAAAAGGGTGTCTGGTGACGGGTCCATGAGGGGAGGGGCTATCGCTAAGGTGCTAAACAAGTGGTGAAGTGCTATACAGAATAAATACAGTGTTGGGCCAGGCCCGGTGATACTAAACAGTTATATATATATATATATATACATACAGAGCACCTAGTGTGCTATGGAGGATGTTCTGGGTACTCACACGCTCCGCCGCAACTCTCCAGTGAGTTGCGGCCGCTCTCCAGGTTTCTCCTGTGGACTCCAGCAGTCCTCACTCCACACGTCTTCGGCGTCTTCGGTCTCCTGTTCCGCTTCCACTCCGGTCTGAGTCTCCTGCCACGAGATCGCTGCTCCGACGCCGCTTCGGTCTCTTCTTCTGCCTTTTCCAGTGTCCGGGGTTGAAGTGGAGGAGGCCCTTCCGGGGTCACGAGGGCGTGTTTCCTGAGGGAGGTTGTTCCTGATTGGATCCTGCAAGAAAGGACAGAGGGGTGGGGTGTAGGGTGTCATGTCCGTATCTAGGGACGTCTCCGGGCTGGTTTCATGATAGGGAGAACGCCCGAGTGGAGGAGGCTCGGCCTGGGCATGAGACGACGACGCATCACATCCCCTTCCCCTAGCTGTCCTTCTTGTACGGGTTGGGGCAATGGGATAACGGGAGAGGAAATCAGCGTTTCCCTGGTCCGTCCCCTTCCGATGGATAGTTCTGAATCGGTATGGTTGTAGGGACAGGAACCAGCGGAGGACCCGGTTGTTGTGTCCTTTATTCCGGGCCATCCACTCCAGAGGGGCATGATCAGTATATATGAGAAAGTCCCGTCCATCCAGATAGTAACGGAGACTTTCAACAGCCCACTTTATGGCGAGAGCCTCTTTCTCCACGACTGCATAGTTCATTTCCCGAGGACATAGTTTCCTGCTGAGATATAGGATTGGTCTCTCGTTTCCATTGTCATCACTTTGGGACAGCACTGCGCCTAGACCTCGGTCTGATGCATCGGTCTGCAGCACGAAGGGTCTGGAATAGTCCGGGCTGATTAAGACAGGACTGGAGGTAAGGGCATACTTGAGCCTGTTAAAGGCCTGTCTGAGTATAGGAGAGGGATTCCTCAAAGCAACGTCTGTTCTTGCTGTTTTCTCTAGTAGGTCTGTAAGGGGGGCAGCCCTTTGGGAAAAATCAGGTATAAACCTTCGGTAGTAACCGAGTAGTCCCAAAAACGCTCGGAGGTCTTTTCATGATTGGAGGAAAGAGAGCGACTGGATGGCTTCAATTTTGTTCTTTTGGGGTCGTATAACACCTTCGCCCAGGAGAAAGCCAAGGTATTTTACTGTCTGGGCTGCTAGAGTGGTTTTAGAGGGGTTGATGGTGAACCCGAAGGCTCCCAGAGAGGTGACAACCTGGTACAAGTGGTTAAGGTGTTGTTCCCAACTATCGCTATATAATATGATATCGTCCAAGAATGCTCCAGCGTATTGGGAATGGGGTTTTAGGATATGATTCATAGCTCTCTGAAAGGTTGCTGGTGCGCCATGAAGGCCGAAAGGTAAAACAGTGAATTGGTACAAACCCTCCGGGGTGGAAAAAGCAGTCTTTTTTTATCCTGTGAGTTCAGGGGTATCTGCCAATAACCTTTGCAGAGGTCGAGTGTGGATATATATTTGGCCTTTCCTATTTTTTTCGACCATTTCGTCTACTCGAGGAAGGGGGTAGGTATCAAAATTGGATATCTTATTCACCTCGCGGAAATCGATGCAAAACCTTATCGATCTGTCGGGTTTGGGTACTAGAACTATGGGGAAATTCCAGTTGCTTATGGAGGACTCGATGATCCCCATTCGTAACATCTGTTCTATTTCTTGTTTTATGACTGTTCTACGGGCCTCCGGGACACGGTAGGGTCTTAAGCGTACCACCCTTCCTGGTTCGGTTTGTATGGGGTGTTCAATAACCGAGGGACGCCCCGGAGAGGAGGAAAACACATGTTGTAGGGGATGTAGAACTTCCTGAAGGTTCTGTTTTTGTGGTTTGGGTAGCTCGGGATCTATACAGGTCTCAAAGGGGGGAGGCGAGTGGAGGTTGGAACCGAGAGGACCGGTCGGGGTCCTTCCCATTTCTTGAGGTGGTTTATATGGTATATCTGGGTGGTACCCCGTGTGGGGTCCAGCTCCAGCTCGTAGGTAACAGGGGTCACTTGTCGGAGAACGGCATAGAGGCCCTGCCACTGGCCTAACAGCTTCTGGTCAGAGGATGGCATCATCAAAAGGACTAGTTCACCAACAGCAAAGGTACGGGGTTTGGTGCCCTTATCGTTTTGCTGCTTTTGAGAGGCTTGAGCACTTTCCATATTTTGTCGGACTATGTCCCAGATAAGAGATAAATGAGTTTTGAGGTTCTCCATGTATTCTGGGAGGGGTCGAGTACGGTTGGGTTCTGCCTCCCAGGCCTCCTGGACCATGTCCAGAAGGGTACGGGGAGGACGACCGTACAACAGCTCGTAGGGGGAATATCCTGTACTACTTTGGATTTTGCAGCGGATGGCGAACAAGGCCAGCGGCAACATCTCCTCCCACCTTCTGGCTTCTAGGGCCAACATTTTCTTGAGTGTTTGCTTTAGTGTGGCGTTGTACCGCTCGACTAGCCCATCCGTTTGCGGGTGGTTAGCGGACGTTCGGATCTGTTTGATCCCCAATTGTGAGCAGACCTGTCGCATCAGTGTTGACACAAAAGGGGTGCCTTGATCCGTAAGGATCTCCCTGGGAAACCCCACCCTGGAAAATATGGCGATTAACGCTTTGGCTATGCTTTGTGTAGTGGGGTGACGTAGGGGTATGGCTTTAGGGAAGCGAGTGGCGTAGTCCACAAGTACTAAAGCATAACGACAACCGCTTCGGGAAGGTATAAGGGGTCCTATTATATCCATCCCAACCCGGCTAAAGGGCACATCAATTAGAGGAAGAGGGTGCAGGGGGGCTTTAGGTGGTCTATATCTGCTGTTCTTCTGGCAGACCGGGCATTCACGGCAATATATCTTGACCTGTTGGTGCATGCCCGGCCAATAAAACTTCTCCAAGATGGCCTGCCCTGTTTTCTCGTCGCTAAAGTGACCCCCCAATAAGTGACTGTGGGCAAGGAACAGCACCTTGTCCCGAAAGGGGCCTGGTATCAATAACTGTGGATTTTGACGGGGCCCGCCTTTTCTGTATAACAGTCTGTTTCTTTTGAAGAAATAGGGACCTACTTGTAAGGGATCCTCGTTCTCCAAAGCCTTTCTCCATGATTCTTGTAGGTTGGAGTCTTCCCTTTGTGAGGCTCTGAATTCCCTATCGGTCTGCCAGGGATGCTCTTCGGGTAGTACGGGGTAGGCACTGGCATACCCTTTCCTTTCCTTTCTTTTCTCGTTTCGGGTTTTTCGAGGTCTGGGCGGCGGAACCGCAGGAGGTTGTTCCCGGGAAAAAGGGGCTACATTCCACCATTGGGCCAATGAGTCGGTTGTATCTTGCAGAAGCCGCGGAAGACCTGAGTAATCGCTCCCCAAGATGGCCTGCTCCGGGAGGTTAGGTACCAGTCCCACTGTAAGATCGGTTCCTGGATCCGCGGGATGTTGTACTCGTATCCGGGCGGTCGGATATATCTTTGTATCCCCATAGACGCATTGGATGGCAACCATACCAGTGGGCGGACCGACAGGGTTTGAGAAGTCTTGAGGCCTTAGGACACTCTGTCTACAACCTGTGTCGGCTAGGGCGAAGACGGGGTGGCCATCAATGTACACTGGACAATGAAACGGTGGAGGTGTGGCCGCAGGAGTGACGCATACAAAGTTCTGGACGAGGCCAACCTCCATAGGTTCTTCCTTCTGAGGGCACATACAGGCAATGTGGCCAAAACCCCCGCATTTGTAGCACTGAGGTCCTGGGTTGGGTGGTCGGTACAGTATAGGTGCCGGTAGGAGGGGAGGCGGTTCTGGTCTCCTTGGTTGGGGTGGTCAATGGGGTCGGACACCAGCCGGGTTATGCTGTCGGCTTGGGTGTTCTTCCTTGGTTCTCTGGAACTCCTGAGCTCGACTGTAGGCACTGGCTATTTCGACAGCCGTGTCTAGCGTGAGGCGAGTGTATTGCCTTACCCACCTCTGGGTGGCTGGATGTAGGGAAGCTAGGAACTGTTCCAGATAGATCTTTCCCAGAATGTCCTCTTTCGTGGAGGTATCCGGTCGAAGCCACCGATTGGTTAAGTCCTTAATCCGGAATGACAGGGCTCGGGGTGTTTCTTGGGACCCTTCTTTGGCTTGCCTTAGTTTGACCCTGTAGGTTTCGTCATCGATACCCAAGCGTTCTAGGATACACTTCTTAATGTCCTCATAGGGTGTGTTACCCTGGATATTGGCTTTTTGATAAGCCGCCTGTAGTTCCCCGGTTAAAAGAGGACCCAGATATTGGCCCCAGCGATCCACTGGGCATGTGGTGGCCTGGGCCAGTGTCTCAAAGTTCGTAAAGAAGTAGTCCGGGTCTTCCCCCGGTACATACTTCTGTAGGACAACCGAAGGAAGGGAGGTCAGCGGTCTTTGTTGTCCCAAGACGTCTATTAGTTTCCCCATTGCCTGCCCATGCGCGTCTCCCTGACCCTTGAGGACGTCATGTAGTTGTCCCCTGTCGTCCTCTGCAGTCTTCAGGAATCGTTCCATCATCTGTCCTAATTGTTCCTGGGTTTTGGCCATTTTCTTAACGGCGGCCTCCATGCTTCCAGCGGATCCCACTTCTGACACCACCTGTCCTCGTGGGGTGACAGCGGGCCGGAAAATCAGGCAAGGAGGCCGAATATAGTGGGCAATGACCGATACTTTATTCCAATACCAGTAGTTGCCAAATCAAATGTCACTGGGAAAACACCAAAATAACAAGGCTCCAGAGGGGGTTGGCGCGGCTTCTTCCTAGGCTGCTCTGTGGTTGTTGGATCTTCGGGGAGGTCCGGAGCTGGGGCGATCCTCGGAGATATAGGAGAGAGAGAAAACAAGGGAGCCGTTAGTCCAACCGGACTTTAACACACGCGATCCGTAACCAATACCCGGGTCAGGTGAGGGGTTTAAGAGCGACCGTGAGGGAGGGGAAGGTAGGGCAGGAGATAGGAACGGAAGGGACAGGGTATTGAGAGAAAAAGGGTGTCTGGTGACGGGTCCGTGAGGGGAGGGGCTACCGCTAAGGTGCTATACAAGTGGTGAAGTGCTATACAGAATAAATACAGTGTTGGGCCAGGCCCGGTGATACTAAACAGTTATATATATATATATATACAGAGCACCTAGTGTGCTATGGAGGATGTTCTGGGTACTCACACGCTCCCCCGCAACTCTCCGGTGAGTTGCAGCCGCTCTCCAGCTTCCTCCTGTGGACTCCACCAGTCCTCACTCCACACGTCTTCGGCGTCTTCGGTCTCCTGTTCCGCTTCCACTCCGGTCTGAGTCTCCTGCCACGATATCGCTGCTCCGACGCCACTTTGGTCTCTTCTTCCGCCTTTTCCAGTGTCCAGGGTTGAAGTGGAGGAGGCAATTCCGGGGTCACGAGGGCGTGTTTCCTGAGGGAGGTTGTTCCTGATTGGATCCGTCAAGAAAGGACAAAGGGGTGGGATGTAGGTTGTCACGTCCGTATTTAGGGACGCCTCGGGGCTGGTTTCATGATAGGGAGAACGCCCGAGTGGAGGAGGCTCGGCCTGGGCATGATACGACGCCGCATCACAGTGCCTAAGAGATTAAATGATGTATTTTTCCACCACGTCCCTTCCATGGAGATTCGCAGTCACAACATACTACGGAGTATCTCCTTGGAAGAGGCAGGGTAGAACTCATTAAATAAAGTCAAGTGTAGAAGTGTAGCCAGGTGCTATGTGAAGGAAATGCCTCTTTTGTGTGATCAGCTCCATTTTTAGGTATTGATGCTGCAGATTTTCTGAGTCTGTGCACTAGGACTTTGCAAAGCAGTCCCCAGTGCATGTGCTCTTGCCCCTAACGCATGTTCCTAGTATATGTTACAAAGTGTACCCAGGGATTATACGTTAAATGCCACCCGTGGCGTGCAGCATCCATTGTTAAACCCATTATAGTGACAGTGCAAACACGTGCAGTATTAAAACTGCAAATTCGACATGTGAGAAGAACCCCCTTTGACAGCTCTAATCCGCCCTGAAGGGAATGAGGTACAGAGAGCTGACGCTCATCAGTGCTTGGAAATAAACATCAATACATTTCAAGTGTTGGTTCAATAACTTGGTTTGCTAAACTAACCAAAACAAAATCCATCTAATTTACCAACCAAGCTTTTGATAGATATTTCAGGGGTTGCTCACTCATTTATTGTATGAAATATGTTACTGCTGTCTCCTGTGTCATTACTTTTTTATTCTTACAATATTTCTCGCAGGTGGTTGGTTCTGGCCATTGCCATGATTCGGTTTTATGTGGAGACAGGAACACACAAAGGACTATATAAAAGCCTTCAGAAGACCTTGAAATTTTTCCAGACCGTTGCTTTACTTGAGGTAAGCAAAAATGTGGGTATTTAGGTTTCAGATGTTTAGATTTATTTTATGTATAATGCAGTTGTTGGTTAGCAGTTTATAGAATATGGGATTATGTTTTATGACCCAGCAAAGCCAACTCGCACTGTAAGGTTTAGGTAAATATGTAAGCATGTAAGTTAGAAGTCTTTGCAGTTTGGCAGTATGGTGTGCACTGCTTCTTAAGTATCATGAGTGAATAACCTATGTTTGTAGTGCACGGCACAATTGATACTGCAGACGGTTGTATGTCAGTACAACGTGGGCTATTACCACGCGTGCCATTACAACGCTGTTTTTACAACGCAAGTCGTTACAACGACTTGCGCTGTAAGCGCTGGAGAGTGGAATAGTTTCATTTTCTATTCCAACTCAAGCCCACGTTACAGTAGGGAAGGTGTTGGAATAGAAAATTAAACTATTCCTTGTCCAACAGCGCCCTCCAGCGCAAGTCGTTGAAACGACTTGCGTTGTAAAAGCAGCGTAGTAATGGCAGCGCGTGGTAATGCCCGCGTTGTAAAGGCTGTTCCCCCTGCAGACCTGTGCTGCCTTACTTTCACCTAGAAAATCTACTTAAGAACTAAAAAAATGTGTTTAGTCTAGCTTTGAATGATGCCTGATGAAGGTCCTGGACCAAGAGAGGTCTTTGTAAAAAATGGAGACCCACCTTCAATCAGGTGCTCTAGAGTCAGGGATTGACATAAAATGTATGCATGAGGCCTTGAAATGGATTCTGGAATACACTGATAGCTAATGCAGATGTCTACTTGCCTCCAAGATGTGATCTGATTTCTTAAGGTTACAAATCAGCTGAATGCCCATATTCTTCGTTCTCTGAATTTTACTTGTAATTTGTTTTAAAGTGTCCAAATATATGGCATTTTCCTAATCAATCTGTCAGTTTATATGGCATTAGGAGCGCTGAATATAAGACAAAGTGTCTATAATTGTGTAATACCAACTCACATCAAGCTACTGAGGAAATTCATAATATCACAGAGGACGGGGTGCAGACTGGGTCCTGTATGGACCTCCCTGGTAGATTGATACAGCTTAATATTTTAGTTACCGATATGTTATCCTTTGGAATCCTTCATCGTCTCTCTGGGAGTGTTTTGTGGTGACCATTTTTCTTATTCTCTAATTTGAAAATGAGGTTTCCTTTCATGAACTGAATAACAATAGAAAAAAATAGCATTTACTATAGTTTGTGCTATACAATAATGTTAAAAATATTAAATAATCAAGTACAGAAAATATATTTTGATGTCCAGCTTAGCGGGTCCTTTAAGCAGAAGTCAAATTCACGATTATTCACCAACATGCTGAATCTTCTTTAATTATTTTGACAAGACTTTCATTGATCCATTGCTTCCAATACATACTTCACCACCTGATAACAGTTCTTATTAGTTTCACCTCTTAGACATAATTGTAATACAATCAAACAGGTTATAATCTTATTTTTTCTAAAGATATTACGCTGAAATCACTTTCAGAGGATCAATAGGCCTGAACAAATTGACATAATATGAATAGAGTAGTCATCGAGTTGACACAACCAACAATGTCTTGTCTGTGTCCCTTCCTTATTCTATCAAGCAGTTATCTCAAATATGTTGATTGTTGTAGTTGAACTTAGGGTCTGATGTACAATTCAGTACCAAGGGGGATATGTGTTGATACATAAGGGCCATATTATGTATGAACCGTTCATAACCTAAACTGAGTTAACTTTGAGGATTTAAGCAAGAATAATTCTGACTCAACGTTGGCCCTAATTTATCTGGCCGGGTTCCTTTTGTACTCAAATAAACTCTTATTATTAATTATCACCTTTAGGTTCATTTTAATATGCAATTTTCTTGTATACAGCGTATCTGTCCATTTGCAAATTATAGTATCAAATACATTTTTAGCATAGACTTAGAAGATCCATGTAGCCCACTTGTTTTCCATATCCAACAGGCCATTTATTGGCCTTTTTGGCACTTGTTCTGAGCTGGCTATAGGACATGAGTGCAGCCTTATCTGCTTTTTTCATACTACAGGAATTCCCAGTTTCACCTGGACCAGACACTGAGGAGTAGAAGAACTCATACCAAAATAATTCCTTAGTTGGTTCCATTCCATGCGATCAGTCTCTTGCCTGTGGTAAAAGGAAAGACTGAAGAGATGTATAGTAATATAGCACTAACGTTTGGTTCAAAAACCTTTAGAAGAGGGCCACATGTTCCACCTGTGTAACAGATAGATAACTTTAGACCCAAACAACACCTAGTTTGTAATTAACATATTTCGTAATAAGATTCCTGTTAAATATCATGTCTAAAATAGTGGTGGCCAGTTTACAAAAGCATGAATGAATAAGGGAAGAAGTACCACAGGGTCCTCTTTATGTACACTTACACACCTTTGTAAATCGACTTCGAAGCATCCAACTTTCCGTAAAGTGATGTGTAAAGAGGGCACAATCCTTTCTATTTGAACAAATTGTGTATGAATATTCTGAGAATATTTCTATTTTATTCCCAATTTGGATGCGTTGGGGCACATGTATAAAGGCATGTAAGTAAAAGAGTACTAGAGGATCACTCCTTTATGTGCTAAGAAATGCCTTGTGAAAAGGCCCCTACACGTTTCAATCTCTGACAGTTTTGTCCCATTTTTCACCCATCTAAATCTTTTCCTATTCCTCCCAAAATATCAAGATTTCATTTTAGAAGTATTCATTATTTGTTTGTTGGATTAGTTGCATTCAGAAAGCGCTGTAAATAGTCTTTTTAAAACAATAGGGGTCTTATTAAGATACTCTGCATAGGATCGAATTGAAATGGAGGTTGATCATAATTGAGGCAGAAAACAGCTGATCTTAGATAAATACGCAGCCAGATAAGCTGTATCTACTTTAAGCATATAAAGTGCAAGTATACACCCATGTTTAAGTCCCTTAGAACTGTATATAGAATGCGTCAGTATGCTTGTTTGTATTCTGACCCAAGAATAGGTATGAAGAGGTGCAATTAGGCTTGACAACGCTGTTTAAGTGCCTATGAAGTCTACCTTTTGTCATAAAACTACTTTGTCCACCACGTCACATACTGCACTTTGCCCCACCCAACAGCTGTACAACAACTGGCCGGATGTAGAAAGAGAGGGCGAGGCCAGAATAGACAGTGCTTGAGCTTTATCAAGGGTGGAAGCTCCATTAGAAAAACTAGTTTGAGTTTTATTGGTTACAAGTTACCTTCCTGAATCAAAGTTTCCTTATATGATAATACTATGGATCTTTCTTTCTCACTCTTTATGAATGAGCAACAAAATGCACCCTTTCGAAGGATGTTGCACTTTGATATTGTAAGATACATCATGAAATAAATTAAGAAATTATTATTCTGAGAAATTTATATTATATTTAAATAAGGTAAGTGGGATATTGTTAGGGCCGCGGACACATAAGTATTTTGCAGCCCTAATCAGCTCAATTTTTCTTAGCCACTTTGTTTGGCAAATCCCTTTTTATTGCAGTTTACTGCTGCATGGCCAAGATTTTCCTCCATACAACTGTTGAAAGTGTTCTTCCCAGGCCTGAAATAAGATGATACTTTCAGGTTTCTTCTAAAATACAACACTAGCAATATAACAAAACGCCAGAATTCACAACAATCTTTCCATTTGGTGGTCTCCCTCATCTGGGGTACTGGTGACCTGCCTGACATTTGTTTTTCTATCGCAGTCTGCCTGATACTCCTTACCACAGTAATGTACTACACACCTTCCAGAACAGTTAGATTGTCTGATCTGAACTTTTTGTAAGGCAATGTTTCTTCTTTGAGCATTCCGAATCGTACCAAGTTATTCTAAGATTGGAGAGTTTGTTTACATGTAGATGATGTGTCTGAACACTCTGAACTAGAAGATTTGGTAATGACTGACACGTTTGTTCCCAATTACTGAAAACTTCAATCAGCATCGTTCCAGGGCCAGAATTAAATATTGCCTCCTTGAATTTACTCCTCTGCTACTCAATCAAGTTGTTTAGAATCCTTGGTAATTTCACAGACCACCAGCTTCGTGTCTGGCAATATCATCCTCGACTGTTCTAGTGGTGATAGATTTGCTATCCTACTGGGAATACACTTTAAGGGTAAGCAAGTGTTACATAGCACTCAGTTGCCCTAAAACAGTTTATCACAATGAACAACAACCCTGTACTAATATGTAATCCAGTGTGATATTCAAGATATAATACACAAAATGTGTTGGTTGAGCTGGACCTTCCATATGAAAGCGGCAATTCCGTTGTCTGAATTGCAAAACATGTAATCTCGCCCTTATATATAAGCGTATACAATTTCACAGTTGATCATTGAACCTAGATATGGACAATCCCCCTGCAGAGCCACAGATAATAAAGCATGACTCATTTGGTTAATTAAAGAATAGATTACGGTTCAAGTCACATGGTAAAAGAATGGGAAGTCTGGGTACGTGTCAGAAAGATCCGTAATTATGTTACCGAACTCCCCATGATTCTTATCATGCTTGTTACCTGAAGGTGGTAAATTTACATTTCCAGGATCTGGGTATGCAAAGTTTCCTAGAGAAAGTTAATGCTTGCATCTAAAGGTATAGGCAAAGTCCCCTGGTTTTGTAAAGCCTATATAATTCCTGGCACGTTTCATGATAGTAACCTGGAATTATTTTTTTGCTGCAGTTCATTGTAGGGCAGAGTAAAGCAGACAGACCATCGCTCAGCTGTCTCTACTGGAAACACCGAGATTGGGGTTCTAACACCCACCTGAATGGACGTGTTTAGAATTTAACGAGGGGAAAGTGCTTTTTAGGCTTCTCCCTTCCTCATAGTGGGACAGTGTGCTTCCCTCTGGAGTCAGGACAATTTATTTAAAGATTATAAATGGCAATGTGGTGTCTATCTGGAAGCTGGTCCTCCACATTCTAATGCTTATTGCTGGGAAGATAATTATCTTAATGATTTGCTGCATCAGTTGAATATGATGGAATATGGTCAGGTTTATATGAAGCTTTATCAGGTTTTATGAAGGTTTATAGCATCTGCCAAAGATCAGGAGAGAGTTTCATTACGATAGAGCAAGGTATGAAAGGCTTCTTACATAAGCCTCTCTTTCTTGAAGCATACACATCCTATAGAAATTGGCTGGAGAGCTACAATGCCTCTAAGTATAGTAATATTGGAGCCATCTACGAATCTCGTAGGGGCATTGATGAAAGTGGCTTTATGATGATTAGGATGACCTAAATAGGAAGCCAACGACTGTTATACAGGGGTTGCTTTGCATGGTTAAAATTCAGAAATCTAAGGACCATTATGGGGCAGTATTTTGATCGGATTGTCTTTGAGGCTGTGCTCTGGGTTGCTATTTGTGGACAAGAAAGATCAATGCTGAGTAGGAAGGAAGCACACACTTCTTATCAAGGTTCATATATGGACTGTTCCCTGGAAGAACCCCGAACCCTCATTATGCTGGATACAAACCCATGATATTAGTCTGCTCTATAGTGAGAACTTGGATAAAGGCAACATTTTAAGACTTGTGGTCATTGAAAGTCGCATTTGGCTTTGGACCCTGAATGACCTGATCAGCACCATCTTCCGAAGCCACATTATACAGGTAATGAGTTGAACAATGTTCGAAAACTTCTGTCATCTTCATTTCCACCAGTGCCACAAGTGGCAATTCTTCACAATTCATGATTTTACCATACAATTAAATAAACAGATTATATGTCATAAAGTACTCCATCACATTAGTTATCTCCAAACATTTTTTTTTTGTGCCGAAGCACCATTTTATATTTAATTGTGAGTTAATCCACCTGTATTTTTAAAGTAGCACACACAACCACCTGCTTACTTTCTCCAATTCCCAAAAAAGACAAACAAACCAGTGAGTCAATTATCAGCATGGTTGGCTTATATGCGGAGAGTAATATCCCAGTGGTAAAAGATATTTTAAACATGTGGTGTACCTCAGAAGGTCCTTACGTTTAGCCTCAGCTACGCCTTTTTATCTTGCTTTATTGCCAAGCCCTTTAAAATTGTCTCCATCTTTAACTGCATGATTAGTTTCATCCTGCTGTTCGCAATGATTCTTTGCTTTTAGATTTTTTTAACATTCTGCATTACAAGTTGTGTATTTTTTTTCATTGCAGCTCGTCCATTGTGCAGTCGGTGAGTTCTGACCTGTCTTTCCTCATTTGGTGAATGAAAATGAAATAAACATGTTCTGATGAGTATTTGACGTGTTTTTGTTTCAAGGAATAGTGCATACATCTGTGCTCGTTACCACGGTCCAAGTGAGTTCAAGAATCTTCATGGTTTGGTTTGTCACCAGTAGTATAAAGCAGGTACGTGCTCCCCGTGTATTATTTGTTTTCAGTATCTTTGCTATTTCAGTGAAGCTGTAATTGTAAAATCTGATGTTTATATTAAGTGCCTCATTACGAGACTCTTGGTGTCGGCCCTGTGTACCAGATTTAATAAAACCAGTGTAATGGTAACTTCGGGGGCAGATGTAAGTGCTTGAAATGGAAAAATAGAAGTGCAGGTACCCTGTACCAGAGTACCTGCTTGTGTCTGAGAAGTGCCGGTACTCTTCAAATAACATTATTACATCTCTCTTGAGAAGTGCAGGCACTATCGTTCTCAAAATAAAAAGGTGCTGGTACTCGTTACCGGACAGTCCCGGCCCATTTAAAGCACTGGTTTTAGGTGAAATCCTGGGGTTCTCCAGAGAAATCAACAATTATTGGTGGAATGTATGATTCCGGATCTGATTACCCCAATAATTCCTCATTTCCCCTCATAACTTCGACGCCTCATCAGGGATAGTAGGCGCTATATAAATACAATTACAATAATTTCACCGAAGGTTTCGGGTGCTTTGACAAGCTGGAGTCCTAGGATGAGATCTCTCGGATCCACAGATTTATAAAAAGCCTTGTAATTGGCTGCAAGCTTTCTCTAAACTCTGTTTGTCCCACAAGTGTGATTAGCTCAGGCGTGCTTTCTGCTCCTGACTGCACCTGCACTGTTAAACATTTGGCCAGTAGCTTTACCAGTGTGTTATGGGCCCTACTGCAAGGAAGGAAATGGGCCCCCCTAGCTGCTGTTTGAATTGCAAAATGCAGCAATACTGAGGATTGAATGGTCCTCTTAGGCCTCTGCATCCTGGTGCACTGCACTTGCTGCACCAGTGGAAGCTACGCACTGATTTTGCCCCTCCATTTTTTAGGTCTCGACTGGCGTTAGCAGCGCGCAAGCGCTGCTCTCGCCATGCGAGGGCTTCTTGGAATCAATACGGTTCCAGAAGTTCGTTTGTGCTCCCCCCGTGTTTTCCATTGGTGCGCGTCATTTTGCGTCACCAATTATGCTAAAACCAGGTGTTATGATTGTCCCAGAGACTTTTTAGTCCCTCCTGGTTACCGCCCTGTCGACTTATTTCCCCGCCCACGTGGACTGGATGTTTTATGGGCGGCGTGACACAGTCTCCTTCATTTGTCAACACTCACTATTTCTTTTCACAATGTTGACAGCTTTTTGGAATAATGCGCCCCTGGCGGGCTCTCTACCTCGTCTTCAGACCCCAGGCGGTGCCGCGTCCTCCTGTTGCCATCTCCCTCGTGCGCTGCCGGGTCATCCAATGTGTCGCCATTACTTCAGATAAATAATTCATCTGTGCCCACCTGGAGGGGCCGCCAGTGTCTCACTGCCGGGCGCTTCCAGCATGGAGACGAATCGCAGCTCCTGAGAAAGATGAAGAGAGAGAAAGGATGCTGCTCACACCCAGAGGGGCCAGAGCAGGCACAGTGTGCCTAGTCGCGCTCGGCTCCCACAGTCAAGAGGAGTGTATGCTGGCCCGTTCCTCCCCCACCACCTTCTATGAGTGAGGAGTTCTGGCGTCCGCCGCTTCTTTCCAAAACCCAGCGCTAATGTGCACACAGTGAGGAGGTCCGCCCCGCTGCCAGAGAAACGCTTCTCTATCAAAGGAGCCTTTAGCAGAGGGAAGCACCAACCCAGCCTGAGAGCTCTTAAAGCGTCAGGAGCCTCGCTGCCGGCAGCAGACACCATTCCTCTGCGGCCTGGTCAAAAAGTAAGGGAGGGATGCAGCGGCAGTGTGGCAGCCACACTTGTCTGGCCCAGCAGCAGTAGCAGCCTGCACCACTTCATGTGCCTCCCCTCGGCAGCCCCGTCTGACCCATCCTCCCTGGCGCTCCGAGCGGATGAGGGCATTGAATGGACTGCCCTGCATGCCTGTTACTAGGAAAGAAAAGGAAGGTAGCAAAGCGGGCAAATAGTACAACTATGTAAGCATGTATTGGTACTTTTAATACGTTTATAGCGTTTTATTTAAAACATTATTTCAGTACAAGGCGTTTTTTTAAATTGCCGCGGCGTTTCGGTACTTTTAATAAATGTGCTTTTTGGATTAGATGCCAATTACCAGTTTATTTTATTACTACTAAAATCTGTGGCCTTAAAATACAAACTGGACCCGCTAATCTTTGGCACGTTTTCCTAGTCATCTCTGTTTTGAACCTGCGCTTTTAGTTTGTGTTCCGGACGGTCCTTTTGGAAGTTGTTATTTTATAAATAAGGCTGGTTTGGAATGTAAGTAACTTTCCCGATTGCAGCTTGGTGGTGATGTCATCGCAGGCCTGGCCCTCATTAGTGCAGTCAGTGTTACTTAAACAAATTAAGTTAGGGACCTTCTACAAAGCAGCCATGCTATGACTGCAATTACACGTTCTATAGAAGAGAGTTGCCTTCCTGTTTGGGGGACACACTTGAACACTTGCTCTACGCAGACTCCAGGCCACACTGTACTGTGTTGGTTAGGGCTACTGTCTGACATGTACGCACTGCCCGTGACCTCACAGGACCCTGAAAGGTCATTACATCCCCCCGACCCACATCAGTGACTAGTTTTCGACTTCTCAATATTGTAACTGGGTGTGTTTAGTTTTCTATTTCCAGTCCTAGCCATTTGGGTTACGGCAGCTAAACCAAAGCAAGGGTACGTCCAGGTCACATCCGAGGTCACTTGATGCTTTTCTAAGGTATATTTTAAGCGCTAGCCCTCAAAATCAAAGTGGTCTCTTGGCACTATACAGTGGGCACTGGGTGCAGTGCACCATTCCTTGTTCCCCTACAACTCTCTGTAGCCTTGAAACAAAGTGTGTGCTCTGTAAATCCACACAGACTCCAACAGGAACTAAGAAAAATATAATAGTAAGGAAGGGATTTATTCTGCTATTAAGGTTTTTACAGATATAAAAATAGTGTAATGGGGTTGAGGAGATGGCTGTGCACCCAGCACAACAAGTAGTTCCCATGGGATCCCTCCAGAGGTTGCACTAGTGATTACTATCTATACGCCTCATACTACTCTCATCCGCACTCACAAACCTTCTAGCACACACTGCTCTTCTCTGCAAACTCTCCATCCTTCTCATTAACACTTCTCTTCTCCTCATCACTCTCAGTCCTTCTGCATCACACTGCTCTTCTCCTCCTCCTTCTCCTACAATCTCCCTCACATTGCTCTTCTACACCTATCTACTTCCTTATGCCTTATACTAAGCAAATAATCTTACCTTCCTGCTACCTCACACTACTCATCTACTTCTCACACTCCTTGCATATCCCTCCTACTACTATTCTACTCCTCTCTCCTTCCTTATGCCACATACTGCTCTCCACACTTTCCATACTTCAAAATCACGCTAATCTCCTTCACGCTTTCTTCCTTCTCCCTCATACTACTCTACCCACTCCTCTTTCTTCTGCATCATGCTAATTTCCTCCTCACTATACTTCATTAACCCTCATGCTATTCTTCTACTCACTCTCTGTCCCAAATCTTAAACAGTGCTCTTCTCCTTCTAACGCTATGTGTTAAACTACTACATAAATAACAATACCAATTCAACCAACATAAAGGCACAACATATCACATACAGTTGAGCATCTCCAGCAAGAACCAGCCGATGCACCCTGTCTGGGAGGAGTAAGGATCCCCACTCTGCTCTTCGCAGATGACACTCTGCTTATTTAAAAAAAAAACTCCCCAGGGCCTACAGAAGCTATTGACCCGCTTCCAGGACTTCTGTGTATCCAGGGGTTTGGTTATAAATGTGGCAAAAACCAAATATTTGATTTTGCACCCCCCAAGGAAATTAGGAAAGCCGCCTGTCTTGAATTCTGCCCCCTTGGAGAAAGTCTCAGAATTCGACTACCTAGGGCTACGTATTACTGACAATATGAACTGGTCCGCCCATATTGATAAGATGGTCCTCAACCATAAAAAGGTAGGAGGTGCCTTGCTCAGAGAATTCCGAGCATCTCCGAGACGAGCGGTGAGCCCTGCAATCGAGATCTACAAGGCAAGAGGCGTAACATCAGCATTGTATGGGGCAGAGATATGGGGTCATTGCAATATGGACGCTATCACTAAGGCCGAGAATAAACTCTTGAAGGATCTCCTAGTCCTCCCTTTAAGCACCCCGACAGTCCCGGTGCTTCTGGACGTTGGCTGCAAGAGTATTAAAGATCAGGCTCACCTTCGTCCACTGCTTCTTTGGTCCCGCATTTGGAGGGTTCCGGAGCTGAAGTCTTATGCTGACGGCCTGGCAGAGATAATGGACATGGGAGGTTGGGCCAAGATCAAGTGGCTGAGGGACATAAAAAGTCTTTTGGGGGAGTTGGGCTTGGGGGACTGTTGGATCTCAAAATCTGCTCCACCAAAGGCTGACCTCAAAAAGATATATTGGGAGTGGGTTTCTGGCAATCTTGTCAGGAACCATCACCATTGCAATCTGACCACATCTTTTCTGGAATTAAAGGATGTGGCTGTTTTTGAACCCTTTTTGGACCTAATCTCCCTTCCAGCTGACAGGTCCCTGTACTATAAATTTAGGGTTGGTACCCTTCCGATTGGGACCTTTGTAGCAAAATGGGAGGGAGCACACCGAACATCTTTTTGTGCTCTCTGCCCATCTAGGCCAGAATCTGTAGCACATATAATCTTTGAGTGCCCAGATTATATTAAACCCAGGAGATATTGGCTCAAACCCCTTTTTTAAACGCCTGGGAACACGTAGGCATCTGGTCGCACTACGGATCTTAATGACCGATTCTACCTCTCTAATAGTTTGTGGTGTCTCCAAGTTTTTAAAACATGCATGGCTGATTCGTTGCAAGAGACTTTCAGTTTCAATTTAATTCACTTTTTAGCTAATTTATTATGGAATATTTCTATTTTTATCTGTTTAACATTTAAAGAGTTCAAAAGAGGGAGAAACGAGTTGGCTCAGCTCCATGGTACTCCGTAGATCTTCGCACCCTTAGGAAGGGATGTAAAAGGATGGAGAGGTTATGGAGGAAGAACTGGGAAGTCTCCAGGAAAGAAGAATATCGTGCGGCAATGAGGGGCTATAAGTCCGCCTTGCGACGCGCGAAAGCTTTATTCTTCGAAGACCGCATCAAATCTGCCTCGAGCTCTTCTAGGGAGAGCTTTAAAGTGGTTAAAGAACTGCTTAAAGTTCCGGAGCCGGCAGTCACACATGACAAACAAAAAAGCACGGATCTAGCGGAGTTCTTTCACACAAAGATTGAGAAGATCTTAGACTCCTTGCACCAGCCTGGTCTATCTCAGGAAAAGGGCAAGCAGGTGGTGGGAACTCAGGCCAGAATGACCGCTTTTGATATCGACACCTTTGGCCCAGTATCAGTGAGCGATGTCACTAAAACCCTATTGGCGATTAAAAGTGGCTCCCCCATGGACCCGGTCCCCATGAAGTTCCTCAAACAGGTAACGGCGTCCATTGCAGCTCCCGTGACAGACCTAATGAATGCCTCTTTTATCCAGGGTGTGGTGCCACCCACTTGGAAAATGGCGGTTGTTAGGGCTCTTTTAAAAAAATCCAATTTGGATCCCACTGACCTGTCGAACTTTAGGCCCATTTCGTTGCTGCCGGGCCTCGGCAAAATTGCTGAGCGGTTAGTCAACAAGCAGCTGTCGGCTTTTTTGGAGTCGAATGGACTCCTTCGGCCATCACAAACTGGATTTCGCCCAGGTCAGGGCACAGACACGGCACTCTTGGCGGTCGTTGATGAAGCGAGACGTATTCTGGACTCAGGAGGGTCAGTGGCAGTGATCCTCCTGGACCTCAGCGCGGCGTTTGACACCGTGAGCCATCAGGTGTTGATTCAACGGCTGGCTGAGGTAGGGGTGTCTGGGGTGGCCCTGCAGTGGCTGAGATCTTTTCTCTCGAATCGAACGTTCCAGGTTTGGGATGGCCCTGAGAGGTCCAAACCTATTCCCCTCCAGTGTGGAGTGCCACAGGGCTCTTCGCTGAGCCCTACTTTATTTAATGTTTATATGGCCCCCCTGGAGGACGTAGTATCCCCATACGACATCAAAATCGTCAGCTACGCTGACGACACGCAGCTAGTGGTTTCCCTATCCCACCTGGCCGACAATCCGGATACCCTGAACTTCTGCTTGGCAGATGTTCACACCTGGATGGGAGAATCCTCCCTTAAGTTAAACGGCTCAAAGACGGAAATACTGCTGCTGGGAAGTAAAACCACCCTTCTCCCGTCGCTTAGCTGGCCGGGATGTATGGGTGATCCCCCGGCCCCCAAAGAAGCGATCAAGAGCCTTGGAGTCTGGCTAGAACCAGACTTGTCATTTCGCACTCAAGCTAAGAAAACAGCAGGAGTGTGTTATGCCTTGCTTAGGTCGGCACGTAAAATCTTTCCTCTCTTACCGTCAACATCGAGGAAGCTGCTGATTCAGGGTCTCATAACATCTAGACTCGATTATAGCAATGCCATTTTTTTGGGCGCCCCTGAATCGACCTTCAAGACTCTTCAACAGGTCCAAAATGCAGCGGCAAGGCTGCTTATGGACATTCCAAGGACGCATTCAGCGAAACCGGCACTGAAGGCGCTGCACTGGCTCCCTGTGCGGGAGAGAGTGACTTTTAAGGCGCTTTGTACTGCCCATAAAATCCTCGCAGGTAAAGGCCCCCTCATTCTAAAAAACTTAGTTACCCCATACAAAGCAAGCAGAACGCTGCGATCAGAAGGGAAACATCTTTTACAAGTTCCTAGAGTCAAAAAGGCCCGTACGGGCGGGAGAAGATTCTCTTTTAATACGGCAAAGCTCTGGAACTCGCTCCCTCTAAAACTACGCGCTGAGCCCTGCATACTGAGTTTCCGTAAAGGTCTTAAAACCTTCCTGTTTCCTGCATAATGTGTCAACTTTGTCCCCATTACCATCGGATGTTGTCTGGAAAGCGCCGGGATGCCCAAGGGTAGCTGCGCGCTATATAAGATTTTAAATAAATAAATAAATAAATAAATAAAATGTCTGACGTACATTGCATTGTTTTATAAATATGTTTCTTGTGTATGTATGCTTTCAAGATATCTTGCATATCGAATAAAAGCTTTCAACAACAACATACAAACACTCAATAACACACAGCTAAAATACAATACCATTAGCAAAGAAAAAAAAGTTTCAACTTAAAACAAAGGTGAGACCAATTGCATTTCCAATGCTCGTTTTTAAATGTATATCAGCAAATCACTTTTCGCCTTGTGTAAGACGAGCAGCCTTGGCTTTAAGATAACTCTCCAGTTAGTGTGTGAAGAAGTACAACAGGCACAGAGGGTAGAGGTTATCTTCTTTATTGCATGATTCGCATACAGTAACGTCCTATCCACAGGGCACCCAACTACAACTGACTCCTGAGCACTAAGCAACGGAGTCTCAAGCATCAACATTCTAGAGTACATACATTTTCTGCATATAATTAGCTGGCTGGAACACAGTGGCGTGACAGGCGATTACCACATAGTGGTACCTGCTTTTTTATAGCTTTTTCCATTTTTTCTCTCTTTTTTCACTGCAGGTAAAGAACACCGGTTTAAAGCACTGGTTATATGTCAGTTGTCTAGTTTTGATCTCGTGACCCCCACTGTGAATCGTCTTTTAATTCTCCTCTTGATCTCTTCACCACCTGTATAAGATTTTGCACAATCTTTTATTTTAGAAATTGACTGGGCAGGGGATGGTCCCATTGCGCTTTTCCACAAGGCTCATACTGCTAGTCTTTCTTCCATAATTCTTCCAGACTTACCTGGTGCTTTTATTACTGCTGATCACATTTCTTTTCTCACATTTTTCTTCAGGTTCCCAGTGTAGCTCTCACATTTTCCATTCTTTTCTCTTACACATTTTAATTTTGCTTGAACGGTTCCCTCTCTACTCTGCCAATATTTCTTTCATAGTCCTGGATAAACTGTTTTAGGACCTCTAGAGTTTATTCTATGTAATGCAAAAGTGTCTTGGCAGTTATAATTAATTATTTGAAGTTTAAATAAGAATTCCAAGACATACTACAACCAGCATTTTTCAATGTGGCAAAAAATATTGAAAATATTTTTTAAAGAAATGATGCTTGAATAATAATAGAATACAATACTTAAAATGTTGTTACAAAAAGATAAGATTTATGACACTGAAACATACTTAGTAAATATGTTTAGTAACTCACTTAATAACAATATAAATATTAAATTAACATAACATCAGTCATATGTTTAAAAAAGTCAAGAGTTGGGTGAGGGGGTGGAGAAATAGAAAAGATGTTACAGAGAATAGGAGTATCCCTACCACTAAACACATGGTTCCAAAATCAGAAAAACAGGCAAGAAAGAAAAATTCTTAGGGGGGGCAAGCAGTGAAAAAAATAAAAAAATAGCAAAGAAAAGTGCACTTATTTTCTGGAAGGAGGTGTATACTTGGGTTCGAGATTTTTCGCACTTAATATTGAGTGCAGTATTTGTGGTAATGGGACTTTAACTGTGGGGCCAAGCTACTGACGTTCAGCATTTTAGAATTCTTCATTTTCTCAGAGATCCATGCAACTCTAATTTGTTTCGGTCCTATGTCCTGCGATTGTTATACATGATCATCCATTTCAAAGGAGTAGAGGTTTAGGTGTCATTTCACAGCCCTGGATGCTGTTGCTATTGAAATGGCCTGCAATGCAACAACCAGAAATGCTGTAAGTAGTTGCATAGCATTACATTAGAACACAGTCAGCAGAGGGTAAATGTAGGCCTGAGGATAATTATTGAACACATTCCATATAGTGTTACAGATTTTATAAACACAAAAGAATATACAGCTCCTTGGGTCTCTCTAAGCCATGGAGGTTCTCGAGCATAAAAAAATGGGTCATTGTAAATGTAAATGTAAATTGATACTTGTATAGCGCACTACTCACCCGCAAGGGTCTCAAGGCGCTTGTACGAATACCGCTGTGGAACCCATCCTGGCTTTCCCTGTGAGGTGTCCACTCCTGGGCACCCCCAAGGTGGAGGCCAGGCATCCTCAGCGTTGTGGGGGCCGTTGTGGAGATTAAGCAAGCTATTGCCCAGAGTTGCAGAGTGGGACTCCATGATTGGAATAAGCACCGAGGCGAGAATTATCAGGTCCGTGGAATTTTGAGCCCAAGACCCGCCGAGGCGGGGAATTGAACCCTGGTCCCGGGCTAGACCTCTGCATCAGTGTCTGCCGCTCTAACCATTGAGCTTCACTACTTGAGGATTGTTATTACTAACAGAATCCAAATGTGGTCTGTAATTCACAGACGAGGACATTGAGTGGAGGGTTATGTTTGGTTTAGATATACTAAGGTTACATGTGACTCAGGGGGTCTGGTGGAGTCGGTGGCTGCAATGCAATGTGTTTGTTTGGACATAGCATAGTAGGGTCCAGGAGAGAAGCCAGTTTAAAAGGCATCTCTCAATTGGGACTGCCTTAGCAAAGTGTTCTCTCCTCCCACTTAGGAGACCTTAATTCTCCACCAAGGAGTGTTTGTTTTAATTTAAACTATGAGCATAGTCCGACTTTGTGTTTTAAGATCCTTTTTCATCTTGACTGGTATAAGTGGAGTGCTTGAGTGACACTGTTGTATACTCTGGGGCAGTGCTCCTAATAGAAAACTTAATATGACTATCGCAAAATGCACACATATGAAATCTTATGGCTAGAAGCACTATACATGCTGTTGTTTTTCTTTTCTTAAGGGATGTAGAAGGGCTTTTAGTTAAATAGTTGAGTGACTGAATTAGGTTTTAAATGACCTTCTTGAAAAGTACACAGCAAATTGTGTTTCCTAAATGTTTTTTTCTTTGCAAATGATTTTTAAAAAATCAACATTTTATCTATTAAATATGTCTTTAGGGACTACACCTATAGGTGAAGATATTACACTGTTTATTAATTGAAATCAGCAGGGGTTATTTTTGCTGTGAAACTCTAAATCAGTCACGTAGTCTACAGCATATCTCTACAATCTTCAGACTAGGAAAACGTTTTTAGATGGAAGACTTAAGCCTGTACCAGATGAGAACTTTGAGGTTTTGTGCTGGCTACCATTATCGTTTACTAAAGTTTTGGGGCTTGCTTTGCATTTTTTTTAAATACTGCTCAACAACACATTTGAAAACATTTTATAAAAATATAATAACTAAAATTATAATTCGTTTTTAGAAGGGAGTTTGTGAAATAATACAATAATTTAACTCTGCCACGGTACCTATGAGTAGTTTCTCTTCATAGCGGAAAATGCTTGAATGTGCCCATCTGAAAATATTGTAATTTCGGAAATATTGGATACACAGCAAAAAGAGCATGTGCCACAGGAGCCTAAATCAATAGTTTTCTGACAAAGAGCAGAGTATATACTTCTAGAACTCTGCTTTATTTTTCATATTTTTCATAGTGGTAGAATTGTGCAGCAAAATGTGGAATATTATGCCAGATGTCATGCCTCATCCAGGAGATTCCAGTCCCAGATGCCCTGTCTAAGTTACATTCTATGATCTTTCTAAGGTGATCGGTATCAATTACACATGATCTTGAGTGAACTGAGTATTGTTTGTTGTACCCACCAGCACAAATCTTTGCTATTTAGGGCCCTAATTTCCATATTGCAGTTGAAAAGCAGACCATAATCTGTTGTGACGCTAATTGAAGAGCTCTCTGCTACGTACTCACATGGTGTAATGTTTTCTTTGTAGTAGAGTCTATACTCCAAAGAATTTAGATTCTTTCTGAGTGCTGCTGCCGGACCATCAACGGGGTTTACAAATGGCCAACACCACTGAAATAATGTAATTTGTTTCCATAGATGCAGCACTGATGTGGTCATCTTGTACCAACACTAGTTTGGTACTAGGCATTATTTTATTGAGAACATCTTGTGCCCCTGTTTTCATCTTGTAAGGGTTTGTTAGATAAGATTTTACAGCGAGTGTGTCCTTATTCAGCGAAGACATTAATTACTAATAGAAATAGATACAACTGAAAGTGTACAGAGCCCTTCACTAGGGATGGATATGACTGCTTATTGACCCACTTTGGTGCTCCTGGAGGTATGCAGTTAGGGTAATGCTATGCCCCAATCCTTGCGTATCTTAATGCTATGCCTTTGCTGTTTTGTTGCCTCTATTCGTTGGTAATCTGTTCCAAACTTATGCTGAGTGTGTACTGGCACAAACAAAAATTGTTTAACTGTAAAAACCATGACCAATTGTGGATCACAGTTGAGTGGGCCTGAAATGTTGCAGTTAGAGGAAGAACATATGCCGGACCACTGGAATTATGCAATACTTTGGACATGGGGTTTCCATATAATTATGGATTTGCCACATTTGCCTAATGATCAGTTATATGCTGCATAATTTGCAGGTGTTCACAAAAAATAGTTTGTTGCCCACACGGATCAAAAGTTTCTAGAAGCTCTGCAACACGTGTTGCAACACAGTGAAAGCCGCCTCACAAAGGTTGACTGGTCACCTTGCAATTGCTTGTTGATGTATTTGGGTGATAACTTGGCACTAGTGAGGTAAAACACATGTCCTGACAATATTATCATGTAAAAATGACAAAATAATGAAATAATTTGGTCACAAAATCTGACACATTATACCACATAATTTGACTTCTCTTGCCACATATTGTGGTTTTCCTCTGCCTCATGACTCCAAAGGCCCTGAATTATATGCTATAGTGGTATAATGTGCACCATGTGCTGGCACAAAAGTGGTCACTGGCCATATTGTTTAAGGTTCGTAAATAATTCCAGAAGATCCCTTAGATGGACCTGTAAAAACCCTACATTCCTCTTTGTACAATAGAAGTGAGCATTGGCTGCAGTCTAGACTTCAAGCAGGTAACCAGTCCTTCTTTTCTCCTTCTGCAGATCCAGAACGAGGAGAGCGTTCTTCTCTTTCTAGTGGTGTGGACTGTGACTGAGATAACTCGCTACTCCTACTATACTTTCAATCTACTCAACCATTTGCCATACTTCATCAAATGGGCCAGGTGGAAATGTTTTGCAGTTTAGTTTCTTACTGTTCTGTGCATGGCTGCCTGTTGCGTGCACCGCTAACTTGCTAACTTTCATGGAGCATGAGGTGTGAGGTGGCTGTATACTAACCACTATGTTTATTCAGAGGATATGGCAAGCATTTCATAATCATTGAGCTTTATTTTTAATAATCAAAACACTGACAAACAACACCCAGGTGCTAGGTAAGGAAGCTCTGTCCTGGTATTTTTGCCTTCAGTCGAACAGTTAGTGAAAGGCCTCTCTCAGTCTGGTCATCGTGGTGCATCTGGGCATTAGCTTCGAGTGGAGATTCAAAATGGCGAGCACGGCCTAGAGTGTAGACCATGGAGTTTGAATGCAGGTGCTCTATATCTAAGTGACTTTACAAACATCAGAAAGCAAGGTCAACGATCAAAGCGTCATTGTTACCTGCCTCTTCTGTTCGGCCACCTTTGGTCAGTGAGGGACCCCCACAGCACTATCCAGACCCTGCCTGAAAATATAAAATTTAAAAATACAATCATACCGTGCTGCAGTAAACTGCTAACATTATCAGATGGTCTCTATGGTTTGTTGAGAGAGACCCAGGACCTTTTCCCATGTAATTTCACGTAATTTATCAAGGGATAGTAAATTTGCACAGTTATTATGTAATTCTTTTAGTTTCTTATCCTTGCAGTGCCTAGCGGGTTTTTACAGGAGGGAGAAAGTGCACTATGGCGCCTTTCTCCCCTTGCAGATAGACCCGGGAATGGTTAGTTTAAAATCTTTGGGCCTTATTTAAAGTTGGGTAACTGCAGGACATCCGCCAAAATGTGGCTGATGTCCCTTTCACCATGGTAAGAATGCACTGATGTCAGGTGCACTCTGAAGATGGTGGGCGGACCATCTGGCACTTTTTGGAAACGCTAATAATGGCCCTAAGAGTCTGGGGGTGGAGTTTAAGGGGCGGATTGCAAAACATTTTCCTCCTTACCCATAAAATCAGGCTTTCTCTACACAGGCAGATCTCTCCTTCATGTAGGTTCAATGGCAAAGTGCTCTCCATCTTTTGGCCTGTTTCACCTGAGAGTCATATGTGCATATCCAGATGCCCTGCCCCTTTGTGACGTCACTATTATTATTCATATTAATAAAGATTATTGGTCCCTTCTTTCCAGCACACTGAACACATAGTTCACTTCAAGAGTCCCTGGTTCACTCTAAGCAAGATGGTCTCAAATTAGAAGCTATTAAAGAATGTCACTGTTTTGTTCTGGGTGCCCATTGTGTTGCTCTGTTACGTACAGAGGGCAGCTCAGTGTACAGGAGACAAATCGCATTATCACTCGCTAGATTACAATTTGTATTGTAATATTGCAGCCTTCCCCTGCAGTTTTTCCAACGCAGACTAAAGTGTATTTACACTGAGGTCTACTCACAAAGACATTTTGCTGTAGGTAAGGTAGTATTTCTGTAGTAATTTTGACTTACTCTTATATGCTTTTGTGAAACAGATCACCTAAAATGGAAATAAAATAGGAATATTGAGGGACCATTTACATACAGTTAATATAAACAGAAAGAACCGTACCCTCTTTGCACTTTTTGCATACAGGGAGTTAGACTTTTTGGGCTGATTCAGAAAATCATGTAAAAGAGTAATTATGTAGTTCTATATCCAGGGCCCTTAGTTTGCTTTTTTCTTAACGGTTTACATTTCAATAGGCCAGTATTTTGCTATACAGTTGTCTGGTTGGTTCATTATTCTGATATATGGATTAACGAGTTGCATGCTTTTGGTTGCTTAAGATGATGGTTTTGTTCGTGGGGTCGTGTCTTTATAGTTAAATGTTTGCATACAATATGTGTATGGCTTTAAACAGTAAAGGTTCACTCAGACCGTGATGGCATATGTTATCCTAAAGAGCAGAGGAATGCTTATAATAGTTGTCCTATGAAGACCATCATTTAGGCTAGATCGAATGAATTATCAGTTTTGCATCACATGTGGAACCTCACTAGAATGATCTATGACAGCACACCAGAAACTGTATTTAAAATAAACTGTGAAAACTGCCTCAGGCTACTTGTGTAGAAACCTCAAATTGACTCCCACACCCCTCTCAGTTTTCATGTACATCAGGCCCATGGATGCAAGCAGTTCAAATGAGTGCATGACATTAGGGGATTGTTGTTCCCAGCTTGCATCAAGCACCTTTCAGCCATGAGGTTCGAACAACTCCCCAATTTTGCCTACAACAGCCACAGCAGAGTTTCTTCATCTCTAAAACAAGGAAATCCTGGTCTCCTCTTTTTCCCTCTTGTTCAGTGGTGCAGTGTGCTTATTGCAGATTCATCACGAGGACAGGCGAGTTTGTCACTGGTGTGTACTCTTAAAACAATCCTTTCATTTAACTAAAGAATCCAGAACCCATTTTTCTTATAGTATGCTGTATTTCCTGTTGTGAGATTAGTGTATTTTGCCAGAGGAATTCTTACTGAGCCTGTTCAGTAAATTCTAAAATGGTAGAATGTTTTCTTTGCAATAAAGGGTTCTTCTTATACCTTAGGCCTATGTTAGGACGCAAACCGGAGCGTCCACGCTACGCTTTTAGGATCGTTCCGTTCTTCGAACTACAACCCCCAGGACAACCTCGCTAAGAACTACGCTACCCAGAAGGCAACGCACGGAGCATGCGCAGTTCGCGCCGACATAAAACGGACCATGGACGCAGAGGACGGCGTCGGATATTCCGTGTTCGTGGTTTCGGAACACAGCGCCTGAGCCTCTGACAAGGTGAGAAGGTGAGACCTTACTTCCTGGACTTCTTCTTGGTTTCCCAGAGTTAGCGAAGCAGGGGAAGCGACCGCGCTCTACTGGCTACGGGTCCCGCTATCCGTTGTTTAGACCCAGCGGTTTGGAGCCGCAGTCCCCGCTCGAGGGTAATCGAGCAGGACCAGGGCTAGCCTTTTGTTTACGTGTTTTGGCCTCCGTTGGAGAGTGTCGGGACCGACACTAATGCGGAGGACGAGATCAGGCGTAGAGACTTACAGTGCTGCTGAAGCCCTACACGAGTACTCGAGTGGCATTGTCGGCCACTGCTTAGCACGGTGCCCTCTGTTGGTGAATGCCGGGACCGGCATTCGTGCAGAGGACGGTTTGACGGATAGGTCTCGAATTAACACGGGGTGTCTTCAACCCTGTAACGGACCGTTGCTGCATTGTTTCCCTCTGGCAGTACTTTGATTTATTAAATCTGGTTTACGCAACCCAACAGGTCTGTACTGTTTCATTGCACTGACAAGGTCGTCAGGGTGGTGTTCGTAACGTACCCGATCCTGAGGAACCAGGGTATTACAGCCTAATCCTTCGTAGTATACATCCTATCCACCATTGACTGAAGTGTTGTACAGTGATTCCAGTCCAGGTCTTGCGGAGTGAACACGTGAGCTGAAGCAGCAGGGGTGGTAGCAGCGGCGGCGGTGAAGCGGCAGCGGGAGGCCAGAAGAACCGAGAAACTGCGAACCGCGAGAAACCGTGAGCCGCACCAGCAAAGCCGCACCAGCAAGCTGCATCAAATGCCACAGCGAATGTCAAGGATCGTAACAGGAGCGGCACAGGAATTGTAGTAGGATTGTCACATAGAGGCTGCAGCGTGGAGTCGTGGGAATCGCAGGAGGCTGCGAGGGGGCTACAGCGGTCCTTGCCCAGCGGTCCCTGCCAGAAGAGTGGATTCCCTGCCACAGGCATCACTTTTCACCGAGTGCAGTGAGCAGCGAGTGCAGTGAGTGCTTTGTGGGAGCAGGAGACGGAGATCTCCCCGCTTAGAACACTGTGGTCTTACTTAAGCTCAGCCTCAACCTCAGTGGCGGCGTTGACCTGGTTTTGGCACCAGGCACCAGCTAAGTCCAGCAAGCAACCTCAGCAACCCGAGGTGAAGCACTAGCCGAGCGCGACTGTATGCGGCTGTGTACGGCTGAGCCCCAAGGTCGCTAAAAACCTATTGCCTAACTGCCGTCTCTTGCCCACGCAACCCCCTCGGCACTAGCTCCCGGGACCCAGCCCTTGTCTCTGCTCAAGGCCCCCGTGCAGAGTGCAGTGCTGAGCTGTCTCTCGGAGGGGGTCTCACGGCAAGCTGAGCAGAGTGTGTGGGGTAGAGCGAGTAGAGCGGCTGTAGGTGAGGTGCATGGCAGGGTGCTCAGTTGGTGCTGCATTGTGCTGGAGTTGGTGGTGCATTGGCGTGAGTTGGCCCCCGCACATACCGCACACAGTGCCCTGTGCACCTTTTGTGTTCCTGTGTTCTGTGCCCACCACTCTATTACCACGGCTACGGTAGACAGTACAGACAGTACAGGCAGGAGCACCACGGGAACAGTAGAGGCATTCTAGCCTCACGGCAAATGGACAAAGCGGCAAGAGCAAGCAGAGATAGCATCTAAGAGGTCGTTCTCACCTCACCTCATCACCAGCCTCGGCCCGCTGTGCTCTCACACCTCCCTTCACATCTCCTCTGCTCATCTTACCTCACCTTACCACACCTTATCATCGTCGTTACCATCACCCACTACCACTTATTGGACTTGCAATTGCTAGATCGGCACAGATTGCACAGACCTGAGCAGAATAAGGATAAGGGAATAAGAAGAGGAAGAGAACAACAGGGAAAAAGGAAAAAAAGAGCAGAGCAATGAGGTCAGGGAAGTCAAGGAACTATGCGGCTCCCGCTAACCCCCCCAAAAGAACAAGGAGTGTAAATACAAACCTCAAGAAAGATCTAATGAAGGTCAGATATGAAGACAAGGGGAAAAATGAGGGAAGGAAGACGAGGAGGGAGAACTTCCTTTGATTTCCCACCTGCTTACAAGCCCCAAATGTTTGTTAGACACGAAGTCGAGAGGGACCGCAAATGCACTCACAGTGAGTAAATCCGGCTTCAAGCCTAAAATCTACACAAAGTTCTTATTCATTAAAGATGTCGGCTCTGCCCTTTGCCTAAATAGTCTCAACACAAGTGATCTGCCAACCCCACTACAACCAAGTAAGGCAACCCCCTTGATGCAACAACCACCGGCGGGGCCGGAGAGGGATCCGGCCAACCTCAGAGAAGGGAGGAACAGTGTGGAAGAGGCTGCACTTGCGAGCAAAGATGAGCAGAACAAGGGACCAGAAAGAAGGGCCTCATGGAGCCAAACTGCGCAGGATCAGAGATGCAGACAGGAGCTGGCAGACTAAAGTCTAAAGACAAACCCAAATGGCTGTGGACACGAAGGCAAAAAGGAGAACAAAAACGTGGGTCCAGATGCGATCACAAGCCCCAATTTCGTTCCAATAGAAATTGGAAGAGGAGTCCCACAAGTTTTTACTATCACACAGATGGAGAACCCTTCGAACCCTTAGAGCGCTCAAAGGGTGGACAAGGACCACCCGGAAATCCTAAGACAAGATGGGCTGGAGGCAGCAGCAACCTGGGGGTCTAGGTACCACATCCCGCAGGGCAAGGGCGAAGCGCAAAACAATGAACACATGCAGCACAGCGACTTATCAACGCAAACAGAGCCAGCACTTTGCAACTACACTACCATAATGCCATAGGACAGGCTGTCGATGCAAGAACTTAAGAGAACGAGAGTAGCTGCAACAGTAAAAGACACCGAAGAAGTGAGGCAACCAAACACTATAATCACACAGGAAGCCATAGTGCAGGGACAGCATGCACCTCAAACAAATGACCAACAACATGAGCAAGTACAGCTAGGAGGTGGCTCAAGTCAAATCGAAACTGACCCTCCCAGCCCATTCACTTCAACTAATACACCATCTAAACCATTTCAGGTCAACGATTCTGAAACCACGTATCTCACCCCCGAGGAGTGGGAAGAATTGGTAGCATCCTACCCGGCGGCCACTCTGGGGGAACTGCCAGGAGGGACCAAGAGCGCAACTAACGCAAACTCTGGGAAGGAAACATCAAAAGCAAAAGAAGATATTTGGACATCGCTCTTGCACACAATGCAACTATTGGTAAATGCCATCCAAAACCAGTCAAACAAGATGGATCTTCAACTTTGCGTCCTTAATTCCTTGTCAATATTTGTCGCCAACATTGACAGCAAGTTAGCAGAGCTGAACAACTTGGTTAAAAGGGTGCAAGCAGAGACCCAATTTATACAACTTAACTGTTCCTGCATAACAATTGTCGACCAACTGGCAACACTCCCAACGGCAATGGACAATCTCCTCTCTGATATTAGGGAGGCCGTAAAAAACAACCGATAAGATAGTTCTGTCAAGAAGAGAAGTGGAATGAGCATGCCATTGCTAGCAGGAAGTCACAAAACTAACAAATAATCCAGGGTCTGTTCAAACAGCTATCTGACCTTAAAAGAGTAAAGAAACTGGCCACCTATGTCAGCAGGAGTAAAACGATAAGGAATACAGAGAGTTAAAGAATGAGAAGACCCTTAATCGAGTTTGGATTCCCATCACTCACCAAGGTGATTGTTATCATCATTTGGGTTTCCAACCAACCTACCATTTACCCTCTTGATCATAGAGCTATAATAGGTAGATTGTGTCCTCCGAAGAGTCACAAAGAGGAAACAGAAGGACATAAAGAAGTTTAACTATCATCCAGTCTATGAGAACAATCCCAAAATATGTGTTCGAGCGAGTGAGTGCAGTGCAAAAGGTATGAACGTGATTAACCCCTTCCCTGCTGTCGTTGGCCTTCGCGAGCACTACCTCGCTGGTGCTGCGAACGTCCAACGGCCGACGCGGCCCCGCCCATTTTGCGGAACCGCCGCACTGCCGCGAAATCACGGCCGTAGCTAAGGGGTTAAAATAGGAATTGAAAAAGAGAGAAACTATATTTATTAGGATATCAATTGCAATCCTAGTTAAAAACAGTGCAAATATAGCAGTTTCAAAAACAGCTGCTATCAAAAGCGCTTTTGATAGCAGCTATTTTTGAAAGTCGACCCAAGAACTACAGTCGATTAGGGAAACCACAGGTGCAAAGAAGATAACGCTCAATACCAGTCAGCAAAATGAAGGAAGCCAACCTCCACTAACTATAAACACAATGCCACTGGATGAAAACTCACAAAAAGAAACCTCGCTGGAACATTTTCAACCTGGAAAACACGGGCGAAAGTAGAAAAGGAAGTGACGAAATCAAAAGAAAAAAACAATGACAACAGCTTGGGGCAAGGGCAACACTAGTGTGAACATGACACCTGATCTATCACAAGATAGGCTGGTTCAGATGAGAGATGATACAGAATGGAATACAATCCACAAGAAACTAGAAACCAGGAAGGGAGGGAAAAACCCGAAAGAAAAACCCCTCAAGAAAGTCCCTCCCAAAAAATGGAAGAAAGGCGCTCTTGAGGGAGCCCCCAATGGGCGGCAACTGCAGCAAGCCCTACTGGACGAGAACCAATTCACAAGAACGAAATGAGTGCTCAAAGACAAGTAGGAACGTCATAGCTTAGGGGAGGACCCTATTATCGCGCAGAACAGCCCAACACAAGATAAGGGCAAACAGGCACCGCCACAATAGTCTTCCACCCGGAGTACAAATCAAAGGGCACAATAGATACTCTAAATAGAGGGAATACATTACGCCTACTGAAAACTATTGACAGCCTTTAAAACATATCCTCTACTGACCTGGAGTCAGTAGAATTTATAGAACTGCTGGGACACTTAGGGGTAGAAGCAACAAAAAAGGTATGGGCCACAGCAGAATTTCCTGAGAGACTGCTAAAAGAACAAGCAAAGTTTAACTCATGGGGAATAAAACTTCGACCATTCTTAAAACCGAAATATCCGGATCCTCTGACCCTTGATAGCCAGCAAAAGAAAGAGAACAGACAGCCCAATCTGAACTCAGTACTACGAGGGGCTCGAAGTAACACCCCTGAGAACTTAGTCCACCAAGAACAGTCTTACAAGAGACCACCTGTCAATAATAGCCCAACCTCGCAAGACTGGAGTTGGCTCCCCAGGACCCTACACGTCAAATTAAAAAATCAATGACAAAGTAAAGCCAAAGCTGGGAACATGCTCAACGACTTCAACCTGTGCTCCTGGAACATCAACGGCCAAGGAGACAAGCTAACTGACTCGGAATTAAACATCTATTTGCAAAGATTTGACATCATCACACTGTAAGAAACCTGGTCCGATACTCCACCAGCATTGTCGGGCCATAACCTGAACTTTCTGCTGCCTACACAGAGCTCATTGCTCAGCCACAAGAAGGGAGGCCTTGCAACATACAGCTCGCTAAAGACCATTGTTACAATAGTGCCCATGGCTTACAAGCTAGCCCCTCTGATCGCAATGCAAGCACTGCAACTGACATCTCGAGAGCAGAACAAAAAAGAGGACATCGTTCTAATAAACCTCTACCTACACCCCCGGGAAAAAAACAAGGGAGCACAGCAGCTGAAGAAAGAACTTATAAAATTACGAAAAACTGAGAAAAGCAACAGCTTAATCATCAGCGGGGATTTCAACTTAAATATGCTAGCAATTCAGCCTCAGGTATTACTGAAGATGAGGATCCCTATGTTTGGGAGACAAGCCACCAACACAACACCTCGGGAGGCAGAAGCTCGATAACAACCAGGAGACTCCTGGCAACACTAGAAGAGCTGGGCCTCCGAGCACTCAACGGTAGATTCTCAGGGGATCCTTTCCAAGCAGCTACATTTCATAGCACTAAGGCTAACTCTACAATTGATTTTACATTCCTCTCTCATAGCCTGTATCAAAGGGCAAGAGATTTTCATATTGGCTCAATGAACTACAGTGACCACCTCCCTCAGGAAACCATGATCGAGGCTCCCACAATATTAAGCCCCTCCCCACCGCCAACACACTAGGCGCAGAATATTCAACAAATGAAAGGCGGATAAAGTACAAAACTAATGACCCTCAAAGTCTCCTATCCCAAGCGAAACAAGTATTAGGAGAGGCACAAACAGAAACTACAGTCTTAATCGAGAGTTGGGAGCTGTTTACAAAAACATTACGAGACAATTCCGGAACAAAAAAATAATTGTAAGGACTGACGGAACGGCCAAAGTCTCGAAACATAAGAGCCATCAAAATTTTAGAAACAACACCCAGCAAAAAAAGTTAAAGACCTTGATTAATCATACTCTCCGAAGAGTAAGGATAAATCCCGCTGCACTTCAAACGCTGAGACAGTTAAAAGAAATCCGTAGGAAATTAATCTGGCTACTCAAACTCAAAAAAAAAAGCTGATGAGGGCTTCTGGGGAAAACTCCTATACGACGCCAACACGAATTATAGCGCGCAGTTTTGGCAAAAGATCAACAGTTTGATCAGTGAGCAAAGTCAGAGGATCGAATCCTATGCCACTGAAGAGGCTTGGACAACTTTTCTTGGCGCACATCTGAATGAAACCCATGAAGCTTGGAAAAAGTCATACAATCTCCAAAGTGTGGACATCTCAACATAAAGAAGATCTTGTACAAAATCAGGAATTTCCAATTACGAACGCACAGATATGTAAAAGAATCTCAAAAGGGAGACGCAAGGGTGCACCAGGTCCAAATGGTATTCCCCCAATCGTGTTTAAACAAGAGCCGGAGTATTGGGCCGCCGTCTTCAAACCAATGTTTTAAAAAATCCTGCAGCCTCAACAATCACACGATCCTGGAGGGGAGCAATTATCTCCCCAATTTTCAAAAAAGGAGATAGGAACGACCCAAGAAGCTGTCGCCTTATAGCCCTACTTGATAATGAGGTGAATTACTACGAGGGCCTCTTACTCCAGATGCTAACATCTTGGGTGGAAGACACAACAGCAATTCCATACAATCAAACAGGCTCCTGCAAAAACATGGGGACGACCACTAACATACTAGCCCCATTGCTTTTGATTGACTCCGCACTTGCGGCAAAACAACCTTTATACTTGTGCTATATTGACTATAGCACTGCCTTTTACCATGTCAATAGAAACATGCTGTGGCAAACATTAAAGAAAATGAAAATTCCCCTGCTGCTGTTAAACTAATTAATCCTCTTGCACGGTAATACCTGGGTCCAGGTCAAACTAGGCACAGGGAATTTTTATCTAGGAAGATCCCTACAAGCACAGGGGTAAAACAAGGACGCGTGCTTGCACCAACATTATTTAATCTTTTCATGGCTGAACTGTCAATCTTGCTGAACTAAAGTAATTCCCATGCACCAAGCTGTCCAATTTATTCTACGCGGGTGATCTGGTGCTGATCAGCCGGACTCCGATAGGCTTACAGCGACTGTTGGACATCACATCGCAATATTCTAAAACAAACAAACTCAGAATTAATCAAGAAAAAACTAAAGTGATGTGCATCACTAATCGTAAAAAGAAAACAACGGTACTTGGACTCAAGGAAGCTGGATGTCGCAAGCAAATACAGATACCTGGGCGTTATTCTAAATTCCAAGGGCAGCTTTAAGCCACAATGCGAGAAAATAAAAAAGAAAGGATTAATGACTGCGGTATCTTTAAGAAACCTAAACAATAAGATCACTGGACCAAGCCTCCTCCTCTAATAAAGGTGATTCAGGCAAAACTGATCCCATCTATCACCTACGGAAGCGAAGCGATGAGAGGAAGGGATGCTGAAACGGTAGATGGTATGGTAACAAGAGCATTGCGCATGATCTTTGGATTGCCGAGGTACACATCACCTGTGCAGATTAGGCTCGAATTTGGCTCGCAAAGCAGCAGCTGGCAAGCAAAGGAGTATATTTAAAAAGCTGGCACAAAATAAACAGGGGAGAAGCAAAAATACTCAACGCTCTTCTGTGGAAGGAATTGCAAACTAAAGAAAACTGACCTGCAAGGCTTTACCTGGAGGACGCCCTTGGTGGGTTTAAAAAAAGCAGTAAATAACATCGTCAAAAAAGAATCTCTCTTGCAGGACAAAGCCTTACTGGCGGAGCGAGCACATGGCTGGCTAACCAATCTTACACCAAACTCAGGCCCCAAACATATCTTCAGACTAGCTTCACCAGACGTTTTTGAAATTTCGCCTAGGACTGTTGCCCTCTGTAAACCACCTGGCCCTTGGCTGCGTCCCTCAATGCCAGCAAAGTGCCGCCTTTGTGGCAACGGCAAAGAAAACATCATACACCTTATCACCATCTGTAAGGATCTGCAACAAGATCGGCGGAAATTTTTGAGACCACTCTTAAACAAAAAACAGATAAGGTCATGCAGGCAAGCAGTCCTGGCATGCTTCTCCAGTGATAAAGTCCAAATGAGCTGCCGACTGGTAAAATATCTTGAAAGAACAAACAGAAAAAGTCAAATCGGTTTGGCTGTAGAGCAGAAGCCAGCACCACAGCCTGCATGAAGAAGGCAGGGCATTCACACTAGCGAAAAAGCAGGAAGGACAGTGTCGGAATCCAACATTTGTACCCTTAGAGCCAAAATAATTGGATGGCAACGGGGGCTCAGCTGGCATTTTGGTGTCCATTGAGCTTTATTGCTACAAAGCACAAGCTCACGTGGAGGATAACTTTTTGTTACTCAGGCAGATTATGGACTGCAAAAATTAACTGAATTTGAATGGGAATGTAGATTAGCCCAACCATGCAAAGTTTTTCTTTTTTTAAAATTTTTTAAATTTTTTTTTTTATAAAAAGTTTTATTTTTTCCTTGCAAGCAAATCAGATACATATTACACAAGCATAATAGAAAAGAACAAAGAAGAAAAATAATAAGAAAAAAGAAGAAAGTACATTACAGTTCTACAAATACTCAAATCATCTAATTTTTGAATTCTAATGTATAAGTTCCATCCTTAACTAATGCTAAACCCATAATAATTTCAACCAAATTGAATTTAACACCTTATTTTAAAACATACAGAGGAATCTAGCGCAGACAATAACAATGAGTACAAAAATTTTTCCTCTCACCCCCACGCCTAATTGTCCTTTCTTTGCAACTCTTTCCATTTACATAATGGCTCCCAAATTCTTCTCCCCAGACGTCTTCCTCTCCTCCCTTTTCGAGCATAGATTTTTTCCTCTATATTATATGCATACAGAGTATTTGCCAGCCAACTTTGCAGTTTCGGAGGATTTTTATCTAGCCAAGCCCTGGCTATTGTCAGTCTATAAACAGCCATTATTACAAACAGAAATTCAGTATACTGATCCTGCTCCCGATCAGACACACCTAACATAATCCAAGCTGGTGTAAGAGAAATCACAATGCCCATAGACCTTGCCAAAAACCCCTCAATCTCATTAATCAGTGTTTGTATTTGGGGACATGTTGCAAAGATGTGTATACTATCTGCTTCCAGCGCATTACAACGGGGGCAGTTAATTCCTGTATTCCCCCCCCATTTTGCAATCCTTGCAGGCGTGAAATACAAAAAATATAATGTTTTGTAATGTTGGGACTGTAACGGGGCTGCACATAATATTGTACATCCTAAGTTCAAAGAATCAAAAAACAAGTTACTTTCAACTCCTAGTTTGTCTGCCCATTTCTTACTGAATTTGCCTAAGTCATCCTGCTTTTCTTTCAGCAGGGTTGCGTAAAAAGACTTAATTGTGCAATCCCCCATCAGCTTTATTTTCTCCATTATTTCTATTTTGTTAAAGCCTGCTGGGCCTCCCACTTTATTTTAAAAAAAACTTCTGATCTGTAAGTACTTGAAAAAAACCCTGTTGTGTATGCCATATGTGTCTCTTAAATCCGAAAACTGCTTAAAACCCTCCTGTGAAAATAGATCGCCTATTTGCGTAATCCCCCTTAAAGCCCACTCTGCCATTGTGTAATCGGCAAATATTTCCTCTGGGAATGAGCTGTTGTTAATCAGAGAGACATACCTATTATACCTCCCCATCTTGGCTTTCTTTAAGAAAGCATTCCATACCGTGACTGCCGCCTTAACAGTTTTAAATCTGGTTCTCTTAAAGTAACTATAATCTGTACATTTTAAAAAACAATTATGAACATTTACCCCTAGTGCAACAGCATAGACCTCCGTAGACATATTATGCATTCTTACATCATCAACATTGCCTCCAATAAGTCCTTGTATATATTGCAAAACCGTCGCCATATAATATAAACGGAAATCTGGTGCACCCCAGCCCCCTTTTTCCCTAGGAAGTGTCATATACCTGTAGGCCCTCTGGGTCTTACCGTGTGCCCAGATAAACCTATTACAAATAGCCTCAATACCATTAAACCAGCTAGCTTCAATCAACAAAGGTACAGCCCTAAATACGTACAAAAATTTAGGTAAAATCATCATTTTAATAATATTTGTGCAGCCTACCAGTGACAAGTGCAAATTGTTCATTTTTTCCAGATCTCTTTTAACTTGAGCTATCAAAGGATCCAAGTTCTTTTTAACAATCTTATCTATTTCTGCTGTGATTTGTACCCCCAAGTAAGTTGCCATACCCGTCACTCTGTCATCATTACATATTACCCACTGGTTTTTGACGATCTGCGTTTTAGTGATGTTCAAGCTGTACCCTGAAAACTGACCAAATCTCTCAGCTTCATCTTCAATTGCCCTAATGGCAACCGTGGGTACTGCGGTCAGGATGGCGACGTCATCCGCGTAAGCTAATGACTTAAATCTACAACCATTGAGAACTAACGGTGGAATCTGCTCATTACTTTCCAACTTGCGTATATAAGGATCAAGATATAAAGCGAAGAGCAAAGGAGAAGAAGGACATCCTTGCCTTGTGCCTCTCTGGATATTAACTGCTGTTGAATAGCCTCTATTGATTCTTATCTTGGCAATCGGGTTTATGTATAAAGTCTGCAGGGCCTTTATAAAGCCTGGTCCTATACCATGCCAACTCAAAACATCCCACAAATACCTCCAAGAGACCCTATTGAACGCTTTTTCGGCGTCAAGAAACACCGCTGCCATTGGGACTTCTAGGATGCTTGCTACATCAAATGCCGTAATCACTTGTCTGGTGTGCTGAGTTGTTCCCTTCCCTGGAATAAATCCATGTTGAGAAGGAATAACCAATGATTCAATTACCCTGGATAACCTTTTTGCCAAAATTTTGGAGAACACCTTGATATCAGCGTTCATTAAAGTAATGGGACGGTAAGAGCCCGGGGCATCAATGGGTTTGCCCTTTTTTGGTATAACGATAATATCTGCGCCACCCCAAGATTCTGGAGCAGCCTCACCCATTTGTGCTAGCAACATCACCTCAAACATTTCTTTTAGGAGAGAGGATTGAAAGACCTTGTAGAATTCTATCGGAATCTGGTCCGGACCTGCAGCCTTCCCAGACGGTAGATCCCTCAGAGCCTCAATCAGTTCATCCACCTGGAATACTTCTTCCAACCCTTTTCTATCAGCCTCTGCTAGCCCAGAGGGCTCTATCTCGCTCAAATATGCCCTTATATCCTCCTCTCTTTCGTGACCATCTGATGTATAAAGCTCCGTGTAAAATTGTTTAAAAACCTCTCTGATCTGTTCCGCATCCTTGACCTTAGTTCCCTGGCAATTTTTGATCTCGTTAATATCAGACATCCCGTCCATTTGCCTAGCTCGTACAGCCAGAATGTGACCAACTCTTTCGCTAAGCTCATATGCCTTTTCTTTATTTGCTACATATTTCTCAACAGTCTTTTTTGCCATCCCATCCATAATTTCGGCTTTAAGAGCTACTATCTTCAATAATATCTGCTCAATTGGAGATTGTGTATGTATGGCTGTCATAAGTTCTTCCTCTGCCTCTGAAATTAGTTTATTATCTTGCTCCTCTTTTTCCTTCAACACTCTTTGAGCACTAATAGCATAGCTCAGGGTTTCACCTCTTATTCCGGCTTTAAAAGCATCCCACACTATCCCTGGTGATGATGTACCTTTATTAAACTCCCAGTATTCCTTAATCCATTTACTCATTCTCTCCCTGTAGGACTGATCCTGGAGCAACGTTCTATCAAAAGTCCATTGTCTCAGTTCTTTATTTCTCCTTTGCCCAGCTGTTACGGTTAAAACTAACGGGCTGTGATCTGATATGATCCTTGGTTCCCTTTCTATTCTTGCTCTATCTATCAGACCTCTTGTGATTAAAAAATAATCCAGCCTGACCAGTGTCTGATGAGGGGCTGAGAAAAAAGTACTCCCATCTATATTTGGATGGCAATTTAACCATGGGTCTTCCAACGAGTTATTCCTTGCCATATCCGCTAAGGCTCTATAAGTCCTCTTTTTCCTCCCCGTATATTTCCTTCCAGGATCTAAAAAACTACTATCTGCGTCATGAATATTCAGGTCACCGCAGAGAATAATGGGCTCCGGCCATTGCGCAAGTTCTACGTCTAAAAATTGGAAGATATCAGGATCATCTCCTGTAGACCCATAAACCAAAACAAGCGTGATAGTTTCCCCCCTGTAAATTAATTCTGCTATAACCCATCTGCCCCACTGATCCTCCATCTTCCTCTTGACCAATGTATCCTGTTTCTTACCCAGAATCGCCACCCCTCTCGTCTTTGTGTTCTGATTAGTTTTTGTTAAGACATTAAAGCCAAGCTGATCCAGTAAATAAGCCTTGGTTCCTTCAATGTGTGTTTCCTGAAGGCACACTAGGTCAGGTTTTAGCGATTTTAACAAAGAAGCAGTTTTTAACCTCTTGTTTAGCTCAAAGTCCGCAAATATTAATTGAAACTATTCTACAGGTCATTATATTTTATAGTTTCTCCAACTTCCTGTAGATACCTATGCCGGCAACATTCAGCGGGGTTCTTTGTTTCCTTTCCCATATTTATTATTGCTATTCTAATGTACGACTTGCTCCACTCATCTTTTTTTACTTTCCTACATACATTGTGCTTGTGTCCACCACCTACATGCTTGTTTCCCCCCCCCCCCACCCTCCCCCCACCCCCCACTGCCCCCCTCCCTTTAAGAGCCCCCCCACCTTGCTACAGGCAAATAGGCCAATCCTGGCCTATGTGTAGCCCTTGTAGTCTGCAGAGTCGCTGCTCTCTCCTATCCTGTTTACTCATCTGTTGAACCTGTCTGTATATGATGTTACCATCTAAGGGGTCTTTGGTGGGCTGGTTACAGGGGTTCTTGGTGGAGTTCTGGTTCTACTCTCCTTTCCTTTGTCTAATTCCGTGATTTCTGCTAGATACTCCGCTGCTTTTATCTCAGACGTGAACATCCTAGTATACCCTTTCCTAATTATTTTCAGCCTTGAAGGAAACAATAGATAAGCTTCTGCACCTTGCTTTTGGAAGGGACCTATCATCTGCCTTAATTTCCACCTTCTTTCCACGGTAACATGGCAAAAATCTGGCCTAGAGAAAAATGTGTTACCGTCAGCTGTTTTTCTGGAATCAGGTCTAGCCTTATCAATTATTTCCTGCCTAGCTAAGAAATTACCTAGGAAGACCAGCATTGCTCTTGGTCGCGCATTCTCTAGCTCCCCCCGGTTTTTCTTAACAAACAGAGGATATCTATGGGCTCTTTGAACTTCTATATCCCAGTGCCATTTTGACTCTGGAAAGGCTTCTTCTAATATCTTGACCACATATCCCCTGGGATCCTGCCCCTCCCGTCCTTCCTCCAGTCCCAGAAGTCTCACATTATTTCTCCTTTGGCGGTTTTCAAAACTTTCTAGCTTCCATTGTAGGTCTTCCACCACTTTTCCTTGGTCCTCTTTAAAAGTCTGCCATTCTGATACCTCGTCTTCCACTCTGCTAGTCCTTTCCTCAACTTGCGTTACTCTCCCCTCAACCTCTTCCTGTTTTCTATTTACTCTTCTTAGCGAAGCTTGAAGTTTTTTTGTGTCTCTTTTTGCTCTTCGGCTTTCCGCTCTTGCCTCAGACTGCATCTGTTTCAAAGTTCCGAACAGCATTTCAAGAGTTACAGTTTGGGGTTTTTGCCTCCCATCTTTTTCCCCCTCCTCCTGGTCATTTTCCTGATAGGTCTCTGATGTAGCAGAGTAGTCCCACGATAATTTCTTGCTCATGCTAATCCTAGACCCTCTTCCGACTCCTTTACTACCACCTCTCTTTTTCTTTTTAGTCTCTAGTTCCCTGGAGCCCTTACTTGTATCAGAATCGGAAGTCTGATCAGTGCAGCTCCCCTCTTCTTCAGTTTCATGTTCACTGATATCTGAAGAGACCGAACCCTCATTGACTGAAAAGAATTCTGGGGAACCCCCCCTCATGCTTCTGTCTTCCCTTCCAATTATGCCATTGTGTCCGTCATACTGGAGCATTTGCTGATCTCCTAGGCTCTGGGTGCTTCCCCAGCTCGGGTCGGAGCGCTGCAAAGATTTATTATGCGGCCCTATCTCCACACTTAATAGTGCGTCTAGCATCTGCAGGTTATTATGTCTTTCTAACTGTTCTGCAACATTGCCGGCGTTCTTTACTCCCCCTTCGCTCACCTCCGTTGCTCCTGCGCTCTGTGCTGCTTGATTCGAGCAGTCTCCCGCAGTATTGAGAGGTTGCCCAGCAACCAGTTCTTTGACGCTTGCGTCCTCGCGGTCTGCTGTTGCTGGCTTGGCTTCCGCGTTCAGCTCGCTCGCGTCCCGCTGAGCTCCCGATACCGCCTGTGACATCGCCGCTTTTCCACTCAGTGTATCGCCTTGATGGGGGTCGATCAGCTGAAGCTGTATCAGCGGTACCACCGGGGACGCTTTGGGACTGAAGGATTCCGGTAAGGTTGCCTGCCGCATCTGCTCCTTTGGAATCGCTGAGTGTGCACGAAGGGTCTTTCCTTCTAAGTCCAATGCCGACTTTGCAGTCTTAGTCACTGCTGAGCGAGTCTCCGGTCTCACTTCATTCCTTTTCTCCTGCCTTTCGGTTTTCTTTGGCAGGGCGTTTTTCGAAGATCGATTGGGTAGCTCCGTTTGCTTCTTTGTAGCAGTGGTTAGTACTTTTGGAACTGCACCCTCTCTCACTGCCGCTGCTGAGCCTTTAATCGACCCTGCTGCCGCTGATTTATCTTTTTCTTTATCTTTATCTTTATCCTTCTCTCTGTCCAGCTTAGTTCTTTGGGACATCTTAAAGGGTACTTTAGCGCCGCTCAGTAGAATTTTCCAGCAGCTAAGCCAGACTTTACTCGTCTTTGTTGAAAACCTCCTCAGCCAGCCTGGGTTGAGTACTCCTGCCGCCCCACGAGATATCAAGTTGGCCAGAACCCACATCCCCGCTTTCACAAGTCCTTTTTACATCCTAGGATAGGAGAGAGAAAAATAGCGACTTCTCTCTACAGAGCTACGGTGGCCATCTTGCCTTCTTCTTGGTGGCTATTCCCCAGATCACCATGCAAAGTTTTTCAATGGTATGATAGAAGTGAGCTAGTTTCTCGGCCAATCTTACATCCTGCCTGCATTTTAATAGTGTTTTAGCTCCATCACCTTTTAATTGCAGTTTTCACTTACACCCTACCATAGTATTACCGTAATTTGTTATGGCTGTTATAAACACACAAAACAGTTTTTATTGATGATGGTTTGTAATGGTTTTAATTAACTGTACAATAAAGTAATACCTTACCTTACCTTCGATACCACGAAAAACCATCTCACCACTACACAGAAATATCTGCATCTTCCAGCAGCACCACAGGCAGGACTTCTCACATGGAAAGGATCCAGTGAGTCTGGGAGGGATCCAATGTTGCATAGAAGGAAAATATTTCCCACCTTCCTGAAAAGTTGAACTTGAGACCATGAGAAACTGTGAAAGCCTTGGAAACACTCCAATCATCTACTATATTTGTGCAGAATACTTTAGAAACTGGGCAGAAGGGTCAAAGGCTCACTGCAGGGTCATTTACATTGGTTATTGAGATTAACTCCTGTCCAGAAGGTGAAATTGACATTAATTTACATTAGTGTGAACAAAGCAGAAAATATAAAATTACAAAAACTCTAAACATTTCTTTCCAAATCTGGACCCATGAGGATAAAATTCTCATAATCCTGTTAAACATGAATGGTGTGGCTTCCACCCATAGCATTTGCGTATGTTTAGGGCCACATTACATTAACCGTTTTTTAATATTGATGCAGCTAGAGGGCTAGCCTGTCAGCTTTGAGTGTGACTCATGCAATACAGGTTTATATGTTTGGCCTGGAAGTGTCAATAATTGTGATCTACATTAGGGTATCGTAGCACATTGATAGCTGGATACAATTGGCCCTGTATTCATATACATACCTTATGATTTGCAATGAAATATCATCAGCTCTGAGTTAACTGTCTTATGACACAATGTCTGACTGGATGCAGTGGAAGTAAAGGGAAACCCAATTTACACAGAACATACAGTGGCAGAAACGTGGTAAGGAGACATAAAAATATTGGGGAGGACAAATATCTAAAATATACAAAAGTGCAAGACCACAATTGAGAGATAGAACTAACCAAATTTTAAATTTCAGTTTGCTATATTAGACATCCTTTTGAAGGGCATGTTGGAAAGGTTGACTTCAAGCTCTTATTGTCACAAGCATCATGCAAGATATTTATTTGTGTATTGGGTTCCTCCAGGTATGTAACAGCAAAAGATTTTTATCCAGAGTCTTTTTTCAATTGTCGTACAACTTCATGTATCAGGGGAGGTCTAATCACAGAACCCTTGCCATCATTGTAATTGGTAATTTAGCGAATTGAATCAGTAAAAAAGAAATTAGTAGTACTAACAGTGTTCTTCCCAACTATGAGTGAATATCACTAGGACCCTCATTCTGTCTGCCACAAGCCACTTGGAAGGTCCGGTATATTTTGTAACCTCTGTTTGCCACCAAGTATATGAGATCTCTTTGGGATGGGCACAACACTTAGTGACTGCATCATCGGTGCTTTAATGAAAAAAGAAAAAAGTTCATTATATCTCTATGTTAGAATTTGGGTTTCTGGTTGGCTATGGTATGCACCTAACCCAGGCAGAATCCACCACTCTAGTCAGGGCAAGGGAGTTACACACCTAAGATAACCCCTGCTCACCCCCTTGGTAGCTTGGCAGAGCAGTCAGGCTTAACCCAGCGGCAATGTGTAAAGTGTTTTGTGCAGCACACTCACACAACAGTGACACACTAGACACCACAAAAAGAGACTCCACACAAGGTTATATAAAAATATCCTTTGTATTATTCATAAAAACATATTAGACAACAATCACATAATCACTGTGCCACTAGGCACTTCTCATGATCTCACATAGATTTATAAATCACTTGGCCAATCGGCCCATTTGTCATAACATTACAATTGAGTGCCCACAAGTAAACATTGGCAAGTTGTACGCGTCACCAACATGTGATGAGAACATCACCTACTAACATTAGGGCATAACCAATGCGGAAATTATTGGCAGAGCTCGAACACAAAGGTGGTTATTTGCACAAAATGCCCCCAACAGTGAGCTGCAAATGCCCACAGACATGTTTCAGCCGTCAAGGCAACTACAGCGGAGACCTTTCCTGGGCTTGTCCCGCACTAGTCACAAGAATAGAGCATTGCCCCAAAGGTATACCAGCGGCCGCTGCCCATGACTATAGCCAAACCAATTGTGCCCTAGTTGGTAGAGCGATCTCACTGGCTCCCTCGCATCTGTGAATTGAACAAAGTGCAGCTGTCCACGAATACACGTGGCAGCTGCTGCCAGCCGGGATGCTCAAATCTCAAAGGAATACCCCCACGACCGTGGACGACTTTACTGGGATAAAGGAGGCAGCTACCCGCATCCACGTGGAGCTGCCGAGCGCCAGCCTTGTATCTCTTTGACTGCCCCCAGGAAGCTTGGCCCGTCCCGGGCCACGGAAGCTTGTTGGCACCTTCTCGGCCACTCCCTCCAGCTGAGAGATGATTGTAGACGGGCCGGGAAGACTGTGATCCGGCGTCCCCCTCTGCCTTTCCGAGACAGCGTCATCCAGGTCGGCCCCGCTCACCAGAACCCGGCCCTGAAGCGTCCCTGACAACCCGGACTCCACCCCTTTGTCCTTCGTTGCAGGAACCAATCGGGACAGGAAGAACACAGGAAGCAGTATCCCCTGACCCCAGAAGTCGCTCCCTGATTCCGGCACAGGAGACCGGAAAAGACGGACCCGCGAAAGAGAGACGTTCCAAGCGGCAAACTTGTGGCAGGAGGCTCGGACGAACACGGAACCAGAGAAGGCACCCCACAAGCACTATTGTATATAAAAAAACCCGTGCACCAAACCCTCACCTACACGCCCTTCCACCCTCTCGCTCTCTGCCTTCCTACCCTTACCCGACCCGCCATCCTCCCTTCCTCACGATCCTGTTTCGATTCTGACACACCCCTGGTGTTGGTAACGGTTCGGAACATATCCGTCCAGGTGGACTAATAGCCCCTTTTTGATTTTGTTTCCCCATAACCTCCAAGGACACCGTCCAGAGCCATCTACACGGAAGACCCGTCCTCCCGGCTTCCCCAGGAGAAGACCCGAACACCCCTCCCGTCAAGTGCATCATTTGTGTTCATCCCGGAGTACGATTAACTGTTGTATTGTGAAATAAAGAAACAAACATCACCCACTATATCCGACCTCCACGTCTGTTATTCCGGTCCGCCACACTCCCATGATCACAAGGACACGCTGGAAGGGTCTGTGCCACTCCTGGGAACTTGTGGGATATTGAAGAGGGTTGCCAAGCAATGCTTGTCAGCCTGGGTCCTCTCGCCCAGCTGAAGAGCAACCGCTCTGGGTTTATCAGATCCTTGGAGGTCAGAGACCTCGCTGCACTGCAGGGCGGGCGGCTCCTCAGTCCCTGCTCGCTAGAGGTGAAGGGGTGGGTGAATCATGAAGAATCCTCATTGAAGAAAACCTAGTGAGGTTTTACACAGTGTGCAAAGGCCACACCAGCACCCAGACATGGAACATTAAAGTTACAGCACCAGCACTTGGCAGTTTGATGTGAAAGCACCAGAATTGTGCAAAACCGAATGCCAGCACCACAACTGGCAGAGATTGCAGCGCACCACGTGCCGAAGACACGACAGGGAAGGCAGCACTACCTCATCCCTGGATGACCACTGGGGCACCAAGCAGAATTAAGCAGCAGAGCAGCACATCAGGGTACTTGCAGTAAAGAGTGGCAGTCCTTCTGGTAGCCCCACCGGCTACTGGCCAGCACAATAAGCAAGGGAGTACTATGATGGTTCCTCCTGGTAGCATGACATTTTCTTCTGGCCAGTTGTAGTCTTTAGAGCCAGCAGCGACTGTCTCCAAGTCCCACACAGTGTCTACTTCATGGGGTCACAGCCCCTGTAATTGTAGTGCAAAAGTCTTTGTTCTGGGGGCACTTCATATTAGAAGTGCACAACACCCCCATTCATATTTCAGGCCCTGGCCCCAGGCACACTACAGGGGGGCAGAGACAGCACTGTATAAGGCATGCACAGCCCTATTCAGGAGCAGGTGCAATTCCTCCCACCACACCAAATGCAGACCAGGCCTGTTCAGATACAAGGGAAATTCCTCCTGCTACTCTAAATTCATCCAAGGTGTATTCAGCCTAGTGCTGAGTCACCCAGGAAAGGCAGGACACACCTCAAACCCCCCTTGTGACTGTCTAGAGTGAATGCACATCCCCTCTTTCCTGTCTGTCAATACCAGGCGGTCAATACACATCCAGGCAGGGCACAGAAAGGCCCACTTCTAAAAGAGGCATTTGAAAAATAGTAATGACAAATCCACTTACACCAATAAGTGGGATTTATCCCCACTATTCCAAACATACCAAACATGGTGACGCTATCCCTCTCATGTCAGAAATTACCACTGAAGCACATATCAGGAAATTCCCAATGCAAACCTATGAGAGGGCAGCCACACAGCAGTGAGAAACAGAATAGGCTGTTTGTCACTACCAGGACATGCCACACAGTTAAGGCACATGTTTTATCTTTCACCTACACAGCACCCTGCCAGCTAGGGCCTACCTTAGGGGTAACTTATATGTAGTAAAAGGGAGTTTCAGACATGGCAGCCACTTTACGTGCCACGTCACTGTGGCAGTAAACTGTGTTCGCAGGCCCTGCAATGCCAGAGGCCTGAGACAGGTGTGAAAGGCCACTTCGATGGGTGTCGCAAGCAACGCTGCAAGCCTAATAGTAGTATTTAATTTACATGCCCTGGATATATGGGAGTCCACTGTACAAGGGACTTACAGGTAAATTAAATATGCCAAACAGGTGCAGACCAATCTAACCAAGTTTACATGAGAGAGCACATGCACTTTAGCACTGATCAGCAGTGGTAAAGTGCCCAGAGTCATAAAACCACAATAACAGGTCAGAAAAAATACAAGAGGAAGGCAAAAAGTACTGGGATGACCCTACAAAAAGGGCCAAGTCCAACACTCTACATGGGCATACGTGGCTTCTCTGCAGACTAGAGAATTCTTTGATCATATTTAAGGGAATGTTATCCACAGAACACTTGGTTTTGATTTAATTATTATTTACGGTTTAGCATGGACTTTGAGTCTTCAATTATCACCATTGAAGCTTTTCTGCTGCGTGGAATTTAACACACGTTTTTATTCTCATGCATTCTCTTGCTGAGTGACCAATAGCGCCACTTGCTAGACCACAGCCCTTAACCTCCGCTCCCATCTCCGATGTAGTTCCTGTCCCCAAGTCTTCAGCAAACACCCAGGGTCCTAGTGCTTATATTATCAATACACTACACCTCCCCCCTGTTAGACAAAGCATGACAGTCACTGGTCCACTTCAATCTCTTCAATCAACCTGCGAGGAGCTTGCACCTGTCTTCCAGCCAGAGTGATTCGGGATGGCAGAGTTCCAACATCACTGGGCAATGGTGATACAGGTTCCAGCTCAGGGTGAATTGTTATTGAGTGGTCATCTCAGAGGTGATCCTGTGAGACTCTGTAAGGTGGGGTATGCGCCCAAAATGTGACATGTCACAAGTGATAGTTATCCCTGGGCGATTTGCCGGCACCATGTGTCCTTTCGTGCTCCACCACCTGGAGGGGATCAACAGTGAACGCTGTGTCCATCTTTCATCGTTGCCTCTGCTTTACCAGTAACCAGTAACCAGTCTCTGTTTCTCAGGCACATAGGTGCTTGACAGCATAGATGTTCAGCTTGCCCTTTTGAGCGGTGTGTCAAAGCTTGCCAATATTCACTAGCCTGTCTAATGTCTATTTAGGTATTTTGGTTCTGATCGATTTTCCAAATTGTAAAGTGACTAGGCTCTCACCCGCTATGGAGTGAGGGGTCAACTGATAGACCCTGAGAACCTGGCACAGTGGTTGGTTTAAGTCTATTACTTATAGTGAAACTCGTTGCTCTTCTCACTTGAGAGTACCCATAAATCTTTCGATTACACCATTGGCTTGAGGCCACAATGTCATGCTCTTTTGGTGTTTGACATTGAGTCACTTGACAAATTCCTTGAGTTCCTTGCTGTGGAAGAGTGTACCATTGTCGGGTTTAAAGATCTGGGGGATGCCCCACGTTGCGAAGTTGTCATCAAGCCTTTCTATGACTTTCTCATATTCTGTGGATCAAAGTGTTTCCACCAGAGGAAAAAGACAACATTTGTCTATGATTACCATGATGTGTGGTCCTTCCTGCCTCAGTCTAAAGAAGTCGACTGCGACTCGTTCCCATGCTTGTGTGGGGGAGATTGAAGTTTGTCAAAGGATGCTTGGTCAACTTTGGTAACAGGCAATTGCAGATGTGACATGGTTTCAGTTCTTTCTCCACTCTCTCATCCAACTTAGGGAACCACACTCTTTTGCTTAATGCTCTTTTTGTGGCCACAATGCATCAATGCCCTTCATGAGCTAGATCTATGACCCTTTGTCTAAGGCTTTCTGACATAACGATTCTTGAGCTCCTCCCAGTATTATTCCCTTTTCAGTGACTGGAAGTTCAGCCTGTACAGTCCTGAATTCTTTAAACTCCGTCATTTCGGTAAGGTGCTGGGTGTTGCATTTCCACAATTGTGTTTAAATGAGTCCTTTGATTATGGCCAAGTCCATGTCTTCATTGGTGGCTGTAATGAACTGGTCTACAGACAGAGCGGATGGTGTGTGTGGCATTCCGATGAAATTGAGGTACTCATCAGCGGCCCCTGACGTCAATGTCTGGCGATGCAGTGGTTCACATGTAAAATAATCTGATGGATTTTGATCTTTCGTTAGTTTGTGGACAATATCATATTCGTATTACTGCAGTCGCAACCACCGTGTTCAATGCGAGGGGGCATCTTAGCCTTCGGATTTCAAATATGTTGATCAAACCCTGGGGATCGGTGGTGACTGTGAATCTTTTCTAATAGAGGAACATGTAGGTGTGTTCACAGGCCCAGACAATGGCCAAGATCTTCTCTGTCTGAGAGTAGGCATGTTCTACATTGGATAGGCTTCTACTGGCATATGCCACCGAGTGTCTCTGGGCATTGCGATGACCACTGTGTTGAGCAATGATGGCTCCTTTACTGGGCCCGCATCCACTGTGACCTCAGTGTGCAACTTGGGGTTGAAGTTGGCCACTAATGTCGCATTTTCAATTGCAAATTTTATCTCCTTGAAACTTTGATTAGACTCAGGTGCCCATTGAAGTAGGACATTTAACTTTTTCAGATTTCTCAATGGAGCACTCAAAGTGGTGGAGTTACAAATGCATTGTGAACAATAACTGGCCATGCCTAGGAAGGACCACAGCTTGGCAACATTGTGAGGGGGGCAGGTAGCTGGCAGCGTTTGCACCTTGGCTGGATCTGGCTTCATGCCACCATCAGAGATGATGTGACTGAAGAACTTAAGTTTTGCTTTATGGAATTTGCACTTTGTTGCATTCAAGGTGAGGGCAGCATCCAAAAATAACTGGCATATTGCGTGAGGAATTTGTCATGCTCTCTTTGTGTACTTCCAAAGACTAGGCTGTCATTTCTATAATTGAAAGCATGCAATACTGGTTAGAATACTCTGTGGATAACATCCTGGAATATTTCAGCAGCCAAGGATGCTCCAAAATTCAGTATCGTCTACCTGAATAAACCAACATGAGTGGAGAAGGTGGTAATATACCTACAGTTTTCTCTTCCACCTTGAGCTGGTGACACCCCTTGTTGAGTTCAAGACGGGAGCAGACTTTGGCTCCATTTATTTGCATGATCATATCTGTTATGTTAGGACCAGGATTCCTTTGCCTCTCTATTGCTTTGTTTGGCTGGTGCATGTCAACACAAATGCGCATTGCTCCACTACTGTCCTTTTTTGGTACTACTACTATGAGTGAGACCCACAGAGTGGGATCCATGGAGCATTCAATGATGTCATGCTTTAGAAGGGTTGCCAATTCCTTATCTACGGCTTCCTTCAAGTGAAAAGTAACCCTTCAATGCTGCTTAGCAATGGGCAATCTTCATTGATGTGGAGCTGCAGCCGCAGCTCCTTGAGCTTTCCTAGGCCGTGGAATAATGAAGTGAACTGCATTGTGATGTCCGAATGAGCACATAGGTGGTAGTTAAGGGATATCAGTCCCATGTCGGCTACTGTGGCGAAGCTGAGGAGGCATGCACTGAATGATGTTCCTTGCAGGACATGAATTGTTTCTCGTTTTCACATGGCCTTGTTTTGAATAGTTGCCATGAACGACCATTGACTCTGTAGAGTTTTGGAGGCTACCCAGGTGTAGACTTTCATGTTGGGCTGAGTGTGGCGCGGAATGGGAGAGAGACTGTTAAACTTGTCTATATGTATGATAGTGATTTATGCTCCACTGTTGATAATAAACAGTATAGAGTGACCATTTACCTTAAATGTTGTGCTGGGACAGTGTCCTAGTGAGTTTCTGGGCTTCACCTGTTGGGTCCAATCTTGATTTTGGTCTGCTTCACTGGCAGCTATACCCACATGTGTGTAATGTTCTTTTGTGGACATCATTACCAAGTATCCATCACCCTCACTGGTCCTCGATAGTGATAATGAGGAGGTGTTGTGTTGTGAAATTGATGAGGATTAGCTGTGCTTGGCCTCTACTTGACCTAGCTGATGTTGCTGTTTGTCCTTGTGAGTGTGATGAGGTTGCAGTTGGCTGCCTTTGATGTCTATCCTCTCTTTTCATCCAAACGGACTTGACCTCTCCCAGGCACGACACACAATTACGACATGATTCTCTTTTCCAGAGCCCTTACAAGGGGAATGAGAAACCACAACAGAAGTATAGCTTTGTATTTTTTGCGGGTGCCGACCTGTGCGTCCCCACTCTGTACTTGTGTTTTTTTCTCATGGTTAGCGCTGATTCACTGTGTGCTGTCCCTGATTCCATGTCAGCAGCTTGTCGATTTGCCCATTACTCTGCTGTTGCAGCATTCAGCATTTTCTCTAGACTGAGAGTTTCACACATGCGTCTTTCAAAGGAGTCTAGTAGACAACCATTGATGACTCTGAGTGGCATGACTTTTTCATCGATGAAATTGCAGAATTTGAAATGCTTAATGAGTGAGTCAAATTCATCCATTGTTTTGCTGGTTTGTTGGCAGGATTTGTTGAAAATATAGCTTTCGTACTGTGGGGCTGAATTTGGCTTCTAACTCTTCCTTGACTTTCCAGTACGATGCTGAGTCAGTACTTGGTATTTTATTTAACACAACTTTAACAATTGTTTTACGCCATCACCGGCCAACTTCTTCAGATATTTCATGATCTTGCCATCATCCTCCTCCTCAAGGGCATCTACAAAGTCAATCAAATGTTTCAATCTGCACATCCTATCTGGCGCCAATGTTCTGTTTCTCTGCAGTGTCAAATAGTGGTGGGTTTCAAGCATGCTTCTGCATTGTATTTTGCACTACCTTCTTGCGTCATAGTGTCAATGTGTGACTGAGGTAAATGTCTCTCTGCTCATAACATATAGTGACAGTTGTGCCCTGTGATCACTAGCAGTAATTGCGTCTTGCTCAGACCCTTCCGTCATTGACTCTTTTGCGGTGTGGCTGTGTGACTGTAGGCTTGTTGCCTCTTAATTTATTGCATGAGATGATGTGAAACATTCGGTTCTAAAGTTACCAGCAGTGTGTGGGTGCATGTGGTCGAGTCCCACCAGTATCTCTCAGGGCAGGTATGCTTCTTTTATATATATTCTTATTTTATCATCGCTGTTTGGACACTTACTCCCTTTGCCGGGGCTCATGTCTCAGCGAGGGATTGACTGTTGTGTTTTTCGTGCTGGCGTCGGTTACTTTCTTCCGACATGTTCCATGTTGATTGTTGAATGGCGCACATGCATGTGTTGCCATGCAGGGCCTCAGGCTGCTCTCACAGCTGCTGTGAGGCAGGGGCGGTGTGCTGCGTCCTGCTAATGAGGTCAAGGCAGTGTCGGCAGGTGCCATGCGTAGGCCAGAGCAGGGCTTCAGGTCCATGTTCGCCAGTCACGGAGTGATGTGTGGCAACCCTGGTACATATCTGAGAGCTGCAGGCTCTCAGATACCCGTGTTACTCCGCACGGGCACGTATCTCTTCTTGTCGGCAGATGTAGCATTTTCCCTGCCTAAGCCACTCGAAATAAATCACACCAAACTGGAGCTGGAGATTAAACACACCTTTTTGTTGAGATGCATTCGCATGCCGAGTGACCAACAGCGTCCCTTACTAGACCAAACCCCTTGACCGCCGCCTCCCTCTCAAAAGTAGTTCCTGTCTCCGAGTCTTTAGCAAACACCTAGGGTCCTAGTGCTCACACTATCAATACACTATAACCATCACCGTCTCATAAATTACTCGGACATGCTGTAAAGGGAGGCATATTACTACCCCATAATTTCGGGTTACTCCCTTTAAGAAAGTTTGTGGGTGCTACATGACTCTGAATTGACCAAAGGTCAGACCAATTTGTAGTCCGTGCCAGTGAAAGATGTAAAATGCTAGTGTCACTGTAACCATGCTTGTTATGACAGGACAGAGGCCTAACTCTACTTCAACTCTATCTCTAAAAATGTTTGATCTTAGCACACTCAAGAATGTGCCGTTAACCAATCAGATCACAGCTCAAGCTCTAGACATTTAAAAACTTCTTACCTCAATGCTTCTAACACCAGCCCTGTTTGCCAGAGTAGATACTCTACGGGCCTGATTTACAAAGGTAAACTTATATGTTGGTGTAAATTTACCCTTTTTTGGTATTCACAAAACTGCGATTTCAGAATAACTTTACGATGTAGGAGGCGCAGCAGTTATGAAGTTACTATTACATTGCAGTTTTGTGAATACCAAAAAAGAGTAATCTCACCCAAATGGGTAAGTTTACCTTTGTGAATCAGGCCCAACATGCCTCCTTCAGGGCCCCCAAACCTGCAGCTCACATGTTTCTCAGTTAAAACTGCACCTGTTGCATTCCGGAAACGCTAGCATGCACTTTGCTACACATCTGTGGGGGTGGTTAATCCTCAAAGCAGAAAATACAAAAGAATGTTATGGACCTTTGTATTCATGGTGTTAATGTTTGTCCATTTTTCATTTTTTGCAGGTATAATTTGTTTATCATCTTGTATCCTGTTGGTGTCGTGGGAGAATTATTGACAATCTATGCTGCCTTGCCCTATGTACAAAAAACTGGAATGTATTCACTGAGGCTTCCCAACAAATATAACGTCTCTTTTGACTACTACTATTTCCTCCTCGTTGTTATGTGCTCCTATATTCCATGTAAGTATAAGTCCTTTTTATATTAGTACTTTTACCATCATTTTTAGATATCAGGCTGCTCCACGTCTGTTTCACACATTATCTTATCATGTGGTCAGTGGCGACTGTGATTTTTGGGGGACGCATGAATGAATGAATGAATTACATCTTATAACGCGCAACTTAGCCCAAAGGCATCAAGGCGCCTAAAAGGTGGTACAGCCTAAGATATGAACCGGTGCAAGAGTTACAGATAGGCCTCTACAAAGAGAAATGTTTTAAGTGCTTTGCGAAAAAGCATGATGGATGGTTGTCCTTTTAATTCCATGGGAAGAGTGTTCCAAAGCCTCGGAGCAAGAGAGGAAAATGCCCTCGCTCCCCACCTGGCTTTGAAAATCCGGGGGACAGACAAAAGGTTTTTATAGGAGGAGCGAAGAGGTCTATTAGGAGAGTAGGAGGAAAGGAGGGACCATCTGAACTTGCTCCATACAGAGCCCCATGGGTAAGGCAAAGGATCTTGAAAGAGATCCTGGACTGGATGGGTAGCCAGTGCAGGTTCTTCTTGCTAGAGAGGCTGAGGAGAATCTAGGGACGTCAAGAACGAGCCTGGCTGCCGCGTTTTGTACCATCTGCAAGCGCTCAATAAGCTGTTTATTGATGCCTAAGTAGAGCGCATTACAGTAATCAAGCCTCAAAGAGACAAGAGCCATGGTGACCTGCTGTCGAGCTTCTGGAGAAAGGTAGTGTGAGATCTTTCTCAGGATCCTGATGACACCACAGCAGGTGGACACAGTCCTACTGACCTGACTGTCAAAGGAAAGGGTGGTGTCTATCAGCACACCCAGATTGCGGGCAGATTGAGAGGGCAGGGGGCACACTCCGAGGGACGATGGCCATCAGTCACTCGACCAGATTTCCTGCTTACCCCCGAAGAGCAAGACCTCGGTTTTCTATCCGTTTAGATTCAGGGAGTTCACAATCATCCACTTGGAAACTGCCTCCATGCAGTTTCGAAAATTAAGAGCAGACATACTCACTGATTGAGAGAGGGAGACCATGATTTGTGTGTCATCAGCATATGACAGCACTTCCAACCCGAAGGATCTTACTAACCTGGCAAGTTGGGCCAAATAGATGTTAAAAAGAGTATTGCTCAAAGATGACCCCTGAGGGACCCCACACTGCACAGGTTTGGCGGGGGAGAGAAACTCGCCCAATTTGACCCTCTGTTCTCTCTGGTTGAGAAAAGAGGTCAAGAGGCTCAGTGCTGGGCCCTCAAATCCCATCTCCCTGCGGCGAGTTACCAAGACAGAGGGAGACAGGGTATCGAAGACAGCTGTCTGGTCGAGCAGGACCAGAAGAGTAGCCTGGCCCTTGTCAACTTTCGAGCGAATGTTGTTAATGACCAGTGTCAGGGCGGATTCGGTACTATGGGCCCTTCGAAAACCGTGGTGCGAGGGGTCCAGCATGCTGGAGTGTTCCAGGAAGACACTTAGGTGTTGATTGAGATGTGCCTCGAGCATTTTTGCTGGGGCGGGAAGCAGGGATATGGGACGGAAGTTCTTCAGAACCCCGGGGTCCAAAGTGGGCTTTTTCAAAAGAGGCTTGACGACCGCCATTTTCCATGAAGAGGGGGAGATACCTTCAGTAATAGCCAAGTTCATCACCTCTAAGAGGGGAGGCAACACAGCCTCCCTGCACTCCTTAAGGATCTTAAGGGGGCAAGGATCCAGAGGGGATCCACATTTTGTTTTATCGAGGAGCAGATTTAGTTGTTCGGAGGTGAGAAGGGGGAAATTGAGGAAGCTGCTATAGGGTTCATCCACCTGGCATTCGGTAGGGGGGGAACCGGGGGGACAGAAGTACCCAAATCACAGTAATGGGACTCAAGAGTGGTGTAGATATCCACTATTTTCGTGTGGAAGTAAGTGGAGATCTTGTCACACAACTCCTGAGATCCCACTATGGGATCTGGCGTATTAAGGATGGAAAGGGAGTCAACGATCTTAAACAATTCCCTAGGGGAGTTGAGGGAGGCCGTCAGGTTAGCAAAATGGGCCTTCTTTCCCTCGATTACCACCGATTTATACTCTTTAAGGAGATGTTTATGATTTTCCTTCTCCTTAGGATCAAGACGAGTCCGCCAAAGCCTCTCCTGTTTCCTACAACCCTGCCTTAGCAGCCTGAGCGAGTCAGAGAACCAGGGAGCTGAGGGTCTCTTTCTTGCAGAGTAGTGTTGTTTGGCGGGGGCCAGGATATCCACGGCTCTAGCAATGGAGTTAGCGAATTCGAGGGCAGCGGAGTTAGTGTCCCTCACGGTGGAAGACTTAAAACTGGTCATGAATCGGGCCAGTGTCTCATTTTTAATCAACCTAAAGTTCCTTCTCAGTTCCCACTTCCTGAAACTGAAAGGGGGCAAGGAGGGATGGTGAAATTTGAGTTCCAGTGGGACGGCCTTATGGTCTGACCAAGTGAGAGGGATAGACAAGCCTATACTTAATCTAGGATCATTGGAGAAAACTCCGTCCAACGTGTGGCCGGCTATGTGGGTAGGACTATCCACAAGTTGCACCAGGCCACACGAGGCCAAAGAGTCCACCAAAGAAGAAGTGTCACTAGAGCTCCTATTTTCAAGGTGAAAATTAAAATCTCCTACTACGGTCAGATTAGGTCTGTCAATTAAAGATTCTAAAACTTTCAGCAGATCGTGGCCGAGAATGGACCTAGGGCCCGGGGGCCTGTAAAACAAAAGGCCAGAAAATGAGACAGTAGGAGAAGAATTGAGAGAGAAATACATAGCCTGGAAAGAGTCTGTAGGGGTGGAGAGGGATTTGGTACGGCAGATGGAAGAGCTCTTATACAGTATGCCCAGTCCTCCTCCCCTACGTCCGACTCTATCCATCCGAGCAAGAGCGTATCCCTCCGGAATGGCATTAATGAGCTCGGGACCGGCGGATTCTGATGCCCAGGTTTCCGTAATAAAGACCCAGGAGGGGTTTCTAACGGAAACAAAATCCCTAAAAGCAATATTATTTTTAACTAGGGATCTTGCATTAATGAGAAAGCCATCCTCAGTAGTTGTCGAGGAAGGCTTTTGCATCTGGGGGGTAGGCTGTTTTACTGAGGTGACAGGGGTTAAAGAGTGGATGTTTTTAGTAAAGCAACTACAGCTAGAAGTACCAGGGAGCGCCTCTGGTGGAAGCACGTGATGACAGGGCAGTCTGAGTGGCTTAAGTGCCAGTAGTTCACGGAGGGAGTACAGGGGACTTACTCGGGTGCAGTTAGAAGTATATCCAGCCTCCCTGGCCCCTGGCGCGTACTCCACGCGGATGGGCGGAGATGGGCTGGACTTGGGCGTGACTTCGGCGTGCGCCCGCTGCGCGCGTCCGCTAAGCACGGAGAGAGCCATCCAAACTAAATAGGGTTGTCCCTAAGAGTCAAGCCCCGCGTGACCCTGTGCATCCAATCAGGGCAGGGAGACCGAATATTTGCCGGCGCCCTCCACAACAACCGGGAAATCCCGTGGTGGACCGGGGCGCTGGCAGGAGCAGCGTTAACCAGGTAAGAGAAAGCAGGGAAGGGTGGCAAGAATACAATGAGGGTCACACAGTATTAAAATAAATGATCACAGCAACATCGTAGTCATGCAGCCAGAAAGTGTTAAAAGCGGCAATATTTAAAAACGAGGCATCCAAGTCATGCACTCGGTATCCTAGGTCAAACGCACACACTGGCACACAGATAAAACTGGTAGGGCTACCTGCAAAGAGCAGTTGTAAAGAACGTTTGTGGGGGTGTGTCTACATGTGCAAATGTTATAATCTGACTTTGTATGATTGTTTGTATCTAACGTTTTCTCAATATATGTATGTATTGACAGGTTCACTGATATTATGCTATTTTGTGGCCACAGCATTTTATGCATAATTATGAATGTGTTGTAGTTTCACATAATCCATCACCTGCTGTATAATCTGCAGATTTCAACAACAAAAAATTGTTTCTAGCTCAAACAGATCAAAAGTTTCTAAAACGATGCAATATGTTTTTAATGCACATTCAAAGGCCCTTTGTAAAGAAGGCCCTTCTTAAAAATTCACTTGTCATCTTTTTGTTGTTTATTACTATATTCGGATGCCAGACTGGTACTAATGAGGTGAAACCTTTGCTCAGATAGTATTAACGTGTAAAAATTATGAGATAACACTATCACAAAATATGCCACATTATACTGCATAATTCTCCTTTTGCTGCAGCATAATTTGGTCCTACCCTGCAGCATAATTTGGTCGTACCCCACTGCATAATTCCAGTGGCCCTGCATAGAGGTACACAAGGTACATATATATAAAGAGCTGCAATGTGTTGCATATATATTTATATGTATATATATTTACTTTAAAAAAACAAAGGTTTAAGTAATAGTTAGGTGAATTTCTCAGTGACAACATTAACATTTTGAACTAAAAAAAACACATTAAAGACGTTGCCTCCTGATGAACAGCAGCTGCCTGAAGCTCAACTCAGATAAAACAGAAGTCCTCATCCTCAGATCCACACCCTCCGCATGGGACAACACCTGGTGGCCCACCGCTCTCTGCAACCCTCCCACACCCAGGGACCGCGCCCGCAACCTTGGCATCATACTCAACTCCTCCCTCACCATGGACAGACAGGTCAACTCTGTATCTTCCACGTGCTTCAATACCCTCCGCATCTTCTGCAAGACCTTGAAATCGATCCCCCGAATCTGGAAAGACTGTCAACCACACACTCATAACCAGCAGCCAGGACTACGGGAACACCCCCTATGCTGGAATCAACAAATCTCTACTCAAACTCGAGACCATCCAGAACGCCGCAGCCAGACTTGTCCTCTGCATCCCACAACAAGACCACATCACCCAGCACCTTTGAGGACTTCACTGGCTCCACTTTGAAAAGAGAGTGACCTTCAAGCTCCTCACCTACAAATCCCTCCACAACACCGGACCCCAATACCTCAATGAAAAATCTCCTTCTACGCATCCAAGAAAAGCCTCCGCTCCACTGACCTTGCCATGGCCGAAATCCCAGGCATCCGCAGAGCCAGAGCGGGAGGGAGAGCCTTCTCCTACATCGCAGCCAAGACTTGGAACAAAATCCCCCTCAGCATCAGACGAACCCCTACACTGCAAGCATTCAGGTAGAGCCTCAAGGCCTGGCTCTTCGGTGAGATGGAGCTGCTTGAATCCCCCTTCCGCCAGCACCTTGAGACCCTCAGTGAGTAGTGCATTTCACATATCCCTGATTGATTGATTGAAACACCATAGGTACCTGACAAACTCTGAAACACAAGCACTATTGCTATATCAAAAATCGTCTCCCAGTCTCTCCCCCTTTGTGGATGAACATATAATTTGATCAGTCCCAATCAATGCAAATAGAACAACATAGCCTAATAACAGAAAGATTGACCCTACCAACCTAAAGAAAGTCACTTTGACCCATGAAAAACATGAAATAAAACTGGGTAACTCACTGAAACCAATCTCCTGCCTACCACTCAACTGCCACTCAGCATTGACACACGCCTCTGACATCGCTGACCTCATTTTGAGCCAAGAATTTGATGTAACCATCCTGACGGAATCGTGGCTTACTGAATCTTCTTCCCCATGTTTAGACCTTCTTATTCCTCCTGACTATAACATTGTGAGACTAGACGGACCGCACAAAATGGGCAGAGGCATTGCCTGAATCCATTTATCTGACATCTCTATCTCTTTACTCCGACTCCCTTGAATCATGTGAATACCTTGTGCTCTCTTTAAGATTTACGGATAACCAACTCTGCAAACTACATGTATTTTACCACCCCCAGGTAAAAACGCCCTGTTCATTGACCAATTAATGGAAGCCATTACAACAAACTCTGCCCCTCACTCCAATGATATATTCCTAGGGGATTTCAATCTTCATTGGGAAGACCCTATTATACTCAGGTCAATGCTGTTAAAGATTTCTTAGCAGATCAATACCTAGTCCACGACTGTACCCTACCAACCCACACTAAAGGTGCAACACTAGACTGGATAATTTCCAAAGAAGAAATGGTTAAAGCAATACTGATCGACCCCTGCGATTGGTCAGACTACCATTTTATCAAATTCTACAAAAAAGAAACCAACCACACAATCAATCAAACCCAGACAATGGGTTTGTGACACTAAAAACCTAAAGTTGAAGATACTAGCAGCTCGCTGCAAGAAAGAACTTCTTCCTCCTAATAATATGACTGACGTCAACAAACTTACCTACACTACAACTCCATGATGATTGAACTAATTTACTCCATAGCCCTGCCAAAACTTAAAAGAATACCCGACAATGACAAAAACCCTCGGTTCAATGGATCTCCCAATGAAGAAAGATGTAAACTAAGACACTGAATGGCAATTGAGACAACATCCTTCATCCCCACACCTAAGACTGCTAAGAAAGTCCAGAAACTCCTACAACCAAAGTATCCTAAAACCAAAAAAATACTTCTTTAGTTCAAAACTTTTCAATGCCAAAAACAGACAGAAGAAACTCTTTGGAATATTAAAACAACAATCAAACAAAATGGCCAAATCCATCCTCCAGAAATCAGAATCACATTTAAGCAGTGAAGAATTCTCTTCCTTCTTTTCTGCTAAATCCATTTCCCTTGAGAATGAGCTCAAGACTGCCGCTGACAACTCAACAACCCCTAAAAATTCTCCAGCTGATTGTCCAATCCAACCTACTCTGTCAGTGCCCAAAAATAAAGCTCAGTAGTTCACCTTCAAACTATATGACCACAGATAGATTACCAAAACCCTATTGACTATAAAACCAAACATAAACAATGATCCTCTCCCGTCAAAATGCTTGTCGTCTATCTACCATACGGGCTTTCTCATTTGGACCAATATTATCAATGCATCGCTCTTGCAAGGATCCATCCCGGATTTCTTAAAAACCTGCCATGTCACCCCCATCATAAAAATAACAGAAAACCCTTTGGAACCAAACAATTGCCAACTGATAGCCAACATTCTCATGCTAGCCAAAAAATTTGAAAAATGTGTTCAACAACAGTTGAACCAACACATTATGGAATTCATGCTATTAGACATCTGCCAATCAGGATTCAGACCCGGGCACAGCACTGAAACAGCAATTTTACATATAGATGATGACACCTTCATCGCATTCGACCGTAATGCATGTCTGTGTGTACTGCTTGACCTCTTGTCTGCTTTCGACACAGTTAACCATGGCAAAATACTCAAGAGACTCGAGAACAGGAGGGGTGTTAAGGGAACTGTCCTAAAATTGTTTAAATCCTTCTTAGAGAACAACGCAAACACTTCTGGTGAATCAAACTCTATCCTCACCATCCCCTAACCTATTAGGAGTACCGCAATGGTTCAACACTATCCCCCTTCACTATTTAATCTCTATATTGAACCTTTAACCGAAATATTACAGCAGGCGAACATCTCCTTCCACAACGATGCAGATGACACACAGCTGTATATTAAGATTACTTCCCTAGAAGAGATTAAGACGATGAACCAAGCACTAAAAAAGACCATTCAATGGCTAACAAGCAATCACCAAACCTAAACTCTCCAAAAAATGAATCCCTTATACTTTCCCCCTAAAAATATTCCACGGTGATGAAGGAATGGACCAAGTTGATCACAGCACTAAACTGTACTCCGATCCTAGTGGACTCCACCAAGTCGCTATGAATCACTCTTGATAAGAACCTAAACATGCAACCACACATCAACATGATGAGTTGATTTTTCAAGATTCTACAAAGGCCTGGGAATGTTGCTAAGTAGGACATTAAACAAAATCTAAAGTATTTATTTGTAACATGACTTTTCTGCCGTTGTTTACTTTAATTATTAGACAAGGATTGCGAACACAGCACTAGAACACATTAAAAGTGTTTTCTATTTATATTTGTTGTTTGAAATATGTATAGATAAAGAATGAAAAATACCGGCTTTAGGTGATTTTTCTTATTTTTGTACTGGTGGGAAATTCAAATACCAGTGGTGCCAGTAGAAAACCGGCCAGGTGGCAACCCTGCCTGTGTTGAGTATCTCGCACACTACTTCTCTTTATTATGTAAAAGTTAACATTTTTAAAACAGCTCAATCTTTTACAGTGTCTGTTGCACTGAATAAAAAACAAAACAGCCACGTCATTCCATCCACTTAATGCCGAACAAGTGAATGATCAGGGGCATTATATTTATGCACAGTTTTCGCTGAAGGGGCCAGAATGTCTCTTACTGTACTGAGCACTAATGTGTTACTTCATCAATCAACAGTAAAACAAAACTTTTCTTCTGCTGAAAACCAGCTACAAATGTCCCATACTTGTCTCCACCCACTAGTGGGCTGGGACAGTACTCTGCCTACTCCAGGACCAACTTTAGTGCTTGTGCCTCCCAGTGGCGCCACCCCCTGATCTCTTTCTCCACGGATTCCCTCATTACTACCCTCCAATGGTGCCCCTCATCTCTCCATAGTCCCTCTCTCACATGCATTTAACTTGTTTTATAGCGCTACTCAAACCAGTGTAGGGTGCCATAGCACTTTACATCATACATGCATTATACAGAGGCAATAATCATACATGTGTAAATCAGTCTATAGGAAGTGTTACATAAGAGAATGAGGATTAAAAGGTGTAGAAATCACGTCATCCATACTAGCAGGCAGTATATTTAAAGAGTGTTTTTTTCTGGAGAAGCAGAAACTCTGTATTTAAAATGTACCTTAGTGGTTGGGGTTCACTTTACTAATAAGAATGTATTTCTACCCAAATTAACTGTTTTAGCGACATTAGGATAATGAACGACTGGGGAAAAACATAGGGGTCCGACCCTGTGCCTTACAGTTTGCATGCAACTCATTGATGACAGTTTATTGATCACTGTGCTATATTAGTAACTTATGAACTGCAGCGAACAAAAAGATCTCTGTGAAAAAAGAAGAGTGACCCACTGAACCATCCACATAAAATGACTATTGCTTTTATTACTGGATGATGTCACAGCTGGGATTGAAAGCTTTTCAGTCTATTTCATAATGCTGACCTCTCTATTCAATTTGATGAGTGTTCTGTGTTCTGTGCCTCAAATCATCTGGCATCCTTGGACATACGTGAATCCCAAAGGTGCATCTCAAGCAAACTGGATCAATGTCTCTTGTTAGCACCACTGTAATATAAGACTCAGATGGACACCCATCGGTAAATTGGGCCGAATGAGCCACTATTTCAGATTCTGCTGCTTCTCATCAGTAATTGGAACAGAGAGTTCTAATTGCAAGATGTTAGAGCCCAGTGATGAAAGAGATAATATTTTAGTGGCTTTATGTTGGGCCTTGAACAGTTCATGATTACTGTACAGGTAAGCATTTTCACTTGGATTTCTAGCCACTGAATGGCTGGCACTGAGAATCTTGCCAGCTTGGAGGATAATAGATGCTGTAATTTAGCATGCCACATTAGACACTGTTAGAACTGGGGGTCTCTAGTTGGCAGAGGTAGGTACCACTGTCCAAATAGGGACCCTTGCTTCTAGTCAGGGCAAGGAGGAAACCCTCTGAGATAACCCCTGCTCACCCTCTATGTAGCTTGGCAGGAGCAGTCTAGGCTAACCAGAGGCAATGTGTAAAGCATTTGTACCAACACTCACAGTAACACAGTGAAACCACCACAAACAGACTCCACAACAGTTTAGAAAAATAAAGGTATTTAATCTAAACTACACAAGACCAAAACGATAAAAAACCAACATACACAGTTCAACAATATGGTTTCAAAAGAGTTCTTAAGGTTTGCGATAAAATTCTTCAGGTTGCGATAAAATAATCCACAGATGCGTGAAAAGTTCACAGTTGCGTCATGTTTACTCACAGTACCTTTTAGTTGCGACAAAGTTCCAAAGCAGAAGCTGGTGCGGTAGAAAACAAGCGATGCGTTGCTCCTGAGACCCTGGGGAGGCGTTTGCGACAGCCCCGCTGTATCGACGAATCCGGTCTGTATGGGGAGGAAGGCCATTTGTATGGATTCCGGTGCGGAGGTTCCGTAGGAAGTTTGTTCTCGCAAAAGGCACAATGCGACGATCTTTGGAGTTGCGACGATCTCCGGGGCGACAATGCGCGGACCAGCGGTGATCTTCTCTCTCGCAGCTCCTCGACGCGATGGTTCCTGCGATGACACTCACAGCGATGTGATGCGGTCCGCAAGCAAGCGGTGTGGCGATCTCACCCAGCGACGACAGGCTTTGCGACGACACTCGCAGCGATGTTAGACTTTCCCGCACCGGTCTGGTGCATCCCGCAAACGAAGGATGCGACGGCTCTGGCAGCGGCAACAGGCGCTGCGACGATCTCGGCCTTCGTAGTGGCGGGAATCTCCTCGCACTGTCGGGGATGCGCTCCGCAGCGAGCGATACGATAACTTTTCAATTGCAAAAGTCTCTCAAGCTTAGTTTCAAGCTTCCCAGCACAGGTACAACTTCCAGAGGCCCCACAGGTGGATCAAGCACTCTAGGAAGGACAGAACTCTCTCAGCAGAGTTCAGGGAAGTTGGGGGTGAAGTCCTTTTGTTCCTGGGACTTCAGAACAGGGAGCCAGCTCTTCTCAGGCCCTTGGAGATTCCTTCAAGACAGGGGACACAGCACAACAGCAAAGTCCTTCCCCTCTCCTTGGCAGCAAAGCAACAGGTCAGTCCAGCAGAGCAACAGCAGGACAGTCTTCCTTCTTCAGTTTCAGCTTTCTTCTTGGCAGAGGTTCCTTCTTGATTCCAGGATGATCTAATTTTCTGTTGTCTGGGGTCCTGTACTTATACCCCTAAAAGTCTTTGTTCTCTTTGTGGAAGTGTTCCCTGAGCCCGGTCTGAACCAGTTCTGGGTGTTACTTGAGCACTTTGTTTTCCTGGCTTCTCCTTTCCTTTCAGAGTGACGGGCAGGGTCGTCAGCCGCCCAGCAGGAGGTGGAGCCAGCATTGTGGAAGACAGGCACAGCCCTATTCTGGCCCAGGTGCTATCTCCTCCCGCCACTCAAGTTGAAAATGCAGTCATTCAGCCTAGGGCTGACTCTGCCAGCCTCCTGGGGAATCCCCAGCCCCTGTCACTCTCAAACCAGACAGTCAATACACAAACAGGCCAAGGCATACAGAAGGGTCAGACAAGAGAACAGCAACTTTCTAAAAGTGCTGTTCTCAAACACAGGATTTAAAAACAACCTTTCCTAAAAGATGTGCTATTAAATTCTGAGTTCAGGGATACTAGACTCTTATGTCTTATCTTCTTCCTATGAGAAGAAATACTGGTAGCCACTGTAGCCAGCATCCCCCATGTTAATCTATGGAGCAAGATAGCCTTACAATAGTGAAAAACGAAAATGGCTGCCATTCACTACCAGAGCATGTCACCTGCACCAGTACATGCTCTACCTTTTACATACACTGCACCCTGCCCAGGGGGGTACCTTGGGCCTTCTATAGGGGTGACTAATGTGCACAAAAACGGAAGGGTTAGGCCTGGTCAGTGGGGACACTGACCAGGAGGACATGGCAGTTCACAGACTGCATGCAGGCACTGCGGTGGCAGGCCTGAGACACCATTTTAGGGCTACTCATGTGGGTGGCACAATCAGTGCTGCAGGCCCACTAGTAGCATTTGTCATCACCAGCCCTGGCACACCCAGTGCACTTTACTAGGGACTTCATGGTGATACAAATATTCCAATCATGTATATCCAATCATAATAACAATTTACACAGAGAGCATATGCACTTTAGCACTGATCAGCAGTGGTAAAGTGCGCAGAGTCCTATTGCCAACAGCCACGGGTCAGGAAAAATAAGGGAGGAAGAAGCAAAAAGTTTGAGGATGACCCTGCAAGAAGGGCCAGTTCCAACAGACACTTAAAGAAACTTGTCTGTCAAAATATATGCTCTGATGAATTTCAACTGCTGTGCTGTAACCAGGTGGACCTTATTTAGATTTAGTAGAAATTATCGATAGAAAATTATGTTGCAGGCATGTTTGTGCCAGCCATTCATCTTTTTAAGGACTCACTGGGGTGCCTTGGTCTGCCACATTCTTGCTATTAGACCCTTTACCCTGGTGACTATATGGAAAGTGTGATGATGTCTAACTCAACGGGAGTACACTGAATGGCAGTGGATGGAAAATTGCCTTGCAATGTGGGCATTCGGTCGATATATTGCAGATCATTTAAGCTGTAGCCAAACTATCCTTTGTGTGGTATTCTGCAATTCTGTATAAATGGTGTATGTTCGATGTATTTCAGAACCCTTTTTTAGGTCTGGAACAAGCATATTTAGCTTTGTGAAAGACCTCAAGTTATCTTTTATTTAAAAGTATAAGACGCACTAACGCAGAGAGAGTGAGCTTTACATCAGCCCCCTTCAGCCATTAGCTTTTTATTAGTTTGTCATGGTTTGCTATTGGTTGGGTGGGCTGTCCATCATGTTCATAACATTTCAGGGACGTTTCCATTGTTCAATAAATATTGCCTTTAGGTCTTGGTGATGGGATGTCAAGTAGTCCATTATTTTGGCGTGCAGACACGACGTAGCTTAAGATTGACCCAGTGTCCATATTTTGCTGAGGCAATATTTTATTTGCTATTTAATAACTTTTATGTTTAGGAAGAGCACGCATGCCTTATCGTAAAGATTCAGCGTTACTCGCTTTTCGTCTCTGTTTTACTCTATTGTCATGCTAACATATTGTTGGATATACACTATATGTGTGGTCATGAAGTGAGCTGTAGCAATTTGGAGAATGGCCACTCATGTTTATTAACCTTTTTCTTGACCATTTTTTGAGCTTTAAAAAAATTCCATGTAATGTACTGTCATACTTCTAGGCATGTGCTCTTGTCCTAAAATGTTATTTGTAAAATTGGTTTCACTCAATCGGTTTGGTTAACTTTCATGTAATGCCATAGTAAAAAGCCACAAAAAATGCACCAGTGCCATGGAAGTTAAATGTCATATATGCTTGGCAGTGTGTATTAACATCTCCCACATGTAGGACAAAATTGTAATCAGTTTTCAATATCTAATGTAATGTTAAAATCTGACTTTTAAAACTTTAGTGAAAAAATATACTTTGTGCTGCCTATCTTAGAAGCATACATACTCATCTCATCTCTAGAGGTTAAATACACTTTACCATCCGGAGTTAACTCACGTATCCCTCCAGAGGACAATGGTATGGTCTCTGGGCCCAGGGGTGGTGTCTACAATTGACAATTTAGCAGGGATGAGCCATCAGGGAGGAGACAGGAACAGTTGACCAAAAACAGGCTCTACATCATTTGACTAGGAGATGCCAAATAGATCTGCTCCCTTTGATTCCCACATGCTTTAGGCCTCCAAACACTGACTACAGAAGGAGGGATTGATTGATTGATAAAAAATGTATAATGCGCAAAACAATAACCCGCAGGTATCAAGGCGCCTAACAATAAAATCTAAAAAGGAAACGTGCATCCTTACACATAGGCTTGCAGGAAGAGGCGAGTTTTAAGGGCACTTCGGAATTTCTGTAGGGAGGGTAGGGACCTAAGATCCAGAGGGAGATCATTCCACCACTTAGGGGCCAGGGTGGAGAAGGCCCTACCACCCCACTTGGCTCTTCGTATGCGGGGAACTGTGAGGAGCAGTTTCCTGGAAGAGCGCAAGTCCCTTCCAGGAGTGTAGTGGTAGATGATAGAACCAATACCCGTGTCGCTGTTCTTTGCAATGGCTCTATAGGTCCTGCATAGGACCTTAAACCGTACTCGGTGCTCTACCGGTAGCCAATGCAACGCTTTCCTAGCCAACGTGGCCGAGGAGTGTCTGGGAACATCCAGAACAAATCTGGCCGCAGCATTCTGGACTACCTGCAAGCGCTGCAGCAGGCTCCTGTTTAGCCCCGCATACAGCGCATTACAGTAGTCCAGTCGCGAGCCAATAAATGCAACCGCTATTTGCTTTCTGGATTGCTGAGAGAGATATTTCCTAATTCTTCGCAGGGTGTGAATTAAGCCCCAGCAGGTAGAGATGGTTCTACTAACCTGTCTGCCCATATCCAGGGCAGGGTCTATCATCACCCCGAGATTCTTAGCAGATAACCTGACAGAAAGGAGAAGACCTCATCTAAATAAGGGAGGGGGTTAAATGAGAGCCTGAGGCCCTCCTGATGAAGAAAGGGGTCAACCATCTAAGATTTATGGTGTCTAGAAATGTTTATAGTAGAACCAATGGGAAGTGCTGCAAAACTAGCTGGACACAGGGTAAGAACGTAGTCAGTATTGGATAGGGAAAATGTCCCAGTCACTGGCTAGTGCACAGGATAACACTGGCACTTCACCACCACATCCTTGGAACAGTGCTTGACCTGGAAAGGCTACACCCAATAAAGGACCCTTGGAAGAAAGAAGACTACAGACTTCTGGCTTGTATCTGGCATGCTGGAACTGGAACTCTAAGGATAAGATAGCTGACCTTTTTGTTCTTTGTTTTGAATGTACAATGCTACATTTTGCTGGCTATGCATTTTGAGTTCAAAATCTACAATGCAAACGTCATCTGCTAACACTTTGATGATAATGGTTATCTCTGTTAATGCAGTGTCTTTTTCCAATTTCCATATTGCTGTAGCCCAAGATGTTGTATGATCATACGATTTTCATTATAGAATAGCTGGGAACAATGCACACAAATTTGGCCAACTGTTGCCATACACTTACTCTAACAAAAAGTCTGATCTGTTGGCTCTGCTTTGTAAATGACTTTTAAATCCTCAGAAATGTACCACAGTAAAAGTGCAGGTAATCTGTGAGTTATGGTTTGCATGGCTGTTGTGCAAGTTATGGATCGTGCCCTTAAACATGATTTGCAGATGTCAGTGTTTTTCTGGTTTTCATTTGTAACAATAACTGTAGCACTCGTGGGGGGATTTTCAAATATTTAATTTCAACAAAACAGACGCGTTTCGGGTTACCTTCGTCAGTGTTTACCGACGACACTGCGAGGGGCCATTTTGAATATTTTATGTCACAGTTCATTCACATAGAAAGGGGACTGTTTGTTATTCACAGTGATTTAAACGACATGTGTAAATTCCAAATAGCATTACATTTCATACTATTTACATATTTAAAAATATGTATATACATTCACATCTTTTGTCATGAACATTTTGAGAAGTTTTATATACATGTTTACACATTTGGCATGACGATTCACACATCGTCCTACGTACCATTCCCCCTGATACCTAGGCCTGGGCGGTAAATTCCGTTCCGTTTGCGGAATTTGGGTAATTTCGCGTTCCGCGGAGAACGGGAAATTGCCCAAAATTCTGCGTTCCGCGACTTCGCAAGATGTTTGCTTGTTTGCGTTCTCAAAATGCGTGTTCGCGAGATATTTTCCCCCGAGCATGCAAACAGCGATTGCGAACAGGAAAAAAGCATCGCGAACAAGCAATTCCGCGTGTTCGTGGAATTTCTGCGTGTTCGCTGAGATTTTTTACCTTTCCGCGGAGATTTGCGTAATGCAATTCTGCAAATTCTGCCAACCTCTACTGATATTAATATATAATATATATAACATACTGCCTGACTTAATCTAGCCGTGGATCGGTTTTTCTGCCATTTTACTTTTGCCGATTTCTCTCATGCATTTTTATGGCAAAAAACGGCGGGCTAGATACTGCTAGTATCCCTTGATTTTATCTGGATGATATTCCTCATGATATGTTAACCGAACCTTACGGAATTTATGTGGCTGTGTATCAGCTGATTCCACTGTTTACATGTCTCCCATATTTTACACTATGATTTTAGGTAGTTGGATCTATATACTATTTACCCAGATGTACTGATAGCTCCTCCCCTTTATTCAGCCCGTTGGGGGCCTTGCATTGTAGATCTATAATATAGTGGGATTCATGTCTCCTCAACTTTAGTACTCCGTCCTCTCCTCTTGGGTCCAATGGTACATGAACTACAGCGAAATACTGCAACAGCTCCCTGTTTAATGGAGAAGTGCCTTGCTACAGGATAATTAAAATGCTTATTTACAATAGTCCGCTGGTGTTCTAGAATTCTGATTTTTACACTATGCACAGTGCTGCCTATATATCGCATCCCGCAAGGACATGTGAGGCAATATACGGCATGGGTGGTGTGACGTGAGAAACTTACTGATGTTTTTTTCTTTTTTGAAGCCTGGTATTTTGTACGACAGCACTCTCCTACTTTGTGCACACGCTTTACATTTCCCACAGGGGTAAAAACCTCTCATATCTTTTATTCTCCCAGTTTTCTCAGGGATTTTCTGCAAGTGACTATGGACCAGCCGGTCTCGTAGTGATCTTGTTTTCTTAAAAGTAATCAATGGGGCCTGTGGTATGTCTTTCCCAATAATTGTGTCAGTTTTTAGGATGTGCCAGCTCTTCCTTAGTATTTTCCTGAGAGTGTTGGCATCATCAGAGTATGTAGTCACTAATCTAAATTTGCCTCCATCATCTTTCTCCTGTTTGTTCTTATGTATCTCTAGTAATTCATTTCTAGGGATTTTCTTCACTTTCTCCAAAGTGGTATTTAAGAGATCTGCCTTGTAACCTCTGGTTTTAAATCGTGAGATACTATCTTGTGCTGCTTTGATGAAGTCACAGTTCCTGGAGAAATTCCGTTTTTATCTTAGTAACTCCCCATATGGAATACTATTTATCAACTTTGGTGGGTGATTACTAGTGGCCTGTAAAATTGAATTGCCCGCTGTACGTTTTCGGTACAGTTCGGTCTCCAGTTTACCATCTCATTCAAACACTCTCAAATCGAGATAGTTGACAGTTTCAGCGCTGATGTCTGAGGTGAACCCTAAGATTGATTTCTTTTTTGTTAAGATGGTTCACAAATTCTTTAGCCAGACTTGGCGACCCCTTCCCAACCAGGAAGAGGTCATCAATATATCTATACCAAACTACTATGTGCTCAGTCAATTTGGCATATTCCGGGTCTTGGGATACCTGCTCCTCCCACCAGCCAAATAACAAGTCCGCATAACTGGGGGCGAAGCAGGTACCCATGGCTGTTCCAGATATTTGTCTGTATATTTCACCTTCAAATAAAAAGATATTATTAGTCAAACAGAATCTTATCAATTCAAACAGCATTTCACTGTGTTCCATGTACTTCATCGGTCTTCTGTTCAAGAAGTGTCTTACTGCCATAATTCCTAGTTCGTGATCAATACTCGTATAAAGGCTTGTGATGTCTAATGCCATTAGGATGTATGTCGGTTCCCATGCAAGATCTCTGATCTTTGTGATGAAGTCTTTAGTGTCTCTGATATACGACTTCAATGTTAACCCAGGGAAAGAGGAAATGATCAATATATATTGATAAGTTCTCTGTTAGTCTTCCTATCGAAGAAACGATTGGTCTTCCCGTTGGGTATTTGTCATCCTTGTGGACTTTCAGTAATTGGTAAAAAGTCGATAAAACTTGATTGTTTTTCTTCAGGAATAAATATTCCTCTGTGTCCAGCATCGATTTCATGTGCCACTTTTTGATGAGGGATTGTTGTTCTGTAACACACTCATTATATCGTCGCATGTTCGTTTTTTCATAGAAGTTGCTGTCATCCAGTTGTCTTAACGCCTCTTTACTGTACTGTTCCCTTGTTAAGAGGACAATATTGCCCCCTTTGTCTGCTGGTTTACAAACGATTTCATGATCTTTTTCCAAATCTTTCAGTATGAGTCTATGTTCTTTTGTTATATTGCGTTTTGTTGTTTTAGGAGTTCTGCTATTAGTACGAAATCTGATCAGATCTTTCATCACTGCGTCTGAGAATGCATTAATTGCGTCATATGTCATTTTTGGTGTAAATTGTGATGCTGGTTTAAAGCTAGTCGAGGGTACTTCTGGCTCCATTCCCATTCCTCTAATTCGTTGTGTTAGAGTTTGCTCTGCATTTTCTTGTTTCCCAATGCGCAGGTTTTCTAGAATTTCTAGCATAGATAAGTCATCCATTGTTAAAGTGTCCGTATCTTTCAGTTTTAATTCTCTACACTCTTTCACAGAAGGCTTTAATTTGAAAAATGTATGTAGCTTCATTTTTCGTACGAATTTAAAGAGATCTATTCTTGTTTGTGTGAACTCCATTTTTTCGTTAGGACAAAAGGTCAAACCTAATTTCAAAGTAGATTCTTCCAAGTTAGAATTCTGGAAGTCAAATTCATGATGGTTAAGTTGTCTTTATCTTCTACCACCTCCCTCCTTTCTTGCTCTGTGTTATTTTTGGGGTTACAGTGCCTCTTCCACTTCCCCTTCCAGCCCCTTCTCCTGGTTCTCCTGTGGTTTCGGGGGACTTGCTCTTCCCTCCTTTCAGCCACGTTTGGCATATTAAGTTGAACTCTATGTGAAAAAGGGGTCTTTGGGTTTTCGGTCGAGGTAGTTGGGACTTCATCCCCTGAATATTCATTTTCGGTAACCTCTGATTCTGACGTTTCCACTCTTGCTGGTGGTGGCAAAGATTTCTTTTTATTCATTTCTTTTCTTGGGGCGTCAAACTTTTTAGCAAAAGTCAATACCCTACCTTGTAGGTAGTCTCGTTCGTCTCTTTCAAATTTCTCTTGTTACGTTGTTTGTACTTATGCAGGCGTTTTTTTCATGGCCTCTCTCAGCTGTTCTTTTTTATTTTTGTCAGTGTCTTTCATGATTTCTTCTACTACTTCTTTGATCTCCAGCAGTGTTTTCTCCCTATCATTCCAAGCAAATCTAATCAGTAGTTCCAGCATTCCATTACTGGATTTGGCTGCGTGTTCTTCCCATAATTCAAGTAACAAGGGGTCAGGGTTCTCATATGCCGGAACCGTGTATATTCTGAGACCTCTTGGAACACTTCCAACTTCCACATAATTCTGTAAGGAAGTGGCTTCCCACCACTTCTTTACTTCTCTTTCATATAGGCATTCCAGTCTTGTAAATAAGGTAGTTAAATTACTTGCAACTTCTGTGTGGTCCACTACCTTTTTAGATCCATTCTCTGCTTTTTGTTTTTTAAACATTTCAACGGCCGCCTCCCTCCGCGCCGACTTGCTAAACATTTAATCGCACATGTTGTATTTCAATCCTCCCCCTCGCCCTGTCTTTAGCCGCCTTTTCAACGCTTCGCTTGCATCTGCTGCGGCTTACCCGATTCGATTGTCACACTCCCTCAGGTTACCGGTCAGCTTCCTGCATTTTGAAGCTTCCTTTGTTGTATTTCCCAACTTTGTGGCAAAAGACGGTGCCTCCGTAATTAAATCTCGCTCCAGTCTGCACCTGACGGATCACTCGTGGACGGGTGCTTGTCGTGGTGGTGCGCCACAATGTATACTGCTCCATGCTCACAAAATCCTTATTCCAGGAAATGAGTAACAGCACTCGTGGGAGGGATTTTCAAATGTTTAATTCCAACAAAACAGACGCGTTTCGGGTTACCTTCGTCAGTGTTTACCGGTGACACTGCGAGGGGCCATTTTGAATATTTTACGTCACAGTTCATTCACATAGAAAGGGGACTGTTTGGTATTCACAGTGATTTAAACGACATGTGTTAACTCCAAATAGCATTAAATTTCATACTATTTACATATTTACAACTATGTATATACATTCACATCTCTTGTTATGATAATTTCGAGAAATTTTATATACATATTTACACATTCGGCATGACGATTCACACATCGTCCTACATACCATTCAACCTGGGTAGGTATCAGGAAGGGGAAGAGGAAGAGGCACTGTAACTCCAAAAATAACACGGAGCAAGAGATGAGGGAGGTGGTAGAAATAAAGACAACTTAACCATCATACATTTGATTTCCAGAATTCTAACACATATGGAAGAATTTACTTTGAAATTAGGTTTGACCTTTTGTTCTAATGAAAAAATGGAGTTCACACAAAGAAGAATAGATCTCTTTAAATTCGTACGAAAAATGAAGCTACAGAAATTTTTCAAATTAAAGCCTTCTGTGAAAGAATATAGAGAATTAAGACTGAAAGATACGGACACTTTAACAACGGAAGACTTATCTATGCTAGAAATTCTAGAAAACCTGTGCACTGGGAAACAAGAAAATGAAGTGCAAACTCTAACACAACGAATTGGAGGAGTGGGAATAGAGCGAGAAGTACCCTCGACAAGCTTTAAACCTGCATCACAATTTACACCACAAATGACATATGATGCAATTGATGCATTCTCCGTCGTAGTAATGAAAGATCTGATCAGATTTTGTACTAATAGTAGAACTCCTAAAACAACAAAAAGCAATATAACGAAAGAACAGAGACTCATACTGAAAGATTTGGAAAAAGATCATGAAATCGTTTGTAAACCAGCAGACAAAGGGGGCAATATTGTCCTCTTAACAAGGGAACAATACTGTAAAGAGGCGTTAAGAAAACTGGATGACAGCAACTTCTATGAAAAAAACGAACATGCGACGATATAATGAGAGTGTTATAGAACAACAATCCCTCATCAAAAAGTGGCACATGAATTTGATGCTGGACACAGAGGAATAGTTATTCCTGAAGAAAAACAATCCAGTTTTACCGACTTTTTACCAGTTACCGAAAGTCCACAAGGATGACAAAAACCCACCGGGAAGACCAATCGTTTCTTCGATAGGAAGCCTAACCGAGAACTTATCAATATATATTGATCATTTCCTCTTTCCCTGGGTTTTAACATTGAAGTCGTCCACAGAGACACTAAATGCTTCATCACAAAGATCAGAGATCTTGCATGGGAACCAACATACATCCTAATGGCATTAGACATCACGAGCCTTTATACGTGTATTGATTACGAACTAGGAATTATGGCAGTAAGACACTTCTTGAACAGAAGACCGATGAAGTACATGGAACACAGTGAAATGCTGATTGAATTGATAAGATTCTGTTTGACTAATAATATCTTTTTATTTGAAGGTGAAATATACAGACAAATATCTGGAACAGCCATGGGTACCTGCTTCGCCCCCAGTTATGCAAACTTGTTTGTTGGCTGGTGGGCAGAGCAGGTATCTCAAGACCCGGAATATGCCAAATGGACAGACCACATTGTAGTTTGGTATAGATATATTGAGGACCTCTTCCTATTTTTGAAGGGGTCGCCAAGTCTGGCTAAAGAATTCGTGAACCATCTTAACAAAAATTAAATCAATCTTAGCTTCACCTCAGACATCAGCGCTGAAACTGTCAACTATCTCGATTTGAGAGTGTTTGAACGAGATGGTAAACTGGAGACCGAACTGTATAGAAAACGTACAGCGGGCAATTCAATTTTACAGGCCTCTAGTAATCACCCACCAAAGTTGATAAATAGTATTCCGTATGGGGAGTTACTAAGATTAAAAAGGAATTGCTCCAGGCACTGTGACTTCATCAAAGCAGCACAAGATAGTATCTCACAATTTAAAACCAGAGGTTACAAGGCAGATCTCTTAAATACCACTTTGGAGAAAGTGAAGAAAATCCCTAGAAATGAATTACTAGAGATACATAAGAACAAACAGGAGAAAGATGATGGAGGCGCATTTAGACTAGTGACTACATACTCTGATGATGCCAACACTCTCAGGAAAATACTAAGGAAGTGCCACATCCTAAAAACTTACACAAATATTGTGAAAGACATACCACAGGCCCCATTGATTACTTTTAAGAAAGCAAGATCACTACAAGACCGGCTGGTCCATAGTCACTTGCAGAAAATCCCTGAGAAAACTGGGAGAATAAAAGATATGAGAGGTTTTTACCCCTGTGGGAAAGGTAAAGCGTGTGCACAAAGTAGGTCTCTTGTATGTGTTTTTCCTTACTGTACTAACTTAAACCTTAGCATCCTGGTTTGTTTAAAATTACTTTTGTTATACCAAATATACATAAAAAATAATGGCATAATCCATATTTGGAGATAAAAAGATTTTAATAAGCTATCTACAACCATTGCCACCTCTGCCTACACTCAACAATGATAATAGATATTCTATTACCCTCTGCGTATCTGCATACATGATTTGGGTGACAGACGCCTGATTAAAAAATTATTGGTGTGGCCGGAACACTCTTTTTTACAGTCTTTCTAATACAGCTGAAGGGTAGATTCTAAAAAAGACGTATAGTGCGTAATTGTGGTGTTTGGCGCCTGAGGCTCTGATTTGTGCTCTAAACTAATTGTTGAGAATGTGGCGCTGTAGGTAGAGGTGAAGGAGTAGCACGAGAAGTGGAAGAGTAGCACATGTGATTTAGTAATATCCTTGTGATACTGGGTGGATACCCAAGTCGGGAGTCCATGATATGGTATAAGATTGATGCAGTCATACACAATGATAGTGCGTTTTCTGGTTGAAACCTGGGCAATTTACAGAGCTTAATGCTTTGTACTGAGAAACCATCACCACCCAAACAACATTTTCACTGGTGTTGAATTTGATAATACTTTCCTCCTTAGTTGGTGCGTTAAACGTTCTTGTTGAAGGAATATGAGTCCTATGCCACTAATTTGTTTATAAATAATGCAGTGTTCCTTTCAAGAGCTTGCTCTGACTACTTAAAGCCAAAGGAACATTTGGAAAGACTGCTGTAATATGGTCCTGCTATTGGAAGTAGAGCGGTAGCCTGGATGCTGTGTGCTGAATCTGCTGGAGCCTGCAGAAAGTATATGGAAAGGCACCTGGGTTCATACAATTGGCGTAGTCTAGTTGGCAAAATATGATGGTAATGGTTTCTTGGACCCATTGAGGGAACCCGAGAAGGGAAAGATGTGCTTGATATAAATCTGAAAGTAAGGAAAGAGTGTGTGGCTTGGGGCATACTTTATAACTGTTCCCTGCCCACTATAGATGAGGGTTTTGCCCTTGTGGAGCTCTCCTCACACAGAGGCTCTTTATTCACTTGACAGAGAGTTTAGCCACTATGAGTTTCTCTCCAAATAGAAGCTATAGATCCTATAATTGGATAGGCATTGGATCGTGTGTCTACTCCTTTTGTAGCCCATCTACATAATAAATGCCAAAAGACAAATGGTTGCGAGAGAGCACACATCCCACCATCCCATTTCCAGATTAGCCCAATTTATTCAAATTGTCCAGGAGACTTTTATGTACAGTTAAGATATTTGTATATATTTCAAATCTCACAAATAATCATGTACATAATTCTAGACAGGATAGTTTATATCTTATTGAATGAATGAATGAATTTATCTTTATTTCGACATATGACTGTCATAAAAGAAACACAGTAAAATACAACTTTAAAAATTTTAAAACATCCATTGCTGTAAGGAGTTAAAAAAAAGAAATATAACACAGATTATCCAATGTCGTGGGATGGGCTTATCCGTTAGCTATCCCTTTAGTACAACAGGAACTCATTTCCCCCTACAATGTTACACCACTCAAATTAGTTCATTGTTCCAGACATTTCCTCCTGATATTCCACATTGAAGCCAAAAATTTTGTGACCCCAAAAACAATACATGGCGACCAGTCAGTTTTTAATATTCTGTATGATTGGTGGTACTGCCTAATGCCCAGATTTTTGCAGATGGGAATGATCCACTTCTTCCTAGGGGTCGTATAGGAGGGACAGAAGAAGGCCATGTGTACGTCCGACTCTAGTTCGGCGTCGCACACTGGACAGTTTGCAGGGGCGTCATGGTACCATCGTGCTGTTAGACCTCTGAGCGGTAGGGAGTCATATCTCCATTGGAGGTATAGCTTCCTGTGGGCGCTCGGGCTAATTATGTCCAAGACAGGCTCAAATTTATAATTATCCTTTTGTTCAAGGAATGACCTAGTTAAAGGCCCTATTTTGGGATTGGATTGGTAATCAGACAAATTTTTGTGATAGTATGTTTTAACCAATTCCCGCCGAGATAGCCCACTACACGCTTCTGCAGGGTTCCTCCAAGCCATATCTTATTACTCTTTTCCAGCAAGTTACAAAACACTGGGGCATTCTTTTTGCAACCTCCTCCTTCCGCACCCCCTTATTCAGCTTTGTTTTTTGCAAGAGCCCTATTTTAGCATACACATGTAGTGGAAATACAGACACTATATAAACTTAACAGCTGATCCCCCCCTGCCCCCCTTCCCAGAGCCTCAAGGACGCACATGTCATTATGCTCCAGATGCTACATAGAGCTCGGATGCCAGAGTAACAGACTCACCAATGCCATTTCTGGGTGTAAAACAGTCTATAATTATGGCAAATGAAAATTCTATTCCTCGGAGATATAAGAGAGTTTAGGCTCAGCAACAAGATCGGCCAATAAGAAGGCTTTCTTTTTTTTTTTAAAGGAAATAACAGTCATGACACTCATCATGTTGTAGAAGAATGAGAACGATAACACAATCATTCAACAAAGGTCAAATATAATGATGATCTTGTTGTCTGCTACTTTCAGCTGTAATCCTTTTGGAGCCACATATACCTTTTGGTATGTTCGAGAGTGTCTATAATAATACTCTTTTTGATCTTATATTGATGTCCTTTTATTTCTACTGTCAGCACCTTGGTGATTTTCCGTTCAAATACTAAGGCACATGGGCATGTCAATTTGTATACTATGCAGTCACTCACACAAGTAATCACACTCCAAATGTTATACTTCATAGTAGTCAAATAACTGATTAATATATCATCAGTGATTATAGTGCTGAACAAATTGCACATAACGTCCCTTGTTCTTCATGTAGTCAGAAGTATCTCATTGTGATATTTTTGCCTTGAACCACACTTTATTTTGCCTTTTGATGGGGGCGTGGGGTAGACCGTTGGATTCTGTTGAGTGCTGTTGCTGTGGAGTGTTGTAGTAGTGCTCGGAGAGAGAGAAATGCTATTTGAAAGATCACTAGCAGTGCGTTCCTTTCTAGAATTTTAACATAACTCCACAGCATCCATTTGATCAGCCTGTCTAAAAATCTCCTCCTCTCAGGTGGGAGCCACAGGCAGAAGTCCCATTAAGACGTTGCTCATATTCAGCACTAGCCTTAAAAAGGACAGAGTTGAGCCATAACCAGGCATCTGACGTGAACCTTCAGTGGTTGACTCGCCTGTATGGGCCATACACTAATATGTCTTGTGTCTTCGTTCCATCCCAGATTGCATTGCCTTTTCTCTCCTGGTTGTCTTCTGCCATGGAACGATTGCATCGATAATTAGCTGAGTTGTTTAAAAGATTTCTTGTTGAACTGCTACCTAATTTTGACCTGGGAAGCTTTGAATCTTTTTCTTCAAATTGTGTCTGTTTTGTGAGTTTTTCATAGCAAATTGGATGCAGAGGCAGTGACTTTCCATCCTATTACATGTGCGATTGGATATAGTGCAATTGTAATCCATGATTCGTGTTATCCATCATGTTTGTGATGGAGTAACCCATCCACCGAACTCTAAATCAGGCCCTTAATTATTTGAAGGGGCTCTGAAACATGCTTATCAAGGGAAAGGAGACTCACCAAACTGAGTAATTGCCGAGGATCACAGGATTTGGTCAAGCAGGGAATCCGGGATTGTACTCAGGTTTCATGATAAGACATTGTGGAATTCAGATACTGAGTGGATATCTTCTCCTTTATATTGTTTAAAACCAAAGGGCAGAGCTTTGCGTAAATTTTCCAGGACCTACATATGTATACTATGACAAATACACCTATCACACCCTGGATCAAACTAAGTTAAGGGAAGGCAGGGCACTCTATTTTTAGGCTGATGTTACAGCTTCACTGGATTTAACAAAGAATGACTTTTGGAGAGTCTCAGCACCTCAGTAAATGCATGCAGTTACATGAATGAGGCCTCAGAAATCATTGAGTAACAAGTCTTAACTGAGGTAAAAGTGAAATGCAGAGCTTAGCTGCAGCCATGCTTCAACAAAGAGTTCACACTGTTCCTTTTGATAGGTGAGTGGGGTAGATCATGGGATGCTGTTAAGTGCTGTAGCAGTGCTGCTCAGAGAGAGATGTAATGCTGTTTGAAGGATCACTAGCGCTACATTCCATTCCTAGCTCTTTGAAACAACTCAAAGGCGGCCATTTGATCAGTATGTCTAAAATTCCTCTCCACTCAGGTGGGAACAACAGGCAGAAGTCACATTAAGGCTTCGCTCATATTCAGCGCAAGCCCTCCAAAGGATTATGAGTTGAGACCTAGCCAGGCATCTGACTTGAGCCTTCAGTGCCTTGGGAGTCGTCTGCGTAGGAAATTATGTTAAGACCATGGGGACCGACGATGTTGGCCAGGGGGTTCATATATGTGTTGAAGAACATGTGGCTGAGGAGTGAGCCCTGGAGGAAACCACAGGTGATCTCCTTGGGTTCAGAGGTGAATGGTGGGAGGTGGATCCTCTGGGTTCTTCCGATAAGAAAGGAGGTGATCTATCTGAGCGTGTCCTCTTGGATGACGATGTGGTGGAGTCTGTGAATCAGTGTGTGGTGGGATACTGTGCAGAAGGCTGCTGAGACATCGAGGAGTATCAAAGCTGCTCTTTCTCCTCAATCGAGGAGGAGTCAGATGTTGTCAGTGGCTGCGATCAGGGTGGTTTCGGTGCTGTGATTGCTGCAGAAGCCAGATTGGGAGGCATCAAGTAGCTGGTTCTGCTCCAGGTGTGTCATGAGTTGATTGTTGATGATCTTTTCCAGTACCTTCACTGGGAATGGGAGAAGGGAGATTGGCCGGTAGTTTTTGAGTTTGCTGGGGTTGGCAGAGGGTTTTTTGAATAGTTGTCTGACTTTGCTGTGTTTCCAGGCATTCGGAAATGTTGCTGAGGTGCTAGAGGTGTTGAGTAGGGTGCTGAGTTCCTGGCCGATCCTTTGGTTTCTGAGGTTGAAGATGTGGTGCAGGCATGGGTCTGTGAGAGCTCCAGAGTAGATGGATTTCAAGATTGAGGTAGTGTCCTAGGTGGAGAAGATGTTCTAGGTGGTCAGTGTGTGGTTCATGTCAGTTAAGGTGGTGGGGTATCAATTGATAAAGTCGAGGTGTGGGTTAGGGTTCGAAGTGTCTGTATATTGTTGCGATCTTGTCATGGAAGAAGTGGGTGAGGTTGTCGCACCCCTCCTGTTAGTATGATGTTGTTTTTTCTGGCATCTAGGTTGGAGGATTCCTTAAGGATGTTTAAAAGTTTCTCTGTGTTGTTGGCGCTGGTTTTGATGCATGCAGCAAGGGTTGTCTTATGTGTTGCCCTCAGCAGGCGGTGGTAGAGACTGAGGGAGATTTTGAAGGCTGCCCTGTCATAGGTGCCCATGCAGGTGCTCCGCCCCACTCCAACTGTTTGCTGTCTAATTTCGCTGTTCTGAGTTCTTAGATGCACCAGCTGGTCTTTTAGGAGGATTTCCTCAGATGTTGCTCTTGATGGGGATGATTCTGTCCACACAATTGGTGATCCAAACGTTGATGTTTTTCACTCCCTGTTCCAGGTTAGTGGTGGTAGCAGAGATGGAGATGTGAGGGCATTCACCCAGCTGGTCCCTGAGATTTAGTTCCATCTCCGGTGGGGGGGGCATTAGCCATCTTGGGGGGGTGATGCGGGGGCTGGAGATGCTGAAGTGGATGATGGAGTGATCGGTCCATGGGAGTTCGATGACATGACTTTGTGTGATGCTCTGCTGGAGGTGAAAATTATGTCCAGCGTGTGTCCTACGGTGTGCCTTGGATCGTGGATGATCTGGGTCAATCCAAGGCTGCTCATACTGTCGAGGAGGTGTGCGGTGTTTTTGTCACCGGGGTCATCAATGTGGACATTTAGTTTGCCGAGGAAGATGTAGTGCTTGGAGTCTAAGGCTAGGGTTGCATTGAAGTCTTTGATGGTGTTGCAGAAGCTGGAGAGCGGGCTGGGGGTCAGAATGCAAGGGTGCCTCTGATGGTTGTCTTTTCCTCAGTGGGGAGATTGAATTTGAGATGTTTCATGGGGGTGGTGGTGTTGTCAGTGGTGGTGGTACACTGTATGGTCTCTTTGTGGATGATAGCTGTTCCTCCTTCGGCTTGTTGGTGTCGTCCTGCTGAATGATTTTATATCCATCTGGGTTCACAATGTGTGGGGCAGATGTGGGGTTGAGCCAGGTCTCAGTGAGGAAGACGATGTTGGGTGCGAGAGTGGCAATGACGTCCAATAATTCAATGGAATGCTTGCATAGTGAGGGTGTGTTGAGAAGGGAGCATGTGAGTTGGTGTTTTTGTTCAGGTGGTGTCTGTGGTGTGTTCAGGGTGGTGCTCATCGGTGGGATCGGGTGTGTACTGTGACAGGTGAAGTGGCATTGGGTGCAGGTGAAAGGTCCTACAATGGAGCGTGGGTTGGCATGGTGGCATTGTCAGTATCGCTGTAGCACCGGACGGAGCTACCGACTCATAGGAACTGTGTTTTCAAGATATTTCTGCAATCTTAAGGATATCTTGCAAAGTATTTCTTTTTAAGTACTGTATGTTGGATTCTTATTGTCTTGGGTTTTGTTTTGGATATATAAAAATATTGGCTATTTTTCTAAACTGGTGTGGTGTCCCTTTGTAGTGTTTTCACTGTATTATTGTTGGTTATGTGCAAATGCTTTACACACTGCCTCTGAGATAAGCCTGACTGCTCGTGCCAAGCTACCAAGGGTGTGAGAAGGTGTTATTTTAGGAGTGTAACTCCCTTACCCTGACTAGGAAGAAGGGTCCCTACTTGGACAAAGGTGCAAACCATTGCCAACTAGAGACCTCCATTTCTAACAGTATTTTATTTTATTTCATTTTCTTTTATTGTATTGTTTGACAGCGTGCCACAAAACGTGGTTGTTTGGTTGAAAGTCTGTTGTTTTTGCTTTGAGCCTACATGTGAATTGTTGCCATGTCATGAACGATGACCAGCAACGTGCGGCTATCATATTATGAGATGCAGCATTTGGTGGTGTGATAGATGACACATACTCCCTTCTCAACACACGCTCACTATGCAAGCATTCCACTGAATTATTGGGCGTCATCACCACAGATCCAGCTGACCGCATTGGTATGGGCCAGCTAAAGCGTGGACTGAGTCGTGAACAGTATATTTCTCATTGCGGCTGGCACTATGGCACGAGCCAGTTGTGCCAACCACCGCGGTTGTGTTGCAAAATGGAAGCAGTGCAGAGTGCGGTGCCCTCACGATGCGGTACAGGCAGCGGCTCGGTGATGATCGTCCACACAGCATTAGTGAGACCAAGGCTTACAGTGCGAGGCAGTGCTCGATGCAGTGCTGGCAGGTTGCGGTGCAAGCAACAGCGCCGTATAGCGTGAGCTGGCATCGGTCAGTCCAGACTGCTGTGTAGGACAAGGCGGTGCACCGTGAAACTTACGAGCGGTGCCCCCAGCCACGATGTGGTCACAGGTGTTGAAGTCAGCCGCAGCGACGCCGTGGGTTAGACCATGAAGGCGAAGTGAAGAGAGACGGTGTGGAGTGCGGTGCCCACAGGTTGTGGTGCAAGCAGCATCTCGGTGGTGGCTGCATCGGTTGCTGTCATCGGTGAGACAAGGGTTGCGGTGCAAGATGCGTAAGGTGCTTTCAGCGGTGCTGTCAGGACATAGATTCAGCGACAGAATCTGTGACAGAGTTGATTGCGTTTCACTTCACTGTGGCAACTGAAACATCTGTTCCAGAAGCGGTACTCAGAGGTTGGTGAAGTCTTTGCAGTCCCTGAGACTTCAGAACAGGAGGCAAGCTCTACTTCAAGCCCTTGAAGACACTCAGCATAAGTAAAGAAAGTTTAGTCCAGTCCTTACCCTGCCCAAGGCAGAGGCAACTGCAGGCCCACCCAACAAAGCAACAACACAGCAAAGGGGCAGTACTCCTCCTGGCAGCTCTTCCAGCTCTTCTTCTTGGCAGGTTCCTTGATTCCAGCTAGTTCAAAGTTCTGCCAATTCCACAGTTAGATGAGAAGGGATCATCTGTACAACTATCGTTTTGGGCTACAAAGTCTGACTTCAGGACTCTTGGGCTATACACTTGGGTTAAACATGGTTGTTTGATAAAACAAGCATGCAATTATATTTCAACCCTTAATAACGCAGTATTTACTACAACCACGTCTATACCACGCATGCCTTTACCACACATGCCTTTTACAATAAATTTCGTTGTAAAGGCATGATTGGTAAAGGCATATGTGTGGCAAAGATTACATCCCTTGTCCTGAGCCCAAAAAACCCGGCCCCCAGCTCTGCAAACAACCCCACCTCCAGCCCTAAAAACTGAAGTGTTGGGCCTCAGGCCCACATGGTTATAGAATAACTGACGCAGACACAGGGTACGTAGTCTACTCACTGGCCTCGAGCACGTCCGCTCGGCCCCTTTTATTGACCTGGTCACCTGAGTCGTGACGCCGGTGGTGGGTGGGTGTACAGTGTGGGTTACACTTTCCAGAAAGAATAGAACGTGTCTCGCAGGACACTACATTCCTCGCAAACTTTAATAAAAATTGAAAAGAACAAAGTTCGAACCTGCGGGAGGAAATAGACATATAATATACTATTGTCACAATTTTACAAAAGTCTCTTCAGCTGTTTGACGGATGACGACGGTGGAAACTTGCAGCTGGAACTACTAGCTCACATGGGCATGACATCCTGGTGCTCCGTGGATGTGCCTTTCTGAGCTTTCAGCCTCGCTCTTGTGGTGACGACAGACAGATGCCATGATGGCAGAGCTGAGGGATGTTGTTCTCTACCAGTCCATCTGGTTTCTTTACTGGCAGCAGCGTGGCTTCACTTTGCAAAGGAGGGAGTCATTGCAGGACACCCTTCTCACTAGGACGCCCCTCTCGCGGGTGTTCTCCTGCCACGAGATATCCCGGAGGCCCTCTTCATCAGGTATCCACTGGGCCAGGCGTTCTCCGCAGCGTTGCTCCAACTCCACAGTCTGGGTGTGAATGGAGGAGATGATGAGAGTACTATCTCAAAGTCCGTAGCTCCACCTCGAGGGTGGTTGTTGATTCCTGCTTAGATCAAAAGGGAGAGAGAGGACTAGATAAGCTAGGCCGGATCCGCAGGGTTATATGTATTTATATCAATAAGGGCTAGCTAGTTTAGTAGGATATAAGAGACTCAGTTAGGTACGTCAAAGAGCAACATAAAGTGAGGAAAGACGTTGTTTTCCTCATAAAGCCCTCACCCACCGACCTAGTCGGTGGCATGCTTCATCATCGGGCCCACCACAGTGGCACCGAATGTGCCCCGGGTGTGCTTCAACGCCAGGAGACTGCGGAGCTGGTATGTTGCTGAGTGTGCGGTGAAAAAGGGTGAGAAGGTGTAGTTTAAAAGCTATGCAGGAGGTCCCAGCACCCGAGGGTTGTTTATTTTTAATGAACTGGGCCTCTGCTAGCAGATAAAAAGGCAAGGAGACGTGATGGAGTGCTAATTATGACCTCCAGCGTCTAGTGCGGTCTACATGTTTCAGCCAGTGCCTTGTTAATTCGAAGCTGGCTTTCCTCAGGACCATTTACTATGTGAAAGAGTGCAAAATAAACTTAATTTAAGTGATTGTGTTGTTTTTTTCGCTATGTGTGGCGCTCGCTAAGGCGCTGTAGCTGTTAGAGGGGATTCCCTCAAGCTTGATCTCGTCCTTCCGCGGCGCCCGGTATGCGCCGCGGAAGGACGAATAGGTCCAAGGAGGAACCAGACCGAAAATCTCGGTCTCTTTCTCTGCCAGGCGACCCATGAAGCTTTTTACAAGTTAAAACAGATCAAGCCAAATGTCAAAGTAGTGGGACCGAAACGCCGTCGACTCATTGTACACCATATACAAATGCTTGATTTATATGTTATATGTAATGGTGTTTAACTGATATTTCTGTACACTCAATACTTTACAGAAATCGCACCTTTTGCCTTGAAAAGCCCTGCTCTTTTCCTCTGTTTACCTTTTGTACTGATCTGACTGTGTTTGGGTACAGGCTTGTGCCCCACACTGGTGATTTGTTGAAGGTATTCCTGTGTTTGAAATATTTAAATTGAGTAAAAAATTGAAGACCTCTGTCCGGCTGGACATGTCGCCCCAAATATAGAACTGATTCAGTCTATATTCATTGCTTTGCATATAATTCTTTTGCATGGATCGTTGTTGTTTCACAAAATATGCTCCCCGAGGGCCGATGCTAATTCACTTGGGGCCCCTTGTTGTCCTTAACATATCTTATCATGCTGAGCATTGCAGGCTCCTTTGTTCCTGGGCGGGCCACACAGGTCATGCGTGACTGTTTGGGCGTGGAGACACTTGCGGTGGCGCGATAGGGCCGTGCCTGAGAGTTCCTTTTCTGCCTGTGCAGGTTACCAGTCATAGGTGGAACTGCCGCTGTAGTGTAAGGCTTGTGGAGGCACCTCATGTCCGCGCTGCGGCGGTCTTGTGTAAGTGAAAATCTCGTCAGAGGAACAATGGTGTAGCAGGATTGTGGGCGTAGGGGCCTTCGGGGTTTCAGGATATTTTCTGCCACCATCCTGGTTCAGTAGTGACAGTCCCAGCACAAGGCGGGTCACTCTGCCATTTTCAGTGCTTGTTGCCTGGGGGGGGTCGCTGATCCTGCAGGTACCTTGATTAATAGGGTGGCGGATGCACTTCCTTAGGCTCGTTTGGTGTAAACCAAGTGCTTATCTCCTGGGCCATGGTGGGGCTGCATGCCCTTCCCTGTTTGGATAGTTGCAGCTGTTTTTTTTCCTTCAAAATCCAGTCCTGTGCTGTGCTGTTGTACACAGATTTCTGGTGTGGAGGCGATGTGGCTGTACCACCACTGGGTGGCAGTGTAGCACTGCAGGGTTCAGCTTGACGGCGTTTTACCTGTTGCCGGCCATGCTATCTCGAGGCTATCAGGCAGGCGGGCACCTGCGAACTTATACACGGCGTGAGCAGCACGGGGAAGGTTAGACAGTTTTATTTCTTCCCCTAAACTTGTGGCCTCTTGCTGGGGAAGCATTGATTGTGGCAGTGCCGCTGGTGCAGTAGCTCTCCGGGGTGCGTGCGTGTGGGGGCGGAGAGAACCGGCGCTGCTGCGAGTCTGCCTGCTCTGCCTTGGGCAGTCTCGGATCCTGCAGGACGGCATAGTCAGCCTCGGGGCAAACTCTATCCCCCCTCCTGCATATCTTCACCTCTCTCGCCCCAGCAGTCCTCTGTTCACCACGGGCTGCGCGGCAGGGTGCTGGCACCGCTCAGGTCAGCCGCGGGCCAGGAGGTTGTCTTCTCCTTCTTGCTCTCCCCGCCCACTGCAGCCTCTTATTTCACACGCTGCGCGGGGTCGGGGGAGAGGTCAGTGCGGCTACCGGAGACTGCTGACCTCTTTATGGGCAGTGTTCGCAGTTCTTCGCCGGTGGGCTCCGCTTGTGTAGTCACTTTTCCGGGCAGTGTGTGTCGGCCATATAAACGGGGTGGGCTCCCGCGCTGGCCTTATCGCCGCTGCTCTCGCCTAGGCTCACCTCCAGCCTCCGGGCCACTCTGGCCACGCGGGTGGGCTCTGCGAGGGTTTCAACCTTCACCCCACGCAGGGGGGCTCACTCTGGGCACGGGAGGTTCGGGGAAGGCTCCCGGTCGCCTCGTGGTGGGTCAGTCATTCGCGGCCCGGTTGTGGCCGATGCGGATGGGCTCTGCTCGGCCTCCACACAGTGGGGGCCACGCTGTCACGGCCGACGCGGGTGGGCTCCGGTCGGTCCGCTGATCTCCCTCGTGGTACTCCCACGGCGGGCGGCTCACGGCAGGCTCGAGAGGTACGGGGTGGGCTCCCGGTCACCTCCTCATTAACATGTCAGCCCGGAGCTCAGCACACGCCCCGCGGGCCTCTCGGTGTCCAGCGCCGATTCACAGGGGGTGCCATCTGGGCGGGCAGCTCTCTCCCCCCTTTTTCCACCGACGAAACAGTGGCTGCACACGCGGGAAAGACCTGCCTCGTCGCCAATGTAGTGTTGGGCCTCAGGCCCACATGGTTATAGAATGACTGACGCAGACACAGGGTACGTAGTCTACTCACTGGCCTCGAGCACGTCCGCTCGGCCCCTTTTATTGACCAGGTCACCTGACTCGTGACGGCGGTGGTGGGGGGGTGTACAGTGTGGGTTACACTTTCCAGAAAGACTAAAACGTGTCCCGCAGGACACTACAAAAACTAACCGACCCCTGCCCTGAGCCCTAAAACCCAGCCCCCAGCCCTCAAAACTACCCCAACCCTATTCCCATGAGCCCTAAAACTGTCCCCCAGCCATGAAAACTGCCCCAATCCCTCCCACTCTGAGTCCTAAAACCCGTACCCAACCCTAAAACCTACCCCGACCCAGCCCTAAAATCACCCCAGCCCCCTGCCCTGAGCCCTTAAACCGGGCCGAGCCCTAAAAACGACCCCACCCCCACCGCCCTGAGTCCTAAAATGCAGCCCCCAACCCTACTTACCAAGCCGCATCCTGTTCCTCCCTGTGCCGATCCTTCCTGTTCCTTCCATTCTCCCCATCTATCCGCTCTGAATCTAGAGTGCTGACTGCCTTTACCACACATATGCGTGGCGAAGACAATGGAACGTGTGGTTCCATCCACATTGTAATGGCATTTTCCCTTTACATATTTATACTGAGTATGTTAATTTCTTTGTAGAAATATTTTACCTGTATTGCGAAGTGTTCCTGAGGATTAGAATTATACAATCGTGTATTTTCATAGGCCATTGTCTCATTCACGTTACTAAAGTTCTCTATATAGCTCTGGGAGCAATGTCTTCAAACCTGTCTCTCTCCCTGATATCATGTTGAGGAGTGCTCGCCTGCGAATGTATGACCTACAATCCCCAGCTCATACGTATGTTCTGAAGCAGTTAAGCATGGTGTATTATTCTACAGAGCAACTTCATCTGTTTCGTTAATATGTAAATGACTGTTCTTTAGCATTTCAAACCTATGTGTAGATTTGCACAGCCCTTAAATAATCTACCCAAAAAATATTTGCATCATCTACACTTGCACCTTACAGATGTCTCAGTGCAGAATCCCCAGTCACAGATCCCATTTGACTAAAATGATCTCTATTCGGGAGGGCTGTCATGAGGTTTTGAGTGCTGTGCTGCCTGTTGAAACTCAAATCTCCACCATCATATGCATGCTTACTGCTTTAGAGTTCATTTGCTCCCATGAGTATTGAAGCCAACTGTCCCGTTTTCTGTGGTTCTGTCATGTATTTCATATGGCTGTCCCGTGTCCCTCACTCGTCTGGTGCAGGATGCTGCATGTCCAGATTTTTGTGGCTGAAGCAAAGAAGCTTCGTTTACGAAGCCCATAGCCTCATTCATTTGCGAGAAATGCCTATATCTCAGGTGGGGTTGAGATGCAGATGGGATGCCGGGAAAGCTGTGGGAGGCTCTGGTGGATGTTCTTTCTGCCCAGCACACTGCAGCCGTGGCCCGTGCAGGTAAGACCTGCGGGGCCGGGCTGTGGGAGGATTCGACAGACAACCAAGAGGGAAAATTGAATAAATATTGAATTTTACCTAGTCTTAGTCTATCGTACCCCCCCGCCCCCCACTGTCAATATGTGCTGGGCTGGGGTGCTTTGAGAGAGCAGTGTTGTTTTTATTAGGTACATGAGTGGGACGGCACAGAGGATGCCCAGCTGCAGGCACTCATCTTTAGGCACCGTTACATTTAGACTTACTACCAAAGAAGAATGAGAGAATCCAGTCAAGAAAGTTCCAGAAAAAGCACTGAAGAGGTCCTGAAAAGAAGGTTATTGACCCAAACCCAATGGGGGAGCAGCCCATAGTCTGTAATTGAAAATCAGAATGAGTTTCATCTGTTATCAATGTTTGCAGTTAGGGATCGGGGAGTTTAGATTGAGATGGCCAGATTTGATTTTTAATTTCCCTTGCCAAAACGTAGACAGTTATAAGTCATGGATTTAATTTACTTGTCAATGTACAGGCTTGAACTGAACATCTTAGAAGATACTGTTAATCAAATGTGGGCTATATATAGATTTCTTGTTTAATCAGTAAAATCTGATATTGATTATCTTTACAATAGTTCTTGGATTTGTACTTTTACCAGTCTGTCTGAAATAAATAAAATAAACACACTAATGTATGTGATGCAGTGAAGCTGAGTGTAATTGGGTTAATGACCAGTCAGCCCCACAAAACAAATTGTACATTACCTCATAAGAGACAGTGGAGTCTCAGGGTCTGCCTGCTAAAATGTGGCCTAATGAGAATTTTATGGACATGCCTTACAATATTGATTCGGCTGAACCAAATTGCTTGATCTTGGACGAATCCTGTTCTCCTTGTGCCTCTGTCCCTTATCTGCTCTTTTATGAGACCTTTTAAACAGGTTCAATACATGGAAAATGGAACCAAAAACATATTCTGACAGGAGATTATATTTTTTCATTGTAAAATTCACGTCATTGTCAGATTATGACTCTCTGGTCTCCTACTGCCTCTAATTGATCAAATACTGTAGCATATTATGTTGTCTACAGCTATTTCTTTGCTCTTGCAATATAATTTCAATAAAGATGTATGAAAATATCAAAATTCCATCATGCTCTGCAACGCTAGAAAACAGATTCCCAAAATTCTTGAAGTCACAAAGAGTAAATGCAACCAGAATACATTGCATTTTTTACTTTTATGAAACTTTTACACGGATCTCGTGAAACAAATACTGCAACCATTGTTTTTAAGAAAAATATATATTTATTATAAAGATGCCTTTAATTTTTCCCAAAAATAATAATACTGTGAATCTGTGCTTTCGAGTTTCTGCCTATGTTTCTTATGTGATTCAAAGAAGGAAACGGTTGCTCTACCCGGACATTTTAAGATATGAAAATGAGTATATTAATTATTCCTCATCCGATGTTTATGATAATACATTTTAAATAGACAACCATGGAGTCGACACCAAGACTGGTATCTGGTTCCCTGTGACTGTGCATCAAACTGTCCAGGTTATAAGATAATTTTTATGGATTTTATGTAGAATTTTTATGAAGATCTTTTGTAAAATGTTATCTGTGCAATTCTTTAATGGATATTTTATCCGAATAAAGATTCATTTTATTGATTGAGTACAGTTAATCAAGCTGATTTTCCTTCTTAATAAGTAGTCTCTGTCTCTCTCTGTTGGGTCAAGCTTATTTTTCATCTCAATCACACTCTTGCTAGCAGCTTTTAGCCTAATTGTAATTAGTTCCAGTCTTGGCAAAAACAAGAGCAGAGAAATAAGTAGTTGTCCAAGATAAACATTTTTGCCACACGGGGAAGCCAGGATTGCAAACCATGTTTACTGGTTCCAGATTCCAAATAGCTCCTTGTACCACAACTGGGGAGGAGGTTATACTGGCATGGCAGAAGGGAACAGTGAGACATTTTCTCTGGTTCCTGGGGCAGTATATGGTAACTGCTTTGCGTCTGCACTGGATCCTGCTACCACTGGTGCTCCCTTTGGCCATTCTACCCATGCACATTGTGGGATTGAGGGAGGAACATGCAGGACAGGGTGCTCATTTGCTTAGACTTACTCTAGATGGTCTGAACAAAGAACTCTCTTAGAAAGTCCTAATCCTTATTTGAAGGTAGTAGTGAAATTCTGTACACCAGGGTTCGTGGTCCCCAGGCGCATTGCGAAAAGAAGAGCAATGAGTGCTCAGAACCTGGTGCTTTTATTTGCGAATTAGAGATGTGCCAGACTCTGCATAGACCACAATGCTCGGCCTACCCCAATAGCAGATTTTTCACCCAGTTAGCTTCCATGGCTGCATTATAGTTTACCCACTCTGCTTGCTTTTTGTGAAGGGACATTTAAATGTGTAAATGCTGTGTAGGACAAAATGATCTTGTTTGCGGTCTGCGTGGGAGTAGATTAGTTCTGCGTGTGTTAACTCTGTGATTTAAATGTCCATGGCCCATATATGTAACAAACTATGTTTCTGGTCAAACAAAAATATTTTTTCTGAAAAAATTGATACCCCAGTGTGAAGTGCACCAAAGCACATGGCGCCCCTCACTGTGACCATTAATGACACTCCATGTGAGAGTATTAGATTTCAGTGAGTGAGACTTGATGTGTCTTTGTATAGTTGAGCATTTTCTTCATTCTAACTCAATTTTTTATCCTTTAAAGTGTTTCCACAGCTGTATTTCCATATGCTTCGTCAGAGAAGGAAGGTTTTGCACGGAGAAGTGATCGTGGAAAAAGAAGATTAAACACCCTCCCTAGTCATAGTGCTATTTTCCCAAGTGACAGAGAAAGAGAACTCCGATGCGGCTGTGACCAGGCAGTGCTTACAATGAACAACTATGCAAGATGCTTTATGCCATATTTTTTTTTATTTACCTTTCACTACCTTGAAAGAAATCCAAAGTCATGGTAGAATGTACATGAGCAGTGCTTAATTGAGAAAAGACAAATAAAAGGACTAGAGAATATTTGTCCATGTACTTACTTTTTAAGTGAGGTTCAGCTTGTGTATTGGGGTTCTTGAGACCGCAGTGGCTGGTGTCTTAGTTAGGCAGTTGGCTGTCCAGTCCTGACCCATGATTGTCGAATGAAAGAAGCATGGAGTGTTAAATCTTAACATTAAAATACTACACAAGTAGTAATCTCATCAATGGGGCCCATCTGGTGAATTGTGTCATTAATAGATCTCAAAACCCTAATTGACATCATCAATCAAACGAACATTCTAAAATACCTATTGTCGGAGATACAGGACTGACAAAAATAACAGGTTATTATCTCTACACTTAAAGGCCCCTTTAAGAAGTCTGAAGATCACACAAAGTTGTCAGGGGACCGGTTTTCCTACGTCCAAAGAAGGTTGTTGTTTTCTTTTTTTTTGCAGTGTGTGGGCTCCACTGATATCTCTGTTCAGACCCACCTGTAGTGTTCTCAGGTCGCCCTGCAAGGATCACACATTACACAGGTTGGTTGTAACGCTTCTTTATTATCTTCTCTGTACCAGCTCCATACGATGCACGTCCTTTCCTTATCCCCACTCCTGTTGTTCTGCCCTCACCCCCTCAACCGGATGTGGTGTCCGGTGACCAGTGTCCAGGTCGCTTTACCCACAGGGTCGTAGTGCCCTATTGTTGGGTCACGACATCTCCCCCTTTGTTACGTAATAAAGTTTCCATGACACATTTTGTAATCATTGCTATTGGTACTGATAGTGGTTGTTAGAGAAAGAGATATGGATATCGATAGAGAGAGAGAGAGAGAGAGAGACAGAGAGAGAGAGAGAGAGAGAGCGCTGTTTGGTCACACTACATTTCCTCAATTAGTCTCTGCGGTTTCTTGCATGTTCTGCTTGGCCTTGCTTCATCTTCATTCCTTCGTCTGCATTCTTCTTTCTTCAAGGCCGTTGTAGGTTGTGTTGACACCTCCTCTTCTTCTGTCTTCAGCTCCTTGAAGTGTGAACTGTTTCTTGTTATGCTATATTGTCTAGCCGCCGCTGTTATCATTGGTCCTTTTATCTTCGTCACAGTCAGTGGTTCTTTGGAGAATGGGCTGTCGGACTTTCTTTGTTGCTTTTGCCTCACCACTACTGTATCACCTTCGTTCAGTTTCGATTAAGACGCATGTCTCCTGTGATCTGCATATTCCTTCATCCTGTCTTTCGCCTCTCTGTCCTTGCTTGCTATGTCACCTTGGTCTGCATTCATCTTTGCTTCTTTTTGTGGGAGCCTGGTTTTGCTCGACCGCCTTGGCACTAGTTCAGCTGGGCATCGGCCCGTGGATCTGTGGGCGGTATTTCTGTAGACTCTCAGTACTTGGCACAGAGCCTGTCCTGTAGATATCTGGGTCAGTTTCGCTCTTTGGATTGCCTTTTTTATAGTCTCCATAAATCGCTGCGCCATTTCATTTGCTTGAGGCCACAACTGTGTTATCTTGCGATGTCTGATTCCAAGGTAGTCCATGAAGCGTCTAAATTCTTCTCCCGAGAATAGCGGTCCTGTCACTTGGCAGATGTGGCAACGGGCTATTGTTTCTTAGACCATGCTGTCCAGTCCCGGGAACCACACCTTTTCCCTCAGCATCTTTTTTGTTGCCACTATGCCTTGATGAGATTCATGTGCCAGTTCTATCGTTCGCTTCCTCAGCCTGCTTGGTATTACTATCCTTGTTCCTCGCATCAGGATGCCATTTTCTGTCTCAGACAGTTCTTCACTTATTTTCTTGAATGCTAGCAATTCTTCTTTTGAGACCCCTTGATCCATGATGCTATTATTGTTCATGTGTCTCCACCTTTGTTGTCTCACCACTTTCTGTATTGCTTCCATGTTGTGGTCTTGTTTTGTCTCTTGTTCTAGTTCTGCCATTGTTATTGATGCTGGTGTGTTATGCTTCAAGATGAAATTTAGGTATTCCTCCGCCATGGTTGTTGCTTCTGCTTTGTGTGGCAGAGGATGTCTGGACATATAATCTGCTTGGTTGTGTTCCTTTCCAGGCTTGTGAATTATTTTAAAATTATAGTCCATTAGCCTCATTCCCCACCTTTCTATCCTTGGTGGTATCTTAGCGTTCCGGTTCCCGTCTATTGTTATTAAAGCTTGGTGGTCCGTCACTATTGTGAATGGTCTCCCATGTATAAACATGTGGTAATGTTCGCATGCCCACACAACTGCTAAGCTTTCTTTTTCTGGTTGAGAGTATGCCCTCTCACTGTCTGACAGACTTTTACTTCCATAGGCCACTGGGCATCTTGGTGATTCTTTTCCCGGTTTGTGTTGTGCCAGTATTGCGCCTTGACCTACTGGACTTGCGTCTACTGTTAGTTCAGTACATAGCAGCCGGTCGACATAGGCCAGGTGATCTACAGCCGTCACAGACTCTCTTATCTTTTCAAATGCTGCACTGCACTCCGTAGTCCATTCAAAATTCTGCCCTTGCTTTGTCACTGCTCTCAATTGCGCACTCACTGTTGCAAAATCCTTGATTCCTTTCTTCGAAAAGACCTGTCCACAGGACACCAGCTCGTCTTAATTCGCATTTTTCTTCATTTAGTGTTAGTTCAGCGTTTCCTAGCTCGGAGCATACATCTCTTAGGGCCCGATGTAGGTGGCAAATACCGGTCGGAAACGGCCGAATTCGGCCGTTTCCGACCGGTATTTGGCATCTTGAGATGTAGGGGGCCAGATTTTACAGATTCTGTAAATTTACCGAATCGGTAAATTTACAGAATCTGTAAAATACCGAATCGGTATTTTTACCGATTCGGTACCTTCCAGATGTAGGTGGCACTCCTGAGAGTGCAACAGGCCTTACAGATTCGGTATTTTACCACCCAATCCAATTGGGTGGTAAAATACCGAATCCAGGTGTGCATGCACATGTGTGCATGCACACCTAGCCATGTGACAGACAGACATGCCCTTAGGGCATGTCTGTGTGCCACAAGGCTCACATGCCCGTCTTTGGGGTGCTAGAGGGTGTCAAAGTGACACCCCTGCACCCTTGCCAAAATCGGTATTTACCGATTCTGTAATTACAGAATCGGTATTTCCCATTGATTCCTATGGGCTTCAAAGCCCAGAGGAATCAATGGGAAATACCGAATCTGTAATTACAGAATCGGTAAATACCGAATCTTAACGATTCGGTATTTTCAGAATATGTAATACCTACATCTCCCCCCTTCATATTTACCGACTCTTAAATACCGAATCGGTAAAATTCGGTATTTAAGAGTCGGTAAATATGAATTACCTACATCTGGCCCCTAGTGCCTTGTCATGCTCATCGTCTGGGTGTCGTTCTCTCTCAATGGCTGTGTTCGGTATCTTCATTTCAACACATATTCTCATTGTCGGGTCACGACACCACCCTTGTCTGATCTTGCCTAGTTGCTTTGGGCTTTTTTTCTCTGTAGTACTGCATGCAGAGAAATGTTTAGAGGCTCCCAGCTGTAAAGGATCGTCTTGTGAATTTCAGCCGGTGGTGCACACTTTAAGATCTTGCAGCTGTTCACACTATATTCCGTCCTCTTTGCGGGAATTAATAATATCAACTGTCTGCTTTAATTATTGGGAATATTATGGTATTCTTTAGTTTTACAAGTCCCAACACTTGCTTGTTATATGCTCACTCCTTGTCATGTGCTATGCCTTTAATTAAATCCATGGTGTTTACCCAGCACCCTTGGTGATGGCACAGTATGTATGTTAGTTACCAAAGCTGCCTAGCACCCTGCCTCGTCAGGTTGTCGACTTAAAGTGCTGTTTATCCGCTATCTGAATTGCAGCACGTGGTCTTGCTTTTCCTCAGATCTAACAATTGGCAGCCATTGTAAAATTACCAGCCCCTTTTTCCAGGCTCAAGGTGTGGCAGATGATACATCAATGGATTGTGGTGACTGGCACCTGCAGCAGCACCTGCCCATTCTAATGGGAGATCTAGGGCAATAACAATACCTCTCAAGAAGACGGAAGAACTTTCACTCCTTGGCACATGGTGGTTTGTGTAGATTGGGAGGCTAGAAAAGTACTTCATAGAGGCAGGAAATAGATGCAGGTGAAAGAACATACCAATCTTTTAAACTCCAAACTGGTGATGCGAAATGAGCTTTGACCACTGATTTGATTTGATGTTTGCATTCTTAGAGCGCGACCATCATTCCGGAAGGAGCATCTTGGCCCTATGCAGGAGTAAGCAGAAGATCAGACCGTTATAGATTACAACAAAGAACAACAAAGTGAGCCAGGAGCTGTGAAAATCCAGGTCTTAAGAGCTTTCCTAGCAAGGGTTTCTGACTCCAACAGTCTTAGCTGTATGGGCAATACTGCACGCAAGAAAGACAGCACGCAATTGATCAAAGGCGGGTGCATGTCCCGCCTTTGCTCCGCCCACAGCCTATTGCTCGCGGTTACCTGCACAGGCACCATCTGTTTTGAATTATCATGCCCAGACGCGTGGGCGATAATTCAAAAAGATATATCGCTGTGGCACGCGTGCATCACTCGCGTGCTTGTTACATAAACTGTGGGAACTAAACAAAGAGAAATATATGTCAGTTCAAATGATTGCTGTTGCTTTTAAGTACCTTTTGTTTACTCATACACAGTTAGCTTATTTGTGAGTTTTTACATTTCTAGTTTCAAGGTACTGGCGCTGCTATGTGCCCTATCCTTCTGGGTCTTTAAACATTGCACACAGTTGGCGCCTGCATCTCTTAGTTTTTTCACATTTTCCTTTCAGTTACCTATCCACGGTACCTTTATTTCAACTGCATCAACTCAGGAAATACGCTTTCTTCTTTTGACGCCTCAAAAGCTTTGTTTTTGCTCCACCGGTATACGTGTATGTAATACTGGTCATGTGATCTTAAAGAGCTTCTGGGAGATAGGCATGTATTGAATGCACTCGTAGATCTGAGGATTTGCCATCTACTTTATCCCATTTTTCTAGTTCAGATTTTGTTGCCATTCGTTTTTTCCAAGTTGGAATATTTGGTACAGCCATGATGTTTTGCCAATCACTTTGATTTCTGGGAACAATGATCATGTGCTGTGTTGCACAGTTGTGACGCTTATAAAAAGAGCTTGGTCTTAATTTTACTTGTTTTTTTCAGTTTGGGATTCCATCTCATGGGTCATCTTTGTCTATTGGAGTTTTGTGCAGAGCAATATTTTCGACATATGGACTCCTTGGATTTATGGTTATACACCGATGTTAGCTCTTGAGAGGTTACTTCCTCATATGTTATTTCTCTCCGACATTTCATTTAGGCTAGGCTCTATCATCCGTACTTTACAAATCATCGTAGCTTCAAACTGCAGAAGGCTCGTTTCAGCAGTGTGTTTTAATACACTACAAGAAATGTCACGTTCAGTGTCATTATGTTCCTTACAGTGTTGCATCAACATGGCATTCAGAATCTTTTTGCAAATATTCCGTGGGACTCATAAATTAAATAGCACTCCCTATCCCTACCACCCCTCCCTCATCGTTGTTGTCATCCATCTGGCCCCCCACACTCCTCGACATTACTACAACAGGCATTGGCATAGCCAATAGGTCTCGCCTTTGGGACCTTATAAGTGTTTAGCCATGCAACAGTTGATGTTGTTGCACCAAGTATATTGTGCTAGATAACCGAACCGCTATGCCAATGCTTGTTTTCTTTCTTTCTCTCGCAGCATCGAGTTCTCATTTCCTCTCTCGTCTGTGTTGCCTGTGTCCCCTTGCTCCGCCCCTTTTCTCTGTTCCTCCTCATCCTCTCCTTCCTCTCTTCATGGTCCCCATTTTCTCATCGCAGGGATCCTTCCACCCCTCACTCTTTGCTTTTATCTTTTTTTCCCTTTCTTTTTGCATTTTCACCTTTATCTCGCGACTGCTCTCTCTTTTTGGTTTTTCATCTCCACCACGTCTCCTTCCTTTGCCTCGCTCACCCGATTTGCTGCCCTCCCGCCCCTTTAACTCTTATTATGGCCTTCACCTGCACATTTCTGTCAAAACAAAAAAACGAAAACATACGTGTGTGCAGTAGCTGGGAGGTACAAGGGTGATGTGCAAACCGTCCATAGGGAGAACACAAGATATAAAGAACAATAGTGTGTGTGGGATGGAGGCTTTTAGCTCACAGAACTCAGAGCAGTAAAACACCAGATTTGCATAGGGTAATGTTGAGGAAATCCACCCTCGTGATAAGGGAAACCTACAACCGACTCACAACTCTACCTTACTAAAAGCATCTCTTCTTCAAAATCCAGACCCACTTTGGTTTCTGAGGCACGATAGAGGCGTCACTGGTATTTACAAGTGTGCATGAGGAACCCTCTGCCCGAAGAAGAGAGCATCACCTGGACCTAGTGAAAAGAATAGGTGCTACAAATATACACAAGGACAATTTAATTCATTTTTTTTCATCAAATCCCATCTTTAGAAGTTTAAATTCACACAAATTAAACTAACGGAAATTAAATTAAACCAGTATGCTACATTGTTAAAACACCTAAAACCGACTGCAATAATCCCTAAAACATTTCACCACACAAACATTCAATTGTAAACATTGTGTTTAATATTAGAGTAGGGAAACTTGCCCCCCCCCCTACGTTAGTTCACAGAAGGCGAGTGTCATGAAAGGGTTTTGCCCAGGTTTGCCTATTAATATCAGATGTAGAAACCGGGATTGAAACTGTTGGTTTTCATGGTTGACGATATATTAGAATACATAAAACACTTGACACCTAGTATGTAGGTGGCTGGTTATACGTAACCTGCACCCCTACTGATGGGTTAGAACCAGTGCTTTAAATGGAAAAAAATAAGTGCAGGTACTCACCAAATTGAAAGCTTCCCTTTCCACGGTCAGTCGTTGGATTAAGGAAACTATTTTGCTGGCGTATGATTCTGTTTCCGAGGTTCCCTCTCTTCCTATTCAGGGGCGTTACACTAGGTCTGTTGCAGTCTCCTGGGCGGCGTTTAAATGGGTCTCCATGGAGGATATTTGCCGGGCTGCCACTTGGTCGTCACCTCATACCTTCATGTCGCATTACCGTCTTCAGGTTGGGGGTGGGGGCTCGGTTTCCTTTGCCTCTTCTGTGCTGAGTGCTGCTGTTCCTTGAGGGGGTTTATTTTGGTTGTCTGCCTATTGTTATTAAACTTGTTGTTATACTGCCTTCCTGGTGTGGGCTGTTTTTCATGAAGCTGATGTGCTTTGTTATCGGCTCAATGGTGATTACTGTGGCGAGGAAGACGGACGTGGAGGTAATGCCCTGGTTACTTACCAGTAATCTTCATTACTCCGAGTCCTTGTCTTCCTCGCCACAGTATAGTTTCCCTTCCCTACCGGCTCTCTTGGTGGCTTCATGTATGCGGCTTGGATTTCAAATAGTTTTGTTGATTATGTGTCCCTTTATGGGATTGGCTGTTACCACCTGGGGCCATATTGGGAGAGGGAGAGGGAGACTAGAATGATAACTTTTACTTGGAGTTTCTGTGGGAGCCAGAGGCTCAATGGTGATTACTGTGGCGAGGAAGACAAGGACTAGGAGTAATGAAGATTACCGGTAAGTAACTGGGGCATTTTTTAATGCGCCTTGAATAGTATTGCTATAGGTAAGCGTCAGAGTTTGGGTACCGCTTTTCACTATTTTGAATTCAATAGTTTTGGGTTTTTCTGCAGTTATTTCAGGTTCCCTGTCGGCTTCTGTTTTTGCTCTGAGTGCATGTACTCGAGCGCTAGAGGTATGCTGCGTATTCTGTATATTACCATTCATTGAAAGTCTTTTTTAATTCACCGTTACTTATTCTTCATTGTGTTCACATGTTTACGTTCACATTAAGCTTCACTTCAGCACAAATCTGGTTTTCAGTTTTTTCACTCAATAGGTCAGACTTTAGTTTCATGGCACTGCATGAGGTGGATATTTATCGTTTTCCCTTTCTCCTGCCCTTCAGTCAGCCCTAATGTTTTATGTTTTCATTGATTGTTACAAAAAAGATTTATGGCATCTTAAACTTCCTATTGAAATAAGATTATTGATACATTGCAGAATCCCCTGACGAAGGGCTTATTAAAAAGCCCGAAATGCATGGGGATATGTGAAGTTTTGTTTTTTATGCTGATTACAAGCTGTATCGTTTGCTACTTTGAACTACACCTTCATCTGCAACTATCAAGAATAAAGCAGATCACAATCAATTTCATGTTTTGAAGATTTTATTTGCCAACCCGGATTCATCAAAAATTGTTTGGTTTACTGTCGTTCAAAATAAGAGACATTGTGCATTATAAAGAATTGTTTTTGATAACTTTGTGTACACTAGATAGTGACTCGTTAGTAGCGCACTGGGTATTCCTGGATACTCATCTGGGCTTATTTCGTTTCACTTTGAATAAGATGGCCCACAGAGCCCCTCACCTGGTGCACACATGATTTTCATTCAAGTTTGTATATGTGATTAATTTGTTTAAACTGGAATCTTTGTGAGTGCATTCCAGCTGCATATTATTTATTGTTTGTTCAACTTTCTGCTCAGCAGCTATTTTGGCACCTCTTTTATAATTTTCACATTTTCATTATGTCTTTCGAAGATATACTCTAAACAAAAAGAGAGTGAGGGAGAGAGGCACTCCTAGTCCCCCAGGGGAATATTTCCAATAACAGAGTGACAGTTTAAAAACACACTGAAAGAAACACACAAATGTTTTTAAAAAGGACCCTCACTCACCAACCTGGTTGGTGACATGCTTCATCATTGGGTCCCCACCGGATCAGCTGAATGCCGTTCCGGTGTGCTGCGATGCCTGCAATTGCAGCGGAGCGGGTTGTGATTTCGTGCAAGTGAAGTAGTGCAGATTAAAAAGTAACTAAATGCTCCCTGCAAAGAACTTTATTTTAGGTGATTTGGGTACTGATAAAAACAAATGATGGATCAGTACCAACTGAACAATGGAGCTGGGAGATCCGATGGAATGTAAAAATTGGTCGACATGAACATGTTTCTGCTTGTGTTAGCAAGTTCCGCTAAGCATTCATCAGGACCTTGTAAATAGTGAGACCATGGCAGTATACGCACGCTAAGGCATACCCTAACCTCTGGTCCTATGTGAAAAACTCACGGTTTTACCATGAACACTGGTCTTTAGGTAGTTCTTAGGCCGCTGGTAACCTGTAAAAGAAAACATGGGGACAAATTGCTATTGATAAATCTGTCATGTCATCAGCTTTCTCATAAAAGCGGTTTACAGGCATATCAACATTGAGTGTTTCTTTAAGTAAAAAAAGGGGGAAGGAAAGGAAAATGCACGTCCCATCCGGGGCCACTGCTCTATTCAAAGCCCTGGTTATCTGGTTAGCTCATTCCTGCCCATTTTAGAAAAAAGGGGTTAACCACCACTGCTTTTTAGGTAGTTACCACTGCCCCCCTTCCCTTATGATGAGGCAAAAAGACGAAATACACCCGGCAAGTTAATGCCATGTATTGTCAATGGCGGCTCAAACATTTATATCTGTAGTCCTTTAAGAAGAAAGAAACAACCCAGGCGCCACACGTAATCAAGGCAGATGGTCGCCTTGTGTTTATGGCAGAGCAATGTACTAATAAAAACGGCGGTTGTGGAGAAAAAGGCTTACTTCAGTCAAATGCACAAATTACTTCATGGAACACAGACCGGGGGCCCGATTGGATGTTCTGTGAAAAAGACAGTAACAAGTTTATCGTCTACAAGGTGTCGAGAGAGAGGGGCCCCTCTCCCCCGCAATAGACGGACAGCACTTACTTCCAAGATTTCGGGAACCCACCAGGTGCTTAGCCATGCACGTCTGGCTCAGAATATTGTCGTTCTGCTGGCAGAACCCGGAAGAAAAGGACATCATTCCGAGTCACATGTGACTGCGTTGTTGGGAATGTCACTACGTAGCATCAACTTTTCATTTAAAAAACTAGAATGATGACCTTCATATTCATGATGTTTCCATTGCCAGACTAATAAAGCATTCTGGAAAAACGTTATTAAGTATACCTCAAGAGTGCAAACAGTAGTAATTACATCGGTTGGTTGTTGGGCCATTAATTCAGCCCCGAAGTCACTACAAAGTGTAGGCGAGAATAGCCACAGCATTACGCGACATTATCTCGCTGGCCAACCTTCGAAAGGGAAAGGGAACAGAGTTCCACAAACGCAAAAGCGAAATCGGCCCAGGAGCCAGTCCGCACTGACTGGCAGGACAGAATGCGATGTCTCGTGGTGCATGTCTTTATTGATTGCGCAACCCATCCTTCAAACTATATCCAGGGCCAGGTTTTTCCACAGGGTATAAGTAAAGTCAGGCTTGCCCATAACCCCATGATGTAACATGAGACCATTTTCAGATATATGGGGTTCAGTTGGTGGTCCTTGTGTATAGATCAGGACAGTCCCAGACAGAGAGAGAGACCCGCTTGCGTGATAAGAATTCATTTGAGGACAGTCCCCCATGGTATGTTATCATTAAGCCCCTGACGGTAGGTAGACAGACGGTAGATCCATCTTTGCTCCCTTTCGAATAAGGCTTGTTGCGAATGGGGACCCGGTTTTAGCTGCTCAATTATCGTCCAGGACAGATCATTGGTAGTATGGCCCATGGCTAGGAAATGTTCTGACATCGTTGTGCACGCTTTTCGGCATCTGCTGTTGCTCCGGTGCTCGTACACCCGTTGCTTTATTTTCCTTGATGTCATTCCCACGTAGCATAAGCCACAAGGGCAAGTAATCAAATAAACAACATTCGAGGAATTGCAATTCGTGTGAGACCGTTGGTGCCAGATGGATCCCGACTCAAGGTTAAGTTGTTTTGTTGGCTTCGTCAGATGGCAAACGCTGCATGACCCACAGGGGTAATGTCCCGTAACAGGTGGTAGGCCCCATGCCTCGGTGATGGTTTTATCCTGACCTGGGGGTTGTGCCTTGGGGCGGGTATGTACAAGGGAGTCCTTGATGCTCCTTGCTCTTTTATACGAGAACAGAGGTTTCTCCCATTGGTGGTCATTGCTCTCCAGAATTTGTTTCCGAATGGTTTTTGTGACCATATGTGATGCGCTGTTGTAAGTAGTTACACAAGTCAGAGGTACCTCTCCCTCGTTTTTAACTTTGTCTTCCAACAGGGCTTCCCTATTTTGGTTCCGGGCGCGTTTGCAGCTTTTTGTCAAAATTCTTTCGGGGTACCCCCGTGCTTTCAGTTTTTTTGTCAGGTCACTTGCTTGGTCTTTGAATGTACCTACTTCAGAACAGTTCCTTCGCAACCTCAGATATTGCCCATAGGGGAGGTTCTCACGGAGGGGGCGGGGGTGGTAACTTGTAAAATGCAACAAGTTGTTTCTCGCTGTAGGTTTGTGGTGCGTCCTTGTCTGTAGAGTATTTCCTACTCTCGATATAACAACATCCAGGAACACCATCTCATCCTTGTGATATGAATGTGTGAACTTCAAGTTAGGATCGCAGTTGTTTATCCAGGCAAAGAACTCAAGCAACTTTTGTTCAGGCCCCTGCCAGATGATGATGATGTCATCAATATAACGTCTCCAAAAATTCCAATGTAAAAGTTAGGGATTATCTTCTGCTAGGATGAATATTTTCTCAAAGTTGAATACGTATAATCCTGCGATGCTTGGGGCAAAAGTGCTGCCCATCGATGTCCCTCTAGATTGTAGGAAGAGGTCGCCTTTGTATTCAAAGAAATTTTGTTTCAAAGCAAGGGAAGCACATGAGATCACAAATTCCCTAGGAGTCATGTACTCCTTCTTCCAGTGTAGTTTCTAAGACACTGATGGTATCGTCTTGGGGAATGCACGTATACAGGCTTTCTATATCCAGTGAGACTAGATAGACGGGATCCTCCTCCAGTTCCATATCCTGTAGGAGAGCCAAAAGGCTCTTTGTATCCTTTAGGTAAGTACTTGTTGCCTGTACGAGAGGTTTAAGAAAAAAGTCGCAATAGCGAGACAGAGGCTCCAAAAGCGAGCCAATTCCTGAAACAATTGGCCTGCCAGGAGGAGGTAACTGGTTCTTATGCGTCTTGGGCAGGGTGTAAAAATAGGGTATTGTCCCCTTGTTAATCATGAGGAAGTCTGCCTCATGTTTAGTGATATGTCCAAGGTTTTCAGCCTCTCCGACTAGTTCCTGGATTGTTGCCCGAAGGGACGCAGTTGGATCTTGTGCAAGGGGAGTATAGCTGGTTGTATCTGAAAGGAGGCGGCGGCACTCCTTATCATAGGCGTCTGCATCCTGTAACAGAATTCCTCCGCCTTTATCGGCTGGTTTGATAACCACGCTGGTGTTCTCCTGTAAAGAGCGGAGGGCCTGGAATTCTCCAGCTGTCATATTCTTGAAGGGGACCTTGTCCTCAAAGGCCTCGATCTCATTGAAGACTGCTTGCTCGAAAGCCAAGATTTCTGGGGGTACACAGTGTGGTGGAGGGACGAAGGTGGATTTGAGGCGCAACCCCGTATCGCCCTTTCTACTTTCGTCATCTTCTGATGCTTGACGTTCGAAAAACTCTTGAGTTTGAGTTTACGGAAAAATTCAGACAGCTCGCAGTGCAGCTTGAACCGGTCCAAGCGGGCCGTATGAATACAGCCCAGTCCCTTTTCAAGGACAGCACTCTCTGTTTCTGTAAGAACTGTTTGGGATAGATTAGTTACCAAGCTTATTGGTTGCTCGGGCCTGCTCGTCGTTCCTGAGTTTTGCTGCGGGTGTTGTCTCCCACTGCTTCTTCTTCTTCCCAGTGTACTTGGTTGTTCCCTTTTGCCCTGCCACGGCCCCTCCGGCCCTGTGATAAAAAAGGCGGGCGGTATATACCCTGGTGGAAGCCTGGTGGTGGAAACGGTGGGGGATTCCAGCCCATCATAGGATGATATTGAGCCGGGTGATAAACACCTTGGAAATTGGCTATCCCTGGTTGCGGAAATTGTTGCCAGTTCTGTGGAAAGTTGGATTGTTTCCTATTCCTTCCTTTGCCTCTCTGACGTGATCTGGCGCTGCCCCCACTAGAGTCACTAGTTGTAGAGTCATTATCAGAACCGTCTGTGCTACCGGACCTCTTCGTCGGTGGAGTATAGGTTGCACTGGCATAGGGATAAACCTTGTCAAAAGACCATTTGGCTAGGTCTTTCTGAAATTGTTGAGTCTTCGATTGGGCCAAGGAGTCCTTATACTCATTCATTTCTTTATTTAGCTCATCTAGACGTTTCTTATACCCTGTTAATGTGGCCTTAAAATGAGACTCTGTGAGCTGTATCTCAATTAATATCGCCTCTGACAGTCTGAGGGCGGTCTTAATTATGAGGACTATCCAGTCGCAGGTACAATGCCATGCCTTCTGGGCCCAGTCCTTCCTAAATTGTATGTCATCCAAGAAAATCCGGGGTGCATTGGTCACCAACAGACCCTTTGGAGCGACATTATTCCGTAAGTAGGATGCTAGAATTGTGCCATGCAGGATTGTCCTAATCCTACTTCTCTTCTGTTCTGTCAGCTTGTCCCATTCTGTGGTTTGGGATATTGTTTGCGCTATTGAGGGGTCAGCAAAAAGATCAGGGTCCGGCAGAAGGGCGTCCACTTCTGCATTTGAAAATAATAGGCCGAAATTCTCCATGCCGTCGCTTTAGACACGCTCGTAATATTGATCACGTTGGATCAAGAAAAAACTACAAAAGCTCTCGCAGCTGCACGCTGCTAGGTTACTCTAAACAAAAAGAGAGTGAGGGAGAAAAGCACTCTTAGTCCCCCAGGGGAATATATCCAATAACAACGAAAGAGTGACGGTTTAAAAACACACTGAAAGAAACACACAAATGTTTTTAAAAAGGACCTTCACTCACCAACCTGGTTGGTGACATGCTTCATCATTGGGTCCCCACCGGATCAGCCGAATGCCGGTCCGGTGTGCTGCGACGCCTGCAATTGCAGCGGAGCGGGTTGTGATTTTGTGCAAGTGAAGTAGTGCAGATTAAAAAGTAACCAAATGCTCCCTGCAAAGAACTTTATTTTAGGTGATTTGGGTACTAATAAAAGATAGAAAATATACTGCATCTCACTGAAAACAGAGCTCAAACTAAAGTTTATTCTGTCTCTGAAGCCACAGACATCTATGGGCTCATTAGAGAAGTCAGGACTTTTGATACAACTTCAGGCCTGATTCAGCAACAAATTGGACAATTGGAGTATTATTTTTTTTTATGTTTTATTTATATTTTCATTAAAGTAAAGACAACAACTAACAGTTACAATACAGAAAGCCAGCATGATGTTACAGCAACACAAATAATATAACAGACCAAGACAATAGTTTTCAAAAAAGGAAAGAAAATAATGAATGACATTGAGCATCCTGCGCACAGATCTCCGCAGATAGTGTACAGCTTCCAAAATTACTAGCATCAATCTTGAACATTTAATACATAAGGGCTGTATATGCCGTATGTAGGAAGGTGGATACCTGACTATGGTTACCCCAGATTTTTTGCCTTGTGTTTAGCTGGTTTTCGACTTAGTTGGCCTGGGATCCTGCTAATCAGGGTCCCAGGCTATCTGCTCTCTTTGTAAAATGGACTCCATGTACCTTAGGTACATCTCCAATTGGGAATTGGGTCACCTTATGAGCCCCTGTACAGTGTACTACTAGGTGCCCAGGGCATAGGTGCATCCAAGGCCTACCAGGGGTTGCAGCATGTATTATGCCACCCCTGGCTAGCCACTCAAACTGGCACAACTGGCTCAACACTCAGCTGGGGCAAGGTCGTGTAATCACCCCTTGCTTAGGTATAGTATTCCTATATCTACCCTTAAATATAGACACACAGTAACCTATAAGTCACTCCTATGGCAGGCCTTAACAATCCTGGAGGCAGAGTGCTTGCTTATGTGTGAGATGGTGCTCTAGCATGAGCTGAGCCTGTCTGCAGCTTTCGGAACCATGTCCTAATAGCTGTTCTATGATATTGCCATACCATATACTCTTAAGTGCATTATGAACCTCGCGGTTAAATGCTAACTTTGGTTTGGCTTTATTCAAACATGTTGTGTAAGGTGTCATACGCTTTGGAATACTACCCCCTCGCCAATTCTGGTGACGGGTAGCATTCCACCCTTCTAGAGGAGGGAGAAGACATGTTGTTGCTGACTATCCCGGTTAAAGTTAACCAGAGCCCCAGCGTCACAAAATGGATGCTGCTGCCACAGACACAAGTCTGACCTCCTGCTGCTGGGAGTCCTTCCAGCGAGGGAGGCCTGGACAATAGGTTTCCTGCCTGGAGACGTGCGAGCACCACCCTAGACAGGATTTTGTGTATTGGGACAGGGAGGGCTGAATAGAATGAGACATGCCTGGGGCACACTAGATGCTCCATGCATACCCCAGTTCAAACCAGTTGCTGGGGTACTCCAGCCCCAGCTCTGGCGCAAAACTGCACAAAGGAAAGGGGTGTAACCACCCCTCTTCCTGGTCCCACCCATGGGAGGGACCTAGTGAGTAAACCAGCCCCCTTTAGTTGTATAAAGGTAGGAGCTGACCCAGGAGACTTTAGATTAATCCTGGAATCGAACTGAAGACGAAACTCTGGACCCTTCGACATTCAACTGAAGCTGAAGACTGAAGAATCTCCCTTGTGGCCAAGGAGTGACCACCCTGGGTAACCAGGCACCATCCAGCAGCTCGACGGCTTGCTTTGTCCTTGTTCCCGCCGGAACTCGATCGCCGAGCCTGACAAGACCTCGACTCCCGGACTCCTCTGACCCCACTGCACGACTGCAGCAGAGCTGAGCTCCGTGGAAGGCATCGAAATTCGTGGAAGCAGGCAACTTGGAAAGTCTTCAACTTGCTAACAGCGCAGCTCCTGAGGCATCCTCGAAGCTGTGCCCTGGGGACTAAAACACCCCGACACCGTTCTCCACCTGCACCGAAGACCAGCCCTCCACACTCCACGAGATCTGCTTGGGGCCCTAATGCTTGTGTTCTGCTCGACGCGTTGTCCGGTTGCTGGCCCGTTGGCTAGTAGCCTTCTGACGACGAATCCTTTGAAAATCCATCGCTGGTCTGGTTGCTCCAGACTGGCCCTCGCTTCCCTGAAAAGGTGAAGTACCTCAGACCCTCCAGGTCTGCACCAGAAGCCTTTTGTGTATCCTGCGTGGGTTGCCTTTGCTTAGGCTTGTTGGCTCCAATCTTGAAGTTGACCCCTCCATCTGCGAGAACCTTCGTGGGACAGCTTTTCTCCAGCACCTGGTTATCCTCTATGCCTCCTGGTCCGCGTGGCTGCAACGACAAGCTTCACATCTGCACCTGATTGCTCCTCGACGACATCTGGTTCCTTCCTGGTTCCGATAATCATAAAGGTCCAACCTCAAGTAGTTAACTGTGAGTCCAGATATTGTTGGCATACACAGTGTTTGTTAAAATACCCCTCACACACCAAAAGGGCCCTTGGTGTCATGCTTCATCATCGGGGTCTTCCCGTTCCGCTGAGGGACGGGGTGTGCTACGACTAGCGACTACGCTGGAGCACCTTAACACGGAAGCCGAGGACGAGGGAGGATGCGAGAACTATTCGTGGCCTAATGGAAGTTCCATTTACCCCTCATCCCTATCGGCTCATGGGGCATTAACCCCTGCTTGTGACAGCCCACTATTCAGCAATACTGATAGGACTGTACACTATAGGAATTAATACATACCACATAGGTATAGATTATCTTCACCTGTATATACACATTGCACATACTGTGAATCAACATTAGTGAGTGACAGAGGGATCAGACCCCGTCCTGACGAAGAGGCGTTCTGCCTCGAAACATGTTGACGCCACTAGGAGATTAAGCTCATTGTCAAGCCTATCAGTCTCCGCGACACCTTTTTTAACGATACCAGCTTGTGACTAATAAATAGTTTTTTGCTTTCACAAAGCCAGGTATCATTTTAGATTCACTTTTCCAAACACCCCTGACCCTACCTACACTCACTTCAACTCACATAGCACTCACAATTATTTAAGGTGCTCCAGCGAAGTCGCTAGTCCTAGCACGCCCCGTCCCGCAGCGGAACGGGAAGACCCCGATGATGAAGCATGACACCAAGGGCCCTTTTGGTGTGTGTGAGTGGTATTTTATCAAACACTGTGTATGCCAACAATATCTGGACTCACAGTTAACTACTTGAGGTTGGACCTTTATGAATATCTGAACCATTTACTGGAGGAGGGTGCGTCCACCTTGGTGCTGATCAGCACCACCTCTTTACTCCCTAATTTTGATTTTTGTTGGTCCTTCTGGTTCCACCCGGTCACTGGCTAGTGACCTAGACTCTGTCCCCTCTCCTTTCAGGTCCTCTTCATCCTAGATCCACCCTTGGATCCACCCGGACATCTTCCTCCTGGTCGCCTGCAGCATCTTCTTCCAAGGCTCCATAGGAAACGACGAGAAAACCCAACACACTTTGACACCTATGCACCCGCAGCCCGTGGGTGAGGTAACGCGAGTACTTTGGTGCTCCTGTAGGGATTGACTATCCTAGTGTCCAGCTTTGCTAGTTGTGTAATCCTAGTTAGACCGGAAGTGTCCTAAAACTTCATTACTTACCTTTTTACGTTCCTATTGACTTTCTATTGACTCCCGCGTGAGAGTACTGACTCTGCACGCGCCGCCTGTGGGCCTCCTACTCCTAACCTAAGGGTCAGATAGTGTAGCCCCAGCGATCATTCTAGGCCCTAGGCCTTTCCCTTTCCGAAGTTGTGGTTCTTATACCACTTACTTAGTATATGGTTTTATGCGCCCCTAGGGCCTAACTGTAAATTGTGCTATTTAAAGTACTTCTGAGTATACCTTGTTATGTGCTTTTGCCTCTGATCTCATAAAGAGTTCAGAGGAGTGTGTTAGTATATAAATACATATATATTTTTTATATATCCTGTGTGGTGTCCTTTAATTTGATATTCAAGGGGTTACATATGGTAAAACAGCTGGCTTTACACGCCCTCAAGAGTCTTTTAGCCTAAGACTGTTCTGTCCACGCTACCTCTAGGATAGCTGGTCTATAAGGTTGACTTACAACCATCACCATAAGGGTTGTTTGGACTGGTGCAAGGTGCTCACTAGAATAGTGAACATCATATACCAGGCCAACTTCTCACACCGTGTAGGGTATTTTATCTAAGGATGTAAATAGGCCCATTTTATGGGCACTGGGAGTTCAAAAGTATATATAACAGGGGTAGCAGGTACAAGCAAAACAAAGGCACATATCACATCTAACCATCGTCGGTGTTTGCAATTGGCTGATTTCGGGCCCAAGCCAGAAACGGTTCCCATATGTTACGGGGTCTCGAGGTCAGGGGCATAAGTTCCCAAAAAGTGCTCAGCTGTGTGTGGCCATATGTAACATCATTCAACCAATCCTTGATTGAAGGTGCCCTCTTCCTTCCCCAACGGATTGCAACCTGTCTTTTGGCATAGAGTATCAGGAGTGTGTGTAGCTTACGATGTGTGGGTGGTGTGTTTTTTACATACCCCAGGAGGCCCAAGGCCAGGGAAGGATCATCCTTTCTGCCAATTGTTTGGTTTACTGCCGCAAATATTTCCAGCCAGAATTCAGCTATCGGTGGGCATTCCCATGCAACATGTAAGAAAGAAGCCGGGAGTGTATCTTCAGCCCCAGCAGCCCTCGTCTTCCCAAAGCTTCATACGACATAGGCTCACAGGCGTCCTGTAGTATCTATGCAAATATTCAAAATGAATTAAACGTAACCTATAATTTGGAGAAAGTTCAGTGAGCTGCCCACAGCTGAAATCCCACTGGGCCTCTGTCAGCGGATTGGAGAGCTCCCTATTCCAGTACTGGAGAGACGTAGGTTTTACCACCGGGTTTGTGTTGTGCATTTGGGTATATAAACGTGTGACAAGCTGGTGGGGGGAAGGAGATTTCAATACGTTCTCTAAGGCTGGCAGCGATGGAGGAGCCGCAGGGAAACCGTAGCATAGGGCACGGCATGCTGCACGCCGTTTGTGATAGAAGAAGAGCGCAGCAAATGGTGTCGCTTGATCTGCGCTTGCTTCTCGGGGGGGCCTAAACATGTCATCAGGATATGAATCTGCAAATGTGTTCAGGTTCATGACGTGGGTTAAAGTCTTACTGACACCATCCTGAATACAGGGCAGCATGGGATTATGCGCCAGTGGGATGGAAGGAGCATAAATCAACTGGATGCCAGCTCTCTTCCGCAACTCACCCCATGCCCACCACAGTGTTCCAGCTGTGTCCACATCTCCTCTGGAGCGTTGTGAAGTGTGATATAGCACCACCCTGAGCGGGACAGGGGCTACCTAATCAATCTCAACCACCACATGAGGCTGATAGGGTGTCGGATGGACCCAAAAATGTAAAAATTGGGCATGAGCACATAAAGCATATAAATGCATATCTGGAGCATCCAGGCCTCCCTGCTGCAACGGGAGAGTCAGTAGATCCCAGGAAACTCTGGCCTGCCCTCCGGCCCAAACCAGGGAGATCAACTGTGATCTGAGGGTGGCAAAAAAATGATGCGGGAGTGGAATGCTGACAAATAAATAAAGAAACCGGTAAGATGACCATTTTAGCCACTGCTATTTTCCCCGCCATGGACAAGGGCAATTTGGACCAGAGCCTGACCTTCTCTTCCAACCAAGTGACCGCCCTCCCAAAATTTAGGTTCCATATCTCTCGCATATCACGACTCAGCCACACACCCAAATATTTAACTGCCTCAGCTTCCCATCAGAGGGGGAACTCAGATGTCATCTGGGACGTGCCATCCGTCAGAGGAAACACCACCTATTTTGCCCAATTGACTGATATGCCAGCAAGGCCCCGAAAACGAATTAATTCTCTGAGGACAGGGTCTAAATTCTCCTCAGGGTTGATAATGTACACGGTCACATCATCCGCATATAGCGAGATGAGTAGGCTTCGAGTACTAAACCCAATGCCCCGAGCTGTGTGGTGCTGTCTGATTCGGGCAGCCAGAGGCTCCATTGCAATGGCAAACAACAGGGGCGAAAGAGGACACTCCGGTCTAGTGCCCTGCGAAATGGGAAATGGAAAAGAGAGCAAGCCATGCACCCTAATCCAGGCAACTGGTACAGTGTATAGCAATCGGATATGATTGATGAAGAGCGGACTAAAACCCATACGTGTCAATATGGTAAATACATAAGGCCATTCAAGCGTATAAAACGCCTTTGTAGCGTCCAAAAATATAGCAGCGGCATGCACCTCTGGATGGAGATAATGCAGTGCCGAGGAAAATTGTTCACAAGTTGTGGGCATTCGACCTACCGGGGATGAACCCCGATTGATCTGGGAGTGCAATCATAGGGAGCATGGGTTGTAATCTATTTGCAATCAACTTAGCGAGAATTTTAACATCCACGTTTATCAAAGAAAGTGGCCAGTATGAGTCCATCTCTGTTTCTGACTTCCCGGATTTCAACAGGGTGATAATTATTGCCTCTCTCATGGACTGGGGTAGGACACCCTCCTCTAGAGCCTCTTCATAAACCGCCAATATCCTGGGTGCCAACTCCTCTGCGTATGTCTTAAAGAACGAGGTAGTCAGGCCATCAGGCCCGGGGCTTTGTCGAGTGGCAGGCTCTTTATAACCTGTGCAATGTCCTCCACTGTGATGGGGCGGTCCATATATTCCCTATGGCCATTATGGAACCAGGCTAATGCAATGGATTCCAAAAATTCTTGCATCCCCTCTGGGCACGTCTGTTGGGTAGCAGTGTAGAGATTGGAATAAAATGTCGAGAAGGCATCTAAATTGTCCATCTGTCCCCTAATGACGTCACCACTTGTGGTATTGAGTTTGTGTATAAACATAGCGCCTCTAGATGGACGGATCATACCAGCCAGTGTGCGACCCAGTCTGTCACCCCCGCCATATCTATGCGCCTCCGCATATTTACCCAGATATTTGACCTTTGGGTGGGACTCTTTGCAAATTCCAACAGTTTAGTTTTTAAAAGGGCAGCCGTACCTGGCTGATTTCTGGAACAAAACTGGTTTTCTAGGTCTTTTAACTGGGTTTCTAATGAAGTGAGTGTACCCCTTATAGCCTTCAATACTCCTGTTTGCCTGGCAATACACTGACCTCTAATTTTTTATATTTTTTTAATCTGTTTTTATTTAGTTCTGAAGATTACAACAATATGAGAGATAACCTGTATCACATAAAGTTGACCATACAGTGAACCGTTCATCTGCATGATATAAACCTTACAGTTAATTAGTGGCTTACGTCGAACATACATTTGGTGTTGTCATACATGCATCTATGAAGTGAGTCTCGACAGGTTATACAGAGTCCACTTGGGTAACAGCCTTCATGAGGTGACGCAGTTCCTGTTTCGTTTTGTGTAGAGTCTTTACAAGTCAAACAATTTAGGCAGGTGTACAGATGTTAAAAACAGAAGAAAACAACCAACAAGAGTTCAGAACTAGCAGCAGCCGCATACATCACTGTTCAGGTGCATGTGTCGCACCCTGCCCCGCCCCCCCCGTCCGTGCCCCCCTCCCGTCCCCCCGATCCACCTCCCTCACCACCCACCGCGGCGCACCTTGACTGTCCTGTGGCATGCGCACCCCCGTCCACCACTGTGGTTATCTGCTATTAGGTTGTTCCCCACTGTCGGGGTATCTCTTCCCCACCCTGCTGTCCCTCTGGGTCTTCCCTCCCGATGTGTAACAAGGCTTTAAGTATTCCTTCCCATTGAGTTGCTATGGGCGTCTTCCGTAGCCCCAAGGTTTCCTCCTGCACTATTGCTATCCCTTCTGCTTTGGCCCACGCTAATAGGGAGTACCTCCAAGCCCGTATGTGTGGTGCATTTCTCACCTTCCATTTCTTGGTCAGGAGTCGCTTGGCTACCACCAAACCTAGGTCTAGGAAGCAGGAGGATACCTACATGGTCGGAGACCTGTGGAAATGATGCAATAAATAAACAGACCACTCAAAGGGTATGTCTCGGCCTGTGCAGGTGATCAGCGCTGCCCCTACGGCTTGCCAGTAGGCGTGCAGTCTGTGGCAGCCCCATAGCCTGTGGACTCTTCCAACCCCCACCTCTATGCACCGGGGGCACAGCGCATCTGTGCGGTGAAAGTACCTGTTTATCTTTTCGGGTGTGAGGTATGCCCTGTGGATTATAAATAGCTGTATTTGCCGGAATCTCATGTTCCTGGGGATTCGCCTTGGACTTTTTAGCACCCTTTCCCATTCCCTGTCCTCCAACGGCCGTTCCAGATCCGACTCCCACTTACGGTGTAGCGGATCCAAAGTGATCGCTGTGTGAATACGGAGGGATGCTACAAAACATTGGATCAAGTGTCTACCGTGTCCCATGACGTGCAAGTACTGGATGGTAAGGTGTTGGCTGGGTTCCTCTTGCATTTCTCCCAATTTAGAAGACAGCGTCGCAATGAGTGAACAGTTTCTTAGAAATTGACCCGGCGGCAGGCCCATCTCGTCAACTAGGGATTCGTACGGCAGGAGCATGCCATCTCGATATAGGTATCCCAGTGTCGCTATGTCAGCTTCGTGCCAGGCCGTGAGCTCGAGAGGTGTAAGCGCCCCCGGCCCGCTGGGGGAGCCCACCAATGATATGGCCAGTGCGTAGGGGGCCAATGTCTTGGTGAGATACAGGCAACGATGGTAGCACCTATAAGCCACCGCCAGTAGGAGAGGGACAGGCATCAGGGCCCTGGAGGCCGGGTGGAAGAGTTTTGTGATATATTCAAGAGAGTGGGGGGAGCCAGGGTAGCAGTGTCCTCGTGTCCTTTGTCAGCGAGCCAGTGGGCTACCCACTGCAGTTGTGCGGCTAGGTAGTAGTGCTCAAAACAGGGCGCAACCAGTTCCCCTTGGTTAGTGGGTAGGTATAACTTTGCTAGCGCCAGTCTATGACGTGCATTGCCCCATAGAAAGTCCCGAAGCATCTTAGTGAGCGAAGCGAGGAAGGTCGCTGAGATGTAGAGGGGCAGATTGGCAAAGTAGTACAGGAGTCGAGGGAGGATCACCATCTTAGATAGTGCCACCCTGCCTGTGACTGTCAGGGGTAACGTACTCCAAAAGTTCACTTGTGATTTGATGGCTGTCACTGCCCACCCCAAGTTACCGTCCAACAGGTCTGCTGGTTGACGATACATCTGGATGCTGAGATAGCGGAAAGTGTCCGCATTCCACTGCACCCTTGTTCCCTCCAAAATGTAGCCCGGATCCTGTGTCTCTCCTCCAAATGGGTAGAGGCAGGACTTGTTGACATTCACTCGGCGGCTTGAAAGAAAAGCGAAGTCTCTTAACGTGTGCTCCAGTTGGTCCGGACACCCCTGTCTCGTGCCCCTGCGCACTGGAATGGTATCCGAAATGTATCGCCCCAACCGCACTCTAACTGTAGGCTTTTTGTACAGTAGGTCGACCATCTGGAGGAACTCCCAACCCAAGTCACACTGTAGTAGGTAGCTCCCTTCCAGGCAGTCAAAGGCCTTCTTGAGGTCAAGCACCAGGCACCTTGCCCTAGGCCAATCTCTCACCCCATCCGAAGCCACTCTAAAGAATCTATGTAAATTCAATGATGTGATACCTTTGGGCACACATCCTTTCTGGTCAGTGTGGACCAGCTCGGGGACCACCGGTGCCAACCGCTCCGCCAGCACTTTGGTGAGGATTTTGTATTCCACATTTAGGAGTGCCAGTGGTCTATATGATCCCAGGCTTTCAGGGTCTCTGCCTGGCTTCAACAGGGACACCAGGAAGGCCTCCTGCATCGACGGGGGTAATGTGTGTTCCTAGAGGGCGTGCAAATGACGTGTTAGTGGGTCTCGGTAAGCCTTATAATATTATAATATTTGGCTGGTAGGCCATCTGGCTCTGGCACTTTCCCGGAGGCCAACAACCCTATAGCTTCGCTTATTTCCTCTAGAGTGAGGGTGTCATTGAGTGCTTTTTGATGCTCTCCTGTGGCTGTGGGTAAATGAAGAGATACTAGGAACCCTTCTAGCTCCAACCTGGAGCAGCTTATTCTGGACTGATACAACTTTGAGTAGTGCTCTGACATTACTTTGTGTATTTCCCTCTGTGTATACACTAGTTGTCCCTCCGGTGTGCGTATAGCTCCTATTAGAGCATGTCTGCCTTCCTGCTTCAGTAGCCAGGCCAGCAGGTGACCCACTCTGTCTGCTTTGGCATGGGTGTGGGCTGTGTGAGCGGCGTAGTTGTGGCACCTCAGCTTTTCAATAAGCTCTGCGTGTTGTGCCCTGAGGTCCTCCAGTCGGCCGGATTGCCCACCCCCACCCTCTCCCTCCCGCTCATACAGTAGGAGCTGTGACTCGAGGTGAGTAAGCGACGACGACAGCTTTTTGCGCACATTCCACATGGCACCAAGCCAGTGGTCCCTAACGATGACTTTGTGAGCATCCCATTCCACCAATCTGGATCTTGCCGACTCCTCGTTGAGTTCGAAATACTCAAGACCCGTCATCTCTAGGGACGTACGGAATTCCGAGTCCTCCAGTGCGGCTGGTTGGAGACGCCAGGTGGGCACTGGGGGGGCGGGCAGGCTTCCAGTTTAACTGAAGGGGGTTATGGTCAGAGTGTGTCCGCCCCAAGTATTCAGCTACCTCCACCAGGGGGATCAGCGATTAGGAACCCACCACTCTGTCTAGCTGCACATGTAAGTCATGTGGTGCCGAGTAATATGAGTAGATGTGGTCTGTGGGATGGAGGGCTCGCCACAAGTCTAACAATGCCCATTGCGTCAACCAGTCCAAAAGCACCCGCGCATTTTATCCAGCTGTCGTCGCCCGGAGGGGTGAGAAGGATCTATCTTTGTGTACATCTAGTACCGAGTTGAAATCGCCGCCCAACAGCCAGAGAAGGCCAACATAAGGGGTCAGTGCAACAGACAGCTGTGCCAGAAACAAAGGTTGGTCTGTGTTCGGGGCATATATGGACCCTAGCAATATCTGTTGGCCAGTGAGTGCCCCTTTCGCTAGGGTGTATCTGCCTGCAGGATCTGTCACAGTGTCCGTGCAAATGAATGGGGTACCCGCCCTCACCCAGATTAATGTGCCCCTTGCGTGGGATGAGTATGACGTGCCATACACCTGTCCCCTCCAGCGCTTGCGCAGCCTGTCCAGTTCCATCTGGGTCATGTGTGCTTCCTGTAGCAGGGCGATTGCAGCAGAGTGCCTCCGAAGGCGCACGAATATGGAGTAGCGACGCGTGGGCATGTACATACCACGTACATTCCATGTGACTATGTCAGCTCGTGTCAATTCTGGTGGAAACTAGGTAACGAGAACACCAGGGGCCAGGAGCACCACAGGGCGTGGAGTGCAGGGGCATGCATGAGTGTGTTGGCGTGCTGCGATAAGATCAACAACAGTGAATGTGCTAAAAACAACAACATAACATCTGGGGCAGGCATTGCGTGATGTCCGTCCAAACCTCATATAACAAATGAGTGAAAGAAACTAGGCCAACGTGTTGCCTATTGGGGTGTGAGTACTAGTGGTGTTATGTTATGGCCACCCCTTAATTCGATTGTGTGCAATGTGCCATCTGTCTGAACCTGGTAGCCATCTCACAGGACCAATGTACTGCCGGCTCATTGATGTGGGTCGGGCATGAGCGTGTTTTCTCAGATCATGTGTGTTACATTAAGGGCGGAAGTACTATTGCTGCATCAGTGCAGTGCGGTGTGCATGTCTTGGATAACCCAATGGGCCCAGATCTTCCCCCTCTAGGTAGCGGCAGCAAAGGTGACCACAAACCCAGTCGTGCATGCATATGGCAGCAGGAACCACACTGGCCCATTTCTCGCAGCCCCATCAGCAGCTTGTGGAAGTACCGCCGGCCGGTTGAACACGCCACCCGCCGAACCTTGAAAGCGCCTTGAGGGGGTTAACAATATGCAGGCTGACACTCAAACAGGTCTGCGTGCGTCCCCGAATGTGTACTTGGCTGGCCCAGTGACAGGCACCCTATTGAGTTGTCCACCCAGGTTCAGGGCCGCGTGATGTGTAACCCCTTCCGCAACATGAACAGACCAGCATGGCCCACATCATTGTACTTGCGTGTGCAGTCCTGTGCAAGGTCCATGTTGTCAGCCTACTCATCCCAGGATACCACCTGCAGTCTGTGGGGTGACCACCGCCATACAGAGTTCTTCGGAAAGTTCAGTCGATGGCGTCGACGAGCCACTCGACACCACTGTATGCTGTATAGAGGGGTCCCGGTAGGTTTGAGTGTTCGGCGTTCCAAGAGTCGTGACCGCTTCCAGTATGTTGCGTCGTTCCATTCTCATCTTATCTGGGCTCGGGGCCACCACTCTGGCCGTTGCTCCTCGGGTAGCCCTACGGTGGAGTCGACGCCTGGTTTTCTCTCCTGCGGCCTCGCTGTCGTCCAGCTCTGGTGGCCTCTTACCCGACCAGAGACCCGATCCCTCTAGCCAATCCCATGTGTCAAAGAAGTGAGTTTTGCCCTTCGCTACCACTCTCAGCCTGGCAGGGGAAAGCAGGGAGTACGGGAGCTCCAGCTCCCTCAGATGGTGCTTTACCGATGCATAGTGATTTCTGCGGTGTTGCACCAGGGCCGTATAGTCGGGGAAAAGCATGACGTGGCTGCCGCCTACTGTGAAGTCTTCCAATTTCTGGGTCTCCCGTAGCACTGCGTCCCTGGCCCTGTAGTTGAGTAATTTAAACAGGAATGGGCGTGGTCTTGCTCCTGGTTGAGGCCTCTGGGTTGGCACTCGATGAGCTCTTTCCACCGCAAACTGCTTTGACAGTGCTCCCTGTGGGAGTAGGTCTCGCAGCCGCTCCATCATGTCTTGCAATGCAGCGGCGTGGCTGTTAGTGGCCAGTTAGAGGTCTTGGAGCATTTGACCCTGTGCAGCGACTCAGTCGGTCAGCTTACGGTGGTCCCCGTGTAAAAGTGTAACGTCTGACGTGACCTTGTCTATCCTTGATTCCAAAGACGTCCTGGTGTGCTCTAGGGCGTCCCCTATTTTCTCCACTGCTGCCAGGACGGAATACATTTTGTCCGCCAGTGCTACGGACGCCGGTTCCATTTAGTTCTCCTCTCTCGAGGTAAGAGGGGTTCAGGGCGTCGGCACACAATGATCCCTGTTGCGTTTTGGCCCTCATGCGGCCCATCACAAGTTGTTGCGCCATGGGCATTCATGGTTGGCACCTGGGGTGGCTCACAGCAAACAGTCACTTGCATTGGAGATTGAGTGGGGGAACCAGTTGTTACATGTGCATGTGCCACTAGGATTGTCTGCTCTGAAGAGATCTCTTGTCGCAATCACGACTGGTAGGATCTCCGCCGCACCGGCTTCCCAACTGTCATGTAGTCTGCACGCCCAAGCAGCAGCAGCCCAGATCTCCTCTTCGCACCAAAGCCCTCCACAGACCGGCCTGTCCCGGGCGCGGTACCCTCACGATAAACTCTGTTGCAGCGGTAATTGAGGTGAGCAAATGCAGCTCCAGGGGCGGCATGCACCTAGTATTCAGCCGATTGTGCCAGAGAAGACCGGAAGACTGGCGGCAACGTCACCCGTCAGTCAGACTGTCACAGCTCCCTCCCAGAATTGCCAGGCAGATCCATTTCAAGTGTGACGGGGGCCCCCCCTCATGGCCCGTGGGATCTATGTGATTCACGAACACTGAGTGGGCGGGCAGTACTAGGCCTCAATGCACCTTTGTGTACACAGCACTGCGGGCTACGTGCATGTTCAGCAGTTCACTTCTGCGCCCACATTTTGCACAGTCGCACTCCAGGCCTGAATCTCAGTCTCCTAGTGGCTTCCCGCCACCCTCAAATCAGCAAGATTTGATTGTGGTCCTCCGGGCGCCAATCTCAGTTAGGCCGTGCCACTCGCCTGAAGAGGTCCTAGACAACCATTTAACATACAAATCAATTTTTTGCTATGAATAATTTCCTTTTGTCACCTTTGGATTAAATCACTATGATTAGTACTGAACAATACATGATAGATATAATAGCCCCAAGATTTATCAATTGGTACAAGATAACCACACCTGAAACCAATAAGTCTCAATAAAGTCCATGACACTTTCTTATTTAATATACATTTTGTAAATAGCAATTATAAAATACAATTATATACAAAAAGGGTTCCAATATCAATAAAGTGTAGTGTGTTTATCTAGGTACCTGAATCAATATTCCTATTCTTTGCCCTTGTCCGGTTATAAATCAATAATATCCCTACAACGGCATAGAAACCCTTTTCATAATTCAGTCATAGCGCATGCTGTCACATTAAGCAAGCCTATTCCTCCAGCCCCTAGAAAGCACACCGAGTTCTTAAACAAATCCAAGCCTCCAGCAACCTGGGAAATCCCCGCTGCTTTGTTTTGATTTCGTCCGAGAACTCCTGTAAAGCACTGTAAGAACGACCAGTTCTTAGCGACATCTTTATTGACGTCTTATGTCCAGCCTTACGTCAAACCCGGCACCTTTCAGGTATAAATATACCAATGTTGCCTTAAGCAAACACACGATGGTGATAAATCTGGAGCAGCTACTACTTGCCCGAGAGCCCAGCTGATGCGAGAGCCCACGGACGCTGCCCCTCCGGCGTTTCCAGCCTACCTTTGCGGGTGACTAGGATACCGAGTCCTGAGAGAGAGAGATACCAGCCCTCCTGCCTTCTAATACCCAGGTACTGAACTGACTAAACCCTTACAGAGAATTCTTGAGTCAGATTCTTAGCAAAACAAACTTAACTTAAAGCTACTCACTTACTCCCTCCCACGTATTAGGCTTAGGTCAGGTACACCGGGGGAGGCGTAGTTAGAAGCACCAGTTGAGTACGATTAGTCAATGTATATATGTATGCATCTATTTTATCCATTTTATAGTATCATATCAATGCTTTTACAGTATTATTTCATAATCCTGCTTTTACTGTATGCACTTTACTTAACTATAAGTATTGCAATTGTAGCAATTCATTTCTCTTGTATGAGGAAAGAGACTGCTCAATAAATAACACCTTTTATTGAAAACGCCCGTCTCTCTTTTTCTCTGCAATCTGGTGAAACTAAGTACGCACCTTTGACTGAGTGAAATACTGTCTTTTGTTTTCACACGACTCTACTTCAGGGAGAGCAAAGTTGTCATGTTTTATGGTTGTCAGAAACTAAATCCCTTCTTGTCTATCCAGGGAGGTTAAACTCCTCGCCTATTCGAGAAAGTTTCTAGTGAACTCTGAGCTAGCTGGCAAAAAACGTAAGTCTAATATAGTCAGTAGAGACCTAGATAACCTCAGTCCTACGTCTACACTACTGAAGATATTATTCCAATGGGCAGAGCCTATTGGGACTATAGGAACTACACTACATGGCGCCCAACGTTTGGTAAGGCGATAAATCTAACGCAAGACGTTAGAGTAACTCAGTCGTGCTTTTTCACACAGACCCTTTCTCCCGTAAATACTCCAAAGACGTCTGGAGTGGGTAAAAGGTTAAAATCCGCCGGAACTTAGTAGGAAGAGATTTCTATGTATAGTTTTTGGTTTATTCAACGTTGAAGGATACAGTGTTCCAAAATATTGTGCACCTAATCTTTGTTTCCTTGAAAACTTGATCTGCAACAAAAAAAAAAAACTTCCTGTCAGTAAAATGTCAGACGGTGAAGGAGATAGGGAGACAGCTAGAATAGCAGCTCGTCTCCTAGAGGAAGACAATAGTCTCCTGCAGAGCGACACGGATGCAATACTCATCCCGGTCAACATAAGAAAAACTATAACTCTTAAACTAATAGAAAATGGACTGACATCGAGAGGTGGTACAGTCATATTCGTAATTGAGGCACATGAATATCGGCAGACAGAGGTATTCTATTCATGGATAAATTTTCCAGCAGCAAACGCTGTCACACATGAGTTCCACTATTACAAAATAGAGGAACCACCGGATATCTACACTCCTTTCGAGGAGGTGGAAATCCCATTAAAATACCAAGAGCACCTGCTCTGGTTTAAAGGCGCCCTAAAACATAATAATCACATCACCAGGCTCGGTCCACTTGGTAGACCAGGAGCAACATGGCCGGTTCTAGCCAGCTACACACCACATCCAGACATTGAGAAAATGTCAATACCAGAACTTTTAGCACAGCTAAAACAACTGATTAAAATACATAGACAATTAGTCCAATATGTAATGCGGACTTCAACAGTCCAACCAGCTATTAACATTCCACAGCTGACCCCTCATCAGGGGAACACAAATAAAATAACACCACAGAACATACAGTCATGTCTGGGTAAAGTACCCATAAAACGGGAACAAATTCCATTCTGGTTAGCACAAAAAATCACTCAAATAGAGGCAGTATTTCCGGATACTACCGCTACTGAGAAACACAGAATTCTGACTATCTGTCTTCCAATGGGGATCGCACCACATGTGGAGGACTGTGACACTTGGGGCACAGTCTTTGCTTCCATTCACACAAAAACACATGGTGTTCCGTCCATGGCGGTAATACCCGATGTGCTAAGACAGATTCAAAACGAATACGGTCCAGAACCTGCTTTAACTCTGGGTATGAAATTACTGAAAGACTTCAAGCAGGTCTCAGCTTTATTATTATCTAACATAAAAGGAGAAGCAGCATCTGTGGCGATCCGCCAGAAATTGAACTTGCCAGAATCATAGAAAAATCCTATGAAGAGCTAGGAAGAGATAGTTTGGGTGGGAAACCAGTAAAACCCCAACTAACTGAAAATCATGAAAAGATATTTATTAAAAATAATCTAAACACTCCAAAAAAGAGCTGGGATGGAAATAAACAATCCACTCCCAAAGAAAAAAGATTCCAGTCCAGAGGAAAGTCTCCTCGGTGGAGAGAAAGATCTCCGGACCAAGGACACAAGTCTCCCCAGAGGGAGCCCTCTGAGAAAAGATACAACCTTAGAAATAGGGATAATCTGAAGAAACCTTATAGATATCAATATATTGATACACGTCCCTCTCGATCCTTTCAGACTTCCTCGCAGAAATCGGAAAGAAGAGGACGGTCAGAACACAGGGAAGAGCACGTCAAGTCCAAAGACAAAGAACCTGCTCATCAAAGTAAAAAACTACAATTTCCCAAAAAAAAGGTAGCCAGCATTAAAATAATCAAACATGCCGAGGATCCTGAGGACACAGCTGAAAAACGGAGAGTGGGCTCAGACAATGCTAGACAGCGCAGCAGAAGTGAGCATAGCTCGCAAGATCCTGATGAATCATCTGGAGACAGTGGACACAAATGAATACATTCAGGTGGAAACTGCAGATACCAGAGTTAGCAAACCTCATAAAATATACGAAATAATATTACGTATAGAGGGAGATAAGACTAGGAAAATTAGGTGTCTATTTTGGGATAACCTCTCCAAAGGCTATGACATCCTTTTAGCTGAAAAAGACTGGCCACCGGAGTTTGTCAGGGAGTGCCCTCATGGCGAAGAAATGATTATGCCTGCCTTCTCAAATCACATTCCAATTCATAAAAAATATACACTTGCAAGAAAGTGGGCAGTAGCCCAAGCTCCTGCATTATATAAAAACCATGTTGGATGGGATGAGGACTCTCCTCCTCACAAAATCCAGTTGAAATGTCAACCAACTGCAGAGAAGCAGTACCCAATTAAGCAAGAAGCTAAAAAACAGGTCAGGGAGATCTTAGATCAACTTGAATACTAGGGGGTGATTGAAACATGCACCTCTCAAATGAACAATCCTTTGTTTCCTGTCTCCAAGCCAGACGATTCATATCGTCTAGTTTTGGATTACAGACACCTTAACTCATGTTGCAAAACTTTTGCAGTACAAAACTCACACAGTGCAGCACTAATGAATAACATCGTGCGCAAAAAATACAAAACAACATTAGACATCTCTAATGGATTCTTTTGTCAAAATATAGCACCTGAAATCAGGTATTTGACCGCTTTCTCAATAATGGGCTCGCAGAGAATTTCTATCGACTCCCACAGGGGTTCAAGAACAGCCCAGGATTATTCTCAGCAAGAGTAACAGAGTTACTACAACTGTATGATGATGAGGCATTATCTTATGTCGATGACATCTATCTAACAGATGATGACTTGGATACTCACTTGAAAAGAGTGAACACCATAATACTTGGGTTCGCAGCAGAGGGTTACAAATTCAACTTTAAAAAGTCACGAATTACCCATCAAACTGTCCTGTTTTTAGGATATGAATTATCAAGTGAAGGCAAAAGCCTGGCAGACAATTTCTTAGAGAAATGTGCTGTAATCCAAGCACCAAGAACGCTGAAAAACTTACAATCAATTCTAGATTTCCTGAATTTCTGAAGAACTTACATTCTAAATTATGCAGAGAGGGTTAAACCTCTCTGTGAACTAATAAAACCAGATTTTAAAACAATCAATTGGACTCAAAAACACACAGAAATTTTGAGATCGTTGCAAACAGAAATGTTAGCTAAAATAAAATTGCAAACACGCGATAACACACGCAACCTTGTGATCGGGTCATCCCAGGAAGATGCGGATTCGCATACCTAACCTCTAATGAGGGAGAAACGGTACCAATAGCATACAAATCACATTTGTACATAGAAGCTGAAAAAACATTCAGTATTAAGGAAAACATTGTACATGCGGTTCAAACAGCTGTAGCAAAAGAAAGAGACCAAGCCGAAGGCAGACGGATTACTGTTAGAACAGCAGAATCGGCCTTTGAGGCATTAACAAGCCCATGTAATTTACCTACTGTGGCATTAAATCCAAAATGGATACAATGGGAATATTCTCTTGCTACAGACAAAGTGAAATACTATTTTGACCCGGAAATGAAAAAATTAAAAAATCTAGAATATGAAAGAGAATATCCTCTGCCAATCGACATTCTGCCCATACAACAGTACGCCTGTGTAATATATACAGACGGATATGCACAACCCTCAGTTTGGGGAAAACAAGCCTATAACGCCACATGCGAGATTGTTAAATACGTGTGGCGCGGAGGTAAATTGAGACCTCTGGTAACAAAATCACACTCTGTAGAAAATAATTCAGATAAACAAACAAACTGAAGTAATGGCGTTAAAAATGGCGCTAGATAATGCCGATCGTGAATTCCCGACACTAATAGTGTGCGATTCATATTACTGCGTCAAATCATACAATAACGACTTGCAGAAATGGGTTCAAAACAGTTACAAAGATGACACAGGTGCCACAATAAAGCAAAAATCGCTTTGGGAACAAGTAGTTCTTTTACAGAAAGAACTACCAAAGACTCACGTGATACATTCATTGAGTCATGAACGTGATGGCGTTCACGTTACAGGGAATTCATTGGCTGAGACAGCCACAGCGGAAGCAACTAAGCCGGCTTCCGTAGCTACAAAAAAGCGTTCAGGAAAATACATAGACGGGGAAACGATGCTGGCGGTAAAAACGTCATCAAAAGGCGACTGTGCAGCGCTACCCGTCAACTATCCACTCAATTATACATACATAATCGATGCAAACTCCGTTCCTTTTGCTCAAATCCCTGGAGTGGGGGATAGAGTAATTCCAAACACGAACAGGAGAGGCTTCTTAATACAAGAAGCACATATGGGATTAGGTCTAAGGCATCAGAAGATCAAGGAATCTCTGACAGAATTACAATCAGAATACTGGTGGCCGGGAATGAGCGTGGATAATCACAAATTTGCAAAAAATTGTGAAAACTGCAACAGAGATCGCAGTGGCGAACCGGCCGACATAGTGCCAGAACACCTAATAGAAAGCATAAAGCGATCTATACGCATGATTAAACAAGAAACATGCGTTCCAATGTATATTATTTAAGACTAAGATTCACTTAAAATGTAGACCCTCGGCTGACGTCTGAACTGTTATAAAAAGATTTGTGAGTCTATAGCGGCATATACGCAATTGGCAGGCTACACTCTGACAAGGGTCCTGCTTTTTAGCTCTCGAGCTTATAAGGAGGCCATTGACCAGCATGGGCATTGCATTGCGGGAATCTTATCACTTCCTTCCTGAGGGAAATGGGATGGTGGAAAGAAAAAACCGAGACATAAAGCAATCTATAACGGCAAAGGTATTAGGTTCGGGGGTTGGGTGGGTCAAACTTTTAATAAGTGTCCATTGTAGTCTTAACAATCTGCCAAGTAAATTTTCTAAAAGGTTTCAGTCCGTACGAACTATTGTTCGGAACTAGAATGCATATCCGGGATCTCGATAGTGAGACTTCAGTGGTAGAAGGAAAATGCTTTGATATCAAAGATCGTTTGGCTATTTTACAGGACTTAAATGAAACAAGAAAAGACCTGAGCAACATAAAGTTGAAACAACAGCCAACAGCCACTGAAGAGAAACCACCTGTCCCAGCAAGGCCTGTCTGGATTCCAAAGATTGGGAATCTGGTCAGAGAGAAAATCGCGGTGAAGAAGGAATTTGGGCCTTCTTACAGAAAAGCAGTACCTGTCTTAGCTGTCAACGGAACAAGATCAGTTGTACTATCGCCCCTTGCTGGTAAAAAGGAGAACCGAGTTGTATCCATCGACCTGGTTAAACCACAATCATGTGGCCAATAATAAGTAGTAGGCCAAGTGGACTCCCAAGAAGTAGCAGAACACCAAAGTTTGCTACAAATCAAGATGTTCGAACTGAGAGACTAATCACATTTGATAAACCTACAGTGAATCAACAAGGACTATGCAACAAAGCCATGGAACGTATGCCTCTTGAAACCCAAATTACAACAATTCATCAAGAAACACCTGTCTACAACGATGTAGCCACAGACTATACTAATGAAACAAAGAAAAATCCAGAAGCAATTCCAATAATTGACAGAACTGTATCAGGCTACTTCATCAATTTCGATGACTTTTCTGAGGATCCAAGCGAACCTGAGGAACAGCCAATAACAACAAAAACTTTTAAAGACAAAACTAAGGAACTCTGTCATCAACTACAAGAAACCTATCTGATTTCCCCATGGATTGAATTTTGGGTGGTGCTAGGTGTACTTTTCCTCCTGCTTTGGCTCATCATGGTGCTATGCTTGGGACACTTCATTGAGGGAAAATATGTTACAATGGACACAGCAAGCCAGAATATCAACCTTGTCCTAAAGCCACACAAGTCTTCACACATCGAGAAAAGAGAACTTTCTTCAGTAAACTTCACAGCCTATCCGATACCCGGTGGGGTAGCATGGGACAAAACAGATTACGATATATATGGCCCGGTCGAGCTCTTGAAGTATCCTCATCAATTTAAGGTTTCATTAAGTGACTTTGTAAAACCGAGTACATTCTCTGATGATTGGGATTTTGAAAGTATTAATGATATGATGTCAGTCTTAGTTATGTCAGCAAAATTTACAGAACATGATTATTTACAAGGTTCATCAAATTATGATCAGATGTACTGCTACAACCACTATGGTAACCATTATTTGCATAAATCTGCTCAACCTAGAAATGTTTTAAATTATAATCAATGGGAACATTGTGCAACTCCACCAAAAGGTAGTTCAAAAACATTCTATGAGAAATTCCCATACTTCTCAGGGTTTAACACTAGTGAAGCAGAAACATTTTATTTCAAACTGTTGAATAAGACAGGAATGAAAACCATGCTGACAAATCCAAAATTAATCTATTCAGAATTTTTTTTTGAAAAAATGAATACATTTGGTTTTGATTTTTGGAAAAATACCATTGAAACAAAAACGATCTGGGGTACTAAAGATTGGCAAGTCCAAGGTATAGAATCATTATTCAGAGCCTGCATGATCCCAGAACAAATTATATTTTTGAATGACACAATTCAACAAACAACCTGTCTTGGCCTAGCCAAAATTAAAGACTTAAACAAACCATCTATTCCAAAGCCAACTGCTGACAGTAATAGCACTACAGAGGTTGAGATACCAAAACAGAACACATCCTGTTTGGAAAAAATGTTTGATCTGGCCCACAGACACAAATAACTGTCAAGATAGATTCCTGAACAAAATACAGGGGTTCAAATTGACCAGGCCAGACCCTAGATACTCCCAGCGACAACATCCAGGAATAGTAACAACATACAGTGTAGGAAAACTCTGCCTTGAATGGCTACATACATCCACACTGGCAGAAATTAAGCAACACTTAACTTTACTTAAAGAAGGTGCTGACTTGCGTGATTTCATTATGGGACCACGCAAACAGCGTCAAAAACGTTTCATAGCGGCTTATGATTTGCTCAAACGCTCCGTCCATCATCCCCTTCTGTATCGCTTTGTTCGCCCTAAGTGTGGCAGGGTATGCTCAGACGTGAGTCCCTTGTTCACTTGGCCACTGGATTCAAGATAGCCTGGCTGATGAGGATTATGAATCCGAAACCGGTCCCAGGATGCTTGTTTCCGGTCCAAGGAAGCCATGGCTTGGCAGTTCGGGCTGGACTGTTCCCATAAGGCACAGGGTCAGACTGATTTGCCTATAGCTATGTCTGAACTGGGGTGGCTGAGTGAACTAAAGAATGGTGATGGATTAAACCCAGATCAGTTGACTGGGGGTTGAGTGTTTGATTTGTTCAAACGCTCCGTCCATCATCCCCTTTTGTATGGCTTTGTTCGCCCTAAGTGTGGCAGGGTATGCTCAGACGTGAGTCCCTTGCTCACTTGGCCACTGGATTCAAGATAGCCTGGCTGATGAGGATTATGAATCCGAAACCGGTTCCAGGATGCTTGTTTCCGGTCCATGGAAGACATGGCTTGGCAGTTCGGGCTGCACTGTTCCCATGAGGCACAGGGTCAGACTGATTTGCATATAGCCATGTCTGAAATGGGGTGGCTGAGTGGGCTAAAGAATGGTGATGGATTAAACCCAGATCAGTTGACTGGGGGTGAGTGTTTGATTTGTTCAAACGCTCCGTCCATCATCCCCTTTTGTATCGCTTTGTTCGCTCTAAGTGTGGCAGGGTATGCTCAGACATGAGTCCCTTGCTCACATGGCCACTGGATTCAAGATAGCCTGGCTGATGAGGATTATGAATCCGAAACCGGTTCCAGGATGCTTGTTTCCGGTCCATGGAAGACATGGCTTGGCAGTTCGGGCTGCACTGTTCCCATGAGGCACAGGGTCAGACTGATTTGCATATAGCCATGTCTGAAATGGGGTGGCTGAGTGGGCTAAAGAATGGTGATGTATTAAACCCAGATCAGTTGACTGGGGGTGAGTGTTTGATTTGTTCAAACACTCCGTCCATCATCCCCTTTTGTATCGCTTTGTTCGCTCTAAGTGTGGCAGGGTATGCTCAGACGTGAGTCCATTGCTCACTTGGCCACTGGATTCAAGATAGCCTGGCTGATGAGGATTATGAATCCGAAACCGGTTCCAGGATGCTTGTTTCCGGTCCATGGAAGACATGGCTTGGCAGTTCGGGCTGCACTGTTCCCATGAGGCACAGGGTCAGACTGATTTGCATATAGCCATGTCTGAAATGAGGTGGCTGAGTGGGCTAAAGAATGGTGATGGATTAAACCCAGATCAGTTGACTGGGGGTGAGTGTTTGATTTGTTCAAACGCTCCGTCCATCATCCCCTTTTGTATCGCTTTGTTCGCTCTAAGTGTGGCGGGGTATGCTCAGACGTGAGTCCCTTGCTCACTTGGCCACTGGATTCAAGATAGCCTGGCTGATGAGGATAATGAATCCGAAACCGGTTCCAGGATGCTTGTTTCCGGTCCATGGAAGACATGGCTTGGCAGTTCGGGCTGCACTGTTCCCATGAGGCACAGGGTCAGACTGATTTGCATATAGCCATGTCTGAAATGGGGTGGCTGAGTGGGCTAAAGAATGGTGATGGATTAAACCCAGATCAGTTGACTGGGGGTGAGTGTTTGATTTGTTCAAACGCTCCGTCGATCATCCCCTTTCGTATCGCTTTGTTCGCTCTAAGTGTGGCAGGGTATGCTCAGACGTGAGTCCCTTGCTCACTTGGCCACTGGATTCAAGATAGCCTGGCTGATGAGGATTATGAATCCGAAACCGGTTCCAGGATGCTTGTTTCCGGTCCATGGAAGACATGGCTTGGCAATTCGGGCTGCACTGTTCCCATGAGGCACAGGGTCAGACTGATTTGCATATAGCCATGTCTGAAATGGAGTGGCTGAGTGGGCTAAAGAATGGTGATGGATTAAACCCAGATCAGTTGACTGGGGGTGAGTGTTTGATTTGTTCAAATGCTCCGTCCATCATCCCCTTTTGTATCGCTTTGTTCGCTCTAAGTGTGGCAGGGTATGCTCAGACGTGAGTCCCTTGCTCACTTGGCCACTGGATTCAAGATAGCCTGGCTGATGAGGATTATGAATCCGAAACCGGTTCCAGGATGCTTGTTTCCGGTCCATGGAAGACATGGCTTGGCAGTTCGGGCTGCACTGTTCCCATGAGGCACAGGGTCAGACTGATTTGCATATAGCCATGTCTGAAATGGGGTGGCTGAGTGGGCTAAAGAATGGTGATGGATTAAACCCAGATCAGTTAACTGGGGGTGAGTGTTTGATTTGTTCAAACGCTCAGTCCATCATCCCCTTTTGTATCGCTTTGTTCGCTCTAAGTGTGGCAGGGTATGCTCAGACGTGAGTCCCTTGCTCACTTGGCCACTGGATTCAAGATAGCCTGGCTGATGAGGATTATGAATCCGAAACCGGTTCCAGGATGCTTGTTTCCGGTCCATGGAAGACATGGCTTGGCAATTCGGGCTGTACTGTTCCCATGAGGCACAGGGTCAGACTGATTTGCATATAGCCATGTCTGAAATGGGGTGGCTGAGTGGGCTAAAGAATGGTGATGGATTAAACCCAGATCAGTTGACTGGGGGTGAGTGTTTGATTTGTTCAAACGCTCCGTCCATCATCCCCTTTTGTATCGCTTTGTTCGCTCTAAGTGTGGCAGGGTATGCTCAGACGTGAGTCCCTTGCTCACTTGGCCACTGGATTCAAGATAGCCTGGCTGATGAGGATTATGAATCCGAAACCGGTTCCAGGATGCTTGTTTCCGGTCCATGGAAGACATGGCTTGGCAGTTCGGGCTGCACTGTTCCCATGAGGCATAGGGTCAGACTGATTTGCATATAGCCATGTCTGAAATGGGGTGGCTGAGTGGGCTAAAGAATGGTGATAGATTAAACCCAGATCAGTTGACTGGGGGTGAGTGTTTGATTTGTTGAAACGCTCCGTCCATCATCCCCTTTTGTATCGCTTTGTTCGCTCTAAGTGTGGCAGGGTATGCTCAGACGTGAGTCCCTTGCTCACTTGGCCACTGGATTCAAGGTAGCCTGGCTGATGAGGATTATGAATCCGAAACCGGTTCCAGGATGCTTGTTTCCGGTCCATGGAAGACATGGCTTGGCAGTTCGGGCTGCACTGTTCCCATGAGGCACAGGGTCAGACTGATTTGCATGTAGCCATGTCTGAAATGGGGTGGCTGAGTGGGCTAAAGAATGGTGATGGATTAAACCCACATCAGTTGACTGGGGGTGAGTGTTTGATTTGTTCAAATGCTCCGTCCATCATCCCCTTTTGTATCGCTTTGTTCGCTCTAAGTGTGGCAGGGTATGCTCAGACGTGAGTCCCTTGCTCACTTGGCCACTGGATTCAAGATAGCCTGGCTGATGAGGATTATGAATCCGAAACCGGTTCCAGGATGCTTGTTTCCGGTCCATGGAAGACATGGCTTGGCAGTTCGGGCTGCACTGTTCCCATGAGGCACAGGGTCAGACTGATTTGCATATAGCCATGTCTGAAATGGGGTGGCTGAGTGGGCTAAAGAATGGTGATGGATTAAACCCAGATCAGTTGACTGGGGGTGAGAGTTTGATTTGTTCAAACGCTCCGTCCATCATCCCCTTTTGTATCGCTTTGTTCGCTCTAAGTGTGGCAGGGTATGCTCAGACGTGAGTCCCTTGCTCACTTCGCCACTGGATTCGAGATAGCCTGGCTGATGAGGATTATGAATCCGAAACCGGTTCCAGGATGCTTCTTTCCGGTCCATGGAAGACATGGCTTGGCAGTTCGGGCTGCACTGTTCCCATGAGGCACAGGGTCAGACTAATTTGCATATAGCCATGTCTGAAATGGGGTGGCTGAGTGGGCTAAAGAGTGGTGATGGATTAAACCCAGATCAGTTGACTGGGGGTGAGTGTTTGATTTGTTCAAACGCTCCGTCCATCATCCCCTTTTGTATCGCTTTGTTCGCTCTAAGTGTGGCAGGGTATGCTCAGACGTGAGTCCCTTGCTCACTTGGCCACTGGATTCAAGATAGCCTGGCTGATGAGGATTATGAATCCGAAACCGGTTCCAGGATGCTTGTTTCCGGTCCATGGAAGACATGGCTTGGCAGTTCGGGCTGCACTGTTCCCATGAGGCACAGGGTCAGACTGATTTGCATATAGCCATGTCTGAAATGGGGTGGCTGAGTGGGCTAAAGAATGGTGATGGATTAAACCCAGATCAGTTGACTGGGGGTGAGTGTTTGATTTGTTCAAACGCTCCGTCCATCATCCCCTTTTGTATCACTTTGTTCGCTCTAAGTGTGGCAGGGTATGCTCAGACGTGAGTCCCTTGCTCACTTGGCCACTGGATTCAAGATAGCCTGGCTGATGAGGATTATGAATCCGAAACCGGTTCCAGGATGCTTGTTTCCGGTCCATGGAAGACATGGCTTGGCAGTTCGGGCTGCACTGTTCCCATGAGGCACAGGGTCAGACTGATTTGCATATAGCCATGTCTGAAATGGGGTGGCTGAGTGGGCTAAAGAATGGTGATGGATTAAACCCAGGTCAGTTAACTGGGGGTGAGTGTTTGATTTGTTCAAACACTCCGTCCATCATCCCCTTTTGTATCGCTTTGTTCGCTCTAAGTGTGGCAGGGTATGCTCAGACGTGAGTCCCTTGCTCACTTGGCCACTGGATTCAAGATAGCCTGGCTGATGAGGATTATGAATCCGAAACCGGTTCCAGGATGCTTGTTTCCGGTCCATGGAAGACATGGCTTGGCAATTCGGGCTGTACTGTTCCCATGAGGCACAGGGTCAGACTGATTTGCATATAGCCATGTCTGAAATGGGGTGGCTGAGTGGGCTAAAGAATGGTGATGGATTAAACCCAGATCAGTTGACTGGGGGTGAGTGTTTGATTTGTTCAAACGCTCCGTCCATCATCCCCTTTTGTATCGCTTTGTTCGCTCTAAGTGTGGCAGGGTATGCTCAGACGTGAGTCCCTTGCTCACTTGGCCACTGGATTCAAGATAGCCTGGCTGATGAGGATTATGAATCCGAAACCGGTTCCAGGATGCTTGTTTCCGGTCCATGGAAGACATGGCTTGGCAGTTCGGGCTGCACTGTTCCCATGAGGCACAGGGTCAGACTGATTTGCATGTAGCCATGTCTGAAATGGGGTGGCTGAGTGGGCTAAAGAATGGTGATGGATTAAACCCAGATCAGTTGACTGGGGGTGAGTGTTTGATTTGTTCAAATGCTCCGTCCATCATCCCCTTTTGTATCGCTTTGTTCGCTCTAAGTGTGGCAGGGTATGCTCAGACGTGAGTCCCTTGCTCACTTGGCCACTGGATTCAAGATAGCCTGGCTGATGAGGATTATGAATCCGAAACCGGTTCCAGGATGCTTGTTTCCGGTCCATGGAAGACATGGCTTGGCAGTTCGGGCTGCACTGTTCCCATGAGGCACAGGGTCAGACTGATTTGCATATAGCCATGTCTGAAATGGGGTGGCTGAGTGAGCTAAAGAATGGTGATGGATTAAACCCAGATCAGTTGACTGGGGGTGAGTGTTTGATTTGTTCAAACGCTCCGTCCATCATCCCCTTTTGTATCGCTTTGTTCGCTCTAAGTGGGGCAGGGTATGCTCAGACGTGAGTCCCTTGCTCACTTGGCCACTGGATTCAAGATAGCCTGGCTGATGAGGATTATGAATCCGAAACCGGTTCCAGGATGCTTGTTTCCGGTCCATGGAAGACATGGCTTGGCAGTTCGGGCTGCACTGTTCACATGAGGTACAGGGTCAGACTGATTTGCATATAGCCATGTCTGAAATGGGGTGGCTGAGTGGGCTAAAGAGTGGTGATGGAGTAAACCCAGATCAGTTGACTGGGGGTGAGTGTTTGATTTGTTCAAACGATCCGTCCATCATCCCCTTTTGTATCGCTTTGTTCGCTCTAAGTGTGGCAGGGTATGCTCAGACGTAAGTCCCTTGCTCACTTGGCCACTGGATTCAAGATAGCCTGGCTGATGAGGATTATGAATCCGAAACCGGTTCCAGGATGCTTGTTTCCGGTCCATGGAAGACATGGCTTGGCAGTTCGGGCTGCACTGTTCCCATGAGGCACAGGGTCAGACTGATTTGCATATAGCCATGTCTGAAATGGGGTGGCTGAGTGGGCTAAAGAATGGTGATGGATTAAACCCAGATCAGTTGACTGGGGGTGAGTGTTTGATTTGTTCAAACGCTCCGTCCATCATCCCCTTTTGTATCGCTTTGTTCGCTCTAAGTGTGGCAGGGTATGCTCAGACGTGAGTCCCTTGCTCACTTGGCCACTGGATTCAAGATAGCCTGGCTGATGAGGATTATGAATCCGAAATCGGTTCCAGGATGCTTGTTTCCGGTCCATGGAAGACATGGCTTGGCAATTCGGGCTGCACTGTTCCCATGAGGCACAGGGTCAGACTGATTTGCATATAGCCATGTCTGAAATGGGGTGGCTGAGTGGGCTAAAGAATGGTGATGGATTAAACCCAGATCAGTTGACTGGGGGTGAGTGTTTGATTTGTTCAAACGCTCCGTCCATCATCCCCTTTTGTATCGCTTTGTTCGCTCTAAGTGTGGAAGGGTATGCTCAGACGTGAGTCCCTTGCTCACTTGGCCACTGGATTCAAGATAGCCTGGCTGATGAGGATTATGAATCCGAAACCGGTTCCAGGATGCTTGTTTCCGGTCCATGGAAGACATGGCTTGGCAGTTCGGGCTGCACTGTTCCCATGAGGCACAGGGTCAGACTGATTTGTATATAGCCATGTCTGAAATGGGGTGGCTGAGTGGGCTAAAGAATGGTGATGGATTAAACCCAGATCAGTTGACTGGGGGTGAGTGTTTGATTTGTTCAAACGCTCCGTCCATCATCCCCTTTTGTATCGCTTTGTTCGCTCTAAGTGTGGCAGGGTATGCTCAGACGTGAGTCCCTTGCTCACTTGGCCACTGGATTCAAGATAGCCTGGCTGATGAGGATTATGAATCCGAAACCGGTTCCAGGATGCTTGTTTCCGGTCCATGGAAGACATGGCTTGGCAATTCGGGCTGTACTGTTCCCATGAGGCACAGGGTCAGACTGATTTGCATATAGCCATGTCTGAAATGGGGTGGCTGAGTGGGCTAAAGAATGGTGATGGATTAAACCCAGATCAGTTGACTGGGGGTGAGTGTTTGATTTGTTCAAACGCTCCGTCCATCATCCCCTTTTGTATTGCTTTGTTCGCTCTAAGTGTGGCAGGGTATGCTCAGACGTGAGTCCCTTGCTCACTTGGCCACTGGATTCAAGATAGCCTGGCTGATGAGGATTATGAATCCGAAACCGGTTCCAGGATGCTTGTTTCCGGTCCATGGAAGACATGGCTTGGCAGTTCGGGCTGCACTGTTCCCATGAGGCACAGGGTCAGACTGATTTGCATATAGCCATGTCTGAAATGGGGTGGCTGAGTGGGCTAAAGAATGGTGATGGATTAAACCCAGATCAGTTGACTGGGGGTGAGTGTTTGATTTGTTCAAACGCTCCGTCCATCATCCCCTTTTGTATCGCTTTGTTCGCTCTAAGTGTGGCAGGGTATGCTCAGACATGAGTCCCTTGCTCACATGGCCACTGGATTCAAGATAGCCTGGCTGATGAGGATTATGAATCCGAAACCGGTTCCAGGATGCTTGTTTCCGGTCCATGGAAGACATGGCTTGGCAGTTCGGGCTGCACTGTTCCCATGAGGCACAGGGTCAGACTGATTTGCATATAGCCATGTCTGAAATGGGGTGGCTGAGTGGGCTAAAGAATGGTGATGTATTAAACCCAGATCAGTTGACTGGGGGTGAGTGTTTGATTTGTTCAAACACTCCGTCCATCATCCCCTTTTGTATCGCTTTGTTCGCTCTAAGTGTGGCAGGGTATGCTCAGACGTGAGTCCATTTCTCACTTGCCCACTGGATTCAAGATAGCCTGGCTGATGAGGATTATGAATCCTAAACCGGTTCCAGGATGCTTGTTTCCGGTCCATGGAAGACATGGCTTGGCAGTTCGGGCTGCACTGTTCCCATGAGGCACAGGGTCAGACTGATTTGCATATAGCCATGTCTGAAATGAGGTGGCTGAGTGGGCTAAAGAATGGTGATGGATTAAACCCATATCAGTTGACTGGGGGTGAGTGTTTGATTTGTTCAAACGCTCCGTCCATCATCCCCTTTTGTATCGCTTTGTTCGCTCTAAGTATGGCGGGGTATGCTCAGACGTGAGTCCCTTGCTCACTTGGCCACTGGATTCAAGATAGCCTGGCTGATGAGGATAATGAATCCGAAACCGGTTCCAGGATGCTTGTTTCCGGTCCATGGAAGACATGGCTTGGCAGTTCGGGCTGCACTGTTCCCATGAGGCACAGGGTCAGACTGATTTGCATATAGCCATGTCTGAAATGGGGTGGCTGAGTGGGCTAAAGAATGGTGATGGATTAAACCCAGATCAGTTGACTGGGGGTGAGTGTTTGATTTGTTCAAACGCTCCGTCGATCATCCCCTTTTGTATCGCTTTGTTCGCTCTAAGTGTGGCAGGGTATGCTCAGACGTGAGTCCCTTGCTCACTTGGCCACTGGATTCAAGATAGCCTGGCTGATGAGGATTATGAATCAGAAACCGGTACCAGGATGCTTGTTTCCGGTCCATGGAAGACATGGCTTGGCAATTCGGGCTGCACTGTTCCCATGAGGCACAGGGTCAGACTGATTTGCATATAGCCATGTCTGAAATGGAGTGGCTGAGTGGGCTAAAGAATGGTGATGGATTAAACCCAGATCAGTTGACTGGGGGTGAGTGTTTGATTTGTTCAAACGCTCCGTCCATCATCCCCTTTTGTATCGCTTTGTTCGCTCTAAGTGTGGCAGGGTATGCTCAGACGTGAGTCCCTTGCTCACTTGGCCACTGGATTCAAGATAGCCTGGCTGATGAGGATTATGAATCCGAAACCGGTTCCAGGATGCTTGTTTCCGGTCCATGGAAGACATGGCTTGGCAGTTCGGGCTGCACTGTTCCCATGAGGCACAGGGTCAGACTGATTTGCATATAGCCATGTCTGAAATGGGGTGGCTGAGTGGGCTAAAGAATGGTGATGGATTAAACCCAGATCAGTTAACTGGGGGTGAGTGTTTGATTTGTTCAAACGCTCCGTCCATCATCCCCTTTTGTATCGCTTTGTTCGCTCTAAGTGTGGCAGGGTATGCTCAGACGTGAGTCCCTTGCTCACTTGGCCACTGGATTCAAGATAGCCTGGCTGATGAGGATTATGAATCCGAAACCGGTTCCAGGATGCTTGTTTCCGGTCCATGGAAGACATGGCTTGGCAATTCGGGCTGTACTGTTCCCATGAGGCATAGGGTCAGACTGATTTGCATATAGCCATGTCTGAAATGGGGTGGCTGAGTGGGCTAAAGAATGGTGATAGATTAAACCCAGATCAGTTGACTGGGGGTGAGTGTTTGATTTGTTGAAACGCTCCGTCCATCATCCCCTTTTGTATCGCTTTGTTCGCTCTAAGTGTGGCAGGGTATGCTCAGACGTGAGTCCCTTGCTCACTTGGCCACTGGATTCAAGATAGCCTGGCTGATGAGGATTATGAATCCGAAACCGGTTCCAGGATGCTTGTTTCCGGTCCATGGAAGACATGGCTTGGCAGTTCGGGCTGCACTGTTCCCATGAGGCACAGGGTCAGACTGATTTGCATGTAGCCATGTCTGAAATGGGGTGGCTGAGTGGGCTAAAGAATGGTGATGGATTAAACCCAGATCAGTTGACTGGGGGTGAGTGTTTGATTTGTTCAAATGCTCCGTCCATCATCCCCTTTTGTATCGCTTTGTTCGCTCTAAGTGTGGCAGGGTATGCTCAGACGTGAGTCCCTTGCTCACTTGGCCACTGGATTCAAGATAGCCTGGCTGATGAGGATTATGAATCCGAAACCGGTTCCAGGATGCTTGTTTCCGGTCCATGGAAGACATGGCTTGGCAGTTCGGGCTGCACTGTTCCCATGAGGCACAGGGTCAGACTGATTTGCATATAGCCATGTCTGAAATGGGGTGGCTGAGTGGGCTAAAGAATGGTGATGGATTAAACCCAGATCAGTTGACTGGGGGTGAGAGTTTGATTTGTTCAAACGCTCCGTCCATCATCCCCTTTTGTATCGCTTTGTTCGCTCTAAGTGTGGCAGGGTATGCTCAGACGTGAGTCCCTTGCTCACTTCGCCACTGGATTCAAGATAGCCTGGCTGATGAGGATTATGAATCCGAAACCGGTTCCAGGATGCTTGTTTCCGGTCCATGGAAGACATGGCTTGGCAGTTCGGGCTGCACTGTTCCCATGAGGCACAGGGTCAGACTGATTTGCATATAGCCATGTCTGAAATGGGGTGGCTGAGTGGGCTAAAGAGTGGTGATGGATTAAACCCAGATCAGTTGACTGGGGGTGAGTGTTTGATTTGTTCAAACGCTCCGTCCATCATCCCCTTTTGTATCGCTTTGTTCGCTCTAAGTGTGGCAGGGTATGCTCAGACGTGAGTCCCTTGCTCACTTGGCCACTGGATTCAAGATAGCCTGGCTGATGAGGATTATGAATCCGAAACCGGTTCCAGGATGCTTGTTTCCGGTCCATGGAAGACATGGCTTGGCAGTTCGGGCTGCACTGTTCCCATGAGGCACAGGGTCAGACTGATTTGCATATAGCCATGTCTGAAATGGGGTGGCTGAGTGGGCTAAAGAATGGTGATGGATTAAACCCAGATCAGTTGACTGGGGGTGAGTGTTTGATTTGTTCAAACGCTCCGTCCATCATCCCCTTTTGTATCACTTTGTTCGCTCTAAGTGTGGCAGGGTATGCTCAGACGTGAGTCCCTTGCTCACTTGGCCACTGGATTCAAGATAGCCTGGCTGATGAGGATTATGAATCCGAAACCGGTTCCAGGATGCTTGTTTCCGGTCCATGGAAGACATGGCTTGGCAGTTCGGGCTGCACTGTTCCCATGAGGCACAGGGTCAGACTGATTTGCATATAGCCATGTCTGAAATGGGGTGGCTGAGTGGGCTAAAGAATGGTGATGGATTAAACCCAGATCAGTTAACTGGGGGTGAGTGTTTGATTTGTTCAAACGCTCCGTCCATCATCCCCTTTTGTATCGCTTTGTTCGCTCTAAGTGTGGCAGGGTATGCTCAGACGTGAGTCCCTTGCTCACTTGGCCACTGGATTCAAGATAGCCTGGCTGATGAGGATTATGAATCCGAAACCGGTTCCAGGATGCTTGTTTCCGGTCCATGGAAGACATGGCTTGGCAATTCGGGCTGTACTGTTCCCATGAGGCACAGGGTCAGACTGATTTGCATATAGCCATGTCTGAAATGGGGTGGCTGAGTGGGCTAAAGAATGGTGATGGATTAAACCCAGATCAGTTGACTGGGGGTGAGTGTTTGATTTGTTCAAACGCTCCGTCCATCATCCCCTTTTGTATCGCTTTGTTCGCTCTAAGTGTGGCAGGGTATGCTCAGACGTGAGTCCCTTGTTCACTTGGCCACTGGATTCAAGATAGCCTGGCTGATGAGGATTATGAATCCGAAACCGGTTCCAGGATGCTTGTTTCCGGTCCATGGAAGACATGGCTTGGCAGTTCGGGCTGCACTGTTCCCATGAGGCACAGGGTCAGACTGATTTGCATATAGCCATGTCTGAAATGGGGTGGCTGAGTGGGCTAAAGAATGGTGATGGATTAAACCCAGATCAGTTGACTGGGGGTGAGAGTTTGATTTGTTCAAACGCTCCGTCCATCATCCCCTTTTGTATCGCTTTGTTCGCTCTAAGTGTGGCAGGGTATGCTCAGACGTGAGTCCCTTGCTCACTTCGCCACTGGATTCAAGATAGCCTGGCTGATGAGGATTATGAATCCGAAACCGGTTCCAGGATGCTTGTTTCCGGTCCATGGAAGACATGGCTTGGCAGTTCGGGCTGCACTGTTCCCATGAGGCACAGGGTCAGACTGATTTGCATATAGCCATGTCTGAAATGGGGTGGCTGAGTGGGCTAAAGAGTGGTGATGGATTAAACCCAGATCAGTTGACTGGGGGTGAGTGTTTGATTTGTTCAAACGCTCCGTCCATCATCCCCTTTTGTATCGCTTTGTTCGCTCTAAGTGTGGCAGGGTATGCTCAGACGTGAGTCCCTTGCTCACTTGGCCACTGGATTCAAGATAGCCTGGCTGATGAGGATTATGAATCCGAAACCGGTTCCAGGATGCTTGTTTCCGGTCCATGGAAGACATGGCTTGGCAGTTCGGGCTGCACTGTTCCCATGAGGCACAGGGTCAGACTGATTTGCATATAGCCATGTCTGAAATGGGGTGGCTGAGTGGGCTAAAGAATGGTGATGGATTAAACCCAGATCAGTTGACTGGGGGTGAGTGTTTGATTTGTTCAAACGCTCCGTCCATCATCCCCTTTTGTATCACTTTGTTCGCTCTAAGTGTGGCAGGGTATGCTCAGACGTGAGTCCCTTGCTCACTTGGCCACTGGATTCAAGATAGCCTGGCTGATGAGGATTATGAATCCGAAACCGGTTCCAGGATGCTTGTTTCCGGTCCATGGAAGACATGGCTTGGCAGTTCGGGCTGCACTGTTCCCATGAGGCACAGGGTCAGACTGATTTGCATATAGCCATGTCTGAAATGGGGTGGCTGAGTGGGCTAAAGAATGGTGATGGATTAAACCCAGATCAGTTAACTGGGGGTGAGTGTTTGATTTGTTCAAACGCTCCGTCCATCATCCCCTTTTGTATCGCTTTGTTCGCTCTAAGTGTGGCAGGGTATGCTCAGACGTGAGTCCCTTGCTCACTTGGCCACTGGATTCAAGATAGCCTGGCTGATGAGGATTATGAATCCGAAACCGGTTCCAGGATGCTTGTTTCCGGTCCATGGAAGACATGGCTTGGCAATTCGGGCTGTACTGTTCCCATGAGGCACAGGGTCAGACTGATTTGCATATAGCCATGTCTGAAATGGGGTGGCTGAGTGGGCTAAAGAATGGTGATGGATTAAACCCAGATCAGTTGACTGGGGGTGAGTGTTTGATTTGTTCAAACGCTCCGTCCATCATCCCCTTTTGTATCGCTTTGTTCGCTCTAAGTGTGGCAGGGTATGCTCAGACGTGAGTCCCTTGTTCACTTGGCCACTGGATTCAAGATAGCCTGGCTGATGAGGATTATGAATCCGAAACCGGTTCCAGGATGCTTGTTTCCGGTCCATGGAAGACATGGCTTGGCAGTTCGGGCTGCACTGTTCCCATGAGGCACAGGGTCAGACTGATTTGCATGTAGCCATGTCTGAAATGGGGTGGCTGAGTGGGCTAAAGAATGGTGATGGATTAAACCCAGATCAGTTGACTGGGGGTGAGTGTTTGATTTGTTCAAATGCTCCGTCCATCATCCCCTTTTGTATCGCTTTGTTCGCTCTAAGTGTGGCAGGGTATGCTCAGACGTGAGTCCCTTGCTCACTTGGCCACTGGATTCAAGATAGCCTGGCTGATGAGGATTATGAATCCGAAACCGGTTCCAGGATGCTTGTTTCCGGTCCATGGAAGACATGGCTTGGCAGTTCGGGCTGCACTGTTCCCATGAGGCACAGGGTCAGACTGATTTGCATATAGCCATGTCTGAAATGGGGTGGCTGAGTGAGCTAAAGAATGGTGATGGATTAAACCCAGATCAGTTGACTGGGGGTGAGTGTTTGATTTGTTCAAACGCTCCGTCCATCATCCCCTTTTGTATCGCTTTGTTTGCTCTAAGTGTGGCAGGGTATGCTCAGACGTGAGTCCCTTGCTCACTTGGCCACTGGATTCAAGATAGCCTGGCTGATGAGGATTATGAATCCGAAACCGGTTCCAGGATGCTTGTTTCCGGTCCATGGAAGACATGGCTTGGCAGTTCGGGCTGCACTGTTCCCATGAGGTACAGGGTCAGACTGATTTGCATATAGCCATGTCTGAAATGGGGTGGCTGAGTGGGCTAAAGAGTGGTGATGGAGTAAACCCAGATCAGTTGACTGGGGGTGAGTGTTTGATTTGTTCAAACGCTCCGTCCATCATCCCCTTTTGTATCGCTTTGTTCGCTCTAAGTGTGGCAGGGTATGCTCAGACGTAAGTCCCTTGCTCACTTGGCCACTGGATTCAAGATAGCCTGGCTGATGAGGATTATGAATCCGAAACCGGTTCCAGGATGCTTGTTTCCGGTCCATGGAAGACATGGCTTGGCAGTTCGGGCTGCACAGTTCCCATGAGGCACAGGGTCAGACTGATTTGCATATAGCCATGTCTGAAATGGGGTGGCTGAGTGGGCTAAAGAATGGTGATGGATTAAACCCAGATCAGTTGACTGGGGGTGAGTGTTTGATTTGTTCAAACGCTCCGTCCATCATCCCCTTTTGTATCGCTTTGTTCGCTCTAAGTGTGGCAGGGTATGCTCAGACGTGAGTCCCTTGCTCACTTGGCCACTGGATTCAAAATAGCCTGGCTGATGAGGATTATCAATCCGAAACCGGTTCCAGGATGCTTGTTTCCGGTCCATGGAAGACATGGCTTGGCAATTCCGGCTGCACTGTTCCCATGAGGCAGAGGGTCAGACTGATTTGCATATAGCCATGTCTGAAATGGGGTGGCTGAGTGGGCTAAAGAATGGTGATGGATTAAACCCAGATCAGTTGACTGGGGGTGAGTGTTTGATTTGTTCAAACGCTCCGTCCATCATCCCCTTTTGTATCGCTTTGTTCGCTCTAAGTGTGGAAGGGTATGCTCAGACGTGAGTCCCTTGCTCACTTGGCCACTTGATTCAAGATAGCCTGGCTGATGAGGATTATGAATCCGAAACCGGTTTCAGGATGCTTGTTTCCGGTCCATGGAAGACATGGCTTGGCAGTTCGGGCTGCACTGTTCCCATGAGGCACAGGGTCAGACTGATTTGCATATAGCCATGTCTGAAATGGGGTGGCTGAGTGGGCTAAAGAATGGTGATGGATTAAACCCAGATCAGTTGACTAGGGGTGAGTGTTTGATTTGTTCAAACGCTCCGTCCATCAACCCCTTTTGTATCGCTTTGTTCGCTCTAAGTGTGGCAGGGTATGCTCAGACGTGAGTTCCTTGCTCACTTGGCCACTGGATTCAAGATAGCCTGGCTGATGAGGATTATGAATCCGAAACCGGTTCCAGGATGCTTGTTTCCGGTCCATGGAAGACATGGCTTGGCAGTTCGGGCTGCACTGTTCCCATGAGGCACAGGGTCAGACTGATTTGCATATAGCCATGTCTGAAATGGGGTGGCTGAGTGGGCTAAAGAATGGTGATGGATTAAACCCAGATCAGTTGACTGGGGGTGAGTGTTTGATTTGTTCAAACGCTCCGTCCATCATCCCCTTTTGTATCGCTTTGTTCGCTCTAAGTGTGGCAGGGTATGCTCAGACGTGAGTCCCTTGCTCACTTGGCCACTGGATTCAAGATAGCCTGGCTGATGAGGATTATGAATCCGAAACCGGTTCCAGGATGCTTGTTTCCGGTCCATGGAAGACATGGCTTGGCAGTTCGGGCTGCACTGTTCCCATGAGGCAGAGGGTCAGACTGATTTGCATATAGCCATGTCTGAAATGGGGTGGCTGAGTGGGCTAAAGAATGGTGATGGATTAAACCCAGATCAGTTGACTGGGGGTGAGTGTTTGATTTGTTCAAACGCTCCGTCCATCATCCCCTTTTGTATCGCTTTGTTCGCTCTAAGTGTGGCAGGGTATGCTCAGACGTGAGTCCCTTGCTCACTTGGCCACTGGATTCAAGATAGCCTGGCTGATGAGGATTATGAATCCGAAACCGGTTTGGATGCTTGTTTCCGGTCCATGGAAGACATGGCTTGGCAGTTCAGGCTGCACTGTTCCCATGAGGCACAGGGTCAGACTGATTTGCATATAGCCATGTCTGAAATGGGGTGGCTGAGTGGGCTAAAGAATGGTGATGGATTAAACCCAGATCAGTTGACTAGGGGTGAGTGTTTGATTTGTTCAAACGCTCCATCCATCATCCCCTTTTGTATCGCTTTGTTCGCTCTAAGTGTGGCAGGGTATGCTCAGATGTGAGTCCCTTGCTCACGTGGCCACTGGATTCAAGATAGCCTGGCTGATGAGGATTATGAATCCGAAACCGGTTCCAGGATGCTTGTTTCCGGTCCATGGAAGACATGGCTTGGCAGTTCGGGCTGCACTGTTCCCATGAGGCACAGGGTCAGACTGATTTGCATATAGCCATGTCTGAAATGGGGTCGCTGAGTGGGCTAAAGAATGGTGATGGATTAAACCCAGATCAGTTGACTGGGGGTGAGTGTTTGATTTGTTCAAACGCTCCGTCCATCATCCCCTTTTATATCGCTTTGTTCGCTCTAAGTGTGGCAGGGTATGCTCAGATGTGAGTCCCTTGCTCACGTGGCCACTGGATTCAAGATAGCCTGGCTGATGAGGATTATGAATCCGAAACCGGTTCCAGGATGCTTGTTTCCGGTCCATGGAAGACATGGCTTGGCAGTTCGGGCTGCACTGTTCCCATGAGGCACAGGGTCAGACTGATTTGCATATAGCCATGTCTGAAATGGGGTGGCTGAGTGGGCTAAAGAATGGTGATGGATTAAACCCAGATCAGTTAACTGGGGGTGAGTGTTTGATTTGTTCAAACGCTCCGTCCATCATCCCCTTTTGTATCGCTTTGTTCGCTCTAAGTGTGGCAGGGTATGCTCAGACGCGAGTCCCTTGCTCACTTGGCCACTGGATTCAAGATAGCCTGGCTGATGAGGATTATGAATCCGAAACCGGTTCCAGGATGCTTGTTTCCGGTCCATGGAAGACATGGCTTGGCAGTTCGGGCTGCACTGTTCCCATGAGGCACAGGGTCAGACTGATTTGCATATAGCCATGTCTGAAATGGGGTGGCTGAGTGGGCTAAAGAATGGTGATGGATTAAACCCAGATCAGTTGACTGGGGGTGAGTGTTTGATTTGTTCAAACGCTCCGTCCATCATCCCCTTTTGTATCGCTTTGTTCGCTCTAAGTGTGGCAGGGTATGCTCAGACGTGAGTCCCTTGCTCACTTGGCCACTGGATTCAAGATAGCCTGGCTGATGAGGATTATGAATCCGAAACCGGTTCCAGGATGCTTGTTTCCGGTCCATGGAAGACATGGCTTGGCAGTTCGGGCTGCACTGTTCCCATGAGGCAGAGGGTCAGACTGATTTGCATATAGCCATGTCTGAAATGGGGTGGCTGAGTGGGCTAAAGAATGGTGATGGATTAAACCCAGATCAGTTGACTGGGGGTGAGTGTTTGATTTGTTCAAACGCTCCGTCCATCATCCCCTTTTGTATCGCTTTGTTCGCTCTAAGTGTGGCAGGGTATGCTCAGACGTGAGTCCCTTGCTCACTTGGCCACTGGATTCAAGATAGCCTGGCTGATGAGGATTATGAATCCGAAACCGGTTTCAGGATGCTTGTTTCCGGTCCATGGAAGACATGGCTTGGCAGTTCGGGCTGCACTGTTCCCATGAGGCACAGGGTCAGACTGATTTGCATATAGCCATGTCTGAAATGGGGTGGCTGAGTGGGCTAAAGAATGGTGATGGATTAAACCCAGATCAGTTGACTAGGGGTGAGTGTTTGATTTGTTCAAACGCTCCGTCCATCATCCCCTTTTGTATCGCTTTGTTCGCTCTAAGTGTGGCAGGGTATGCTCAGACGTGAGTCCCTTGCTCATGTGGCCACTGGATTCAAGATAGCCTGGCTGATGAGGATTATGAATCCGAAACCGGTTCCAGGATGCTTGTTTCCGGTCCATGGAAGACATGGCTTGGCAGTTCGGGCTGCACTGTTCCCATGAGGCACAGGGTCAGACTGATTTGCATATAGCCATGTCTGAAATGGGGTGGCTGAGTGGGCTAAAGAATGGTGATGGATTAAACCCAGATCAGTTGACTGGGGGTGAGTGTTTGATTTGTTCAAACGCTCCGTCCATCATCCCCTTTTATATCGCTTTGTTCGCTCTAAGTGTGGCAGGGTATGCTCAGACGTGAGTCCCTTGCTCACGTGGCCACTGGATTCAAGATAGCCTGGCTGATGAGGATTATGAATCCGAAACCGGTTCCAGGATGCTTGTTTCCGGTCCATGGAAGACATGGCTTGGCAGTTCGGGCTGCACTGTTCCCATGAGGCACAGGGTCAGACTGATTTGCATATAGCCATGTCTGAAATGGGGTGGCTGAGTGGGCTAAAGAATGGTGATGGATTAAACCCAGATCAGTTAACTGGGGGTGAGTGTTTGATTTGTTCAAACGCTCCGTCCATCATCCCCTTTTGTATCGCTTTGTTCGCTCTAAGTGTGGCAGGGTATGCTCAGACGCGAGTCCCTTGCTCACTTGGCCACTGGATTCAAGATAGCCTGGCTGATGAGGATTATGAATGCGAAACTGGTTCCAGGATGCTTGTTTCCGGTCCATGGAAGACATGGCTTGGCAGTTCGGGCTGCACTGTTCCCATGAGGCACAGGGTCAAACTGATTTGCATATAGCCATGTCTGAAATGGGGTGGCTGAGTGGGCTAAAGAATGGTGATGGATTAAACCCAGATCAGTTGACTGGGGGTGAGTGCTTGATTTGTTCAAATGCTCCGTCCATCATCTCCTTTTGTATCGCTTTGTTCGCTCTAAGTGTGGCAGGGTATGCTCAGACGTGAGTCCCTTGCTCACTTGGCCACTGGATTCAAGATAGCCTGGCTGATGAGGATTATGAATCCGAAACCGGTTTGGATGCTTGTTTCCGGTCCATGGAAGACATGGCTTGGCAGTTCAGGCTGCACTGTTCCCATGAGGCACAGGGTCAGACTGATTTGCATATAGCCATGTCTGAAATGGGGTGGCTGAGTGGGCTAAAGAATGGTGATGGATTAAACCCAGATCAGTTGACTAGGGGTGAGTGTTTGATTTGTTCAAAGGCTCCGTCCATCATCCCCTTTTGTATCGCTTTGTTCGCTCTAAGTGTGGCAGGGTATGCTCAGACGTGAGTCCCTTGCTCACGTGGCCACTGGATTCAAGATAGCCTGGCTGATGAGGATTATGAATCCGAAACCGGTTCCAGGATGCTTGTTTCCGGTCCATGGAAGACATGGCTTGGCAGTTCGGGCTGCACTGTTCCCATGAGGCACAGGGTCAGACTGATTTGCATATAGCCATGTCTGAAATGGGGTCGCTGAGTGGGCTAAAGAATGGTGATGGATTAAACCCAGATCAGTTGACTGGGGGTGAGTGTTTGATTTGTTCAAACGCTCCGTCCATCATCCCCTTTTATATCGCTTTGTTCGCTCTAAGTGTGGCAGGGTATGCTCAGATGTGAGTCCCTTGCTCACGTGGCCACTGGATTCAAGATAGCCTGGCTGATGAGGATTATGAATCCGAAACCGGTTCCAGGATGCTTGTTTCCGGTCCATGGAAGACATGGCTTGGCAGTTCGGGCTGCACTGTTCCCATGAGGCACAGGGTCAGACTGATTTGCATATAGCCATGTCTGAAATGGGGTGGCTGAGTGGGCTAAAGAATGGTGATGGATTAAACCCAGATCAGTTAACTGGGGGTGAGTGTTTGATTTGTTCAAACGCTCCGTCCATCATCTCCTTTTGTATCGCTTTGTTCGCTCTAAGTGTGGCAGGGTATGCTCAGACGCGAGTCCCTTGCTCACTTGGCCACTGGATTCAAGATAGCCTGGCTGATGAGGATTATGAATCCGAAACCGGTTCCAGGATGCTTGTTTCCGGTCCATGGAAGACATGGCTTGGCAGTTCGGGCTGCACTGTTCCCATGAGGCACAGGGTCAGACTGATTTGCATATAGCCATGTCTGAAATGGGGTGGCTGAGTGGGCTAAAGAATGGTGATGGATTAAACCCAGATCAGTTGACTGGGGGTGAGTGTTTGATTTGTTCAAACGCTCCGTCCATCATCCCCTTTTGTATCGCTTTGTTCGCTCTAAGTGTGGCAGGGTATGCTCAGACGTGAGTCCCTTGCTCACTTGGCCACTGGATTCAAGATAGCCTGGCTGATGAGGATTATGAATCCGAAACCGGTTCCAGGATGCTTGTTTCCGGTCCATGGAAGACATGGCTTGGCAGTTCGGGCTGCACTGTTCCCATGAGGCAGAGGGTCAGACTGATTTGCATATAGCCATGTCTGAAATGGGGTGGCTGAGTGGGCTAAAGAATGGTGATGGATTAAACCCAGATCAGTTGACTGGGGGTGAGTGTTTGATTTGTTCAAACGCTCCGTCCATCATCCCCTTTTGTATCGCTTTGTTCGCTCTAAGTGTGGCAGGGTATGCTCAGACGTGAGTCCCTTGCTCACTTGGCCACTGGATTCAAGATAGCCTGGCTGATGAGGATTATGAATCCGAAACCGGTTTCAGGATGCTTGTTTCCGGTCCATGGAAGACATGGCTTGGCAGTTCGGGCTGCACTGTTCCCATGAGGCACAGGGTCAGACCGATTTGCATATAGCCATGTCTGAAATGGGGTGGCTGAGTGGGCTAAAGAATGGTGATGGATTAAACCCAGATCAGTTGACTAGGGGTGAGTGTTTGATTTGTTCAAACGCTCCGTCCATCATCCCCTTTTGTATCGCTTTGTTCGCTCTAAGTGTGGCAGGGTATGCTCAGACGTGAGTCCCTTGCTCATGTGGCCACTGGATTCAAGATAGCCTGGCTGATGAGGATTATGAATCCGAAACCGGTTCCAGGATGCTTGTTTCCGGTCCATGGAAGACATGGCTTGGCAGTTCGGGCTGCACTGTTCCCATGAGGCACAGGGTCAGACTGATTTGCATATAGCCATGTCTGAAATGGGGTGGCTGAGTGGGCTAAAGAATGGTGATGGATTAAACCCAGATCAGTTGACTGGGGGTGAGTGTTTGATTTGTTCAAACGCTCCGTCCATCATCCCCTTTTATATCGCTTTGTTCGCTCTAAGTGTGGCAGGGTATGCTCAGACGTGAGTCCCTTGCTCACGTGGCCACTGGATTCAAGATAGCCTGGCTGATGAGGATTATGAATCCGAAACCGGTTCCAGGATGCTTGTTTCCGGTCCATGGAAGACATGGCTTGGCAGTTCGGGCTGCACTGTTCCCATGAGGCACAGGGTCAGACTGATTTGCATATAGCCATGTCTGAAATGGGGTGGCTGAGTGGGCTAAAGAATGGTGATGGATTAAACCCAGATCAGTTAACTGGGGGTGAGTGTTTGATTTGTTCAAACGCTCCGTCCATCATCCCCTTTTGTATCGCTTTGTTCGCTCTAAGTGTGGCAGGGTATGCTCAGACGCGAGTCCCTTGCTCACTTGGCCACTGGATTCAAGATAGCCTGGCTGATGAGGATTATGAATCCGAAACCGGTTCCAGGATGCTTGTTTCCGGTCCATGGAAGACATGGCTTGGCAGTTCGGGCTGCACTGTTCCCATGAGGCACAGGGTCAGACTGATTTGCATATAGCCATGTCTGAAATGGGGTGGCTGAGTGGGCTAAAGAATGGTGATGGATTAAACCCAGATCAGTTGACTGGGGGTGAGTGCTTGATTTGTTCAAATGCTCCGTCCATCATCTCCTTTTGTATCGCTTTGTTCGCTCTAAGTGTGGCAGGGTATGCTCAGACGTGAGTCCCTTGCTCACTTGGCCACTGGATTCAAGATAGCCTGGCTGATGAGGATTATGAATCCGAAACCGGTTCCAGGATGCTTGTTTCCGGTCCATGGAAGACATGGCTTGGCAGTTCGGGCTGCACTGTTCCCATGAGGCACAGGGTCAGACTGATTTGCATATAGCCATGTCTGAAATGGGGTGGCTGAGTGGGCTAAAGAATGGTGATGGATTAAACCCAGATCAGTTGACTGGGGGTGAGTGTTTGATTTGTTCAAACGCTCCGTCCATCATCCCCTTTTGTATCGCTTTGTTCGCTCTAAGTGTGGCAGGGTATGCTCAGACGTGAGTCCCTTGCTCACTTGGCCACTGGATTCAAGATAGCCTGGCTGATGAGGATTATGAATCCGAAACCGGTTCCAGGATGCTTGTTTCCGGTCCATGGAAGACATGGCTTGGCTGTTCGGGCTGCACTGTTCCCATGAGGCACAGGGTCAGACTGATTTGCATATAGCCATGTCTGAAATGGGGTGGCTGAGTGGGCTAAAGAATGGTGATGGATTAAACCCAGATCAGTTGACTGGGGGTGAGTGTTTGATTTGTTCAAACGCTCCGTCCATCATCCCCTTTTGTATCGCTTTGTTCGCTTTAAGTGTGGCAGGGTATGCTCAGACGTGAGTCCCTTGCTCACTTGGCCACTGGATTCAAGATAGCCTGTCTGATGAGGATTATGAATCCGAAACCGGTTCCAGGATGCTTGTTTCCGGTCCATGGAAGACATGGCTTGGCTGTTCGTGCTGCACTGTTCCCATGAGGCACAGGGTCAGACTGATTTGCATATAGCCATGTCTGAAATGGGGTGGCTGAGTGGGCTAAAGAATGGTGATGGATTAAACCCAGATCAGTTGACTGGGGGTGAGTGTTTGATTTGTTCAAACGCTCCGTCCATCATCCCCTTTTGTATCGCTTTGTTCGCTCTAAGTGTGGCAGGGTATGCTCAGACGTGAGTCCCTTGCTCACTTGCCCACTGGATTCAAGATAGCCTGGCTGATGAGGATTATGAATCCGAAACCGGTTTCAGGATGCTTGTTTCCGGTCCATGGAAGACATGGCTTGGCAGTTCGGGCTGCACTGTTCCCATGAGGCACAGGGTCAGACTGATTTGCATATAGCCATGTCTGAAATGGGGTGGCTGAGTGGGCTAAAGAATGGTGATGGATTAAACCCAGATCAGTTGACTGGGGGTGAGTGTTTGATTTGTTCAAACGCTCCGTCCATCATCCCCTTTTGTATCGCTTTGTTCGCTCTAAGTGTGGCAGGGTATGCTCAGACGTGAGTCCCTTGCTCACTTGGCCACTGGATTCAAGATAGCCTGGCTGATGAGGATTATGAATCCGAAACCGGTTCCAGGATGCTTGTTTCCGGTCCATGAAAGACATGGCTTGGCAGTTCGGGCTGCACTGTTCCCATGAGGCACAGGGTCAGACTGATTTGCATATAGCCATGTCTGAAATGGGGTGGCTGAGTGGGCTAAAGAATGGTGATGGATTAAACCCAGATCAGTTGACTGGGGGTGAGTGTTTGATTTGTTCAAACGCTCCGTCCATCATCCCCTTTTGTATCGCTTTGTTCGCTCTAAGTGTGGCAGGGTATGCTCAGACGTGAGTCCCTTGCTCACTTGGCCACTGGATTCAAGATAGCCTGGCTGATGAGGATTATGAATCCGAAACCGGTTACAGGATGCTTGTTTCTGGTCCATGGAAGACATGGCTTGGCAGTTCGGGCTGCACTGTTCCCATGAGGCACAGGGTCAGACTGATATGCATATAGCCATGTCTGAAATGGGGTGGCTGAGTGGGCTAAAGAATGGTGATGGATTAAACCCAGATCAGTTGACTGGGGGGTGAGTGTTTGATTTGTTCAAACGCTCCGTCCATCATCCCCTTTTGTATCGCTTTGTTCGCTCTAAGTGTGGCAGTGTATGCTCAGACGTGAGTCCCTTGCTCACTTGGCCACTGGATTCAAGATAGCCTGGTTGATGAGGATTATGAATCCGAAACCGGTTTCAGGATGCTTGTTTCCGGTCCATGGAAGACATGGCTTGGCAGTTCGGGCTGCACTGTTCCCATGAGGCACAGGGTCAGACTGATTTGCATATAGCCATGTCTGAAATGGGGTGGCTGAGTGGGCTAAAGAATGGTGATGGATTAAACCCAGATCAGTTGACTGGGGGTGAGTGTTTGATTTGTTCAAACGCTCCGTCCATCATCCCCTTTTGTATCGCTTTGTTCGCTCTAAGTGTGGCAGGGTGTGCTCAGACGTGAGTCCCTTGCTCACTTGGCCACTGGATTCAAGATAGCCTGGCTGATGAGGATTATGAATCCGAAACCGGTTCCAGGATGCTTGTTTCCGGTCCATGGAAGACATGGCTTGGCAGTTCGGGCTGCACTGTTCCCATGAGGCACAGGGTCAGACTGATTTGCATATAGCCATGTCTGAAATGGGGTGGCTGAGTGGGCTAAAGAATGGTGATGGATAAAACCCAGATCAGTTGACTGGGGGTGAGTATTTGATTTGTTCAAACGCTCCGTCCATCATCCCCTTTTGTATCGCTTTGTTCGCTCTAAGTGTGGCAGGGTATGCTCAGACGTGAGTCCCTTGCTCACGTCGCCACTGGATTCAAGATAGCCTGGCTGATGAGGATTATGAATCCGAAACCGGTTCCAGGATGCTTGTTTCCGGTCCATGGAAGACATGGCTTGGCAGTTCGGGCTGCACTGTTCCCATGAGGCACAGGGTCAGACTGATTTGCATATAGCCATGTCTGAAATGGGGTGGCTGAGTGGGCTAAAGAATGGTGATGGATTAAACCCAGATCATTTAACTGGGGGTGAGTGTTTGATTTGTTCAAACGCTCCGTCCATCATCCCCTTTTGTATCGCTTTGTTCGCTCTAAGTGTGGCAGGGTATGCTCAGACGTGAGTCCCTTGCTCACTTGGCCACTGGATTCAAGATAGCCTGGCTGATGAGGATTATGAATCCGAAACCGGTTCCAGGATGCTTGTTTCCGGTCCATGGAAGACATGGCTTGGCAGTTCGGGCTGCACTGTTCCCATGAGGCACAGGGTCAGACTGATTTGCATATAGCCATGTCTGAAATGGGGTGGCTGAGTGGGCTAAAGAATGGTGATGGATTAAACCCAGATCAGTTGACTGGGGGTGAGTGTTTGATTTGTTCAAATGCTCCGTCCATCATCCCCTTTTGTATCGCTTTGTTCGCTCTAAGTGTGGCAGGGTATGCTCAGACGTGAGTCCCTTGCTCACTTGGCCACTGGATTCAAGATAGCCTGGCTGATGAGGATTATGAATCCGAAACCGGTTCCAGGATGCTTGTTTCCGGTCCATGGAAGACATGGCTTGGCAGTTCGGGCTGCACTGTTCCCATGAGGCACAGGGTCAGACTGATTTGCATATAGCCATGTCTGAAATGGGGTGGCTGAGTGGGCTAAAGAATGGTGAAGGATTAAACCCAGATCAGTTGACTGGGGGTGAGTGTTTGATTTGTTCAAACGCTCCGTCCATCATCCCCTTTTGTATCGCTTTGTTCGCTCTAAGTGTGGCAGGGTATGCTCAGACGTGAGTCCCTTGCTCACTTGGCCACTGGATTCAAGATAGCCTGGCTGATGAGGATTATGAATCCGAAACCGGTTACAGGATGCTTGTTTCCGGTCCATGGAAGACATGGCTTGGCAGTTCGGGCTGCACTGTTCCCATGAGGCACAGGGTCAGACTGATATGCATATAGCCATGTCTGAAATGGGGTGGCTGAGTGGGCTAAAGAATGGTGATGGATTAAACCCAGATCAGTTGAATGGGGGTGAGTGTTTGATTTGTTCAAACGCTCCGTCCATCATCCCCTTTTGTATCGCTTTGTTCGCTCTAAGTGTGGCAGGGTATGCTCAGACGTGAGTCCCTTGCTCACTTGGCCACTGGATTCAAGATAGCCTGGCTGATGAGGATTATGAATCCGAAACCGGTTTCAGGATGCTTGTTTCCGTTCCATGGAAGACATGGCTTGGCAGTTCGGGCTGCACTGTTCCCATGAGGCACAGAGTCAGACTGATTTGCATATAGCCATGTCTGAAATGGGGTGGCTGAGTGGGCTAAAGAAAGGTGATGGATTAAACCCAGATCAGTTGACTGGGGGTGAGTGTTTGATTTGTTCAAACGCTCCGTCCATCATCCCCTTTTGTATCGCTTTGTTCGCTCTAAGTGTGGCAGGGTATGCTCAGACGTGAGTCCCTTGCTCACGTGGCCACTGGATTCAAGATAGCCTGGCTGATGAGGATTATGAATCCGAAACCGGTTCCAGGATGCTTGTTTCCGGTCCATGGAAGACATGGCTTGGCAGTTCGGGCTGCACTGTTCCCATGAGGCACAGGGTCAGACTGATTTGCATATAGCCATGTCTGAAATGGGGTGGCTGAGTGGGCTAAAGAATGGTGATGGATTAAACCCAGATCAGTTGACTGGGGGTGAGTGTTTGATTTGTTCAAACGCTCCGTCCATCATCCCCTTTTGTATCGCTTTGTTCGCTCTAAGTGTGGCAGGGTATGCTCAGACGTGAGTCCCTTGCTCACTTGGCCACTGGATTCAAGATAGCCTGGCTGATGAGGATTATGAATCCGAAACCGGTTCCAGGATGCTTGTTTCCGGTCCATGGAAGACATGGCTTGGCAGTTCGGGCTGCACTGTTCCCATGAGGCACAGGGTCAGACTGATTTGCATGTAGCCATGTCTGAAATGGGGTGGCTGAGTGGGCTAAAGAATGGTGATGGATTAAACCCAGATCAGTTGAGTGGGGGTGAGTGTTTGATTTGTTCAAATGCTCTGTCCATTATCCCCTTTTGTATCGCTTTGTTCGCTCTAAGTGTGGCAGGGTATGCTCAGACGTGAGTCCCTTGCTCACTTGGCCACTGGATTCAAGATAGCCTGGCTGATGAGGATTATGAATCCGAAACCGATTCCAGTATGCTTGTTTCCGGTCCATGGACGACATGGCTTGGCAGTTCGGGCTGCACTGTTCCCATGAGGCACAGGGTCAGACTGATTTGCATATAGCCATGTCTGAAATGGGGTGGCTGAGTGGGCTAAAGAATGGTGATGGATTAAACCCAGATCAGTTGACTGGGGGTGAGTGTTTGATTTGTTCAAACGCTCCGTCCATCATCCCCTTTTGTATCGCTTTGTTCGCTCTAAGTGTGGCAGGGTATGCTCAGACGTGAGTCCCTTGCTCACGTCGCCACTGGATTCAAGATAGCCTGGCTGATGAGGATTATGAATCCGAAACCGGTTCCAGGATGCTTGTTTCCGGTCCATGGAAGACATGGCTTGGCAGTTCGGGCTGCACTGTTCCCATGAGGCACAGGGTCAGACTGATTTGCATATAGCCATGTCTGAAATGGGGTGGCTGAGTGGGCTAAAGAATGGTGATGGATTAAACCCAGATCAGTTAACTGGGGGTGAGTGTTTGATTTGTTCAAACGCTCCGTCCATCATCCCCTTTTGTATCGCTTTGTTCGCTCTAAGTGTGGCAGGGTATGCTCAGACGTGAGTCCCTTGCTCACTTGGCCACTGGATTCAAGATAGCCTGGCTGATGAGGATTATGAATCCGAAACCGGTTCCAGGATGCTTGTTTCCGGTCCATGGAAGACATGGCTTGGCAGTTCGGGCTGCACTGTTCCCATGAGGCACAGGGTCAGACTGATTTGCATATAGCCATGTCTGAAATGGGGTGGCTGAGTGGGCTAAAGAATGGTGATGGATTAAACCCAGATCAGTTGACTGGGGGTGAGTGTTTGATTTGTTCAAATGCTCCGTCCATCATCCCCTTTTGTATCGCTTTGTTCGCTCTAAGTGTGGCAGGGTATGCTCAGACGTGAGTCCCTTGCTCACTTGGCCACTGGATTCAAGATAGCCTGGCTGATGAGGATTATGAATCCGAAACCGGTTCCAGGATGCTTGTTTCCGGTCCATGGAAGACATGGCTTGGCAGTTCGGGCTGCACTGTTCCCATGAGGCACAGGGTCAGACTGATTTGCATATAGCCATGTCTGAAATGGGGTGGCTGAGTGGGCTAAAGAATGGTGAAGGATTAAACCCAGATCAGTTGACTGGGGGTGAGTGTTTGATTTGTTCAAACGCTCCGTCCATCATCCCCTTTTGTATCGCTTTGTTCGCTCTAAGTGTGGCAGGGTATGCTCAGACGTGAGTCCCTTGCTCACTTGGCCACTGGATTCAAGATAGCCTGGCTGATGAGGATTATGAATCCGAAACCGGTTACAGGATGCTTGTTTCCGGTCCATGGAAGACATGGCTTGGCAGTTCGGGCTGCACTGTTCCCATGAGGCACAGGGTCAGACTGATATGCATATAGCCATGTCTGAAATGGGGTGGCTGAGTGGGCTAAAGAATGGTGATGGATTAAACCCAGATCAGTTGAATGGGGGTGAGTGTTTGATTTGTTCAAACGCTCCGTCCATCATCCCCTTTTGAATCGCTTTGTTCGCTCTAAGTGTGGCAGGGTATGCTCAGACGTGAGTCCCTTGCTCACTTGGCCACTGGATTCAAGATAGCCTGGCTGATGAGGATTATGAATCCGAAACCGGTTTCAGGATGCTTGTTTCCGGTCCATGGAAGACATGGCTTGGCAGTTCGGGCTGCACTGTTCCCATGAGGCACAGAGTCAGACTGATTTGCATATAGCCATGTCTGAAATGGGGTGGCTGAGTGGGCTAAAGAATGGTGATGGATTAAACCCAGATCAGTTGACTGGGGGTGAGTGTTTGATTTGTTCAAACGCTCCGTCCATCATCCCCTTTTGTATCGCTTTGTTCGCTCTAAGTGTGGCAGGGTATGCTCAGACGTGAGTCCCTTGCTCACGTGGCCACTGGATTCAAGATAGCCTGGCTGATGAGGATTATGAATCCGAAACCGGTTCCAGGATGCTTGTTTCCGGTCCATGGAAGACATGGCTTGGCAGTTCGGGCTGCACTGTTCCCATGAGGCACAGGGTCAGACTGATTTGCATATAGCCATGTCTGAAATGGGGTGGCTGAGTGGGCTAAAGAATGGTGATGGATTAAACCCAGATCAGTTGACTGGGGGTGAGTGTTTGATTTGTTCAAACGCTCCGTCCATCATCCCCTTTTGTATCGCTTTGTTCGCTCTAAGTGTGGCAGGGTATGCTCAGACGTGAGTCCCTTGCTCACTTGGCCACTGGATTCAAGATAGCCTGGCTGATGAGGATTATGAATCCGAAACCGGTTCCAGGATGCTTGTTTCCGGTCCATGGAAGACATGGCTTGGCAGTTCGGGCTGCACTGTTCCCATGAGGCACAGGGTCAGACTGATTTGCATGTAGCCATGTCTGAAATGGGGTGGCTGAGTGGGCTAAAGAATGGTGATGGATTAAACCCAGATCAGTTGAGTGGGGGTGAGTGTTTGATTTGTTCAAATGCTCCGTCCATTATCCCCTTTTGTATCGCTTTGTTCGCTCTAAGTGTGGCAGGGTATGCTCAGACGTGAGTCCCTTGCTCACTTGGCCACTGGATTCAAGATAGCCTGGCTGATGAGGATTATGAATCCGAAACCGGTTCCAGTATGCTTGTTTCCGGTCCATGGACGACATGGCTTGGCAGTTCGGGCTGCACTGTTCCCATGAGGCACAGGGTCAGACTGATTTGCATATAGCCATGTCTGAAATGGGGTGGCTGAGTGGGCTAAAGAATGGTGATGGATTAAACCCAGATCAGTTGACTGGGGGTGAGTGTTTGATTTGTTCAAACGCTCCGTCCATCATCCCCTTTTGTATCGCTTTGTTCGCTCTAAGTGTGGCAGGGTATGCTAAGACGTGAGTCCCTTGCTCACTTGGCCACTGGATTCAAGATAGCCTCGCTGATGAGGATTATGAATCCGAAACCGGTTCCAGGATGCTTGTTTCCGGTCCATGGAAGACATGGCTTGGCAGTTCGGGCTGCACTGTTCCCATGAGGCACAGGGTCAGACTGATTCGCATATAGCCATGTCTGAAATGGGGTGGCTGAGTGGGCTAAAGAATGGTGATGGATTAAACCCAGATCAGTTGACTGGGGGTGAGTGTTTGATTTGTTCAAACGCTCCATCCATCATCCCCTTTTGTATCGCTTTGTTCGCTCTAAGTGTGGCAGGGTATGCTCAGACGTGAGTCCCTTGCTCACTTGGCCACTGGATTCAAGATAGCCTGGCTGATGAGGATTATGAATCCGAAACCGGTTCCAGGATGCTTGTTTCCGGTCCATGGAAGACATGGCTTGGCAGTTCGGGCTGCACTGTTCCCATGAGGCACAGGGTCAGACTGATTTGCATATAGCCATGTCTGAAATGGGGTGGCTGAGTGGGCTAAAGAATGGTGATGGATTAAACCCAGATCAGTTGACTGGGGGTGAGTGTTTGATTTGTTCAAACGCTCCGTCCATCATCCCCTTTTGTATCGCTTTGTTCGCTCTAAGTGTGGCAGGGTATGCTCAGACGTGAGTCCCTTGCTCACTTGGCCACTGGATTCAAGATAGCCTGGCTGATGAGGATTATGAATCCGAAACCGGTTCCAGGATGCTTGTTTCCGGTCCATGGAAGACATGGCTTGGCAGTTCGGGCTGCACTGTTCCCATGAGGCACAGGGTCAGACTGATTTGCATATAGCCATGTCTGAAATGGGGTGGCTGAGTGGGCTAAAGAATGGTGATGGATTAAACCCAGATCAGTTGACTGGGGGTGAGTGTTTGATTTGTTCAAACGCTCCGTCCATCATCCCCTTTTGTATCGCTTTGTTCGCTCTAAGTGTGGCAGGGTATGCTCAGACGTGAGTCCCTTGCTCACTTGGCCACTGAATTCAAGATAGCCTGGCTGATGAGGATTATGAATCCAAAACCGGTTCCAGGATGCTTGTTTCCGGTCCATGGAAGACATGGCTTGGCAGTTCGGGCTGCACTGTTCCCATGAGGCACAGGGTCAGACTGATTTGCATATAGCCATGTCTGAAATGGGGTGGCTGAGTGGGCTAAAGAATGGTGATGGATTAAACCCAGATCAGTTGACTGGGGGTGAGTGTTTGATTTGTTCAAACGCTCCGTCCATCATCCCCTTTTGTATCGCTTTGTTTGCTCTAAGTGTGGCAGGGTATGCTCAGACGTGAGTCCCTTGCTCACTTGACCACTGGATTCAAGAAAGCCTGGCTGATGAGGATTATGAATCCGAAACCGGTTCCAGGATGCTTGTTTCCGGACCATGGAAGACATGGCTTGGCAATTCGGGCTGCACTGTTCCCATGAGGCACAGGGTCAGACTGATTTGCATATAGCCATGTCTGAAATGGGGTGGCTGAGTGGGCTAAAGAATGGTGATGGATTAAACCCAGATCAGTTGACTGGGGGTGAGTGTTTGATTTGTTCAAACGCTCCGTCCATCATCCCCTTTTGTATCGCTTTGTTCGCTCTAAGTGTGGCAGGGTATGCTCAGACATGAGTCCCTTGCTCACTTGGCCACTGGATTCAAGATAGCCTGGCTGATGAGGATTATGAATCCAAAACCGGTTCCAGGATGCTTGTTTCCGGTCCATGGAAGACATGGCTTGGCAGTTCGGGCTGCACTGTTCCCATGAGGCACAGGGTCAGACTGATTTGCATATAGCCATGTCTGAAATGGGGTGGCTGAGTGGGCTAAAGAATGGTGATGGATTAAACCCAGATCAGTTGACTGGGGGTGAGTGTTTGATTTGTTCAAACGCTCCATCCATCATCCCCTTTTGTATCGCTTTGTTCGCTCTAAGTGTGGCAGGGTATGCTCAGACGTGAGTCCCTTGCTCACTTGGCCACTGGATTCAAGATAGCCTGGCTGATGAGGATTATGAATCCGAAACCGGTTCCAGGATGCTTGTTTCCGGTCCATGGAAGACATGGCTTGGCAATTCGGGCTGTACTGTTCCCATGAGGCACAGGGTCAGACTGATTTGCATATAGCCATGTCTGAAATGGGGTGGCTGAGTGGGCTAAAGAATGGTGATGGATTAAACCCAGATCAGTTGACTGGGGGTGAGTGTTTGATTTGTTCAAACGCTCCGTCCATCATCCCCTTTTGTATCGCTTTGTTCGCTCTAAGTGTGGCAGGGTATGCTCAGACGTGAGTCCCTTGCTCACTTGGCCACTGGATTCAAGATAGCCTGGCTGATGAGGATTATGAATCCGAAACCGGTTCCAGGATGCTTGTTTCCGGTCCATGGAAGACATGGCTTGGCAGTTCGGGCTGCACTGTTCCCATGAGGCACAGGGTCAGACTGATTTGCATATAGCCATGTCTGAAATGGGGTGGCTGAGTGGGCTAAAGAATGGTGATGGATTAAACCCAGATCAGTTGACTGGGGGTGAGTGTTTGATTTGTTCAAACGCTCCGTCCATCATCCCCTTTTGTATCGCTTTGTTCGCTCTAAGTGTGGCAGGGTATGCTCAGACGTGAGTCCCTTGCTCACTTGGCCACTGGATTCAAGATAGCCTGGCTGATGAGGATTATGAATCCGAAACCGGTTTCAGGATGCTTGTTTCCGGTCCATGGAAGACATGGCTTGGCAGTTCGGGCTGCACTGTTCCCATGAGGCACAGGGTCAGACTGATTTGCATATAGCCATGTCTGAAATGGGGTGGCTGAGTGGGCTAAAGAATGGTGATGGATTAAACCCAGATCAGTTGACTGGGGGTGAGTGTTTGATTTGTTCAAACGCTCCGTCCATCATCCCCCTTTGTATCGCTTTGTTCGCTCTAAGTGTGGCAGGGTATGCTCAGACGTGAGTCCCTTGCTCACGTGGCAACTGGATTCAAGATAGCCTGGCTGATGAGGATTATGAATCCGAAACCGGTTCCAGGATGCTTGTTTCCGGTCCATGGAAGACATGGCTTGGCAGTTCGGGCTGCACTGTTCCCATGAGGCACAGGGTCAGACTGATTTGCATATAGCCATGTCTGAAATGGGGTGGCTGAGTGGGCTAAAGAATGGTGATGGATTAAACCCAGATCAGTTGACTGGGGGTGAGTGTTTGATTTGTTCAAATGCTCCGTCCATCATCCCCTTTTGTATCGCTTTGTTCGCTCTAAGTGTGGCAGGGTATGCTCAGACGTGAGTCCCTTGCTCACTTGGCCACTGGATTCAAGATAGCCTGGCTGATGAGGATTATGAATCCGAAACCGGTTCCAGGATGCTTGTTTCCGGTCCATGGAAGACATGGCTTGGCAGTTCGGGCTGCACTTTTCCCATGAGGCACAGGGTCAGACTGATTTGCATATAGCCATGTCTGAAATGGGGTGGCTGAGTGGGCTAAAGAATGGTGATGGATTAAACCCAGATCAGTTGACTGGGGGTGAGTGTTTGATTTGTTCAAACGCTCCGTCCATCATCCCCTTTTGTATCGCTTTGTTCGCTCTAAGTGTGGCAGGGTATGCTCAGACGTGAGTCCCTTGCTCACTTGGCCACTGGATTCAAGATAGCCTGGCTGATGAGGATTATGAATCCGAAACCGGTTCCAGGATGCTTGTTTCCGGTCCATGGAAGACATGGCTTGGCAGTTCGGGCTGCACTGTTCCCATGAGGCACAGGGTCAGACTGATTTGCATATAGCCATGTCTGAAATGGGGTGGCTGAGTGGGCTAAAGAATGGTGATGGATTAAACCCAGATCAGTTGACTGGGGGTGAGTGTTTGATTTGTTCAAACGCTCCGTCCATCATCCCCTTTTGTATCGCTTTGTTCGCTCTAAGTGTGGCAGGGTATGCTCAGACGTGAGTCCCTTGCTCACTTGGCCACTGGATTCAAGATAGCCTGGCTGATGAGGATTATGAATCCGAAACCGGTTCCAGGATGCTTGTTTCCGGTCCATGGAAGACATGGCTTGGCAGTTCGGGCTGCACTGTTCCCATGAGGCACAGGGTCAGACTGATTTGCATATAGCCATGTCTGAAATGGGGTGGCTGAGTGGGCTAAAGAATGGTGATGGATTAAACCCAGATCAGTTGACTGGGGGTGAGTGTTTGATTTGTTCAAACGCTCCGTCCATCATCCCCTTTTGTATCGCTTTGTTCGCTCTCTCTAAGTGTGGCAGGGTATGCTCAGACGTGAGTCCCTTGCTCACGTGGCCACTGGATTCAAGATAGCCTGGCTGATGAGGATTATGAATCCGAAACCGGTTCCAGGATGCTTGTTTCCGGTCCATGGAAGACATGGCTTGGCAGTTCGGGCTGCACTGTTCCCATGAGGCACAGGGTCAGACTTATTTGCATATAGCCATGTCTGAAATGGGGTGGCTGAGTGGGCTAAAGAATGGTGATGGATTAAACCCAGATCAGTTGACTGGGGGTGAGTGTTTGATTTGTTCAAACGCTCCGTCCATCATCCCCTTTTGTATCGCTTTGTTCGCTCTAAGTGTGGCAGGGTATGCTCAGACGTGAGTCCCTTGCTCACTTGGCCACTGGATTCAAGATAGCCTGGCTGATGAGGATTATGAATCCGAAACCGGTTCCAGGATGCTTGTTTCCGGTCCATGGAAGACATGGCTTGGCAGTTCGGGCTGCACTGTTCCCATGAGGCACAGGGTCAGACTGATTTGCATATAGCCATGTCTGAAATGGGGTGGCTGAGTGGGCTAAAGAATGGTGATGGATTAAACCCAGATCAGTTGACTGGGGGTGAGTGTTTGATTTGTTCAAACGCTCCGTCCATCATCCCCTTTTGTATCGCTTTGTTCGCTCTAAGTGTGGCAGGGTATTCTCAGACGTGAGTCCCTTGCTCACTTGGCCACTGGATTCAAGATAGCCTGGCTGATGAGGATTATGAATCCGAAACCGGTTCCAGGATGCTTGTTTCCGGTCCATGGAAGACATGGCATGGCAGTTCGGGCTGCACTGTTCCCATGAGGCACAGGGTCAGACTGATTTGCATATAGCCATGTCTGAAATGGGGTGGCTGAGTGGGCTAAAGAATGGTGATGGATTAAACCCAGATCAGTTGACTGGGAGTGAGTGTTTGATTTGTTCAAACGCTCCGTCCATCATCCCCTTTTGTATCGCTTTGTTCGCTCTAAGTGTGGCAGGGTATGCTCAGACGTGAGTCCCTTGCTCACTTGGCCACTGGATTCAAGATAGCCTGGCTGATGAGGATTATGAATCCGAAACCGGTTCCAGGATGCTTGTTTCCGGTCCATGGAAGACATGGCTTGGCAGTTCGGGCTGCACTGTTCCCATGAGGCACAGGGTCAGACTGATATGCATATAGCCATGTCTGAAATGGGGTGGCTGAGTGGGCTAAAGAATGGTGATGGATTAAACCCAGATCAGTTGAATGGGGGTGAGTGTTTGATTTGTTCAAACGCTCCGTCCATCATCCCCTTTTGTATCGCTTTGTTCGCTCTAAGTGTGGCAGGGTATGCTCAGACGTGAGTCCCTTGCTCACTTGGCCACTGGATTCAAGATAGCCTGGCTGATGAGGATTATGAATCCGAAACCGGTTTCAGGATGCTTGTTTCCGGTCCATGGAAGACATGGCTTGGCAGTTCGGGCTGCACTGTTCCCATGAGGCACAGGGTCAGACTGATTTGCATATAGCCATGTCTGAAATGGGGTGGCTGAGTGGGCTAAAGAAAGGTGATGGATTAAACCCAGATCAGTTGCCTGGGGGTGAGTGTTTGATTTGTTCAAACGCTCCGTCCATCATCCCCTTTTGTATCGCTTTGTTCGCTCTAAGTGTGGCAGGGTATGCTCAGACGTGAGTCCCTTGCTCACGTGGCCACTGGATTCAAGATAGCCTGGCTGATGAGGATTATGAATCCGAAACCGGTTCCAGGATGCTTGTTTCCGGTCCATGGAAGACATGGCTTGGCAGTTCGGGCTGCACTGTTCCCATGAGGCACAGGGTCAGACTGATTTGCATATAGCCATGTCTGAAATGGGGTGGCTGAGTGGGCTAAAGAATGGTGATGGATTAAACCCAGATCAGTTGACTGGGGGTGAGTGTTTGATTTGTTCAAACGCTCCGTCCATCATCCCCTTTTGTATCGCTTTGTTTGCTCTAAGTGTGGCAGGGTATGCTCAGACGTGAGTCCCTTGCTCACTTGACCACTGGATTCAAGAAAGCCTGGCTGATGAGGATTATGAATCCGAAACCGGTTCCAGGATGCTTGTTTCCGGACCATGGAAGACATGGCTTGGCAATTCGGGCTGCACTGTTCCCATGAGGCACAGGGTCAGACTGATTTGCATATAGCCATGTCTGAAATGGGGTGGCTGAGTGGGCTAAAGAATGGTGATGGATTAAACCCAGATCAGTTGACTGGGGGTGAGTGTTTGATTTGTTCAAACGCTCCGTCCATCATCCCCTTTTGTATCGCTTTGTTCGCTCTAAGTGTGGCAGGGTATGCTCAGACATGAGTCCCTTGCTCACTTGGCCACTGGATTCAAGATAGCCTGGCTGATGAGGATTATGAATCCGAAACCGGTTCCAGGATGCTTGTTTCCGGTCCATGGAAGATATGGCTTGGCAGTTCGGGCTGCACTGTTCCCATGAGGCACAGGGCAGACTGATTTGCATATAGCCATGTCTGAAATGGGGTGGCTGAGTGGGCTAAAGAATGGTGATGGATTAAACCCAGATCAGTTGACTGGGGGTGAGTGTTTGATTTGTTCAAACGCTCCGTCCATCATCCCCTTTTGTATCGCTTTGTTCGCTCTAAGTGTGGCAGGGTATGCTCAGACGTGAGTCCCTTGCTCACTTGGCCACTGGATTCAAGATAGCCTGGCTGATGAGGATTATGAATCCGAAACCGGTTTCAGGATGCTTGTTTCCGGTCCATGGAAGACATGGCTTGGCAGTTCGGGCTGCACTGTTCCCATGAGGCACAGGGTCAGACTGATTTGCATATAGCCATGTCTGAAATGGGGTGGCTGAGTGGGCTAAAGAATGGTGATGGATTAAACCCAGATCAGTTGACTGGGGGTGAGTGTTTGATTTGTTCAAACGCTCCGTCCATCATCCCCCTTTGTATCGCTTTGTTTGCTCTAAGTGTGGCAGGGTATGCTCAGACGTGAGTCCCTTGCTCACGTGGCAACTGGATTCAAGATAGCCTGGCTGATGAGGATTATGAATCCGAAACCGGTTCCAGGATGCTTGTTTCCGGTCCATGGAAGACATGGCTTGGCAGTTCGGGCTGCACTGTTCCCATGAGGCACAGGGTCAGACTGATTTGCATATAGCCATGTCTGAAATGCGGTGGCTGAGTGGGCTAAAGAATGGTGATGGATTAAACCCAGATCAGTTAACTGGGGGTGAGTGTTTGATTTGTTCAAACGCTCCGTCCATCATCCCCTTTTGTATCGCTTTGTTCGCTCTAAGTGTGGCAGGGTATGCTCAGACGTGAGTCCCTTGCTCACTTGGCCACTGGATTCAAGATAGCCTGGCTGATGAGGATTATGAATCCGAAACCTGTTCCAGGATGCTTGTTTCCGGTCCATGGAAGACATGGCTTGGCAGTTCGGGCTGCACTGTTCCCATGAGGCACAGGGTCAGACTGATTTGCATATAGCCATGTCTGAAATGGGGTGGCTGAGTGGGCTAAAGAATGGTGATGGATTAAACCCAGATCAGTTGACTGGGGGTGAGTGTTTGATTTGTTCAAATGCTCCGTCCATCATCCCCTTTTGTATCGCTTTGTTCGCTCTAAGTGTGGCAGGGTATGCTCAGACGTGAGTCCCTTGCTCACTTGGCCACTGGATTCAAGATAGCCTGGCTGATGAGGATTATGAATCCGAAACCGGTTCCAGGATGCTTGTTTCCGGTCCATGGAAGACATGGCTTGGCAGTTCGGGCTGCACTTTTCCCATGAGGCACAGGGTCAGACTGATTTGCATATAGCCATGTCTGAAATGGGGTGGCTGAGTGGGCTAAAGAATGGTGATGGATTAAACCCAGATCAGTTGACTGGGGGTGAGTGTTTGATTTGTTCAAACGCTCCGTCCATCATCCCCTTTTGTATCACTTTGTTCGCTCTAAGTGTGGCAGGGTATGCTCAGACGTGAGTCCCTTGCTCACTTGGCCACTGGATTCAAGATAGCCTGGCTGATGAGGATTATGAATCCGAAACCGGTTCCAGGATGCTTGTTTCCGGTCCATGGAAGACATGGCTTGGCAGTTCGGGCTGCACTGTTCCCATGAGGCACAGGGTCAGACTGATTTGCATATAGCCATGTCTGAAATGGGGTGGCTGAGTGGGCTAAAGAATGGTGATGGATTAAACCCAGATCAGTTGACTGGGGGTGAGTGTTTGATTTGTTTAAACGCTCCGTCCATCATCCCCTTTTGTATCGCTTTGTTCGCTCTAAGTGTGGCAGGGTATGCTCAGACGTGAGTCCCTTGCTCACGTGGCCACTGGATTCAAGATAGCCTGGCTGATGAGGATTATGAATCCGAAACCGGTTCCAGGATGCTTGTTTCCGGTCCATGGAAGACATGGCTTGGCAGTTCGGGCTGCACTGTTCCCATGAGGCACAGGGTCAGACTGATTTGCATATAGCCATGTCTGAAATGGGGTGGCTGAGTGGGCTAAAGAATGGTGATGGATTAAACCCAGATCAGTTAACTGGGGGTGAGTGTTTGATTTGTTCAAACGCTCCGTCCATCATCCCCTTTTGTATCGCTTTGTTCGCTCTAAGTGTGGCAGGGTATGCTCAGACGTGAGTCCCTTGCTCACTTGGCCACTGGAATCAAGATAGCCTGGCTGATGAGGATTATGAATCCGAAACCGGTTCCAGGATGCTTGTTTCCGGTCCATGGAAGACATGGCTTGGCAGTTCGGGCTGCACTGTTCCCATGAGGCACAGGGTCAGACTGATTTGCATATAGCCATGTCTGAAATGGGGTGGCTGAGTGGGCTTAAGAATGGTGATGGATTAAACCCAGATCAGTTGACTGGGGGTGAGTGTTTGATTTGTTCAAACGCTCCGTCCATCATCCCCTTTTGTATCGCTTTGTTCGCTCTAAGTGTGGCAGGGTATTCTCAGACGTGAGTCCCTTGCTCACTTGGCCACTGGATTCAAGATAGCCTGGCTGATGAGGATTATGAATCCGAAACCAGTTCCAGGATGCTTGTTTCCGGTCCATGGAAGACATGGCTTGGCAGTTCGGGCTGCACTGTTCCCATGAGGCACAGGGTCAGACTGATTTGCATATAGCCATGTCTGAAATGGGGTGGCTGAGTGGGCTAAAGAATGGTGATGGATTAAACCCAGATCAGTTGACTGGGAGTGAGTGTTTGATTTGTTCAAACGCTCCGTCCATCATCCCCTTTTGTATCGCTTTGTTCGCTCTAAGTGTGGCAGGGTATGCTCAGACGTGAGTCCCTTGCTCACTTGGCCACTGGATTCAAGATAGCCTGGCTGATGAGGATTATGAATCCGAAACCGGTTCCAGGATGCTTGTTTCCGGTCCATGGAAGACATGGCTTGGCAGTTCGGGCTGCACTGTTCCCATGAGGCACAGGGTCAGACTGATATGCATATAGCCATGTCTGAAATGGGGTGGCTGAGTGGGCTAAAGAATGGTGATGGATTAAACCCAGATCAGTTGAATGGGGGTGAGTGTTTGATTTGTTCAAACGCTCCGTCCATCATCCCCTTTTGTATCGCTTTGTTCGCTCTAAGTGTGGCAGGGTATGCTCAGACGTGAGTCCCTTGCTCACTTGGCCACTGGATTCAAGATAGCCTGGCTGATGAGGATTATGAATCCGAAACCGGTTTCAGGATGCTTGTTTCCGGTCCATGGAAGACATGGCTTGGCAGTTCGGGCTGCACTGTTCCCATGAGGCACAGGGTCAGACTGATTTGCATATAGCCATGTCTGAAATGGGGTGGCTGAGTGGGCTAAAGAAAGGTGATGGATTAAACCCAGATCAGTTGACTGGGGGTGAGTGTTTGATTTGTTCAAACGCTCCGTCCATCATCCCCTTTTGTATCGCTTTGTTCGCTCTAAGTGTGGCAGGGTATGCTCAGACGTGAGTCCCTTGCTCACGTGGCCACTGGATTCAAGATAGCCTGGCTGATGAGGATTATGAATCCGAAACCGGTTCCAGGATGCTTGTTTCCGGTCCATGGAAGACATGATTTGGCAGTTCGGGCTGCACTGTTCCCATGAGGCACAGGGTCAGACTGATTTGCATATAGCCATGTCTGAAATGGGGTGGCTGAGTGGGCTAAAGAATGGTGATGGATTAAACCCAGATCAGTTAACTGGGGGTGAGTGTTTGATTTGTTCAAACGCTCCGTCCATCATCCCCTTTTGTATCGCTTTGTTCGCTCTAAGTGTGGCAGGGTATGCTCAGACGTGAGTCCCTTGCTCACTTGGCCACTGGATTCAAGATAGCCTGGCTGATGAGGATTATGAATCCGAAACCGGTTCCAGGATGCTTGTTTCCGGTCCATGGAAGACATGGCTTGGCAGTTCGGGCTGCACTGTTCCCATGAGGCACAGGGTCAGACTGATTTGCCTGTAGCCATGTCTGAAATGGGGTGGCTGAGTGGGCTAAAGAATGGTGATGGATTAAACCCAGATCAGTTGAGTGGGGGTGAGTGTCTGATTTGTTCAAATGCTCCGTCCATTATCCCCTTTTGTATCGCTTTGTTCGCTCTAAGTGTGGCAGGGTACGCTCAGACGTGAGTCCCTTGCTCACTTGGCCACTGGATTCAAGATAGCCTGGCTGATGAGGATTATGAATCCGAAACCGGTTCCAGTATGCTTGTTTCCGGTCCATGGACGACATGGCTTGGCAGTTCGGGCTGCACTGTTCCCATGAGGCACAGGGTCAGACTGATTTGTATATAGCCATGTCTGAAATGGGGTGGCTGAGTGGGCTAAAGAATGGTGATGGATTAAACCCAGATCAGTTGACTGGGGGTGAGTGTTTGATTTGTTCCAACGCTCCGTCCATCATCCCCTTTTGTATCGCTTTGTTCGCTCTAAGTGTGGCAGGGTATGCTAAGACGTGAGTCCCTTGCTCACTTGGCCACTGGATTCAAGATAGCCTCGCTGATGAGGATTATGAATCCGAAACCGGTTCCAGGATGCTTGTTTCCGGTCCATGGAAGACATGGCTTGGCAGTTCGGGCTGCACTGTTCCCATGAGGCACAGGGTCAGACTGATTTGCATATAGCCATGTCTGAAATGGGGTGGCTGAGTGGGCTAAAGAATGGTGATGGATTAAACCCAGATCAGTTGACTGGGGGTGAGTGTTTGATTTGTTCAAACGCTCCGTCCATCATCCCCTTTTGTATCGCTTTGTTCGCTCTAAGTGTGGCAGGGTATGCTCAGACGTGAGTCCCTTGCTCACTTGGCCACTGTATTCAAGATAGCCTGGCTGATGAGGATTATGAATCCGAAACCGGTTCCAGGATGCTTGTTTCCGGTCCATGGAAGACATGGCTTGGCAGTTCGGGCTGCACTGTTCCCATGAGGCACAGGGTCAGACTGATTTGCATATAGCCATGTCTGAAATGGGGTGGCTGAGTGGGCTAAAGAATGGTGATGGATTAAACCCAGATCAGTTGACTGGGGGTGAGTGTTTGATTTGTTCAAAAGCTCCGTCCATCATCCCCTTTTGTATCGCTTTGTTCGCTCTAAGTGTGGCAGGGTATGCTCAGACGTGAGTCCCTTGCTCACTTGGCCACTGGATTCAAGATAGCCTGGCTGATGAGGATTATGAATCCGAAACCGGTTCCAGGATGCTTGTTTCCGGTCCATGGAAGACATGGCTTAGCAGTTCGGGCTGCACTGTTCCCATGAGGCACAGGGTCAGACTGATTTGCATATAGCCATGTCTGAAATGGGGTGGCTGAGTGGGCTAAAGAATGGTGATGGATTAAACCCAGATCAGTTGACTGGGGGTGAGTGTTTGATTTGTTCAAACGCTCCGTCCATCATCCCCTTTTGTATCGCTTTGTTCGCTCTAAGTGTGGCAGGGTATGCTCAGACGTGAGTCCCTTGCTCACTTGGCCACTGGATTCAAGATAGCCTGGCTGATGAGGATTATGAATCCGAAACCGGTTCCAGGATGCTTGTTTCCGGTCCATGGAAGACATGGCTTGGCAGTTCGGGCTGCACTGTTCCCATGAGGCACAGGGTCAGACTGATTTGCATATAGCCATGTCTGAAATGGGGTGGCTGAGTGGGCTAAAGAATGGTGATGGATTAAACCCAGATCAGTTGACTGGGGGTGAGTGTTTGATTTGTTCAAACGCTCCGTCCATCATCCCCTTTTGTATCGCTTTGTTCGCTCTAAGTGTGGCAGGGTATGCTCAGACGTGAGTCCCTTGCTCACTTGGCCACTGAATTCAAGATAGCCTGGCTGATGAGGATTATGAATCCAAAACCGGTTCCAGGATGCTTGTTTCCGGTCCATGGAAGACATGGCTTGGCAGTTCGGGCTGCACTGTTCCCATGAGGCACAGGGTCAGACTGATTTGCATATAGCCATGTCTGAAATGGGGTGGCTGAGTGGGCTAAAGAATGGTGATGGATTAAACCCAGATCAGTTGACTGGGGGTGAGTGTTTGATTTGTTCAAACGCTCCGTCCATCATCCCCTTTTGTATCGCTTTGTTTGCTCTAAGTGTGGCAGGGTATGCTCAGACGTGAGTCCCTTGCTCACTTGACCACTGGATTCAAGAAAGCCTGGCTGATGAGGATTATGAATCCGAAACCGGTTCCAGGATGCTTGTTTCCAGACCATGGAAGACATGGCTTGGCAATTCGGGCTGCACTGTTCCCATGAGGCACAGGGTCAGACTGATTTGCATATAGCCATGTCTGAAATGGGGTGGCTGAGTGGGCTAAAGAATGGTGATGGATTAAACCCAGATCAGTTGACTGGGGGTGAGTGTTTGATTTGTTCAAACGCTCCGTCCATCATCCCCTTTTGTATCGCTTTGTTCGCTCTAAGTGTGGCAGGGTATGCTCAGACATGAGTCCCTTGCTCACTTGGCCACTGGATTCAAGATAGCCTGGCTGATGAGGATTATGAATCCGAAACCGGTTCCAGGATGCTTGTTTCCGGTCCATGGAAGACATGGCTTGGCAGTTCGGGCTGCACTGTTCCCATGAGGCACAGGGTCAGACTGATTTGCATATAGCCATGTCTGAAATGGGGTGGCTGAGTGGGCTAAAGAATGGTGATGGATTAAACCCAGATCAGTTGACTGGGGGTGAGTGTTTGATTTGTTCAAACGCTCCGTCCATCATCCCCTTTTGTATCGCTTTGTTCGCTCTAAGTGTGGCAGGGTATGCTCAGACGTGAGTCCCTTGCTCACTTGGCCACTGGATTCAAGATAGCCTGGCTGATGAGGATTATGAATCCGAAACCGGTTCCAGGATGCTTGTTTCCGGTCCATGGAAGACATGGCTTGGCAATTCGGGCTGTACTGTTCCCATGAGGCACAGGGTCAGACTGATTTGCATATAGCCATGTCTGAAATGGAGTGGCTGAGTGGGCTAAAGAATGGTGATGGATTAAACCCAGATCAGTTGACTGGAGGTGAGTGTTTGATTTGTTCAAACGCTCCGTCCATCATCCCCTTTTGTATCGCTTTGTTCGCTCTAAGTGTGGCAGGGTATGCTCAGACGTGAGTCCCTTGCTCACGTGGCCACTGGATTCAAGATAGCCTGGCTGATGAGGATTATGAATCCGAAACCGGTTCCAGGATGCTTGTTTCCGGTCCATGGAAGACATGGCTTGGCAGTTCGGGCTGCACTGTTCCCATGAGGCACAGGGTCAGACTTATTTGCATATAGCCATGTCTGAAATGGGGTGGCTGAGTGGGCTAAAGAATGGTGATGGATTAAACCCAGATCAGTTAACTGGGGGTGAGTGTTTGATTTGTTCAAACGCTCCGTCCATCATCCCCTTTTGTATCGCTTTGTTCGCTCTAAGTGTGGCAGGGTATGCTCAGACGTGAGTCCCTTGCTCACTTGGCCACTGGATTCAAGATAGCCTGGCTGATGAGGATTATGAATCCGAAACCGGTTCCAGGATGCTTGTTTCCGGTCCATGGAAGACATGGCTTGGCAGTTCGGGCTGCACTGTTCCCATGAGGCACAGGGTCAGACTGATTTGCATATAGCCATGTCTGAAATGGGGTGGCTGAGTGGGCTAAAGAATGGTGATGGATTAAACCCAGATCAGTTGACTGGGGGTGAGTGTTTGATTTGTTCAAACGCTCCGTCCATCATCCCCTTTTGTATCGCTTTGTTCGCTCTAAGTGTGGCAGGGTATTCTCAGACGTGAGTCCCTTGCTCACTTGGCCACTGGATTCAAGATAGCCTGGCTGATGAGGATTATGAATCCGAAACCGGTTCCAGGATGCTTGTTTCCGGTCCATGGAAGACATGGCTTGGCAGTTCGGGCTGCACTGTTCCCATGAGGCACAGGGTCAGACTGATTTGCATATAGCCATGTCTGAAATGGGGTGGCTGAGTGGGCTAAAGAATGGTGATGGATTAAACCCAGATCAGTTGACTGGGAGTGAGTGTTTGATTTGTTCAAACGCTCCGTCCATCATCCCCTTTTGTATCGCTTTGTTCGCTCTAAGTGTGGCAGGGTATGCTCAGACGTGAGTCCCTTGCTCACTTGGCCACTGGATTCAAGATAGCCTGGCTGATGAGGATTATGAATCCGAAACCGGTTCCAGGATGCTTGTTTCCGGTCCATGGAAGACATGGCTTGGCAGTTCGGGCTGCACTGTTCCCATGAGGCACAGGGTCAGACTGATATGCATATAGCCATGTCTGAAATGGGGTGGCTGAGTGGGCTAAAGAATGGTGATGGATTAAACCCAGATCAGTTGAATGGGGGTGAGTGTTTGATTTGTTCAAACGCTCCGTCCATCATCCCCTTTTGTATCGCTTTGTTCGCTCTAAGTGTGGCAGGGTATGCTCAGACGTGAGTCCCTTGCTCACTTGGCCACTGGATTCAAGATAGCCTGGCTGATGAGGATTATGAATCCGAAACCGGTTTCAGGATGCTTGTTTCCGGTCCATGGAAGACATGGCTTGGCAGTTCGGGCTGCACTGTTCCCATGAGGCACAGGGTCAGACTGATTTGCATATAGCCATGTCTGAAATGGGGTGGCTGAGTGGGCTAAAGAAAGGTGATGGATTAAACCCAGATCAGTTGACTGGGGGTGAGTGTTTGATTTGTTCAAACGCTCCGTCCATCATCCCCTTTTGTATCGCTTTGTTCGCTCTAAGTGTGGCAGGGTATGCTCAGACGTGAGTCCCTTGCTCACGTGGCCACTGGATTCAAGATAGCCTGGCTGATGAGGATTATGAATCCGAAACCGGTTCCAGGATGCTTGTTTCAGGTCCATGGAAGACATGGCTTGGCAGTTCGGGCTGCACTGTTCCCATGAGGCACAGGGCCAGACTGATTTGCATATAGCCATGTCTGAAATGGGGTGGCTGAGTGGGCTAAAGAATGGTGATGGATTAAACCCAGATCAGTTAACTAGGGGTGAGTGTTTGATTTGTTCAAACGCTCCGTCCATCATCCCCTTTTGTATCGCTTTGTTCGCTCTAAGTGTGGCAGGGTATGCTCAGACGTGAGTCCCTTGCTCACTTGGCCACTGGATTCAAGATAGCCTGGCTGATGAGGATTATGAATCTGAAACCGGTTCCAGGATGCTTGTTTCCGGTCCATGGAAGACATGGCTTGGCAGTTCGGGCTGCACTGTTCCCATGAGGCACAGGGTCAGACTGATTTGCATGTAGCCATGTCTGAAATGGGGTGGCTGAGTGGGCTAAAGAATGGTGATGGATTAAACCCAGATCAGTTGAGTGGGGGTGAGTGTCTGATTTGTTCAAATGCTCCGTCCATTATCCCCTTTTGTATCGCTTTGTTCGCTCTAAGTGTGGCAGGGTACGCTCAGACGTGAGTTCCTTGCTCACTTGGCCACTGGATTCAAGATAGCCTGGCTGATGAGGATTATGAATCCGAAACCGGTTCCAGTATGCTTGTTTCCGGTCCATGGACGACATGGCTTGGCAGTTCGGGCTGCACTGTTCCCATGAGGCACAGGGTCAGACTGATTTGCATATAGCCATGTCTGAAATGGGGTGGCTGAGTGGGCTAAAGAATGGTGATGGATTAAACCCAGATCAGTTGACTGGGGGTGAGTGTTTGATTTGTTCCAACGCTCCGTCCATCATCCCCTTTTGTATCGCTTTGTTCGCTCTAAGTGTGGCAGGGTATGCTAAGACGTGAGTCCCTTGCTCACTTGGCCACTGGATTCAAGATAGCCTCGCTGATGAGGATTATGAATCCGAAACCGGTTCCAGGATGCTTGTTTCCGGTCCATGGAAGACATGGCTTGGCAGTTCGGGCTGCACTGTTCCCATGAGGCACAGGGTCAGACTGATTTGCATATAGCCATGTCTGAAATGGGGTGGCTGAGTGGGCTAAAGAATGATGATGGATTAAACCCAGATCAGTTGACTGGGGGTGAGTGTTTGATTTGTTCAAACGCTCCGTCCATCATCCCCTTTTGTATCGCTTTGTTCGCTCTAAGTGTGGCAGGGTATGCTCAGACGTGAGTCCCTTGCTCACTTGGCCACTGGATTCAAGATAGCCTGGCTGATGAGGATTATGAATCCGAAACCGGTTCCAGGATGCTTGTTTCCGGTCCATGGAAGACATGGCTTGGCAGTTCGGGCTGCACTGTTCCCATGAGGCACAGGGTCAGACTGATTTGCATATAGCCATGTCTGAAATGGGGTGGCTGAGTGGGCTAAAGAATGGTGATGGATTAAACCCAGATCAGTTGACTGGGGGTGAGTGTTTGATTTGTTCAAACGCTCCGTCCATCATTCCCTTTTGTATCGCTTTGTTCGCTCTAAGTGTGGCAGGGTATGCTCAGACGTGAGTCCCTTGCTCACTTGGCCACTGGATTCAAGATAGCCTGGCTGATGAGGATTATGAATCCGAAACCGGTTCCAGGATGCTTGTTTCCGGTCCATGGAAGACATGGCTTAGCAGTTCGGGCTGCACTGTTCCCATGAGGCACAGGGTCAGACTGATTTGCATATAGCCATGTCTGAAATGGGGTGGCTGAGTGGGCTAAAGAATGGTGATGGATTAAACCCAGATCAGTTGACTGGGGGTGAGTGTTTGATTTGTTCAAACGCTCCGTCCATCATCCCCTTTTGTATCGCTTTGTTCGCTCTAAGTGTGGCAGGGTATGCTCAGACGTGAGTCCCTTGCTCACTTGGCCACTGGATTCAAGATAGCCTGGCTGATGAGGATTATGAATCCGAAACCGGTTCCAGGATGCTTGTTTCCGGTCCATGGAAGACATGGCTTGGCAGTTCGGGCTGCACTTTTCCCATGAGGCACAGGGTCAGACTGATTTGCATATAGCCATGTCTGAAATGGGGTGGCTGAGTGGGCTAAAGAATGGTGATGGATTAAACCCAGATCAGTTGACTGGGGGTGAGTGTTTGATTTGTTCAAACGCTCCGTCCATCATCCCCTTTTGTATCGCTTTGTTCGCTCTAAGTGTGGCAGGGTATGCTCAGACGTGAGTCCCTTGCTCACTTGGCCACTGAATTCAAGATAGCCTGGCTGATGAGGATTATGAATCCAAAACCGGTTCCAGGATGCTTGTTTCCGGTCCATGGAAGACATGGCTTGGCAGTTCGGGCTGCACTGTTCCCATGAGGCACAGGGTCAGACTGATTTGCATATAGCCATGTCTGAAATGGGGTGGCTGAGTGGGCTAAAGAATGGTGATGGATTAAACCCAGATCAGTTGACTGGGGGTGAGTGTTTGATTTGTTCAAACGCTCCGTCCATCATCCCCTTTTGTATCGCTTTGTTTGCTCTAAGTGTGGCAGGGTATGCTCAGACGTGAGTCCCTTGCTCACTTGACCACTGGATTCAAGAAAGCCTGGCTGATGAGGATTATGAATCCGAAACCGGTTCCAGGATGCTTGTTTCCGGACCATGGAAGACATGGCTTGGCAATTCGGGCTGCACTGTTCCCATGAGGCACAGGGTCAGACTGATTTGCATATAGCCATGTCTGAAATGGGGTGGCTGAGTGGGCTAAAGAATGGTGATGGATTAAACCCAGATCAGTTGACTGGGGGTGAGTGTTTGATTTGTTCAAACGCTCCGTCCATCATCCCCTTTTGTATCGCTTTGTTCGCTCTAAGTGTGGCAGGGTATGCTCAGACATGAGTCCCTTGCTCACTTGGCCACTGGATTCAAGATAGCCTGGCTGATGAGGATTATGAATCCGAAACCGGTTCCAGGATGCTTGTTTCCGGTCCATGGAAGACATGGCTTGGCAGTTCGGGCTGCACTGTTCCCATGAGGCACAGGGTCAGACTGATTTGCATATAGCCATGTCTGAAATGGGGTGGCTGAGTGGGCTAAAGAATGGTGATGGATTAAACCCAGATCAGTTGACTGGGGGTGAGTGTTTGATTTGTTCAAACGCTCCGTCCATCATCCCCTTTTGTATCGCTTTGTTCGCTCTAGGTGTGGCAGGGTATGCTCAGACGTGAGTCCCTTGCTCACTTGGCCACTGGATACAAGATAGCCTGGCTGATGAGGATTATGAATCCGAAACCGGTTCCAGGATGCTTGTTTCCGGTCCATGGAAGACATGGCTTGGCAATTCGGGCTGTACTGTTCCCATGAGGCACAGGGTCAGACTGATTTGCATATAGCCATGTCTGAAATGGGGTGGCTGAGTGGGCTAAAGAATGGTGATGGATTAAACCCAGATCAGTTGACTGGGGGTGAGTGTTTGATTTGTTCAAACGCTCCGTCCATCATCCCCTTTTGTATCGCTTTGTTCGTGTGGCAGGGTATGCTCAGACGTGAGTCCCTTGCTCACTTGGCCACTGGATTCAAGATAGCCTGGCTGATGAGGATTATGAATCCGAAACCGGTTCCAGGATGCTTGTTTCCGGTCCATGGAAGACATGGCTTGGCAGTTCGGGCTGCACTGTTCCCATGAGGCACAGGGTCAGACTGATTTGCATATAGCCATGTCTGAAATGGGGTGGCTGAGTGGGCTAAAGAATGGTGATGGATTAAACCCAGATCAGTTGACTGGGGGTGAGTGTTTGATTTGTTCAAACGCTCCGTCCATCATCCCCTTTTGTATCGCTTTGTTCGCTCTAAGTGTGGCAGGGTATGCTCAGACGTGAGTCCCTTGCTCACTTGGCCACTGGATTCAAGATAGCCTGGCTGATGAGGATTATGAATCCGAAACCGGTTTCAGGATGCTTGTTTCCGGTCCATGGAAGACATGGCTTGGCAGTTCGGGCTGCACTGTTCCCATGAGGCACAGGGTCAGACTGATTTGCATATAGCCATGTCTGACATGGTGTGGCTGAGTGGGCTAAAGAATGGTGATGGATTAAACCCAGATCAGTTGACTGGGGGTGAGTGTTTGATTTGTTCAAACGCTCCGTCCATCATCCCCTTTTGTATCGCTTTGTTCGCTCTAAGTGTGGCAGGGTATGCTCAGACGTGAGTCCCTTGCTCACGTGGCAACTGGATTCAAGATAGCCTGGCTGATGAGGATTATGAATCCGAAACCGGTTCCAGGATGCTTGTTTCCGGTCCATGGAAGACATGGCTTGGCAGTTCGGGCTGCACTGTTCCCATGAGGCACAGGGTCAGACTGATTTGCATATAGCCATGTCTGAAATGCGGTGGCTGAGTGGGCTAAAGAATGGTGATGGATTAAACCCAGATCAGTTAACTGGGGGTGAGTGTTTGATTTGTTCAAACGCTCCGTCCATCATCCCCTTTTGTATCGCTTTGTTCGCTCTAAGTGTGGCATGGTATGCTCAGACGTGATTCCCTTGCTCACTTGGCCACTGGATTCAAGATAGCCTGGCTGATGAGGATTATGAATCCGAAACCGGTTCCAGGATGCTTGTTTCCGGTCCATGGAAGACATGGCTTGGCAGTTCGGGCTGCACTGTTCCCATGAGGCACAGGGTCAGACTGATTTGCATATAGCCATGTCTGAAATGGGGTGGCTGAGTGGGCTAAAGAAAGGTGATGGATTAAACCCAGATCAGTTGACTGGGGGTGAGTGTTTGATTTGTTCAAACGCTCCGTCCATCATCCCCTTTTGTATCGCTTTGTTCGCTCTAAGTGTGGCAGGGTATGCTCAGACGTGAGTCCCTTGCTCACGTGGCCACTGGATTCAAGATAGCCTGGCTGATGAGGATTATGAATCCGAAACCGGTTCCAGGATGCTTGTTTCCGGTCCATGGAAGACATGGCTTGGCAGTTCGGGCTGCACTGTTCCCATGAGGCACAGGGTCAGACTGATTTGCATATAGCCATGTCTGAAATGGGGTGGCTGAGTGGGCTAAAGAATGGTGATGGATTAAACCCAGATCAGTTAACTAGGGGTGAGTGTTTGATTTGTTCAAACGCTCCGTCCATCATCCCCTTTTGTATCGCTTTGTTCGCTCTAAGTGTGGCAGGGTATGCTCAGACGTGAGTCCCTTGCTCACTTGGCCACTGGATTCAAGATAGCCTGGCTGATGAGGATTATGAATCTGAAACCGGTTCCAGGATGCTTGTTTCCGGTCCATGGAAGACATGGCTTGGCAGTTCGGGCTGCACTGTTCCCATGAGGCACAGGGTCAGACTGATTTGCATGTAGCCATGTCTGAAATGGGGTGGCTGAGTGGGCTAAAGAATGGTGATGGATTAAACCCAGATCAGTTGAGTGGGGGTGAGTGTCTGATTTGTTCAAATGCTCCGTCCATTATCCCCTTTTGTATCGCTTTGTTCGCTCTAAGTGTGGCAGGGTACGCTCAGACGTGAGTCCCTTGCTCACTTGGCCACTGGATTCAAGATAGCCTGGCTGATGAGGATTATGAATCCGAAACCGGTTCCAGTATGCTTGTTTCCGGTCCATGGACGACATGGCTTGGCAGTTCGGGCTGCACTGTTCCCATGAGGCACAGGGTCAGACTGATTTGCATATAGCCATGTCTGAAATGGGGTGGCTGAGTGGGCTAAAGAATGGTGATGGATTAAACCCAGATCAGTTGACTGGGGGTGAGTGTTTGATTTGTTCCAACGCTCCGTCCATCATCCCCTTTTGTATCGCTTTGTTCGCTCTAAGTGTGGCAGGGTATGCTAAGACGTGAGTCCCTTGCTCACTTGGCCACTGGATTCAAGATAGCCTCGCTGATGAGGATTATGAATCCGAAACCGGTTCCAGGATGCTTGTTTCCGGTCCATGGAAGACATGGCTTGGCAGTTCGGGCTGCACTGTTCCCATGAGGCACAGGGTCAGACTGATTTGCATATAGCCATGTCTGAAATGGGGTGGCTGAGTGGGCTAAAGAATGATGATGGATTAAACCCAGATCAGTTGACTGGGGGTGAGTGTTTGATTTGTTCAAACGCTCCGTCCATCATCCTCTTTTGTATCGCTTTGTTCGCTCTAAGTGTGGCAGGGTATGCTCAGACGTGAGTCCCTTGCTCACTTGGCCACTGGATTCAAGATAGCCTGGCTGATGAGGATTATGAATCCGAAACCGGTTCCAGGATGCTTGTTTCCGGTCCATGGAAGACATGGCTTGGCAGTTCGGGCTGCACTGTTCCCATGAGGCACAGGGTCAGACTGATTTGCATATAGCCATGTCTGAAATGGGGTGGCTGAGTGGGCTAAAGAATGGTGATGGATTAAACCCAGATCAGTTGACTGGGGGTGAGTGTTTGATTTGTTCAAACGCTCCGTCCATCATTCCCTTTTGTATCGCTTTGTTCGCTCTAAGTGTGGCAGGGTATGCTCAGACGTGAGTCCCTTGCTCACTTGGCCACTGGATTCAAGATAGCCTGGCTGATGAGGATTATGAATCCGAAACCGGTTCCAGGATGCTTGTTTCCGGTCCATGGAAGACATGGCTTAGCAGTTCGGGCTGCACTGTTCCCATGAGGCACAGGGTCAGACTGATTTGCATATAGCCATGTCTGAAATGGGGTGGCTGAGTGGACTAAAGAATGGTGATGGATTAAACCCAGATCAGTTGACTGGGGGTGAGTGTTTGATTTGTTCAAACGCTCCGTCCATCATCCCCTTTTGTATCGCTTTGTTCGCTCTAAGTGTGGCAGGGTATGCTCAGACGTGAGTCCCTTGCTCACTTGGCCACTGGATTCAAGATAGCCTGGTTGATGAGGATTATGAATCCGAAACCGGTTCCAGGATGCTTGTTTCCGGTCCATGGAAGACATGGCTTGGCAGTTCGGGCTGCACTTTTCCCATGAGGCACAGGGTCAGACTGATTTGCATATAGCCATGTCTGAAATGGGGTGGCTGAGTGGGCTAAAGAATGGTGATGGATTAAACCCAGATCAGTTGACTGGGGGTGAGTGTTTGATTTGTTCAAACGCTCCGTCCATCATCCCCTTTTGTATCGCTTTGTTCGCTCTAAGTGTGGCAGGGTATGCTCAGACGTGAGTCCCTTGCTCACTTGGCCACTGAATTCAAGATAGCCTGGCTGATGAGGATTATGAATCCAAAACCGGTTCCAGGATGCTTGTTTCCGGTCCATGGAAGACATGGCTTGGCAGTTCGGGCTGCACTGTTCCCATGAGGCACAGGGTCAGACTGATTTGCATATAGCCATGTCTGAAATGGGGTGGCTGAGTGGGCTAAAGAATGGTGATGGATTAAACCCAGATCAGTTGACTGGGGGTGAGTGTTTGATTTGTTCAAACGCTCCGTCCATCATCCCCTTTTGTATCGCTTTGTTTGCTCTAAGTGTGGCAGGGTATGCTCAGACGTGAGTCCCTTGCTCACTTGACCACTGGATTCAAGAAAGCCTGGCTGATGAGGATTATGAATCCGAAACCGGTTCCAGGATGCTTGTTTCCGGACCATGGAAGACATGGCTTGGCAATTCGGGCTGCACTGTTCCCATGAGGCACAGGGTCAGACTGATTTGCATATAGCCATGTCTGAAATGGGGTGGCTGAGTGGGCTAAAGAATGGTGATGGATTAAACCCAGATCAGTTGACTGGGGGTGAGTGTTTGATTTGTTCAAACGCTCCGTCCATCATCCCCTTTTGTATCGCTTTGTTCGCTCTAAGTGTGGCAGGGTATGCTCAGACATGAGTCCCTTGCTCACTTGGCCACTGGATTCAAGATAGCCTGGCTGACGAGGATTATGAATCCGAAACCGGTTCCAGGATGCTTGTTTCCGGTCCATGGAAGACATGGCTTGGCAGTTCGGGCTGCACTGTTCCCATGAGGCACAGGGTCAGACTGATTTGCATATAGCCATGTCTGAAATGGGGTGGCTGAGTGGGCTAAAGAATGGTGATGGATTAAACCCAGATCAGTTGACTGGGGGTGAGTGTTTGATTTGTTCAAACGCTCCGTCCATCATCCCCTTTTGTATCGCTTTGTTCGCTCTAAGTGTGGCAGGGTATGCTCAGACGTGAGTCCCTTGCTCACTTGGCCACTGGATTCAAGATAGCCTGGCTGATGAGGATTATGAATCCGAAACCGGTTCCAGGATGCTTGTTTCCGGTCCATGGAAGACATGGCTTGGCAATTCGGGCTGTACTGTTCCCATGAGGCACAGGGTCAGACTGATTTGCATATAGCCATGTCTGAAATGGGGTGGCTGAGTGGGCTAAAGAATGGTGATGGATTAAACCCAGATCAGTTGACTGGGGGTGAGTGTTTGATTTGTTCAAACGCTCCGTCCATCATCCCCTTTTGTATCGCTTTGTTCGCTCTAAGTGTGGCAGGGTATGCTCAGACGTGAGTCCCTTGCTCACTTGGCCACTGGATTCAAGATAGCCTGGCTGATGAGGATTATGAATCCGAAACCGGTTCCAGGATGCTTGTTTCCGGTCCATGGAAGACATGGGTTGGCAGTTCGGGCTGCACTGTTCCCATGAGGCACAGGGTCAGACTGATTTGCATATAGCCATGTCTGAAATGGGGTGGCTGAGTGGGCTAAAGAATGGTGATGGATTAAACCGAGATCAGTTGACTGGGGGTGAGTGTTTGATTTGTTCAAATGCTCCGTCCATCATCCCCTTTTGTATCGCTTTGTTCGCTCTAAGTGTGGCAGGGTATGCTCAGATGTGAGTCCCTTGCTCACTTGGCCACTGGATTCAAGATAGCCTGGCTGATGAGGATTATGAATCCGAAACCGGTTTCAGGATGCTTGTTTCCGGTCCATGGAAGACATGGCTTGGCAGTTCGGGCTGCACTGTTCCCATGAGGCACAGGGTCAGACTGATTTGCATATAGCCATGTCTGACATGGTGTGGCTGAGTGGGCTAAAGAATGGTGATGGATTAAACCCAGATCAGTTGACTGGGGGTGAGTGTTTGATTTGTTCAAACGCTCCGTCCATCATCCCCTTTTGTATCGCTTTGTTCGCTCTAAGTGTGGCAGGGTATGCTCAGACGTGAGTCCCTTGCTCACGTCGCAACTGGATTCAAGATAGCCTGGCTGATGAGGATTATGAATCCGAAACCGGTTCCAGGATGCTTGTTTCCGGTCCATGGAAGACATGGCTTGGCAGTTCGGGCTGCACTGTTCCCATGAGGCACAGGGTCAGATTGATTTGCATATAGCCATGTCTGAAATGCGGTGGCTGAGTGGGCTAAAGAATGGTGATGGATTAAACCCAGATCAGTTAACTAGGGGTGAGTGTTTGATTTGTTCAAACGCTCCGTCCATCATCCCCTTTTGTATCGCTTTGTTCGCTCTAAGTGTGGCAGGGTATGCTCAGACGTGAGTCCCTTGCTCACTTGGCCACTGGATTCAAGATAGCCTGGCTGATGAGGATTATGAATCCGAAACCGGTTCCAGGATGCTTGTTTCCGGTCCATGGAAGACATGGCTTGGCAGTTCGGGCTGCACTTTTCCCATGAGGCACAGGGTCAGACTGATTTGCATATAGCCATGTCTGAAATGGGGTGGCTGAGTGGGCTAAAGAATGGTGATGGATTAAACCCAGATCAATTGACTGGGGGTGAGTGTTTGATTTGTTCAAACGCTCCGTCCATCATCCCCTTTTGTATCGCTTTGTTCGCTCTAAGTGTGGCAGGGTATGCTCAGACGTGAGTCCCTTGCTCACTTGGCCACTGGATTCAAGATAGCCTGGCTGATGAGGATTATGAATCCGAAACCGGTTCCAGGATGCTTGTTTCCGGTCCATGGAAGACATGGCTTGGCAGTTCGGGCTGCACTGTTCCCATGAGGCACAGGGTCAGACTGATTTGCATATAGCCATGTCTGAAATGGGGTGGCTGAGTGGGCTAAAGAATGGTGATGGATTAAACCCAGATCAGTTGACTGGGGGTGAGTGTTTGATTTGTTCAAACGCTCCGTCCATCATCCCCTTTTGTATCGCTTTGTTCGCTCTAAGTGTGGCAGGGTATGCTCAGACGTGAGTCCTTTGCTCACGTGGCAACTGGATTCAAGATAGCCTGGCTGATGAGGATTATGAATCCGAAACCGGTTCCAGGATGCTTGTTTCCGGTCCATGGAAGACATGGCTTGGCAGTTCGGGCTGCACTGTTCCCATGAGGCACAGGGTCAGACTGCTTTGCATATAGCCATGTCTGAAATGCGGTGGCTGAGTGGGCTAAAGAATGGTGATGGATTAAACCCAGATCAGTTAACTGGGGGTGAGTGTTTGATTTGTTCAAACGCTCCGTCCATCATCCCCTTTTGTATCGCTTTGTTCGCTCTAAGTGTGGCAGGGTATGCTCAGACGTGAGTCCCTTGCTCACTTGGCCACTGGATTCAAGATAGCCTGGCTGATGAGGATTATGAATCCGAAACCGGTTCCAGGATGCTTGTTTCCGGTCCATGGAAGACATGGCTTGGCAGTTCGGGCTGCACTGTTCCCATGAGGCACAGGGTCAGACTGATTTGCATATAGCCATGTCTGAAATGGGGTGGCTGAGTGGGCTAAAGAATGGTGATGGATTAAACCCAGATCAGTTGACTGGGGGTGAGTGTTTGATTTGTTCAAATGCTCCGTCCATCATCCCCTTTTGTATCGCTTTGTTCGCTCTAAGTGTGGCAGGGTATGCTCAGACGTGAGTCCCTTGCTCACTTGGCCACTGGATTCAAGATAGCCTGGCTGATGAGGATTATGAATCCGAAACCGGTTCCAGGATGCTTGTTTCCGGTCCATGGAAGACATGGCTTGGCAGTTCGGGCTGCACTTTTCCCATGAGGCACAGGGTCAGACTGATTTGCATATAGCCATGTCTGAAATGGGGTGGCTGAGTGGGCTAAAGAATGGTGATGGATTAAACCCAGATCAGTTGACTGGGGGTGAGTGTTTGATTTGTTCAAACGCTCCGTCCATCATCCCCTTTTGTATCGCTTTGTTCGCTCTAAGTGTGGCAGGGTATGCTCAGACGTGAGTCCCTTGCTCACTTGGCCACTGGATTCAAGATAGCCTGGCTGATGAGGATTATGAATCCGAAACCGGTTCCAGGATGCTTGTTTCCGGTCCATGGAAGACATGGCTTGGCAGTTCGGGCTGCACTGTTCCCATGAGGCACAGGGTCAGACTGATTTGCATATAGCCATGTCTGAAATGGGGTGGCTGAGTGGGCTAAAGAATGGTGATGGATTAAACCCAGATCAGTTGACTGGGGGTGAGTGTTTGATTTGTTCAAACGCTCCGTCCATCATCCCCTTTTGTATCGCTTTGTTCGCTCTAAGTGTGGCAGGGTATGCTCAGACGTGAGTCCCTTGCTCACGTGGCCACTGGATTCAAGATAGCCTGGCTGATGAGGATTATGAATCCGAAACCGGTTCCAGGATGCTTGTTTCCGGTCCATGGAAGACATGGCTTGGCAGTTCGGGCTGCACTGTTCCCATGAGGCACAGGGTCAGACTGATTTGCATATAGCCATGTCGGAAATGGGGTGGCTGAGTGGGCTAAAGAATGGTGATGGATTAAACCCAGATCAGTTGACTGGGGGTAAGTGTTTGATTTGTTCAAACGCTCCGTCCATCATCCCCTTTTGTATCGCTTTGTTCGCTCTAAGTGTGGCAGGGTATGCTCAGACGTGAGTCCCTTGCTCACTTGGCCACTGGATTCAAGATAGCCTGGCTGATGAGGATTATGAATCCGAAACCGGTTCCAGGATGCTTGTTTCCGGTCCATGGAAGACATGGCTTGGCAATTCGGGCTGTACTGTTCCCATGAGGCACAGGGTCAGACTGAATTGCATATAGCCATGTCTGAAATGGGGTGGCTGAGTGGGCTAAAGAATGGTGATGGATTAAACCCAGATCAGTTGACTGGGGGTGAGTGTTTGATTTGTTCAAACGCTCCGTCCATCATCCCCTTTTGTATCGCTTTGTTCGCTCTAAGTGTGGCAGGGTATGCTCAGACGTGAGTCCCTTGCTCACTTGGCCACTGGATTCAAGATAGCCTGGCTGATGAGGATTATGAATCCGAAACCGGTTCCAGGATGCTTGTTTCCGGTCCATGGAAGACATGGCTTGGCAGTTCGGGCTGCACTGTTCCCATGAGGCACAGGGTCAGACTGATTTGCATATAGCCATGTCTGAAATGGGGTGGCTGAGTGGGCTAAAGAATGGTGATGGATTAAACCCAGATCAGTTGACTGGGGGTGAGTGTTTGATTTGTTCAAACGCTCCGTCCATCATCCCCTTTTGTATCGCTTTGTTCGCTCTAAGTGTGGCAGGGTATGCTCAGACGTGAGTCCCTTGCTCACTTGGCCACTGGATTCAAGATAGCCTGGCTGATGAGGATTATGAATCCGAAACCGGTTTCAGGATGCTTGTTTCCGGTCCATGGAAGACATGGCTTGGCAGTTCGGGCTGCACTGTTCCCATGAGGCACAGGGTCAGACTGATTTGCATATAGCCATGTCTGAAATGGGGTGGCTGAGTGGGCTAAAGAATGGTGATGGATTAAACCCAGATCAGTTGACTGGGGGTGAGTGTTTGATTTGTTCAAACGTTCCGTCCATCATCCCCTTTTGTATCGCTTTGTTCGCTCTAAGTGTGGCAGGGTATGCTCAGACGTGAGTCCCTTGCTCACGTGGCAACTGGATTCAAGATAGCCTGGCTGATGAGGATTATGAATCCGAAACCGGTTCCAGGATGCTTGTTTCCGGTCCATGGAAGACATGGCTTGGCAGTTCGGGCTGCACTGTTCCCATGAGGCACAGGGTCAGACTGATTTGCATATAGCCATGTCTGAAATGCGGTGGCTGAGTGGGCTAAAGAATGGTGATGGATTAAACCCAGATCAGTTAACTGGGGGTGAGTGTTTGATTTGTTCAAACGCTCCGTCCATCATCCCCTTTTGTATCGCTTTGTTCGCTCTAAGTGTGGCAGGGTATGCTCAGACGTGAGTCCCTTGCTCACTTGGCCACTGGATTCAAGATAGCCTGGCTGATGAGGATTATGAATCCGAAACCGGTTCCAGGATGCTTGTTTCCGGTCCATGGAAGACATGGCTTGGCAGTTCGGGCTGCACTGTTCCCATGAGGCACAGGGTCAGACTGATTTGCATATAGCCATGTCTGAAATGGGGTGGCTGAGTGGGCTAAAGAATGGTGATGGATTAAACCCAGATCAGTTGACTGGGGGTGAGTGTTTGATTTGTTCAAATGCTCCGTCCATCATCCCCTTTTGTATCGCTTTGTTCGCTCTAAGTGTGGCAGGGTATGCTCAGACGTGAGTCCCTTGCTCACTTGGCCACTGGATTCAAGATAGCCTGGCTGATGAGGATTATGAATCCGAAACCGGTTCCAGGATGCTTGTTTCCGGTCCATGGAAGACATGGCTTGGCAGTTCGGGCTGCACTTTTCCCATGAGGCACAGGGTCAGACTGATTTGCATATAGCCATGTCTGAAATGGGGTGGCTGAGTGGGCTAAAGAATGGTGATGGATTAAACCCAGATCAGTTGACTGGGGGTGAGTGTTTGATTTGTTCAAACGCTCCGTCCATCATCCCCTTTTGTATCGCTTTGTTCGCTCTAAGTGTGGCAGGGTATGCTCAGACGTGAGTCCCTTGCTCACTTGGCCACTGGATTCAAGATAGCCTGGCTGATGAGGATTATGAATCCGAAACCGGTTCCAGGATGCTTGTTTCCGGTCCATGGAAGACATGGCTTGGCAGTTCGGGCTGCACTGTTCCCATGAGGCACAGGGTCAGACTGATTTGCATATAGCCATGTCTGAAATGGGGTGGCTGAGTGGGCTAAAGAATGGTGATGGATTAAACCCAGATCAGTTGACTGGGGGTGAGTGTTTGATTTGTTCAAATGCTCCGTCCATCATCCCCTTTTGTATCGCTTTGTTCGCTCTAAGTGTGGCAGGGTATGCTCAGACGTGAGTCCCTTGCTCACTTGGCCACTGGATTCAAGATAGCCTGGCTGATGAGGATTATGAATCCGAAACCGGTTCCAGGATGCTTGTTTCCGGTCCATGGAAGACATGGCTTGGCAGTTCGGGCTGCACTTTTCCCATGATGCACAGGGTCAGACTGATTTGCATATAGCCATGTCTGAAATGGGGTGGCTGAGTGGGCTAAAGAATGGTGATGGATTAAACCCAGATCAGTTGACTGGGGGTGAGTGTTTGATTTGTTCAAACGCTCCGTCCATCATCCCCTTTTGTATCGCTTTGTTCGCTCTAAGTGTGGCAGGGTATGCTCAGACGTGAGTCCCTTGCTCACTTGGCCACTGGATTCAAGATAGCCTGGCTGATGAGGATTATGAATCCGAAACCGGTTCCAGGATGCTTGTTTCCGGTCCATGGAAGACATGGCTTGGCAGTTCGGGCTGCACTGTTCCCATGAGGCACAGGGTCAGACTGATTTGCATATAGCCATGTCTGAAATGGGGTGGCTGAGTGGGCTAAAGAATGGTGATGGATTAAACCCAGATCAGTTGACTGGGGGTGAGTGTTTGATTTGTTCAAACGCTCCGTCCATCATCCCCTTTTGTATCGCTTTGTTCGCTCTAAGTGTGGCAGGGTATGCTCAGACGTGAGTCCCTTGCTCACGTGGCCACTGGATTCAAGATAGCCTGGCTGATGAGGATTATGAATCCGAAACCGGTTCCAGGATGCTTGTTTCCGGTCCATGGAAGACATGGCTTGGCAGTTCGGGCTGCACTGTTCCCATGAGGCACAGGGTCAGACTTATTTGCATATAGCCATGTCTGAAATGGGGTGGCTGAGTGGGCTAAAGAATGGTGATGGATTAAACCCAGATCAGTTAACTGGGGGTGAGTGTTTGATTTGTTCAAACGCTCCGTCCATCATCCCCTTTTGTATCGCTTTGTTCGCTCTAAGTGTGGCAGGGTATGCTCAGACGTGAGTCCCTTGCTCACTTGGCCACTGGATTCAAGATAGCCTGGCTGATGAGGATTATGAATCCGAAACCGGTTCCAGGATGCTTGTTTCCGGTCCATGGAAGACATGGCTTGGCAGTTCGGGCTGCACTGTTCCCATGAGGCACAGGGTCAGACTGATTTGCATATAGCCATGTCTGAAATGGGGTGGCTGAGTGGGCTAAAGAATGGTGATGGATTAAACCCAGATCAGTTGACTGGGGGTGAGTGTTTGATTTGTTCAAACGCTCCGTCCATCATCCCCTTTTGTATCGCTTTGTTCGCTCTAAGTGTGGCAGGGTATTTTTAGACGTGAGTCCCTTGCTCACTTGGCCACTGGATTCAAGATAGCCTGGCTGATGAGGATTATGAATCCGAAACCGGTTCCAGGATGCTTGTTTCCGGTCCATGGAAGACATGGCTTGGCAGTTCGGGCTGCACTGTTCCCATGAGGCACAGGGTCAGACTGATTTGCATATAGCCATGTCTGAAATGGGGTGGCTGAGTGGGCTAAAGAATGGTGATGGATTAAACCCAGAGCAGTTGACTGGGGGTGAGTGTTTGATTTGTTCAAATGCTCCGTCCATCATCCCCTTTTGTATCGCTTTGTTCGCTCTAAGTGTGGCAGGGTATGCTCAGACGTGAGTCCCTTGCTCACTTGGCCACTGGATTCAAGATAGCCTGGCTGATGAGGATTATGAATCTGAAACCGGTTCCAGGATGCTTGTTTCCGGTCCATGGAAGACATGGCTTGGCAGTTCGGGCTGCACTGTTCCCATGAGGCACAGGGTCAGACTGATTTGCATATAGCCATGTCTGAAATGGGGTGGCTGAGAGGGCTAAAGAATGGTGATGGATTAAACCCAGATCAGTTGACTGGGGGTGAGTGTTTGATTTGTTCAAACGCTCCGTCCATCATCCCCTTTTGTATCGCTTTGTTCGCTCTAAGTGTGGCAGGGTATGCTCAGACGTGAGTCCCTTGCTCACTTGGCCACTGGATTCAAGATAGCCTGGCTGATGAGGATTATGAATACGAAACCGGTTCCAGGATGCTTGTTTCCGGTCCATGGAAGACATGGCTTGGCAGTTCGGGCTGCACTGTTCCCATGAGGCACAGGGTCAGACTGATTTGCATATAGCCATGTCTGAAATGGGGTGGCTGAGTGGGCTAAAGAATGGTGATGGATTAAACCCAGATCAGTTGACTGGGGGTGAGTGTTTGATTTGTTCAAACGCTCCGTCCATCATCCCCTTTTGTATCGCTTTGTTCGCTCTAAGTGTGGCAGGGTATGCTCAGACGTGAGTCCCTTGCTCACTTGGCCACTGGATTCAAGATAGCCTGGCTGATGAGGATTATGAATCCGAAACCGGTTCCAGGATGCTTGTTTCCGGTCCATGGAAGACATGGCTTGGCAGTTCGGGCTGCACTGTTCCCATGAGGCACAGGGTCAGACTGATTTGCATATAGCCATGTCTGAAATGGGGTGGCTGAGTGGGCTAAAGAATGGTGATGGATTAAACCCAGATCAGTTGACTGGGGGTGAGTGTTTGATTTGTTCAAACGTTCCGTCCATCATCCCCTTTTGTATCGCTTTGTTCGCTCTAAGTGTGGCAGGGTATGCTCAGACGTGAGTCCCTTGCTCACGTGGCAACTGGATTCAAGATAGCCTGGCTGATGAGGATTATGAATCCGAAACCGGTTCCAGGATGCTTGTTTCCGGTCCATGGAAGACATGGCTTGGCAGTTCGGGCTGCACTGTTCCCATGAGGCACAGGGTCAGACTGATTTGCATATAGCCATGTCTGAAATGCGGTGGCTGAGTGGGCTAAAGAATGGTGATGGATTAAACCCAGATCAGTTAACTGGGGGTGAGTGTTTGATTTGTTCAAACGCTCCGTCCATCATCCCCTTTTGTATCGCTTTGTTCGCTCTAAGTGTGGCAGGGTATGCTCAGACGTGAGTCCCTTGCTCACTTGGCCACTGGATTCAAGATAGCCTGGCTGATGAGGATTATGAATCCGAAACCGGTTCCAGGATGCTTGTTTCCGGTCCATGGAAGACATGGCTTGGCAGTTCGGGCTGCACTGTTCCCATGAGGCACAGGGTCAGACTGATTTGCATATAGCCATGTCTGAAATGGGGTGGCTGAGTGGGCTAAAGAATGGTGATGGATTAAACCCAGATCAGTTGACTGGGGGTGAGTGTTTGATTTGTTCAAATGCTCCGTCCATCATCCCCTTTTGTATCGCTTTGTTCGCTCTAAGTGTGGCAGGGTATGCTCAGACGTGAGTCCCTTGCTCACTTGGCCACTGGATTCAAGATAGCCTGGCTGATGAGGATTATGAATCCGAAACCGGTTCCAGGATGCTTGTTTCCGGTCCATGGAAGACATGGCTTGGCAGTTCGGGCTGCACTTTTCCCATGAGGCACAGGGTCAGACTGATTTGCATATAGCCATGTCTGAAATGGGGTGGCTGAGTGGGCTAAAGAATGGTGATGGATTAAACCCAGATCAGTTGACTGGGGGTGAGTGTTTGATTTGTTCAAACGCTCCGTCCATCATCCCCTTTTGTATCGCTTTGTTCGCTCTAAGTGTGGCAGGGTATGCTCAGACGTGAGTCCCTTGCTCACTTGGCCACTGGATTCAAGATAGCCTGGCTGATGAGGATTATGAATCCGAAACCGGTTCCAGGATGCTTGTTTCCGGTCCATGGAAGACATGGCTTGGCAGTTCGGGCTGCACTGTTCCCATGAGGCACAGGGTCAGACTGATTTGCATATAGCCATGTCTGAAATGGGGTGGCTGAGTGGGCTAAAGAATGGTGATGGATTAAACCCAGATCAGTTGACTGGGGGTGAGTGTTTGATTTGTTCAAATGCTCCGTCCATCATCCCCTTTTGTATCGCTTTGTTCGCTCTAAGTGTGGCAGGGTATGCTCAGACGTGAGTCCCTTGCTCACTTGGCCACTGGATTCAAGATAGCCTGGCTGATGAGGATTATGAATCCGAAACCGGTTCCAGGATGCTTGTTTCCGGTCCATGGAAGACATGGCTTGGCAGTTCGGGCTGCACTTTTCCCATGATGCACAGGGTCAGACTGATTTGCATATAGCCATGTCTGAAATGGGGTGGCTGAGTGGGCTAAAGAATGGTGATGGATTAAACCCAGATCAGTTGACTGGGGGTGAGTGTTTGATTTGTTCAAACGCTCCGTCCATCATCCCCTTTTGTATCGCTTTGTTCGCTCTAAGTGTGGCAGGGTATGCTCAGACGTGAGTCCCTTGCTCACTTGGCCACTGGATTCAAGATAGCCTGGCTGATGAGGATTATGAATCCGAAACCGGTTCCAGGATGCTTGTTTCCGGTCCATGGAAGACATGGCTTGGCAGTTCGGGCTGCACTGTTCCCATGAGGCACAGGGTCAGACTGATTTGCATATAGCCATGTCTGAAATGGGGTGGCTGAGTGGGCTAAAGAATGGTGATGGATTAAACCCAGATCAGTTGACTGGGGGTGAGTGTTTGATTTGTTCAAACGCTCCGTCCATCATCCCCTTTTGTATCGCTTTGTTCGCTCTAAGTGTGGCAGGGTATGCTCAGACGTGAGTCCCTTGCTCACGTGGCCACTGGATTCAAGATAGCCTGGCTGATGAGGATTATGAATCCGAAACCGGTTCCAGGATGCTTGTTTCCGGTCCATGGAAGACATGGCTTGGCAGTTCGGGCTGCACTGTTCCCATGAGGCACAGGGTCAGACTTATTTGCATATAGCCATGTCTGAAATGGGGTGGCTGAGTGGGCTAAAGAATGGTGATGGATTAAACCCAGATCAGTTAACTGGGGGTGAGTGTTTGATTTGTTCAAACGCTCCGTCCATCATCCCCTTTTGTATCGCTTTGTTCGCTCTAAGTGTGGCAGGGTATGCTCAGACGTGAGTCCCTTGCTCACTTGGCCACTGGATTCAAGATAGCCTGGCTGATGAGGATTATGAATCCGAAACCGGTTCCAGGATGCTTGTTTCCGGTCCATGGAAGACATGGCTTGGCAGTTCGGGCTGCACTGTTCCCATGAGGCACAGGGTCAGACTGATTTGCATATAGCCATGTCTGAAATGGGGTGGCTGAGTGGGCTAAAGAATGGTGATGGATTAAACCCAGATCAGTTGACTGGGGGTGAGTGTTTGATTTGTTCAAACGCTCCGTCCATCATCCCCTTTTGTATCGCTTTGTTCGCTCTAAGTGTGGCAGGGTATTTTTAGACGTGAGTCCCTTGCTCACTTGGCCACTGGATTCAAGATAGCCTGGCTGATGAGGATTATGAATCCGAAACCGGTTCCAGGATGCTTGTTTCCGGTCCATGGAAGACATGGCTTGGCAGTTCGGGCTGCACTGTTCCCATGAGGCACAGGGTCAGACTGATTTGCATATAGCCATGTCTGAAATGGGGTGGCTGAGTGGGCTAAAGAATGGTGATGGATTAAACCCAGAGCAGTTGACTGGGGGTGAGTGTTTGATTTGTTCAAATGCTCCGTCCATCATCCCCTTTTGTATCGCTTTGTTCGCTCTAAGTGTGGCAGGGTATGCTCAGACGTGAGTCCCTTGCTCACTTGGCCACTGGATTCAAGATAGCCTGGCTGATGAGGATTATGAATCTGAAACCGGTTCCAGGATGCTTGTTTCCGGTCCATGGAAGACATGGCTTGGCAGTTCGGGCTGCACTGTTCCCATGAGGCACAGGGTCAGACTGATTTGCATATAGCCATGTCTGAAATGGGGTGGCTGAGAGGGCTAAAGAATGGTGATGGATTAAACCCAGATCAGTTGACTGGGGGTGAGTGTTTGATTTGTTCAAACGCTCCGTCCATCATCCCCTTTTGTATCGCTTTGTTCGCTCTAAGTGTGGCAGGGTATGCTCAGACGTGAGTCCCTTGCTCACTTGGCCACTGGATTCAAGATAGCCTGGCTGATGAGGATTATGAATACGAACCCGGTTCCAGGATGCTTGTTTCCGGTCCATGGAAGACATGGCTTGGCAGTTCGGGCTGCACTGTTCCCATGAGGCACAGGGTCAGACTGATTTGCATATAGCCATGTCTGAAATGGGGTGGCTGAGTGGGCTAAAGAATGGTGATGGATTAAACCCAGATCAGTTGACTGGGGGTGAGTGTTTGATTTGTTCAAACGCTCCGTCCATCATCCCCTTTTGTATCGCTTTGTTCGCTCTAAGTGTGGCAGGGTATGCTCAGACGTGAGTCCCTTGCTCACTTGGCCACTGGATTCAAGATAGCCTGGCTGATGAGGATTATGAATCCGAAACCGGTTCCAGGATGCTTGTTTCCGGTCCATGGAAGACATGGCTTGGCAGTTCGGGCTGCACTGTTCCCATGAGGCACAGGGTCAGACTGATTTGCATATAGCCATGTCTGAAATGGGGTGGCTGAGTGGGCTAAAGAATGGTGATGGATTAAACCCAGATCAGTTGACTGGGGGTGAGTGTTTGATTTGTTCAAACGCTCCGTCCATCATCCCCTTTTGTATCGCTTTGTTCGCTCTAAGTGTGGCAGGGTATGCTCAGACGTGAGTCCCTTGCTCACTTGGCCACTGGATTCAAGATAGCCTGGCTGATGAGGATTATGAATCCGAAACCGGTTCCAGGATGCTTGTTTCCTGTCCAGGGAAGACATGGCTTGGCAGTTCGGGCTGCACTGTTCCCATGAGGCACAGGGTCAGACTGATTTGCATATAGCCATGTCTGAAATGGGGTGGCTGAGTGGGCTAAAGAATGGTGATGGATTAAACCCAGATCAGTTGACTGGGGGTGAGTGTTTGATTTGTTCAAACGCTCCGTCCATCATCCCCTTTTGTATCGCTTTGTTCGCTCTAAGTGTGGCAGGGTATGCTCAGACGTGAGTCCCTTGCTCACTTGGCCACTGGATTCAAGATAGCCTGGCTGATGAGGATTATGAATCCGAAACCGGTTCCAGGATGCTTGTTTCCGGTCCATGGAAGACATGGCTTGGCAATTCGGGCTGCACTGTTCCCATGAGGCACAGGGTCAGATTGATTTGCATATAGCCATGTCTGAAATGGGGTGGCTGAGTGGGCTAAAGAATGGTGATGGATTAAACCCAGATCAGTTGACTGGGGGTGAGTGTTTGATTTGTTCAAACGCTCCGTCCATCATCCCCTTTTGTATAGCTTTGTTCGCTCTAAGTGTGGCAGGGTATGCTCAGACGTGAGTCCCTTGCTCACTTGGCCACTGGATTCAAGATAGCCTGGCTGATGAGGATTATGAATCCGAAACCAGTTCCAGGATGCTTGTTTCCGGTCCATGGAAGACATGGCTTGGCAATTCGGGCTGCACTGTTCCCATGAGGCACAGGGTCAGACTGATTTGCATATAGCCATGTCTGAAATGGGGTGGCTGAGTGGGCTAAAGAATGGTGATGGATTAAACCCAGAGCAGTTGACTGGGGGTGAGTGTTTGATTTGTTCAAATGCTCCGTCCATCATCCCCTTTTGTATCGCTTTGTTCGCTCTAAGTGTGGCAGGGTATGCTCAGACGTGAGTCCCTTGCTCACTTGGCCACTGGATTCAAGATAGCCTGGCTGATGAGGATTATGAATCTGAAACCGGTTCCAGGATGCTTGTTTCCGGTCCATGGAAGACATGGCTTGGCAGTTCGGGCTGCACTGTTCCCATGAGGCACAGGGTCAGACTGATTTGCATATAGCCATGTCTGAAATGGGGTGGCTGAGAGGGCTAAAGAATGGTGATGGATTAAACCCAGATCAGTTGACTGGGGGTGAGTGTTTGATTTGTTCAAACGCTCCGTCCATCATCCCCTTTTGTATCGCTTTGTTCGCTCTAAGTGTGGCAGGGTATGCTCAGACGTGAGTCCCTTGCTCACTTGGCCACTGGATTCAAGATAGCCTGGCTGATGAGGATTATGAATACGAAACCGGTTCCAGGATGCTTGTTTCCGGTCCATGGAAGACATGGCTTGGCAGTTCGGGCTGCACTGTTCCCATGAGGCACAGGGTCAGACTGATTTGCATATAGCCATGTCTGAAATGGGGTGGCTGAGTGGGCTAAAGAATGGTGATGGATTAAACCCAGATCAGTTGACTGGGGGTGAGTGTTTGATTTGTTCAAACGCTCCGTCCATCATCCCCTTTTGTATCGCTTTGTTCGCTCTAAGTGTGGCAGGGTATGCTCAGACGTGAGTCCCTTGCTCACTTGGCCACTGGATTCAAGATAGCCTGGCTGATGAGGATTATGAATCCGAAACCGGTTCCAGGATGCTTGTTTCCGGTCCATGGAAGACATGGCTTGGCAATTCGGGCTGTACTGTTCCCATGAGGCACAGGGTCAGACTGATTTGCATATAGCCATGTCTGAAATGGGGTGGCTGAGTGGGCTAAAGAATGGTGATGGATTAAACCCAGATCAGTTGACTGGGGGTGAGTGTTTGATTTGTTCAAACGCTCCGTCCATCATCCCCTTTTGTATCGCTTTGTTCGCTCTAAGTGTGGCAGGGTATGCTCAGACGTGAGTCCCTTGCTCACTTGGCCACTGGATTCAAGATAGCCTGGCTGATGAGGATTATGAATCCGAAACCGGTTCCAGGATGCTTGTTTCCGGTCCATGGAAGACATGGCTTGGCAGTTCGGGCTGCACTGTTCCCATGAGGCACAGGGTCAGACTGATTTGCATATAGCCATGTCTGAAATGGGGTGGCTGAGTGGGCTAAAGAATGGTGATGGATTAAACCCAGATCAGTTGACTGGGGGTGAGTGTTTGATTTGTTCAAACGTTCCGTCCATCATCCCCTTTTGTATCGCTTTGTTCGCTCTAAGTGTGGCAGGGTATGCTCAGACGTGAGTCCCTTGCTCACGTGGCAACTGGATTCAAGATAGCCTGGCTGATGAGGATTATGAATCCGAAACCGGTTCCAGGATGCTTGTTTCCGGTCCATGGAAGACATGGCTTGGCAGTTCGGGCTGCACTGTTCCCATGAGGCACAGGGTCAGACTGATTTGCATATAGCCATGTCTGAAATGCGGTGGCTGAGTGGGCTAAAGAATGGTGATGGATTAAACCCAGATCAGTTAACTGGGGGTGAGTGTTTGATTTGTTCAAACGCTCCGTCCATCATCCCCTTTTGTATCGCTTTGTTCGCTCTAAGTGTGGCAGGGTATGCTCAGACGTGAGTCCCTTGCTCACTTGGCCACTGGATTCAAGATAGCCTGGCTGATGAGGATTATGAATCCGAAACCGGTTCCAGGATGCTTGTTTCCGGTCCATGGAAGACATGGCTTGGCAGTTCGGGCTGCACTGTTCCCATGAGGCACAGGGTCAGACTGATTTGCATATAGCCATGTCTGAAATGGGGTGGCTGAGTGGGCTAAAGAATGGTGATGGATTAAACCCAGATCAGTTGACTGGGGGTGAGTGTTTGATTTGTTCAAATGCTCCGTCCATCATCCCCTTTTGTATCGCTTTGTTCGCTCTAAGTGTGGCAGGGTATGCTCAGACGTGAGTCCCTTGCTCACTTGGCCACTGGATTCAAGATAGCCTGGCTGATGAGGATTATGAATCCGAAACCGGTTCCAGGATGCTTGTTTCCGGTCCATGGAAGACATGGCTTGGCAGTTCGGGCTGCACTTTTCCCATGAGGCACAGGGTCAGACTGATTTGCATATAGCCATGTCTGAAATGGGGTGGCTGAGTGGGCTAAAGAATGGTGATGGATTAAACCCAGATCAGTTGACTGGGGGTGAGTGTTTGATTTGTTCAAACGCTCCGTCCATCATCCCCTTTTGTATCGCTTTGTTCGCTCTAAGTGTGGCAGGGTATGCTCAGACGTGAGTCCCTTGCTCACTTGGCCACTGGATTCAAGATAGCCTGGCTGATGAGGATTATGAATCCGAAACCGGTTCCAGGATGCTTGTTTCCGGTCCATGGAAGACATGGCTTGGCAGTTCGGGCTGCACTGTTCCCATGAGGCACAGGGTCAGACTGATTTGCATATAGCCATGTCTGAAATGGGGTGGCTGAGTGGGCTAAAGAATGGTGATGGATTAAACCCAGATCAGTTGACTGGGGGTGAGTGTTTGATTTGTTCAAATGCTCCGTCCATCATCCCCTTTTGTATCGCTTTGTTCGCTCTAAGTGTGGCAGGGTATGCTCAGACGTGAGTCCCTTGCTCACTTGGCCACTGGATTCAAGATAGCCTGGCTGATGAGGATTATGAATCCGAAACCGGTTCCAGGATGCTTGTTTCCGGTCCATGGAAGACATGGCTTGGCAGTTCGGGCTGCACTTTTCCCATGATGCACAGGGTCAGACTGATTTGCATATAGCCATGTCTGAAATGGGGTGGCTGAGTGGGCTAAAGAATGGTGATGGATTAAACCCAGATCAGTTGACTGGGGGTGAGTGTTTGATTTGTTCAAACGCTCCGTTCATCATCCCCTTTTGTATCGCTTTGTTCGCTCTAAGTGTGGCAGGGTATGCTCAGACGTGAGTCCCTTGCTCACTTGGCCACTGGATTCAAGATAGCCTGGCTGATGAGGATTATGAATCCGAAACCGGTTCCAGGATGCTTGTTTCCGGTCCATGGAAGACATGGCTTGGCAGTTCGGGCTGCACTGTTCCCATGAGGCACAGGGTCAGACTGATTTGCATATAGCCATGTCTGAAATGGGGTGGCTGAGTGGGCTAAAGAATGGTGATGGATTAAACCCAGATCAGTTGACTGGGGGTGAGTGTTTGATTTGTTCAAACGCTCCGTCCATCATCCCCTTTTGTATCGCTTTGTTCGCTCTAAGTGTGGCAGGGTATGCTCAGACGTGAGTCCCTTGCTCACGTGGCCACTGGATTCAAGATAGCCTGGCTGATGAGGATTATGAATCCGAAACCGGTTCCAGGATGCTTGTTTCCGGTCCATGGAAGACATGGCTTGGCAGTTCGGGCTGCACTGTTCCCATGAGGCACAGGGTCAGACTTATTTGCATATAGCCATGTCTGAAATGGGGTGGCTGAGTGGGCTAAAGAATGGTGATGGATTAAACCCAGATCAGTTAACTGGGGGTGAGTGTTTGATTTGTTCAAACGCTCCGTCCATCATCCCCTTTTGTATCGCTTTGTTCGCTCTAAGTGTGGCAGGGTATGCTCAGACGTGAGTCCCTTGCTCACTTGGCCACTGGATTCAAGATAGCCTGGCTGATGAGGATTATGAATCCGAAACCGGTTCCAGGATGCTTGTTTCCGGTCCATGGAAGACATGGCTTGGCAGTTCGGGCTGCACTGTTTCCATGAGGCACAGGGTCAGACTGATTTGCATATAGCCATGTCTGAAATGGGGTGGCTGAGTGGGCTAAAGAATGGTGATGGATTAAACCCAGATCAGTTGACTGGGGGTGAGTGTTTGATTTGTTCAAACGCTCCGTCCATCATCCCCTTTTGTATCGCTTTGTTCGCTCTAAGTGTGGCAGGGTATTTTTAGACGTGAGTCCCTTGCTCACTTGGCCACTGGATTCAAGATAGCCTGGCTGATGAGGATTATGAATCCGAAACCGGTTCCAGGATGCTTGTTTCCGGTCCATGGAAGACATGGCTTGGCAGTTCGGGCTGCACTGTTCCCATGAGGCACAGGGTCAGACTGATTTGCATATAGCCATGTCTGAAATGGGGTGGCTGAGTGGGCTAAAGAATGGTGATGGATTAAACCCAGAGCAGTTGACTGGGGGTGAGTGTTTGATTTGTTCAAATGCTCCGTCCATCATCCCCTTTTGTATCGCTTTGTTCGCTCTAAGTGTGGCAGGGTATGCTCAGACGTGAGTCCCTTGCTCACTTGGCCACTGGATTCAAGATAGCCTGGCTGATGAGGATTATGAATCTGAAACCGGTTCCAGGATGCTTGTTTCCGGTCCATGGAAGACATGGCTTGGCAGTTCGGGCTGCACTGTTCCCATGAGGCACAGGGTCAGACTGATTTGCATATAGCCATGTCTGAAATGGGGTGGCTGAGAGGGCTAAAGAATGGTGATGGATTAAACCCAGATCAGTTGACTGGGGGTGAGTGTTTGATTTGTTCAAACGCTCCGTCCATCATCCCCTTTTGTATCGCTTTGTTCGCTCTAAGTGTGGCAGGGTATGCTCAGACGTGAGTCCCTTGCTCACTTGGCCACTGGATTCAAGATAGCCTGGCTGATGAGGATTATGAATACGAAACCGGTTCCAGGATGCTTGTTTCCGGTCCATGGAAGACATGGCTTGGCAGTTCGGGCTGCACTGTTCCCATGAGGCACAGGGTCAGACTGATTTGCATATAGCCATGTCTGAAATGGGGTGGCTGAGTGGGCTAAAGAATGGTGATGGATTAAACCCAGATCAGTTGACTGGGGGTGAGTGTTTGATTTGTTCAAACGCTCCGTCCATCATCCCCTTTTGTATCGCTTTGTTCGCTCTAAGTGTGGCAGGGTATGCTCAGACGTGAGTCCCTTGCTCACTTGGCCACTGGATTCAAGATAGCCTGGCTGATGAGGATTATGAATCCGAAACCGGTTCCAGGATGCTTGTTTCCGGTCCATGGAAGACATGGCTTGGCAGTTCGGGCTGCACTGTTCCCATGAGGCACAGGGTCAGACTGATTTGCATATAGCCATGTCTGAAATGGGGTGGCTGAGTGGGCTAAAGAATGGTGATGGATTAAACCCAGATCAGTTGACTGGGGGTGAGTGTTTGATTTGTTCAAACGCTCCGTCCATCATCCCCTTTTGTATCGCTTTGTTCGCTCTAAGTGTGGCAGGGTATGCTCAGACGTGAGTCCCTTGCTCACTTGGCCACTGGATTCAAGATAGCCTGGCTGATGAGGATTATGAATCCGAAACCGGTTCCAGGATGCTTGTTTCCTGTCCAGGGAAGACATGGCTTGGCAGTTCGGGCTGCACTGTTCCCATGAGGCACAGGGTCAGACTGATTTGCATATAGCCATGTCTGAAATGGGGTGGCTGAGTGGGCTAAAGAATGGTGATGGATTAAACCCAGATCAGTTGACTGGGGGTGAGTGTTTGATTTGTTCAAACGCTCCGTCCATCATCCCCTTTTGTATCGCTTTGTTCGCTCTAAGTGTGGCAGGGTATGCTCAGACGTGAGTCCCTTGCTCACTTGGCCACTGGATTCAAGATAGCCTGGCTGATGAGGATTATGAATCCGAAACCGGTTCCAGGATGCTTGTTTCCGGTCCATGGAAGACATGGCTTGGCAATTCGGGCTGCACTGTTCCCATGAGGCACAGGGTCAGATTGATTTGCATATAGCCATGTCTGAAATGGGGTGGCTGAGTGGGCTAAAGAATGGTGATGGATTAAACCCAGATCAGTTGACTGGGGGTGAGTGTTTGATTTGTTCAAACGCTCCGTCCATCATCCCCTTTTGTATAGCTTTGTTCGCTCTAAGTGTGGCAGGGTATGCTCAGACGTGAGTCCCTTGCTCACTTGGCCACTGGATTCAAGATAGCCTGGCTGATGAGGATTATGAATCCGAAACCAGTTCCAGGATGCTTGTTTCCGGTCCATGGAAGACATGGCTTGGCAATTCGGGCTGCACTGTTCCCATGAGGCACAGGGTCAGACTGATTTGCATATAGCCATGTCTGAAATGGGGTGGCTGAGTGGGCTAAAGAATGGTGATGGATTAAACCCAGATCAGTTGACTGGGGGTGAGTGTTTGATTTGTTCAAACGCTCCGTACATCATCCCCTTTTGTATCGCTTTGTTCGCTCTAAGTGTGGCAGGGTATGCTCAGACGTGAGTCCCTTGCTCACTTGGCCACTGGATTCAAGATAGCCTGGCTGATGAGGATTATGAATCCGAAACCGGTTCCAGGATGCTTGTTTCCGGTCCATGGAAGACATGGCTTGGCAGTTCGGGCTGCACTGTTCCCATGAGGCACAGGGTCAGACTGATTTGCATATAGCCATGTCTGAAATGGGGTGGCTGAGTGGGCTAAAGAATGGTGATGGATTAAACCCAGATCAGTTGACTGGGGGTGAGTGTTTGATTTGTTCAAACGCTCCGTCCATCATCCCCTTTTGTATCGCTTTGTTCGCTCTAAGTGTGGCAGGGTATGCTCAGACGTGAGTCACTTGCTCACTTGGCCACTCGATTCAAGATAGCCTGGCACATGAGGATTATGAATCCGAAACCGGTTCCAGGATGCTTGTTTCCGGTCCATGGAAGACATGGCTTGGCAGTTCGGGCTGCACTGTTCCCATGAGGCACAGGGTCAGACTGATTTGCACATAGCCATGTCTGAAATGGGGTGGCTGAGTGGGCTAAAGAATGGTGATGGATTAAACCCAGATCAGTTGACTGGGGGTGAGTGTTTGATTTGTTCTAACGCTCCGTCCATCATCCCCTTTTGTATCGCTTTGTTCGCTCTAAGTGTGGCAGGGTATGCTCAGACGTGAGTCCTTTGCTCACTTGGCCACTGGATTCAAGATAGCCTGGCTGATGAGGATTATGAATCCGAAACTGGTTCCAGGATGCTTGTTTCCGGTCCATGGAAGACATGGCTTGGCAGTTCGGGCTGCACGGTTCCCATGAGGCACAGGGTCAGACTGATTTGCATATAGCCATGTCTGAAATGGGGTGGCTGAGTGGGCTAAAGAATGGTGATGGATTAAACACAGATCAGTTGACTGGGGGTGAGTGTTTGATTTGTTCAAACGCTCCGTCCATCATCCCCTTTTGTATCGCTTTGTTCGCTCTAAGTGTGGCAGGGTATGCTCAGACGTGAGTCCCTTGCTCACTTGGCCACTGGATTCAAGATAGCCTGGCTGATGAGGATTATGAATCCGAAACCGGTTCCAGGATGCTTGTTTCCGGTCCATGGAAGACATGGCTTGGCAGTTCGGGCTGCACTGTTCCCATGAGGCACAGGGTCAGACTGATTTGCATACAGCCATGTCTGAAATGGGGTGGCTGAGTGGGCTAAGGAATGGTGATGGATTAAACCCAGATCAGTTGACTGGGGGTGAGTGTTTGATTTGTTCAATCGCTCCGTCCATCATCCCCTTTTGTATCGCTTTGTTCGCTCTAAGTGTGGCAGGGTATGCTCAGACGTGAGTCACTTGCTCACTTGGCCACTCGATTCAAGATAGCCTGGCACATGAGGATTATGAATCCGAAACCGGTTCCAGGATGCTTGTTTCCGGTCCATGGAAGACATGGCTTGGCAGTTCGGGCTGCACTGTTCCCATGAGGCACAGGGTCAGACTGATTTGCATATAGCCATGTCTGAAATGGGGTGGCTGAGTGGGCTAAAGAATGGTGATGGATTAAACCCAGATCAGTTGACTGGGGGTGAGTGTTTGATTTGTTCAAACGCTCCGTCCATCATCCCCTTTTGTATCGCTTTGTTCGCTCAAAGTGTGGCAGGGTATGCTCAGACGTGAGTCCCTTGCTCACTTGGCCACTGGATTCAAGATAGCCTGGCTGATGAGGATTATGAATCTGAAACTGGTTCCAGGATGCTTGTTTCCGGTCCATGGAAGACATGGCTTGGCAGTTCGGGCTGCACTGTTCCCATGAGGCACAGGGTCAGAGTGATTTGCATATAGCCATGTCTGAAATGGGGTGGCTGAGTGGGCTAAAGAATGGTGATGGATTAAACCCAGATCAGTTGACTGGGGGTGAGTGTTTGATTTGTTCAAACGCTCCGTCCATCATCCCCTTTTGTATCGCTTTGTTCGCTCTAAGTGTGGCAGGGTATGCTCAGACGTGAGTCCCTTGCTCACTTGGCCACTGGATTCAAGATAGCCTGGCTGATGAGGATTATGAATCCGAAACCGGTTCCAGGATGCTTGTTTCCGGTCCATGGAAGACATGGCTTGGCAGTTCGGGCTGCACTGTTCCCATGAGGCACAGGGTCAGACTGATTTGCATATAGCCATGTCTGAAATGGGGTGGCTGAGTGGGCTAAAGAATGGTGATGGATTAAACCCAGATCAGTTGACTGGGGGTGAGAGTTTGATTTGTTCAAACGCTCCGTCCATCATCCCCTTTTGTATCGCTTTGTTCGCTCTAAGTGTGGCAGGGTATGCTCAGACGTGAGTCCCTTGCTCACTTGGCCACTGGATTCAAGATAGCCTGGCTGATGAGGATTATGAATCCGAAACCGGTTCCAGGATGCTTGTTTCCGGTCCATGGAAGACATGGCTTGGCAGTTCGGGCTGCACTGTTCCCATGAGGCATAGGGTCAGACTGATTTGCATATAGCCATGTCTGAAATGGGGTGGCTGAGTGGGCTAAAGAATGGTGATGGATTAAACCCAGATCAGTTGACTGGGGGTGAGTGTTTGATTTGTTGAAACGCTCCGTCCATCATCCCCTTTTGTATCGCTTTGTTCGCTCTAAGTGTGGCAGGGTATGGTCAGACGTGAGTCCCTTGCTCACTTGGCCACTGGATTCAAGATAGCCTGGCTGATGAGGATTATGAATCCGAAACCGGTTCCAGGATGCTTGTTTCCGGTCCATGGAAGACATGGCTTGGCAGTTCGGGCTGCACTGTTCCCATGAGGCACAGGGTCAGACTGATTTGCATGTAGCCATGTCTGAAATGGGGTGGCTGAGTGGGCTAAAGAATGGTGATGGATTAAACCCAGATCAGTTGACTGGGGGTGAGTGTTTGATTTGTTCAAATGCTCCGTCCATCATCCCCTTTTGTATCGCTTTGTTCGCTCTAAGTGTGGCAGGGTATGCTCAGACGTGAGTCCCTTGCTCACTTGGCCACTGGATTCAAGATAGCCTGGCTGATGAGGATTATGAATCCGAAACCGGTTCCAGGATGCTTGTTTCCGGTCCATGGAAGACATGGCTTGGCAGTTCGGGCTGCACTGTTCCCATGAGGCACAGGGTCAGACTGATTTGCATATAGCCATGTCTGAAATGGGGTGGCTGAGTGGGCTAAAGAATGGTGATGGATTAAACCCAGATCAGTTGACTGGGGGTGAGAGTTTGATTTGTTCAAACGCTCCGTCCATCATCCCCTTTTGTATCGCTTTGTTCGCTCTAAGTGTGGCAGGGTATGCTCAGACGTGAGTCCCTTGCTCACTTGGCCACTGGATTCAAGATAGCCTGGCTGATGAGGATTATGAATCCGAAACCAGTTCCAGGATGCTTGTTTCCGGTCCATGGAAGACATGGCTTGGCAATTCGGGCTGCACTGTTCCCATGAGGCACAGGGTCAGACTGATTTGCATATAGCCATGTCTGAAATGGGGTGGCTGAGTGGGCTAAAGAATGGTGATGGATTAAACCCAGATCAGTTGACTGGGGGTGAGTGTTTGATTTGTTCAAACGCTCCGTACATCATCCCCTTTTGTATCGCTTTGTTCGCTCTAAGTGTGGCAGGGTATGCTCAGACGTGAGTCCCTTGCTCACTTGGCCACTGGATTCAAGATAGCCTGGCTGATGAGGATTATGAATCCGAAACCGGTTCCAGGATGCTTGTTTCCGGTCCATGGAAGACATGGCTTGGCAGTTCGGGCTGCACTGTTCCCATGAGGCACAGGGTCAGACTGATTTGCATATAGCCATGTCTGAAATGGGGTGGCTGAGTGGGCTAAAGAATGGTGATGGATTAAACCCAGATCAGTTGACTGGGGGTGAGTGTTTGATTTGTTCAAACGCTCCGTCCATCATCCCCTTTTGTATCGCTTTGTTCGCTCTAAGTGTGGCAGGGTATGCTCAGACGTGAGTCCCTTGCTCACTTGGCCACTGGATTCAAGATAGCCTGGCTGATGAGGATTATGAATCCGAAACCGGTTCCAGGATGCTTGTTTCCGGTCCATGGAAGACATGGCTTGGCAGTTCGGGCTGCACTGTTCCCATGAGGCACAGGGTCAGACTGATTTGCATATAGCCATGTCTGAAATGGGGTGGCTGAGTGGGCTAAAGAATGGTGATGGATTAAACCCAGATCAGTTGACTGGGGGTGAGTGTTTGATTTGTTCTAACGCTCCGTCCATCATCCCCTTTTGTATCGCTTTGTTCGCTCTAAGTGTGGCAGGGTATGCTCAGACGTGAGTCCCTTGCTCACTTGGCCACTGGATTCAAGATAGCCTGGCTGATGAGGATTATGAATCCGAAACCGGTTCCAGGATGCTTGTTTCCGGTCCATGGAAGACATGGCTTGGCAGTTCGGGCTGCACTGTACCCATGAGGCACAGGGTCAGACTGATTTGCATACAGCCATGTCTGAAATGGGGTGGCTGAGTGGGCTAAGGAATGGTGATGGATTAAACCCAGATCAGTTGACTGGGGGTGAGTGTTTGATTTGTTCAATCGCTCCGTCCATCATCCCCTTTTGTATCGCTTTGTTCGCTCTAAGTGTGGCAGGGTATGCTCAGACGTGAGTCACTTACTCACTTGGCCACTCGATTCAAGATAGCCTGGCAGATGAGGATTATGAATCCGAAACCGGTTCCAGGATGCTTGTTTCCGGTCCATGGAAGACATGGCTTGGCAGTTCGGGCTGCACTGTTCCCATGAGGCACAGGGTCAGACTGATTTGCATATAGCCATGTCTGAAATGGGGTGGCTGAGTGGGCTAAAGAATGGTGATGGATTAAACCCAGATCAGTTGACTGGGGGTGAGTGTTTGATTTGTTCAAACGCTCCGTCCATCATCCCCTTTTGTATCGCTTTGTTCGCTCTAAGTGTGGCAGGGTATGCTCAGACGTGAGTCCCTTGCTCACTTGGCCACTGGATTCAAGATAGCCTGGCTGATGAGGATTATGAATCCGAAACTGGTTCCAGGATGCTTGTTTCCGGTCCATGGAAGACATGGCTTGGCAGTTCGGGCTGCACTGTTCCCATGAGGCACAGGGTCAGAGTGATTTGCATATAGCCATGTCTGAAATGGGGTGGCTGAGTGGGCTAAAGAATGGTGATGGATTAAACCCAGATCAGTTGACTGGGGGTGAGTGTTTGATTTGTTCAAACGCTCCGTCCATCATCCCCTTTTGTATCGCTTTGTTCGCTCTAAGTGTGGCAGGGTATGCTCAGACGTGAGTCCCTTGCTCACTTGGCCACTGGATTCAAGATAGCCTGGCTGATGAGGATTATGAATCCGAAACCGGTTCCAGGATGCTTGTTTCCGGTCCATGGAAGACATGGCTTGGCAGTTCGGGCTGCACTGTTCCCATGAAGCACAGGGTCAGACTGATTTGCATATAGCCATGTCTGAAATGGGGTGGCTGAGTGGGCTAAAGAATGGTGATGGATTAAACCCAGATCAGTTGACTGGGGGTGAGTGTTTGATTTGTTCAAACGCTCCGTCCATCATCCCCTTTTGTATCGCTTTGTTCGCTCTAAGTGTGGCAGGGTATGCTCAGACGTGAGTCCCTTGCTCACTTGGCCACTGGATTCAAGATAGCCTGGCTGATGAGGATTATGAATCCGAAACCGGTTCCAGGATGCTTGTTTCCGGTCAATGGAAGACATGGCTTGGCAGTTCGGGCTGCACTGTTCCCATGAGGCATAGGGTCAGACTGATTTGCATATAGCCATGTCTGAAATGGGGTGGCTGAGTGGGCTAAAGAATGGTGATGGATTAAACCCAGATCAGTTGACTGGGGGTGAGTGTTTGATTTGTTGAAACGCTCCGTCCATCATCCCCTTTTGTATCGCTTTGTTCGCTCTAAGTGTGGCAGGGTATGCTCAGACGTGAGTCCCTTGCTCACTTGGCCACTGGATTCAAGATAGCCTGGCTGATGAGGATTATGAATCCGAAACCGGTTCCAGGATGCTTGTTTCCGGTCCATGGAAGACATGGCTTGGCAGTTCGGGCTGCACTGTTCCCATGAGGCACAGGGTCAGACTGATTTGCATGTAGCCATGTCTGAAATGGGGTGGCTGAGTGGGCTAAAGAATGGTGATGGATTAAACCCAGATCAGTTGACTGGGGGTGAGTGTTTGATTTGTTCAAATGCTCCGTCCATCATCCCCTTTTGTATCGCTTTGTTCGCTCTAAGTGTGGCAGGGTATGCTCAGACGTGAGTCCCTTGCTCACTTGGCCACCGGATTCAAGATAGCCTGGCTGATGAGGATTATGAATCCGAAACCGGTTCCAGGATGCTTGTTTCCGGTCCATGGAAGACATGGCTTGGCAGTTCGGGCTGCACTGTTCCCATGAGGCACAGGGTCAGACTGATTTGCATATAGCCATGTCTGAAATGGGGTGGCTGAGTGGGCTAAAGAATGGTGATGGATTAAACCCAGATCAGTTGACTGGGGGTGAGAGTTTGATTTGTTCAAACGCTCCGTCCATCATCCCCTTTTGTATCGCTTTGTTCGCTCTAAGTGTGGCAGGGTATGCTCAGACGTGAGTCCCTTGCTCACTTGGCCACTGGATTCAAGATAGCCTGGCTGATGAGGATTATGAATCCGAAACCGGTTCCAGGATGCTTGTTTCCGGTCCATGGAAGACATGGCTTGGCAGTTCGGGCTGCACTGTTCCCATGAGGCACAGGGTCAGACTGATTTGCATATAGCCATGTCTGAAATGGGGTGGCTGAGTGGGCTAAAGAGTGGTGATGGATTAAACCCAGATCAGTTGACTGGGGGTGAGTGTTTGATTTGTTCAAACGCTCCGTCCATCATCCCCTTTTGTATCGCTTTGTTCGCTCTAAGTGTGGCAGGGTATGCTCAGACGTGAGTCCCTTGCTCACTTGGCCACTGGATTCAAGATAGCCTGGCTGATGAGGATTATGAATCCGAAACCGGTTCCAGGATGCTTGTTTCCGGTCCATGGAAGACATGGCTTGGCAGTTCGGGCTGCACTGTTCCCATGAGGCACAGGGTCAGACTGATTTGCATATAGCCATGTCTGAAATGGGGTGGCTGAGTGGGCTAAAGAATGGTGATGGATTAAACCCAGATCAGTTGACTGGGGGTGAGTGTTTGATTTGTTCAAATGCTCCGTCCATCATCCCCTTTTGTATCGCTTTGTTCGCTCTAAGTGTGGCAGGGTATGCTCAGACGTGAGTCCCTTGCTCACTTGGCCACTGGATTCAAGATAGCCTGGCTGATGAGGATTATGAATCCAAAACCGGTTCCAGGATGCTCGTTTCCGGTCCATGGAAGACATGGCTTGGCAGTTCGGGCTGCACTGTTCCCATGAGGCACAGGGTCAGACTGATTTGCATATAGCCATGTCTGAAATGGGGTGGCTGAGTGGGCTAAAGAATGGTGATGGATTAAACCCAGATCAGTTGACTGGGGGTGAGAGTTTGATTTGTTCAAACGCTCCGTCCATCATCCCCTTTTGTATCGCTTTGTTCGCTCTAAGTGTGGCAGGGTATGCTCAGACGTGAGTCCCTTGCTCACTTGGCCACTGGATTCAAGATAGCCTGGCTGATGAGGATTATGAATCCGAAACCGGTTCCAGGATGCTTGTTTACGGTCCATGGAAGACATGGCTTGGCAGTTCGGGCTGCACTGTTCCCATGAGGCACAGGGTCAGACTGATTTGCATATAGCCATGTCTGAAATGGGGTGGCTGAGTGGGCTAAAGAATGGTGATGGATTAAACCCAGATCAGTTGACTGGGGGTGAGTGTTTGATTTGTTCAAACGCTCCGTCCATCATCCCCTTTTGTATCGCTTTGTTCGCTCTAAGTGTGGCAGGGTATGCTCAGACGTGAGTCCCTTGCTCACTTGGCCACTGGATTCAAGATAGCCTGGCTGATGAGGATTATGAATCCGAAACCGGTTCCAGGATGCTTGTTTCCGGTCCATGGAAGACATGGCTTGGCAGTTCGGGCTGCACTGTTCCCATGAAGCACAGGGTCAGACTGATTTGCATATAGCCATGTCTGAAATGGGGTGGCTGAGTGGGCTAAAGAATGGTGATGGATTAAACCCAGATCAGTTGACTGGGGGTGAGTGTTTGATTTGTTCAAACGCTCCGTCCATCATCCCCTTTTGTATCGCTTTGTTCGCTCTAAGTGTGGCAGGGTATGCTCAGACGTGAGTCCCTTGCTCACTTGGCCACTGGATTCAAGATAGCCTGGCTGATGAGGATTATGAATCCGAAACCGGTTCCAGGATGCTTGTTTCCGGTCAATGGAAGACATGGCTTGGCAGTTCGGGCTGCACTGTTCCCATGAGGCATAGGGTCAGACTGATTTGCATATAGCCATGTCTGAAATGGGGTGGCTGAGTGGGCTAAAGAATGGTGATGGATTAAACCCAGATCAGTTGACTGGGGGTGAGTGTTTGATTTGTTGAAACGCTCCGTCCATCATCCCCTTTTGTATCGCTTTGTTCGCTCTAAGTGTGGCAGGGTATGCTCAGACGTGAGTCCCTTGCTCACTTGGCCACTGGATTCAAGATAGCCTGGCTGATGAGGATTATGAATCCGAAACCGGTTCCAGGATGCTTGTTTCCGGTCCATGGAAGACATGGCTTGGCAGTTCGGGCTGCACTGTTCCCATGAGGCACAGGGTCAGACTGATTTGCATGTAGCCATGTCTGAAATGGGGTGGCTGAGTGGGCTAAAGAATGGTGATGGATTAAACCCAGATCAGTTGACTGGGGGTGAGTGTTTGATTTGTTCAAATGCTCCGTCCATCATCCCCTTTTGTATCGCTTTGTTCGCTCTAAGTGTGGCAGGGTATGCTCAGACGTGAGTCCCTTGCTCACTTGGCCACCGGATTCAAGATAGCCTGGCTGATGAGGATTATGAATCCGAAACCGGTTCCAGGATGCTTGTTTCCGGTCCATGGAAGACATGGCTTGGCAGTTCGGGCTGCACTGTTCCCATGAGGCACAGGGTCAGACTGATTTGCATATAGCCATGTCTGAAATGGGGTGGCTGAGTGGGCTAAAGAATGGTGATGGATTAAACCCAGATCAGTTGACTGGGGGTGAGAGTTTGATTTGTTCAAACGCTCCGTCCATCATCCCCTTTTGTATCGCTTTGTTCGCTCTAAGTGTGGCAGGGTATGCTCAGACGTGAGTCCCTTGCTCACTTGGCCACTGGATTCAAGATAGCCTGGCTGATGAGGATTATGAATCCGAAACCGGTTCCAGGATGCTTGTTTCCGGTCCATGGAAGACATGGCTTGGCAGTTCGGGCTGCACTGTTCCCATGAGGCACAGGGTCAGACTGATTTGCATATAGCCATGTCTGAAATGGGGTGGCTGAGTGGGCTAAAGAGTGGTGATGGATTAAACCCAGATCAGTTGACTGGGGGTGAGTGTTTGATTTGTTCAAACGCTCCGTCCATCATCCCCTTTTGTATCGCTTTGTTCGCTCTAAGTGTGGCAGGGTATGCTCAGACGTGAGTCCCTTGCTCACTTGGCCACTGGATTCAAGATAGCCTGGCTGATGAGGATTATGAATCCGAAACCGGTTCCAGGATGCTTGTTTCCGGTCCATGGAAGACATGGCTTGGCAGTTCGGGCTGCACTGTTCCCATGAGGCACAGGGTCAGACTGATTTGCATATAGCCATGTCTGAAATGGGGTGGCTGAGTGGGCTAAAGAATGGTGATGGATTAAACCCAGATCAGTTGACTGGGGGTGAGTGTTTGATTTGTTCAAATGCTCCGTCCATCATCCCCTTTTGTATCGCTTTGTTCGCTCTAAGTGTGGCAGGGTATGCTCAGACGTGAGTCCCTTGCTCACTTGGCCACTGGATTCAAGATAGCCTGGCTGATGAGGATTATGAATCCAAAACCGGTTCCAGGATGCTCGTTTCCGGTCCATGGAAGACATGGCTTGGCAGTTCGGGCTGCACTGTTCCCATGAGGCACAGGGTCAGACTGATTTGCATATAGCCATGTCTGAAATGGGGTGGCTGAGTGGGCTAAAGAATGGTGATGGATTAAACCCAGATCAGTTGACTGGGGGTGAGAGTTTGATTTGTTCAAACGCTCCGTCCATCATCCCCTTTTGTATCGCTTTGTTCGCTCTAAGTGTGGCAGGGTATGCTCAGACGTGAGTCCCTTGCTCACTTGGCCACTGGATTCAAGATAGCCTGGCTGATGAGGATTATGAATCCGAAACCGGTTCCAGGATGCTTGTTTACGGTCCATGGAAGACATGGCTTGGCAGTTCGGGCTGCACTGTTCCCATGAGGCACAGGGTCAGACTGATTTGCATATAGCCATGTCTGAAATGGGGTGGCTGAGTGGGCTAAAGAATGGTGATGGATTAAACCCAGATCAGTTGACTGGGGGTGAGTGTTTGATTTGTTCAAACGCTCCGTCCATCATCCCCTTTTGTATCACTTTGTTCGCTCTAAATGTGGCAGGGTATGCTCAGACGTGAGTCCCTTGCTCACTTGGCCACTGGATTCAAGATAGCCTGGCTGATGAGGATTATGAATCCGAAACCGGTTCCAGGATGCTTGTTTCCGGTCCATGGAAGACATGGCTTGGCAGTTCGGGCTGCACTGTTCCCATGAGGCACAGGGTCAGACTGATTTGCATATAGCCATGTCTGAAATGGGGTGGCTGAGTGGGCTAAAGAATGGTGATGGATTAAACCCAGATCAGTTAACTGGGGGTGAGTGTTTGATTTGTTCAAACGCTCCGTCCATCATCCCCTTTTGTATCGCTTTGTTCGCTCTAAGTGTGGCAGGGTATGCTCAGACGTGAGTCCCTTGCTCACTTGGCCACTGGATTCAAGATAGCCTGGCTGATGAGGATTATGAATCCGAAACCGGTTCCAGGATGCTTGTTTCCGGTCCATGGAAGACATGGCTTGGCAATTCGGGCTGTACTGTTCCCATGAGGCACAGGGTCAGACTGATTTGCATATAGCCATGTCTGAAATGGGGTGGCTGAGTGGGCTAAAGAATGGTGATGGATTAAACCCAGATCAGTTGACTGGGGGTGAGTGTTTGATTTGTTCAAACGCTCCGTCCATCATCCCCTTTTGTATCGCTTTGTTCGCTCTAAGTGTGGCAGGGTATGCTCAGACGTGAGTCCCTTGCTCACTTGGCCACTGGATTCAAGATAGCCTGGCTGATGAGGATTATGAATCCGAAACCGGTTCCAGGATGCTTGTTTCCGGTCCATGGAAGACATGGCTTGGCAGTTCGGGCTGCACTGTTCCCATGAGGCACAGGGTCAGACTGATTTGCATGTAGCCATGTCTGAAATGGGGTGGCTGAGTGGGCTAAAGAATGGTGATGGATTAAACCCAGATCAGTTGACTGGGGGTGAGTGTTTGATTTGTTCAAATGCTCCGTCCATCATCCCCTTTTGTATCGCTTTGTTCGCTCTAAGTGTGGCAGGGTATGCTCAGACGTGAGTCCCTTGCTCACTTGGCCACTGGATTCAAGATAGCCTGGCTGATGAGGATTATTAATCCGAAACCGGTTCCAGGATGCTTGTTTCCGGTCCATGGAAGACATGGCTTGGCAGTTCGGGCTGCACTGTTCCCATGAGGCACAGGGTCAGACTGATTTGCATATAGCCATGTCTGAAATGGGGTGGCTGAGTGAGCTAAAGAATGGTGATGGATTAAACCCAGATCAGTTGACTGGGGGTGAGTGTTTGATTTGTTCAAACGCTCCGTCCATCATCCCCTTTTGTATCGCTTTGTTCGCTCTAAGTGGGGCAGGGTATGCTCAGACGTGAGTCCCTTGCTCACTTGGCCACTGGATTCAAGATAGCCTGGCTGATGAGGATTATGAATCCGAAACCGGTTCCAGGATGCTTGTTTCCGGTCCATGGAAGACATGGCTTGGCAGTTCGGGCTGCACTGTTCCCATGAGGTACAGGGTCAGACTGATTTGCATATAGCCATGTCTGAAATGGGGTGGCTGAGTGGGCTAAAGAGTGGTGATGGATTAAACCCAGATCAGTTGACTGGGGGTGAGTGTTTGATTTGTTCAAACGCTCCGTCCATCATCCCCTTTTGTATCGCTTTGTTCGCTCTAAGTGTGGCAGGGTATGCTCAGACGTGTGTCCCTTGCTCACTTGGCCACTGGATTCAAGATAGCCTGGCTGATGAGGATTATGAATCCGAAACCGGTTCCAGGATGCTTGTTTACGGTCCATGGAAGACATGGCTTGGCAGTTCGGGCTGCACTGTTCCCATGAGGCACAGGGTCAGACTGATTTGCATATAGCCATGTCTGAAATGGGGTGGCTGAGTGGGCTAAAGAATGGTGATGGATTAAACCCAGATCAGTTGACTGGGGGTGAGTGTTTGATTTGTTCAAACGCTCCGTCCATCATCCCCTTTTGTATCACTTTGTTCGCTCTAAATGTGGCAGGGTATGCTCAGACGTGAGTCCCTTGCTCACTTGGCCACTGGATTCAAGATAGCCTGGCTGATGAGGATTATGAATCCGAAACCGGTTCCAGGATGCTTGTTTCCGGTCCATGGAAGACATGGCTTGGCAGTTCGGGCTGCACTGTTCCCATGAGGCACAGGGTCAGACTGATTTGCATATAGCCATGTCTGAAATGGGGTGGCTGAGTGGGCTAAAGAATGGTGATGGATTAAACCCAGATCAGTTAACTGGGGGTGAGTGTTTGATTTGTTCAAACGCTCCGTCCATCATCCCCTTTTGTATCGCTTTGTTCGCTCTAAGTGTGGCAGGGTATGCTCAGACGTGAGTCCCTTGCTCACTTGGCCACTGGATTCAAGATAGCCTGGCTGATGAGGATTATGAATCCGAAACCGGTTCCAGGATGCTTGTTTCCGGTCCATGGAAGACATGGCTTGGCAATTCGGGCTGTACTGTTCCCATGAGGCACAGGGTCAGACTGATTTGCATATAGCCATGTCTGAAATGGGGTGGCTGAGTGGGCTAAAGAATGGTGATGGATTAAACCCAGATCAGTTGACTGGGGGTGAGTGTTTGATTTGTTCAAACGCTCCGTCCATCATCCCCTTTTGTATCGCTTTGTTCGCTCTAAGTGTGGCAGGGTATGCTCAGACGTGAGTCCCTTGCTCACTTGGCCACTGGATTCAAGATAGCCTGGCTGATGAGGATTATGAATCCGAAACCGGTTCCAGGATGCTTGTTTCCGGTCCATGGAAGACATGGCTTGGCAGATCGGGCTGCACTGTTCCCATGAGGCACAGGGTCAGACTGATTTGCATGTAGCCATGTCTGAAATGGGGTGGCTGAGTGGGCTAAAGAATGGTGATGGATTAAACCCAGATCAGTTGACTGGGGGTGAGTGTTTGATTTGTTCAAATGCTCCGTCCATCATCCCCTTTTGTATCGCTTTGTTCGCTCTAAGTGTGGCAGGGTATGCTCAGACGTGAGTCCCTTGCTCACTTGGCCACTGGATTCAAGATAGCCTGGCTGATGAGGATTATTAATCCGAAACCGGTTCCAGGATGCTTGTTTCCGGTCCATGGAAGACATGGCTTGGCAGTTCGGGCTGCACTGTTCCCATGAGGCACAGGGTCAGACTGATTTGCATATAGCCATGTCTGAAATGGGGTGGCTGAGTGAGCTAAAGAATGGTGATGGATTAAACCCAGATCAGTTGACTGGGGGTGAGTGTTTGATTTGTTCAAACGCTCCGTCCATCATCCCCTTTTGTATCGCTTTGTTCGCTCTAAGTGGGGCAGGGTATGCTCAGACGTGAGTCCCTTGCTCACTTGGCCACTAGATTCAAGATAGCCTGGCTGATGAGGATTATGAATCCGAAACCGGTTCCAGGATGCTTGTTTCCGGTCCATGGAAGACATGGCTTGGCAGTTCGGGCTGCACTGTTCCCATGAGGTACAGGGTCAGACTGATTTGCATATAGCCATGTCTGAAATGGGGTGGCTGAGTGGGCTAAAGAGTGGTGATGGATTAAACCCAGATCAGTTGACTGGGGGTGAGTGTTTGATTTGTTCAAACGCTCCGTCCATCATCCCCTTTTGTATCGCTTTGTTCGCTCTAAGTGTGGCAGGGTATGCTCAGACGTAAGTCCCTTGCTCACTTGGCCACTGGATTCAAGATAGCCTGGCTGATGAGGATTATGAATCCGAAACCGGTTCCAGGATGCTTGTTTCCGGTCCATGGAAGACATGGCTTGGCAGTTCGGGCTGCACTGTTCCCATGAGGCACAGGGTCAGACTGATTTGCATATAGCCATGTCTGAAATGGGGTGGCTGAGTGGGCTAAAGAATGGTGATGGATTAAACCCAGATCAGTTGACTGGGGGTGAGTGTTTGATTTGTTCAAACGCTCCGTCCATCATCCCCTTTTGTATCGCTTTGTTCGCTCTAAGTGTGGCAGGGTATGCTCAGACGTGAGTCCCTTGCTCACTTGGCCACTGGATTCAAGATAGCCTGGCTGATGAGGATTATGAATCCGAAACCGGTTCCAGGATGCTTGTTTCCGGTCCATGGAAGACATGGCTTGGCAATTCGGGCTGCACTGTTCCCATGAGGCACAGGGTCAGACTGATTTGCATATAGCCATGTCTGAAATGGGGTGGCTGAGTGGGCTAAAGAATGGTGATGGATTAAACCCAGATCAGTTGACTGGGGGTGAGTGTTTGATTTGTTCAAACGCTCCGTCCATCATCCCCTTTTGTATCGCTTTGTTCGCTCTAAGTGTGGAAGGGTATGCTCAGACGTGAGTCCCTTGCTCACTTGGCCACTGGATTCAAGATAGCCTGGCTGATGAGGATTATGAATCCGAAACCGGTTCCAGGATGCTTGTTTCCGGTCCATGGAAGACATGGCTTGGCAGTTCGGGCTGCACTGTTCCCATGAGGCACAGGGTCAGACTGATTTGCATATAGCCATGTCTGAAATGGGGTGGCTGAGTGGGCTAAAGAATGGTGATGGATTAAACCCAGATCAGTTGACTGGGGGTGAGTGTTTGATTTGTTCAAACGCTCCGTCCATCATCCCCTTTTGTATCGCTTTGTTCGCTCTAAGTGTGGCAGGGTATGCTCAGACGTGAGTCCCTTGCTCACTTGGCCACTGGATTCAAGATAGCCTGGCTGATGAGGATTATGAATCCGAAACCGGTTCCAGGATGCTTGTTTCCGGTCCATGGAAGACATGGCTTGGCAATTCGGGCTGTACTGTTCCCATGAGGCACAGGGTCAGACTGATTTGCATATAGCCATGTCTGAAATGGGGTGGCTGAGTGGGCTAAAGAATGGTGATGGATTAAACCCAGATCAGTTGACTGGGGGTGAGTGTTTGATTTGTTCAAACGCTCCGTCCATCATCCCCTTTTGTATCGCTTTGTTCGCTCTAAGTGTGGCAGGGTATGCTCAGACGTGAGTCCCTTGCTCACTTGGCCACTGGATTCAAGATAGTCTGGCTGATGAGGATTATGAATCCGAAACCGGTTCCAATATGCTTGTTTCCGGTCCATGGAAGACATGGCTTGGCAGTTCGGGCTGCACTGTTCCCATGAGGCACAGGGTCAGACTGATTTGCATATAGCCATGTCTGAAATGGGGTGGCTGAGTGGGCTAAAGAATGGTGATGGATTAAACCCAGATCAGTTGACTGGGGGTGAGTGTTTGATTTGTTCAAACTCTCCGTCCATCATCCCCTTTTGTATCGCTTTGTTCGCTCTAAGTGTGGCAGGGTATGCTCAGACGTGAGTCCCTTGCTCACTTGGCCACTGGATTTAAGATAGCCTGGCTGATGAGGATTATGAATCCGAAACCGGTTTCAGGATGCTTGTTTCCGGTCCATGGAAGACATGGCTTGGCAGTTCGGGCTGCACTGTTCCCATGAGGCACAGGGTCAGACTGATTTGCATATAGCCATGTCTGAAATGGGGTGGCTGAGTGGGCTAAAGAATGGTGATGGATTAAACCCAGATCAGTTGACTGGGGGTGAGTGTTTGATTTGTTCAAACGCTCCGTCCATCATCCCCTTTTGTATCGCTTTGTTCGCTCTAAGTGTGGCAGGGTATGCTCAGACGTGAGTCCCTTGCTCACGTGGCCACTGGATTCAGGATAGCCTGGCTGATGAGGATTATGAATCCGAAACCGGTTCCAGGATGCTTGTTTCCGGTCCATGGAAGACATGGCTTGGCAGTTCGGGCTGCACTGTTCCCATGAGGCACAGGGTCAGACTGATTTGCATATAGCCATGTCTGAAATGGGGTGGCTGAGTGGGCTAAAGAATGGTGATGGATTAAACCCAGATCAGTTGACTGGGGGTGAGTGTTTGATTTGTTCAAACGCTCCGTCCATCATCCCCTTTTATATCGCTTTGTTCGCTCTAAGTGTGGCAGGGTATGCTCAGACGTGAGTCCCTTGCTCACTTGGCCACTGGATTCAAGATAGCCTGGCTGATGAGGATTATGAATCCGAAACCGGTTCCAGGATGCTTGTTTCCGGTCCATGGAAGACATGGCTTGGCAGTTCGGGCTGCACTGTTCCCATGAGGCACAGGGTCAGACTGATTTGCATATAGCCATGTCTGAAATGGGGTGGCTGAGTGGGCTAAAGAATGGTGATGGATTAAACCCAGATCAGTTGACTGGGGGTGAGTGTTTGATTTGTTCAAATGCTCCGTCCATCATCTCCTTTTGTATCGCTTTGTTCGCTCTAAGTGTGGCAGGGTATGCTCAGACGTGAGTCCCTTGCTCACTTGGCCACTGGATTCAAGATAGCCTGGCTGATGAGGATTATGAATCCGAAACCGGTTCCAGGATGCTTGTTTCCGGTCCATGGAAGACATGGCTTGGCAGTTCGGGCTGCACTGTTCCCATGAGGCACAGGGTCAGACTGATTTGCATATAGCCATGTCTGAAATGGGGTGGCTGAGTGGGCTAAAGAATGGTGATGGATTAAACCCAGATCAGTTGACTGGGGGTGAGTGTTTGATTTGTTCAAACGCTCCGTCCATCATCCCCTTTTGTATCGCTTTGTTCGCTCTAAGTGTGGCAGGGTATGCTCAGAAGTGAGTCCCTTGCTCACTTGGCCACTGGATTCAAGATAGCCTGGCTTGTGGAAAAGTAAATTTTGCCATGTTATATGTGCCTACGTGTTCTCCATGTTATGATACATGTGCATGATCGATATGCATGTATTCCCCTATGATCGATTAAAGACGCAATTACAGTTGTGTCCATCTCTAGTATGCCAGTTTCCAGTTTTCGTGAAAACAACGAATATTAGGCCTATGTAAACCTACGTTGCCACGTTTTACAGTGTGCACGTTAATTCATTGAATTATCCCCGTTTCTAGGCCTCAAAAGGGCCCGGACTCAGATTCAGCTCCTGTTTCCTGAACCCTCTCCGAGGAGCGATACAGCCCCCACCTGTATCCCTGACCCTTCACTTACTTTCATGCCTCGCAGTGCCCGGCCCGGCCTGGCTCTGCCTCCCAGTCTGCCAAGAGTATGTTATGTTTCTAGTTATCAGTCCAGCCCTCCTTCTCTGCATTCCTAAGCTACTGAATCGCATCAATAGTTTCCGTCATGGTCTAGCCTTTATGTCTCCATGTAAGAGAAATACTGTATTAATATTCATAGAATATTCCTCGCACACACAATACATGTAGAATTATGCATGCACCAGTCCTAGTATCAAGTAGCCTTTGCCCTGATAACTTTTGGATTCTATCAACATGTACTATAAACACCAGATACTAGATATGCCTAGGTACATGTCGCTCTGACCCTCCAGACTTTCGTCTCCTCTTCTAGGGTAGAAGTCATAGCCCCCAGTTCTCCCTAGTAACACGTCATTGCCAGTTTGCGCGCACCACTAGGTTAAAGGTCCCAGCTGCTCAGGTAGCCCCCTCCATGTTTCCGCCCCTTTTTATGACATATTCTGTTACATTTACATCACATGTCTATGTATACGCCCTGTACACACCTCTTGTTACACCCACTTTATGCCTTATCTTTCGCGACTGCTACAAACTCCGCCTACTGCTACGCCCCCTGTATTGAATGTAATGTATTTGTTTAACTATAAATATTGTGCACTGTTATTAAAAGTTATCCCTTATGCTCCCAGATCCTGCCCCCGGCAGCTGCCATCCCATCCCCATGCAGGCTGTCCTGTTCCTGTCCTTTATGCTTAATTAAAGCCTGTCAACTCTAGCTACCTCGAATCTTGACTCTTATTTATTGAGCTATCTGTTATTAGAGTATCCTGAAAAATAGAACCTGTAATTAATTATTTATTTACCACATAATGGCGCCCGAATAGGGACTTGCCCTTTCCCCACGCGCCGGAGAAGCCACGCAGGCCCCCTGATCCTCTGCAGCCGTGACGGAACCATACCGGCCACGTGCAGATATTTCTGCTTCAAGTATCCCTCAGGCCCACGGAGGAGACGGAGGTTGCGGTCCAGCGTCCAGACGAGGCGGTGGAGGAACGCGGCGAGTCCCGACCAGAGCCCAAGCCGAGAGTCCAAGGTCCGAGGTATCCGGAGGCCCACCTGTAACTGAAGTCCGAAGTTCGTCCGTCCGTCGTCGTAGCAGTCCAGTCCAGTCCGAGGCCTTCCGTTCTTGCTGCCCGGTGAGTACCATTGCTGGGGTAGTATCTAGACAGGGTCAATTAATTTGTCTCTGGTCCGTGGGTTTGGGTACACAGATCCAACACGAAGTGTCCACCTAGGTGGATGCGGGTCCTGACGTGTCTCTTTATGAGACCGGTAAGTTTCGTACTGTTTTAGCAGTGCATCTAGTCATTCCAGTAAGTTCTGTTCTGTTCTCGAGAAATTCATGTGTTCTGTTCTCAGTATTCCAGGTGATATTCTGTCCGAACTGTTAAATGTCAATTCATGTGTTTTCAGTGTCGTGGTATGAGTGATTTGTTTTTCAAGTTATTATTGTGTTTATTGTGTATTGTATTGTGTCCAGATTCCAGTCTAAGTCATGCCTCTGTTCTCGAAATTACGTCAGTTAAAAACCAGAAAAGGTCTGCTCGAAGAAGCAGTTCCTGTCCCGCCTAGGGACAGTCCAGGTCATTTTATGTATCATAAACATGGCATAAGTGCCATATTATATCTAGACTTATGGGTCGAGTATACTAAAGATCTAGAAGAGAAATATAGATGGCCTGTATCAGGTACATGGGATGCCGAGTGCATCATGCGAGTAGAAGAAGCATTATGGAAAAAGAAATCCAGACAGTCCCAGAAAGATGCCATCGAGTTATGGCGCAAAGAATCTCATAAAAGAACCGAAAAAGAAATCAGAAAGTCAGAATTAAGTAGAGAATCCTCAGAAAGAGCCCAAGAAAGGGAATTAATCGAAGTAGGTGAACGAGTAAAAGCCGAACAGTCAGACAGACAGAGAAATGCCCTTATTAAGGGTATGTATCCTCTTCTTGCTGAGGGCTTGCCGAAAGCAACCCCGGAAGCACCATGTAATTTCCCGCCGCCATTAGTTCCGACTAAGCTACGTCACAAACCGACCGCAGCTGATATTTTTCTCTCGTCCTATTTGGACGACACAGTCCCAGAATATGCAAATCCTGTTCCGCCAGCTCCTGTAAATAATGTGATTCCTGTTCTCCCAGCCACCGGGGCACCTGTTACAGCACCTGTTACGGTACCCCCGGTCCAGCCCATAGTACAAGTTCCCGCTACATCAGTCACTCTGCCAGCACGAAGAGTATCAGTCGACGATTCCAGTTTAGGGGCCGCGGGGGGAGGTCCTCCTGGTACCCCGCCGCCACACAAACGTGTAACATTAGTCGAGTTACATGAACGTGCGTTACAGCGTACGCCCAAACATCAGTCCATTGCAGATATCAAGCGAGCTCTTACCGAATGCCGTTATGATCCAGTCCCAGGCGATGATACTATGGTTATATATTCATTGCGCGTAAGACGGGTGACCGAGTATTTGGACACCCTACCGAATATGAAAGAAGATCTAGACAGAATATATCGTTTCATCCGTACAGGAGAGGATCCAGAAAGTATTGGCGAAATCATGTCTCTAAGGAAAGCTGAGACCCAGCTCATGTTATTAAAGTTTCTAATCAATTGTTTAATAAGGGAACAAGATTATCCGACTAAAGATCCGACCGAAATGAAAGTCCTGACAAGGTGGAGTGATAATATAGCGAAAGGGTAGACACAAAACACTCAGTAGTATAGAGAGTATGTACAAGAAAATACGTAAGGAAATAATAAGGTTACACGAGAAACGCAAAGAAGCACAAGTAAGCGAGAAAGAAAACGACTCTTCTACTGAAGAGGTAGACGACGAGAATTCCGCCAGAATAGCGTATGTAGGAAAATCTAGATTTCCAGACCGACATTTACGCCTAGAACACAAGAAAGTCTTTCATCTTCCAGCACCAGAACAAGGTTCTCTGGAACAAGTATTTCAAGCTACCGATCACATTCTGAAATTACGAATCGGTTATAGTGAACTTAGTACCATGCATGAACAAGAACTAGCCCGATCAGCAGTCCGATGGGCTACTGATTCTACCACTTTTCCAGACGAAATAGTGGCACAAATGTTTCTGAAACTGCCCCCAGCCGAGCAGCGACTGGTGGGTATGTACATGATCCAGCACCTCATTACACTGTATGAGGGTCAACATTCTGATCCAGGTCCGTTACATGATGTCCTGAACGAGTTACTCCAGTATAAATGGAAAGGTTTAGGTACTGATTTAATTAGTGTCATTCTAGAACAGCGCCACAAATATAGAACGTTTCTGAATCCGCATTTTGTTCACGTCTCACCTCCAGAAAGTAAATCATTCTACATAGATAGACAGCATCCGTTACGAGATGTACACCCAGTTAGGACAGCGGGTGGTGAAATGCAACAAGTATTTGTTTACACCCCTATCACAAAGATGGAACTCTTAGAGATGAAAAAGTTAATTCCCTGTCACGACAAAGACCCAGCAGGGTTCCATCGAGAATTAAAAGACATGCTCCGTATGGGAGAATACACGTATCCAGATATCATTAAAATGCTAAAAGTCCTGCTGCCCGCAGGGGTATATGAAAAACTCAAGGAAAAAGAATGGGAGGTGGGAGAGAAAAAGATTGATTGGACAGCTCTAGAAGCTGAAGATAAAATACGAGTACCAGGTACCGGTCTTGGGGACAAATGTAAAGAATTGCCCGAGTTATTGATACAGGTCTTGCCAAGGTTACTAGCCACGAAAAAGGAAGATTGAGATGCAATCTCAGCATGTAAACAGAAACAGGATGAAGACACTAGTGATTTTTATTCCAGATTTGAAAAATGCTTTATTATTAACAGTGGTTTGAAGACAGGTAGCGAGTCATACCCTCATCTTTTTGTTACTAAACTAGTCGAGAATTCAAGCCCACAAGTTAAAAATCGAGTTTTGAAAGTCGAAAGTACCTGGCAAGCTAGTACCCCGTCACAAATGCTTCAGATGCTCCAGTATCACCAGAATAGAATCAGGGAAGAGCAAGAACACGAAAGGAGACGTATGAAAGACACGAAAATGAAAGTATTAGTTGCACAATCTGTTCCACAAGACAGTCAGAAGAGGGGTCCGAATCAAGCCAGTCATCCTGCAGCTCCCGTTAAAGGGACATGCAATTATTGTAAACAGCCAGGTCATTTTATAAACGAGTGTGCAGTTCTGAAACGCAACATAGCTACTGGTAAGACTAAAGAAAGACCACGTCCGCCTAGACAAGAACAAGTTTCACCGACTTCTCAGCCACCACAGAATGCACAACAGACAGTTCCAGCACCGCAGCCTATTGCTGCAACACAGCATGTTACACAGCAGATGTACCAGTATGCCCAGACAGAGTATCCAGAGTATCAACCGTATTCATGAAACAGCCTAGAGAGGGAGGTTGGCTTGCCTCTCATCGAGATACCTGTAGATCAAGAGGGTCCCTATGTGCACAGTCAAGTATTAGGGAAAGACAGAAAGTTTCTGATTGATACAGGGGCAAGTAGGACTACTATCAGTCATGACGAGGTTCCAGGGGCTCCGCTCTCAGGCTCTAGAAATGTTTCCCTTGGATTTTCAGGAAAGCCAATTGTTAACGAGATTTCGAAACCAGTTTCCCTAGAAGTAGGTCCATTGTCCCGAACTACTGATTTGTTACTTACAAAGTCATGTCCAGAAAATTTGTTAGGCATCAAGACATTAAAAGAATTAGGTGCAGTAATTTGTTGCTCCCCAGAGGGAGTTCGTTTGTTTTTAAGGGACTATAAAGGTCATTATGTATTACGTGATTTTGATCCAAGATTACTGAATGTCCCCCAGCATCTATGGGCACAAGGTCCAACTGATGTTGGTTGTATGCAAATCACACCCCATCGTGTGACTCTGAAACAAGGTGTTGTCCTGCCACGAATCAGACAGTACAAATTGCCACCTGAGGCTGTAGCAGCCTTATCCAAAATTATTGACGAGCTCATTGCTCAAGGAGTGGTTGTAGAAACTGACTCCAATGTATGTAATTCTCCTATTATCCCAGTCATGAAACGTACTGATCCAAATGCACCTCCAGTATATCGATTAGTGATTGACCTTCGAGAGCTTAATAAATGTATCATACCCCAGTATCCAGTAGTCCCAGATATTTCATCCCTATTGACAGCCATTGATTCTGAAGCTACATTTTTCACTGTCATCGACCTCAAGAATGCATTTTTCAGTGTTCCCATTCATCCAGACAGCCAGTACCTTTTCGGTTTTTGTTTAAATGGAAGGAGCTATAAATTCACACGAGCTCCTCAAGGTTTCACAGAAAGTCCTAGTATTTACAGTCAAGCACTTAAGAGACAACTAGACAATATTCACATGCCAGCTGACACTGCCCTGCTCCAGTATGTCGATGATCTACTGATCACAGCCCGTTCTGAACGTGACTGCGAGCGTGCGTCACTTACAGTCCTGTATTTCCTAGCCGAGATGGGGCACAAGGTGTCCCCTTCGAAGCTTCAATTCTGTGTCCAGCAAGTGATCTACTTAGGCCACTTACTGTCCAAGTGGGGTAGGCAGTTGACACCAGACCGTATCCAGTTAATAGCGAGTCTTCCACAGCCCAAGACACAGAAGGAGGTACGTGCTTTTATTGGCCTCACTTCTTACTGCAGACAATGGATTCCTCAGTATGCATTTCTAGCAAAGCCACTGATACAGTTAACGACACAGGAGGCAGCCGTATCGACTGTTCTCCCTTGGACATCTGAACATACACTTAGTTTTAATGAATTAAAGAAAGCCTTATGCCAAGCACCTGTTCTAGCTACACCGAACTACAGTAAGCCTTTTACACTTTTTGTCACAGAACGTAATGGTACTGCATTATCTGTTCTCACACAAGATCAAGCCGGACAATACAAGCCTTGTGCTTATTTTTCGAGCACATTAGATCCAGTAGCCCAGGCTCTGCCTGCGTGCCTCAAGTCAGTCGCAGCTACAGCTCTAGCTATCAGACAAAGTGATTCCATAGTATTAGGACACTCCCTGACAGTACAAGTTCCACATTCCGTGGAAGTTCTTTTAAACCGAACACAGACTCAGCACTTGACCATTGCACGTTTAACAGGTTATGAACTGACACTGTTCCAGCCACACATAGAAATCAGACGCTGCAACGTTTTAAATCCTGCTACACTGTTACCGTCAGTTACTTCAAATCCTGCCACACATGACTGTGTGGAAGTCATTAACACTATGACTAAGCCAAGGCAAGACCTGACAGACATTGCATTACCTGATCCCGACCTGACACTTTATGTGGACGGTTCATGTATGAGAACTAGTACAGGAGAACTAGTAGCCGCGTATGCAGTGACTACTGAAACTGAAGTTATTGAAACACACCGTATTGACACCCTGTCTGCTCAAGCAGCAGAGCTAGTTGCTCTGACCCAAGCCTGCATACGTGCCAAGGACCTGAAAGTAAACATATATACAGATTCACGTTACGCATTCGGAGTTGTACACGACTTCGGAGTGCTCTGGCAGGAGAGAGGTTTCATGACTTCTCATGGAACCAAGATTCAGCATGGTCTCCTCATTCAAGCTCTGTTAGATGCAATACATTTACCGACAGCTATCGCTATCATGAAGTGCAAGGCACACACGAAAATTACTGACATCATTTCCCAAGGTAACGATCTAGCAGATCGAACAGCCAAGCTTACAGCTCAGACCCCAGACATTCCAGTTAACACGACACGGACACTCACTCTAGATCCGACTACTTGTATGACAGTTAAGGACCCTACACAAGATGTCATAGACATACAGTTACATGCTACTCCCGAAGAAATCAAGAAATGGTCCGAACAAGGAGGGGTCCAGACAGATCAAGGATGGGTGACGAAGGGAAAAGCCACATGGTTTCTCCCCGACTCTATGGTTCAAGTCATTATTAATACCGCACATAGTCCAGCACATCTAGGAGAAAAAGCCATGTTAGACAGTATACAGAACCTTTGGTTCAACAAGCATTTACGAGCTGCAGCCAAGCAGAAAGTCCGTACTTGTATGATATGTTGTCAATTCAATCCAGGTAAAAGTGTCCCGGTGGAACAAGGTGGATTCCAACCCCCTGACCACCCTTTTGAAGTCCTCCAGATGGATTATATTCAGATGGAGCGATGTCGAGGTTTCAAGTATGTCCTCGTAGTTGTATGCGCTTTGTCCAGGTGGACAGAAGCATATCCAGTTCCAGATTACACAGCAGCGACCACTGCCAAGCAGTTGGTTCGTGAATTTTTTCCCCGTTATGGACTCCCTAGGGTCGTGTATTCTGATAACGGCCAGCCATTCTCATCCGAGCTAATGAAACATGTTTCCCTTCTGTTAGGGTACCAATGGAAGTTCCATTGTGTGCGCCATCCTGAAGCAGCCGGTCTCGTAGAGAGACATAATCAGACCCTGAAAATCCGTATTGCCAAGATATGTCAAGATAAAGGTGTGGACTGGCTAGTTGCCCTGCCAGTTGCTCTATTCTTTATGCGCATGGTCGCACACTCCAGATCAGGTCTGTCCCCTTATGAGGTCGTATTTGGCCGCCCCCCAAACATGTGGGGTACACCTAGACCCCGCAGTATTACAGATGTTTCCAGTAATATGTTGACAGATTACCTAGCTTCCTTGATGTCTGCCCTACACTCTTGTCGTTCACAGGTTGCCGCCGCATTTCCAGACAACACCGAGGTGAAACCGCATGAGGTCATTCCAGGCGACCTCGTATTGGTCAGGAACTTTGATCGTTCAAGTCCACTGGAGCCTCGCTGGAAGGAGCCGAGACTAGTCCTTCTGACCACCCGTACGGCCGTGAAGTTGGAGGGCCGCAAGGGTTGGGTCCATCTGTCGCATGTCAAGAAATTTCATGAACTCCGTGATAAAACTTTTGCCAAGAACATTTCCAAGGACTGTTCCATCATTAAAGACTGCCTGAATCCAGACTCTAAATCAGACATTAACACAAATCCAGAACTGAAAGTTCCTCTGTTTGAGAAAACTCCGCAGCAGGAGTATAAGTTAAAGCTCCGGTCTAGTAAAATAAGTCAGCCAGTTTAATTGTCTAAGTCCCCCTCGGGTGAAACGGTTAGACAGGTATCTGACATGTATGAGATAGACCCCCATAGCGAGAGAGTTAGTCAAAACTCTATCAGATGTATCGTTTTTCTAAGTTTTCTATTGTTTCTAAGTTTGATGGTTACCTGCACAAGTTATGCATTGCATTTATGTTTTCCAATTTCTCATGTAAATAAGTTTGCTAATGCTACAGTAGAGCACACATTTAGTGATCTGCCTCCTCACGAGCTATCCTATCGTCTTGCTATGAGAAATAACACATTCATCAGAATGTTACACTATTCACACCAGACCAGCAATGCTACTAATTGTTGGGTGTGTGGTCGACTCCCCCCTTTCCAGACACCGAAGGGAGTTCTGCCACTCTTTCCTTATCCGTTTTCACATAATGGTTCGTGTGGAGCATGGTCCACGTTAACGTCATCCTCCAATGATATGTCCCTTCTGAATAGAACATGTTTTCCAGACAAGCAAGGTCTCCCCCATAGAACAGGGTTAGATCTAGAAAATGAAGCATATGATTTAGGTAATTATTCTTCGAATTTTATGGTCCTGAATGTTCAGTCTGATACTACTCCAGATTTGCCTGCTATTTCAGTACTACCAGTCAAAGGCGAATTATGTGTCAGAAAGAATGGTTCCGCACATGTAGGACATAGTGATTGTACTACTATTGTCAAGTATAGTGACAGTGGGAAATCTATTTTCAAAGCTTCACGTCATTCTTATTTTGTTTGTGGTCAGACCGCATATGTTCGTCTGCCCCTCGATTGGGATGGAACATGTTACATTGCCTTCCTACTGCCACCAGTTTTTCTAGCCCCATCAGATTATCACAGAAACACACGTCTAGTACACGTCAGACATAGAAGGGAGGTCGAGTCCCCAATTGTCGATCAAACTGAAACTACTCTAGAACAGTATCAAGATTTTAATAAAGGTTTCTTCTTTTTTATAGGCCCTGTCCAGAATAGTAAGTTAATACGTAGACTAACCAGAACCCTTGAAGCAGTAGTGAATGAGACTACTTCTGCTCTAGGTAACTTAACCGAAGAGCAATCTGCTATGAGATTTGTCGTGCTCCAAAATCGTCTCGTTCTTGACGTCATACTGGCCGATAGAGGAGGAGCATGTAGAGTCATCGGATCTAGTTGCTGCATTTTCATTCCTAATAACGCGCCGTCTGTTTATTCAGCTATAACCAGACTTCATAAAATTGCCCATCAGTTACACCAGAATCCAGGCACCTGGACATGGTCCGGTTGGCTCTGGAGTATTATATCTGCCTGGGGATGGAAAGTATTGTCATTCCTAGGTATTGCAGTAATGATCATATTCAGTTGCTGCCTCTGTATACAATGTGGCCCTGCGATTTGCGGCATTTGTGCTACCTCTTGTATTCCTAGTCCTAAATCCCGTTCCAAGACAATTCGAGACGAGCAAATGATGCTATATGAAATGATAGATGGTATCATGAATATTGATGTTTCCTGATGGAAACGTAGGGCACAAGGAGGGAATGTGGAAAAGTAAATTTTGCCATGTTATATGTGCCTACGTGTTCCCCATGTTATGATACATGTGCATGATCGATATGCATGTATTCCCCTATGATCGATTAAAGACGCAATTACAGTTGTGTCCATCTCTAGTATGCCAGTTTCCAGTTTTCGTGAAAACAACGAATATTAGGCCTATGTAAACCTACGTTGCCACGTTTTACAGTGTGCACGTTAATTCATTGAATTATCCCCGTTTCTAGGCCTCAAAAGGGCCCGGACTCAGATTCAGCTCCTGTTTCCTGAACCCTCTCCGAGGAGCGATACAGCCCCCACCTGTATCCCTGACCCTTCACTTACTTTCATGCCTCGCAGTGCCCGGCCCGGCCTGGCTCTGCCTCCCAGTCTGCCAAGGGTATGTTATGTTTCTAGTTATCAGTCCAGCCCTCCTTCTCTGCATTCCTAAGCTACTGAATCGCATCAATAGTTTCCGTCATGGTCTAGCCTTTATGTCTCCATGTAAGAGAAATACTGTATTAATATTCATAGAATATTCCTCGCACACACAATACATGTAGAATTATGCATGCACCAGTCCTAGTATCAAGTAGCCTTTGCCCTGATAACTTTTGGATTCTATCAACATGTACTATAAACACCAGATACTAGATATGCCTAGGTACATGTCGCTCTGACCCTCCAGACTTTCGTCTCCTCTTCTAGGGTAGAAGTCATAGCCCCCAGTTCTCCCTAGTAACACGTCATTGCCAGTTTGCGCGCACCACTAGGTTAAAGGTCCCAGCTGCTCAGGTAGCCCCCTCCATGTTTCCGCCCCTTTTTATGACATATTCTGTTACATTTACATCACATGTCTATGTATACGCCCTGTACACACCTCTTGTTACACCCACTTTATACCTTATCTTTCGCGACTGCTACAAACTCCGCCTACTGCTACGCCCCCTGTATTGAATGTAATGTATTTGTTTAACTATAAATATTGTGCACTGTTATTAAAAGTTATCCCTTATGCTCCCAGATCCTGCCCCCGGCAGCTGCCATCCCATTCCCATGCAGGCTGTCCTGTTCCTGTCCTTTATGCTTAATTAAAGCCTGTCAACTCTAGCTACCTCGAATCTTGACTCTTATTTATTGAGCTATCTGTTATTAGAGTATCCTGAAAAATAGAACCGGTAATTAATTATTTATTTACCACAGGCTGATGAGGATTATGAATCCGAAACCGGTTCCAGGATGCTTGTTTCCGGTGCATTGAAGACATGGCTTGGCTGTTCGGGCTGCACTGTTCCCATGAGGCACAGGGCCAGACTGATTTGCATATAGCCATGTCTGAAATGGGGTGGCTGAGTGGGCTAAAGAATGGTGATGGATTAAACCCAGATCAGTTGACTGGGGGTGAGTGTTTGATTTGTTCAAACGCTCCGTCCATCATCCCCTTTTGTATCGCTTTGTTCGCTTTAAGTGTGGCAGGGTATGCTCAGACGTGAGTCCCTTGCTCACTTGGCCACTGGATTCAAGATAGCCTGTCTGATGAGGATTATGAATCCGAAACCGGTTCCAGGATGCTTGTTTCCGGTCCATGGAAGACATGGCTTGGCTGTTCGTGCTGCACTGTTCCCATGAGGCACAGGGTCAGACTGATTTGCATATAGCCATGTCTGAAATGGGGTGGCTGAGTGGGCTAAAGAATGGTGATGGATTAAACCCAGATCAGTTGACTGGGGGTGAGTGTTTGATTTGTTCAAACGCTCCATCCATCATCCCCTTTTGTATCGCTTTGTTCGCTCTAAGTGTGGCAGGGTATGCTCAGACGTGAGTCCCTTGCTCACTTGGCCACTGGATTCAAGATAGCCTGGCTGATGAGGATTATGAATCCGAAACCGGTTCCAGGATGCTTGTTTCCGGTCCATGGAAGACATGGCTTGGCAGTTCGGGCTGCACTGTTCCCATGAGGCACAGGGTCAGACTGATTTGCATATAGCCATGTCTGAAATGGGGTGGCTGAGTGGGCTAAAGAATGGTGATGGATGAAACCCAGATCAGTTGACTGGGGGAGAGTGTTTGATTTGTTCAAACGCTCCGTCCATCATCCCCTTTTGTATCGCTTTGTTCGCTCTAAGTGTGGCAGGGTATGCTCAGACGTGAGTCCCTTGCTCACTTGGCCACTGGATTCAAGATAGCCTGGCTGATGAGGATTATGAATCCGAAACCGGTTCCAGGATGCTTGTTTCCGGTCCATGAAAGACATGGCTTGGCAGTTCGGGCTGCACTGTTCCCATGAGGCACAGGGTCAGACTGATTTGCATATAGCCATGTCTGAAATGGGGTGGCTGAGTGGGCTAAAGAATGGTGATGGATTAAACCCAGATCAGTTGACTGGGGGTGAGTGTTTGATTTGTTCAAACGCTCCGTCCATCATCCCCTTTTGTATCGCTTTGTTCGCTCTAAGTGTGGCAGGGTATGCTCAGACGTGAGTCCCTTGCTCACTTGGCCACTGGATTCAAGATAGCCTGGCTGATGAGGATTATGAATCCGAAACCGGTTACAGGATGCTTGTTTCCGGTCCATGGAAGACATGGCTTGGCAGTTCGGGCTGCACTGTTCCCATGAGGCACAGGGTCAGACTGATATGCATATAGCCATGTCTGAAATGGGGTGGCTGAGTGGGCTAAAGAATGGTGATGGATTAAACCCAGATCAGTTGAGTGGGGGTGAGTGTTTGATTTGTTCAAACGCTCCGTCCATCATCCCCTTTTGTATCGCTTTGTTCGCTCTAAGTGTGGCAGGGTATGCTCAGACGTGAGTCCCTTGCTCACTTGGCCACTGGATTCAAGATAGCCTGGCTGATGAGGATTATGAATCCGAAACCGGTTTCAGAATGCTTGTTTCCGGTCCATGGAAGACATGGCTTGGCAGTTCGGGCTGCACTGTTCCCATGAGGCACAGGGTCAAACTGATTTGCATATAGCCATGTCTGAAATGGGGTGGCTGAGTGGGCTAAAGAATGGTGATGGATTAAACCCAGATCAGTTGACTGGGGGTGAGTGTTTGATTTGTTCAAACGCTCCGTCCATCATCCCCTTTTGTATCGCTTTGTTCGCTCTAAGTGTGGCAGGGTATGCTCAGACGTGAGTCCCTTGCTCACTTGGCCACTGGATTCAAGATAGCCTGGCTGATGAGGATTATGAATCCGAAACCGGTTCCAGGATGCTTGTTTCCGGTCCATGGAAGACATGGCTTGGCAGTTCGGGCTGCACTGTTCCCATGAGGCACAGGGTCAGACTGATTTGCATATAGCCATGTCTGAAATGGGGTGGCTGAGTGGGCTAAAGAATGGTGATGGATTAAACCCAGATCAGTTGACTGGGGGTGAGTGTTTGATTTGTTCAAACGCTCCGTCCATCATCCCCTTTTGTATCGCTTTGTTCGCTCTAAGTGTGGCAGGGTGTGCTCAGACGTGAGTCCCTTGCTCACTTGGCCACTGGATTCAAGATAGCCTGGCAGATGAGGATTATGAATCCGAAACCGGTTCCAGGATGCTTGATTCCGGTCCATGGAAGACATGGCTTGGCAGTTCGGGCTGCACTGTTCCCATGAGGCACAGGGTCAGACTGATTTGCATATAGCCATGTCTGAAATGGGGTGGCTGAGTGGGCTAAAGAATGGTGATGGATTAAACCCAGATCAGTTGACTGGGGGTGAGTGTTTGATTTGTTCAAACGCTCCGTCCATCATCCCCTTTTGTATCGCTTTGTTCGCTCTAAGTGTGGCAGGGTATGCTCAGACGTGAGTCCCTTGCTCACGTGGCCACTGGATTCAAGATAGCCTGGCTGATGAGGATTATGAATCCGAAACCGGTTCCAGGATGCTTGTTTCCGGTCCATGGAAGACATGGCTTGGCAGTTCGGGCTGCACTGTTCCCATGAGGCACAGGGTCAGACTGATTTGCATATAGCCATGTCTGAAATGGGGTGGCTGAGTGGGCTAAAGAATGGTGATGGATTAAACCCAGATCAGTTAACTGGGGGTGAGTGTTTGATTTGTTCAAACGCTCCGTCCATCATCCCCTTTTGTATCGCTTTGTTCGCTCTAAGTGTGGCAGGGTATGCTCAGACGTGAGTCCCTTGCTCACTTGGCCACTGGATTCAAGATAGCCTGGCTGATGAGGATTATGAATCCGAAACCGGTTCCAGGATGCTTGTTTCCGGTCCATGGAAGACATGGCTTGGCAGTTCGGGCTGCACTGTTCCCATGAGGCACAGGGTCAGACTGATTTGCATATAGCCATGTCTGAAATGGGGTGGCTGAGTGGGCTAAAGAATGGTGATGGATTAAACCCAGATCAGTTGACTGGGGGTGAGTGTTTGATTTGTTCAAATGCTCCGTCCATCATCCCCTTTTGTATCGCTTTGTTCGCTCTAAGTGTGGCAGGGTATGCTCAGACGTGAGTCCCTTGCTCACATGGCCACTGGATTCAAGATAGCCTGGCTGATGAGGATTATGAATCCGAAACCGGTTCCAGGATGCTTGTTTCCGGTCCATGGAAGACATGGCTTGGCAGTTCGGGCTGCACTGTTCCCATGAGGCACAGGGTCAGACTGATTTGCATATAGCCATGTCTGACATGGGGTGGCTGAGTCGGCTAAAGAATGGTGATGGATTAAACCCAGATCAGTTGACTGGGGGTGAGTGTTTGATTTGTTCAAACGCTCCGTCCATCATCCCCTTTTGTATCGCTTTGTTCGCTCTAAGTGTGGCAGGGTATGCTCAGACGTGAGTCCCTTGCTCACTTGGCCACTGGATTCAAGATAGCCTGGCTGATGAGGATTATGAATCCGAAACCGGTTACAGGATGCTTGTTTCCGGTCCATGGAAGACATGGCTTGGCAGTTCGGGCTGCACTGTTCCCATGAGGCACAGGGTCAGACTGATTTGCATATAGCCATGTCTGAAATGGGATGGCTGAGTGGGCTAAAGAATGGTGATGGATTAAACCCAGATCAGTTGACTGGGGGTGAGTGTTTGATTTGTTCAAACGCTCCGTCCATCATCCCCTTTTGTATCGCTTTGTTCGCTCTAAGTGTGGCAGGGTATGCTCAGACGTGAGTCCCTTGCTCACTTGGCCACTGGATTCAAGATAGCCTGGCTGATGAGGATTATGAATCCGAAACCGGTTTCAGGATGCTTGTTTCCGGTCCATGGAAGACATGGCTTGGCAGTTCGGGCTGCACTGTTCCCATGAGGCACAGGGTCAGACTGATTTGCATATAGCCATGTCTGAAATGGGGTGGCTGAGTGGGCTAAAGAATGGTGATGGATTAAACCCAGATCAGTTGACTGGGGGTGAGTGTTTGATTTGTTCAAAAGCTCCGTCCATCATCCCCTTTTGTATCGCTTTCTTCGCTCTAAGTGTGGCAGGGTATGCTCAGACGTGAGTCCCTTGCTCACTTGGCCACTGGATTCAAGATGGCCTGGCTGATGAGGATTATGAATCCGAAACCGGTTCCAGGATGCTTGTTTCCGGTCCATGGAAGACATGGCTTGGCAGTTCGGGCTGCACTGTTCCCATGAGGCACAGGGTCAGACTGATTTGCATATAGCCATGTCTGAAATGGGGTGGCTGAGTGGGCTAAAGAATGGTGATGGATTAAACCCAGATCAGTTGACTGGGGGTGAGTGTTTGATTTGTTCAAACGCTCCGTCCATCATCCCCTTTTGTATCGCTTTGTTCGCTCTAATTGTGGCAGGGTATGCTCAGACGTGAGTCCCTGGCTCACTTGGCCACTGGATTCAAGATAGCCTGGCTGATGAGGATTATGAATCCGAAACCGGTTTCAGGATGCTTGTTTCCGGTCCATGGAAGACATGGCTTGGCAGTTCGGGCTGCACTGTTCCCATGAGGCACAGGGTCAGACTGATTTGCATATAGCCATGTCTGAAATGGGGTGGCTGAGTGGGCTAAAGAAAGGTGATGGATTAAACCCAGATCAGTTGACTGGGGGTGAGTGTTTGATTTGTTCAAACGCTCCGTCCATCATCCCCTTTTGTATCGCTTTGTTCGCTCTAAGTGTGGCAGGGTATGCTCAGACGTGAGTCCCTTGCTCACGTGGCCACTGGATTCAAGATAGCCTGGCTGATGAGGATTATGAATCCGAAAACGGTTCCAGGATGCTTGTTTCCGGTCCATGGAAGACATGGCTTGGCAGTTCGGGCTGCACTGTTCCCATGAGGCACAGGGTCAGACTGATTTGCATATAGCCATGTCTGAAATGGGGTGGCTGAGTGGGCTAAAGAATGGTGATGGATTAAACCCAGATCAGTTAACTGGGGGTGAGTGTTTGATTTGTTCAAACGCTCCGTCCATCATCCCCTTTTGTATCGCTTTGTTCGCTCTAAGTGTGGCAGGGTATGCTCAGACGTGAGTCCCTTGCTCACTTGGCCACTGGATTCAAGATAGCCTGGCTGATGAGGATTATGAATCCGAAACCGGTTCCAGGATGCTTGTTTCCGGTCCATGGAAGACATGGCTTGGCAGTTCGGGCTGCACTGTTCCCATGAGGCACAGGGTCAGACTGATTTGCATGTAGCCATGTCTGAAATGGGGTGGCTGAGTGGGCTAAAGAATGGTGATGGATTAAACCCAGATCAGTTGAGTGGGGGTGAGTGTTTGATTTGTTCAAATGCTCCGTCCATTATCCCCTTTTGTATCGCTTTGTTCGCTCTAAGTGTGGCAGGGTATGCTCAGACGTGAGTCCCTTGCTCACTTGGCCACTGGATTCAAGATAGCCTGGCTGATGAGGATTATGAATCCGAAACCGGTTCCAGTATGCTTGTTTCCGGTCCATGGACGACATGGCTTGGCAGTTCGGGCTGCACTGTTCCCATGAGGCACAGGGTCAGACTGATTTGCATATAGCCATGTCTGAAATGGGGTGGCTGAGTGGGCTAAAGAATGGTGATGGATTAAACCCAGATCAGTTGACTGGGGGTGAGTGTTTGATTTGTTCAAACGCTCCGTCCATCATCCCCTTTTGTATCGCTTTGTTCGCTCTAAGTGTGGCAGGGTATGCTCAGACGTGAGTCCCTTGCTCACTTGGCCACTGGATTCAAGATAGCCTCGCTGATGAGGATTATGAATCCGAAACCGGTTCCAGGATGCTTGTTTCCGGTCCATGGAAGACATGGCTTGGCAGTTCGGGCTGCACTGTTCCCATGAGGCACAGGGTCAGACTGATTCGCATATAGCCATGTCTGAAATGGGGTGGCTGAGTGGGCTAAAGAATGGTGATGGATTAAACCCAGATCAGTTGACTGGGGGTGAATGTTTGATTTGTTCAAACGCTCCGTCCATCATCCCCTTTTGTATCGCTTTGTTCGCTCTAAGTGTGGCAGGGTATGCTCAGACGTGAGTCCCTTGCTCACTTGGCCACTGGATTCAAGATAGCCTGGCTGATGAGGATTATGAATCCGAAACCGGTTCCAGGATGCTTGTTTCCGGTCCATGGAAGACATGGCTTGGCAATTCGGGCTGCACTGTTCCCATGAGGCACAGGGTCAGACTGATTTGCATATAGCCATGTCTGAAATGGGGTGGCTGAGTGGGCTAAAGAATGGTGATGGATTAAACCCAGATCAGTTGACTGGGGGTGAGTGTTTGATTTGTTCAAACGCTCCGTCCATCATCCCCTTTTGTATCGCTTTTGTTTGCTCTAAGTGTGGCAGGGTATGCTCAGACGTGAGTCCCTTGCTCACTTGAGCACTGGATTCAAGATAGCCTGGCTGATGAGGATTATGAATCCGAAACCGGTTCCAGGATGCTTGTTTCCGGTCCATGGAAGACATGGCTTGGCAGTTCGGGCTGCACTGTTCCCATGAGGCACAGGGTCAGACTGATTTGCATATAGCCATGTCTGAAATGGGGTGGCTGAGTGGGCTAAAGAATGGTGATGGATTAAACCCAGATCAGTTGACTGGGGGTGAGTGTTTGATTTGTTCAAACGCTCCGTCCATCATCCCCTTTTGTATCGCTTTGTTCGCTCTAAGTGTGGCAGGGTATGCTCAGACATGAGTCCCTTGCTCACTTGGCCACTGGATTCAAGATAGCCTGGCTGATGAGGATTATGAATCCGAAACCGGTTCCAGGATGCTTGTTTCCGGTCCATGGAAGACATGGCTTGGCAATTCGGGCTGTACTGTTCCCATGAGGCACAGGGTCAGACTGATTTGCATATAGCCATGTCTGACATGGGGTGGCTGAGTGGGCTAAAGAATGGTGATGGATTAAACCCAGATCAGTTGACTGGGGGTGAGTGTTTGATTTGTTCAAACGCTCCGTTCATCATCCCCTTTTGTATCGCTTTGTTCGCTCTAAGTGTGGCAGGGTATGCTCAGACGTGAGTCCCTTGCTCACTTGGCCACTGGATTCAAGATAGCCTGGCTGATGAGGATTATGAATCCGAAACCGGTTCCAGGATGCTTGTTTCCGGTCCATGGAAGACATGGCTTGGCAGTTCGGGCTGCACTGTTCCCATGAGGCACAGGGTCAGACTGATTTGCATATAGCCATGTCTGAAATGGGGTGGCTGAGTGGGCTAAAGAATGGTGATGGATTAAACCCAGATCAGTTGACTGGGGGTGAGTGTTTGATTTGTTCAAACGCTCCGTCCATCATCCCCTTTTGTATCGCTTTGTTCGCTCTAAGTGTGGCAGGGTATGCTCAGACGTGAGTCCCTTGCTCACTTGGCCACTGGATTCAAGATAGCCTGGCTGATGAGGATTATGAATCCGAAACCGGTTCCAGGATGCTTGTTTCCGGTCCATGGAAGACATGGCTTGGCAGTTCGGGCTGCACTGTTCCCATGAGGCACAGGGTCAGACTGATTTGCATATAGCCATGTCTGAAATGGGGTGGCTGAGTGGGCTAAAGAATGGTGATGGATTAAACCCAGATCAGTTGACTGGGGGTGAGTGTTTGATTTGTTCAAACGCTCCGTCCATCATCCCCTTTTGTATCGCTTTGTTCGCTCTAAGTGTGGCAGGGTATGCTCAGACGTGAGTCCCTTGCTCACTTGGCCACTGGATTCAAGATAGCCTGGCTGATGAGGATTATGAATCCGAAACCGGTTCCAGGATGCTTGTTTCCGGTCCATGGAAGACATGGCTTGGCAGTTCGGGCTGCACTGTTCCCATGAGGCACAGGGTCAGACTGATTTGCATATAGCCATGTCTGAAATGGGGTGGCTGAGTGGGCTAAAGAATGGTGATGGATTAAACCCAGATCAGTTGACTGGGGGTGAGTGTTTGATTTGTTCAAACGCTCCGTCCATCATCCCCTTTTGTATCGCTTTGTTCGCTCTAAGTGTGGCAGGGTATGCTCAGACGTGACTCCCTTGCTCACTTGGCCACTGGATTCAAGATAGCCTGGCTGATGAGGATTATGAATCCGAAACCGGTTCCAGGATGCTTGTTTCCGGTCCATGGAAGACATGGCTTGGCAGTTCGGGCTGCACTGTTCCCATGAGGCACAGGGTCAGACTGATTTGCATATAGCCATGTCTGAAATGGGGTGGCTGAGTGGGCTAAAGAATGGTGATGGATTAAACCCAGATCAGTTAACTGGGGGTGAGTGTTTGATTTGTTCAAACGCTCCGTCCATCATCCCCTTTTGTATCGCTTTGTTCGCTCTAAGTGTGGCAGGGTATGCTCAGACGTGAGTCCCTTGCTCACTTGGCCACTGGATTCAAGATAGCCTGGCTGATGAGGATTATGAATCCGAAACCGGTTCCAGGATGCTTGTTTCCGGTCCATGGAAGACATGGCTTGGCAGTTCGGGCTGCACTGTTCTGTGGAAAAGTAAATTTTGCCATGTTCTGTGTCCCTACGTGTTCCCCATCTTATGTTATGTGTGCATGATTAATATGCATATGTATTCCCCATGTTCGATTAAAGACGCACCTACAGTTGTGTCCATCCCTAGTATGCCAGTTCCCAGTTCTCGTGAATACTACGAATATCAGGCCTATGTAAAGCTACGTTGCCACGTTTCTCAGTGTGCACGTTATTCCATTGAAAAGTCCCCGTTTCTAGGCCTCAAAAGGGCCCGGACACCAGATTCAGCTCCTGTCTCCTGAGCCCTCGCTGAGGAGCGATACAGCCCCCACCTGTATTCCTGACCCTTCACTTACTTCCTGCCTCACAGTGCCCGGTTCAGCCTGGCTCTGCCTACGAGCCTGCCAAGAGTATGTTATGATTCTAGTTATCAGTCCAGCCCTCCTTCTCTGCATTCCTAAGCTACTGAATCGCATCAATAGTTTCCGTCATCGTCTAGCCTTTACGTCTCCATGTAAGAGAAATACTGTATTAATGGTCATTTAATATTCTTCATCACGCACTACATGTAGAATAATGCATGCACCAGTCTTAGAGTCTGTTAGCCTTTACCCCGATAGCTTTTGGATTCTATCAACATGTTCTCTAAACATCAGATACTAGATAGTGTTAGGTCCATGTCGCCCTGACTCTCCAGACTTCAGTCTCTGCTCCTAGCACAGAGTTCATAGCCCCCAGCTTCTCCTAGTAACACGTCATTGTCAGTTTGCGCGCACCACTAGGTTAGAGGTCCCGGCTCCTCAGGTAGCCCCCTCCATGTTTCCGCCCCATTTATGACATATTCTGTTACGTTTACATCACATGTCTATGTAAACGCCTCCTGTTACACCTACTTTCACCCTTATCTTTCGCGACTGCTATTGACCACACCCACTGCTCCGCCTATTGTATGTATTGTAATGCAACTGTTTTAGTATATATGCTTGTGTACTGTTATTAAAGTTAGCGCGCTCATCCCAGATCCAGCCCCGGCAGCTGCCGGGCTCTGCCATCCTATTCCTGTGCAGGTTGTCCTGTTCCTGTCCTTATGCTGTATTAAACCTGCAAACTCCTACTACCTCGAATCTTGACTCTTATTTATTGAGCTATCTGTTATTACTATGTCCAGTCAAAAATAGATCCGGTATTATTTATTTATATACCACATAATGGCGCCCGAATAGGGACTTGCCCTTTCCCCACGCGCCGGTGAAGCCACGTATGCCCCCTGATCCTCTACAGCCGTGACGGAACCATACCGGCCACGTGCAGATATTTCTGCTTCAAGTATCCCTCAGGCCCACGGAGGAGACGGAGGTTGCGGTCCAGCATCCAGACGAGGCGGTGGAGGAACGCGGCGAGTCCCGACCAGAGCCCAAGCCGAGAGTTCAAGGTCCGAGGTATCCGGAGGCCCACCCGTAACAGAAGTCCGAAGTTCGTCCGTCCGGCGTCGAAGCAGTCCAGTCCAGTCCGAGGCCTTCCGTTCTTGCTGCCCGGTGAGTACCGTTGCTGGGGTAGTATCTAGACAGGGTCAATCTAATTGTCTCTGGTCCGTGGGGTTTGGTGGTACACAGATCCCAAAACGAAGTGTCCACTTCGGTGGATGCGGGTCCTGACGTGTCTCTTTATGAGACCGGTAAGTTTCGTACTGTTTCAGCAGTGCATCTAGTTTCTGTTCTAGTCAGTTCTGTTCTCGAGCAAATTCATGTATTCTGTTTTCCGTATTCCAGGTAGTAATCTGTTCGAACTGTTATTTTAAGTGTTCTTCATGTATTTTAATGTCGTGGTATGAAAGTGGTGTACTTATCGTGTTCATTGTGTATTATATTGTGTCTAGATTACAGTTCCGTCATGCCGTTGTTCTCGAAACTACGTCAGTTAAAAACCAGAAAAGGTCTGTTAGAAGAAGCAGTTCCTGTCCCGCCTAGGGACAGTCCAGGTCATTTTATGTATCAGAAGCATGGCATAAGTGCCATATTATATCTAGATTTATGGGTAGAGTATACCAAACAGTTAGAAGAAAAGTATAGATGGCCCGTATCAGGTACGTGGGATGCCGAGTGCATCATGCGAGTAGAAGAAGTATTATGGAAAAAGAAAGCCAGACAGTCACAGAAAGATGCCATCGAGTTATGGCGCAAAGAATCTCATAAAAGAACCGAAAAAGAAATCAGAAAGTCAGAATTAAGTAGAGAATCCTTAGAACGAGCCCAAGAAAGGGAATTAATCGAGATAGGTGAACGAGTTAAAACCGAACAGTTAGACAGACAGAGGAATGCCCTCATTAAGGGTATGTATCCTCTTCTTGCCGAGGGCTTGCCAAAAGCGACCCCGGAGGCATCCAGTAATTTTCCGCCACCATTAGTTCCGACCAAGCTACGTCACAAACCGACCGCAGCTGATATTTTCATTTCGTCCTACTTGGACGACACAGTCCCAGAATATGCAAATCCTGTTCCGTCAGTCCCTGTAAATCATGCAATTCCTGCTCCTCCAGACACCGGAGTACCTGCCACGGTACCCCCGGTCCAGCCCACATTACAATTTCCCACCGCGCCAGCACGAAGAGTATCAGTCGACGATTCTAGTTTAGGGGCCGCAGGAGGAGGTCCTCCTGGTACCCCGCCACCACACCAACGTGTAACGTTAGTCGAGTTACATGAATGTGCGTTACAGCGTACGCCCAAATATAAGTCCGTTGCAGATATCCGACGAGCTCTTACTGAATGCCGCTATGATCCAGTTGCAGGTGATGATAGCACGGTTATATATTCCATACGTGTAAGACGGGTGACCGGGTATTTGGACACCCTACCGAATATGAAAGAAGATCTAGACAGAATATATCGTTTCATCCGTACAGGGGATGATCCAGAAAGTATTGGCGAAGCCATGTCTCAAAGGAAAGCTGAGATCCAGCTCATGCTATTAAAGTTTCTGATTAATTGTTTAATAAGGGAACAAGATTATCCGACCAAAGATCCAGCCGAAATGAGAATCCTGACAAGGTGGAGTGATAATATAGCCGAGGGTAAACACAGAACTATCAGTAGTATAGAGAGTATGTACAAGAGAATTCGTAAGGAAATAATAAAGTTACACGAACAACGTAAAGCAGCACAAGTAAGCGAGAAAGAGAATGACTCTTCTACTGAAGAGGTAGACGACGAGAATCCCGCCAGAATAGCGTATGTAGGAAAATCTAGATTTCCAGACCGCCATTTACGCCTAGAACACAAGTCAGTTTTTCATCGTCCGGCACCAGAACAAGGTTCTCTAGAACAAGTATTTCAAGCTACCGATCATATTCTGAAATCACGAATCGGTTATAGTAAGTTAAATACCATACATGAACAAGAACTAGCCCGATCAGCAGTCCGATGGATTACTGATTCTACCACTTTTCCAGACGAAATAGTGGCACAAATGTTTCTGAAACTGCCCCCAGCCGAGCAACGACTGGTGGGTATGTATATGATCCAGCATCTCATTACTCTGTATGAGGGTCAACATTCTGATCCAGGTCCGTTACACGATGTCCTGAACGAGTTACTCCAGTATAGATGGAAAGGTTTAGGTACCGATTTAATTAGTGTCATTCTAGAACAACGCCACAAATATAGAACGTTCCTGAACCCGCATTTTGTTCATGTCTCACCTCCAGAAAGAAAACCGTTTTACATAGATAGACAGAATCCGTTACGAGAAGTACACCCAGTTAGGACAGCAGATGGTGAAATGCAAAGAGTATTTGTTTACACCCCGATTACAAAGATGGAACTCTTAGAAATGAAGAAATTAATTCCCTGCCATGACAAAGATCCAGCAGGGTTCCACCGAGAATTAAAAGACATGCTCCGTATGGGAGAATACACGTATCCAGATATTATTAAAATGCTAAAGGTCCTGTTGCCCGCAGGGGTATACGAGAAACTCAAGGAAAAAGAATGGGAGGTGGGAGAGAAAAAGATCGATTGGGCAGTTCTAGAAGCTGAAGATAAGATACGAGTACCAGGTACCGGTCTTGGAGAGAAATGTAAAGAATTACCTGAACTATTAATACAAGTTTTGCCCAGATTGTTAGCCACTAAAAAGGAAGACTGGGATGCAATCTCAGCCTGTAAACAGAAACAAGACGAAGACACTAGTGATTTTTATTCTAGATTTGAGAAATGCTTTATTATAAACAGTGGCTTGAAGACGAGTAGCGAGTCGTACCCTCATCTTTTTGTTACTAAATTAGTCGAGAATTCAAGTCCACAAGTTAAGAATCGAGTTTTGAAAGTCGAAAGTACATGGCAAGCTAGTACCCCGTCCCAGATGTTACAGATGCTCCAATATCACCAGAATAGAATCAGAGAAGAGCAAGATCATGAAAGGAAACGTATGAAAGACACGAAAATGAAAGTACTAGTTGCACAATCTGTTCCACAAGACAGTCAGAAGAGGGGTCCGAATCAGGCCAGTCATCCTGCAGCTCCCGTTAAAGGGACATGCAATTATTGTAAACAGCCAGGTCATTTCATAAACGAGTGTGCAGTTCTGAAACACAATATAGCTACCGGTAAGACTAAAGAAAGACCACGTCCGCCGAGACAAGAACAAGTTTCACAGACTTCTCAGCCACAGAATGCACAACAGACAGTTCCAGCACCGCAGCCTATTGCTGCAACACAGCATGTTACACAGCAGATGTACCAGTATGCACAGACAGAGTATCCAGAGTATCAGCCATATTCATGAAACAGCCTAGAGAGGGAGGTAGGCTTGCCTCTCATCGAGATTCCTGTAGATCAAGAAGGTCCCTATGTTCATAGTCAAGTACTAGGGAAAGACAGAAAGTTTCTGATTGATACAGGGGCAAGTAGGACGACCATCAGTCACGCCGAAGTTCCAGGGGCTCCGCTCTCAGGCTCTAGAAATGTTTCCCTTGGATTTTCAGGAAAGCCTATTGTAAACGAGATATCTAAGCCAGTTACTCTAGAAGTAGGTCCATTGTCCCGCACTACTGATCTGTTACTTACGAAGTCATGTCCAGAAAATTTGTTAGGTATTAAGACACTGAAAGAATTAGGTGCAGTTATTTGCTGTTCCCCAGAGGGAATACGACTGTTTCTACGTGACTTCAAGGGTCACTATGTATTACGAGATTTTGATCCAAGATTGTCCAATGTTCCGCAGCATCTATGGGCGCAAGGTCCAACTGATGTAGGTTTTATGCAAATCACACCCCATCGTGTGACTCTCAAACCAGGTATAGTCCTGCCACGAATCAGACAGTACAGATTGCCACCTGAGGCTGTAGCAGCCTTATCCAAAATTATTGACGAGGTCATGGTTCAAGGAGTAGTTGTAGAAACTGACTCCAATGTATGTAATTCTCCGATCATTCCAGTCATGAAACGTACTGATCCAAATGCACCCCCAGTATATCGATTAGTGATTGATCTTCGAGAACTTAATAAATGTATTATTCCCCAGTACCCAGTTGTCCCAGATATCTCTTCCCTATTGACAGCCATTGATTCCGAAGCCTCATTTTTCACAGTCATAGACCTCAAGAACGCGTTTTTCAGTGTCCCCATTCATCCAGACAGCCAGTTTCTTTTCGGATTTTGTTTAAATGGAAGGAGCTACATGTTCACACGAGCTCCTCAAGGTTTCACGGAAAGTCCTAGCATTTACAGTCAAGCACTTAAGAGACAACTAGACAACATTCACATGCCAACAGACACTGCCCTGCTCCAGTATGTCGATGATCTACTGATCACAGCCCGTTCTGAACGTGCTTGCGAGCGAGCATCACTTGCAGTCTTGTATTTCCTTGCCGAGATGGGGCACAAGGTGTCCCCTTCGAAGCTTCAATTCTGTGTCCAGCAAGTGATCTACTTAGGCCACTTGCTGTCCAAGTGGGGTAGGCAGTTGACACCAGACCGTATCCAGTTAATAGCGAGTCTTCCTCAGCCCAAGACACAGAAGGAGGTACGTGCTTTTATCGGCCTTACTTCTTATTGCAGACAATGGATTCCTCAGTATGCATTTCTAGCTAAGCCACTGATACAGTTAATGACACAGGAGGCAGCCGTATCGACTGTCCTCCCTTGGACATCTGAACATACACTTAGTTTCAATGAGTTAAAGAAAGCTTTATGCCAAGCTCCAGTTCTAGCTACACCGAACTACAGTAAGCCTTTTACACTTTTCGTCACTGAACGTGAAGGTACAGCATTATCTGTTCTCACACAAGATCAAGCAGGACAATACAAGCCTTGTGCTTATTTTTCGAGCACATTAGATCCTGTAGCCCAGGCTCTGCCTGCGTGCCTCAAGTCAGTTGCAGCCACAGCACTAGCTATCAGACAAAGTGATTCCATAGTATTAGGACATTCCTTGACAGTACAAGTTCCACACTCCGTGGAAGTTCTTTTAAACCGAACACAGACTCAGCACTTGACAATTGCACGTTTAACAGGTTATGAATTGACACTGTTCCAGCCACACATAGAAATCAGACGCTGCAACGTTCTAAATCCTGCTACACTATTACCGTCAGTTACTTCGAATCCTGCCACACACGACTGTGTGGAAGTAGTTAATATTATGACTAAGCCAAGACAAGATCTGACAGATATTCCATTACCAGATCCCGACCTGACACTTTATGTGGATGGTTCATGTATGAGAACAAGTACAGGAGAACTAGTAGCCGCGTATGCAGTGACTACTGACACTGAAGTTATAGAAACACACCGTATTGACACCCTGTCTGCTCAAGCAGCAGAGCTAGTTGCTCTGACACAAGCCTGCATACACGCCAAGAACCTGAAAGTTAATGTTTATACAGATTCACGCTACGCATTTGGAGTTGTACACGACTTTGGAGTGCTCTGGCAGGAGAGAGGTTTCATGACTTCTCATGGAACCAAGATTCAGCATGGTCTCCTTATTCAAGCTCTGTTAGATGCCATACATTTACCGACATCTATTGCTATCATGAAATGCAAAGCACATACGAAAGTTACTGACATTATTTCTCAAGGTAATGATCTAGCAGATCGCACAGCCAAGCTTACAGCACAGACTCCAGACATTCCAGTTAATCCAACACAGACACATACTCCAGCTCCGACTACTTGTATGACAGTTAAGGACCCTACTCAAGATGTCATAGATATCCAGTTACATGCTACTCCCGAGGAAATCAAGAAATGGTCCGAACAAGGAGGGGTCCAGACAGATCAGGGAAGGGTAACGAAGGGTAGAGCCACATGGTTTCTCCCCGACTCTATGGTTCAAGTCATTATCAATACCGCACATAGTCCAGCACATTTAGGAGAAAAAGCTATGTTAGACAGTATCCAGAACATTTGGTTCAACAAGCATTTACGAGCTGCAGCCAAGCAGAAAGTCCGTACCTGTATGATATGTTGCCAGTTCAATCCAGGTAAAAGTGTCCCGGTGGAACAAGGTGGATTTCAGCCCCTGACCACCCTTTTGAAGTCCTCCAGATGGATTATATTCAGATGGAGCGATGTCGAGGTTTCAAGTATGTCCTTGTAGTTGTATGCGCTTTGTCCAGGTGGACAGAAGCATATCCAGTCCCAGATTACACAGCCGCGACCACTGCCAAGCAGTTGGTTCGTGAATTCTTCCCCCGCTACGGACTCCCTAGAGTCGTATATTCTGATAACGGCCAGCCATTCTCATCTGAGCTTATGAAACACATCTCCCTTTTGTTATGGTACCAGTGGAAGTTCCATTGTGTACGCCATCCTGAAGCAGCCGGTCTCGTAGAAAGACATAATCAAACCTTGAAAATCCGTATTGCTAAAGTCTGTCAAGAAAAAGGTGTAGACTGGCTAGTAGCTCTGCCAGTCTCTCTGTTTTATACGCGCATGGTCGCACATTCCAGATCAGGTCTGTCCCCGTACGAGGTCGTATTCGGCCGCCCCCCTAATATGTGGGGTACACCTAGACCCCGAAGTATTACCGATGTTTCAAGTAATATGCTGACAGATTACCTAGCTTCCTTGATGTCTGCCCTACACTCTTGTCGTTCACAGGTTTCTGCCGCATTTCCAGACAATACCGAGGTGGCACCGCATGACATCGTTCCCGGAAGTTTGGTCCTTGTGAGGAACTTTGATCGTTCAAGTCCGCTGGAGCCTCGCTGGAAGGAGCCAAAACAGGTCCTCCTGGCCACCCGTACTGCCGTCAAGCTGGAAGGCAGGAAGGGCTGGGTCCACCTGTCTCACGTGAAAAAGTTTTATGGATTAAAGACTGTTTCCAAGAACATTTCCGAGGATTTTAAGGATTGCCAAAATACTATTCTTAAGGACTGTCCCGCAAAAGACAATGATACAAATCCCTCCCTGTTAGAGAAAACTCCGCAACAGGAGTATAAGCTAAAATTAAGGTCTAGTAAAATAAGTCAGCCAGTTTGATTGTCTAAGTCCTCCCCTAGGTGAAACGGTTAGACCGGTTTCTGACATGTATAAAATAGACCCCCATAGTGAGAGAGTTAGTCAAAACTCAATCCGATGTATCGTTTTTCTAAGTTTCATATTGTTTTTCAGCCTCATGATTACCTGCACAGGTTATGCATTTTATTTGTGTTTTCCAGTTTCTCATGTAAATAAGTCTTCTATTGTTACAGTAGAGCACACGTTTAGTGATCTGCCTCCTCATGAACTATCTTATCGTCTTGCTATGCGTAATAATTCCTTTATCCGCATGTTACATTATTCACACCAGACCAGCAATGCCACTAATTGTTGGGTGTGTGGTCGACTCCCCCCTTTCCAGACACCGAAGGGAGTTCTGCCACTCTTTCCTTATCCATTTTCACATAATGGTTCGTGTGGAGCATGGTCCACGTTAACGTCATCCTCAACAGATATGTCTTTTCTTAACAGTACATGTTTTCCAGATAAGCAAGGTCTTCCCCACAGAACAGGGTTAGATCTAGAAAATGAAGTTTATAATTTAGGTAATTATTCTTCGAATTTCATGGTCCTGAATGTTCAGTCTGATACTACTCCAGACTTCCCTGCTATGTCAGTATTACCAGTCAAAGGCGAATTATGTGTCCGAAAGAATGGTTCCGTACATATAGGACATAGTGATTGTACTACTATTATCAAGTATAGTGACAGTGGGAAATCTATTTTCAAAGCTTCACGTCATTCTTATTTTGTTTGTGGTCAGACCGCATATGTTCGTCTGCCCCTCGATTGGGAGGGAACCTGTTACATTGCCTTCCTACTGCCACCAGTTTTTCTAGCCCCACCTGACTACCATAGGAATTCCCACTTAGTACATACTAGACACAAGAGAGACCTCCCGATTGTCGATTATACTGAAACTGCTCTAGAACAATACATAGATATCAATAAAGGTGTATTTCCCTATTTAGGTACTGTTGTGAATAGTAAACTGATACGTAGATTAACCAGAACACTCGAAGCAGTAGTGATTGAGACTACCTCTGCTCTAAGTAATTTGACCGAAGAGCAATCCTTTATGAGAATTGTCGTGCTCCAGAATCGTCTCGTCCTTGACGTCATACTGGCCGATAGGGGCGGGGCATGTAGAGTCATCGGATCTAGTTGCTGCATTTTCATTCCTAATAACGCGCCGTCTGTTTATTCAGCTATAACCAGACTCCATAAAATTGCCCATCTGTTACACCAAAATCCAGGCACCTGGACATGGTCCGGTTGGTTCTGGAATATAATTTCCGCCTGGGGATGGAAAGTATTGTCCTTTCTAGGTATTGCAGTAGCGATCATATTCAGTTGCTGCCTCTGTATACAATGTGGCCCTGCGATTTGTGGCATTTGTGCTACCTCTTGTGTTCCTAGTCCCAAGTCCCGTTCTAAATCCCGTTCCAAGAAAATTCGAGACGAGCAAATGATACTGTATGAAATGATAGATGGTATCATGAATATTGATGTTTCCTGATGGAAACGTAGTGACAAGGAGGGAATGTGGAAAAGTAAATTTTGCCATGTTCTGTGTCCCTACGTGTTCCCCATCTTATGTTATGTGTGCATGATTAATATGCATATGTATTCCCCATGTTCGATTAAAGACGCACCTACAGTCGTGTCCATCCCTAGTATGCCAGTTCCCAGTTCTCGTGAATACTACGAATATCAGGCCTATGTAAAGCTACGTTGCCACGTTTCTCAGTGTGCACGTTATTCCATTGAAAAGTCCCCGTTTCTAGGCCTCAAAAGGGCCCGGACACCAGATTCAGCTCCTGTCTCCTGAGCCCTCGCTGAGGAGCGATACAGCCCCCACCTGTATTCCTGACCCTTCACTTACTTCCTGCCTCACAGTGCCCGGTTCAGCCTGGCTCTGCCTACGAGTCTGCCAAGAGTATGTTATGATTCTAGTTATCAGTCCAGCCCTCCTTCTCTGCATTCCTAAGCTACTGAATCGCATCAATAGTTTCCGTCATCGTCTAGCCTTTACGTCTCCATGTAAGAGAAATACTGTATTAATGGTCATTTAATATTCTTCATCACGCACTACATGTAGAATAATGCATGCACCAGTCTTAGAGTCTGTTAGCCTTTACCCCGATAGCTTTTGGATTCTATCAACATGTTCTCTAAACATCAGATACTAGATAGTGTTAGGTCCATGTCGCCCTGACTCTCCAGACTTCAGTCTCTGCTCCTAGCACAGAGTTCATAGCCCCCAGCTTCTCCTAGTAACACGTCATTGTCAGTTTGCGCGCACCACTAGGTTAGAGGTCCCGGCTCCTCAGGTAGCCCCCTCCATGTTTCCGCCCCATTTATGACATATTCTGTTACGTTTACATCACATGTCTATGTAAACGCCTCCTGTTACACCTACTTTCACCCTTATCTTTCGCGACTGCTATTGACCACACCCACTGCTCCGCCTATTGTATGTATTGTAATGCAACTGTTTTAGTATATATGCTTGTGTACTGTTATTAAAGTTAGCGCGCTCATCCCAGATCCAGCCCCGGCAGCTGCCGGGCTCTGCCATCCTATTCCTGTGCAGGTTGTCCTGTTCCTGTCCTTATGCTGTATTAAACCTGCAAACTCCTACTACCTCGAATCTTGACTCTTATTTATTGAGCTATCTGTTATTACTATGTCCAGTCAAAAATAGATCCGGTATTATTTATTTATATACCACAGTTCCCATGAGGCACAGGGTCAGACTGATTTGCATATAGCCATGTCTGAAATGGGGTGGCTGAGTGGGCTAAAGAATGGTGATGGATTAAACCCAGATCAGTTGACTGGGGGTGAGTGTTTGATTTGTTCAAACGCTCCGTCCATCATCCCCTTTTGTATCGCTTTGTTCGCTCTAAGTGTGGCAGGGTATGCTCAGACGTGAGTCCCTTGCTCACTTGGCCACTGGATTCAAGATAGCCTGGCTGATGAGGATTATGAATCCGAAACCGGTTCCAGGATGCTTGTTTCCGGTCCATGGAAGACATGGCTTGGCAGTTCGGGCTGCACTGTTCCCATGAGGCACAGGGTCAGACTGATTTGCATATAGCCATGTCTGAAATGGGGTGGCTGAGTGGGCTAAAGAATGGTGATGGATTAAACCCAGATCAGTTGACTGGGGGTGAGTGTTTGATTTGTTCAAACGCTCCGTCCATCATCCCCCTTTTGTATCGCTTTGTTCGCTCTAAGTGTGGCAGGGTATGCTCAGACGTGAGTCCCTTGCTCACTTGGCCACTGGATTCAAGATAGCCTGGATTATGAGGATTATGAATCCGAAACCGGTTCCAGGATGCTTGTTTCCGGTCCATGGAAGACATGGCTTGGCAGTTCGGGCTGCACTGTTCCCATGAGGCACAGGGTCAGACTGATTTGCATATAGCCATGTCTGAAATGGGGTGGCTGAGTGGGCTAAAGAATGGTGATGGATTAAACCCAGATCAGTTGACTGGAAGTGAGTGTTTGATTTGTTCAAACGCTCCGTCCATCATCCCCTTTTGTATCGCTTTGTTCGCTCTAAGTGTGGCAGGGTATGCTCAGACGTGAGTCCCTTGCTCACTTGGCCACTGGATTCAAGATAGCCTGGCTGATGAGGATTATGAATCCGAAACCAGTTCCAGGATGCTTGTTTCCGGTCCATGGAAGACATGGCTTGGCAGTTCGGGCTACACTGTTCCCATGAGGCACAGGGTCAGACTGATTTGCATATAGCCATGTCTGAAATGGGGTGGCTGAGTGGGCTAAAGAATGGTGATGGATTAAACCCAGATCAGTTGACTGGGGGTGAGTGTTTGATTTGTTCAAACGCTCCGTCCATCATCCCCTTTTGTATCGCTTTGTTCGCTCTAAGTGTGGCAGGGTATGCTCAGACGTGAGTCCCTTGCTCACTTGGCCACTGGATTCAAGATAGCCTGGCTGATGAGGATTATGAATCCGAAACCGGTTCCAGGATGCTTGTTTCCGGTCCATGGAAGACATGGCTTGGCAGTTCGGGCTGCACTGTTCCCATGAGGCACAGGGTCAGACTGATTTGCATATAGCCATGTCTGAAATGGGGTGGCTGAGTGGGCTAAAGAATGGTGATGGATTAAACCCAGATCAGTTGACTGGGGGTGAGTGTTTGATTTGTTCAAACGCTCCGTCCATCATCCCCTTTTGTAACGCTTTGTTCGCTCTAAGTGTGGCAGGGTATGCTCAGACGTGAGTCCCTTGCTCACTTGGCCACTGGATTCAAGATAGCCTGGCTGATGAGGATTATGAATCCGAAACCGGTTCCAGGATGCTTGTTTCCTGTCCATGGAAGACATGGCTTGGCAGTTCGGGCTGCACTGTTCCCATGAGGCACAGGGTCAGACTGATTTGCATATAGCCATGTCTGAAATAGGGTGGCTGAGTGGGCTAAAGAATGGTGATGGATTAAACGCAGATCAGTTGACTGGGGGTGAGTGTTTGATTTGTTCAAACGCTCCGTCCATCATCCCCTTTTGTATCGCTTTGTTCGCTCTAAGTGTGGCAGGGTATGCTCAGACGTGAGTCCCTTGCTCACTTGGCCACTGGATTCAAGATAGCCTGGCTGATGAGGATTATGAATCCGAAACCGGTTCCAGGATGCTTGTTTCCGGTCCATGGAAGACATGGCTTGGCAGTTCGGGCTGCACTGTTCCCATTAGGCACAGGGTCAGACTGATTTGCATATAGCCATGTCTGAAATGGGGTGGCTGAGTGGGCTAAAGAATGGTGATGGATTAAACCCAGATCAGTTGACTGGGGGTGAGTGTTTGATTTGTTCAAACGCTCCGTCCATCATCCCCTTTTGTATAGCTTTGTTCGCTCTAAGTGTGGCAGGGTATGCTCAGACGTGAGTCCCTTGCTCACTTGGCCACTGGATTCAAGATAGCCTGGCTGATGAGGATTATGAATCCGAAACCAGTTCCAGGATGCTTGTTTCCGGTCCATGGAAGACATGGCTTGGCAATTCGGGCTGCACTGTTCCCATGAGGCACAGGGTCAGACTGATTTGCATATAGCCATGTCTGAAATGGGGTGGCTGAGTGGGCTAAAGAATGGTGATGGATTAAACCCAGATCAGTTGACTGGGGGTGAGTGTTTGATTTGTTCAAACGCTCCGTACATCATCCCCTTTTGTATCGCTTTGTTCGCTCTAAGTGTGGCAGGGTATGCTCAGACGTGAGTCCCTTGCTCACTTGGCCACTGGATTCAAGATAGCCTGGCTGATGAGGATTATGAATCCGAAACCGGTTCCAGGATGCTTGTTTCCGGTCCATGGAAGACATGGCTTGGCAGTTCGGGCTGCACTGTTCCCATGAGGCACAGGGTCAGACTGATTTGCATATAGCCATGTCTGAAATGGGGTGGCTGAGTGGGCTAAAGAATGGTATGGATTAAACCCAGATCAGTTGACTGGGGGTGAGTGTTTGATTTGTTCAAACGCTCCGTCCATCATCCCCTTTTGTATCGCTTTGTTCGCTCTAAGTGTGGCAGGGTATGCTCAGACGTGAGTCCCTTGCTCACTTGGCCACTGGATTCAAGATAGCCTGGCTGATGAGGATTATGAATCCGAAACCGGTACCAGGATGCTTGTTTCCAGTCCATGGAAGACATGGCTTGGCAGTTCGGGCTGCACTGTTCCCATGAGGCACAGGGTCAGACTGATTTGCATATAGCCATGTCTGAAATGGGGTGGCTGAGTGGGCTAAAGAATGGTGATGGATTAAACCCAGATCAGTTGACTGGGGGTGAGTGTTTGATTTGTTCTAACGCTCCGTCCATCATCCCCTTTTGTATCGCTTTGTTCGCTCTAAGTGTGGCAGGGTATGCTCAGACGTGAGTCCTTTGCTCACTTGGCCACTGGATTCAAGATAGCCTGGCTGATGAGGATTATGAATCCGAAACCGGTTCCAGGATGCTTGTTTCCGGTCCATGGAAGACATGGCTTGGCAGTTCGTGCTGCACGGTTCCAATGAGGCACAGGGTCAGACTGATTTGCATATAGCCATGTCTGAAATGGGGTGGCTGAGTGGGCTAAAGAATGGTGATGGATTAAACACAGATCAGTTGACTGGGGGTGAGTGTTTGATTTGTTCAAACGCTCCGTCCATCATCCCCTTTTGTATCGCTTTGTTCGCTCTAAGTGTGGCAGGGTATGCTCAGACGTGAGTCCCTTGCTCACTTGGCCACTGGATTCAAGATAGCCTGGCTGATGAGGATTATGAATCCGAAACCGGTTCCAGGATGCTTGTTTCCGGTCCATGGAAGACATGGCTTGGCAGTTCGGGCTGCACTGTACCCATGAGGCACAGGGTCAGACTGATTTGCATATAGCCATGTCTGAAATGGGGTGGCTGAGTGGGCTAAAGAATGGTGATGGATTAAACCCAGATCAGTTGACTGGGGGTGAGTGTTTGATTTGTTCAAACGCTCCGTCCATCATCCCCTTCTGTATCGCTTTGTTCGCTCTAAGTTTGGCAGGGTATGCTCAGACGTGAGTCCCTTGCTCACTTGGCCACTGGATTCAAGATAGCCTGGCTGATGAGGATTATGAATCCGAAACCGGTTCCAGGATGCTTGTTTCCGGTCCATGGAAGACATGGCTTGGCAGTTCGGGCTGCACTGTTCCCATGAGGCACAGGGTCAGACTGATTTGCATATAGCCATGTCTGAAATGGGGTGGCTGAGTGGGCTAAAGAATGGTGATGGATTAAACCCAGATCAGTTGACTGGGGGTGAGTGTTTGATTTGTTCAAACGCTCCGTCCATCATCCCCTTTTGTATCGCTTTGTTCGCTCTAAGTGTGGCAGGGTATGCTCAGACGTGAGTCCCTTGCTCACTTGGCCACTGGATTCAAGATAGCCTGGCTGATGAGGATTATGAATCCGAAACCGGTTCCAGGATGCTTGTTTCCGGTCCATGGAAGACATGGCTTGGCAGTTCGGGCTGCACTGTTCCCATGAGGCACAGGGTCAGACTGATTTGCATATAGCCATGTCTGAAATGGGGTGGCTGAGTGGGCTAAAAAATGGTGATGGATTAAACCCAGATCAGTTGACTGGGGGTGAGTGTTTGATTTGTTCAAACGCTCCGTCCATCATCCCCTTTTGTATCGCTTTGTTCGCTCTAAGTGTGGCAGGGTATGCTCAGACGTGAGTCCATTGCTCACTTGGCCACTGGATTCAAGATAGCCTGGCTGATGAGGATTATGAATCCGAAACCGGTTCCAGGATGCTTGTTTCCGGTCCATGGAAGACATGGCTTGGCAATTCGGGCTGTACTGTTCCCATGAGGCACAGGGTCAGACTGATTTGCATATAGCCATGTCTGAAATGGGGTGGCTGAGTGGGCTAAAGAATGGTGATGGATTAAACCCAGATCAGTTGACTGGGGGTGAGTGTTTGATTTGTTCAAACGCTCCGTCCATCATCCCCTTTTGTATCGCTTTGTTCGCTCTAAGTGTGGCAGGGTATGCTCAGACGTGAGTCCCTTGCTCACTTGGCCACTGGATTCAAGATAGCCTGGCTGATGAGGATTATGAATCCGAAACCGGTTCCAGGATGCTTGTTTCCGGTCCATGGAAGACATGGCTTGGCAGTTCGGGCTGCACTGTTCCCATGAGGCACAGGGTCAGACTGATTTGCATATAGCCATGTCTGAAATGGGGTGGCTGAGTGGGCTAAAGAATGGTGATGGATTAAACCCAGATCAGTTGACTGGGGGTGAGTGTTTGATTTGTTCAAACGCTCCGTCCATCATCCCCTTTTGTATCGCTTTGTTCGCTCTAAGTGTGGCAGGGTATGCTCAGACGTGAGTCCCTTGCTCACTTGGCCACTGGATTCAAGATAGCCTGGCTGATGAGGATTATGAATCCGAAACCGGTTTCAGGATGCTTGTTTCCGGTCCATGGAAGACATGGCTTGGCAGTTCGGGCTGCACTGTTCCCATTAGGCACAGGGTCAGACTGATTTGCATATAGCCATGTCTGAAATGGGGTGGCTGAGTGGGCTAAAGAATGGTGATGGATTAAACCCAGATCAGTTGACTGGGGGTGAGTGTTTGATTTGTTCAAACGCTCCGTCCATCATCCCCTTTTGTATCGCTTTGTTCGCTCTAAGTGTGGCAGGGTATGCTCAGACGTGAGTCCCTTGCTCACGTGGCAACTGGATTCAAGATAGCCTGGCTGATGAGGATTATGAATCCGAAACCGGTTCCAGGATGCTTGTTTCCGGTCCATGGAAGACATGGCTTGGCAGTTCGGGCTGCACTGTTCCCATGAGGCACAGGGTCAGACTGATTTGCATATAGCCATGTCTGAAATGGGGTGGCTGAGTGGGCTAAAGAATGGTGATGGATTAAACCCAGATCAGTTAACTGGGGGTGAGTGTTTGATTTCTTCAAACGCTCCGTCCATCATCCCCTTTTGTATCGCTTTGTTCGCTCTAAGTGTGGCAGGGTATGCTCAGACGTGAGTCCCTTGCTCACTTGGCCACTGGATTCAAGATAGCCTGGCTGATGAGGATTATGAATCCGAAACTGGTTCCCGGATGCTTGTTTCCGGTCCATGGAAGACATGGCTTGGCAGTTCGGGCTGCACTGTTCCCATGAGGCACAGGGTCAGAGTGATTTGCATATAGCCATGTCTGAAATGGGGTGGCTGAGTGGGCTATAGAATGGTGATGGAATAAACCCAGATCAGTTGACTGGGGGTGAGTGTTTGATTTGTTCAAACGCTCCGTCCATCATCCCCTTTTGTATCGCTTTGTTCGCTCTAAGTGTGGCAGGGTATGCTCAGACGTGAGTCCCTTGCTCACTTGGCCACTGGATTCAAGATAGCCTGGCTGATGAGGATTATGAATCCGAAACCGGTTCCAGGATGCTTGTTTCCGGTCCATGGAAGACATGGCTTGGCAGTTCGGGCTGCACTGTTCCCATGAGGCACAGGGTCAGATTGATTTGCATATAGCCATGTCTGAAATGGGGTGGCTGAGTGGGCTAAAGAATGGTGATGGATTAAACCCAGATCAGTTGACTGGGGGTGAGTGTTTGATTTGTTCAAAAGCTCCGTCCATCATCCCCTTTTGTATCGCTTTGTTCGCTCTAAGTGTGGCAGGGTATGCTCAGACGTGAGTCCCTTGCTCACTTGGCCACTGGATTCAAGATAGCCTGGCTGATGAGGATTATGAATCCGAAACCAGTTCCAGGATGCTTGTTTCCGGTCCATGGAAGACATGGCTTGGCAATTCGGGCTGCACTGTTCCCATGAGGCACAGGGTCAGACTAATTTGCATATAGCCATGTCTGAAATGGGGTGGCTGAGTGGGCTAAAGAATGGTGATGGATTAAACCCAGATCAGTTGACTGGGGGTGAGTGTTTGATTTGTTCAAACGCTCCGTACATCATCCCCTTTTGTATCGCTTTGTTCGCTCTAAGTGTGGCAGGGTATGCTCAGACGTGAGTCCCTTGCTCACTTGGCCACTGGATTCAAGATAGCCTGGCTGATGAGGATTATGAATCCGAAACCGGTTCCAGGATGCTTGTTTCCGGTCCATGGAAGACATGGCTTGGCAGTTCGGGCTGCACTGGTCCCATGAGGCACAGGGTCAGACTGATTTGCATATAGCCATGTCTGAAATGGGGTGGCTGAGTGGGCTAAAGAATGGTGATGGATTAAACCCAGATCAGTTGACTGGGGGTGAGTGTTTGATTTGTTCAAACGCTCCGTCCATCATCCCCTTTTGTATCGCTTTGTTCGCTCTAAGTGTGGCAGGGTATGCTCAGACGTGAGTCCCTTGCTCACTTGGCCACTGGATTCAAGATAGCCTGGCTGATGAGGATTATGAATCCGAAACCGGTTCCAGGATGCGTGTTTCCGGTCCATGGAAGACATGGCTTGGCAGTTCGGGCTGCACTGTTCCCATGAGGCACAGGGTCAGACTGATTTGCATATAGCCATGTCTGAAATGGGGTGGCTGAGTGGGCTAAAGAATGGTGATGGATTAAACCCAGATCAGTTGACTGGGGGTGAGTGTTTGATTTGTTCAAACGCTCCGTCCATCATCCCCTTTTGTATTGCTTTGTTCGCTCTAAGTGTGGCAGGGTATGCTCAGACGTGAGTCCCTTGCTCACTTGGCCACTGGATTCAAGATAGCCTGGCTGATGAGGATTATGAATCCGAAACCGGTTCCAGGATGCTTGTTTCCGGTCCATGGAAGGCATGGCTTGGCAGTTCGGGCTGCACTGTTCCCATGAGGCACAGGGTCAGACTGATTTGCATATAGCCATGTCTGAAATGGGGTGGCTGAGTGGGCTAAAGAATGGTGATGGATTAAACCCAGATCAGTTGACTGGGGGTGAGTGTTTGATTTGTTCAAACGCTCCGTCCATCATCCCCTTCTGTATCGCTTTGTTCGCTCTAAGTGTGGCAGGGTATGCTCAGACGTGAGTCCCTTGCTCACTTGGCCACTGGATTCAAGATAGCCTGGCTGATGAGGATTATGAATCCGAAACCGGTCCCAGGATGCTTGTTTCCGGTCCATGGAAGACATGGCTTGGCAGTTCGGGCTGCACTGTTCCCATGAGGCACAGGGTCAGACTGATTTGCATATAGCCATGTCTGAAATGGGGTGGCTGAGTGGGCTAAAGAATGGTGATGGATTAAACCCAGATCAGTTGACTGGGGGTGAGTGTTTGATTTGTTCAAACGCTCCGTCCATCATCCCCTTTTGTATCGCTTTGTTCGCTCTAAGTGTGGCAGGGTATGCTCAGACGTGAGTCCCTTGCTCACTTGGCCACTGGATTCAAGATAGCCTGGCTGATGAGGATTATGAATCCGAAACCGGTTCCAGGATGCTTGTTTCCGGTCCATGGAAGACATGGCTTGGCAGTTCGGGCTGCACTGTTCCCATGAGGCACAGGGTCAGACTGATTTGCATATAGCCATGTCTGAAATGGGGTGGCTGAGTGGGCTAAAGAATGGTGATGGATTAAACCCAGATCAGTTGACTGGGGGTGAGTGTTTGATTTGTTCAAACGCTCCGTCCATCATCCCCTTTTGTATCGCTTTGTTCGCTCTAAGTGTGGCAGGGTATGCTCAGACGTGAGTCCATTGCTCACTTGGCCACTGGATTCAAGATAGCCTGGCTGATGAGGATTATGAATCCGAAACCGGTTCCAGGATGCTTGTTTCCGGTCCATGGAAGACATGGCTTGGCAATTCGGGCTGTACTGTTCCCATGAGGCACAGGGTCAGACTGATTTGCATATAGCCATGTCTGAAATGGGGTGGCTGAGTGGGCTAAAGAATGGTGATGGATTAAACCCAGATCAGTTGACTGGGGGTGAGTGTTTGATTTGTTCAAACGCTCCGTCCATCATCCCCTTTTGTATCGCTTTGTTCGCTCTAAGTGTGGCAGGGTATGCTCAGACGTGAGTCCCTTGCTCACTTGGCCACTGGATTCAAGATAGCCTGGCTGATGAGGATTATGAATCCGAAACCGGTTCCAGGATGCTTGTTTCCGGTCCATGGAAGACATGGCTTGGCAGTTCGGGCTGCACTGTTCCCATGAGGCACAGGGTCAGACTGATTTGCATATAGCCATGTCTGAAATGGGGTGGCTGAGTGGGCTAAAGAATGGTGATGGATTAAACCCAGATCAGTTGACTGGGGGTGAGTGTTTGATTTGTTCAAACGCTCCGTCCATCATCCCCTTTTGTATCGCTTTGTTCGCTCTAAGTGTGGCAGGGTATGCTCAGACGTGAGTCCCTTGCTCACTTGGCCACTGGATTCAAGATAGCCTGGCTGATGAGGATTATGAATCCGAAACCGGTTTCAGGATGCTTGTTTCCGGTCCATGGAAGACATGGCTTGGCAGTTCGGGCTGCACTGTTCCCATTAGGCACAGGGTCAGACTGATTTGCATATAGCCATGTCTGAAATGGGCTGGCTGAGTGGGCTAAAGAATGGTGATGGATTAAACCCAGATCAGTTGACTGGGGGTGAGTGTTTGATTTGTTCAAACGCTCCGTCCATCATCCCCTTTTGTATCGCTTTGTTCGCTCTAAGTGTGGCAGGGTATGCTCAGACGTGAGTCCCTTGCTCACGTGGCAACTGGATTCAAGATAGCCTGGCTGATGAGGATTATGAATCCGAAACCGGTTCCAGGATGCTTGTTTCCGGTCCATGGAAGACATGGCTTGGCAGTTCGGGCTGCACTGTTCCCATGAGGCACAGGGTCAGACTGATTTGCATATAGCCATGTCTGAAATGGGGTGGCTGAGTGGGCTAAAGAATGGTGATGGATTAAACCCAGATCAGTTAACTGGGGGTGAGTGTTTGATTTGTTCAAACGCTCCGTCCACCATCCCCTTTTATATCGCTTTGTTCGCTCTAAGTGTGGCAGGGTATGCTCAGACGTGAGTCCCTTGCTCACTTGGCCACTGGATTCAAGATAGCCTGGCTGATGAGGATTATGAATCCGAAACCGGTTCCAGGATGCTTGTTTCCGGTCCATGGAAGACATGGCTTGGCAGTTCGGGCTGCACTGTTCCCATGAGGCACAGGGTCAGACTGATTTGCATATAGCCATGTCTGAAATGGGGTGGCTGAGTGGGCTAAAGAATGGTGATGGATTAAACCCAGATCAGTTGACTGGGGGTGAGTGTTTGATTTGTTCAAACGCTCCGTCCATCATCCCCTTTTGTATCGCTTTGTTCGCTCTAAGTGTGGCAGGGTATGCTCAGACGTGAGTCCCTTGCTCACTTGGCCACTGGATTCAAGATAGCCTGGCTGATGAGGATTATGAATCCGAAACCGGTTCCAGGATGCTTGTTTCCGGTCCATGGAAGACATGGCTTGGCAGTTCGGGCTGCACTGTTCCCATGAGGCACAGGGTCAGACTGATTTGCATATAGCCATGTCTGAAATGGGGTGGCTGAGTGGGCTAAAGAATGGTGATGGATTAAACCCAGATCAGTTGACTGGGGGTGAGTGTTTGATTTGTTCAAACGCTCCGTCCATCATCCCCTTTTGTATCGCTTTGTTCGCTCTAAGTGTGGCAGGGTATGCTCAGACGTGAGTCCCTTGCTCACTTGGCCACTGGATTCAAGATAGCCTGGATTATGAGGATTATGAATCCGAAACCGGTTCCAGGATGCTTGTTTCCGGTCCATGGAAGACATGGCTTGGCAGTTCGGGCTGCACTGTTCCCATGAGGCACAGGGTCAGACTGATTTGCATATAGCCATGTCTGAAATGGGGTGGCTGAGTGGGCTAAAGAATGGTGATGGATTAAACCCAGATCAGTTGACTGGGGGTGAGTGTTTGATTTGTTCAAACGCTCCGTCCATCATCCCCTTTTGTATTGCTTTGTTCGCTCTAAGTGTGGCAGGGTATGCTCAGACGTGAGTCCCTTGCTCACTTGGCCACTGGATTCAAGATAGCCTAGCTGATGAGGATTATGAATCCGAAACCAGTTCCAGGATGCTTGTTTCCGGTCCATGGAAGACATGGCTTGGCAGTTCGGGCTGCACTGTTCCCATGAGGCACAGGGTCAGACTGATTTGCATATAGCCATGTCTGAAATGGGGTGGCTGAGTGGGCTAAAGAATGGTGATGGATTAAACCCAGATCAGTTGACTGCGGGTGAGTGTTTGATTTGTTCAAACGCTCCGTCCATCATCCCCTTTTGTATCGCTTTGTTCGCTCTAAGTGTGGCAGGGTATGCTCAGACGTGAGTCCCTTGCTCACTTGGCCACTGGATTCAAGATAGCCTGGCTGATGAGGATTATGAATCCGAAACCGGTTCCAGGATGCTTGTTTCCGGTCCATGGAAGACATGGCTTGGCAGTTCGGGCTGCACTGTTCCCATGAGGCACAGGGTCAGACTGATTTGCATATAGCCATGTCTGAAATGGGGTGGCTGAGTGGGCTAAAGAATGGTGATGGATTAAACCCAGATCAGTTGACTGGGGTGAGTGTTTGATTTGTTCAAACGCTCCGTCCATCATCCCCTTTTGTATCGCTTTGTTCGCTCTAAGTGTGGCAGGGTATGCTCAGACGTGAGTCCCTTGCTCACGTGGCAACTGGATTCAAGATAGCCTGGCTGATGAGGATTATGAATCCGAAACCGGTTCCAGGATGCTTGTTTCCGGTCCATGGAAGACATGGCTTGGCAGTTCGGGCTGCACTGTTCCCATGAGGCACAGGGTCAGACTGATTTGCATATAGCCATGTCTGAAATGGGGTGGCTGAGTGGGCTAAAGAATGGTGATGGATTAAACCCAGATCAGTTAACTGGGGGTGAGTGTTTGATTTGTTCAAACGCTCCGTCCATCATCCCCTTTTGTATCGCTTTGTTCGCTCTAAGTGTGGCAGGGTATGCTCAGACGTGAATCCCTTGCTCACTTGGCCACTGGATTCAAGATAGCCTGGCTGATGAGGATTATGAATCCGAAACCGGTTCCAGGATGCTTGTTTCCGGTCCATGGAAGACTTGGCTTGGCAGTTCGGGCTGCACTGTTCCCATGAGGCACAGGGTCAGACTGATTTGCATATAGCCATGTCTGAAATGGGGTGGCTGAGTGGGCTAAAGAATGGTGATGGATTAAACCCAGATCAGTTGACTGGGGGTGAGTGTTTGATTTGTTCAAATGCTCCGTCCATCATCCCCTTTTGTATCGCTTTGTTCGCTCTAAGTGTGGCAGGGTATGCTCAGACGTGAGTCCCTTGCTCACTTGGCCACTGGATTCAAGATAGCCTGGCTGATGAGGATTATGAATCCGAAACCGGTTCCAGGATGCTTGTTTCCGGTCCATGGAAGACATGGCTTGGCAGTTCGGGCTGCACTGTTCCCATGAGGCACAGGGTCAGACTGATTTGCATATAGCCATGTCTGAAATGGGGTGGCTGAGTGGGCTAAAGAATGGTGATGGATTAAACCCAGATCAGTTGACTGGGGGTGAGTGTTTGATTTGTTCAAACGCTCCGTCCATCATCCCCTTTTGTATCGCTTTGTTCGCTCTAAGTGTGGCAGGGTATGCTCAGACGTGAGTCCCTTGCTCACTTGGCCACTGGATTCAAGATAGCCTGGCTGATGAGGATTATGAATCCGAAACCGGTTCCAGGATGCCTGTTTCCGGTCCATGGTAGACATGGCTTGGCAGTTCGGGCTGCACTGTTCCCATGAGGCACAGGGTCAGACTGATTTGCATAGAGCCATGTCTGAAATGGGGTGGCTGAGTGGGCTAAAGAATGGTGATGGATTAAACCCAGATCAGTTGACTGGGGGTGAGTGTTTGATTTGTTCAAACGCTCCGTCCATCATCCCCTTTTGTGTCGCTTTGTTCGCTCTAAGTGTGGCAGGGTATGCTCAGACGTGAGTCCCTTGCTCACGTGGCCACTGGATTCAAGATAGCCTGGCTGATGAGGATTATGAATCCGAAACCGGCTCCAGGATGCTTGTTTCCGGTCCATGGAAGACATGGCTTGGCAGTTCGGGCTGCACTGTTCCCATGAGGCACAGGGTCAGACTGATTTGCATATAGCCATGTCTGAAATGGGGTGGCTGAGTGGGCTAAAGAATGGTGATGGGTTAAACCCAGATCAGTTAACTGGGGGTGAGTGTTTGATTTGTTCAAACGCTCCGTCCATCATCCCCTTTTGTATCGCTTTGTTCGCTCTAAGTGTGGCAGGGTATGCTCAGACGTGAGTCCCTTGCTCACTTGGCCACTGGATTCAAGATAGCCTGGCTGATGAGGATTATGAATCCGAAACCGGTTCCAGGATGCTTGTTTCCGGTCCATGGAAGACATGGCTTGGCAGTTCGGGCTGCACTGTTCCCATGAGGCACAGGGTCAGACTGATTTGCATAGAGCCATGTCTGAAATGGGGTGGCTGAGTGGGCTAAAGAATGGTGATGGATTAAACCCAGATCAGTTGACTGGGGGTGAGTGTTTGATTTGTTCAAACGCTCCGTCCATCATCCCCTTTTGTATCGCTTTGTTCGCTCTAAGTGTGGCAGGGTATGCTCAGACGTGAGTCCCTTGCTCACTTGGCCACTGGATTCAAGATAGCCTGGCTGATGAGGATTATGAATCCGAAACCGGTTCCAGGATGCTTGTTTCCGGTCCATGGAAGACATGGCTTGGCAGTTCGGGCTGCACTGTTCCCATGAGGCACAGGGTCAGACTGATTTGCATATAGCCATGTCTGAAATGGGGTGGCTGAGTGGGCTAAAGAATGGTGATGGTTTAAACCCAGATCAGTTGACTGGGGGTGAGTGTTTGATTTGTTCAAACGCTCCGTCCATCATCCCCTTTTGTATCAGTTTGTTCGCTCTAAGTGTGGCAGGGTATGCTCAGACGTGAGTCCCTTGCTCACGTGGCCACTGGATTCAAGATAGCCTGGCTGATGAGGATTATGAATCCGAAACCGGTTCCAGGATGCTTGTTTCCGGTCCATGGAAGACATGGCTTGGCAGTTCGGGCTGCACTGTTCCCATGAGGCACAGGGTCAGACTGATTTGCATATAGCCATGTCTGAAATGGGGTGGCTGAGTGGGCTAAAGAATGGTGATGGATTAAACCCAGATCAGTTAACTGGGGGTGAGTGTTTGATTTGTTCAAACGCTCCGTCCATCATCCCCTTTTGTATCGCTTTGTTCGCTCTAAGTGTGGCAGGGTATGCTCAGACGTGAGTCCGTTGCTCACTTGGCCACTGGATTCAAGATAGCCTGGCTGATGAGGATTATGAATCCGAAACCGGTTCCAGGATGCTTGTTTACGGTCCATGGAAGACATGGCTTGGCAGTTCGGGCTGCACTGTTCCCATGAGGCACAGGGTCAGACTGATTTGCATATAGCCATGTCTGAAATGGGGTGGCTGAGTGGGCTAAAGAATGGTGATGGATTAAATCCAGATCAGTTGACTGGGGGTGAGTGTTTGATTTGTTCAAATGCTCCGTCCATCATCTCCTTTTGTATAGCTTTGTTCGCTCTAAGTGTGGCAGGGTATGCTCAGACGTGAGTCCCTTGCTCACTTGGCCACTGGATTCAAGATAGCCTGGCTGATGAGGATTATGAATCCGAAACCGGTTCCAGGATGCTTGTTTCCGGTCCATGGAAGACATGGCTTGGCAGTTCGGGCTGCACTGTTCCCATGAGGCACAGGGTCAGACTGATTTGCAGATAGCCATGTCTGAAATGGGGTGGCTGAGTGGGCTAAAGAATGGTGATGGATTAAACCCAGATCAGTTGACTGGGGGTGAGTGTTTGATTTGTTCAAACGCTCCGTCCATCATCCCCTTTTGTATCGCTTTGTTCGCTCTAAGTGTGGCAGGGTATGCTCAGACGTGAGTCCCTTGCTCACTTGGCCACTGGATTCAAGATAGCCTGGCTGATGAGGATTATGAATACGAAACCGGTTCCAGGATGCTTGTTTCCGGTCCATGGAAGACATGGCTTGGCAGTTCGGGCTGCACTGTTCCCATGAGGCACAGGGTCAGACTGATTTGCATATAGCCATGTATGAAATGTGGTGGCTGAGTGGGCTAAAGAATGGTGATGGATTAAACCCAGATCAGTTGACTGGGGGTGAGTGTTTGATTTGTTCAAACGCTCCGTCCATCATCCCCTTTTGTATCGCTTTGTTCGCTCTAAGTGTGGCAGGGTATGCTCAGACGTGAGTCCCTTGCTCACTTGGCCACTGGATTCAAGATAGCCTGGCTGATGAGGATTATGAATACGAAACCGGTTCCAGGATGCTTGTTTCCGGTCCATGGAAGACATGGCTTGGCAGTTCAGGCTGCACTGTTCCCATGAGGCACAGGGTCAGACTGATTTGCATATAGCCATGTCTGAAATGGGGTGGCTGAGTGGGCTAAAGAATGGTGATGGATTAAACCCAGATCAGTTGACTGGGGGTGAGTGTTTGATTTGTTCAAACGCTCCGTCCATCATCCCCTTTTGTATCGCTTTGTTCGCTCTAAGTGTGGCAGGGTATGCTCAGACGTGAGTCCCTTGCTCACGTGGCAACTGGATTCAAGATAGCCTGGCTGATGAGGATTATGAATCCGAAACCGGTTCCAGGATGCTTGTTTCCGGTCCATGGAAGACATGGCTTGGCATTTCGGGCTGCACTGTTCCCATGAGGCACAGGGTCAGACTGATTTGCATATAGCCATGTCTGAAATGGGGTGGCTGAGTGGGCTAAAGAATGGTGATGGATTAAACCCAGATCAGTTGACTGGGGGTGAGTGTTTGATTTGTTCAAACGCTCCGTCCATCATCCCCTTTTGTATCGCTTTGTTCGCTCTAAGTGTGGCAGGGTATGCTCAGACGTGAGTCCCTTGCTCACTTGGCCACTGGATTCAAGATAGCCTGGCTGATGAGGATTATGAATCCGAAACCGGTTCCAGGATGCTTGTTTCCGGTCCATGGAAGACATGGCTTGGCAGTTCGGGCTGCACTGTTCCCATGAGGCACAGGGTCAGACTGATTTGCATATAGCCATGTCTGAAATGGGGTGGCTGAGTGGGCTAAAGAATGGTGATGGATTAAACCCAGATCAGTTGACTGGGGGTGAGTGTTTGATTTGTTCAAACGCTCCGTCCATCATCCCCTTTTGTATCGCTTTGTTCGCTCTAAGTGTGGCAGGGTATGCTCAGACGTGAGTCCCTTGCTCACTTGGCCACTGGATTCAAGATAGCCTGGCTGATGAGGATTATGAATCCGAAACCGGTTCCAGGATGCTTGTTTCCGGTCCATGGAAGACATGGCTTGGCAGTTCGGGCTGCACTGTTCCCATGAGGCACAGGGTCAGACTGATTTGCATATAGCCATGTCTGAAATGGGGTGGCTGAGTGGGCTAAAGAATGGTGATGGATTAAACCCAGATCAGTTGACTGGGGGTGAGTGTTTGATTTGTTCAAACGCTCCGTCCATCATCCCCTTTTGTATCGCTTTGTTCGCTCTAAGTGTGGCAGGGTATGCTCAGACGTGAGTCCCTTGCTCACTTGGCCACTGGATTCAAGATAGCCTGGCTGATGAGGATTATGAATCCGAAACCGGTACCAGGATGCTTGTTTCCGGTACATGGAAGACATGGCTTGGCAGTTCGGGCTGCACTGTTCCCATGAGGCACAGGGTCAGACTGATTTGCATATAGCCATGTCTGAAATGGGGTGGCTGAGTGGGCTAAAGAATGGTGATGGATTAAACCCAGATCAGTTGACTGGGGGTGAGTGTTTGATTTGTTCTAACGCTCCGTCCATCATCCCCTTTTGTATCGCTTTGTTCGCTCTAAGTGTGGCAGGGTATGCTCAGACGTGAGTCCTTTGCTCACTTGGCCACTGGATTCAAGGTAGCCTGGCTGATGAGGATTATGAATCCGAAACCGGTTCCAGGATGCTTGTTTCCGGTCCATGGAAGACATGGCTTGGCAGTTCGGGCTGCACTGTTCCCATGAGGCACAGGGTCAGACTGATTTGCATATAGCCATGTCTGAAATGGGGTGGCTGAGTGGGCTAAAGAATGGTGATGGATTAAACACAGATCAGTTGACTGGGGGTGAGTGTTTGATTTGTTCAAACGCTCCGTCCATCATCCCCTTTTGTATCGCTTTGTTCGCTCTAAGTGTGGCAGGGTATGCTCAGACGTGAGTCCCTTGCTCACTTGGCCACTGGATTCAAGAGAGCCTGGCTGATGAGGATTATGAATCCGAAACCGGTTCCAGGATGCTTGTTTCCGGTCCATGGAAGACATGGCTTGGCAGTTCGGGCTGCACTGTTCCCATGAGGCACAGGGTCAGACTGATTTGCATATAGCCATGTCTGAAATGGGGTGGCTGAGTGGGCTAAAGAATGGTGATGGATTAAACCCAGATCAGTTGACTGGGGGTGAGTGTTTGATTTGTTCAAACGCCCTGTCCATCATCCCCTTTTGTATCGCTTTGTTCGCTCTAAGTGTGGCAGGGTATGCTCAGACGTGAGTCGCTTGCTCACTTGGCCACTCGATTCAAGATAGCCTGGCAGATGAGGATTATGAATCCGAAACCGGTTCCAGGATGCTTGTTTCCGGTCCATGGAAGACATGGCTTGGTAGGTCGGGCTGCACTGTTCCCATGAGGCACAGGGTCAGACTGATTTGCATATAGCCATGTCTGAAATGGGGTGGCTGAGTGGGCTAAAGAATGGTGATGGATTAAACCCAGATCAGTTGACTGGGGGTGAGTGTTTGATTTGTTCAAACGCTCCGTCCATCATCCCCTTTTGTATCGCTTTGTTCGCTCTAAGTGTGGCAGGGTATGCTCAGACGTGAGTCCCTTGCTCACTTGGCCACTGGATTCAAGATAGCCTGGCTGATGAGGATTATGAATCCGAAACTGGTTCCAGGATGCTTGTTTCCGGTCCATGGAAGACATGGCTTGGCAGTTCGGGCTGCACTGTTCCCATGAGGCACAGGGTCAGACTGATTTGCATATAGCCATATCGGAAATGGGGTGGCTGAGTGGGCTAAAGAATGGTGATGGATTAAACCCAGATCAGTTGACTGGGGGTGAGTGTTTGATTTGTTCAAACGCTCCGTCCATCATCCCCTTTTGTATCGCTTTGTTCGCTCTAAGTGTGGCAGGGTATGCTCAGACGTGAGTCCCTTGCTCACTTGGCCACTGGATTCAAGATAGCCTGGCTGATGAGGATTATGAATCCGAAACCGGTTCCAGGATGCTTGTTTCCGGTCCATGGAAGACATGGCTTGGCAGTTCGGGCTGCACTGTTCCCATGAGGCAGAGGGTCAGACTGATTTGCATATAGCCATGTCTGAAATGGGGTGGCTGAGTGGGCTAAAGAATGGTGATGGATTAAACCCAGATCAGTTGACTGGGGGTGAGTGTTTGATTTGTTCAAACGCTCCGTCCATCATCCCCTTTTGTATCGCTTTGTTCGCTCTAAGTGTGGCAGGGTATGCTCAGACGTGAGTCCCTTGCTCACTTGGCCACTGGATTCAAGATAGCCTGGCTGATGAGGATTATGAATCCGAAACCGGTTCCAGGATGCTTGTTTCCGGTCCATGGAAGACATGGCTTAGCAGTTCGGGCTGCACTGTTCCCATGAGGCACAGGGTCAGACTGATTTGCATATAGCCATGTCTGAAATGGGGTGGCTGAGTGGGCTAAAGAATGGTGATGGATTAAACCCAGATCAGTTGACTGGGGGTGAGTGTTTGATTTGTTCAAACGCTCCGTCCATCATCCCCTTTTGTATCGCTTTGTTCGCTCTAAGTGTGGCAGGGTATGCTCAGACGTGAGTCCCTTGCTCACTTGGCCACTGGATTCAAGATAGCCTGGCTGATGAGGATTATGAATCCGAAACCGGTTCCAGGATGCTTGTTTCCGGTCCATGGAAGACATGGCTTGGCAGTTCGGGCTGCACTGTTCCCATGAGGCACAGGGTCAGACTGATTTGCATATAGCCATGTCTGAAATGGGGTGGCTGAGTGGGCTAAAGAATGGTGATGGATTAAACCCAGATCAGTTGACTGGGGGTGAGTGTTTGATTTGTTCAAACGCTCCGTCCATCATCCCCTTTTGTATCGCTTTGTTCGCTCTAAGTGTGGCAGGGTATGCTCAGACGTGAGTCCCTTGCTCACTTGGCCACTGGATTCAAGATAGCCTGGCTGATGAGGATTATGAATCCGAAACCGGTACCAGGATGCTTGTTTCCGGTACATGGAAGACATGGCTTGGCAGTTCGGGCTGCACTGTTCCCATGAGGCACAGGGTCAGACTGATTTGCATATAGCCATGTCTGAAATGGGGTGGCTGAGTGGGCTAAAGAATGGTGATGGATTAAACCCAGATCAGTTGACTGGGGGTGACTGTTTGATTTGTTCTAACGCTCCGTCCATCATCCCCTTTTGTATCGCTTTGTTCGCTCTAAGTGTGGCAGGGTATGCTCAGACGTGAGTCCTTTGCTCACTTGGCCACTGGATTCAAGGTAGCCTGGCTGATGAGGATTATGAATCCGAAACCGGTTCCAGGATGCTTGTTTCCGGTCCATGGAAGACATGGCTTGGCAGTTCGGGCTGCACTGTTCCCATGAGGCACAGGGTCAGACTGATTTGCATATAGCCATGTCTGAAATGGGGTGGCTGAGTGGGCTAAAGAATGGTGATGGATTAAACACAGATCAGTTGACTGGGGGTGAGTGTTTGATTTGTTCAAACGCTCCGTCCATCATCCCCTTTTGTATCGCTTTGTTCGCTCTAAGTGTGGCAGGGTATGCTCAGACGTGAGTCCCTTGCTCACTTGGCCACTGGATTCAAGATAGCCTGGCTGATGAGGATTATGAATCCGAAACCGGTTCCAGGATGCTTGTTTCCGCTCCATGGAAGACATGGCTTGGCAGTTCGGGCTGCACTGTACCCATGAGGCACAGGGTCAGACTGATTTGCATACAGCCATGTCTGAAATGGGGTGGCTGAGTGGGCTAAAGAATGGTGATGGATTAAACCCAGATCAGTTGACTGGGGGTGAGTGTTTGATTTGTTCAAACGCTCCGTCCATCATCCGCTTTTGTATCTCTTTGTTCGCTCTAAGTGTGGCAGGGTATGCTCAGACGTGAGTCCCTTGCTCACTTGGCCACTGGATTCAAGAGAGCCTGGCTGATGAGGATTATGAATCCGAAACCGGTTCCAGGATGCTTGTTTCCGGTCCATGGAAGACATGGCTTGGCAGTTCGGGCTGCACTGTTCCCATGAGGCACAGGGTCAGACTGATTTGCATATAGCCATGTCTGAAATGGGGTGGCTGAGTGGGCTAAAGAATGGTGATGGATTAAACCCAGATCAGTTGACTGGGGGTGAGTGTTTGATTTGTTCAAACGCCCTGTCCATCATCCCCTTTTGTATCGCTTTGTTCGCTCTAAGTGTGGCAGGGTATGCTCAGACGTGAGTCGCTTGCTCACTTGGCCACTCGATTCAAGATAGCCTGGCAGATGAGGATTATGAATCCAAAACCGGTTCCAGGATGCTTGTTTCCGGTCCATGGAAGACATGGCTTGGCAGGTCGGGCTGCACTGTTCCCATGAGGCACAGGGTCAGACTGATTTGCATATAGCCATGTCTGAAATGGGGTGGCTGAGTGGGCTAAAGAATGGTGATGGATTAAACCCAGATCAGTTGACTGGGGGTGAGTGTTTGATTTGTTCAAACGCTCCGTCCATCATCCCCTTTTGTATCGCTTTGTTCGCTCTAAGTGTGGCAGGGTGTGCTCAGACGTGAGTCCCTTGCTCACTTGGCCACTGGATTCAACATAGCCTGGCTGATGAGGATTATGAATCCGAAACTGGTTCCAGGATGCTTGTTTCCGGTCCATGGAAGACATGGCTTGGCAGTTCGGGCTGCACTGTTCCCATGAGGCACAGGGTCAGACTGATTTGCATATAGCCATATCGGAAATGGGGTGGCTGAGTGGGCTAAAGAATGGTGATGGATTAAACCCAGATCAGTTGACTGGGGGTGAGTGTTTGATTTGTTCAAACGCTCCGTCCATCATCCCCTTTTGTATCGCTTTGTTCGCTCTAAGTGTGGCAGGGTATGCTCAGACGTGAGTCCCTTGCTCACTTGGCCACTGGATTCAAGATAGCCTGGCTGATGAGGATTATGAATCCGAAACCGGTTCCAGGATGCTTGTTTCCGGTCCATGGAAGACATGGCTTGGCAGTTCGGGCTGCACTGTTCCCATGAGGCAGAGGGTCAGACTGATTTGCATATAGCCATGTCTGAAATGGGGTGGCTGAGTGGGCTAAAGAATGGTGATGGATTAAACCCAGATCAGTTGACTGGGGGTGAGTGTTTGATTTGTTCAAACGCTCCGTCCATCATCCCCTTTTGTATCGCTATTAATCAGGAGCATCTGGTCTATGCATGGCGTTCGTGCACTCATATACATCAAGATATATCACAATGTTTACTCAAAGGGGATATCCCTTAGTGAGTCACCATAATTTCTCGTTCTAGCAAAAATAAAAAATAATAAATATAAAAAATAATGTGCACCAAAATGGTCACAACCTCTTCAAAATGAATTATTCTTTTTGAGCCTGTTTGCCACAGTATCATCCTGTGTCGACCAACGACACTGCCTGACCATTTGAAAACTCTCACTCCATAATTTAAAGAAACCCTGGGTCGTACTCACCCACGAGTCGTCCCACAGTGGCGTTCTTCCGTTAGTACAAGTTGTTTGCTAAAAAAGAGCGGGAAACCCTCAATTAGAAACAAGGACACGAAACAGGATAATTTAAGGGCCAGAGTTGGGGCTAATCATTCTCTACGTCATACCTCAAGTCGATTGTACGACTACGGAGGACCAAATCTTCTCCTTCACAAGCAGTCGATAGCTCCGTACTGCCTCGGTGAAAAATGCGGAAGCAACGCGCACGACGTAGCTCACCGGTAACATAGCAACCGGCGCGTGTACGTCACGGTTTCTTCAGCACGAACGTGGTTGCCTAGCAACCTAGGGGAAGTCCATAATGTATGCGTCACTATTCCTAGTGGGCGTTTATACTGAACATTTTTCTTCGTTCGTAAATAGTGTATGTGTGCGAGAGACAACATTCACGAGTGAACGTTGTCCATCTGTTATAGTCTGTGTTCTAAAAACCTTTCCACATACACCTAGCCATCATCCAACTTATTATGGGGTCCTACATGTTCTTGAAAAATGAACGTGGTTTTTGATAAGGTGTAGAATATAGTCACAGCGGGAGAGAAAGTATTTGTGACATAAAACAATTAGCAACATTGGTACCACACATAAGTATTCCTTTAAATATGATGTACATACAGTGTCAGGTAAATCACATTTGCAGATGTCAGATATACAATGTATTGGACACAAATAGAGGAATACAGCCAATGTGTTTTTTCAAATGTGATCAGTAGACATTCGATGTAGTTAGGAGACTATATGCTTAACCTTAATATATAACTACAAAAACAGTATGGGTTTCTTAACCATTAGATAGCGTTGCCATTTGTCTCGCTATCTCCTCATACTCATTAAGACCCCTGTTTACAGTGTCGAAAAAGTGCATCCATTTGCATTCTCGCACATTTAGGGTATTGGCAAAATTGCCACCCCTGATGTTCACATTGACCTTCTCCAAAACCCACCATCTCAGACTTTCAGGTGGGTGGGCAAATTTTACAAAATGTTCCAATAATGGGGCTCCCTGCACTCTGCAGCGGATCCTGCTGCAGTGCTGCAGGATCCTTGTTTTTACCTTTTGTACCGTTTGTCCCACGTACCAAAAGCCACATGGGAAAGCGATTACATATATCACACCAGCAGAATTACAGTTGGTGTGATGCCTCATAGTGTATGTGTAGTTATTATATGTACACTGTTTCAGTTCTTCTGTAAGTGGGCACGCTTTACACGTACCACATTTGTGGTGGCCCAGTACCGGTGGTATATTCCAGAGTGTAGACTGGGCATCCCTGATTTTGCTCGGTAATAATGACTGAACTACATAGTCTCTAATGCTCCTTCCCTTTTTGAAAGCATACATGGGTGGGTCAGGGATCCCTATCTCATCTGCCACTAAGTGCCAGTGGGAGTTGATAACTTTTTTGATGTCACTACTCCTGGTGTTAAACGTCGTAACAGATGTCATTCTTTCATTGGGCTCAGTACTTTTTAAGCTGGGTTCTAGCAAATACTCTCTATGGCAAAACCAAGCTTTCTTTCTGGCTTTCTTGAGGAGCCGCCGTGGGTATCCCCTATCCATCAAGCGTTCCATGAGTAGCATAGATTCATTGAAGAAATCCTCCTTACGTGTGCAATTCCGACGCAACCTCAGGAACTGTCCATATGGTAGATTGTCCCTGAGGTTGCGTGGATGATGACTCGTGTAGCGGAGTAGAGTATTCCTCTCACTAGGGTTTCTACATAAGGTGGTATGTAAAAACCCTGCTTCCTCGACTATATTTATGTCAAGGAAATTGATTTTATTATTACTATACCCCAAAGTAAACTGTATGTCACTAGATCTTTGATTAAGCCACTCATGGAACTCTGTCAACCTTTTCTCACTCCCTTCCCAAACCACTAGGACATCATCGATATATCGACGCCATGTCCTGATGTTCTCATAATACGGGTTTGTCTCATCATATATGAATTGTTGTTCATATGCATCCATGAATAGTATGGCCAAATCTGGGGCAAAGCTCGCCCCCATGGCCACCCCCCTCGTCTGTACAAAATACTCTCCTTCAAAATAGAAAAAATTCTTCCGCATAGCAATTTCCAATAAGTCCAAAATGAATGATGTCGGGACCTGACATGGTTTAGGGCATTCTTTTAGGACACTTCTAATCACCTCAATCGCAGCTGACTGAGGGATATTGGTGTAAAGTGACGTCACGTCCATCGTGACCAGCAAGTTCTTGGTATTGTCAAAAATATATCCATCCACCAATTGGATTGCCTGCATGGTGTCACTCACATAGGAATCGTCTCATCAGCTGCAGGCTTTAAAAAGATATCAATATATTTACATAATGGTTCTAGGATGGACCCACAACCGGATGCAATCGGTCTACCGGGGGGATTATTGAGCCTCTTATTTACCTTTGGCAACGTATAAAGCGTTGGAAGTCTAGGATGATTGTTGTTTAGATAAGCATACTCATGTTTATATAGATACCCTTTGTCTAATGCTCTGTTTGTGATTGTCTTGATATCCATTGCTATTTCTTTTGTTGGATCTGCTTTCAGTTTTTTATAATTACCAGCTGTACCTAGCTGAGAGAGTATTTCTGATTTATACTCGTCCCTACCTTGGACCACAATGGCCCCACCCTTGTCCGCCGGTTTTATGACGATATCAGTGTTTTGTTTCAAAGATTCAAGGGCTAAGCGTTCTTGTTTGCTGATATTATATTTGGTGTAACTCTTTTTAGATAATATCTGGTTTACGTCTCTCATCACCACCTGCTCGAAAGCTAACACCTTGTGTGACATCATCTGGGATGGGGGGTGTAAAGGGTGATGGAGGTCGCAGGCCAGTACATGTAAACGTTGGTTGAAAAGGAACCTTGTTAAAGTATTGTTTTAGTCTCACTTTTCGAAAGAACTGGTGTAGCTCAGTTTTCAGATTGAATGTGTTAGGTAGATTGGTAGGGACGAATGAAAGGCCTTTCTCAAGCACACCCAATTCTGCTGGTTTTAGGGTGTAGGGTGACAGATTTATTATCGGGCTTTTCCGTATGGGTACAGGCTCAGTGCTCACCATTGGTAGTGTTGGCGCCTTGTTCTGATTTCCCCATGAGCTTCCTGATTGAAGCGAACCTGTTTCTTCGCGGCTGCTCCCCTGCCTGGATTCCAATTGGATTGACCTCGTCCCCTGGGTCTCCCCCAGGGGCGGCCCCTTCCCTGGTATACTGCCCATTGGTCCTCTTCTAAAAAAGTATTCTGATGTTAAGGGTAAGGGTGACTGGTGTTCGGTCTTTCCTGCTCGTTATCAGAATTACTTGTGGCAGAGGAATCAGAGAACGTGTTGTACTTTCTATATCCTCCACGACCCCTGGTGGAGAACCTGCCTTGATTGTCCTGTTTATAATACCCCTCCGCTAGGTATGGGTATACTGACTTTTTATCATAAAACTTGAGGTCTTTGGCAAGCTTGTCTAATTTGGTTGATTGTGTAAACACATCAAATTCTTTTAGTGTTCTTTCCAAGCGCTCTAGGGCTTCCTTTGCGTTACTTAATGCCTTATCATCAACTATTTCCTTTCTGAGGTCTGATATTTCTTTCATAAGATGCTCCACCTCCTCCAGAGCCGTCTCCACCCCAAGCACCATCCAGTGCCTGGAACAGTTGTTACTAATGAAACTAAAATTGCCCTTAAATTTTGGATTGTCGATAAAAATGGCTGGTTCGTTTCGTACCTGTAGCCCAATAGGGATTACATTAGCCTGGAGGTATTGTGTAAGTGTATGGCCATGTAATCTGGTACGAATTAATTTCTTTTCCAATCTCTCTCGCTTGTTTATTTTGTCATTTAGAGTCAGAGCAATAGGATTAGTTGTCCTACCCAAGAAGCTGCCACCTCCCTGGGTTTCAATTAGTTTGTTGATGTATTCTTCACTATACGTTAGGATGTCTTTGTCTGACATATCCTCAGTCTGCTAAATTTGAAAATTCGCTCAAACGAACAAAAACGTTTTAGACAAACACGACAAATAATACAATCAATAAATGAACAGACACGACACCCTCGCAGGAATCCCTGCTCAAGGAAACTGTTATAAAACAGGGGCTGACCCAATTGTAGTCAAAGGACCTGGGTATCAAGTGTTATAGTCAACAGTTGGTCCTAGACAACAACTCAACATACAAATCAATTTTTTGCTATGAATAATTTCCTTTTGTCACCTTTGGATTAAATCACTATGATTAGTACAGAACAATACATGATAGATATAATAGCCCCAAGATTTATCAATTGGTACAAGATAACCACACCTGAAACCAATAAGTCTCCATTAAGTCCATGAGACTTTCTTATTTAATATACATTTTGTAAATAGCAATTATAAAATACAATTATATACAAAAAGGGTTCCAATATTAATAAAGTGCACAGAAAAGGTGAGAGTAAGTGCTCATGTGATTGATCAAGAGGATCAATGAAGAAGAGTGAAAATGATTTATATACAGAAATGAGCCTGCCCTAACTCAAAAGCTTGCAAAAAATGTAACTCTTTTTCGCTGGCACATGGATGATAAGTTCTCCCGTATTCCTTGATTTGCAACAATTGGCAAAGGGCAGGGGGAGAGAGGGGAAAGGGGCCGGAAAATGTAGGTGCAGGCTCCAAGGGAAAATTGTCGACGTTTCGACCCAGAGCGGAAAGGCGGGTAATTGGATTCCTCAAGGAAGGGTCTTCATCAGGACGGGGCAGGGAAGGGGGTGAAGGGTTTTTCAATGTGCACGAAGATAAAATAACCACAAGGTCAGTGGGCACCTGTAACAACAAATGCAAATGCGGGCTAAATATCTCCAAATCATGTTCTAAACGAGAACCAAATGAAAGAAGAAGGGCGTGCACTCACCCTTGTATGGTGTGCCACCTGTGCATTGTTAATCCGCACCCAAATGGTTTATCACTGTGCTGACTCTAGCACTGAAAAAAGGAAAGATGCAAGTTTGTCATCAGTGCTGCTATTAATCAGGAGCATCTGGTCTATGCATGGCGTTCGTGCACTCATATACTTCAAGATATATCACCATGTTTAGTCAAAGGGGATATCCCTTAGTGAGTCACCATAATTTCTCGTTCTAGCAAAAATAAAAAATAATAAATATAAAAAATAATGTGCACCAAAATGGTCACAACCTCTTCAAAATGAATCATACTTTTTGAGCCTGTTTGCCACAGTATCATCCTGTGTCGACCAACGACACTGCCTGACCATTTGAAAACTCTCACTCCATAATTTGAAAGAAACCCTGGGTCGTACTCACCCACGAGTCGTCCCACAGTGGCGTTCTTCCGTTAGTACAAGTTGTTTGCTATAAAAGAGCGGGAAACCATCAATTAGAAACAAGGACACGAAATAGGATCATTTAAGGGCCAGAGTTGGGGCTTATCATTCTCTATGTCATTCCTCAAGTCGATTGTATGACTACGGAGGAACAAATCTTCTCCTTCACAAGCAGTCGATAGCTCCGTACTGCCTCGGTGAAAAATGCGGAAGCAACGCGCACGACGTAGCTCACCGGTAACATAGCAACCGGCGCGTGTACGTCACGGTTTCTTCAGCACGAACATGGTTGCCTAGCAACCTAGGGGAAGTCCATAATGAATGCGTCACTATTCCTAGTGGGCGTTTATACTGAACATTTTTCTTCGTTCGTAAATAGTGTATGTGTGCGAGAGACAACATTCACGAGTGAACGTTGTCCATCTGTTATAGTCTGTGTTCTAAAAACCTTTCCACATACACCTAGCCATCATCCAACTTATTATGGGGTCCTACATGTTCTTGAAAAATTAACGTGGTTTTTGATAAGGTGTAGAATATAGTCACAGCGGGAGAGAAAGTATTCGTGACATAAAACAATTAGCAACATTGGTACCACACATAAGTATTACTTTAAATATGATGTACATACAGTGTCAGGTAAATCACATTTGCAGATATCAGATATACAATGTATTGGACACAAATAGAGAAATACAGCCAATGTGTTTTTTCAAATGTGATCAGTAGACATTCTATGTAGTTAGGAGACTATATGCTTAACCTTAATATATTGACAGGATGAAATCCTCCTCTCCATTGGACCCATTGCCTCTTAAAAAGCTAAAAGAGTGTAGGAGTAGTCTCCTTCCCTCCTTGCTTGAGGTGATGAATAAGGCGATTGCCCAAGGCTCTTTTCCATCGGTATGGAAGAAGGCCATCGTGAAACCGCTCCTTAAGAAGCCTTCACTTGACCCCGGCCTCCTGAAAAATTTTAGACCCATTTCCCTGCTCCCTGCACCTGCAAAAATTCTAGAAGCACATTTGAATCGCCATTTATCTTCTTTTCTTGAGGCCTCTGAGTATCTAGACATCACCCAACATGGATTTCGAAAACATCATAACACAGAATCTGCTCTCACCTTTGTAGTCGATAACATCCGACGCAAAGTTGATGCTGGACAAACTACTGTTCTAGTGTTATTGGACCTCACGGCCGCATTTGACACCTTGTCTCCTGCCATTTTAACATCTCGGCTTAGGGAGGCAGGTGTCACTGGTTCGGCCCTGAGCCTCCTCAACTCCTTTCTCCTTGATAGGGAACAGAGAGTGATGCTCGGCAACCACCTCTCCCCAGCGAAGTCTTTGCAATGTGGGGTGCCACAGGGGTCGGCATTAAGTCCGACCCTGTTTAACATCTACGTGGCCCCCCTTGCTAGGCTTGTAAGATCGCAGGGGATGGAGGTGGTATCATACGCCGATGACACCCAGATTATGGTGTCACTCACTCAGTCCTCTGTCATAACATCTGCCTCTAGCTTCAGGTCCTGTATGCAACATGTTGCAGACTGGATGGTTATCAACTCCCTGAAGCTAAATGGCGACAAGACTGAGGTCTTGGTCTTTGGGAAGGACCAAGATGTCTGGTCGAGTGAGTGGTGGCCTTCCTCTCTCGGCATCTGCCCCACTCCCTCTCAATCTGCCAGAAATCTGGGTGTGGTGTTTGATACTTCACTCTCGATGTCTCTTCAGGTGAATCGGACTGTTGCAACCTGTTGGGGTGTGATCAGGACGCTCAATAGAATTCGCAGCTATTTGTCTCTTCAAGCACGTAAGCAGATTGCAGTCGCCCTTGTTGGTTCCAGGTTAGATTATTGCAACTCTCTCTACATGGAGTCCAACAAGGGCCTTATACATCGGCTGCAAATCGTGCAGAATGCTGCTGCACGTTTTGTCCTAGACCTTTCTAGGTCTTCTTCTGCTACTACAGCGAGGAGAGACCTCCACTGGCTGCCTATTCAGCACAGAATTTACTTTAAAATTTTGTGTTTGACCTACAGAGCTCTCGAGGATGGACCTAAAGGCGCTATCAGCTCCCTGCTTACCCGCTACCATCCTACAAGGTGTCTTCGCTCTTCGGGACTATTCCAGCTTGTTGTCCCTCGTTTCAAGCTCACCAGATGGGGAGCCAGGGCCTTCTCTGTCGCTGCCCCCCAGCTCTGGAACATCTTGCCTATGGAGATCAAGACCCTACCCTCTCTAGTGTTGTTTAAAAAGGCCTTAAAAATGTGGTGTTTTTCAAGAGCCTACACAGGCTGAACCGCAGGGTTTTTGCTATGAGCTGGTTCTGGAATTAGGCGCCTTGACGCCCATTGGGCTAAGTTTGCGCACGATAAGACCCCTTTATTATTATTATTATTATTATTATATAACTACAAAAACAGTATGGGTTTCTTAACCATTATATAGCGTTGCCATTTGTCTCGTTATCTCCTCATACTCATTAAGACCCCTGTTTACAGTGTCGAAAAAGTGCATCCATTTGCATTCTCGCACATTTAGGGTATTGGCAAAATTGCCACCCCTGATGTTCACATTGACCTTCTCCAAAACCCACCATCTCAGACTTTCAGGTGGGTGGGCAAATTTTACAAAATGTTCCACTAATGGGACTCCCTGCACTCTACAGCGGATCCTGCTGCAGTGCTGCAGGATCCTTGTTTTTACCTTTTGTACCGTTTGTCCCACGTACCAAAAGCCACATGGTCAAGCGATTACATATATCACACCAGCAGAATTACAGTTGGTGTGATGCCTCATAGTGTTCGTGTAGTTATTATATGTACACTGTTTCAGTTCTTCTGTAAGTGGGCACGCTTTACACGTACCACATTTGTGGTGGCCCAGTACCGGTGGTATATTCCAGAGTGTAGACTGGGCATCCCTGATTTTGCTCGGTAATAATGACTGAACTACATAGTCCCTAATGCTCCTTCCCTTTTTGAAAGCATACATGGGTGGGTCAGGGATCCCTATCTCATCTGCCACTAAGTGCCAGTGGGAGTTGATAACTTTTTTGATGTCACTACTCTTGGTGTTAAACGTCGTAACACATGTCATTCTTTCATTGGGCTCAGTACTTTTTAAGCTGGGTTCTAGCAAATACTCTCTATGGCAAAACCAAGCTTTCTTTCTTGCTTTCTTGAGGAGCCGCCGTGGGTATCCCCTATCCATCAAGCGTTCCATGAGTAGCATAGATTCATCGAAGAAATCCTCCTTACGTGTGCAATTCCGACGCAACCTCAGGAACTGTCCATATGGTAGATTGTCCCAAGGTTGCGTGGATGATGACTCGTGTAGCGGAGTAGAGTATTCCTCTCACTAAGTTTTCTATATAAGGTGGTATGTAAAAACCCTGCTTCCTCCACTATATTTATGTCAAGGAAATTGATTTTATTATTACTATACTCCAAAGTAAACTGTATGTCACTAGATCTTTGATTAAGCCACTCATGGAACTCTGTCAACCTTTTCTCACTCCCTTCCCAAACCACTAGGACATCGTCGATATATCGACGCCATGTCCTGATGTTCTCATAATACAGGTTTGTCTCATCATATATGAATTTTTGTTCATATGCATCCATGAATAGTATGGCCACCCCCCTCGTCTGTACAAAATACTCTCCTTCAAAATAGAAAAAATTCTTCCACATAGCAATTTCCAATAAGTCCACTATAACACTTGATACCCAGGTCCTTTGACTACAATTGGGTTAGCCCCTGTTTTATAACACTCGCCTGAAGAGGAGCACTTTCTTCTTGTGCCCGAACATCAGGTCCTCTTCGCAGCCTGGTAGGACCCAGATGCCTCAGTAAGGATGTCTCTGGTAACCGCCTCTGTGCATGCGGCGGTCTGGGCCTCTGATGCAGGCCCCAGCCCCGGAAATTCAGCCCTCTGGAGTGATCAGGCCATATGGGTCTTAACTAGTGTTGCCCCAACAGGGTTCATTGCCACCATAACCAGTATGCTCCCTAAGCGCACAGACCCTGGGCTGTTGCACGGTGACTCTCAGGTTTTGGGCCTGGCAGCGCGGCCTTCACTGTGTGTTTCCTCTCTCACACATGTAGTTTTCAGCTCCCCTCAATGTGGGTGTGGGTGTGCATCCACGCCAGGGCCAGTCCGAGATGGCTCATAGCATCCCCGCAATTGTCCTCGCTCAGCAGGGTTCCACCACGTAGGCCAAGCACAGGCGTCTCCTCCCAGCAGTGTGCGGGTCTCTACCGTGCTCGGGGATTCCCACTCTGGGCTGCCTCCATCCCCGCAGTGCTAAGCTCCCTGGTCTGCTTTCCCCCGAGCCCAGCCACAGGCCGGCAGGTCGTGCAGTCGTTCAGCAGGTCAGGCTCCTCACTCTCGCTCGGGTTCCCAGTGGGACAGGTTTATACTCTCCCAGGGGGCCCCCCTGCTCCTCGCTCCAGTCTGGCACTCTGGGCCTCTCCGCTATCAGGGGTGGCTGCCCTCTCTCCTCATCCCGCCACGTCTCCACCGCACGGGCCGCCCTATTGAATCTCCTCATCTCCCGCGCCTGTGTACCTGCTGGCTCTGCTCCAGGAAGCAGGGCAGGATACTGCAGAGGCCCTGCTGCAGGATCACGGGATTCGCCTCTTTCTCCGTGGTTATCCCGGTATCTTGGGTGGCCTCCGCCCAGCAGGGGTTCCCGCCTCGCGATCTCGCCTCACGCAGGCCCCACTTTCTCTCCCTTGGATCGCTCCGTCCCCGACTACGGGAGCCACGCCAGGAGGGGTACCCCAAGCTCTGATTTGCTCCGGCTGGCAGTTCACGCTGGTTGCAGCGGTGGATGGCACATTCTGAGGATAATTTGGGCGGATTACTGGGGCTAACGGTCAGAGCACTACAAGCTCATGTCCGCCATGTTGGCCAGCTAGCCACGCCCCCTCAAAGACACAGACCTCTAATAACAACTTTAAATGCCTCCCACAGGGAGGCCTCGGTGTCTACTGAGCCAGCATTAAGAGCAAAGAAGTCCATAATATCCGCACAGATTTCTTCCTTGAAAGCCTCATCTAGGAGAGCATATGGGGGAAGGCACCAAGTGAAAGCACAGGGGGCACATCAGGAAGTTGAAACTTAAGTAGACAGAGGGCATGGTCTGATAGAGAGTGTGGCAAGTGCAGAACCTCAGATGTCCAGGTTGTTATATCTCATGAAACCAACCATAAATTCAGTCAAGACCAGGCACTATGGTGGCTAGAAATGCACATCCCCTCCCTGAGTAAGGGATGGCGACTACGCCAGACATCAAGTAGCTAACCATCATATTTAATAGCTTGCAGGGCAGCGCTGCAATGGTTTGATATTTAGATGTGTTTCCTGCAAAAAACATATGGCAATGTTGTGCCTGGATAAATAGGCATGTACTAACCTGGCTTTACGATTATCACTTACCCCCATATATTCCATGTGAGAAAGTTTATTGTATTAGTGTGCAGTTTGGCATACAATACTCATATTCGCACTGCTATCAAAGATAAAGCTTCTGTACCCAATAGCAGTCTAATTTCCTGGCCTACAATGCACAAGCTTTCTGGCTGTAAACAACAAAACATCCCCTACCCACCTCCCACCACCCACTCCACCACCCACTCCAACCCCCAATCAGGTTGTAGAGTACCCACTCCAAACCTTAAACACAAGAGAACACAAATCAAGAACGGGAGATTTCCCATGAGGGTGAGTTAGCACCGGCGAGCTTCCCTGTTTTCACAGGGTGGCAGGGAATACTGCAGAGAAGCATGCAGTTAATATGGACAGGCAGAGGTCTCATAATTACTCCCAGGCTGCCGGGTCACAGAACATCTCATAACAAATTGAAGGTGCAACATGGACGGCACATGTGGAGTCAGGGATTCATGATTGTTTCCTTCCTGCCTCTTTACGGCATGTGGTTAAGTTGAGCAGAGGCTAGGGATGATGTTAGTCGTTATCACTGAGATTACCCATTAAAGTGACCTCGGCAGCTCCTGAGTTCTTTGCCTTTTTCCCTCCTACATGTTTGGCAAATTTCAAGGCGGATTTCGCATCTGTGAAGTAGTGAGCAGTGCCATCATGTGAAACCTTCAGCTGAGCGGGATAGAGCAGGGAGTAAGGGATCTGCGCCTGCAGAAGAATGCGCTTGGAGGGGAGGAATTCCCACCGTGCTGCCTGTCTAGCTGGGGTGAAGTCGGGGTAGAATGAAATAGTATTACCTTTGTGGGAAATGTGTCCTTTTTCTCTAGCCAAGCGCAAAATAATATCTCTGTCCTGATAGTTCAACAATTTGGCCAGGATTGGTCTAGATGTGGCACGAACAGGAGGTTTCGGCCCCAGAAACCTGTGCGCCACCTCCACCACGAACACTGTTGACAAATGAGGGTCAAAGAGTTCATATAGGAGGTCAGTAACAAAGGTCTCCATTTTGGAAATGGCGGTGGTCTCCGGAATGCCTGTCATATGGAGGTTATTTCTCCTAGACCTTGCCTCCAAATCATCATTTTTGGCTCTGATGATGCCCAGCAATTTATCCATGTGTAACAGTTGCTCTTTAGTGTCCACCTGGAATTCATGGAACTCAGTGTGCCGATTTCCAAGACAATCCAATCGGGTCTCATGTGTAGCCACTTGTGTCTTAACTAAGTCCAAACACGCAGTCAAAGTGTCCAGTTTAGTGTCTATGTTACGCAGGCTTGAGCGTATCTCTAACATGAGGGTCCGCAGAACTTCCCCGTGATCTTCCAGCTGTGGTTCGTGTTGGCCATCCCCTTGTGCGTACAAATCCGGTTCCGTTTGTCTCGTAGAGTGTTTGTTTTCGAATGTTAGTTTGGGCTGCTTGGCATCCTGTTTGCCCATTGTGGCAAAAACGAAGGAGTTCCTCAGAGCAAATTGCTTTTTGCCCACAGTCTAGATCTGCACAATGGCCTGCAGCTGTATGTGATGTGGCAAAGCAAATCCAGGATGCCGGCCTCACCGATCATCAATCCAGCGCCACACCCCGCAATGCCTGCCTGTAGCCACCAAGGGCAGTGCAACAGAAGCAACGCAGGTGGGACAGTACTTGGCCCAGCTTTATCACAAGTATATATGTAGTGCGATTTATGCAGCTTCTTGGGCAGGGGTGCAGGTTACCAGGAAGCGCAATGCACTGCGGTTGCTGCCCTGTGACGATGAGACAAGCCCTTCTCGCCTCACCAGCTGCACGCACATGTGTCTAGCAGGCCTAGAGCACTATAACATCCTTGTATTTTACAATTAGGGCTAATCCAGGCGCTCCCAGGCTCCGACACCTAATAACGTGGTGTATAGATGGTGGGGTGGGCCCGATGTAAGTGGTAGTGAGTCTCGGTGGGAACCGCACCACAAAAGAGGCAGCTCTCTTTAATTTGCCCCCTTTGGCGCTGCCTTCACCATCCGGAGCATATCCTCTGCGCAGGTAGTGGCGGGAGCAGCGTGGCACAATCACTCCAACAGATCAACCTCCACTCACCTACGGGCGCCGATGCCTTTCCCACAAGATGGCGGCCGCGGCCTCCGTGAAATTACTCCTCGGAGCTCCACGAGAGTCACGCCACCGCCTCCGAGCCCTCGCAGCAGGCGCCGACTTAGCCCTAATTCCACCGGTTGAACATAGGTGGGAGCCTCAAAGCTGCGCAATCCACACAGGGCCCGAGGTGCATCCGCAGCCTCGGCCTCGATTTACAAGGCGGCCCAGCCGCAATGAGGAAGAGAGGCTGGCAGGTAATCCGCGGCACAGCTGACTGTCCCACAACTCTATAGCACTTTTGTTTCTCCCATCTCTCATGAGATCATTGATGCTTTTGAGACCTTGGTTAAACAAGACTTGGCTAAATTACCATCTGAAACTTCAGTCATTCCGAACTTTTCCAAAAGAGAGAGACTAGCATTGAAGTCTTTGCAGTCCAACCATACTTTACATTTCACTAAAGCAGACAAGGGTGGAGCTTTAGTTGTCATGGATCGCAAGCTTTATGATAACAAAATTGAACTGATATTGCTGGACACTTCACCTACTTACCATTATCTGAGGATACAACTGATTCTTTTTTTAGCTCTTTTGGATTCTATTCTTTCACATGCTGTTGAAGTGAAATGGATTAATTCCAAAACCAGAGAGTTTCTATTTATTCGCTTTCCTCGAAGACCGGGGCTTTATATGCTTCCAAAGATACACAAAAATGTGTTGGACCCCCAGTTGAGACATATAGTATCCAGATGTGGATCCATACATGACCCACTGGGCCACTATCTTGATGTTTTTTTCAACCTATAGTACAAACCAGCCCGTCGTATTTACAAGACACCACTCATTTGTTGAACATTCTTCAAGACATTAACATTCCTGAGACTAGAGAAACCTGGTTATGTACAATAGATGTGGTGTCACTATACACATCCATTCTCCATCTCAAAGGTATTGAATCTATAGAATGGGCACTATTGAGACAAGACAATATAAGGGCTAATAAAGTGTTTCTTCTTGAACTTCTGAACTTTTGTTTTTTCCATAGCTATTTTCAGTTATAAGATCAGTTCTTTCTTCAAGTCAATGGTACATCCATGGGCTTTTCGGGAGCCCCCAGCTACGTGAATATGTTCATGTTAAAATTTGAAATGGAGCACATTCTTTCAGATACTTTGAGGACATCTAAATTGATTGTATATCGTGGCTTAATCGACGATATACTAATCATTTGGCATGGGTCACGTAGTGATTTAGAATCCCAGATCTTGAAGCTGAATGATATTAATCCTAGGATTCAGTTTACTTTTCAGATTGAATCACAGAACATAGCCTTCCTGGACGTTTTGCTCAAACTTTCAGGTACTACCATTGAGACCAGTGTTTTTAAAAAACCAACCGACTGCAACAATGCTTTGTTATATCAAAGCTTTCACCCTTAGCCCCAGAAACGTCATCTTCCTTTTTCTCAATTCTCGAGAATTAGGCGCATTACTTCGGACTCAGAGTTAGGCTTGCAGACCATTCAAGACTTCAAAAATAGGTTTTTTGAGCAGAGGTTACCCCCAGCAGGTAGTAGATCAGGCTGAAACAAGATCACTTGCATTACATTGCAACAATCTTTTTCAAAAGAAAATAAAGCATCCTGGCTTAGTCGGAGAAGTGTTTGTTTCCACATATTCTACCCATTCCAATTTTATTAAAAGGAGCATTTTGCTACGATGGCATTTGCTTCAATCAGAACCTGACTTCAAAGGAATCTTTTCTAATCCTCCGTTATTTGCATACAAGAGGTCACGCAATTTGAAAGAATTTTTAAGCAAACCCACAGCCAATGTTCAAGTTCCCTATAAAGGGATGTCTAAATGTATGAACTGCTCGCACTGCAATAATGCAATCACAGGCAGAAGCTTGTCACACCCTCATTCAGGCAAAAAAGGTTTTTCTAAATTTTAATGCAAACTGCAATAGCCATCATGTCATTTACGTGATCAAATGTCCGTGTGATTTACATTATGTGGGGAAGACGCAGAGGGTTCTCCGCACCCGCAATACTGAACATAAGAGCAGAATCAGGACTAAGACTATCAATTCTCCATTAGCACAACATTGGTTAGCTGAAAAACATACCATTGCACAGTTAAGATTTTGTGTTCTTGAGATGGTCGAGACTCGGCCTGACAGAGACATGTCCAGAGTTTTATCCCAACGTGAGTCTCATTGGATCTGGTTTATGGAAACAATGTCGCTGAAAGAGTTGAATGATAAATTTGAATTGTCTTGTTTCCTATACATTTTTAAATTGACTTACTGCATTTCATGGATGTTTGCCTATTGTTTTGATTTATTGTGAATTTTGGTATCCATTGTGATCCTTTGACTTCATTTTTAGGTCTCGTGTTTGGCAGCGCATGTGCTGCATGCACTGTCTCAGCGAGACCTATAGTAATCTATGTTGGATGAAACTCTGTGTCATATGTTATACATCTTGTGATTTGTTTAACTGTGCCACTGCTTTTCTTATCTTGCTTTCTGTTGGCTGTTGATCCCATAGTAACTTCCTTGAAGTCCCGAAGCAGCGGCGCCTGACTACTGTTTTCCTCCACTTGCACTTGTTTTAATTAGCAGTGATGCCCTTTAGCTGAGGAAGAGTGGCCCCCTTGTTAAATATTGGACGGATTTGTTAGCATGAGCTGAAAGCCATTTTGTATTTCTGGCAGCCATTTTGTTTGCCATGTGCTCGCCATGTGCTCTGTCCTCCCTCAGTGTTAACTGCTCTTGAAGTCTGCCTAGAGTCAAATTATATTTAGCATCTTCCACCTTCGCACATGCCCAGAAGGGCCTAGCTAGTAGAATGCACCTGCTTCTCTAATATATCTGTCAGGCTATTTTTGCTGCTGCATGGAAAAGTAACTCTCCTCCCACTTTGTTGAGCAAGTAGATCTTGTATGCCCATCTTAGTCATTTTTGGATGCTTACATGAGGCAGGACTGCCCCTTGGTCTTATGCTGAGTATGTAACCCTCAGCATATATAAGGCCTCTGTTTTCTGTACTCCTTAGACTGCTTCATTCAGTTGCTAAGGCTTCTGTGTGACGTAGTCTCACTCATTTGAGGTTAATAAAAATGCTCTTTTATATTTCAGCTTCTGTGCCAATTTCTTCTTTGTTGGTTTAAAAGGACCAAATATCAATGGGACCCCTGTTTCAGGTTTCAATGTTCTTCACCCTGGCCTCTTCTTGACCGATAGGGAGCTGGGAATTATATCAGCATGGTGCTGTGAAAGCCAGCGTGTCTGCAAAGGTTCATTTTCAAATGATAGGGTGGCCGCCGTACTCCCTGATTCACTGCAGTGCAGTCCAGACCTGGTATTGCTTTTGATGTAGTGCCACGTCACCGTTCCGATCACGTCTGGTATTGGATGCCTGTTCCCCGGACCCCGCCTTGCTTCGAATCCCTGGGGCTTCAGCACAGCGGGCATGGAAGAGGCTTATCAGCACAGGGCGTTGGGGAACCCGGCTCCCAAGGAAGGCAGCAGCTCCCCAAATCCACTCTGCCTGCCCGTTGGAGCCAGCCCAGCAGTCATCCCGAGGGCGGGGAACCGACAACCACACCCTGTCCGCCCACCAAAAGTACTGCATCCCGCCCTGCCTGCCGAAAGCACTACATCCCCGCTCCCCCTCCCCCAGCAGCACCCTGCCAACACACAAGCACACAACCTCTTCACACAGCAGTAGCCTGTTCCTACATCCCCGCTCCCCCTCCCCGCATCCCAGTACCTCCTCCGATGGTGTGGCACCACGGTCCCCCAGATGCTGCAAAACACCAGCTGGGGCAACAAACACTACAGAGCCCAATTGAACCATGGCGCCACACCATCCCCTGGGAAATACAACACTGGCCAGGTGAAAGCGCATCATCTGCGCCTCCACCACTGCCCATTGCGCAGCCCCCAATGCACCCGTGACTGACCTGAAGATGTAATATGTAACCGCGAAGCCCCCCAACCACCAGCATCCCTATGGTGGTGCCAACGCTATCAGTCACGCTCATACCTGGTCAGCACCCAGGACGTACTAAAATGCAGTCCAGCCTCCCGGGACTGCAGTATCATCCCCCCATATCCCCACTGCCTCGCACCCCTAGAGCCCCCCCCTTTCCTGCAGGTGACCGTCCGCTCCCCAACAACCTGCACAAACTACCTTCCGGCTCCCCTGCATTTCTCCCTGTATTGCGCATCCCCTCTTACCGCTCGCACAGCTCCTTACGACCTGTGCTGCCTGGTCCCGACCCCAGCTGCCCAAACCAGTGCTCCCCACTTCTCCTACTGGCGCTCCCCTGTCTCCCTCCACTCCCAATCAGTGCTACGTGCAAAAAAGAACAACTCACGGCACCTCCCGTGTTGACTCTCCTTGTATTGCCAAGGGTCTGCAATTAATCATGAGTGGTGACCTTTCACCTTAGGCGCGTAGCGGGGGAAACCTTCACGCCAGGTTATTTTCGACCTCGCGTCTACCCGCCGGAAACCTGTGTCGGACTTCGCCACGGCCTGAACTGTCCAGGCCGTGGCGAAGCCCTATTGAGGGGCCAAGCCTTACTGTGTTTGGTCCTCGGGGGTTCGTATCTTGGTCCTGATGAATGCTGAGCATAGTTAGCTCACTAAAGCAGAAACTGGGGTCTAGCTGTACCTTCTTTTAACTTTTCACTATCATATGTATGGGCACGAATTCGCTAGCCCTCAAAAATGAACCCAATTATGAAAACTATCACCAGCTTGTTTGGTGCTTGAGGGTTCTTTTTGAATTGCAGCTCTTTCACTTATCACTTTAACACCCTGGTGTTCCTAAGTTCTGAATTTTGGTCTTAGGTGTAGTTTTCACAGAAAGGATCACTCTTTCGTTGATTGTTGTGTGTGCCATCAACAGGAGCCATGTTCATTGTTAAAGAATGTGCCAAAGCCTACAAAATAGTAGAAAGCATACCTCTGAAGTCTTACATTGTTCCTCTAGCTTGAGTTATTAATTATTAATTCAGATATTACCCAGCTACTTCACAGATCTTGCTCTCAATTTCTAAAACGAATAGTATTTTGCTGCATGCACACTGTGCTCATATTGACAGTCGCCAAGCTGTGAACCAGCATTGCAGGTGGTATGTATGGGTGCCAGTACTGCAGCGCTCTGCAAAGCACAATTTTGGAACATCACCTTCCTTTGGAGAAGAGGGCAAATTAATTATAGTAGAACTACAAGCTAAGCAACAGTATCAAATCAAATTCATTCAATTCAAAGTATTTGTTGTTATTTAGGCTTTTGTAGACACAACAGATTGAAAATAAAATGAATTTCAAATTTACTGTATTCCTTTCAAATACAATCAACAAATTCAACATGCATGCAATTACATACACCAAATATACGAATCATTTTTAAATACATTGAATTATATTAAGTACACATTGTTTCTTGTTTTGGTGGCAAAAAGTACAATGCAAAGCACACTGCTAAATTAAGAGTGAGAATACTAAATAGCTGAGCCCTTGCCGTAGTTGTTTCCCTTACTTAAATATCAGGTAATTGTGAGTCTGACTACGGGCACCTACAACTTTTGTATATTGGGCACATTAACATTAAATAGTCAAGCAGTAAAGCCATGCTTTCATTAGTCTCTATAGTTTCTCTTCTGATTTTGGTAATTATCCTCGGCCAATTAGGGATTCTGCATTGCATGTAATAGATGAGCACTGGCTTCACAGGTTGCATCATATCACTTGTATCACTTGTGTTCACTATAATATTTCCCTTTATAATTTGTTTCCTACACTTTGGAATGAATTGACAAACCTCATCTAGAACTTCCATATAATCATCCAAATTAATTGTCTCCCCCACTTGCAATATATTAACTTACATATCCTCAGACAAAATCCTCCATCCCTAGTTTGAGAATCCTAAATCCTGAGACCAGCAACGGTCCCCTCCGCTGGAGTCTCTCAACCTACGAAAAGACAGCACAGAGGCTCAGAAAAACTCACTACAAACAAAGCTCTAAAGGACCTCCAACCGTGCAGCTCAAGCAAGTCTACTCCATCCTTAGATCAGCCTCTAAGATTCTCGAAGCAGCCGATACACGAGAAAAAGAGGACCTGCCTAGAGGAACTAATCTAAATAAGGAAGCCAAGGACATCTCTCCCTTCCCCTACATACAATATCCAACCACTGAAGCAGTTATTACAGGACAGGTCAGCTCCAGACCTGGACACAGATGAGGGAATTCACTGAGGAACTATCTAAGCTAACCTGGTAGGTGCCCAGCACATCCAACCAGAGCATCAGCCATTCCCTGCGGTAGTAACTGAACTTAACTCTCCCTCCCAAACAATTAGCAGAGAAGGCCAGGTGTCTAACTGGCAATCTAACCATCAGTCAATGAGCTTTCCCTGTACTTAAGGCAGCAATGCAAGTCCTACTCCTCAGGTTAGTATAAACTTTCAGCCTTCTACTGCTTCCAGCATGACACCTATTAAGCAACCACCCCTGAAGGCTGATACATGCAACAGTGTGGTCCTCATTGCAATTATTGTAAGAGAAAAATACAATATTGATTCATGTTTCTATATTCAACCAAATTGATCCTAGCGAGAGAGAGACAAAGAAAACACATTGGTGGTTTTTCATAAACAAATCAAAGTTATATTTTTAGGAAATACTCTAATATATACATACATTGAAAAAGTTTATCATGGTTGCTCTAAAGAGTGAGTGGAAAGGTGTATATGAAAGTGCTCATGTGAGAAGTGACATAGAAAGAAAAAAGATTGTCAATGAACTTATTTATATTTTACAGTTGAACATTGGATAGTGCAGCTCAAAATTGCCAATGTAATCAGCCTGTTTGAAAAGGAAATTTTCCTTTCATTTAAGTTAAGCCCATATCTCAGGATAGGTGGTCAAAGAATCCAAACACACCACTCATAAGGATCCAGAAATTAAATCCAGGCCAGAATGTAAATGTTGATGTTTCGACCCAACTACTATGTGGGGTTTGTCTTTAACATTGCATGCAGGTCTTCATCAGGACTGTAACAAATGGAGAAAAAGGGCTACCTGTAGTAGTGCAATCGTGGGATCCAAACTCAATATGCCCATGCAAGAGCCCAAGGCTCCTTAGTCCAAAATCACAACATGACTAAGAGATTTCACATCCCTATGGTAAAATGTATGACTTAATCAAACATGGGAAAATTATAATATTGCAAAGATAATTTCAGCTGGTTTTAATCAGGCCTTACTTGTCATGACCAAGTGATTTATAAGGCCAAACAATGAGAGCCCAGAAAACAAATGAATCGCAGAAGGTCTCTCAGCGGATAGTCCATGCAACCACATCTTCATACGAAAATATAAATCGCTAGGACAATTCAATATAATCAACAGTACTTTGCATGGTTCAAGAAATGCTGTCCCTAAAACACATCAAGTCTTCAGACATACACTCATTCACTTCACTTAAACCCTTTAAACGCTAGTGTGGAAGAAGCCACAGTCACCACCTCAGCAACCCCTCTGCTCCTGTATCAGGTGTGGACAGAGAAGCCAGCACTCCCAAATTGGGGTATTGAGATCTCTCACCATGAGGTTGAAGCCTATCCCCAGTTTTCAGCACCTCATAGTCCCGGTAAAGGCCTTTCCCCACTAGCCCATCCAGGAAATTGGGGCAAACAAGACCCAACCGCAGGTTAGATGCCCAAGAGCAAGGTCTGTTCTTAGAGGGGCTCTGAGTTGCTCGGTATCAAAAGCAAACTGCCAAAACACCTACTCAGATGGCTACGACGAGGTCAAATGGCCACAAACTCAACCTTATCATGCCACAAATGATTTGGCTTGGCTTAAGGGTGTCCTGCTAACGACTCACACGGAATGGGGGCCCCTGAATCTGATAGCTGGCATCAGAGTGGCAGAGTGGTGTTTTTTGTATTTGTAATTTTCAAGGGCGTCCTGCTACCAGACGCAAATAGGCGCAGGAGGTTCTAACACAGCAACCTCCTAATTGACTGAAACCCAAAGGAGAGTTTCTCAATCTGTGCATGGAAGATGGAGGGCTTATAAAGTAAAATTGAGGATGGGCACTTTTTAGCCCACATCAAGTCCTTTCACCTGGTAATATTCCAAGAAACCTTAGCCGTATAGGCTCAAGAACTTCCATCATTTTTGGGATTCAGCAAACAAGCAATCAAAACTCACATGCTAGGCCGCCCTGCTGGGGCTCGCCATCTACAAAGCGGCTGAAATCAATGCCAAAAGAGATCAACATTGATCATCCTACCCTGCAAACCGTCAAGCTCTCGGAATGCTTGAGACCTAGTGCTTTTCCCTTGTTGATTATAAATGTCTACACCATTCCCTCGCTTGCTAAGAAGAAAGAAACTATCAACACTTTACTGGCTTTCATTACTGCTCAAACAACCTCATGCCCATCCCCGCTCATTCTTATGAGCGGCAACTTCAATATACAAGATCAAGTTGTGGAAATACATGATCAGATCTGGCATAACCCTACATTTCAACCACTTACGCAGAGGAAGGATGCTAGGGGTCGCTTATTCGCCAATGATGTGGAGCATCTCGACTTGAGAGCAGTGAATGGTCATATCAACCCAGAAATTCCAGCCCTGCCTACATATCATTAGGCAACCTCCAACTCCATCCTCAATTACACCTCCTAGTACCTAGTTTTATTTCTCATGATCACCTGTTACCAACTGGGATGCTGACTGGAAAACAACCATCAACCTGAGAAGATCCTCTTATGCTTACACTGCTCAATGCATGTCCAGGTTCAGCCAGACATAGGTACTTGCTCCACCACTAGCCACAGAAGACTTTACAGGTCAACAGGTCCATTGAGCGAGTGGAACGTAAAGCCAGGCACACCTGGGAGATGGCATGCAAATCATTTTCTGATCCATTGCTCCCTACACTCCACCTGGATGCCCAAGACCGATCCCGTGGGGCAGTAAACCCTCCAGCTTCACCACAGGGCTGGCTCAGGAGGGCTTCGGCTCAACTCACCATAGCGAAAAAGAAGCTGAAGTATGCACTACGGCTACTTTGAAATAGTGAAAAATTTTCTTTTTGGAGGGTGAACCGCCCGCAAGCTGAGATCACTGAATAAAATAGCTAATGGGGTTCTGTTAAGCCAGAAGCAGACCGGAACTGGTGTAAAGTTTTCCTGGCATCGAGAAGAAACAAGGCTAGAGTTCTGAGATTAGTAAACCAGGCCTCAGGCTCTAGGCTACCCCCTCTTTCTCGAACATCCCAGAAGCCGTATGGATCACTTATCCTAGGAAATGTATGGGGGACCCAAGTCACTACATGGGCACCATGAAATTGGGGTTTCCATCCTGGGGATGGCACACCGTAGTCCCCCAATTTTTTCGAGGTATGTGGAGAAAATAATTGTTGACAGATGTCACAATGGCGCCCAGAGACGCAATGGCCAGCCACAGGCGATCTTTAAACAGAACACCCATTAATGAGTCAATCATCTGTCCACTTTGTACAACCATGTCCTTACCAGTCATGTTATCCCAGACAGCTGGCAAGGATGGATCATAGACCCGAGTTTGCCAAACTTCTACTTCCCGACCTGATAGACTGGGCAGAGGAAGGCTCACTGGGTGAATCAAACTGGGTTCCTCAAGAAAACAGGCACATCCTCCAACATCTTAATGCTTACTCTGTTAACCAACCAAGCTAGATGGCGCTCTTCAGGTCTACACCTGTGCTTTGTGGACTTTTGCCTGGCTTTTGTTACGGCCCAACATCCTGTGGTCCAAGCAACAAAGCTTGAGAATCTCTCCTTCCCTTCTGAAAGCCATCCAACTGCTCTTTACTCATACGTGGTCAAGGGTTGGGCTGGGCACAGATGCCTCGATCTCGAAGAAAATACCCGTAAGCAACAACCTTAAACAAGGATGTGTCTTGGCTCCATTTCTTTTTAATTTGGACCTAGCGGTTCTGACAATTGCTCTTAAGAGTGTTAACTCTCATTCTCCCATGTTGTCTGGACTTATCCCTTCACACATGTGGTACATCGATGACGTTCTCTTGATCAGTTTCACCAAATTCGACCTACAGCAACTAAATGAATTGTATTGAGTACACATTGTTTCTTGTTTTACTGGTGATTTGCAGAATACAAGCCAGTTGCCTTGTATTCTGCAATTCATAGGCTTCAAGTTACCCTTAACAAAACCAAACAATGCTAATGAGCTCCAGAAGAAGCCCGCCTCCGATCTTTCATCTGGATGGCTCAGCCTTCGAATCCATACTGGAAGATATTGTTAGTAGATGATTGTCAACATTCAATAAGATTACTTTTCCTCCTAATGACAGTATCAGGATTAAGTCCGAAATGTTTTAAAGGAACGCCGCATTGCTACACAGCATGGCACTGGTGTGATTCACCAATGTGTAGATGGGGTCTAGGTCAACCTAAAAGGGATGCACACCCGAGACCAGAATAAAAATAGTTATTTTTCCAGTGTGTATTGTGATCATGTTGCCAACAAATTAGGGATATGTACCCCAGACTAGAATATAAAATGTTCGATCTGCATGTGACATGTTCAAAACTCATGGATATGGTACAGAAATGGCTACTGTATGTCTTAAACACCATAAATAAAAAGTTTTTAGTGATGTGGGCAAGTTTACTGAAAGTTTGGGTGACCGACCTGTGTATCAGCAGTAAGGACAGAATTAGGTTCCTGTTAGACCTGGCATCCTTGGGGTGGCTTCCCCTAACTTTTTACCTGCAGACCTGTTTTTAATGTCTTTCTTTTTGCTGGTTTTAGGACTGTTCACACTTTACCACAGCTAAACCATGTGAAAGTGCGTGTGCTCTCTGCTCAAAACATGGTAACATTGGCTTATGCACATTTGGCTTATTTAATGAACTTATAAGTCCCTAGTAAGGTGTAATTTAAATGCTACTAGAGGGCCTGCAGCACTGATTGCACCACCCACTTAAGTAGCCCCTGAAAAATTACCCAAGCCTGACGTTGCAGTCTGTGTCTGCAGTTTAAACTGCCGTTTCAATCTGGCAAAGTAAACCTTATATCCGCAGCTGGACCACAGATGTGGACCAGACCCAAAGCCCTCAGCAGTATGGGTCGCAGGCTTCCACAATAACCAGTTTTTAGCAGGAGCGGCCGACACAGATCAGTGGTCACAGAGCTCGGGGTGGAGGGATAAGAGAGGTGTAAATAATTGAGGGGGGGGAATGTACCGCCTTAGCGGAGGAGCTGCCACTGGTGTTTAGTTATATTTTTATGCTGAACACGATCTTCATAAGAAATGAAAGTGATCATTTGCACTGCTTCAAGCCATTTATTTTAAATTGCTAATGTCAGCTCTCTTGATTCATGCACAAGTGGTACTCCACAGTTGTAGAATTGATTGGCCACAATATATCATGGTAACAATCTTCTTGTATACATGATTAATTCCAAAACCCAATCCATTTCAGGAAGAAAATCCCTTCTTCAAGGTTAACTATAAATGAAAGGGGAAGCAAAAAAGGTCTATTTAGGAGATATCGTAGGGAGTCAGAGAAGATGAAATGAGATGACAACATGTAAGAAACACGATGTGCAAAAGAATGTTTTTCATGTTTAGAGAAGTGTCCATCCATCCATGTCTTCCATGCTAAAAAAAAAAAATCGATGCACTGTAAACAACTAGCCGAACAGTACAATGAGGTTAACCCTCAGAATCTGTGTGCTAAAACCAAGTGCGGACCGCATGACTGCTCCTGATTTGAGTGAAACCCGGCACCTTGTGACCCAAATTAGAAAGAAAATGAAATTGATAATGCTGTATCCACTCTTAAGTACTGCCTTTTGAGGCTGTGAACCATGAAGCCAATGCACACCGTCTGCACAAAAGAGCATGCATCACAATAGATGATGGAACACATTATTACTCACAAACAATGGCGTTAAACGAGCTGGTGAACAGAATGAGTTACGATCAGCATGGGGAAGTGGCCCGAAGCAGCTAGGAGGTATACTATAAGAACGACGGGACACTAGTTACGAGATCAGTGAGTCTGTGCCTTTACACCCATTATAATTAGTATGAGAGACAAGCATTGGCAAATGAAATATGTTTTGCCTATGTGAATATTAATATTTTTGTTGTTGTTGAAAGCTTAGGATAAGTGATAACAGGTGAAATTAGGAGCATAAAATGCCTTGAAGAGTAACTATATGGCATTAAAGTGGCTGTAAAGGGCTATTCTTGTGTATTTGATGTATCTTATGTCATGCATTTTGTCTTAGTATTTTTTTTATGTTCATTACCATATACTACATTCAATGTTAGAAATCTCTGGCGGGTGCTCCTACAAACATGATTAAGTTTGAGGTTGCAATGCTCGAGGTTCTGTTCTCTCTTGAAGTCTACAACTGTTGAATCACCATTCAGCAGTTGTACTTGAACTAGAACAATAGTACTCCCTTGAAATGCTGAATTATTGAAATAAACCTACGTTTGGAACTTGCCTTCTTCATTGACTCTGTTTCTAAATAAACCCGCATTGCAGCACTTTACATTTGGCGACGAGCGGGTCAACATTTCACCAATTTAGATGGATTTCCTGTGCTGGATGCTTTCGGAGTTTTTCTTGTCTCACGGATTCATCCCACATTTGTCACTGCTACGATGGATCCATTGCTCTTTCTCCACAGTGTTGTTCCCTGCTTTTCCAAACAGAATACGACCTTCACGTCACTTGTCACTGAATTTTTAAGTTTTTGGTCAGTTTCTACACCGTAAGCCAATTGCCTTCTCCTTCCTACATGTTGATTCCATCACACAACGTAAGCCGCCATCTTTAAAGTATACACAACAAGAGTGACATCAAGATATCTTCTTGCTCTAGCCTTCAAGTGACGTCACCACGTTGCCATGCTTCGGTGGCCATCTTTATTTTAATTTTACTTCAAAACATGATCGTTTCATCATACGATTGAGAAATCAGCTGTGCTTTACGATTGTCTATTGACTGGTATGTTGTTTTACAACTTTCATTAATTTTAAATATTCAAGTACATTAAAGGAATTTTGTTATATTTAACGTGTCTCTTTTCTGTCTGTGGGTTTTCATTGTCACTCGCATGATGTCACCACTACAATCTTTGGTGACATCATAGATTGTTGCTGGCTTAGCCTGGGCTCAACTGGCAGTTGGCACCAGGCAGGCTGAGTGACTAGGAGGTCACTCCTGGGGGGTCTTCGCTATATCTTTCATCTTTCCATCTTGAAGACTTGACTTGCAACTATCCTTAATAAAGAAACCATAATAATACACCCGGCTCAAGACCTCTATTTACAACAAATTTATTTTTCTATAAATCACCTTTCTGTCACATATTACATTTCATTTTTGAAGTTTATACACAAGTCCACATAACGTAAACGTAAAGTGACTTGTTTAAGAACAACCAGCATCACTAGAGTTCAGTATGGCATCAAATCAACAAATTGTGCATTTAAATCATTTCCTTCCGGTTAATGGTAAACCAAATGAATCCTGGAAAATTTGGTTTTGAAGCTTTCAGAGCTACTTGATTGCCATTGACGCAGAAGAATATTCACCTAAACGCAAATTAGCAATTTTATATAGCCATTTGGGAAGTGCTGGTCGTCAAGTTTTCTTCCTCCTGGAAATGGTGATGGTTGGAACGTTTACACAGATGCCATCCAGAGGCTTAATAAGAAGTTTTTGGAACAACCAAATGTAATGCTGAAATGTTTTAATTTCATTAACCCATGAAAGGGAAACAAGATCCCAATGAGACTGTTGAAGAATGTATTTCAGCACTCAGGAACTTAGCAGCAGATTGCAACTTTGGTGCTTCTCTTGACATGTCTATCAGGGATCTGTTTGTTCATAGTTGTTTTCATAAAAGGATTCAGGAGCACATTCTAAGTTGTAGAGACCCTACCTTATCAGAAGTTATAGACATGGCTAAGAGTATTGAAAGAGCCAACATCTCTTCAAAATGTATTTCAAATGAAATTATTTCACCTGTCAATTTAGTACAAAACGATTAGTTAATTAATGCTACTGCTGTCAAAAACAAATTCTCAAAACATTTTCAAAGAAAAACTAACACTGTTTGGTATAGGTGTGGATGAAAATCTCATCTTGGAAAAAGTCCCATTTGTTATGCTCTAGGTAAGAAATGTACAAATTGTAATAAAATTAGACATTTTAACTCCGTTTGCAGGAGCAAATGGATGGTTCAAGTTAGGTCCATTTCCTCACATGACCATCTACATCCAGATGTTAATGTTTCCTCTCTTGATGTTTCTTCCCTTGATTCATCTTTACAGAGTCTTGCCATTAATACCGTGGAGCTAATTTCTAAAAATCTTCCCAAAAAGGATTTATTATCTATTGAATCTTGTGAGAATTTGACTAACCAAAAACGTGCCAAAGACCCCACTTGTGAAGTTTTAATTGGTGATAAGTCACTCAACATGATGGCAGTCTCTGTTGCTCCTGTTACCATTCTTCTGTTTCTCCGCTTAACTAAGACATCATCCCCAAAGCATATGGGGATAAAGACATAGACATGTTAGGTTTCTTTTTTGCTTATATCACTTGTCTTGGTAAATGCATCAATACCAAAATGTATGTTGCCATAAAAGGAAAAACATTATTGGGTGGCAAGATCTCGCTAAGATGGGTTTTAAATTAGTTCCTGGCTCCGAGACTCCAGTTCAACTCAATGATGTCGAAATCTCATCCATTTCAGAGGATTTTGAGTTAATTATTAATGACATCATCTCACAATTTCCGGAAGGTTTTAGTAAAAATGTAGGAAAAATAAAAAAATGTGAGCATTTAATCAAACTCAATCCAGGTGCTATACCTGTTACACATAAACTCAGATCCACCCCATTGAGCGTGAGAGAAGATCTTAAAACCTTACTAAACAAAATGGTCTCACAAAGCATCATTGAACCCACAGATTCATCTCAATGGGTTAGTCCTATTGTTATTGTAAAAAACAAAGATTCAAGTATCCGCCTCTGTGTTGATCTTCGCTCCCTTAATCAGGACATACTTGATGATTGTCATCCCCTTCCCAGGATACAAGATTTACTAACAGCCATTAATCGTTCCACATATTTCACTTTACTTGATCCCCGCAGTGCATACCATCAGATTCCACCATCGCCTCAATCTACTCATCTGACCACTTTTATAACTCCTTTTGGAGCTTTCAAATACCTAAGGTTACTATTGCTAAGATGAATTATAGCACTATGGAGAGAGAAGCCCTTGCCTGCTCCTGGGCCGTGGAAAAATGTAAAAGTTTAATTTGGGGTTCTCATTTCATCCTGTTAAGCAATCATAACCCTCTTTTGCATCTACTCAATAGCAATGGCACTGGAAAGGCTTCTGCAAGACTAGTACGCATCCTTTCCAGATTACACGAATACAATTTTACAATTCAACATATTTCTGGGGGACACAACGTCAAAGCAGATTGTCTTCCTAGATTACCGTTAAAAGACAATCTTCTTGACTCAAGATTTGATGAGATAGAATGTGTCATTGCATCCATTAATGACTCTTACCTTTCACAATCTGATTGGTTTCAAGCATATGATGATGATCATATTCTGAAAGCTGTCAAAAACATGATAATTGGGTTGGCCCAAAGAGCGTTCACTTCCTGCTCTATTAAAATCTTATGCTCAAGTGTCAGATGACCTCTCTATTGTTAACAACGTTATTATGCGTGGAAATCAATGAGTTCCTCCCACATCTCTTTACATTACACTTTTTCAGAGTGTGCATGAAGGACATTTAGGGTAGGAGCCACTTCAAAAAAGTTGAAGGAACACTTTTGGTGGCCTGATTCAGATAGAGATGTTACACAATGGATTGATGCATGTGATACCTGTTTACTTTCTGATAAGCATTAGAAAACTAGCAAACTTCCACTTCACACTGTACCTTTCACTGAAGAAGCCTGGTTTAAACTTGCAATTGACTTTGCTGGTCCATTTGATCTGCTATCAATTGATAAACATTACATCATTGCCCTTATTGACTATCATTCTGATTGGGTTGATTTTGATTTCTGCAACTTGCCCAATACCCTTGCAGTCACAAACTTTCTTAGCAGAGTTTTTCAATCAGAAGGATCACCCAAATAAATTGTTACCGACAATGGATCACATTTTTGTTCCACACTGATGCAAGATTTTTTTAATGCACATGATATCAAGCATCTCAGAGTTGCATTATACTCTCCATCTTCAAACAGACTTATCAAAAGAATGAACAGATTCATTAAAGAAGGTATACAGTCTGCCTTATCTTGCAATCTTCCTGTTGAACTTTTTTTAAGAAAGAAAATATGTTCTTACCTTGTCACCCCTCATTCTACCACAGGCATTTCACTCTTCAAACTTCTTAAGAAAAGAGATCCAAATGGAAACATTTGTCCCAATTGGATCAAGCTCCTCAAGAAAAATGATAACTCCTGTTTAGCTTGCCAAGACAAAGTCAAACTTAAGAAAAAATTTCTGACAAAACAGAATGTACAGAAGAAACATTTTGATTTGTCTTACTTTTCTGGTACAGATGATTTCCAAATTAGAGATTGGGGTTTAATCAAAAATCCCATCAAGGTCAAGAAAGGTGCCTCTAAATTTTCATCGCTGACTCAAATGATCAAAATCTCAAAAGGTTTGCTTTTCTTGGATAAAAAAGGGTGGTGGAATAAGAGGGCTGTTGTTAAGCTATTGCCTGAACAAGCCAACAGAATTCTTGCTTGCAAACCTTTTAATACAAATGATTATGACTGTTCACATTTTCCTCTAGGTACTTCTTCTGACAACTTCTCAGTTTCTGAACAACCCACTTTCGTGGGTCAAGTTGCTATTACTTCTCCTTCAACTACAGTTTCAGAGTCACATAGATCGTCTCATAATTTTTCTATTCCTGTAAGATTGAAAGATTTTTACATGTCTTAACCTTACCTTTCCTTTCAGAGTTCTTCTTTCAGTTTTTAAGTGAGATAATGTAAAGGGCTATTATTGAGTATTTGATGTATCTTATGTCATGCATTTTGTCTTAGTATTTTCTTTATGTTCATCACCATGTTCTACATTCCATGTTACAAACCTCTAGCCTGCGCTCCTACAAACATGTTTATGTTTGAGGATGCATCGCTCGTGGTTCTGTCTTGAAGTCTACAACTGTTGAATCACCATTGGGCAGTTATACTTCAACGAGAACAGCAGTACCACCGTGAAATGCTGATCTATTGAAATAAACCTATGTTTGGAACTTGCCTCCTTTGTCGACTCTGTTTCTAGATAAACCTGCATTGCAGCACTTTACAGTGTCCATGAAGTAGAGGGAGTTACTGATAGCAAAGTAAGAAGAAGAAATAGACCCAATAAAAGAACAAAATTAAAACATGACGAGAGGAGTGACAATTAATACAGTGCATCCAGAGACCGTTAAAGAGCTCGGAGGAGTTAGGGAATAGTGGAGTGGAAAGGCAGAGATACAGGCCAGTGGACTGGCATAAAGAGAAATCTCAGTGAAATTGAACGAAAGAGTAAGTAGAAAAGAAACAGAGAGAATAGAGGTGTGCCAATCGGGAGTGAAACTACTCGAGTATCAGTAAAATACAAGTGACGTGACAACAGTTAGAAAGACAAGTGGTTTGCACAGAGAGAAAGAGCAGCCTGCACCATCAAAAGATATAAATGCAACAGCAGGCTAGAGAGAGAGATTAGAGACTGCTTGAAAACATCATAGAAGTGACACTGAGACTAAAAGGTACGTAACAACATCAAAGAGGGTCAGAAACACCCAGGACTCTATTTCAAAAACTACCTGTAGTCAAGGACTCCGTTCTTCATCATTCCCGCCACCAATCTCAGTGTGTGTCTCCATTTAACACACACCTTGAATTCAATGCCAATTTCTCAGTTTAGTCTCATCCCCTGCTTCCTACTTGGTGATGCATCATAAGAACACTACTGATGGGCTGACCATGGACTCACCTGCAGGGACCTGCAAAAATAGATACCTCAAGAGGGCAAACGGGGTCAGCAACAGTGGGAGAGGGATGATGGGTTGATGGGGAGGTGCGTGGTTGAAGTAGGGTACACACAAGACCAGCAATGAGTCCCTTAGAAAGGAAAGGAAACGATGGGTATGAACTGAGGGTCTAGTTGGAGTTGGGAACAAACACATTTAGGAGTGGGGAAGTGATTGGGCAATGGGAGGGCTTTGGAGCTTCCGAAGACTGGGACAAAACACCTGAACACAGGAGTCTCCTGCAGTGTTCATTCAGTGAAAAGAACAGAAAATTTGACTGCGAGGAAAAGACTGAAGGTAATAGACCTAGTTTAGTGCGTGCACTGACAGTTCTTTCGGCCAGCTTCCCATTTGTCATGGCTGGCAATTAGCACTCAGGAGGCGGGGCAGCTGCTGGTTTGCTCTTTGGTACCATGGTAAACCCCTCGCCTCACTACTGTATTTTCCACTAATTTGACATCTCATAATCTCTTAGCAGAAAATAGGAGTCGTTTGAAGGGTTAAGGACAAGACGAAGGTGGAACTCGATATAATGCAACTGGGGAGGCTGTGAAAGAGTCTGTGATATTAATTCTGCTCCCTTTGCTATTTTTGTAAATCCCAGATTATGCCATATTTAGCCTTAACTAAGACTGTGTTGAAGAATGACAAAGCCCACAAGGGCATACGTTTAGGAAACACCTCTGAAAACACAAATGCGACTACTTACCCTTACAGTGCCCTCCGGGCGGGGTCCTGGGAGATTCTAAGCAAGATGCGATCAGATCTAGATAATATGCATGACATCATCTAAAGGCATTATGTTTTATTTTGGATTTAAGATATACATTTTGACTGTGCCATTTTCAGTGTTTCATATTAAAAAAGTGGAAACGTAACCCAAGTGACATTCAATGTGTATTTGATTAAATGCCGTGTACCTGAGCAGTGGTATTTTAATGCAGACATGGAAGATGCCAAGGGGCAGAGCTTTTCTTTTTTCTGTTTATCAACTTTAGTTGCTGTAAAATCAAACAGGTGGCCTGGGCAGGCTGCAGATGCCTCTCTACAGTTCAGCCAAAATCAGTCAGTAAACAGCATTATACTAATCCTGTTAGATTGTACCGTCTATGTGATTGAAATACCTAGTGCAATTTTGGGTTCACAGTAATAAAAGACTGTGAGGACTTTTTGTGGCAATGAGCATCATGAACGGCAGCTAATATTACAAAGTCACAAACAGTACAAACGTGACAGAAAGAATACCTGGGCCTAGACGGATCAAGCTATTTGTTTTTCGCAAACGGTGCGAATCGCTAAAATGCACAGTTTGCGACAAGAAAATACAAAATTCGCGATGCATGTAATTTTTCGCATCGCAAATTAAGTAATCGCTATTTCTGCGATAACTTATTTGCGATTTGTACTACTCTGCGAATAATTTATGAGATTCCTTAATTTGCAGAAATCGCATATTAAGAAATCGCAGAAAGATGTATGAAAAAATTGCAAATTGCGAAAACATGAAATTCGCAAATTAAGATATCGCTAAAAACACTATCATCATTCAGTTGGTAACCAATTTGAAAGTATAAAAAAGACCCCACAATGCATTTTTTTAACACACAATGGCTGGACTTTACCTGATAGCTAGGAGGCTGCGCATTCAAGCTCTCGCACAGAGGAGACAGAGGCAGGAGAGAATTTTCAGACTGAGGATAATGCTTTTCCAGCACACAGAAGAGGAAATATTTGAAAAATATAGACTGCATCCACACACCATTTTGGACCTAATTGATGAGTTGAAGACATTTTTGGAACATGAAACAAACAGAACTCATTCAATACCCACACATGTGCAGGTATTGTGCTCCCTGCACCTTCTGGCTTCTGGTTCAATTCAAAGGGTCATTGCAGAGGTTGGAGGTGTGTCTCAGAGTGCTCTTTCACATTTCTTTAGAGTGTTCCTAGAAGCAATGATGAGTAGGCTTCAACATCATATCTACCTCTCCAACAGTCAACAAGACATTCAAGATACCAAACTGGAATTTTATCAAATTGCACATTTTCCACATGTGATTGGATGCATAGATGGTACCCATATTGCCATCACTCCTCCTGCTGCAACAGAATTTGTTTATAGAAATAGGAAATGTTACCATTCTCTAAACATCCAAATGGTGTGTAATGCAAAGTACATAATCACTGATATAGTGGCTCAATTCCCAGGAAGCACTCATGACTCTTACATCTTTAGGCACAGTGGATTGCATAGACATCTGAGTGCTGGACAATTTGGAGAGGGATTTCTACTTGGTATGTATGTTTACATATTGATAATTAAATTCTGATCAATTTAAATTTAAATGTTCAAAAATTAATGCTACATAAATGTTTTAATGCAGGTGACAGTGCATATGCTGTACGTGATTTCATCTTGACCCCTTACCTAAATCCTTCCAATGTACATGAAAGGAGATATAACAAGGCACACCGTTCAACACATGGAGTCATAGAAAGGACTTTTGGAATTTTAAAAAGCCGGTTTCTTAGGATTCACAAAAGTGGTGGGTCTCTACAATATAATCCACCTATGTGCTGCAAAATAATAACTAGCTGTGCAATGCTACATAACATGGTAATGAGAAAAGGAACACATTTGGATTTGAGTGACTCAGAATCTTCAGACAATGATGATTTACCACCCCAAGAAGAGTTGTAGCTGGAGTAGGAGCTGTAGCTGGTCGACAAAGACGTGCAGAAATTACACATAATTATTTTTAGGTAAGAATAAATACCATGAAATGTTTCTGATGTTTCAAATTTTAATTTTATGTAATCAAACAAAGAAAACATATTGATATATTCAAACTTAAACCTGTTACTGCACAGGAAATTGTACTAATATTATTTACATAATGCAAGTGCTCATCTTCCCAAAGGCACATTTAGAAATGAAGAACAAATCACTTTCTGCGTTGTCTATTACTAGAGCGCTGCACTGCTTCATTGTTCCTAGTAGCTGTTTCAGGGGTGGCATTTCTACCACTCCTGCGCTGACTGATGTCAGAGGTTGGTGTTGGGTTGCTACTGCTCCTACTGCTTGTCTCCTCTGTATCTCCCTGTTCAAAGAATGCACGTGCCCCAGAGTTAGCTGTGTGCAGCAATTCTACAGCAGAAGTAGCCTTATCTAGGCCTTTTGCAACTCTCCGTGTGCATTCTGTAATCATGCGCTGCATTGAAACACTGCGCCTAGTGCTGTTTGAAGTCACACTACATAGTCTATTTATTGATTTGGTGTACCCTAGCATTCTTGAATGTTGACGGCGTGCTGCCCTATTTCTGCTTTCTTTTGACCTCTCAAATGCCAAACAAAGTCTGTCCATTGAAGCAGCTACTTCCCTCATCCCTTCTCCCATGCCTGCGTTGCTCATATTCAACTTAACAAGCTGTCTGTTAATAGACCTTAGGGCTTTATGCTGCTTCTGCTGTACATCCAACATGTTCTGCTCCAACCCTGCAAACACAGAAGGATTGTCCTCTACAACTGCCCTGTTCTGCCTGGATCTGTCCAAAGTGTATGCTCTTCTACTGTTTGCATTACTTTGTTCTGCATGATCAGATATCAACATTGTCTCATGTGTACTGTCTCTTGACCCTTCAGGTTCTATCTCCACATCATCAAAAGGGGGCAGAGGTGCCGGGAAACATCCTTTACAACGAAACTTTTACCACGCACTGCTGTTACGACGCAAGTATTACAACGAAAACCTTTACAACGCATTACACTGTGGGGCGCTCTAGGATAGGGAATAGTTTTAATTTACTATCCAACACCTTCCCTAGTGTCCAGGGGTACTGGAGTTGGAATAGTAAATTAAACTATTCACTATCCAGCACCCCCAAGTGTAATGCGTTGTAACGGTTTGCGTTGTAATACTTGCGTTGTAACAGCATGCGTGGTAAAAGCATGCGTTGTAACGTCATACATCCGAGGTGCCACATGTCTTCTTTTAGCTCTAACAATGGGATTGGAGTCCACCTCCTCATTGGAATTTTCATCAGGTGGTGTGAAATCCTGAACATGCGAAGCATTCACTCCAAAAACCTCAGTAGGATGTTCAAAATGTGCTGTGGATGTAGATAGAGAAACATGAGTATGTTGTGTGCCACTGTCTTACATTAAAATAAATTGTTTCTATTTCTGAAAAAAAAAAACAGCATATATGCTTTTTCCAAAAAATATTTATTACTATTACTTATTAATTTTAAAGATTTACTGCAAATTTTGAAATGCTACTTTATTGCATCAGGACATTTTCTAATATGTTAGAGTCAGAAAACCTCACTACAATGTGACCAAAATGTGAGCAACCCCTAACATGGACTACATGCATGACTCACAAATGCACATACATACATGCATCCTTGTTACCTTCTGCTCCATTTCCAGGCTCTGAACTATCAATCTGTGCAACTCCAATTACACTTCTCAGGCAAGAGTGTTGCCTCTACAAGTTCCTCATGAGGAGTGGGCTGGTCTGCAGTGGAGGTTCCCCCGCCTGTCTTGTTTGCCTCTTTAATCCTTTCTGCAAGTTTTTCCTTAGACCTCAGGCGCATATCATACCATCGCTTTTTAAGTTCCTCAATGGTTCTAGTGGTCACTCCAACATTGTTTACTTTCTCCCGTACCTCAAGCCAAATTTTCCTCTTCCTTGCTTCAGGAACTTTCAAAGCTTGCTTGCCAAACAGCAACTCATGGTTGCTGGCCATTTCTTCTATGAGAGTTTCCTGCTCCTTTTCAGAATTTTTTTGTTTCCTCTTCCTTTTCTCACAAGAGGAACCTGCTTGTGAATTTTCAGCCTCCATGCTGCAAGGAAACAGGTCTGCACCGCTGCCAAACAATCTTTCAACTGCCACTGGGTGTGGCTCAGGCAGGCAGGTGCAGGTAATCAAGTACACTTCCTGACTGACTATGATGTCATCAGCTTGGTCCAGCATTAGCAGAATCACGACTCTTGCGATTCCTAAGGAATCGCAAAAAAATGGCAAAAAACTACATACATCGCATATTGCGATTCCTTATTAGCGACTCGCAAAAAATCGCAAATAAGAAATCGCAAATACAAAGAATGATACATCTACCCCCTGGTTTCGCAATTTGACGTGATCTGAATTGTGCCAGTATTCCACAGTTACATCAGCCACAAGAAGTCAGAGCATGCGGAGGGCAGGTGGGAAGGTTATTGTTGAAAGGGCTGGGCCAATACGTTCTAGACCTGATCTAGAGTCACAATCCGATGGTTCTCTTTCACAGCATGGAAGTGTAAAGGGGAGAAAAGTTGTTAAAGGGAAACAATCAACCAGCCATGAGTCCTCCTGGATACATAATAACCCACGGACAACTACTTAAGGTTAGTTATGTTTATTACAAAGCCAAAATTAACTGCACATAGAGACACCTCAACAAATATAAAGGAATTCCAATGAAGCCAAATCTACGCATCCAGTATAGACGGTGCAGCATAAAAAATACAATTAGTTCAAGAAGTAGGATACAGAAAATCAGGAAGAAGACTCCAAATTTCCCTGATCCAGGGTTGGTGAGTGAAAAGCATCAAATCTGTCCCTACTCTAACACTAGGGTGACATCCCTAAATAAACATTTTCAAATGAAAGGATAGTAGAGGAGTGGAGGGGAGACGAGTTGGCCTAACAGCTGGGGCGGTCGACTCAGAATCTGGGGAACTGGGTTTGAGTCTCGGCAATGACGCTGAACATCCTGTGATTCTGGGCAAATCACTTAATCTCGCTGTGTCGAACAAAAATGAATGTGTCCTCATGTAATACAACTGGTGCTATGTAAAGCTTCGGATACCCGATTCGGGTCAAGTTTGTGCTGTATAAAACTCTAAAAATGTGTTTTTAAAAAAGGTGTCAGTACGTGGAGTCTCCCTAAGAAGTCTCTTCACCATCAATGGGTCAAGTAGCATAAATCTACCGGAGACAGTACTCGTTCTTAGATTCTCTCTCTCTGAAGGCAAGAAAGAAGTGGCGCACTATCCCTAATTCCAAGACCAGTTATCCACAGGAAGCATTCCCCTGGTGCAATGTGAATCACGTCATCTGCCATGGGTACACTCCTGAAGGTAATTTTCTACGAATTCGGCAGTGTACTTTCCTCATTACAATTTGTTCTTGGTGCCCAGGCCTTCTCCTGTGTGAAGCACAATAATCTTTCTTTATTAACTCAAGCTACACAATTGTAACTTCTTCTCTCCTGGCCTAACTAATAAAACAAAGACATTATTCTTACGAATGGATGAGTTTCTCAATCAATCAATCTCTGTCTTGTTCTCATTTTATCCTAAAGGGGGAGATCCCAAACTCAATCCCTCTTGCCTGGTGTTCACACATTTGGGTAGGTCAAATAAGATTGACAAACTAGAAACTGTATGTAATATTTCATACATTTTCCTTAAGGTAAGCCTGTAACAACATCAATTTGTTATAGAAATTGTGCTGGAAAATGCCATCATTTTACACCAAGTCTTTTGGGGTGTAAACGCCACCAAACACCCCTGGAAAAATTCCTGCTCAGACGCCAAATTTAATGAATTGATCATATGCCTCACTACTATCACATTATACCAGCCACCACTGGGTGAAGAATCACTCTCATGATTGTTCCTCGCTTGTAGCCGGTCGCTTCAGAGTTGCCACGTGGTGAATGGAGATGTTTAGACAGGCAACAACAGCTTGTGTAATCAAGTACTGAAATCACCAAAGTGGGTGAGATTAGTTCAGGAAGTAAGGAGTTGTGGAAAAAAGTCTGAGAAAGCATATTTAATGGTGGTGGATAAATCGACAGGTCAGTAAATAATTTAAAGATGCAGTCGCTTCAGCAGTGAAAAAACATGAAGCTACAGCACAACTCAATCATGCGCAGTGAGACTGTTTATGTCACAAGGAAGCATGATGGCATACTGCCTGAGCTGCATAGGACATAACACCAAAGCGCCCGGGGGTGCTGTAAAAAGTGACATTCCTTTGCATCAGCAAAGGGTGAAGGTCCGGACTGAATGCATGTAAGCCCTCCCCTGAGCTTTCTTAAATTGCGTACATGAAGCTAAGTACATGTGCACTGGCGCAGGTGCTTTTAAATAGTTTGTGGCTGCCTGGCTCTCACTAAGGCAGGGCTCAGAGAACAACATCCAACCAGGAACTGGCATTGTATTTCTATCTTTAACACTTATATTAAAAAGTGCTCCTTTAAAAATTAGTGTTTAGGAGAGCAATACAATGACAAGTACGATGATGCAGAAAGTAGGAAGGGTGTGGCCCTGGATCCCTAAGAAAGTGTCCATCCCTGCCTTCACCTGCCACACAAAACATGAGAAAGAACAAATTCCACAGCACACATGAAATTCAAACTGTTAATTCTAAAATAGGAGTTTTCAGGGACGTGCATCTGAGGCCTACGAAATTGTCCTGACATAAAAAAAGCCTCATATAAACATTTATGAGTCCGCATATCATTAAGGCACTTTTAACAAATGCATTTACTAAGTACAATATGACATGATTAATATGTGCATCTAGTACATGAATAGTTGTCAGTTGCACAACATTCATTTTCTCAGTTGATTCTTCATGCTACTTTTCAAATGGCCTAAAATACACCTGGTTTCCATGTTAATACATTTAAAACTTCTAACACCTCATGCTAATACAACAAAGGATTATATGCAGGTGTGATCTACACATGATTATAATGCACCACTACAAATGAAATGAGATTTTCACTCTATCGCTGTCCATTTAGAAATGATTACAGCCTTGTCTGGGCAGATGAATCAAAACAATATAGCAGAAGAAAGATAACCGCTTTGCCCGAAGTCGCAAATAAGCAGGGCCCTCTTTTGAGGTAGGACTGGTTAAATGTTCACTTCTTCACTTCAAAAAGAAACAAGGGAAGCCAAGCTCACAGCTGCGAGAGGGGCAGCTCACTCTCGGTCATAGCAAATACCTTTAATATGGCCTGAGCTGAGTGTCTGCAGGTGCCAGCCTATGATGCAAGCTCCCACTGGCTGGTGGTGGTTCATGATATGCTCCATTTGTAAACAAAAGGTAGCAATAAAGTGTGTCCCTGCTTGGGCCACGGGGGGACTAGTGAGAGTGTGTTGCCCTGAAGGCTCTGGTGAGTGCTGTGCAATGAGAGCAAACTAAAGCAGGCAGAATCGCGATAACAAGGTCTCCACTGAGACCAGCACTGCCCCTTGAGCCAAAGGCTCTCAAGCAGCTCTGTTGCTTAACAGCAAGGATGTAAATCTTGTAGTGACAGCAGTAGGTGCTGACAAAGCTATCTTTTAAGAAAAAGAAGTTCCACTACAGTGCATGGAAACAGCACTTGGTCCTTGGGACACTGATAAGAGCAAACACACCAGGAATAACAAGAAATAGTATGCCACTGACAATAAAATCTTAGGAGAAGTAAAGGGCATGCACAGGAACCAAAAAAGCAAGGGGGCAGGATGTAAGCCCCTTTTAAGATTTTTATTGAATTCAGTAGATTTCAGAAGCACAGCACAAGGGCTGTGCCGACAAAAACTAAAAATGGTAATTAACTTCCAGAGCAGTATCACACTTTAATCAAATCTTAATGATATGACCAATTTAAAGGTGCAATGTAATTCCCATGTCACTTTGGAAACTGCATGGAGCAAGACTACTGCCCTGGTCAGTGTGACTGCTCTCCCCGGCACAGCTCCACCTCTGAGTGTTGCCCCCTGAGCCTTGAGCTCACAGTTGCAGGGTGTTCAAGGCCCTCCTCCACCCGCAGGCTCCTGCCTGCACCACATTCCTGATGGTCCAGGGGGAGAGCACTGCCTCTCGTGCCTCTTTTCTCTGTCCCCTCCCTTTTCTCTTTCCTTTCCTTCCCCTCTTTTTCTCTTCCTTCTCTTTTTTCCCTTTTCCGTAGTTTTTTACTGTTTTCCCCGCCACTGCCCCCACGGCCCATCCCCTCTTCAGTGTGTCCTTCTCACCTTCCAGCTGATCTGCCCTTCCCCGAACCCTACTTAATGGCGGCCGCTGTGTGGCAAGAAGAGCAAGACCACTGACCTGGTCAGTGTGACTGTTCTCCTCCCTCGCAGCTCCATCACTGAGTGCTGCCCCCTGAGCTCACTGTTGCAGGGTGTTCGAGGCCCTCTATCCACCTGCAGCCTCCTGCCTGGGCCTCATTGCTGATGGTCCAGTGGGAGAGCTCGCTGCTTGTTTGCCTCTGCCTCTCTTGCCTCTTTCCTTTGTGGCCTATTTTTCTCTTTCCTTTCCTTCTCTTGCCTCTTTCCTCTGTGCCCTCATTTTCTCTTCCTTCTGTTTCTTTTCCGTTTCCTTCGTTTAAACAAAATTAAAAATTATTGAGTGGATTGCAACAAAAAAAAGAAGACCACAATTGCATAATACATCTTACATTCAATAAAACAATCAATTCCTGTATACAACAATAATGCACTGGTGCAATGGCGCTAAAGTGCTAAGAATCTTATGTCCAATCAGATAATCGATTCATAAATGCATTGGTAAAGTGCTAGTGCAATAGGCATATGGTGCTATCGTTACAGGATCGCGAATGGAATACAACGGTAAAGTGTTAATGCAATGACGATAAAGTGCTAAAAATGAGCACAGCGAATATCAACAAAATATAAGGAGATCAATAGCCTGTGTCCAGTAAGACTGTTGATTCATAAATACATTGGTAAATTGCTACTGCGATGGAAATAAAGTGCTAACAATACCGGATCAAGCATTTAAAAAAACACATGTCGCTACAATATACAAGAAATCGATTAACATTATTCACCATATCAAGCATCTATATATCGATATAAATATCTAGCAGCATCTTATTTTATCACCAGTAATAAATTACCATTTAGTTTAAAGGATTGAATCTCCTTCAGTTCAAGTACTGCTTATGAATGGGCTAGCTTTATAACTCTTTGATGGTGTGACTATCGATGACCATTTTAAAAGGCATTATTGGAAAAATGTGACCAGATCGCTACACACCTACGAAGAGACCGAACCCATTTGGCATATGCTTCTTCTCCCATATATGTCTTGATTATCTTCGCTTGCCATTGCTGAATCAAAGGCGACTTATCAGACTTCCAATTTTGTGGAATTAGGGACCTGGCCACAGCTATAGCTTAAGAGCAGAAATATTGTTGATATTTTGATAAATGTTGGACCTTTATAGAACACCCCAAAAGAGCTAATTTAATAGTAGGAATAATATGGGTTCTTAGAGCTAGAGATTGGTTGATCCTTTGAAGAACATCGTACCAAAATTGGTATAAGCCAGAGTAGTAAAAAAATGTGGTTCCACAACCCTGCTTTTCCTTAGTTGTTACCATGTTTCCCCCTCACGCTGCGGCACCTCGGCCCCCCTCTACTGTGTCCTTCCTGCCTCCCAGCTGACCCGCCCACCCCGATCCCTACTTTATGGCAGTCTCTGTGCGGACACGCCAAAGGTGCGCCAAAGGCAAGGCCATCTGTGTCCGTCCATGACCAAACCACGACCAGTGCCAGGGACCCTGATCCTCTGACCTGCCTTAGCTACAACTCAAGCACCCTCCATGATCTCAACACCGGATGTAACAACAACTGCCCGCTCTCGACACCGAACAACACTCAAGTCCCTCTCTCCTTTCTACACTGCCGCTGCACCTTCGCCCAGTACCTGGGTACCCCATCAGCATCTCCTAACGTACTGGACATCACAGCTCACAAACCACTCACTTGCATCCTTCTCGGCTTAGGTTCCATTCACAAGCATGCCATAGAAATCTGGGACCTCCTTAACCGCTACATGCTGCGGAATCCAGATTGGCAGATGTCCAGGATGTTTTTGACTTCGATGACATTTCCTAGCTGGGTGTTGATGGCCATTTCAATCACCTGCTGTGAATGTAGCAAGGAGATGGGCCTGAAGGTCTTGAGGTCCGCTGGGTCTGTGGAGGGTTTCTTTAGGATGGGGTTGACTTCAGTGTGTTTCCAGTCTTGAGGGACGGTGGCGGTCTCAACGGAGCAGTTGATCATCCAACATAGTTTGTGTGTGATGGCAGAGGCAGCTCTGTAGAAGATGTGGCGGGGGCAGGGGGTTGAGGGTGCTCCGGAGTGGATGCTTTTCATGGTCTTCAATGTGTCTTCTGTCATGAGCGGGGTCCATTTGAGCAGGGTCTGTTGGGCGGTGTTGCAAAGAGGGGGAGCTGGAGTGGTGAAGAGGTCTTGGTTGTCGAAGTTGTTGTAGATCATCCTAATCTTATGGTGGAAGAAGGTGCTGAGTCTGTTGCAGACGTCTCGGGAGGGTGGGACTTCTGTGGTTTTGCTACAGGGTTTGGTGAATTCTTTGATGATGGAAAAGAGTTCTTTGTCATTGCGAGCCTTGGTGAGGATTCTGTCTTGGAGGGATTTCTTCCTTGTGGATTTGATGAGATGGTGGTGTGTGGTGGTTGCCGCTTTGTAGGTGGCGCGTGTTTCCAGGGTTTTGTTGTTCCTCCATGTCTTTTTGAGTTACCTGCAGGTGTTGTGTTTCTATCTGGGATCCTAATTCGATATTCCCGATGTATGCCCTTGTATGGTTATAATAAATAATATCCTTATAAAGGCATAAGAATCATATCCATATTTAGTAATAGCCCATGCAGTCCTAATACGGCAAGGCTAGTCCCCTAGACTCCTAGAAAGTACAACGCGTTCTTTAAACAAACCAAACCTCCAGCAACCTGGGAATTCCCCATGCTTTTGTTTTGATTTGTCCTAGAACTCCTGTGAGCACTGAAAGAATGGCCAGTTCTAAGTGACATCTTTTATTGACGTCTTATGTCCAACCTTACGTCAAACCCGGCACCTTTCAGGTATAAATATACCAACGTTGCCTTAAGCAAACACACGGTGGTTTGGAGCAGAGCGGCTATCTACTTGCCCGAGAGCCCAGCTGATGCGGGAGCCCACGGACGCCACCCCTCCCTTTTGACGCACTGAGAAAGACGCTGTCTTTTTCTCCAGCCGAGAAAATTCCAGCTCCAGTGTTTCCAGCCGCCCTTGCGGGTTTCTGGGATATCGAGTCCTGAGAGAGAGATACCAGACCTCCTACATTCTATTACCAAGGTACGGAGCTGACTAAACCCTTAAGAGAATTCTTGATTCAGATCCTTGGCAAAAACCCAACTTAACTTAAACTGCAACTTACTTACTCCTTCCCACGTATTAGGCTTAGGTCAGGTACACCGGGGTAGGCGTAGATTAGAAGCACCAGTTGAGTACGTTAGTCAATGTTTTTATGTATATATATTTTATCCATTTTAAAGTATCATATGGCTAAGAAACCATATCAATGCTTTTACAGTATTATTTCATAATACTCCTTTTACTGTACGCACTTTACTTTATAATAAGTATTGCAATTGTGGCAATTCATTTCTCTTGCATGAGAAAGAAGACTGCTCAATAAATAACACCTTTTATTGAAAACGCCCGTCTCTCTATTTCTCTGCACTCTGGTGAAACTTAGTATGCACGATTGACTGAGTAAAAAAGCTGTCTATTGTTTTCACATGACTCTAGAGATACATTCTTATTCTGAGGGAGCAAAGTTGTCACGTTATATGGTTGTCAGAAGCTAATCCCTTCTTGTCTATCCAGGGAAGTTAAACTTCTGCTTGTTTATTCGAGAAAGTTTCAAGTGACCTCTGAGCTAGCTGGAAAAACTAATTAAGTCTAATATAGTCAGTAGAGACCTAGTCAACCTTAGTCCTACGTCTACACTGCTGTTTATATTATTCCAATGCGCAAAGCCTATTGGGAATAAAGGAACTACACTACATGCCGCCCAACGTTTGGTAAGGCGATAATCTAACGCGAGACACTAGAGTAACTCAGTCGTACTTTTTCACACAGATCCTTTTTCCCGTAAAAACTCCAAAAGACGTCTGGAGTGGGTAAAAGGTTAATATCCGCCGGAACTTAGTAGGAAGAGATTCCTATGTATAGTTTTTGGTTTAGTCAACGTTGAAGGATACAGTGTTCCAAAATATTGTGCACCTAATCTTTGTTTCCCTTGAAACTTGATCTGCAACAAAAAACTTTCTGTCAGTAAAATGCCGGACGGTGACGAAGAAAGAGATGCTACAGCGTCTCAACTGTTGTTAGATGACACAACTCTCCAACAGAATGACCCGGATGCAATTATCATCCCTGCAAATATAAGAAGAACTATAACTATTAAACTTATAGAAAATGGACTATCATCACAAGGTGGTACAGTCATATTCGTGGTAGAGGCCCATGAATATCGGCAGACAGAGGTATTCTATTCATGGATACATTTTCCAGCAGCACACGCTGTGACACACGAATTCCACTATTACAAAATAGGGGAACCTCCGGATGAATACGCTCCTTTCGAGGACGTTGAAATCCCACTAACTTACCAAGAGGACCTGCTCTGGTTTAATGGCGCCCTAAAACATCAAAATCACATCAGCAGGCTCAGTCCATTAGGTAGACCAGGAGCCACGTGGCCGATTCTAGCCAGCTACACACCACATCCAGACATTGATAAAATGTCAGACCGGGAACTTTTAGCACAGCTAAAATTGCTAATTAAAATACATAGACAATTGGTCCAATATGTAATGCGGACTTCAACAGTCCAACCAGCAATTAACATTCCACAGCTGACCCCTCATCAGGGGAACACAAACAAAATAACACCACAGAACATACAATCATGTATTGGTAAAATACCCTCAAAACGGGAACAAATTCCATTCTGGTTAGCACAAAAAATCACTCAAAAAGAGGCAGTATTTCCTGATACTACACCTACTGAGAAACACAGAATTCTGACTATCTGTCTTCCAATGGGGATCGCACCACATGTGGAGGACTGTGACACTTGGGGCACAGTCTTTGCTTCAATCTATACAAAAACACATGGTGTTCCGTCCATGGCGGTTATACCAGACGTACTAAGACAGATTCAAAATGAATACGGTCCAGAACCTGCTTTAACTCTGGGTATAAAATTACTGAAAGACTTCAAGCAGGTCTCGGCTATATTATTAGCTAACATAAAAGGAGAAGCAGCATCTGTGGCGATCCGCCAGAAATTTAAAGAAACAGATATAGCAGAACAACCATTTGAACTTGCCAGAATCATAGAAAAATCCTATGAAGAACTAGGTAGAGATAGTTTGGGTGGGAAACCAGTAAAGCCCCAACTAACTGAAAATCCTGAAAAAACATTTATATATATAAATAATCTGAACACTCCAAAAAAGAGTTGGGATGGTAATAAACAATCCACTCCCAGAGAAAAACGATTCCAGTCCAGAGGAAGGTCTCCTCAACGGAGAGAAAAATCTCCGGACCGAGGACACAAGTCTCCCCAGAGGGAGCCCTCTGAGAAAAGATACAACCTTAGAGATAGGGATAAATTGAGAAAACCTGATAGATATCAAGATATTGATACACGTCCCTCTCGATCTTTTCAGACTTCCTCACAGAAATCGGAAAGAAGAGGACGGTCAGAACACAAGGAAGAGCACGTCAAGTCCAAAGACAAAGAACCTGCTCATCAAAGTAAAAAATTACAATTTCCAAGAAAGAAGGTAGCCAGTATTAAAATAATTAAACATGCCGAGGATACTGAAGACACAACTGAAAAACGGAGAGTGGGCCCAGACAATGCTAGACAGCGCAGCAGAAGTGACCATAGCTCGCAAGATCCTGATGAATCTTCTGGAGACAGTGGACGCGAATGAATACATTCAGGTGGAAACTGCAGATACCAGAGTTAGCAAACCTCATAAAATACACGAAATAACACTGCGTATAGAGGGGGACAAGACTAGGAAAGTAAGGGGTCTCTTTTGGGATAACCTTTCGAAAGGCTATGACATCCTGTTAGCTGAGAAAGACTGGCCACCAGAGTTTGTCAGGGTGTGCCCTTATGGCGAAGAAATGATTATGCCTGCCTTCTCAAATCATATTCTAATTCATAAAAAATACACATTAGCAAGAAAATGGGCAGTGGCCCAAGCTCCTGCATTATACAAAAATCATGTAGGATGGGATGAGAATTCTCCTCCTCACAAAATCCAATTAAAAAGTCAAGCTACTGCACAAAGGCAGTACCCAGTTAAACAAGAAGCTAAAAAGCAAGTCAGGGAGATCTTAGATCAACTTGATTATCAGGGGGTGATTGAAACATGCACCTCACAAATGAACAATCCTTTGTTTCCTGTCTCCAAGCCAGACGATTCATATCGTCTAGTTTTGGACTACAGACACCTAAACTCCTGTTGCAAAACATTTGCAGTACAAAACTCACACAGTGCAGCACTGATGAATAACATCGTGCGCAAAAAATATAAAACGACATTAGACATCTCTAATGGATTCTTTTGTCAAAACATTGCACCTGAAAGCAGGTATTTGACTGCTTTCTCAATAATAGGGTCGCAAAAACACTTCTGTCGACTCCCACAGGGATTCCAGAATAGCCCAGGATTATTCTCAGCAAGAGTAACAGAGTTACTACAAATATATGATGATGAAGCATTATCTTATGTCGATGACATCTATCTAACAGATGATGACCTGGAGCCACACTTGAAAAGAGTGAACACCATAATACTTGGGTTTGCAGCTGAGGGTTACAAATTCAACTTTAAAAAGTCACGAATAGCCCATCTAACTGTCCTGTTTTTAGGATATGAATTATCAAGTGAAGGCAAAAGCCTAGCAGACAACTTCTTAGAGAAGTGTGCTGTACTCCAAGCACCTAAAACGCTGAAGAACATACATTCTAAATTATGCAGAGAGGGTTAAACCTCTCTATGAATTAATAAAACCTGATTTCAAACCAATAAATTGGACTCAGAAACATACAGAAATTTTAAGATCATTGCAAACAGACATGTTAGCTAAAACTAAATTACAAACTCGCGAAAACGTACGCAACCTTGTAATCCGAGTCATCCCAGGAAGATGCGGATTCACGTTCCTAACCTCTAAACAGGGAGAAACGGTACCAATAGCTTACAAATCACATTTGTACACACAAGCTGAAATGAAATTCAGTTCTACTGAAAAAATTCTAACTGCGGTTCAAACTGCTGTAGCAAAAGAAAGAGCCCTAGCACAAGGTAAACGAATAATAATCGTTACACCAGTACCTGCCCTAGAAGCAGTAACAAAAGCAAGCATTCCAAATGCTAAAGCACTACATCCGAGATGGATACAATGGGTTAATTCTCTTGCTGCTACAGACGTAGTATACGAATTTGATCCTAATTTAAAAACACAAGAATTTCTCCAATATGAATATGAATGTCCTCTGCCGACCGAAATCCTGCCTCTGGAACATTACGGCTGTATAATATATACAGACGGATCAGCACAACCCGCAGTTGGGGGTAAACAAGCTTACAGTGCTGCGTGCGCGATTGTTAAAGGTCATTGGCACGAAGGAAAATTTAGACCACTGGTCACTAAAACCCAATCTCTAGGAGATTGTACAGCTCAGCGAGCTGAACTACTAGCATTTAAGATGGCGCTTGAAAATACCGATCGCGAATTCCCCACACTAATAGTGTGCGATTCATATTACTGCGTTCAGTCTTATAATGAATACTTGCAGAACTGGGTTCAAAACGGCTTCAAAGATGCGAAAGGTGGCACAATCAAGCATAAAACGCTTTGGGAACAAGTAGTTCTTTTACAGAAAGAACTACAAAAGACTCACGTGATACATACACTGAGTCATCAACGTGATGGCGTTCACGTTGCGGGGAATTCATTGGCTGATGAAGCCGCGAAGGCAGCTGTGCAAACGGCTTCCGTAGCTGCTATCACCCGGTCAAAAACAAAAATAGACAGCGATATAATGCAAGCTGTCAGTGCTTCAGTAAAAGATGATAGAAAAACACTCCTGAAAGGCTTTCCAGTAAAGTACTCATACATAACTGATGCGAATAATGTTCCTTTTGCTCGAATCCCTGGCGTGGGGGAAAAGGGCAATTCCAAACATGGAACACAGACTAGGACTAATTTTAGCGGCACACGAAGGGGTCGCTTCTGAACACGCTGGTGTTTCAGCCACAATATCATTATTAAAACAGAGATATTGGTGGCCGCGCATGAGAAAATAAACTAGGAACTATGTTCTAGAATGTGAAATATGCCAAAGAATGAAAGTATAAACAGTGAAACGACCAGCACAGACGCCCCTTCTAATCTCAGATAAACCATTAGCGTGTGTTTACCTGGACCACTGTGGTCCCTTACAAAGGGATGGCAACTATAAATATATCATGGTCGCAGTGGATTCCTGCACGAGATTAATTTGGATGTGGCCCCAGCGCTCGGCTGACGCCAGAACTGTTATAAAAGATTTGCGAGTCTTTATTGGCACATACGCAATTGGCATTCTACATTCTGACCAGGGTCCTGCGTTTAGCTCTCAAGCTTAGAAAGAGGCAATGGCCAGCATGGGCATTGCATTGAGGTACTCTTCTCCATTCCATCCTGAGGGAAATGCGGTAGTGGAAAGAAAAAACCGTGACATAAAGCAATCTATAACGGCGAGGGTATTAGGTTCGGGTGATGGGTGGGTCAAACATTTAACAAGTGTCCAATGTAGTCTTAATAATCTGCCAAGAAATTCTCTAAAAGGTCTCACTCCATATGAACTATTGTTCGGTACTAGAATGTATATTCAGGATCTTGATAGTCACACTTCAGTGGTAGAAGAAAAATGCTTTGACATCAAAGACCGTTTGGCTGTTTTACAGGACTTACATGAAACAAGAAGAAACCTGAGTAACATAAAGTTAAAACAACAGCCAACAGCCACTGAAGAAAAACCACCTGTCCCAGCAAGACCTGTCTGGATTCCAAAGATTGGGGATCTGGTCAGAGAGAAGATCGCGGTGAAGAAGGAATTTGGGCCTTCTTACAGAAAAGCAGTACCTGTCTTAGCTGTCAGCGGAACAAGATCAGTTGTACTACCGCCCCTTGCTGGTAAAAAGGAGAACCGAGTTGTATCCATCGACCTGGTAAAACCACAATCATGTGGCCAATAATAAGTAGTAGGCCCAGTGGACTCCCAAGAAATAGCAGAATACCAAAATTTGCTACAATCCAAGAGGTTCAAACTGAGAGACTAATCACATTTGATAAACCTGCAGTGAATAAAAAAGGACTATGCAACAAAGCCATGGAACTTGTGCCTCTTGAAACCCAAATTGCAACAGTTCGTCAAGAAACACCTGTCTACAATGATGCAGCATCGGACTATACTAATGTCTCCAAGAAAGATCCAAAGACTAAAGAAAATCCGGAAGCAATTCCAACAATTGACAGAACTGCATCTGGCTACTTCATCAATTTCAATGACTTTTCTGATGATCCAAGTGAACATGAAGAAACGCCAGCAACAAAAACTTTCAAAGACAAAGTAACTGAACTCTTTCATCAACTCAAAGAAACCTATCTGATTTCTCCATGGATTGAATTTTGGATTGTGTTAGGTGTACTTTTCCTCCTGCTTTGGCTCATCATGGTTCTTTGTTTGGGAAAATTCATTGAAGGAAAATACAGTACAATGGACACAGCAAGTCAGAACATCAACTTGGTCCTAAAGCCTCACAAGTCATCTCACATCGAGAAAAGAGAACTATCATCAGTGAACATCACAGCCAATCCAATACCCGGTGGGGTAGCATGGGACAAAACGGATTATAACATTTATGGCCTGATTGAGCTCTTGAAATATCCACACCAATTTAAGGTTTCATTAAGTGACTTTGTAAAACCAAGTACTTTCTCTGATGATTGGGACTTTGAAAATATTAATAATATGATGTCAGATTTAGTAATGTCAGCAAAATTTACAGAACATGATTATTTACAGGGTTCATCAAATTATGAAGAAATGTACTGCTATAATCATTTTGGTCATCATTATTTGCATAAATCTGCACAGCCTAGAAATGTTTTTAGTTATAACCAATGGGAACATTGTGCAACACCGCCTAAAGGCAGCTCGAAAACATTTTATGAGAAATTCCCATACTTCTCAGGGTTTAACACAAGTGAATCAGAAACGTTTTATTTTAAAATGTTAAATAAGACAGGAATGCCTTTTGTATTTCCAGCATTTTGCCTACTGTTTGGGACGGAGTACTTTGCACCCTACCAGCCTTTCAGTCGTTCCAGTCTTTGCCTACCTCTCGCGGAACCCGCTCCGCGGGTCCCGCATCGCTGGAGTGTTCGTGTACCTGCCTGGAGTTCTAAAGGGACAGCTGAGGGAAAGTCTTTAACGGGGCTGCGAGCGAGCGCGCCTGCTCCCTGAGGGACTTCATCTCCCAGGAGCGAGCGCCAGCCCGGACCAGCATCACCTGGGCCGCTCTCCCCGACCCCTCCCACCCTTCCACCGAGCAGTTTTAAACAGCAGCAGCTGTGACTGTGAGTGGGACGCCTTTTGTATTTCCAGCATTTTGCCTACTGTTTGGGACGGAGTACTTTGCACCCTACCAGCCTTTCAGTCGTTCCAGTCTTTGCCTACCTCTCGCGGAACCCGCTCCGCGGGTCCCGCATCGCTGGAGTGTTTGTGTACCTGCCTGGAGTTCTAAAGGGACAGCTGAGGGAAAGTCTTTAACGGGGCTGCGAGCGAGCGCGCCTGCTCCCTGAGGGACTTCATCTCCCAGGAGCGAGCGCCAGCCCGGACCAGCATCACCTGGGCCGCTCTCCCCGACCCCTCCCACCCTTCCACCGAGCAGTTTTAAACAGCAGCAGCTGTGATTGTGAGTGGGACGCCTTTTGTATTTCCAGCATTTTGCCTACTGTTTGGGACGGAGTACTTTGCACCCTACCAGCCTTTCAGTCGTTCCAGTCTTTGCCTACCTCTCGCGGAACCCGCTCCGCGGGTCCCGCATCGCTGGAGTGTTCGTGTACCTGCCTGGAGTTCTAAAGGGACAGCTGAGGGAAAGTCTTTAACGGGGCTGCGAGCGAGCGCGCCTGCTCCCTGAGGGACTTCATCTCCCAGGAGCGAGCGCCAGCCCGGACCAGCATCACCTGGGCCGCTCTCCCCGACCCCTCCCACCCTTCCACCGAGCAGTTTTAAACAGCAGCAGCTGTGACTGTGAGTGGGACGCCTTTTGTATTTCCAGCATTTTGCCTACTGTTTGGGACGGAGTACTTTGCACCCTACCAGCCTTTCAGTCGTTCCAGTCTTTGCCTACCTCTCGCGGAACCCGCTCCGCGGGTCCCGCATCGCTGGAGTGTTCGTGTACCTGCCTGGAGTTCTAAAGGGACAGCTGAGGGAAAGTCTTTAACGGGGCTGCGAGCGAGCGCGCCTGCTCCCTGAGGGACTTCATCTCCCAGGAGCGAGCGCCAGCCCGGACCAGCATCACCTGGGCCGCTCTCCCCGACCCCTCCCACCCTTCCACCGAGCAGTTTTAAACAGCAGCAGCTGTGATTGTGAGTGGGACGCCTTTTGTATTTCCAGCATTTTGCCTACTGTTTGGGACGGAGTACTTTGCACCCTACCAGCCTTTCAGTCGTTCCAGTCTTTGCCTACCTCTCGCGGAACCCGCTCCGCGGGTCCCGCATCGCTGGAGTGTTCGTGTACCTGCCTGGAGTTCTAAAGGGACAGCTGAGGGAAAGTCTTTAACGGGGCTGCGAGCGAGCGCGCCTGCTCCCTGAGGGACTTCATCTCCCAGGAGCGAGCGCCAGCCCGGACCAGCATCACCTGGGCCGCTCTCCCCGACCCCTCCCACCCCTTCCACCTCTTGTGTGCAAGTCCTACATTAACTGACTGCACTCCCGCAGCGCGGGAGAGCGCGCGGGAGAAGCCCGGGACAAGGGCGGGACCGTCTGTGGCCGTCCGGGGCCGAAGGAGGCCGGGCTGGGCCACCCTTTTTTCATTTACAGGCTTGTGTTCTATTATTACTATCTAGTTGATATTTGTCTTCCAGGTTTAGTTAGTTACTTGAGGTTATAAGGGTGGTAACAACTATGGCGAATACCCTAAATACCTCTACTTTACTGACTTCCGTGGGGGACGCTGAAACTGTGGTGATGGGGCCTCTAGACTCGTATTTTAAGCGTCTACCCCAAGACATTGACAGGGAAATTGCCTTGGCGGAAAGACGCGCTGGTCGAAGGTTATCAATTGAATTGATGAAAAACCCCCTAGAAAAACACTTAGGACAAAGTTTCCCTGCATTAGTCCCCCCGTTATCGTCTACAGTATTGCCATCAACACAAGAAACACTGTACGATATATCTGTATGTAATGAGCTGTTGGGTGCCTCTCCTATAGACACAGTGGTTACTGCCCCTTCTTCAGAGCATCTTAAGGGTCCTAACATTGCGTGTATGGGACACAATGTGATAACACAAGCAATTGCACAAGCACACACTGCTAGGCCCAAAGCATGCCCAAAGAGGAAGAGGGTTACTACTCTAAAAAAATCTATAGTCCCTAATCCAGCAAGGAAGGTTAGGAAACTGGCAATTAAAGCGCCCTTAACCGATGTCCGAGTTGAACAACTGAGTGGGGTAATAAGGGGGGAGGAATCGGCTATTGTAATAGACTTAGAAAATCCTAAGATTCCAGCATCACCTATAACAGAAATAATCCCCCCTACTACAGCATCCCCAGGGAAAATGAGGAGTTATCCGGATCAGTTATTGGACCTGGAAAAACTTATACGTTCCCTCTTAAGTCCGTTTGAGACCAAACTGGAGAAGTTAGCAAAACAACTTGACCACTTAGAACAAACCAGTTTGGATAACTTTTTCTCAGTAAAATCACTAATTAAGGCGCAGAATAAATCGGTTGAGAATGGGCGCCATAATAATCCAGTTGAGCAAATTTTGGGCGCAACAGGGGCCGAGTTGTCTTCCACTAAAGTAAGTGGGGTTTCTACCCAGCAGAAACAGGGTCTGAATAATAATAATAAAAGAAATCTTCCAGTACCCCAACCACTGGCTAAAAATAGTGGCCCTGAGTGCTCTAATACCAATTGTACTAGCATAATAGTAAATAGTATTAAGGATAGTACGAAAAACTGTGCTCCTGTGGTACAGAAAAAGAGCCCAACCTTACCCCCTGCTATGGTTTGCGCCCAGGGGACACTGATAGACATAGATAAAAACTTCGCTATAATTGCTGATGGTTTAAAAGGGCCGCCTGCCCCCCAAGCAGTAAATAAGGGTGATTATGTAGGAAATGGTAATCATAAAAGCGGTGGAAATAACGCTAGTATGGCAATGGGAAATAGTGCTCCTGTGAGTGTTGTTGCGCCAGAGCATTGTCCACCAAAACCTTATGCTAATAGACTTCCAACCCGGACTCCCCCAGTTCAACTTACCCCCGATTCTTATCCATATGTGGCCATTCTTACCAATGTTCCTCCCCTACCAGATGGCCAAAGGGAGACTTACGATATGTTAAAAAATAAAGCCATGCATTGGCTGCGGGTAAATAGACCCCTGCCAGGAGATGTGGATGGATTGATCATTGGGGCTAGAAGGGTCAATTGGATTGGGAACACTTTTAAAAAGCAGGGGGGTGAGTGTATTATAATTAATTTCCAGGATCCAAGGGTAGTAGGGATAATTACAAAACCTGGATGGAATATTAGCTTTGGTGGGATTGGCGTGGTGGACTTGACCTTTTTTTACCCAAGAACTCAGTCATATCACCAAGGGGGGTTTGAGCCACTGAGATCTATTTTGCCCCCGCGGCTGGAGGTTAGCTCTTTCCATGCTCCATTTTTGCGTCCACACGATGGTTATAATCAGGTTTATGATCCTAATGGTGGCGTAGGGCACTTGAGACGGGGATATCCTCAAAATTTACCAACGCACTATAACCCAGGTCCCATTATGGATTTGGTTAACCGTTTTAATCCTTTATGTGATCTGAACACTAACGGTTGACTACCTATTCTCCCAACAGCACCTACAATAGCTATACCAGAGATGGTAAACCCTTTATCATGTTTATTCATGACTTGGAATGTTGCAGGAATAAGAACCAAAAGGTCGGACCCTACCTGGTTAAAGTATATCTCAAAACATAAGGTGATAGGTCTGCAAGAAACATGGGACACCTCACTTTCTTTTCCTTTAGATGGTTTCCTAAGTTTCACAGTACCCGCTAGCAGTAGTAATGCGGGGAGAGCAAAAGGGGGGCTTATCACACTTTTTTCTTTAGATTTAGTAGGATCTTTTAATTTATTAAATTCAGGTTCTCCAAATATTTTAGCGATAGAATGGTTAGTCTCACCTAGCTGCATTATATTAGTAATTAATTTTTACAATGCCTGGGGTGGACTAAATGAATTGGAACATGTTCACTGCTTGGAGAACCTGGTAAATAAATACAGTCAAAATTCAAATACTCTATTCGAAATTTGCTTAATGGGCGATTTTAATAGCCACAAATGTGATTTGTTATGTCATTCAATAGACGCAGATACCCCGGCTGGAGCCTGCATCCCCCACTTCGAACACACTAAAATGGGGGAGTCTCTTGATTTACTGTGTGCTAATTTTAATATATATGAACCGCATAAAACTGTTTCTAATGAGAAGGTCCCCACTTTTAAAGGAACGACTAAGGGGACGATTATTGATTACATATTTATGTCCATAGGATTAATCTCCAAGACAAGTGAATATAAGGCTACTGTCTCACCCCATAGTGATCACAACCCTCTGTCAACTGTAGTTCACTGGAGTGACTTATGGCGCAGACAGGTGGATCAGCCCCGGGTTTGTGCCTTGGCGGTGCCCAGTGATCAGGGCAGACGGCTTAGATGGGGTAGGGCTATGGAGGAACGGTTTATGGAAACACTACTCCCTAAAATTGAGCAGCCGATAGAAACTTGTCTTGATCAGACTGCTTCGAATCTTCAGGTTATTACAGCTTTTAATAGTATCTGTGCACAAACCGTCAAGGATCTTTTAAAACCCAAACCAAAGTACCCTACAATGCCCCACAAATGGTTCGATAACAAATGTTCAAGGTCATACAGAGAATTGAAATTGGCTCTTAAGGCTAAAGAAAGGGATAAAGAGCTAATCTCTCATCTGAGACGGGTTTATAAAGCCAACGTGAGGGCAAGGAAAGATGAGATTAAGAATAATGCTTGGAATGATTTACTCAACGTTGATGTTTTAAAAGATAGTAAACATTTCTGGGAAATTATTAATCATCCTTTTTTTACAGGGGAGAACAATCTAAACACAGACTGTGTTATCCCTGATGAGAGATGGGTACAGCATTTTAGCAATATTTATGGGGGTGAACCTTCAATTTGCCCAACTGCTACTGAAACTGCCCATGGTGCAATCATGGTGGCATTTACGGAAGAGCGTGTCCTAAAGGCCATTATGGATACCACAAAAAATAAGGCCCCTGGCCCTGACGGTGTCCCGGCAGACTTTTTTAAATTCTGCCCAGTAATTTGGAGTAAAGTCTTGTCCAGAGTGTTTAGAGCAGCAGCCGAAGGATTCCTACCTCAAACATGGGCAACATCCATAATAGTTCCCATTTTTAAGAAGGGAAACCGGGAGGACCCTGGGTGCTATCGCCCAATTTCCCTTATTGACTCTACTTTTAAAATCTTAGGTAGAGTCCTATTGGTTCAACTAAGGGAAAATTTAGATCTGAATGGGGGACTCTCGAATATTCAATACGGCTTTCGCGAGAATAGAGGGACATTGGAACAATGCTCCAATCTCCATCTTCTAGTCTCCAGGTATACGGTGGCCGGGGAGGGGTCAGTTTACCTGGCATTTATGGACCTTTCCTCGGCCTTCGATCTGGTGAATAGGAGTAAGTTATGGTCTATTCTTTTGGAGCTAGGCATAGAGGAGTCCTTGGTGGCATTTATGGCAAGGCTACACCAAGATCTTGAGGCAAAAATAAGAGTCACCAGGGATGGAAGGTGCACGGAAAGTTTTAAATCTGAAAAAGGGGTGCGCCAGGGCTGTATCTTGGCCCCCCTTCTTTTTACTATTTATATAAATGGCCTGGGGAAACACTTAGAAACAGGATCGGCGGATGTCCCCCGTGTAGGAGGAGTGCAGATCCCAGCCCTCCTATACGCGGACGATGCCGTCCTGATAGCCCGCACAGGGATTAGTTTACAGATCCTTCTGGACCATTTTGGTTCTTTTATGGAGAACCTAGACTTGAAAATTAATGTCTCCAAGTCCCATACCATGATTATTGGTCGCAAAGTGAATATGTGCCAGAAAAAATCTTTTATTTGCAAAGGGGAGATTCTTTCTAGGGTTCCAGTCTTTCCTTATCTGGGAGTCCTTTTTGACCAAAGAGGGTCTTGGGCCCCCCAGATTAAAGCAAAAAGTCTTAGTCTAGCACGATCCTCATCAGCTGTGTTGGCTTTTGCAAAAAGATTGGGAGCCAAACCATTGGAGGCGCTAATCAAAATATATAATAGTAAGTGCGTCCCAATTGCTATGTATGGATCTGCTATTTGGGGCTATGTAGAGACGGCAAAGTTACAAAGGATAGAAAATGGCATCATCAGGAATATTTTATTTGTCCCTGACTCCACACCCATTTTCTCTATTCATGAGGAAATAGGCTTACCATATATCTCTGACAAATTAAAATTAGCCCCCCTCCTTTTTTGGGTCAAAACATGGTTGAACCCCGAGCTAACTCTAAACCACGCCATCCTTAAGGACGTCATCGCAAGGGATAACGCCATGAGAATCCCCTGGCTAAAATACATTAAATCTACATTATTTATGCTGGGGAGGCCGGAACTTTTTAATGACCCAACTAGTATCAGGAGGGAGGATGTCAGTTTGATTAAGCAGATGTTTCTGGAGAGGGCTGGTATGGATAGAGAAGAATTGGAATTGAGGAAACCCATGGTGAGGGCACACATTGCCCTAACAATTTCGCCCACCATGGAACCCTATTTAAAAATTGTGACTAATCCTCTTCATAGACTTCTCTTAACTAAATTTAGGATGAACTTAATCCCGTACTCTCTAGGAAACTTTCCGGTGTGGTCAAAACCTGATGATGGCCCACCATGCGGATGTGACCAATTTTCAGTCCAAGACACCCTCCATTTTTTATTTTTTTGTGACTTTTTTAGTAGTGAAAGGAAAAAATATCTATTCCCTGTGTTGAAAGCGGCGGGCTTTTTTCAAGTTAGGCCAGCCTTAATTTTTCTCCAAATGCTAGCGGATACTTACACTATGTTTAGTGTTGCTAGTTTTTTAACTGCTGCATTTAGATCGAGGAAAAAAAGATTACCCCGGATAGACCATTTTTAAACTTAAAATTGTTCTTAAAGGATACTTTTTAAAATTTGAAAATATATTTGTATTATGGAGAAATAACCTGAGGAAATGTAATCAATATGTTGAAATCTGTTTTTTAATATGATTGTGTAATGTTATAATAGTAATTGTATTTGTGTTTGTTTTATGTCTTTTATGATTTTAACAAAAATCGAATAAAGAGTATTTTGACTGACTGACTGACTGACTGACAGGAATGAAAACAATGTTGACAAATACTAAATTGATTTATTCTGAAACATTTTATGAAAAAATGACTACATTTGGTTTTGAATTCTGGAAAAACAACATTGAAACAAAAACCATCTGGTGTAGAAAAGAATGGCAGGTCCAAGGTTTAGAAGCATTATTTAGAGCCTGCATGATCCCAGAACAATTAATATTCCTGAATGACACCATTCAGCAAACAACCTGATTAAAGACTTAAACAAACCGTCTATTCCGAAGCCCATACATGATAGTAATAGCACTACAGACGTGGAGATAGACGTATCCCATATTTTACACTAAAACAGAACACATCCTGATTGGAAAAAATGGTTGATCTGGCCCACAGACACAAATAACTGTCAAGATAGATTCCTGAACAAAATACAGGGGTTAAAACTGAACAGGCTAGACCCAAGATACTCCCAGAGACAACATCCAGGGATAGTTACAACATACAGTGTAGGGAAACTATGCCTCGAATGGCTACAGAAATCCACACTGGCTGAAATTAAGCAACACTTGACTTTACTTAAAGACGGTGCTGACTTGCGTGATTTCATACTGGGACCACGCAAACAGCGTCAAAAACGTTTCATAGCGGCCAGTATATACGCTGCATACAACGAGGCTTGGAAAGAAACACAAATTAAAACAGCAGAAAAAATACGAGAAATTGATCTATTAATTTGGAAAAATCACTTTCTGTTGTGGACAATAGGTTAACGACTCTGTCCTCCAGAATATATTCACTGGACAGCATTGTATCATCTGCTATTGATATAATAGAGCAGGACTTACTAATGTTACAACATGGTCAGTCCCAATTACGTTCTATTGTACAGCTTGGCTGGACGTTGCAAAATCTGCGTTCAGGCTACGTGCCATGGCGTTTAATCAACGTAACGTCATTATTCTCTATCTTTAACCTTACTGATAAACAAATCAGTTTGGCACAAAAAGGAGTAGACTATACGATTCTGAGCATTGAAAAACTTGAGAGATTACCATTGACAATGTCAGAAAGACCTGTCATTGAATGGATAATACACGGAATTATTACAATTCCGATAACAACTTTCCAGTTTAAATATTGCCAAGAGTATATACCAGCGGGCCAGTATGAAAGGTTGGGCAAAGGATACATCAAGTCAACATGGAAATTACCTTATACACACAAATGTTATAGTGAAGGGAAAATGGAGGTATTTCTTAGTGGTAATAATTGTAAAAAATCACTAAGTGGTACACTTCTGTGTCAAGGTATTAACTTGCATGGAGCCTGCGAAGGGTCTTCAAATAACCTTTCATGTCACCTGCACGGCACTCCTACAACTCAGATAGAGCCATTTTTCAGACAGCTTTCCAACGGCAGTTATGTTCTAATAAGTGACCACAGCTGTTGTGGCATGGTGCCAGGAAAAGCCTATCTCGTGAGCGTTAGTTCCATGGTCACTTGCTGTATGCAAGTATTGTATCCAAACAGCAATCCAGACATGGAAGCGGCAATATGGCCTTATTTGAATATCTCTTCTATTCGAATTGATACTTTAAGTAGAATGAAGTCTATTCTTTTACAGACAACTGTGCCTTTGACCTCGTCCAAAGAAACGTATGATCTGCAAGTTGCAAGGACAGCGGCAGAGATACATTCCCTATTATCAACAAATTGCCCCGTGCATTTTGTAGAAATGTTAAGTAAAATCTTAAACATGTCTGATACCCGATATCGCACATGTATTTAAGACAATTTTTTCGGGACTGTTAGCACCCTTTGAAACAGTTCTGGGCATTATCCCGAATTTTGTACATTTATTATTTGGCGGTCTGCCTCTTCTTTTGGGACTCGTAGCAGAAATTTTATTTTTGATTTTCTGCTCCGATATGGCAAGCCAAGCCACAGACAAGACTCCAGCAACGATGGGAGAAACGATCCTAGCTATACGCTACCGGGACCACATCTCTAAAGTCCTCGGATTTGCCCGACTAAGAGATCTAAGTACAACTTGTTTCTTTCATTCAGACCAATCTGGCAAGATTGCATCTTACCTGTGCTTCGATGTATACTATGCGGAGAAGAATGCGTGTTGGACGTCTGTCTTACACTACCATCAGCAGTACCAATGGATACAGATACCTTGCTAGGTCCGGTAACGACTCATGCATCGTGTTGTCTCCAGCGGCTACCTATTCTGATGACGGCATTCGTTGAGACTTCACCACTACGAGTATGTGGCGGTGGCGTACAAGATGAAAGCAGCACCACATAGGTACAACCTTCTGTGAGCATTGCTGATCCTGACATCGATGATAGCAATCAATCTCACACATGCACTGTTACAGCATTTTCGAACTTGGTCGAACTTTCACCTGATGTCATAGACCAATTTTTGGCAAGTCTGTCTGATATGATGTTCTCCCCTGAACAACGAGAATAACTTTTTCAAACAACGAGCACACAGCGTTCCCTGAACTCTGAATTCGGGCTTCAGTTTTGATAAACACAGCTACTGAAAACATGTGGAACTATTTTTTTCCCCTGAAAACGAAACTATTTTTTTTCCATTTCCAAAATATTTACCCTTTTTTCTGGCACAAAGTACTCTGCTTAAAGTAGAACTATTCTTGGAGAACAGAGCTTCTATTTTAGGATAACTAGAGACAATATTTTACCTCAGCCTCTAGCACATGTACAGCATTTGTATAAATATGTGATGGAATGGTCTCGACCTTCTTTTCTGTATTCAGAGCCATTTCATGTATAATTTTCGCAATTCATTCAGCTGATATATATATATGCATTTAACTGAATGATGACACTGCTTAATAAGCGTACAGTACCAATACTCATTTTCGTGTATTTACCATATACCATTTCAAATGCGATTTATGTATTTTGGGGTGGGTTGGAAAACACACATGCATCGTTATATGTTTAATATTGCTTCGTTTTAGTAATGATGGACATTAATTCGTGGAGTGGGTGTTGTGTTTCTATCTAGGACCCTAATTCGATATTCCCGATTTATGCCCTTGTATGGTTATAATAAATAATATCCTTATAAAGGCATAAGAATCATATCCATATTTAGAATAGCCCATGCAGTCCAAATACGGCAAGGCTACTCCCCTAGACTCCTAGAAAGTACAACGCGTTCTTTAAACAAAACAAACCTCGAGCAACCTGGGAATTCCCCATGCTTTTGTTTTGATTTGTCCTAGAACTCCTGCGAGCACTGAAAGAACGGCCAGTTCTTAGTGACATCTTTTATTGACGTCTTATGTCCAACCTTACGTCAAACCCGGCACCTTTCAGGTATAAATATACCAACGTTGCCTTAAGCAAACACACGGTGGTTTGGAGCAGAGCGGCTATCTACTTGCCCGAGAGCCCAGCTGATGCGGGAGCCCACGGACGCCACCCCTCCCTTTTGACGCACTGAGAAAGACGCTGTCTTTTTCTCCAGCCGAGAAAATTCCAGCTCCGGTGTTTCCAGCCGCCCTTGCGGGTTTCTGGGATATCGAGTCCTGAGAGAGAGATACCAGACCTCCTACATTCTATTGCCAAGGTACGGAGCTGACTAAACCCTTAAGAGAATTCTTGATTCAGATCCTTGGTCTCCAAGTAGGATGTAGTCTGTGGAGTGCAATGTGGTCTGTGATGGCAGGCTGTAGATGAGAGATCCACAGAGAGTAACCTTAGGGTTGCTCTGGATCTGGAAGTGGAGGTGCTCCATAAGGGTCAGCAACCACAGCACCGAGAAAGCCCTACTCACCACCACCACCGACGACATCCACACCCTCCTCGACCAGGGTGAAATGGCAGCCCTCATCCTCCTGGACCTGTCGGCTGCCTTTTACACCGTCTCTCACCGGACCCTAGCCACCAGACTCCACGACCACGGCATCTGCGGCAAGGCTGACTGTATAAGCTCCTTCAACACTCTCAGAACTCATTAGGCCAGACTCCCTCCCTACCTCTCGGAACCGACAGACACCAACTGTGGAGTGCCCCCTCCCTCAGGCCCACCCTCTTCAACATCTACATGGCCCTCCTCGCAACCGTCGTCAGGAACCACGAGCTCAACATCGTCTCTTACGACAACGACACCCAGCTGATCCTCTCCCTCACCAACAAACCCAAAATCACAAATTTCAACAAGGGATTAAAGGCATCACCTCCTGGATAAATAACAGCTGCCTGAAACTCAACTCCAAGAAAAAAGAAGTCCTCATCCATGGGTCCACCCCCTCCACATGTGACGACTCTTGGGGGCCCCTGCCCTTGAAAAACCCCCACCCCGATGGACCACGCACAAAACCTTGGCATCATACTAGACTCAACTCTTACAATGAACCCCCAGATCAACACTATATCCTCAACCTGCTTCAACACCCATGGCATGCTTCAAAAAATGTTCAGATGGATCCCTATCCGAATCCAGAAATAAGTGTCATGCATGCACTCTTCAGCAGCAGACTGGACTATGGACACACTCTCTATGCCGGAATCATCAAGAAACTCCTTAGCAAACTCCTGACTGCCCAGAACGCCGCAGCCAGACTGATCCTCGAAATCCTCTGTCATAGTCACATCACCTAACACCTCCACTATCTCCACTGGCTCCCAGTCGAAAGAAGAATATCCTTCAAACTCCTCACCCATGTATACAAGGCCCTTAATAAAACACCAGACCCACATACCTGAACAACTGCATCTCCTTCCACGCACCCAGAAGACATCGCTTGTAATGAACCACCAGCTCAACGCAGTATCCTCAATCGGCTTCAATGCCCTCTGCATGCTTTGAAAGACGTTCAGAGAGATCTCATCCGAATCCAGAAAAAGTGTCACGCATGCATTCATCAGCAGCAGACTGGACAACGGCAACGCTCTCTATGCCGGAATCAACAAGAAACTCCTTTACCAACTCCAGACTGTCCAGAACGCTGCAGCCAGACTGATTCTCAACATCCCCCCTCATAGTCACATCTCTCAACACCTCTGCGATCTCCACTGGCTCCCAATCGAAAGAAGAGTAACCTTTAAACTCCTCACTTAGTTAGAAAGAAGTAGACTGGCTAGCCTATATCAGCCCTCCTTATTTTACTTGTACATGGGAAATATTATACTGATTGGGCCATTTTATTTCTGTGAGCTGTAAACTGCAGGTTCTCATTGATGCACAATAGTGAGCTACAGACTAGAAACTGTATACTTTGTTGAGGCATTATTGTAGGTCAGAAGGAGGCACTGGCTTTTACATACAGAACATTTTCCATTGCATAGAACCAAAATGACAACATGCAGTTTTACTGATAAAACTATATAGTGCACAAATGATAATGTGTGGAAATGTGGTTTCAGCAAATATGTATCATTTCAACATCACCAAGTAAAGTGTCCGAATTACAAACAAGTGGTCCATTTGTGGTTTTCTAACTGCTGATATGTTTTGAAACATTTGCACAGTTGATTTACAGGTATTTAAAAGTTGTTGTGTGTTACAAAATACTGACAGCTTACAGCCTTTGTTTTCACATGCCCTTTACCACCACCACACAACTGTCAACTAGTCCATTTTACTATTCTGTCTTTGACTGCAAAGTTAGAGAAATTTGTAAACACCAATCCACATATTAAAGGAATAAGCAGAAATGTGTCAGATGATACAGCCTGTCATATGCCCTCAATTCTTGATCATATAGTGCCAGGAAGTGGACCAGCGTCTCACTAATATCAGTTTCACCAGCGTGCACTGCATTCGAGTTTCTGCAAAGCTGAGCCAACTTAATCAAGACTTCAGATGGAGGGCGAACGCATTCGAGTGCAAGATTCATCTGCGCTCAACCTGAAGCGTCTTTGAACCACACGCTTCACTCAAAAACTGACTTCCGAAATCACTTTTCAACACATTGTTTTATCGTCCGGCATTCCGCTTCCCAAAAGTTTAAAGGGTGCACACATATACCATAGTTATGAGGTCCTGATGAGAACCCCCACATTCATTCGGGGTTCGAAACGCGTAGACCGCTCAAGTACACCATAAGGACGCTATTCATGAAATAGCCGTTCCATAATAGATTGAAATACTAATCACTCAAATATATGTCCTTGGTGTTTATGAAAATTTAATTTGTATAAAGTTGTAAATATTTCTGTATGTATGTATGATAGGTGAGAGAGAGTGAGATTCGTATGAGATTGTTGTTGAATTATGGTTGTTTCCTAATTTTTTCACTATTGTGCACTGATTGTTGTAATGTCAATTTTATGCTTAGTGTTTTTGTAATGTTCGTCCTTTTGATAAATTGTGAATTGTTTGGTGAATTCTAACCAACAGATTGCTCCTCAAAAAAAGTGTGATCAATAAAATAGATTTATTCTTGACAAATTAGTCCCTTCTCGCACTCAGTTTAGCTCTTGGTGTTGAGTTACTCATGTTTAAGATTTGACAGTATTGGCATTTGTGTTGTTGCTCTCTGATTCTGAGTTTGGCGGTGTGGGAGCGGGGTGGCACGCCACCGCCCTCCCACACTGCCAAAGCTCACTGCAGGTCAGATTACGAGTTCTCGTCTGGCGGGCAGTCCATTGGCATTCCCATGGTGGTGCCTATAAAAAAGGCACCTCAATGGGAACATCAAAGCAAGTTCCTGCACTGCACACTATGTGCCCCTCTGAATGCATCCCCATGGCCCTGTGGCACCAGGGGGCCCTGTAGGGCCACCATAGTTCTTTCACCTCCAGCCTTTTCATGGCCGGCTCACCGCCATGAAAAGGCTGGCAGTGAAGAAACTCGTAATATGCTTGGCAATGCTTCATCTGCACTGCCGGTGTATTACTGCCTCACATCGCTGCCACACCGCCAGGCGTATTACTGCCTCACATCGCTGCCACACCACCAGGAAACAGTAGTTCCCTGGCGGTTGCAGCGGGCCTGCGGCAGTCCGACCTCCAAACTCATAATAGGGAGGTCAGACCACCGCTTGTGGCAGAGCAGGTAGTGAGGGAGAAATCCATCCAAGGCTGCAGCAAGAGGCACTTGACTGGCAGGTTACAATGTGGCAGTAGAAGAGTTTGAGATTAGTGCACACTGCTCATATTATGTTAGACATTTCAAATTGTGCTCTTCATTCTTAACTAGAAATGTTGAAATAAAAACTGTACAGAAACAGGGATTATAATAAAATGAAATCTCTCTGTTCATAGACTTTCCTTACTACCAGTCCATCCCACAATCAGCTCCTGAAGAGCTTTAGTCTTAAAGGCTGGAGCACTGCATAGGCTACAGAAATGATAACTACGCCCCTGGTAGGCTGGCTTTACTGCTGGTTCCACCCAGACTGACAATCTTTGTTGGTACCCCCACCAAAGACCTAATTCTCCAAGGATTCCCTCTGTTATCACTATTCAACAGTCTCCCTCTTGTTTCCAAATACCCTCTGCCAGGTGCATTTAATTTCTTTAATAGTGGCACTCATCCCAATGTATTGTCACAAGCGTTTCACATTACACACATTTTATTCAGAGAAAATGACTCATAAGTATGTAAGTCAATGTAGAGGAAATATTACTTAAGAATAAGGGCTGCAACATGTAGGAGTAACATGTCATTTACACTGGAAGGCATTATACTCAGTGCCAATGGAATTATGCGGCAGGGTTGACTAAATTATATAGCAAGTAAAGGCAAATTATGCATCATAATGCGGCACATATTTTGTAGAATTACTTTATTATTTTTTTATTTTAATACATGGTAAATTGGTAATACTGTCTGAGCAAATATTTCCTCTCATCAGTACCAGCATAACAACTAAATACATAAATAAGCAACGGAAAGATGATCATTGAAGGGCCTTCCACTATGAGTGAACATAATTTGCCATGCTTTTAGTAACTTTTAATCGATTTAAGCTAGAAACATTTTTTCTTTTGCTAAAATTTGTAGATTTTACAACAGATAATGGGCTATATAGTAAATGCAACAAATCAATAATTATTTAAAAAAACTGCAGCCCCAGAAGTGCATAATTCCATTTGCCCCGATTCTATGTTAAGAATGCCTGGTCTGGAGAGATACAAACTCAGGGTTTAAAACATAACATAGTGGTTGGGGGTTGTTCTTGCTAATACAAATTTGTTATTATCCAAAATGAACCCACTGAACTTTCTACATAAAAACAATTTTATTGAACCGCGTGTTACACTCTGTGCTTTGCAAGAGGCACATTATCCCTCTGCGCTATTTTAAAGCTGGGATCAGTCAAAGCTCAGATATCTCCCAAGGAGAAACATTAATCACCAGAGTTAAATTGCAATTTTTATAGTGACATAATAATTGCAGGCTGTCAAAGAACACAAAAGTAATTGCCATTAGCCCTGTCATCTATTTCAAAGTGCAGTGCACCAGGAAACACCATAGCACGGCTCCTGTTTCAGTTGCACTTAAGTTCAACTTAGTTTGTTCTTTATTCATCATTCTGAACACCAAACAGAATTTCACTACTAAGTATGTTAGCAAGAACACTTCTAATACCCTGTTCACCTCCGCCTTGTAGGTGTTCAAGGCCACTGTTGTCCGCTTCTGTGGTGTGCCCGTTATTTAGCTTGGTCAGTGCCCCGTATCCCTGTCTGTGCCTTGCACTGTTTCCTTGCTGTTTTCATGGTATTGTCGTGCTCTTTCTGTTTAGCCAGTTTTGCGTGCCGTGCCCGTCTCCTTCCTGCTGCTGCTGCCCCTGTGGGTTCCACCTCCCGCCTCCCAGCTGCACATCCCTCCCCTTCCCTATTTAATGGCTGCCACTGCGCGGTCGCACACAGCGGACACGCCCCTGGCGCATCGAAGGCACGCCAAAGGCAAGCATGTCTGTGCCCGGCCATGACTGCGAAGAGCACCAGAACCCCTGGATCTCCCACCACACACTGCTATGACCCAGCATCCCTCCTCGCACACAATCCAGGAAGGAATAACAATTGCCAGCTGGCCACCCCAAACACCAGTCATGGCCAGTTCTCCTGCCACCACTGCCGCCAGACCTTCGCCTCTGACCATAGCCCCACGGACGCCACCCACACGAAAAACACCAGCACCGCCGGAGCCCTAAAGTGTATCGTTCTCAACTTGCACTCCCTGCACAGACATGACATAGAGATCTGGGACCTCCTCAACACCCTCTCACTAGACGTCACCTTCTTCACGGAAACCTGGACTAACGCCTCCCCTGCCCCAGACATCGACACCTCCATCACCGGCGGATACAAGATTCAGAAGAAGGACCGCCCACACTGCTGGGCTGGAGGACTCGCCATTGCACATAAGAGCTCCTTCCAACTCTCAACCTTCAGCACGAGCAACTCCCACTCCAACACCAAACACTTCCATTTCCAGATCCAGACCAGCCCCCCGGGCCTCGAGTCTCTTTCACCATCAACATTGTTGACCCCATCGCACCCCATGCCATTGCCTCCACAGACTACACTCTCATCAAAGACCTTAACTTTCTCCTTGACAACCACAGCGACCCTGACTCCACCACCCTCCTAGATAACCCCACCAACATCAGACTGAAGCAGCTCGTAACCACCCCAACCACAAGGCAGGACACACCCTCAATCCCATCTTTGCAGGAGAAAACAAAGTCCACTTCAGCAACACCTCGCAGCCTCTATGGACAGACCACCACTGCGTACACTTCACCTTCAACACCACGACTGTGCATCTGCCCACGCCATGCCCACCACGGAGGAACTGGGGCAAAGTCACAGACAAACACCTCATCTCCACCCTCATGCACAACCCACCCTCCGCCACAACCGACGCAAACTCCGCTGCCAAGGAGCTCACTGCTGGATCTCTAGCTGCACAGCCAAGCACGCACCCCTCCCCAAATCTGACAGACAGCGCCCCCTGAAGGCCCCCTGGTTCACCATCGACCTCCAAGAAGACAGACGCTCCTTCATGTGCCTCAAAAAACGATGGAGAAACAGAAAAAGCACCAAAGACCAGACCACCTGCAAGAACGCCATGACAGAATACCACCAACGCATAAGAACCACCAAGAGGACCTTTATCCAGAACAAAATCCTCGCCAACTCCAGCAACCCGAAGAAACTCTTCAACATCATCCAGCAATACACCAAACCACCCAGCAAAGCACCGGACGTCACACCCTCCCAGGATCTCTGCAACAAGCACACCGCCTTCTTCCCCACAAAGATCAAGACCCTCTACGATAACTCCGGTAAGCAAACTCCAGAAAGCACCCTCCCTCCAGCAAGGACGGCCAGCCCACCATCACCACCTGGACCCCAGTCACCACCGAAGAGACCACCATGACCTTGAGGAGCACCCAATCAGGAGCCCCCACAAACCACTGTCGCCCGCACATCTTCCACAGAGCCGCCGCCGTCACAGCACCTGAACTACGTCACAGCATTAACATCACCTTTGAATCTGGACTTTTTCCCGATGACTGGAAGCAGGCTGAGGTCAAGCAACTCCTCAAGAAACCCTCCGCCGACCCAACAGACCTGAAGAACTAGCGCCCCATCTCTCTTATCCCCTTCACAGCCAAGGTCACTGAAATAATCGTCAACACCCAGCTTACCACCTTCATCGAAGAAAACCACATCCTTGACTCTTCCCAGTCTGGTATCCGAAGAAACCCCAGCATCAAAACCGCCCTCCTTGCCACCACAGACAACATCCACACGCTACTCGACCAGGGCCACAACGCAGACCTCATCCTGCTCTATCTCTCCGCAGGCTTTGACCCCGTCTCCCACCGCACTCTCGCAGCCAGACTCCAAGACGCTGGCATAAGGAAACCTTACTCATCTGGATCTGCTCCTTTCTCGCCGGTAGAATGCAAAGGATCAGACTCCCTCCTTCCTCTCCGCACCCACAGAGATCAACTGCGGAGTACCCCAGGGATCAACGCTCAGCCCCACACTCTTCAGTAGCTACATGGCCCTCTCACCGGCATCGTCAGAAAGCACAGACTCAAGATTATGGTGTCCTATGCAGACGACACTCAACTCATCCTCTTCCTCACGAAGAACCCTGAAGCAAGCAGACTCAGTTTCCAGGAAGGAATGAAGGACATTGCAGCCAGGATGAGCAGTAGGTGCCTAAATCTCAACTCGGACAGGACCAAGGTCCTTATCCTCGGATCATCCCCCACGGCTTGGAACACCTGGTGGACACCTGCCCTCAGTATCCCATACCAACGGATCACTGCCAAAACCTCTGCATCATCCTGAACTCCTCCCTCGCCATGACTGGCAAAATCAACACCATTGCCTCCACCTGTTTCAACTCCCTCCGCATCCTCCACAAAACCTCATAATGGATCCCCCAAAGCCAGAAAGACTGTCACCCACGCACTCATAACCAGCAGACGTTACTACAGGAACGCCTTCTAAACTGGAATAAATAACTCTCTGCTACACAGACTCCAGACCATTCAGAACAGCACGGCGAGACTCATCCTCGGACCCCTGATAGGAGCACATGACCCAACACCTGCGAGACCTCCACTGGCTACCTGTTGAGAAGAGAATAACCTTCAAACTACTCACCCATGCCTACAAATCACTCCACAACACAGGACCCAAATGACTCAATGACAGAGTTTGTTCCCATGTACCCAAAAGAAACCTCCGCTCAGCCGATCTCACCCTGGCAGAAACCCCGCGCATCCAGAGAGCCAGAGTGGGGAAAATAGCCTTCTCTTAGGTCACTGTCAAGGCCTGTAACAAACTCCCAGTTGACATCAAATGTTCCCCCAACCTGCACACCTTCAGGAAGAGCCTAAAGACCAGGCTTTTTCTGCTGATCACAGAGCTGCACCCACCTCTGCCTTCAGCGCCTTGAGACCCTCACGGGTGAGTAGTGTGCTTTAAAATTCCCAGATTGATTGATAGATAATAATTGTGTCGCTGAAAGCTTCCGCATTCCTCCATAGTTGTAAGCTGTTGCTTTAAAAAGCAGAATGCAGGCACTGTAACTGCAGCATGGCCCATTGTTATTCTGAATGATAAAATCGGCCACAGGCAGAATAACAATGGGGCTAATTGACAGTCGGTGAGGGCTGCGAGGGGCTGTTGAAGCCTATTTACTTCAAAGAAATGCTAGCTGGCCCCCAAACAGTGAGGCCTGTAAAACACCTGAGGCTTTCCTCAGGGGGCATCGCAGATTCCTGGAAACCCCAGAATTACTGACAAAAGATGTCCGTAAAACGAATTATGACAGACAGTGGACTTGGTGTAATATTCTGGCATGCTTCCTGGCATGCGAAACACCCAGCACTACACTACTATGTTTATTTCCAGTGTGTGTTCTGATTCCATCATGGAACTGTGGGGTTGGAAGCGGGGGAGGTCAGTTGCACTGGACTACCAGGCTGTCCAGTTGTGTTGCTGTGGAATAAACTTAAGTTGGAAAACCTACAACAAAGTCTTCAAGATGCCATACTTGGCAATGAAATAACGGACAGTCCATGAAATTTACGGACGGTTGGTCACCCTATAGAAAGCAGAGAGTAGTGGTGTAGGAAAACTTGAAATCTTAAGCCAAAATGGCTTGGCAAGCAGACTGAAATGATGTAGGGAAACCCGAAATCATAAGCACAACACTTAAGGCAACGTGGCAATGATTGTATTACATGTTACATAATTATGGATCCCTGTTCTCCATCTTTTACTGATTTTGACAGATAAAGACAGACGGAAAACATTTTTTTTCCTGCCTGTATTTTTTTTTTTTTTAAAACGAAATTGGATTATTTTTGTCTGGTTCTAAAAGCCATCAGTCATGACTGCGTGGCCAATAGCTGTGCAGATTGACAGGTCAGGAGTTAAAAAAGAAAGGAATTTTATTAAAGAGGTTTAAACAACAGTAGATATGTTCAGCCTTGATACTAACATTTTCATATTTTCATAAACGTACATAGATGGTGTCAGCAGTGTGTGTTCATATCATTCAAACCTATCAGGCGTTCAAGCATGAATGACTTCATAAATGTGGAAATACACTAGTTTCAACTTCATTTTATTACAAAACTCAAAATAAATATGAATAAGTACAGATAACATTAGCAAAAAATAAATATGGATAAATACAGACAGAAATGTCAAAAAAAGAATTACCATAAAACCCGGAGTCCTATATATAATAAAAGAAATTGATAATGGTGGTTAAAACTGATGCCCTGTTAAAAACATTTCCTTTGTCCAAATCTAATATCAAAGATGTAACAACCACATACATACATTAGGCACACATTGTGCATGTTGTTTGTTGGAACAAAAGTTTCATTTACAGGCGAACTTCAAACCATTAGCAAAAGTAATTTCTGCTGTGAGCCAAATATTTCTGTATAAATAAGACAATGATTTCTGTGTCAGAACATGGTGAACCTTGTGACATATAATAAAAGACAAAACCAAAAGGAAAACAGAGATTTTGAATACTTTAGCTCTGTGTGAGGTTAACCTCCTGTGTATTGTGTAATCTACCTGAATGGAGCCATGGAGGAGTGTGAAAACTGATGGACTGTAATTGTTGTGCATTTCTCCCAGACATGAAACAAATCTCACATGAAAGATAACATCTTCAATTAATCATTGAGGCACTGTAGTAAAAGAGTGTCAAATCTCCTGATTCAAAAGGTTGATGTCTGGGACAACCTTTTTGGTGTATTGACTTCTTGGTTGATTTAATCCTTTCCAAGATTTGGAAATACAATTGTGCCATGTTGTGTTTATGTTCGAGCCAATGTACAGCCAAATTCTTATTCCATATGAGGCTCTTGTGTAATGCTATAGGCACTTTTATCTTCCTCTTAGTTTTGCCAACGTACATCAGCCCACATGGATCCTTTATACAATATGTCACATTCTGTGTGTTGAATTCAGAAGAGTGCCTTAGTTTACTACGGTGTCTCCCACAATCATGCTGTTGCAGTGTATGAAATTGTGGCATTTCCTGGTCCCAAGAAATATGGTTGCCATCAGAGGCTTCCTTGAAGAAAAAATCTCCTATAGATTTTTTTCTGTATTGATACTCATGGTATGATTATGAGTATAGGGTATGTGAGTGTATTATAACACACATGTTAAAGTAAACCTTTTGCCAGGCCCAAACCTTCAGTTTTAATACATATAAGTCACTCCTAAAGTAGGCCCTGGACAGCCATAGGGGTAGGGTGCAGTTTATTTAAAAAGTTGGACATGTAATTTTAAGTTTTACATTTCCTGGTAGTGGAAAACTCTTAACTTCGTTTTTCACTACTACAAGGCCCATCTCTCCCATAGGATAACATTGGAGATGCCTTATTACATTCTATAAGTGCAATTTGCAAATGGGAAGAGATAGCTGTTTCATGTTTGAGTCTCTGGAATCCTACTATAAAATTCGGATTCATGGTGAAGTCAACTTTTAAATTGCAATTCTGAAAATGCCACTTTTAGGAAATGTGCATTTTTTGCCTCAGCCAGTTGGTGCCTGTGTCTGTTCACATGACTGGGTGTAGTTGGCAGTTGGGATTCGTGTATTCCTCCTAGACATCCACATACAATGGGAGCTTGGGTGTGACAGAATGGATCATCACTGGCAGGATCGGGGGAGTAGCTTGGCCCAGCCTCACTTACACCTGAATAGGCCATGTCCTGTCCCAACACAAAGAGCTGCGAACCTCCAGGTAGTTAGTCTGAAGCCAGGGCAGGGAAGGCAGGTTATTTGTGCACTTCAAAGGCATGACTTTAGAAGCTTCTCCCTACTTCGAAGGCACAGCTATGTATAAAAGAAGGATCTCAGACACCACCGCTTCAGTACACTTCTGGACCTGTGGATACTCTAGCAGGAAAAAGGACAGCTTTGTTGCTACAAGGCCCCTACAAGCTACAAGCTTCACCTTGGGGGTGCCCAGGAGTGGACACTTCACAGGGAAAGCCAGGAGGGGTTCCACAGCGGTATGAGTATCAGCGCCAGGAAGCCAAATAGGCGACACCGCAAGGTGACCGTCTGATGACAGTGCGCTCTATAAATACCATGACAAGGACTGCCACTCTGCTGGACTGCTGCTCTGAAGGAACTGCTACACTTCTGTGCTGACCTGCCAGCCTCTTGCTTCAGTGAGAACTACTGGACCTGCATCACTTGAACCCAGAGCCTAGAGTGTCTCCAAGGGCTTGTTGGCTGGACTCCTGATCTGAAGCCTCAGGGACATAATAGGCTTCCAACAGGCTTGCATCAGCACCTGGACCCTTCCATTTGTAAGTTTACCCTGCCAAGTTGTGCACTGCAGTACTGGGCCCTTGGAAGTGTCTGATGGTGCTTTGGCAGTCTCTGCGGATCCAGCAGAACAGAAGCATCACTTCTGCTGCGAGGGAAAAACCCGAGCAGAATTGATGCATCTCTGCTGCTGTATGGATTGGACCCTTTGCAAAGACCTGCATCACCGCCCGCATTACATTTGGAACCACCACTGTGTGATGCATCCTTGGCACAAGCCCTCACATCTCTTATTGACGGCAACCTTGATGACGATGCTGGACTCCGCATCGCAGCCTCGCTGCTTTTCAGAACCGACGCATCGTCCGAGTACATGCCACATCCCCGACACTGGACTACCTATTGCAAGCCCTATGTCAACTGCAACATAACAGGACCTCACACAGCAGCCTCGTCGCATCTTGGAACCAACTTGTTGCCTAGGCTGCGCAATGCATCTTCGACAAGGATACCCGCAAAGCTCCGCAAACCAAGATTTAAGATACTTTGTTCAGTGGGCTTAACTGGGTCCAACCCTGTAGCTGGCCAGCTCTCCATCACGGTTGGCCTGAACTAGTGCCTTTGTCCCAGTCCAACTGGACCAGATATCCACATTTGGCACTTTATGCCTTTTGGAGCTATATACTCTAAAAAGTTTCGAATTTAATATCTCCAATTCTACTAATTAGATTTTGTTGTTTTGGTCTTGTTGTATTTGTTAAATTCAGTTCTATTTGTGGGTTCCTTTGTCTGTGGTGTTGTCACTCTTTTACTGTTTGAAGTGTTGCGCAAATACTTTAGACATTCTCTCTAAGTTAAGCCTGACTGCTCTGTGCCAAGCTACAAGTGGGTTGAGTGCTGTTTAATTTAAAGTTTGCTCGTTTCTGACCCTGACTTAGGGGCATATGTATCAAAATTTGTGTTTTCGATTCTCAAATAGCGATTTTTTGGGACTTGCTATTTGAGAATTGCAAAACGGGATGTATTAAAAAAATCGCAAATATTTAGCGATTTCTTAGTATTCCTTAATTGTAAATAAGGAATACCTTCCCATTCATTCCTATGGGCCATAAGGCCCATAGGAATGAATGGGAAGTCATTCTCAATTTGCGATTTGCAATTTGAGAATCCCAAATTGAGAATAATTTCATGGGTGCAAGGGTCTCATAAGGACACCCTGATGCACCTCTGAAATGAGCATGTGTGTGTGCATATGGCACACATACATGACCTAAGGGCATGTATGTGCGCCACATGGCACTTTGAAAAATGCCAAAAAGTGCATTATTGAAATCGCAAATTACCACCAACTTGAAGTTGGTGGTAATTTGCGATTTCTTAAGGAGAAATAGCACAACTTGGGTGCTTGATACATAGCATTTTGCGATTCCTTAAATGCTTACGCAAAATTAAGGCATCGCAAATTTTGCGATTCCTTATACATCGTGTTTTGCGAATATTTAGGCGCAAGCGATGTTTTTTGCGATTCGCAGCATTTGCGACTAAAAATTTGTTTGATACCTATGCCCCTTGGATTGTTGTTGCTGCTTGACCAAGGCTCAAACCGGAGTCAACCAGTAACCCAATTCCTAACAGCGCCACCTCAACAATCACTCTATGATATTCTAAGCCGCTACACCCAATATAAGGGTTATAAATAAATGTTGCATCACTAGCATCTCCAGGTATCTGGAAATTGTTTTGGATGCCTCAATTTGCACAGAAGCCTTTTACCGGCATAGAAAGGAGTACTACATTGACAAGCTAAAGCGTACAGTGCTGTTGTGGCCAGCTACACATTGGATGGCTTTGATGATAGTGGCTGAGTATAAAATATGTGAATAGTCTGCCTTCACACTGAATAAGAAACTATTCAAATGTACAATAAGATTTCCAAGGAAGGTGTAATTTGAAGATTATCTTGAATTATTTTATACCAGTTAAGCCAGAAATGGGACGACTCCTAGAATGAAAAGAAGCACACTACAATGGTTCAACACACATAAGCACATGAGAATGTGATGCTTTATATGCCCATGTAATGACCTGAAAACTGTCAACAACAGGTCATAATAGACACCTCCAACTTTGGGACCCAGAAATGTGACCATACTACACTCCACAATACCTACCGAAGAATGGAATAATAACAACATCTAACTAGAAAAGGGGCCTTTGCCGAGAAGCTCGTAAGCAACCACAACGCATCAAAAATACCACTGGTAACAACGCACTACAACGCATAATAATGCACAATCACGCAAAACAACGCAAGCCAAGGGCCACAGGGTATTACAGCGCAAACACACCCACCCAGGTGGGAATACATATTTATTCAACGCATGCTTCTCGTAACAAGGCTTGGGGTGGAAAAATTTGAATTTATACTTCCCTGGTTGGGAGCGGAACTACTTTCCCTTGACAAGTACCTGCAAGAAGGGAAACTTACCATTCTTCTGTACGACAGTATTTGGATCAGAAAGGTCCTGACCTCCCATCCGAAGGAACACAGACAAATAATGATATGCTCTGGGGGTATTTTATTAATACATAGTACATGGTAGGCCAAACTATACCACTTACAGCACCAACTTCAAACTACCAATTAAATGATCACTAAATGCAATCAGTAAAACATATATAGAACTTATATGTATATAAATGTATGGAACCTCAAAACAGAAGGAGATAGTTAGGCAAGAACAGTAGGAATATAAGAATTAGTGGAACACCTCACCAAGGGCCAGATGTAGGTCGTTCGGTTACGGCCGAAAATCTGTATTTTCGGCCGTTACCGAGCGGTATGTAAGAATTGGTATGTAGGGGCATTATTTTACAGAATCGGTAAATTTACCAATTCGGTAAATTTACCGATTCTGTAAAATACCGAATCGGTATTTTTACCGATTTGGTAAATCCCAGATGTAGGTGGGACTCTTCTGAGTCCCAAAGGCCCTACAAATTCGGTATTTTACCACCCAATCCAATTGGGTGTTAAAATACCGAATTCAGGTGTGCATGCACATGTGTGCATGCACACCTAGCCATGTGACAGACAGACATGCCCTTAGGGCATGTCTGTGTGCCACATGGCGCACATGCCTATTTTTGGGGTGCCAGAGGGTGTCAAAGTGACACCCCCTGCACCTTTGCAAAATTCGGTATTTACCGATTCTGTAATTACAGAATCGGTATTTCCCATTGATTCCTATGGGCTTCACAGCCCAGAGGAATCAATAGGGAATACCGATTCGGTATTTACCGAATCTGTAAATACCGAATTCTAACGATTCGGTATTTCAACATCTGGAAATACCTACATCTCCCCCCTTCATATTTACCGACTCTTAAATACCGAAGCGGTAAAATTCTGTATTTAAGAGTCGGTAAATATGAATTACCTACATCTGGCCTCAAGTATCTACAAATCCCATTTCCATTTCACCAGAGCGGAGTCCGTTTCTCCAGCCAAATAAGGATTATCTTCTCCACCGTCATAGCTACACTTCTGTACTGTGATGAACTACCCAGGAATCTGAGCTCAGACAGCTCCTTAAACACAATTGGAAACGTAGGACGAGGCTCCTGGTGAGCCTCGCCCCCTTGTTCTCATGAGAGCCAGCACCAGCCTGCTCCAAGGCCACGGCATCGGTTGATCACACCTTTGCTATGACTTCGAGAACGAGCATGTACATTCCTCTGATAAGAAACAGTTCCTACCAGCATGCAAAGTGCAGAAAACAAGTGCAAAGCATAACATAGCTTCTCACCTAGGAAGGCGCAGAAGATGGAGACAGCTCAGAAAATGGAGTTGCTTAAGCATAGGCCACTACTACCGCAAAATAGCCACAATTAGTATGCAAGATGGCATAAGATTATGCCAAAGCCAATAGGCAAGCCCTGCCATTAAGCAAGATAAAGTCAGAAACAGAAAGGTACATAATCAAACCCTACTTTGTAGCTTATTCATACTAGGCAGGCCTACACATCACCATGTTATGTGCCAATATAAATTGCAAAGCAAGATGACATGAGAGCATGTCAAAGGCAATAGTCAGCTCTGCCGTTAAGCAAGACAAAGTCAGAAACAGGCCTACACATCACTATATTAGGCCGAAATATGCTAAATAAGACTGAAATGGTGATGGGCGACGGTCATTACCAAGCTACTTATCAGAAAAATAGCACATTCATTACAGCCCAGTAGGAGCTTAGATTATGTGCAGACAACACACATATTTACATGGAAAATTTGATAACTAGATATTTGAACTGACACTGTAACACTTATGTGGAAGAGGTTTCTTCCCCTTTGGGCATCAATGGTGTTCTCTAACAACATCTTGTTATTCAAGGTGTTGACGCAGCAAAATTGGTCACAGGTTGCCAATGAGACGTAGCAGGGTATTCTAGCACTGTACAATCAGAATGTAAACCGACTGCCTAGATACATTTAAACAGTGGTGTCAGAGAATCCTATCCAGTCGTAAGTGAAATCAGCAAGTTTTCACTGCACTGGGCAGTCATGGCAGATATTGAGAAAAGCGTCTAATGATAATAACTGTGTATTTCTGACAAAGGGTATGAAAATGGAGATAATCTGTTGATGTTTAGTGCCCCAGGCATAGCCTGGATTTAGCCGTGGTATTCTAGGTTTTTGTGAGAGAGAAGCTCAAGAATTTCACAGTAGTAATCTGTTTGGGGGTGATGTCTTTAGTCTTTAATGTTATAATTGAAAATAAATTAATTGCTGAGTGGTGGCAACTCCATAATGACGGAGGAGCGCAGACTACCTGCTAAAAGAGGAAAAATAAAATGATAATAAAAGCATTTGAATACCATTTTTATTTTTGCCCAAAAGATAACGAATGAGTCTTCAGGTTGTGGGGATAGGCAATCCTGTTGGAGAGGCAGGGCAGGGCGAGGAGTGGTTAACACTTTTAAGTGTACCAGTGTTTGGCCCGTCGTCCTAGGCCGACCAAACACACATGTGCATTTACGTTTTTCAAACCCGGCTGTATTGGACAGCCAGGTTGGAAAAACACCAAAGGCTCCAATGCGTTGTCTGAGCGGCAAACGAAGCCGCTCAGACAAATTCCAGTGCTTCCCTTATGCTGAGAATAGAATACCCAGCATGAGAGAAGCGCTGGGATTTTGCGTCTTGGAGCCCGCGCAGTTGGAGTCCAGGATCGGGAGATAGAAGGAAGGCGGTGGCCGTCAGAGCGCAGGGTAAGTGTGCTCTTAATTATTTTTTGTTGTGCATTTAGTTTTGGATTGTATTCCCCCCTCTGCTAAGCACCAATAGCAGCCTCCACTGGAACTGCTGCGTAAGATTTCAGGGTAAGGAAATATTCTGTCTCTAAAAATTGCATTTGAGATGTTTTGTTGCATTAATTTATGTATGCAATACAGGGAACATTTAATCTTCCAGATGTTATGTTATGTTATAAGGTCTTTTATAGCGCACGGCTGCCCCAGCAAAGGGGCGTCCCGGCGCTTTACAGAAAGAAAGGAAAGTAAGCCACAGCAGATGGAAACCTAGAATTCACACACATTGATGGTTTAGCAGAAGAGGTGGGTTATTATGGCCTTTCTAAATGACAGCAGGTCATTGAGACCACGAATTTGGGAGGGTAAAGCATTCCAGAGATTAGCTGGGAGGTACCGGAAGGAGCGGCCGCCCATCCGGACCAACTTGAAACGGGGGACAACTGCCAAGTTTTGGCCTTCCGATCGAAGGACACGTCGGGGTGTGTATGTTGTTAAAAGAGGGCTCAGCATAGGTGTAGAGGCAGTTTTCAAGACCTTGAATGCGAGACATAAGGTCTTGAAATGAATCCTCTTCTCTACCGGGAGCCAGTGGAGTTTAATGAGCGTGCTTGTCACTGATTTAAATCGAGGGAGACCTGTCAAGGCTCTTGCCGCTGCATTCTGGACTCGTTGTAGTCTTGATTTTTCAGCCTGGTTCACCCCTAAAAGTAGGGAGTTTGCGTAGTCCAGCCGTGAGAGAATGGCTGACTGCACCACAAGCTGGCGCGTCTGGGGGTCGAAAAACTTTAGGATCGGCTTGAGGTTCTGAAGGATCCCAAAGCACGTTGCCGCAACCTTTTTTGTCTAGTGGGTAAAGTTAAGGGCAGAGTCCATCCAGACTCCAAGGTTTTTCACCTGGCTTTTAGGCTCAGGCAAATTGCCAAGTGCCTCGGGCCACCATTTGTCACCCGAGGCTGCCGTCTCTTTGCCCACCAGTAAGACCTCAGTCTTGCCAGCGTTAAGCTGTAAGTAGTTTGATGTCATCCAGCTTGTAATGTCAGTGAGGCCCTGTTTAAAGCTCTGTGCACTCAGTCCATCCTCCTCACTTAATGTTACCACTAGCTGGGTGTCGTCAGCATACGATACTAGCGACAACCCCCATCTCTTGGCCACCTCAGCCAGTGGTTGGACATAAATGTTGAATAAGGTCGGACTGAGTGCAGACCCCTGTGGCACTCCTTGACTGATAGATAGATTCAGAGGAATAGAATTTGAGACAGATTTGGGTGTTACCGAAGTATTTATAAAATAAAATGAAAACATCTTTTAGAACTTCACCCAATGGTTAAGAAACGTTTGAAAAAACGGATGCTGGATGAAACCTAGGGGACACCACAAGAAATGAGAAAAAGAAAGGAAATTCAATTATACATTTCACTAATTATAGAGATAAGTCTGAAAGCATTTCAGGACAGTTCCCTCAATGCATATCTTGTTTTTAAGAGTGTCATTGAGAAATTGAGAGTTTTGTTTGCCACAGTTAAATTAAATTAGATGAAAAGAAAAGTGTAGACATGTTCGAGTGAGATATTATGAATCACTATTAATATATCAGATTTCATTTACTTGCTTCTAATAAAAAACCTGATTGTAACATATTCAGCAAGAAGGCCATTCTCCTGAGTATGATTAATGAAACACTTTACTGAATAACCTTAGCAAGTAAAGGTAGACCAGGTATATTGGTGTGTGTAGCTTTGAGGTAGTTGGCAGAATGCCAGAGGATTTGCGGTGCCATCTACCAATTTGGAACCAAGACTTGAAAAAGGACTTTTCCAAGAGCAGAAGAGATTGGATACCATTTTGTAACTGACATAGTGGAGAGGGGGGTTCTTCAGCAATGGGAGGGAGAGAGAACTTCAAGGAGAGAAAAACTTGGTACGAGAATAGGATGAGGGGAATGAATACTAGAAAGATTTGAAAAGACTTTATTGGAGAAAGACGTTTTAGTGACCATCCAAAGTTTTCCAATTTAAGGATATATGGCCTGTTTTACTAGAATGATTTTTAACAACTGTTTACACCCATATTGCAATTCAGAAAAAGCATTTCTAAATTGCAAGAGAGGGTTTACAACTCAGTCCTAAAATGTGTCTACCCTCCTTACAGTGTACAATCAGGTGCATAATTATTTGTGACTGTATTTGGCATCACAAACCATTGAAATTACCGACACCTCAAAGGAGATGGTAACTAATTCATAATGGGGCCCCCATTGCACAGCTGCTTCTTTGGCAGTGGCCAGAGGACCCCCTGATGCACCTTTAAAAAATGCTTCCCCTTAAAAAAATGGGCAACATTTTTTTAAAGAAGCACCAATTTATTTAAGGAACATCGGGCTAAAGGTAAGAAGCATTTATATGTGTTCAAAATATTTTATTGAAGAATTATTCAGTTCAGTTCATACGTCTTTATTTCGAAATATTCCACCATAAAAGACATCATAGACATTATTCATAAAAACACTCTACACTTAGCAATATTAGTATACACAATTACCCTAGAGTTATGTCACATATATGAAACACAATACAGAAAATAATACTGCACTATAGAAAATAGAAAAATATACTAGAATATCTAAGAGAAAGTACAATTGCATTACCAACATTGTAAAACAGTATAAGCATAATATAAATAATAAAACAAACATAAAAGGGCTATTTTAATCAAAGATAAATTATTACAAAAATGGAAATAAGTAGCCTAAATTGTAGAACATGTACTAATGTACGAATCCAAACTAGACTACATACTAAATTTAGAGGGAGAAGAGTCGTTATGAGAATGAGGATAAAAGCATTGTCCACATCTCAAAAAAATAATCCACTCCCACCATGCATTAACCAAAAGTGAAGTAGCATCCTTCCAATTACAAGTGATAGATTTGAGTGCAGTGGAAATAAGGAAATCGAATAATTTACAATCCATAGGGGATAAAATAGATTTAAAAAGTGAGGATTTGAGAATTAAAACCTGAAATTATAAAGCTGTTTGGACTTTAAGAATCTGTGTAATAATATGCCATATTTGTAATAAAAACTGATGTATGATAGGACAAGTGAAAAGTAAATAAATATTAGATTGTATAAGGGTGGCCGGGAAATAATTAGCCATGTTGGAATACCAGATGTCCTTCCAAGATATGTTAAGTGTATGAAGATTTAAGTGCGGGGATCATTTTTGAGTCAAATGTGCAAAGGAGGGATTTGAAGAGGTACTTTTTTATACACTTTAGATACTGTATGTCCTCAACGGCTAAACACAGAAATACAAAATTCAACACCAGAAGATTGAGACATAGAAAGCAGTTGGGGATAAGCATTAAGAATAGTATTACATAACAATGTATGTTTAGGCAACTCAGACAATGGCAGTTTATAAGAAGCTTGAATACCGTCAAGCGTGTAAAACATGTCATATTGGCAAATATCTGCAACAAAGAAAATACCAGCAGCAATCCATAATTTCCAAAAAGAAATATGTTTATGATATTAGAGTTTAGGATTGAACCAAAGAGAAACTTTTTTAGTGGAAGACAAAACAATAGAAAATGTACTATCAAATGACAAAAGGGCAATTTTAGAGAGGGAAAGAATAGAAGAACACTTACCAAAAGAGCTATTGGACATGGTAAGAAAAGCAGTTAAAGGGTATGGTGCCAAAATATTGAGAAGCATTTTTGAGGCTACAAATGGCTGATTCACAGAATCGGGCCGTTTGCGACTGCAAACATTATTATTATTAATATAAAATTATTTTTGGGATGTATAATCCCAAATTGTGATTCAGTAACTTGTTACCGGATCGCAATTTGTTTTTTGCGTTTCGGTATTAGAAAGGGGTGTGTTAAGGGTGACCATTCCTAAAACCAAATTGGAATGGAATGTAGTAATGTTGTGGACCAAAATGTGGTGGCAAAACAGTCACAGCTTACCTCCAATTGAAAGTTGGTGGTAACGCATTCACAATTGGGAATTGCTCCCCAAGGGTCCCCCTTCCCTTTGAGAACGGTTGAATAAAAGCTTTTTAAGAACAGGCAGTAGTCCCATAGACAACTGCCTACCCCTAAAAAAATAAACTTCCAGGCTTAATTTCTTTCTTTTTAAAAGCATCCTGTTTTCCTTTAAGTGAAACGAGGTATGTTTAAAAAGAATAAAATTGCTTTATTTAAAACCAATTACAGACATGTTGCTTTGCTGACCTCAGCAGGCCACCATCCTTGTGATGGCGACGATTCCTAATGGGTCGCAAACTGTGACCTACTTCATTAATAATCATGAAGTAGGTCTATTTGTGACCCACTACGAATTGCTAATGAAACTCAAGAATTTCATGCATTAGGAATAGCGATTTCCAGGGAATCACAATTAGGAAATCGCTATTCCTAATCATAGTTCATCAGGCCGAAAGTGTGCTTTAATTTTTTTTTTCTTGTTTGGGAGTGTCAATGCATGGATTGTGGTCTGCTGTCTTTTTAGGCCACTAGCCATGTATTCATTGCAATCTCAGAACCTCGTAAACAGAGGCCGATCTAATATTCGTTATTATGTGACCATCTACAGCCGAACATTCTGTAACGCGACCTCATATGACATCAGTCACAGTCAAAGTTATAGGTAGGTCACAGAAAGTCAGTGTACAGTTTGGCATGTTTTGGCAACAAACAACCTAATATAGAGGCCTATTAGGATGGCAGACGGAAACGTGTTCCGTCCGCCATGGTCGCGGCAAAAATACTCCCAACCGCACATAATCCGCGGTTGCGATTATGATATTTCTGTCAACAAACACCGACCGCGGCGGACGGATCACATTAAACACCATCCGCGGCGTATGGATTACACCAAAGACTGCCGTAAGCGGACAGTACCACATAAACACCCTCCGCCGCGGCCGAATTGACCGCGGAAACAGGCCCAACCGCCGCAATACCTGCGGAGGGTCCAGCTGCACGATTAGGATAACCCCGCCATCCCAACGGAACTCAACACCTTCCACACACAAACACACATAAAACCTGCACACCAATACACCCACCACACAAACCCCCACAACACCATCCCTACATACCATACACCTGCACACCCCACCCCACCACACCAACACCTTGCACATCACACACCATGGAACCCAAGAGAAACCCAAAGTTGACAGACAGTGAGTTGAAGGTCATGGTGTATGAAATCATCTGTGTCTAACCACATCTGTTCGGTACCCTAGTCCAGCAGACCACCTTGGCAACCAAAATCAACATGTGGGACAGGATAGTGACCAGAGTGAATGCGTCAGGGACCGTGCCACGCACCAAACACGAGATCCAGAGGCGGGGGCACGATCTCAAGGTAAGGGTGAAAGGCATCAGGGCCAAGAACCACCTGCAGGCACAACACACTGGCGGCGGCACTCCCCCGGAGCCAATACCATTTGCCGAATGGGAGGAGAAGGTGCTGGGCATACTGTACCCTGAGAGCCTGGAAGTAATTGAAGAGGGACTTGAGACTGGTAAGTACAAACCAATGACCACTATCACACTGTCATGGTCTGCCTTGCACAACTGCCAAGACACATCTCCCAGGCTCCAATCCATGCATGTGTACCACACAGTCACCCTACTGTGAAGTCCTGGCCTCAAATGCACACACCATGAACAACCACAAATGTTGCCTCCTACGTTCAAAGGCTGGCATGTTGTCAAAGCAGCCAACACCACAACTCCCAACAGGCCCCCATGTCTACAGGGAGGGTGGTGGTGGGTGGGGGGTGAGAGACCGGCACTACAACTCCCAACAGGCCCCCATGTCTACAGGGAGGTTGGTGGTGGGTGGGGGGTGAGAGATCAGCACTACAACTCCCAACAGGCCCCCATGTCTACAGGGAGGGTGTTGGTGGGTGGGGGTGTGAGAGACTAGCACTACAACTCCCAACAGGCCCCCATGTCTACAGGGAGGGTGTTGGTGGGTGGGGGTGTGAGAGACTAGCACTACAACTCCCAACAGGCCCCCATGTCTACAGGGAGGGTGGTGGTGGGTGGGGGGTGAGAGACCAGCACTACAACTCCCAACAGGCCCCCATGTCTACAGGGAGGTTGGTGGTGGGTGGGGGGATGAGAGACCAGCACTACCACTCCCAACAGGCCCCCATGTCTACAGGGAGGTTGGTGGTGGGTGGGGGGGGTGAGAGACCAGCACTACAACTCCCAACAGGCCACCATGTCTACAGGGAGGGTGGTGGTGGGTGGGGGATGAGAGACCAGCACTACAACTCCCAACAGGCCCCCATGTCTACAGGGAGGTTGGTGGTGGGTGGGGGGATGAGAGACCAGCACTACAACTCCCAACAGGCCCCCATGTCTACAGGGAGGTTGGTGGTGGGTGGGGGGTGAGAGACCAGCACTACAACTGCCAACAAGCCCCCATGTCTACAGGGAGGGTGGTGGTGGGTGGGGTGTGAGAGACCAGCACTACAACTCCCAACAGGCCCCCATGTCTCAACCCAGAGCAAGATGGAGTCCGCCCACCATTTGCTGACCAGTGCATCTCCTCCTTCAAACCTACAGGTAGGTAGCCATCTTCACAGGGGCACCATCCAATACCAGGACCGGACCACACAAATCCAAGTATTGTCTCCCCACCTCCACACCACCATAATGCCCAGTACTGTCTACCACACCAACATGATGACACCAACAACCATGTCCTGATTCCATAGAAATGTGTAATGTAACAACAAAAAACCTGTCATGTCCACAGCATTGATTTTGAAATTCTTGTCCCTCAGGTGATCGCAACTTGACAGGCGAAACCAGTAACCGCCAGCACCAGTCGCCCCCCTCACAGCCAGGACTCTCTGGTGAAGATCCCATGGACACCTCGGGTGCAGAGGACGATGCTGGCCCAAGCACACTCCCAGGGCCATCACGCTCCCAGGACATCCCTGCCTCCACCACCTTGGCCAGTGTCACAATACCAACACCTGCCATTGTGAGCTGTGCAGCTACCACCACCACACCACCACCACCACCACCACCACTCCTGCCTGTGCCACCCTGCCTGACCCATCGTCCGATGATGGGCCATCTGCATCTCAGGCTAGCAGGGAGAGTGGACGGGGGAGAACACAGGTGAGGCCACAGCTCACAAACAGGAGCGCAGGTGCTAGGTGAGGTCCGGAACAAGACCCACCCCATCCTGGAACCGAGACCATGGATGCCATCGCCAGAGTCCATGCCTCCTATGAGCGGTCGCAGGCACAGGCAGATCGGGCACACCAAGACTCGCTACAGAACTGCAAGCTGTTGCGGTCCATGGACACCCTCATTGGCCAAATTGTTGACCTCATGGGGCAGCAAACAGCTCTTTGGAGGGAGTGGTTATCCCCCGCTCCACATCACCTCCCCCTCCCCCAAGGGCCCAGCGGGACAGGGAACCAACACCACCGCCACCATACCCTGAGGACACTGACAGGGAGGTTGTCCCTGAACAACCTGCCCCCACAGCTGGCTCTGCTCCGGCTCCAAGACGGAGGGGCCGTCCGAGGCTGGATCCAGCTGAGAACAGTGGCAATGCACCATCCACCCGCTCGAAGAGAGGCCACCACTGACTTCACCCTTCCTTGAGCCTGCCATTCACTCTGCGAACTATCTTGCCCCACAATGCCAAGCATTGGCACACTTCTGTTGGACTAGGTGTACATCACACAATGTGTTGTCCCCACGGTGTTTTCATCTGCCATGACCTTCAACTCTCACTCCCCCCAACACCTATTTGTAAATATGCACTAACAGTAATCCACACCCTGTAAATAAACACCATGTAAACACTCAATGCTGTGTGACCTCCATGTTTTAAACACAGGTTGGTCTTATTAGTTGTCATTACCAAGTGCAGGGATCAATGTTCTTGAGAATCATGCCTCTGTGGGAGTGACCTAGGGATAATGAGAGAACAACAAGCACAGGTCAGGAAACAGAATCACACCCATCACACAACACCGTACTACAACATCCCACAAACCACACTCATCACTAATTAAGTGGATCACAGGACACACATCAGGGAGCATTGCATGTACACCATCTCACACACTCATTTGCGAACAGAACATACCAGAACAGGCAGCATTCACACACCACATCCACACATCACCAGCAAACATACATCACGCATTGACCAGCAGCACAAGAGGTAGTTCCTCACATTCAAGGAAAGTAGCGAGCAATGAGCTGACGCCTCTGGTCCACACCTTCTTCCTCCCCACTATCCTCATCACTGGACATGGGTGGGATGGGAGGCGGAGCAACCTGTTGGTCTGCAGAGTCCAGGATCAGTTCAATATTATTGCGTGAGGCCAGGTTGTGGAGCATGCAGCAGGCAACCACTATTTTGCATACTTTGCCTGGTGAGTATGGCAGGGCCCATCCGGTTTTATCCAGGCAGCGAAACCTAGACTTCAGCAGTCCAAAAGTACGTACCACCACCCGACGTGTCCTCCCATGGGCCTCATTATAACGCATTTCACCAGAGGTAGTAGGATTCTGTAGGGGGCTCAGTAGCCACGGATGGTTTGGGTACGCAGAGTCACCTAGGTTTGGGGATGACAGACACATACATCATTACCAGGATTGGTGGGAACAGCATGGCACACATACAACACAGTAGTCATCACAGCACACTCACCTACAAGTCACGCACGTTCTTGACGCAGATTAGCCATCAGTTGGGGGACAATGCTGCTCCGCAGGATGTGGGAGTCATGTGCGGACCCGGGAAATCTGGCACACACATGGGAGATGATGTTGTCAGCCAGGCACACCACTTGCACGTTGATCGAATGGTAGTGCTTCCGATTGCGATAGACGGGTTCACGTGCCTGGGGTAGAATGAGACCAATATGTGTGCCATCAATGGAACCCACTACGTGTGGGATCTGGCCTAGGGCATAGATGTCACCTTTCACTGCAGCCAGCTCTCCCGGATGTGGGAAATGGATGTAATCATCCTTGTAATGCATTATGGCATCCAGCACATCCCTCAGTACCACTCTGAACATGGATTGGGACATCCCTCCGGCATGACCAACTGTGTACTGGAAAGTGCCTGTTGCGAAGAAGTGAATTGCCGCCATCACCTTTGCTGTGGGTGTAATAGCTCCTGAATATGGCCTGCGTGGCTGCAGATGAGGTGCGAATTGGGCTACAAGGTCCTGCAATCTCCGTCGGTCAAGCCGGAATTTGCGGATCACCTCCTCGTCAACCATGTCCTCCAGCACAGTGTATGGTCGATTCACATTTGGAGCCCTCCTGTGTGGGAGTAGATGGGAGTAGATGTCAATTGACCAACAACGCACAACTGTGCCGCACTACCACATCTTGACCAACACAATACAAAGAATACATGTTGCAGACACTGATTGTATGTGTGACGTGACCGAAATATAAGGCACTACAGCTAACTACACACACAATGTTCACCCACAAACAACATCCTGTGTGCAAACATGTCCAATGTAACGTGCACACATGTTGAAAGAACAGCTAACATCACATGACTGAGGGCCCAAGTGTGGACAAACGTGCACACACAACACGAACATGGAACACACCCTCCTTGTCTTCATGCACCCATGACCCCACCTATAATGCTGGGCATCCTAACATGACATGCATGGGCATACAACAGGCAACACACATACGCATACAAAGAATGCATGTATACCCCCATCATTGCTACTTGCACACACAAACCACACACTCACAACAGCTTCTGAATGTGCGTACACAGCCTGGATGTACTGTGTAGATGTGTACAAATATAAACGTGTGACCTAAAAACCAAGACGTCAACACATAGCCATGCACATCTGACGCTACTTGGGTTCACTTCACTGGCCTTTGTTAACCACTGGCAAGGTCAATAGTATGACCACACATGCAACTAATGGACATGAATGACACACGTGGACACGGGCCATTGACATGACATAATGATTCTTGATGCATTCCGAACATGTCCTGACACACATGTACAACTATGAACATTACATGTGTGCCGAGACATGCAGTGTGTGTACACACGCCATCCGGGTACGCCTTCCCCCAACACAGAAGATGATCCTTGATACTGCACTTGTGCATAACATTTTCTGCATGGGCAAGGACCATCACGGTCACACCCTGCCAAACGCATGTGCGCACAACCGCGACGGTGCATCTTTTGAAAATCATCACTCACTGGCATCGCAATGGCGGAGCACGCATTCCACAGGGGCGGGGCAGGCTAACACATACATTTGGATGTGCAAGTTGAAATGCCAGTTGGTATCCCCCCATTCAGTCACATAGCAGCACCCACCGCAGGCCGCCGGGTGCGTGTGGTCACCCACTCCCGGGTCTGGGCGGTCACCCACCGTTTGCCCTGGCCGGTCATCCACCGCCGGGTGCTGGTGGTGGGTGACTGCCCTGTGTATTGATGTCACCCTGGCATGGATGGCCCTGGCCGGTCACCCACCGCCGGCCCTGGCCGGTCATCCACTGCCGGGTGTTGGCGGTGGGTGACCGCCCTGTGTATTGATGTCACCCTGGCATGGATGGCCCTGGCCGGTCACCCACCACCGGCCCTGGCTGGTCACCCACCACCGGGTGCGGCTGGTCACCCATCGCCTGGTGCTGGTGGTGGGTGACCGCCCTGTGTATTGATGTCACCCTGTCATGGATGGCCCTGGCCGGTCACCCACCACCGGGTGCTGGTGGTGGGTGACCGCCCTGTGTATTGATGTCACCCTGGCATGGATGGCCCTGGCCGGTCACCCACTGCCGGCCCTGAGCGGTCATCCACCGCCGGGTGCTGGTGGTGGGTGACCGCCCTGTGTATTGATGTCACCCTGGCATGGATGGCCCTGGCCAGTCACCCACCGCCGGCCCTGGCTGGTCACCCACTGCCGGGTGCGGCTGGTCACCCACCGCCGGGTGCAGGCGGTGGGTGACTGCCCTGTGTATTGATGTCAACCTGCATTGGATGGCCCTGGCCGGTCACCCACCGCCGGGTCCTGGCGGTGGGTGACCACCCTGTGTATTGATGTCACCCTGGCATGGATGGCCCTGGCCAGTCACCCATCGCCGGCCCTGGCCGGTCATCCACCGCCGGGTGCTGGCAGTGGGTGACCGCTCTGTGTATTGATGTCACCCTGGCATGGATGGCCCTGGCCGGTCACCCACCGCCGGCCCTGGCCGGTCACCCACCACCGGGTGCTGGTGGTGGGTGACCGCCCTGTGTATTGATGTCACCGTGGCTTGGATGGCCCTGGCCAGTCACCCACCGCCAGCCCTGGCCGGTCACCCACCACCGGGTGCGGCTGGTCACCCACCACCGGGTGCTGGCAGTGGGTGACCGGCCAGGGCCGGCAGTGGGTGACCGGTCAGGGCCATCCATGCCAGGGTGACATCAATACACAGGGCGGTCACCCACCGCCAGCACCCGGCGGTGGGTGACCGCCCGCACCCAGCGGCCTGCGGTGGGTGCTGCTATGTGACTGAATGGGGGGATACCAACTGCCATTTCAACTTGCACATTCAAATGTATGTGTTAGCCTGCCCCGCCCCCTCGGAATGCGTGCTCCGCCATTGCGACGCCAGTGAGTGATTAATTTCAAATGATGCACCATCGTGGTAGCGCACACATGCGGTTGCCGGTGTGACCGTGACGGTCCTTGCACATGTAGTCAATGGAAACAGGTAACGCGGGGCGCTTAAGCGATTTCAAAAATAGCGGAAGCCGTGCACCGCCACAGCAGGGCCAGTCATTGGCTCATTTTGAATGAGGCAGCCCGGGAAAACCAATTGCTGCAGACGTGTGCCACTGATATCAGCTCAGGGCCCTATAAATGTGTGAATTTCAGCAGCACACATCCACTGCTTCCAGCCACTGCTGCCTGCACCCATCACCTCTACCTGTTGCTGCTGAGCTATCCAACAACTGCTGCCTGCACCCATCACCTCTACCTGCTGCTGCTGAGCTATCCAACAACTGCTGCCTGCACCCATCACCTCTACCTGCTGCTGAGCTATCCAACAACTGCTGCTGTTATGCCACAGTCCTGGACCTTGCCATGCCGAGAGTGCGAGAGATCCGGTCTCGTCCCTTCAACGCAGCGGAGCTGGATGTCCTTGTGGACGGTGTGCTCCGCCACTATGAACGGCTCTACGGTGCCTCTGGACAGGTGGTAGGTGCAGTGGGGGACATGTTGGTGTGCATGAGGTGGTTACTGACTCCTGGCTTCTGCTATCTTGGCGGTGTGCTGTGGGACCTTCACATGTGTTGTACCGTGCATGGCTTCTGAAAGATACGTGTTGCTACTGTGTTTGTGAATGTCCAACTGTCCACTGACATTCCCCTCTTGTCTCCCATCATGGTAGGTCAAGCTGCACCTTCGCAAGGCCGTGTGGAGGACCATAGCACGTGATGTACGGGCAGTGGGGGTGTGCAATAGACGACACACACACTGCCACAAGCGCTGGGACGACATCTCCAGGCTCAGCAAGAATGTTGCGGAGATGACACTGGGGCTGATTCCAAGATCAACCTGGCTTGCACGACGCACCATGACCCCTCTAATGCACCGTATCATAGCTGTGACACATCCTGACCTGTCTGCCCGGCTGAGAGGGGACCAGCAGCAAACTAGCGGTAAGCAGACTGAATGTGTTTGTGACTTGTGAGTGCATGCATGTATTGCTGCTCAGACACAGTAGTGACATCCGTGGTGTGTATGTTGTGCTGCAATTGCATGTTGGTGCCATTAGCGGAGTGAGCGTTAGCATCCATGACAGCCAGGTGGACATACCAGTTGCATTGTAGTACAGGGGCCCAGGATATGACATTGAGGTCTGTGGTCCCATAGCATCACATGTGTGGTGGTCTGCATGCACTTGCCCTGTTTGTTTGATGTAGATGTTTCACAGGCACCCCCGGTGCTTTGACCTGAGGATGTCTGGTAGGGGTGGTTCATGTGCAGGATGGGTGCTACATGTTGGTCGACAGTAAAGAAAGTTGTGAGTTTGTAACCTTCAGTATGTGAGTGTGGCACTTAGTTAAACCTCTTTTCTCTCTCTTTCAGCTTTGGCCGAGGGCACTGACCCACAGACGACGGAGATGAGTGGTGACAATGCATCCGGATCCGAGATCACACACACGCAGACTGAGACTGAAGAGAGCAGCACCGGAGAGGGCGACAGAACTGTCCCTGAGGACTCACTTGTGGAGACACCATCGTCCTTATCTCAGTGGTGGTGAGTCGGCACTGTTGGTAGACACAGGGAGTGGGCAATCAACACCTTCAGTCGGTACACAGCACACAGGGCCCACACTGCCACCAACTGCACCAAGTACTGCTCGTGCTCGCCAGAGTAGGGGGAGCAGAGTGGCCTTCGGTGCAGGCACCGCTGCCCCTGCCCCTGCCCCTGTGACACAAAGTGCCCTTTGTGCTGAGGCAGTTGATCTGCTGCGACAGCTGTGCGTAGGGCAGACCAACATGATCAATGCATTCCAAGACCACGATTGGAAGTTGGGGCAGGTGGTAGCATTCATGGAGGGGATGCATGGCGATGTTGCTGGTCTCCACAGAACAGTTCAGTCATTATCCAACACAGTGTCTGCAGCCATTCAACAGTCGCATGGACAAGGTTTTACTTCAGTTCCCCCATCCACACCACTTGATGTCTCAGGGGAGAGTGACATTTCAGACCAGGCGTCATTTTCTGGGTATTGCACTAGAAGCAGCCACAGGCAGCAAGGCAGGGCACAGAGGGCACAGACAGCATCCCCTAGGACAAGGAAATCTTTCACCGAACACAACATCAGCTACCCTGGAGTTGACACACAGGATCCTCAAGGGGTGTTGGGGCAGGGATTCACATGTTACACAGGCATCCCCCTCAAAACGTACTCCCAAGGCCAGGGACACACCCAAGGACAAGGACACTTCAAAGGAAAGGGCACCTCCCAAGGCCAGGGACACTCCCAAGGACAAGGACACTACAAAGGAAAGGGCACCTCCCAAGGCCAGGGACACTCCCAAGGACAAGGACACAACAAAGGAAAGGGCACCTCCGAAGGCCAGGGACACTCCCAAGGACAAGGACACTACAAAGGAAAGGGCAACTCCCAAGGCCAGGGACACTCCCAAGGGCAAGGACACTACAAAGGAAATGGCACCTCCCACGGCCAGGGACACTCCCAAGGACAAGGACACTTCAAAGGAAAGGGCACCTCCCAAGGCCAGGGACACTCCCAAGGACAAGGACACCTCAAAGGACAGGGCACCTCCCAAGGCCAGGGACACTCCCAAGGACAAGGACACCTCACAGGACAGGGCACCTCCCAAGGCCAGGGACAGTCCCAAGGACAAGGACTCCTCAAAGGACAGGGCACCTCCCAAGGCCAGGGACACTCCCAGGGACAAGGACACTTCAAAGGACAGGGACACTACAATGGACAGGGACACTACAAAGGACAAGCCAACTCCCAGGGACAGAGCACCGCCCACGGATAAGGCACATTCCATAGACAGGGCAACTCCTAAGGCCAAGGCACCTCCCAGGGCCCAGGGTTCTCCCATGGACACGAGCTCTACCAAGGCCAGGCATACATCACCCCTGCGTCCCCTGAGGCTGGTGTTGGTGAAGGAACGTAAAACACATGTGTCAGCGGTGGACTCCCCCATACCTCTACTCCCATCCACAGCCCGCTGAAGAAGAGGAAGGAGTACACTGTTGTTGCATCCCCCATTACACATGATGCAGAGGGCAGAAGGCAGGGCCACAGCAAACGTCAAGCAGGGTCCAGCACGTTCCCAGAGAGCAGACCCACACCAGCACATGATCCACCTTTGATGGGTGATGTTTCTGATGAGGCCACACCACTTACCAGTCCAGTCATGTCCAGTGTGCCCCTACATATCCCAAAGAAACGGAGGCACACACCAGTGACACCTGACCACCCCAATGTTGCTCCAGTACACCTGTCCCCAGCTCCCAGAGCCACCCTGCCTCCTGGCCCTTACAGCCCTGTGGATCATAATTTCAGTGGTCCTAGTGGGTCAGCCGCAGTTCACTCTCATGTGTCAGATAGTGGCACTGTGTCTGTTGTTCACTGTCATGCCTCATGTAGTAGCACTGTGTCAGTTGTGCCCTCTCCTGTTTCAGGTACTGCCACTGTGTGTGTCCGCCACTCTCATGTCTCAGATGCTGGCATGGTATTTGTTGGTCACTGTACAGGGACATTTCCTGGCAGTGTGTCTGGGTCTATGGCTCATGTGTCAGTCACTAGAGCTGTGGCTGTGTCTCACACTCCTGTATCTGGGTCTATGGCTCATGTGTCAGTCACTAGAGCTGTGGCTGTGTCTCACACTCCTTTATCTGGTGCTGGCAGTGTGTCTGGTCTAAGGCTCATGTGTCAGTCACTATATCTGTGGCTGTGTCTCACACTCCTGTATCTGGTGCTGGCAGTGTGTCTGGGTCTATCGCTCATGTGTCAGTCACTAGAGCTGTGGCTGTGTCTCACACTCCTGTTTCTGGTGCTGGCAGTGTGTCTGGGTCTATGGCTCATGTGTCAGTCATTAGAGCTGTGGCTGTGTCTCACACTCCTGTTTCTGGTGCTGGCAGTGTGTCTGGGTCTATGGCTCATGTGTCAGTCACTAGAGCTGTGGCTGTGTCTCACTCTCCTGTTTCTGGTGCTGCCAGTGTGTCTGGGTCTTTGGCTCATGTGTCAGTCACTAGAGCTGTGGCTGTGTCTCACACTCCTGTTTCTGGTGCTGGCAGTGTGTCCGAGGCGACTAGGTCAAGCAGTCCACCAGATTCTGTGCTGTGAGGTGTAGCTCCCATCACTCACATGTCAGTGTACTTGGTGTCTAGATTGTCCATTGTAACCACCCTTGCATTATGAATGTCCATGGGACGGGGCGCTTGACCCACGTACTTGTGGTGCCTCAAATGTACCTGCTCTGTTATGAGCACTGCCCTGTTGATGTTAGGATGCTGCATTGTGCCCTCATGTGCTGCCTCAGATGTACCTGTGCCTTGCCATGGACTGTTGATGCACTTAGCCCCTCTCATGTGCTGCCTCAGATGTACCTGTTCTGTTATGAACACTGCCCTGTTGCTGTTAGGATGCTGCATTGTGCCCTCTCATGTGCTGCCTCAGATGTACCTGCTCTGTGCCATGGACTGTTGATGCACTTAGCCCCTCTCATGTGCTGCCTCAGATGTACCTGCTCTGTTATGAACACTGCCCTGTTGCTGTTAGGATGCTGCATTGTGCCCTCTCATGTGCTGCCTCAGATGTACCTGCTCTGTGCCATAGACTGTTGATGCACTTAGCCCCTCTCATGTGCTGCCTCTGATGTACCTGCTCTGTTATGAACACTGCTCTGTTGCTGTTAGGATGCTGCATTGTGCCCATATGTGCTGCCTCAGATGTACCTGTGCCTTGCCATGGACTGTTGATGCACTTAGCCCCTCTCATGTGCTGCCTCAGATGTACCTGCTCTCTTATGAACACTGCCCTGTTGCTGTTAGGATGCTGCATCGTGCCCTCTCATGTGCTGCCTCAGATGTACCTGCTCTGTGCCATGGACTGTTGATGCACTTAGCCCCTCTCATGTGCTGCCTCAGATGTACCTGCTCTGTTATGAACACTGCCCTGTTGATGTTAGGATGCTGCATTGTGCCCTCATGTGCTGCCTCAGATGTACCTGTGCCTTGCCATGGACTGTTGATGCACTTAGCCCCTCTCATGTGCTGCCTCAGATGTACCTGCTCTGTGCCATCGACTGTTGATGCACATAGCCCCTCTCATGTGCTGCCTCAGATGTATCTGCTCTGTTATGAACACTGCCCTGTTGCTGTTAGGATGCTGCATTGGGCCCTCTCATGTGCTGCCTCAGATGTACCTGCTCTGTGCCATGGACTGTTGATGCACTTAGCCCCTCTCATGTGCTGCCTCAGATGTACCTGCTCTGTTATGAACACTGCCCTGTTGCTGTTAGGATGCTGCATTGTGCCCTCTCATGTGCTGCCTCAGATGTAGCTGCTCTGTGCCATGGACTGTTGATGCACTTAGCCCCTCTCATGTGCTGCCTCAGATGTACCTGCTCTGTTATGAACACTGCCCTGTTGCTGTTAGGATGCTGCATTGTGCCCTCATGTGCTGCCTCAGATGTACCTGCTCTGTGCCATGGACTGTTGATGCACTTAGCCCCTCTCGTGTGCTGCCTCTGATGTACCTGCTCTGTTATGAACACTGCCCTGTTGCTGTTAGGATGCTGCATTGTGCCCTCATGTGCTGCCTCAGATGTACCTGTGCCTTGTCATGGACTGTTGATGCACTTAGCCCCTCTCATGTGCTGCCTCAGATGTACCTGCTCTGTGCCATGGACTGTTGATGCACTTAGCCCCCCTCATGTGCTGCCTCAGATGTACCTGCTCTGTTATGAACACTGCCCTGTTGCTGTTAGGATGCTGCATTGTGCCCTCTCAAGTGCTGCCTCAGATGTACCTGCTCTGTGCCATGGACTGTTGATGCACTTAGCCCCTCTAATGTGCTGCCTCAGATGTACCTGCTCTGTTATGAAAATTGCCCTGTTGCAGTTAGGATGCTGCATTGTGCCCTCTCATGTGCTGCCTCAGATGTACCTGCTCTGTGCCATGGACTGTTGATGCACTTATCCCCTCTCATGTGCTGCCTCAGATGTACCTGCTCTGTTATGAACACTGCCCTGTTGCTTTTAGGATGCTGCATTGTGCCCTCATGTGCTGCCTCAGATGTACCTGTGCCTTGCCATGGACTGTTGATGGATGCACTTAGCCCCTCTCATGTACTGCCTCAGATGTACCTGCTCTGTTATGAACACTGCCCTGTTGCTGTTAGGATGCTGTATTGTGCCCTCTAATGTGCTGCCTCAGATGTACCTGCTCTGTGCCATGGACTGTTGATGCACTTAGCCCCTCTCATGTGCTGCCTCAGATGTACCTGCTCTGTTATGAACACTGCCCTGTTGCTGTTAGGATGCTGCATTGTGCCCTCATGTGCTGCCTCAGATGTACCTGCTCTGTTATGAACACTGCCCTGTTGCTATTAGGATGCTGCATTGTGCCCTCATGTGCTGCCTCAGATGTACCTGCTCTGTGCCATGGACTGTTGATGCACTTAGCCCCTTTCATGTGCTGCCTCTGATGTACCTGCTCTGTTATGAACACTGCCCTGTTGCTGTTAGGATGCTGCATTGTGCCCTCATGTGCTGCCTCAGATGGACCTGTGCCTTGCCATGGACTGTTGATGCACTTAGCCCCTCTCATGTGCTGCCTCAGATGTACCTGCTCTGTGCCATGGACTGTTGATGCACATAGCCCCTCTCATGTGCTGCCTCAGATGTAGCTGCTCTGTTATGAACACTGCCCTGTTGCTCTTAGGATGCTGCATTGTGCCCTCTCATGTGCTGCCTCAGATGTACCTTCTCTGTGCCATGGACTGTTGATGCTCTTTGCCCCTCTCATGTGCTGCCTCAGATGTACCTGCTCTGTTATCAACACTGCCCTGTTGCTGTTATGATACTGCATTGTGCCCTCTCATGTGCTGCCTCCAATGTACCTGCTCTGTTCTATCCAGTGCCCATGCTCCTGGCTACTCTAGGATTGAACCCCTATTATGTGCAATAAAGCAAGTTAATCGTGTGTAGTGGTTTGTCTTTGTCATTCCCGGTTGTCTCTTTGCATGTTGATATATTGGTGCTATCGTAAATGCTGTTTCCCCAACATGCCCCTCCCCACGTCACAGCCCCGGAAGGTACTCCCCTTCCGACAGCAATTGGTGTGTTTGTGTACCTGCGTCGTCGTTGGCGACGGTCCATGACTTGCTGGTGGTGAAGCACGAAGAGTATAGGAAATGCATGTAGCGCTGGGTCCATGACGGCGATCTGCCTGTGGTGGGTATCTCTGCAATGTTTTGTCTCTTCGCTGTGGTGAATCCGCCGTGTTCAGGCAGGTTGTTTTTCCGCTGTGATTTGCTGTGTCTTTCCCGCCATCGTGATTTGGAGGACGGTCGTAGACGTCATTCCGTACGGCGGTGTCTCTGGATTGGTTACGTCCGCCGCGGGGTCGGGTGTATTTCCGCGGCGGTGCGTGCTCTTCCACGGCGTATGGACATTTGACAGTGCTTCCCATCCTAATACGGCGGACGGACTGGCCACGGCTGGCGGACTGTAAAAAGGCATTTTTCGCCTACTCCAGGACGGCGGTCGGCCTTCTGTCCGCCATCGTAATCGACCCCATGGTTATGTGTTTGTGTAGATCCATCTAGGTTAAATGCAAGAACTGTAATCTCTTTTACAAACATTGGCAAAGCGTTTGGACCTATCAGCAAAGGTGCAGTGAAGTACCCACTGCACCACCATAAGCGGTAGTGCGTGACAGATAACATTTTTACACCCAATCTTAATTTTTGTTTCCTGCTAAAATGTCATTGCAAGACAGATTGAGAAACATATTAATAATGAAAGAATAAATATCTGGGATACAACTGTGGGAAGTGGGGGGGACAGTGACAGAAAGGAAGAGATGGCTACAAACAGAGGCTAGTGCAATATGACAGTGCGAATGAAGTAAAGAAGGATTCTAAAAAGTAGAAAAATAGGGAAAGTTAGAAGGAAGTAGGATGGAAGGTTAGTTCAAAAGAAAAATTGAAAGATCGAGAAAAGGAATAGAGAGAGGAAAGGAATTAAGCTTAAAAAGAAGGGTAGCAAGAAGAAAATAGAAAAGAAAAAAGAAATAACGAAAAATGTAAGGATGGAAAGAAGGAAAGCAGAAAAATAGAATGAAGTAATGGATAGAAAAATTGAAATGGACAGAAAAGCGATAAAAGTAAAGAAGTGAAAAAGAATGAACAAATGTAGGAAATACAAAAAGAAAGAAAGATGGAAAGAAGGGGCAAAGGAAGGACAGGACGATGATGCGAAAGGAAGCAACAAGAAAATAATAGAAGTATGGGAAGAAGTGAAGATGGAAAGCAGAAAACAAAATTAACCAGAATATTAAGGACAGAACATTAGTAAGCTGGATAATTTAAATGAAAGAAGAATGGACAGAAGGAAAGAAAGAAGAAAAGAATAAACGAGAGGAAAATGAAAAAGGAGGAAAGAAATAGAAAGTTGGAAGGAAATATGGAGAGATAAAGGGAAGAATAAAAGAAAGGAGCCAAAACTGGTCAATGTGCACTTTTTGGTCAAATTTTTAAACACTGTGTGAAAAAATGCATCATTAGGGATCGTTTTTGTTTGGCCAAAATTCGCATGGGCTCTTTCAAAGAGTTTAGGGATTACTGGCTCTGGAAGGATGTTTTGTCTATGTGGCTCAATGTTGAGGGTATTTTATTTTTCTAGCTACTCCGTTCCCTATTAGCTTTGCCCATGCTTTTTACCAATGCTGCACAGCATCGGCAAAAAAAAGAAAAGGTGCAATGACTCCCCCACTATTGCCAGAGGTATCGTTCTGTAGGTGCAGGTATAGTTACTACACATGTGTGCCTACAAAATGATGTGTGTGACATTTTCTTTTTTTTTAAATGACTGATTTAAGATAGTGGATACACTTAGATTAACAAGTAAAAAAGAAACGTTAAGTGATTAAAATAGTTTCTTTTCAAAGCAGAGCACCAGGAAGAAAATGGAAGCTGTTGGGCCCTTCAAAAATGAAAATCCCTAAATGTGAGCATGTGAAGAATACAAGTCAGCCAATCAAACGGATGATCAACAGGCTATGCTCGAGGGGTGGGACATAAGCACAATGGACACAGCAATAAGAAGCATTCAAATCAAATGAGTGACAATAAATGTAACCAGTGCTAAGCAATGGGTAAGCTTTAAGGTTTAAGATTCATTTACGATATTTTCTTCATATGGGAAGGAGATGAAGCAACTTTTTTGCAATTCTTAGAGTGGTTAAATCTAGGTGACCAAAATTCAAAGTTCACACTTGAGTATAACAACAGCTTTGTGAACTTCCTTGATATTACCATCAAAAATGTTCAGGTAACCTTGGCGGTTGAACTCTTCTCTAAACCCACGGACAAAAACACACTTTTGCATTATAAAAGTTATCATCCCCAAGCACAGAGAAATAACATTCCTTTTCGGCGTTTCCTCCGATTAAGAAGGAACTGCTCTTCCTTAGATTACTTTTATAAACACTACCTGAAGAAATGAATAAAACATGCGTTTAAACGTGCCAGGTTCTACAACCGAGATAGCATGTTAGAGCAGAACCCTGTAGAGAGAGACAACAATAAAAAACAGGACAGATCCAATGATAAAATTGTGTTCGTGAGCCAGTTCTCCAACATAAGCAATACATTGAAGAATGTAGTGAATTCTAGCTAGAGTATTCTAAATGAAGGTAATAAGGTGCTGTGCATCTCTCATAAAATCTTGATGCCCCAAGCCCCTGCTGGGTTATCCTGTTTACTGAAGCCCTATATGCCCAGACGCGCTTTGAGATCTGCCGACTGTGGGCTTGTCTGTGTCCCTCAAGTGTGGAGAGCGAGGGCTCGGGGCCGTTCGTTTGGCCTTTTAGCAGCTAAACTCTGGAACTCTCTCCCAGCGCACATCAGAGGTATCCCCAATATCTTGATGTTTCGCAAGACCATAAAAACATGGCTGTTTCCATTATCTGATGTTTAGGCGCCTGCAGCTCTCCATGTCATCTCTCTGGTTTCTGGTTTGCGCTGGGACGTCTCGTCGCTGAGGCAGCCATGCGCATTACAAATCCCAAATAATATTAATAATAATAATAATGAGATCAAACTCCCAAACCCCTCTTTGCATTGAAAAGAAATAACAACATCCGAAAAAGTTTGGTTAAGACATACAGATCCACTCGACCCATGATACAGAGAACTCTGCATAAAGGTATATTTCTCGGTAATCACAAATGTGGAACTTGTTCCATTTGTGCCCACTGTACAGTAGCGAATACACTAACTTACAATGGATACAATCTGACTGCCAAAGATCACAGCAACTGTAGAAGTTGCAATGTTGTCTACCTAATACGTTGCCCGTGTGGCTTAGCGTATGTGTGAGAAACAGGGAGGGAACTCAGACTAAGGATGTTAGAGCACAGATTGGCTTTAAAGATGAACAAACAAAATGCCCTACTAGTGGAGCATTATAGTGCATTTAACCTTTTCAGCGCGACCGCGATTCCCCCTCCGGTGCTGGGCCCTAATAAAAACGGGCGTGGTCATGACGGAACGGTTCCGTCATGAGCACAGCTCAACCGTAGCTCATGACAGAACCGTTCCGTCATGAGCATCGAAGGGGTTAATCATAAACACACATAATTTGAGTGGTTTGTGATAGAGAAGATTACTACTAATAGAAGATTATGAAGTTTAGAAATAAAAAGAAAAAATGAGAACAATGGTACATCTCTATTTTGAACACTGTAGAATGAGGATTGAACATGAGAGAAGAATGGATGAAAATTATTCTGTGATAATAATCATAGCAAGCTACAGAAGTAGCAATGCATGTTCAATCTCAGTTATGGTTTATTGATATAGTATAGTTATTAAGGTACAATACTATAGTATAATGTCTTGATTAGAGATGACCTTATCATAACCACTAGGATTGTGCTTCATTTTAGATAATTGGGAAACTGAGGTTTGTTGGAGCTCAAGTTTAGAAAAATGGACATAAGATACTGTATTTTTGTACCTAATGAATTTGGCGGGTCCATTCCCAAGGGGGCACTGTAGATAAATCAAAGATAAAAGAAAAATCTAAAAGGAATAGGTAGAAAAGGTGATCCAGGGCAGAATATTAGCCGGTGAATATCAAAAACGAGAATACCAATATGGACACATTTGTTAGTAGGAAGGGGTTGAAAGATAGTTACCAATCCGAGGTGGTGGATATATTCATACAGGTCGATAGTGATTCACTAATCTAAGATGGCGGATCCTTTTACATGGGACCTTAGATATGAACTAACATTTATAGAGAGTGTAAATATGAGCCGGATGGCGGTCCAAAATGGTCCTAAATGGTGGTCCTAAATAGATAAGACATATTAGGGATATTGCACTCACCGGTCATTCTAAGATGGCGGCTCTAATAATAGAGTCTTAGTCGTCATCATCATCAGGTGCCGGATCATAGGTGCAAGCAATGCTACATAATTGAGTCACTGAGGGTTCAATATTCAATTGACGGGCCTCAGAGTATAGACGTATCTTTTTCACACAAGGTCTGTGAACATAAAATGTAAATAGAGAAATATTAGCAAAAGGGAACACTTAAGTAGAGTTGAAATGGTCGTCCTTAATAGATAAGACATATGGGATATTGCACTCACCGGCCATTTCAAGAAGGTGGTTCTAGTAACAGAGTCTTAGCTGTCATTATCAGGCGCCGGATCACAGGTGCAAGCAATGTTAGATGGAGTAAGGTCAGGACGCTATAGAAGCAACAGAATACAAGGCCAGTTTCATTTATTTGTGAAACAAGACCAAGGCGAGACCCTGGAGTAAGCAGGAAAAGGATTTATCAGGTAAGGATATTTGACAAAGGGAGTGGGATGCTACCATTAATTTGACCTACAAGTTAGGTTTAAAATGAGAAACAATGCTTCTTTAAAACTAAATAAATTTAAGCTGTTTGCCATCATTATGCTAAACTACTATTTAAATATCAGAATGAGGCACATTATTTCTAATATAGTAGCTAGGCTCTTTTTTAATATGAAGACGTGCTCTAAGTCACATGGTTAAGCCCTTAGGGATAGGCGGCGAGATATATATACAACGCCCCTCTTTTTTCCCATATTTTCATACATCTTTTTACAGCGTTTTATATTGACGCGCTCCAGGAGTCAGTTTGGACGATTTTTCCCACCCGTCTATACAGAAGGTGAGAAATAAACTTATTTTCGGTTGATGTTATAGCAGTAGGGGAAAAATTTCCCTGGTTAACTAAATGAAATTATAACCATGTAAACACGAAATGTGATTAACTTCTAACGTATCTAAAATAAAGAAAAGTATAGAGTTATCTTAAAAATAGTCAATAAGAGAATGGACAAGAATATAAGCACGTCGAAATATATGTTACAGAATGACAAACCATCTGGTGTAAAAATGTATTGTTTTTTTTACAATGACAAAGGGGGGTGTTTTAATCTAAGCTGTGAGCACAACAATCGCTCTATTCAGAACATTGAACTATTATGCTGTGTTTTATCTATATTTATAAAATCCGGATCCACATTACTGAAGTGTGTATTTCGAAAATGTAAAAAGAAGCTTTTCCTTCCTGAGTGCTACGGCACAGGTGAGTGTAATTATGCATTTCCAAATATGACTAGCTAAGAACGAATAGGGAACTGGATGAGAGTGTGCATGATGAGAGAACGAATACATGTCTAATTTCTGATGGAATCTTTGGGGGTCGTTTTGATTTATAGAAAGCCTGAAACAAGTGTGTATTTACAGGATTACAAACTGATTTAAGGTTGTAAAGTTGAATTAATCACTGATGTATATTTTTCATATAGCACTGTAGGGTGTGTACATAGAGCTCAAATAATGAATAAGATAGGGTGTAAATTCCTCATAGACACTATGGGGTTGATTCCGATCGGTAAAATCCCTTACAAATAACTGTACGGAGCATATTTCCTGTACAAATCGTACCCTTAAACGTCCCCGTACGTACGATAGACCATACGACTTAAAAATCCGTACAAATCGCATTCGGAACACGCAGTACTGGACGTCTGTACGGATCGAAGCAGCATTTTCCGACCCAGCAAGTACGATTCGTCTCGTCAACGCTCCGTACGACTATTTTTCTACGGCAGCTCAAAACGTCCGGAAAAGCAGATTCCGACTTGAACTGCGTACGAAATGGACCCCCGGGTATAGTGCGTACACCCCATGATTGCAGGGGTATGGTGCATAGGGGTACAGTGCGTACACCCCATGATTGCAGGGGTACGGTGCATACACCCCCATGATTGCAGGGGTACGGTGCGTATGTGATTGTGTGGCTCTCCATACGAATCGCTCATACGCGTCGTTTTCCGTACGAATCGTGTTCTCATTCCCTGGTCCGGATCGTACTTGTCGGATCGTACAGCATGTTTACGATGCGTATGGTTCACTGTGAGGGTCCGTGTCATACAGATTTTCCCTTGCTTTTCGTACGGTTTGCAACGATTCGGTCGTATATTTTTCAAACGAATCGTTCTACACGATTCGGACGGAATTGTACGAGTGGTATGGAAAGGGCTACGGATTCGATTTGGTCGTACGATTAGTTTACCGAATCGGAATCGGCCCCAATGTGTGATGAAATTGAGTAATAGAAATATTTTTGTAACAATGTCATGCAACACAATGTATTTGGTATTAAAATTGATTGTAAGTTTATTTTATATATTTTTTTCATGATATGTGTTTTTATCTTAATCAATGTATAACTTGGATAAGGGAAGATAATGGTTAGTCTTGAGGAAGGTGGTTACATTCAGACAACTTCACCAAAACGCGTCAACGCAGCAAGGTTATGTTAAATTTGAAAAGTGACAGCAAGAACGCAAAACACAGGGAATTTCTTCGCCTGCGAGGTGCTGTTTACATTAGTGTTACATTAGTGTTCAAATTAACAGTTGCAAGACAAATTATATCGTCTGGTAGTTTTGTGTCCAGTGGAGGGGTTTATTTTGCAATTGATGTGCATATTAGAATCTAGGTTTTGAATGGTTTTTAAGAATTTGTATGTATTTGTATATATGATTGGTTTTGTTGATATTCAAAAGGCCTAATTATTTGTGATGTTTTATTATTTGTGATAATTTGTATTTGTACTATACATTTTTACCTATTTGAGTTTCTTATCTATTAAATATGCACAATAGTGCTTATATACTCTTTTTAGAGTCTCTTAGTTTAATCTTGGGGCAACAATGATACATCAGATGGTGTTTGGCATGAGTGAGGAGTAAATGACCAAGTGTTCATGAGGGGTGCCAGAGGGAAAATTCTGGTTTTAACTTTCAAGTTACATAGGAGCTCTGTCCCTCTGGATTTGTAGAGCCCCTCTCCTTGTTTTCAAGGAAAACACAATTAAACCAGAATATTAAGAAGGGCAAAACATTAGTAAGCAGGATATAAATATCCTGAATTGAAAGAATTGAAAGAAGAATCGATAGAAGGAAAGAAAGAAGAAAAGAATGAATGAGAGGAAAATGAAATAGGAGGAGAGAAATAGAAAGTTGGAAGGAAATATGGAAAGAAAAGGGTAGAATGAAAGAAAGGAGCCAAAACTGGTCAACGTGCACTTTTTGGTAAAATTGTTTAAACACTGTGTGAAAAAATGCATCATTAGGGATCGTTTTCTTGTGACCAACATTCCCATGGGCTCTTTCAAATAGTGTTGGGAGTACTGGCTTTGGAAGGATGTTTTATCTATGTGGCTCAATGTTGAGGGTATTTTATTTTTCTAGCTGCTCTGTTCCCTATCAGCTTTGCCCATGCTTTTTACCAATGCTGCACAGCATTGGCAAAAAAAAGAAAAGGTGCAATGACTCCCCCACTATTGTCAGAGGTATCATTCTGTAGGTGCATGTATAGTCTCTACACATGTGTGCCTACAAAATGATGTGTGTGCCATTTTCTTTTTTTAAATGGCTGATCTAAGATGTTGGACACACTTAGATCAACAAGTACAAAAGAAACGTTAAGTGATTGAAAGAGCTTTTTTTTCGAAGCAGAGCACCAGGAAGCAAAGGGAAGCTGTTGGACCCTTCAAAAATGAAAATCCCTAAAAATGAGCATGTGAAGAATACAAGTCAGCCAATCAAAAAGATGATCAACAGGCTATGCTCCAGGGGTGGGACATAAACACAATGGCACAGCAATCAAATCAGGAATATTTATTCAGTGCATAAAGCACTCGAAAGTCTCATGGCGCTTGCGGACAGCTCTGAAAGCGGGCCTGTTTAGTTGTCAAACAGCCATGTCTTTAACTTCCTGTGAAAGCTGTTGTGATCTGTGATTGTGTGTAAGTTTGATGGCAATATGTTCCAAAAAGAAGGTGCCAGAAAAGAAAAGGATCTTCCTCCTTTTCTAGTGGTGTGGATTCTGAGTGGCGTAAGAAGTAATTCATTACTGGACCTCCGGGTCTTGCAAGGCTGGTACCAGCTTAGCTTTTTGTCCCAATAACCCGGTCCTTTTCCATATATACTTTTGTGAGTTAGACAAAGAATCCTAAAGCGAATTCGCTTTCTGACAGCGAGCCAGTGTAGAAATCTCAGGCTTGGGGCCGAAGGAGATCTTGGAGGGAGGTTGAGAACCAGTCTGGCCACGGTGTTCTGCAGAATCTGAAGTCTTGTAATAAGGCCTTTGTTGATTGAGGACAACAGGGCATTGCCATAGTCCATACGGTTGATAATCAATCCCTTAACTAGAGGTTAACTGGCCTCCATCGGAATCCATTTAAAAACCTTGCGTAAACTATGCATCACACCGAAACAGGAGCCAATTATATAGTCAATCTGATTTTTCATTGATAGTTTATTGTCCATATGAAATTCTAAATTCTGTATTGTCTGTTTTGGGATTGGACAGGGGCCAAGGTTCAGGGGCCACCAGTCATGTGACCAGTGCTCATGAGCCTTGCCTAAAAGCAGAATCTGAGACTTGCCTCCATTTAATTAGAGGTGATTTGTGCTCATCCACCTATCAACTTGGGACATGCAGTCTATGAATCGCAACTTTGTCTCTACCGGATCTGGGCCAAGGGTGATCAAGATCTGAGTATCTGAGTATCATCGGCATATGATACAACATCAAAGCTGTAGGATCTGATCACCTTGGCCAGCGGGGTCACGTAAAGATTAAAAAGAGTTGGGCTCAGAATGGAGCCCTGCGGCACTCCCAACTTGACTGGTCTACTACGTGAAACGGTGTTGCCCATCTGTACCGTTGTGACTTGGGCAGTTAGATAGCTCTTGAGCAATAAGATGCATTCAAATCAAATGAGTACGATAAGTGTAACCAGTGTTTGAGGCCACTGTAAGATTTTGCTAAGCAAACCCTAGGTCTTTCGCAAAGAGTCTGCTTGCGCTGTCGGGTAGGCGAAACCAAAAAAGTGCTCAATGTTCTAAGAATGATTTTGACTTTGTGATTTCATGCCAAAGGTGTATTATGCACTTGAAATTGTGTTAGCAGCCCTAGCTCTTTCTATGAGCCATGGATACAAAATATCCCCATTTTTCCACCGGTCAGCATGGAAAAGCAGGTCGAGTTTGTCAATAGCTGGGTGAAAGTGTGGGTTGTTCAGTTATTCTTCAGTAAGAGGACATCAGGGTGACAGAGATCACGTCTCTACGTCATTGCAAGGCTTTGAACTGATGCTGGACAGCGATTTTAGAAGGAAATTATATAATACCATGAGGCACCTACACGTTAAATGTATAATCGGCATGCCACATTCGTACTCATACTAGCAGACACACGCAGGCACATTTTCACTGCATCTAAGAGGCATAAAGACATCCAGAGCACATGAACAGAAGCATTCGAGTCTCAAAGGACAGCAGCCGACAGCCCTACATAACCTGTGAGGCAAAAGTGGTAGGGAGTAGGCCTCACAGAAGCTCTGGGTGAAGTGTCTCATGACAGCACTTCATGCTGTGCTTCAGGGCAGCACTGGCTGATGTACAGTTCAGGGGCTCAAATCTATACACTAAGGAGCTGCACGAATGTGTGCAGCGTGGGGCATCATCTACAATGGGGCATGGGTGATGTACAATAGTGGACACCCCTCCATCTATTTATGTGTTCACATGATGAACCGAGTTGCCCCCAAGTGAGATGCAACCAACTAATCTATTCGGGTTTTTTCTGCGCATTTTGAGACCGTGGAAGAAATAGAAAGTCATTTTAAGCCTTTCTCTCCTAGGAATTTGATCAATGTTATGCAAGGGATGAAAGACTTTTCTGCTTGGGTGCCCAATTTAAAATGGACTGTTTTGTACACGCACCCCTGTACACAGATAATGGGCCCGTGTACAGATGTGCACAACTCACTTTTAAGGATACGTGCAAGAGTCCCTATGCCATGTTTGACACTTTCAGATAGCCATGGAATTTTGGCTTACAGCATTTGACATGGTAGAATTTTAAGCATTTACTTATAAGGGTAAAAGCAAATTAGAAGTTTTGCCATAATGTGGCTAAAAAATAGAAGCGGTTCACCATGTCACAAAAGACATGGGCTGTTTGGCAGGTAGGCATATGAACGACTGTATGGATGGAAAACTAAAAAAAAATATATGTCCCCTTCATGAAGTATGAACAATTTACTTGTTTTAGTTTTGCAGCTTTAAAGGTCATTTGCTACTTTGATGTCAATATTCTTAACCAAAAGAGTGCCTTCAGTAGCAAGTTCGATTAGTTTAATTAATTCTGTTCCTTGAAGGTTTCTCCTAGGCAGTGGCAACTCTTCAATCTAGGTATGAAGCCTCCTATGCAATTGAACGTGTGAATGAAAACAGTCTCACTGAAGCTTGGTCAAGCCAAGTTTTTCCTGGGTCATTTGTTTTCCATTCAAGCGATAATTTGCTTGTGACGACCGCGGAACCAATGAAAATAGCTGATCTCACTGAAAAACTGCTGTGAAGAATCAGTACTCCCTTCATGGAGCACGTCACTGCCAGCTCGGGCAAGCACCAGATATGCCACATATCTGTTTCACCACTTAAATTACGTCCAAGAGGAATTTCTATATAGAAATTATGCTTTGTTGCATTTTTATGGCCAAAGCTTAATGATAAGTGGGATTCTGGGCAAGATATATTCTGAGGCCCACTGTTCATAACAACGTTGAGTTTGTTACTAATCTTCAGCTAATTCAAGCTCTCCCGTTGACAAGCAGTATTCAACTATATGTTTGACTTTTGGAAAAGGTGCAAACAAAAAATAGCTGAAAGGGCAAGCTGCCCCGTGCATTAGTTACAGCCAACCAGTGCCAACAGAAAACGAGGGCACGAATTGCTGTAACCATTTCTTTAGATCTAGCTTTTTACTTAGCAACCAAAATATTTTATTTGGAATTCAGTGTTTAGCTAGCTGGTTCCTTCAATTGTAGGAAAGCCAATTGTGTGACTGGTGGATATTTACCGGATTAGTGCATAATATTAAAATGAAAACATATGCATATAGTGCTTAAAATTATAGCTTTAATTTACACATTTGTAATCACAAACAAATCACTGTTTACAACTGGTATTCTTGCTACAACAGTGAAAATCAAAGCATTGCTGTGAGAATTTTCACTACTTCATCACGTGAAATCTGATCATTTTCTTCTTAATTCTCTTCCCCTGCTTTGTCCCTCCTTTCTATGTGTACACTTCCCTGGCTAAGCAATGACCTCTGGCTGCTGAGTAACAGAAATCGGAGGCAGATAGAAACAAGAGAAGAAAGAAGAGGTAAAGGCAATATATATTAGAGAGAGAAGGGATGTAAAGATACAGGGGCAGATTTATGTTAACTGGCGCATCCCCAGGGATGCGCCAGTTAATGTGGGCCACAGTGCGCCACAGCTCCGCCACCCATGGTGCGCGGCATTTACAATGCGGCGCACCATGGGGCAAAAACGGCACAGATGCGTGACACATCTGTGCCGTAAAGGCGGCGCATTGCTGGAGTTGCGTCGCAAGCGCGACACAGCTCCAGCAAGGCTCGGGGGTGCCCTATCTGACCAATGCTGCATCAAGACCTACGCCTGCTGCAAGCAGGCGCAGGCTTTTGACGCAGCATTGGCCTGAAAGTGACTGAGTGAAATCTTATAGATTTCACTCAGCCACTTTTGCGAGGCGCACCTGCCCCGGAACGCCCACCCTGCGCCGGAACGCCCACTAGCGGCGCAGGGCTTTACAACGTGACGCATCTGCCTAGATGCGTCACGTTGTAAATCGTTCGTAGGGATGCGCCACTTTTACGCCACCTTGCGTGACGCAACAGCAGCGTAAACGTGGCGCAAGGCCTTCATAAATGTGCCCCACAGTGTATAGATGTAGGTGAGGTATGGCGCTACGCAAGGCAAAGAGACAAAACTGATACAGAGAGATTAAGAATTAGAAAAAGAGTTGCAAAGAGAAACATAAGGTATTAGAGTGAAGTAGATAGAATGAAGACAAGTGAAATGTAGCTAGAGGTAGAGAGATTGGTGAATTAGAGAGAGGCAAGGTAGAAAGTGAGATGTGGTATAGAAAGATGTAAGCAGTGACAGTGAGACATATATAGATAGAGAGGTGATTTAGTGTGAGAAATATAGAGATATACAAAGTCGGCAATTAACATTAACGTACAGAAAGGGACAAAATAAGTAGATATAAAGCAAGGGAGCAAAACTTCCTTTGCCAGGAACAGTTCCTCTCCGATGCTAAAATACCTGCCTGAAGATCAGTGTAAACAAACATCAGATCCCAACCTATGAGACCTACCTGTCTTTGGACACATCTAAAAACACATATTTCGACTTTTTCTTGGTTAAGCCTGTGTTCTCCCTAACTGCCCCCAACCCCATCTGGAATGACAAGCTGAATAATTGACCTTTCTTTGCAAATCTTCTGTGAATTCCGCTGTCCGGACGAACTGCTTATAGTCTTCTCTCTCTGCTTCTTTTAACCGTTCATTACATTTCTATTAATCAGTCTAAAACTCACCTATGCGATCTTGTCTTGCATTGTGATGCCATGTTCAGTGTATGATCCCTTGTTAAATGTAAAGCACATAAATACCTATAGGTGATAGCACGCTCCTGAAGGAAAATAAAATAAATACATGGATTAAAGATCTCTCCAGCGCTGCCACAATCTCTTCTCTCGGCGTTCCTTCTGAAATAATCATATTCATAGAATATGTTAGGATTCTTCTTATAAAAAGGAGATGAACTGAAAACTCGTATCAGTGGAAGATTGCACAACGTGTTTTATGCTGCAACTGTGCCTCAGAATCTGAGCCCCCAACCCTACAGTTTAGTTTTGTCATTATCTCTACAACAGCTCTCGAAGTATTCCTCCTGATTCCCCCATAATAACCCCTATTATTTGGCTCAGCCAACGACACCCATTCAAAGCCTTGAACTAAATTGTGGTTTACAAAATATCAAATGGCCCTGAAGTGTCCTGCAAAAGTAGAACATGGATCCAAATGTTTTTGTTTTGTGGGCAGATTAAGCTTCCGGTTCTATAAATTAAGTATCATCCCACGAGATCTGAGGCATTTTTCGATCTGTCATAGAGACAGCTTCAGTGTTTTGCCGCTCTCATGTAGTAAAAAAATAATACTTTGAGAAACTTTCAGTTAGCCCTAGCTGCAGCTAATTTTATTTGTTATTAAAAACACTTATATTAGTAATGTGCACAAGTTTACGTTTAAATAAAACATGCAAAAAATGAAATATTTGTGGTAGGTAACAATAATTGAATGTTATAGGTCTACTAGTAAATAAAGTGCTGAATAAAGTTACCCGAACTGTTGATGCCATGTTAACTGGAAAATAATGCATTAACACTAAAAGGCCTAGTTTTCACATTGAATAAGTTGTTTGTGCAAGATGTTTTTTTTGTCTCTGCTGCAGATGTTGCAACTTCAGAAGCCTATTGTAAGGTAGTGAATAGACACTTTTTTAAATTTGAAAACCGATCGTGAGGTTCTCACAGGGAGAAGACAAAAATGAAAGACAGAATGATTCAGGGTTAAAGTTTTGGATCACAAGAAATTAACGTTGTAACTTTTGAAGGACTAATGTCTGAACGTCTATTAAGCTCTGGTGAGAGCATGGGGAGTGAACTTTTTCCCAGTAGTCCAATGATATTCTATTTGTAGATGAAGTAGATGAAAGAAAATAATGCTGCAACATAGAATTTGTTTGTTTATATTAGTGTGTGGTCCTAGAGTGGGGCGGTGTTGCTTTCCCTGACATTCTGACTTAATGCTTCTTTCTGATGATTGACTTCTCTACATGAGGGGTTATTTAGCTAAATTCTAGATGTTTGCTGATTTATGACTGTCAATAATTTGCAGTCTTATTTATAAAGGCTATTTGCGTGCACATTGATCTCTCCTTATTCAAAACTCTTGAATGGGTTTCTGAACTAACACCTTTATCTTTCATTGTATCAATATATTTAGAATAAGGAGTTTTCATAATGGGATATACCTGTTGTACTATTACTAAACTGAATGTGACTTTAACAAATGTTTTTTTCTATTTCATAATCAACAATTGATTGATGAATTATATTAGCTTTTAATGTTGAAATTCAAACATTAATACCTAATGAATAAATAGATGAAAAGCTAAAAGATTTGAAAATAAAACCCTTTAACTGACACTAACTCCATAGACGGAAATCTAAACCCTTAATGATTTATTGACTGTGTAGATGATTGGTCCTCATGTCTCTTCTATGACCAACAAAGGTCCATACGAGAAGTGGCTGGTGTTATTTAAGGATTTCTCTTGAAGATTGAGGTATATATAACCCAAGTGGTAGTGAGAGGATGGTTAGTGTCACAAGAGAGAGGAGCTGAAATAAGTTGCCCCAACTCAGAATTGCCCATGTCCTTTAAGCTAAAAGCTTAGACATAAAGAATGAAGGAGTTGCGGTTTCGAAGACAGTTATAGTGGTGGAGGAGTGAGTATCATTAGGGTTATACATCACCATTGCCTTTTTGAGAATACATTCTTGTGTTTAGTTTTGTGTAGTGGTGTTTATGCTTAAATGTTGAACAGCTGAAGTTGTTATTGGACTAAAAGTAGTTTAAGATCCCGGGATAGATAGTTGAGAAATAAAAGGTGTTATTTGCTAAAGGCTTGTGGTGCAGATTCATGAGTTACCATCGACTGCACAATTTAAATAGGGACTATAACTATTTGTTGTGATTGTACTAATATTGATTGGTTTTAGTGGAACCTGTTGCACAAAAGGAAAGCTATGTCAGTCAGGCTGATTTCCTGCTGGTTGAGATTTCATTCATGTGTATATGTGGGGAGTTGAAGGGTGTTAAAACATTGTTTCCAATTGTTTCTCTCATGAATGAATTACTTCGAATTTCTCTAGTGGAGCAGACACAAGTTATATGTTTATTGTGCTTCCTTAGAGCTTTAGAATCTGCGTACAATAAAATCTTAAAGGAGGGTGAACCGCAGCAGTGAGTGAAGAGCTACGTCATAGAGTACAGCACCGGGATAGTAGATTTGTTGACGAGCAATCAAGTGTTAAGGTGTGATAGGTTTGTGAAATAAGGTTTCAGACAGGATAGAGTGAAAGTATGAATGTGTGCAGAATCACGAACTGAACCAAAACATTGAAAATTTGAGTTTGATTGCCATTCATTCATTGTTGAATTAGATTTGATTAGAGGAGATGTTAAGAGTAGCAGTTTGGGAGGGTGAGGAGGCACCACCAGATGGTACGCCAGCTCATTATATGCTGACAAATGTAGGGGTACATGCATGTTTGTGGCTTCATCAGTGGTGCAAGATCATACTAAATGAATGATGATTTAAATTTCCACAATATGGTACTTTTTATTTAAATATTATTGAAAACCTACGAGAAAAATGTAATAAAATTAAGCCAACTGTTAGACCTACACAGTACAAAGTGTTATATGCTTGGGAAAGGGCAGCCCATTCCAAGAAGAAAGAAAGATTTCAGATTAGAGCAAGGAGAGCAGTGCAAAAATACGCAGATGTTCAATGGGATGAAGGACAGCAAAGAAGGAGGAAGTGTGTAGTTGAGGGAGCTAGAATGTATACAGCTATAACTACAGAAAAGACAAAAAGAACTGAAAACAGGGAACGATGATGAGGAAGATGCAAAGAAGACAGTCACTGATAGTGCTTCAGGGGATGACATTTTAATACTTTTTTCTCTTCTTATCAACATAAGAATAAATCCAGTATTTGTAAAGCGCACAGCTACCCGTAGGCATCCCGACGCTGGGGGCCGGTGGGAAGATTAGGTGAGCTATTGCCCGGAGTCACATGGTGCTGGGCTGACCTGCCGCCGGTGCTGGGGATTGAACCGTGAGCCCCAGCATCCGGCGTCAGTTTACCCTGGCCGCTGTGCCACACCTCTTCCCCCTCCATATGTGGCATCTACAACGAATACATATGGTGTTTCCAGTGACTAGTGCTATGGTGGCTACAGCCCCTGTTGATCCAAGCACAATTCTAATTGAGAGACCACTTCCAGCACCTCCAATTGTTCCTACACCTACTGCTACTAATGAAGCAGCACTTATTGTAATTGCTCTGGGCATTGCTCCTTCATTTCTGATTGTTCTTGCCCCAGTGTCACAGTTATGACAGACTTGACATTGGCAGTGCGGGTTGCTACTGCACCAGTACATATTGTTCCAAACACTGTTGTCCAAGGTGCTGTAAGAGGAGTAGTTACGGCCGGGTTTATCCCTACGGCGCTGAATTCACAGGTTGTTGCCTGGACACCACCGCAGAATGTTCAATCATTGAGCGAAGGCGAGGAGAATTGTCTTCATGACACCAATTGCACAGGAAGAAAAAGGATCATTTGATGGTGGGATTTTCCCCTATGGCTTGAGGAGACTTCAGAGAATATGAGTGGGTGCATCAGGGAGATCATCTACTAACCTGAAAAAGGTAACACTCTTAAATGTGCCGAAATTAAAGGTTGAATTAGAGGAAATTATTAGGAGAATGAAGTGATATATTTAGTGAAGAAATTATGAGGCGTGTGGCTGCCGCACATAATAAATTTACTAAATTGAGAGGAAATATGAGATGGATCTTTCTAAGAGTGTTCCCTGACATAAAATCTTCATGGCACAATTAGATGATAAAGCTATTGTGACAATCAGATTACATATTGCAGAATTAGAAAAATGCATCCGCAAATAGAGAGATTTTGGCAGGTTAGACAGTAAGTGGGCAAAGAAACAGGGAAAGAAAAAAGAAACATTCTGATACCACTGAAACAGATGGTAAGCCACCATCAGCACCCTCAGATGAAGATGAAGCTTTAACTTTCCCTTTGAGGGAAATACCACATAGAGGTTATCTTCATGTACCATGGAGCAGAGGAGATCTTGCAACGTTTACAAACAAATTTTCCAAAATTGAGAGAAAATCCTACACAGTGGTATATACAAGTTAACACATTTCAAAGTTTTTTTGTACAGATTTGAATACGTTCTTTGATAATGTGGTGCTAAGTGATCTGTAGGCTGAATACAAGATAGCTGTGGAATGGCCTCATAATAAACCTCCAAGAGATGAATGTACTCATGCACTTTCGCCTGTGGAAATGACTAAATATGATGATGTGATCGCATTTTTTAAGGGAAAAGTTCCAGAGAGAGACGTTGATTGGTTAAAGATGAATAAAACCATACAAGAAGCAAAAGAATCAGTTGATGCTTTTTATGAAAGATTGTTGCCGGTGTTTAAACAACAAGAAAATACAGAAAATAGAGCTATGGGGAGATTTATGTCACAGTTTGTTTTTGGGTTGTGACCAGAGATCAGTATGCACATACAACAAAATGTGATTTGTTGGCAAACAAAACCTTTAGATGGGATCCTGAGGTATGCAAAACACAGTAGCGATGGGCAGGAAATGAAAAAGAAGAGGCTTCAGTAGGAGTTTATTCTTGCACTGACAAATCTGTCTCAAAAGAGGTTTCAGAACCAATCACATGGTGGAAATGTTGGTAGAACAGAAGATGTTGGATTACATGCTGGAGGTCAAATGGCACAAGGCAGAGTTGGTTTTGCACAGGATAGAGGTTGAAGTGATATTCGGAAATATATATTACAACGTTGAATAAAATAACTCCTTGTCATTATTGTAACAGACTTGGGCATTGGAAGAGAGAGTGCAGATAGAATCCAAATGCAGGGTGTAAATCAAGTGCAGATGCAAAATGTCCCAGTTCAAGTACTTGACCAAAAAATACAGATGCCAGTGCAATCACAAAATCACATGATACAAGATCCCCAAACTCAGATGGCCCCTCCTCTGATTCAATATGAATCAGATACTGGGAGAAAATTCAAATCCATTCCAAAATCCGAACCCATTTCAACAGTTTCCCATGTTGGAAAATAAGAGTTTTGATTCTGGCAATTCCCAATGAAGGTGCCTGAGGGGGAGGAGGATTGTGTACTTGGTGCAGTCTTAGAGGTAGACCAGAGTGTATCATTAATAGAAGGAGACATTAATGGCTACCAAGTATCATTCCTTATCGACACAGGAGCTATCTGTTCCCCTGTTAGAGCAGTAAAGTCCCAGAGCTATCCCTCTCGCGAAAGAAGATTCAATCCAAGTTGTAGGTGTCACAAATATGCAAATGTTAAATCCTTTTTTAAAGAAAGTGACCATAAAAATAGGTTAATTGAAGGAAGATGATCAGTTTGCGAAATGTGATTCAAGTCCTATAAATCTGTTAAGAAGGGATCTATTTTGCAAGTTAAATTACACTATTTACTGCACAGCGCATGGTGTTGAATTTCAAACACATAATGAAGATATTTCATTTAAAATGCCCAGACAAGAAACACCTGTAGGATTGTATCCTATGAGAACAGTGGAGAATGTACCACCAATGTAAGAGATACAGTAAAAACAGAAGTATGGAATTTTTCAGGAAAAGACATTGGACTAATCAAATGTGTAGAACCTGTGCGAATAACGATAAAACCAAATGCTGTGTTTCTGAGAATGCCACTACATAATCTAACACCAGAAACAGTGGCTGGAATAACACCAATTATTGAAAATATGTTAAAGCAGGGGATTTTGCAAGACATTGTCAGGGGTCCTTGCAATTCGCTCATTATGGGCTTACAGAAGCCCAGTGTGAAATACAGGAGTGTACCGGATCTTTGAAAGCTTAACAACATAGCTGTCCCATGTTGTTCCGTGGTACCAAATCCAGCAACAATATTATTTTAGGTTGCTTGCACTGCTGAGTGGTTTACCATTGAGGATCTCTGTTAGGCTTTCCTCTCCACTCCATTGTTGAGGACAGACAATTTCTGTTCTCATTGGTGTTCAGACATAGAGTTTTGGAATGGTGCAGAGTTCCACAAGGGTATACAGAACGTTCATCTATCTTTAATCAGATACTGAAAACGTATCTTGAGACGCTGCAGATGCCTTGCAATTCAGTTCTTGTCCAATACAATAATGACCTATTTGTGGCATCAAGTATGCAAAAAGCTTGTAAACAGGACATCATTGCTCTTTTAAACCATTTAACTTTAGATGGGACCAAGGTGTCCCCAAGCAAATTACAATACTGTCAGAAAGAAGCCCTTTAGTTGGGACATATCATTGAGAAAAAAATAAGAAATGTGTCTCAGGAAAGAACTGAGATGATTCTAAAGGCGAAACCGCCCAGAGAGCGGCCAGAATGTTCCTGGGAATGGTTGGCTACTGTAGACAGTGAATACCGAACTTTTGCCTAGTGGCCAAGCTTTACTGAGGCTAATGCACATATATGTGCTTGATCTGCTTCCATGAGATAACGATTGCTTGAAGGCTTTCCTAGAGCTGAGAGAAAGTCTCCATAGTGGCCCGGCACTAGGCATGCCTGATTACAGTAAGATGCTAAAGCATTTTTTTCAGTGAGAGTGAAATCTGGGCTCTCTCAGTGCTAATTCAGATTTATGGTGAATCTTGAAGACCTGTAACATATTTTTCGACAATACTTGTCTCTGTTGCTGCAACACTGCCAGGCTGCCTTAAAGCAGTTGGTGTCAGTATTGAGAGATGTAAAAGCATTGTGATGGGACATCCTTTAACAGTCAGTCCTCACTTGGTGGATATTTTGCTCACCCATGCAGAAATACAACATTTGACAAACAGCAGGCTAACAAAGTATGAACAGCAAATACTTGCTGTGGATAATGTCACACTGAAAAGATGTCAGATGTCAAATTCAGCTACATTATTACCTTTGCCTGAGTATGAAATTAATGGGAATGAAATTGAACATGACTGTTTAGGTGTTACAGATTTGTGCACCAAGTCAAGTCCAGAAATTAAAGATGAACCTCCCGATAAGCCTGACTATGTAATCTTTGTGGTCAGCTCATGTTTAAGAGATAATGAAGGAACTTTGAGAGCAGCTTATGCCATTTGCACAATCTTCGTCTCCTGGACTCAACGTGAAACCGCTGCTTGGAATAGTTGCCCTTACAAGAGCCTGTTGTTTTTCAGCTCAATTTAGAGTGACTATATTTAATTTTAGTCAATATGGCTTTAGTGTGGTCCATGACTTTGGACAGTTATGGTCTCAGAGGGGATTTTTGGCATCATCAGGAATGGGGAATATGTAATGAGACTACTGGAAGCTTTACAGTTACCTCCAAGAAAATGCAGTAATTAAATGTGCAGTTCACAGAAGTGGCACGATTATTTCACTGTTGGAAATCGCTATGCTGATGAAGTTGCACGGTATTGTGCACGTGTGGCATGCACATTAAACAGAGAATATGCAAATGAATGTGAAGAAGACAATGCCTTTTGGATGTTGTTGTCATTATCTTACATTTGGCAAGAAATCAAAAGATTACCAGAAGAAGTTTCAGACGTAGAACAGCAAGGATGGATCAGAGCAGGAGGTGTTAAAAACGCAAATGATATTTGGGTTTCAGCAGATGGAAGACCACTGTTGCGAGACAGTTAATTGTTTCACATGACACTATATTTCCATAGTCCTGCACACACTGGAAGGAATGTAATGCTTATATTGTTTAATCAGAATTGTTTCAATCTGAGGTTCTGAGTTTTAACTGAAGAACTATGTCATGGATGTGTTACATGTCAACAGGTGAATGTCGGAAGGAAATCCCCTGTAACACGTAGTCACACTCGAAGAGCAGATGGACCCTTAAACAGGATGCTGTTGGATTTTATTGAAATGCCTGTTTGCAATGTGCTGAGAAATATCCTGGCTATAGTGTGACTTTTCTCCCGATACATGTAGCCCAGCTTCTGTTATGAGATCTCATAGCGTGGTTCGGATTTTTGGTTTCTCTGGAGTCAGACCGAGTGACCCTTTTTAATGATGAGGTACTTAGATTGCTGTGTGTGACTCTTCAGGTTGAATGGAGATTGAATAGAGATTGCACCGTGGCTATCGTCCCGAGGCTTCTGGGATAGTGGAGCAAGTAAACGGAGCAAGTAAACGGAACCTTGAATTCTCAATTGGGCCAGTGTTTGTGCATCCACTTCATTGAAATGGCCAGATGCTTTATGACTGGTTTTGATGAGTCTCTGAAGCACCCCTGGCAGGAGAACATGATTATCATATTATAAAATCCTTATTGCCTGTTGTTCCTGCAAATGCACTTGTAAAAATCACAGATGACATGATACTCGATTACCGCAAGAGATTAACTGATGTGCTGATGTGGTGAATTTTGTTTCTTAACAGGTTGGAGCTGTCACTACCAATCCACATTAGGAGCAGTGGCATGGACTGGGATTTGGTGAAGAAGTACGTGCAGAAATGCTGCATGGAGTCAAGGTGGAAAGGTCCAGAACAGCTCACCTTAATATAACGCTGCTGTCAAATGTGCTAGGATATCTAAGGAGATGCTTGTGTCAAACTTACAAAATAGGAAACTAAAATAAATGAAACTGACAATGAACAATTAATGAAAAAAGGGGTAGGGATGTCTCCAAAAGCTTTCTGTATATAAGCTGAATTAAATAACTGCAAGTGATATATCAAGAAGCATTGCATGTTTGCACAAGTGGAAGTCAATGCAAAATATTACTCTGCCAGCTGCTATTATTCTACTTATGGTCTGACTGTAGATAAACATGTGTAACCTTACCAAAGCTAAGAGTAGAATAGTAATTATTGCCACAATAATAGTTGTATTATTAGCTATCATACACCATTTAGTTGGCATGAATTTTGCACTAGAAGTAGAAACACTTAGGTCTAGCACACACCTACAATGCATATGCACACAATAGATGAGACAAAATTAAAGGCTTCATTTATAGATTATTCAAGAGAAGAGTTTCGACTGATATTTATTCTAGATTAGTTCAGGAATATACCCAAGCATGAGATAGTAAGGGCGTTTGTGCACATCTTCCATCTTTAGCTGTGGAGGTGATGACATACCACCATATTCCATTATCATATGCAATTTCATGAGGTATTACATTTATACGCAAGAGCGTTTTGAATATTATTTTTCCCCTTATGATATTCTTCCTAAAGACCCAATTATAAAAAATAATTAATCTTCATCTACAAGCAAAAAATATGGAAATCGCATGGTATTTCTTACATCACACATTGTCATAGACACTGTTAAGGCATATGAAAATAACCTAACCTTTGTAGTGTGACCATTAGAAAAGATATTCACATTAACATTAGAGGAAAGGCAAGCTTAAAGTTTCCGTTGCAAAAATTCAGAAGATGTGTTAAGAAATGTCCGGAAGAAAAAAGAAGAGGAATATAAAAAGAAAATGGTTTATTCAAAATTTAAATTAGAAGAAAACATGGAAAAGTTGGGGCCATATATACAAAGAAGAGGAATTGTAATTTCCAAATAGTGATTCATCCCAAATCGCTATTTGGAAATTACTACTCCTTATGTATAAAACTTTTTTTTCATACTTGCGATTCATAGTGTGTTGCACTATGAATATTAATAAGGTAGTTTGCAGTTTGTGACCCATTAGGAATCACAACCATCCCCGGGATGGTGGTCTGCTGAGGTAAGTAGACCACCTTGTCTGTGATTGCCTTTGGATAATGTCTTTTTTTGTTGTTGAAATGCAACCCATTTTCCTTAAAGGATAACGGGATGTGTTTCAACTATAAAAAATTAAAATGTTTTGTTTGAATTTTTAAGAGCAGGAAGCTCTTAAAAATATTTTCCCAACATTCAAAAAGGGAAAGGGCTTTATAGGGACCCCTCCCAATTTGCAAATGCATTACCACCAACTTTGAGTTGGCGGTAAAGTGCAACTGTTTTGGGACTGTATTTCGGTCACAAAACATTCGTACATGCCAATGCAATTCGGTATTTGGAAGGGACACCCTAAACAAGCCCCTTCCAAATATCAAATCGCAAAACCCAAATTGCAATTTGGTAACAAGATACCAACTTGCAATTTGGGAATTGTACATTCCATAATGAATTTTCTAGTTGCAAACGGGCCGATTCATTTGCAGCTGGAAAAATGCTTCATACATATGACCCTATGCTTTTACAAAAGAAGAAACCAGGTTAGGAAAATACATATTGGGATTAGTAATTGTGAACAAACTTTTGAAGTTTTAGGAGGAGCCACCCAAATATTAACAGAGGAAGAAACAGTTATTCCTGGAGCTTATTTTGTGTGTGGACAAGATGCTTATTTCCAGGTGGCAGCTGATTGGGAGGATCTTTGCTATTTAGCGTTGCTATTTCCTAAGATGTATCATGTAAATAGTGTAGACACTTTACCGATGACACCACCGCATAGACACCCATGTAGTACAAAGGATGGGGCACAATTAGTGGGAGATATTTTTGGTGCAATAATACCACCCGTAGGAGTAGTCTTAAATGAAGAGAAAATTAGAAAGCTATCAACAGTAGTAGATAAATAAGCTACCAGATGCCTTATTAGCAGTTAACACAATTAATGGATATCAGATCAATGGTTTTTCAATAATGATTAGCTTTAGATATCTTGGTAGCAGAGAAAGCGGAGTTTGCAAGATGCTGAAAGCTCAACATTGCTACTCATATATTCCTGACAAGAGTCAAAAGATAGAATAATTTGCAAAGAATAATTTCTGATTTGAAACCTGAATTAGAACCTTTAGAAGCATTTGGTGCATTAGGGAGCTTAGACAAAGGAGTTTTAACCATTGGCAATTGGTTTGAAACAGTAGGAGGAAGACTTTTCAGGGTCATATTCATATTTGCTTGATAACCTTATACGCTTTACATAGAGGATATAGGTGTTGAGTAACTAAAAAGAAGAAGAAGAAAGAAAAAGAAAAATCAGAGAAGGATTAGAATTGGGGGCGAGAAAGAATAAAGAGTATAGAAAGTTGAAGAAAGATGAAACTGACTAAGCCGAAAATGAGAGTGATCTCTAAAGATTAATTTGTGAGGAAATTGTGATGGTTTTTCAACCATCAGAGGAGGGAAATTGCTGCAGCAAATCGTATTTGTTATTAAAAACCTTTATATTAGTGATGTGCACAAGCTTACAGATACATAAAACATGCTAAAATGAACAACTTATAGTAGGTCACCATACTTGAATATTATAGGCCTGCACGTAAATAAAGTGCTGAATTAAGTTAGCCTAGCTGTTGATGCCATGTTAACTGGAAAATAATGAATTAACACTGAAAGGCCTGACATTCACATTGAATATGTTTGTGCGAAATGTTTTCCTTCACTCTGCTGCAGATGTTGCAAATCCAGAAGCCTACTCTTACCTTGTGAATAGACACTTGTTTTGAATTAGACAACTGACAGTGAGGTTTTCACTGGGAGGAGACGAAGACGACAGGATTTATGGGAAAATGTTTTGGCTCACAAGAAAAAAGTTGTAACTTTTCAAAGACTAATGTCTGCAAGTCTATTAAGCTGTGTTGAGAGCATGGGAAGAGAACTTGTTCCCAGTAGTCTGCTGAAATTCCATTGATGGTTAAAGAAGACGAAAGAAAATAATGTTGCAGCACAGAAGTTGTACGTTGATATTATTGTGTGTTCCAACAGAAGTAGTAGCTGCTCATTGCTGATTTTTGACTTCTCTAAAAGAGGAATTATTTAGCCAAATTCTAGACGTTTGCGGACTATTAACTGTGAATAATTTCCAGCCTTATTTGCAAAGGCTAAATGCTTGTTCCTTGATCTCTCTTTTATTAGAACTCTTCATTGGGTTTTTGAGCTGGCACCTTTTTCTCTCATTATATCGATTTGTTTAGAAGCGTGAGTTTCCTTTATGGAACATGCTTGTTGTATTATTATCATACTGCCTGTGATTTCAACAAATATTTTATTCTACTTTATAATCAAATATCGATTGATGCATCATATTAACTTTAAATAGTGAAATTCAAAGATTTGTGCCTAATGAAGAAATACATGAAAAGCTAAAATATTTGAAAATAAAACCCTTTATCTCACACTAATTGTCTTTATTAACTGAAATCTAAAGTCTTGGGGCCATATGTATCAAGCTAATTAGCATTCGCAATGGTAAGGAATCGCTATAAAAAAGCGATTTTTTACATACATACCGTTTTGCGAATTCTAAATAGCGATTCCTTAAAATTCGCTATTTATAATTCGCAAAACGGAACTATGATACATATGGCCCTTAATGATTTATTGTCTGTGTAGATGATTGCTCCTCATTTCTCTCTGATGAACAACAAAGGTCCATATGACCAGTGGCAGGTGTTCTTTAACGATTACACTGGAAGACTGGGCTATAGAAAACCTGGCTCCCTCAACCTCTTCTTCAGTTGGTCTGTTTAACAGCTTTTTTGTTTAACTCGTTTATATTTGCATTTTGTCAAATCATATAATACAATGCATTAAGCAGCACTTTTAATAGTTGTGCATTTCTGACCTTGGCGTGACTTCTTGAAAGGTCAATGGAGGTACAGAGGAAACAAAAGAGAAGAGTCAAAAGTAGGATTCACAATAAAGGCAATCACATTATGGGGGAGGTTGCTTCTAGGGTAGAGTGCCTGTTTTAGAAAATGCAGCAAGGATATTTGCCATGCAATATGAACCAAAAACAACCACTTGTCCTGGATTGGGCCGCACCTGCTGACGCATGACAGATGTAACCAAGTACCTCTGTGGCAACATGACGACCAACGTATAGTGGGAGGAATGTGTTATGTAGTTTGTGATGTGCAGTGATACCGGGGCATTGTCAAAGGCTAATCATGGCGGGCCCCTTGCTGAGAATATCCTCGATCCTGCACATGTTGGCAAGTAGTTCCATCAGAGGTTCATCTCAGACAGAGTCAATAGGGTATTTGCACAAGCACTTGGATTCCCTTTGGTGGAGTGCCTTACTTTCAGTGTGGTCCCAAGCCTCCAGGGAAAGGACCCAGCTGGCTACCATGGGGGATTTCCACCTGCACGTAATTTGGCGCATGGCCAGTAGGAGTGTCAGATCTCTAAAGCTTCTGGAAGCTTTCTTAGGGCGATGGAGCAAGCTCAATTAGGAGACCTCCCATGTGTGTAGGGTGATGTGTCCCATGCAGCAAGATAATTGGGTTGTGATATCTAGCCAGTAATGGGCAAGGGAGGGGCAGAGTCAAAGTATATGTTATAGGTCAGCAACGGATATGTGACATCGAGGGCAGGTAGCGTCAGTGCGCTAAAAATAGCGATTGATCTTAAGAGGAGTAAGGTATGCTCGTGCCGCACATTATATCAATCTGAAGCTGGCTTTGCGGGATACCCAAGAAGGTCTGCCAAGGTCCACGTTCCAATGTTGTCGCAGCTGGGTGAGAGGTTTAACGGTGTAGGAGCACAGTGAGCTGGCTGTCCACCTCATCAGGTGTTGGCTATCCCCCATGGTGGGAATGTATTGCATTGTATAGTGCAGTTTAGGTTACTGTTGGAAGTTGTACCAGTGCACGCCCAGTGAGAGCGTGATGGAGGTGTATAGTAGGGTGTAGGAGAGTAGGGTCTGCTATCCTATGGTCACCCCAAATTTTTGCTTTTTGCTTCACTGGTTTTCGACTACTGAGGCTGTGGGCCTGCTAATCAGACCCCCAGCCTGCTGTTCTCTCTCTAAATTATTGATACATGTGCTATAGGTACATACCACAATTGGAAATGGACTCCTTGTCAGCCCCTGTACCATGCACTATAGGTGCTCAGGGCATAGGTGCCACCAAGGCCTACCAGGGGCTGCAGCATATCTTTTGCCACCCCTGGCTGGTTCTTAAATTGACACAACTGGCTGATCACTCAGCTGGGGCAAGGTGGTGTAATCACCCCTTGCTTAGATATAGTATACCTATATCTAAACCTATATCTGGACACATATAAACCTGTGAGTCACTCCTATGGAAGGCCTTATCAATTCTGGAGGCAGAGTGCGTGGTTTAATGTGAGATGGAGCTCTAGCATGAGCTGAGCCTGTCTGCAGCCGTCGGGAACAAATCCCTAAGCTGTTTCAGGATAATGCCATACCATATACTATTAAGTGCATTATAATCCTCGCGGTTATATAGCAACTTTGGTTTGGTTTTATCAAAACATGTCGTGTAAGGTGTCATACGATTTGGAATACTATCCCCTCGCCAGTTCTGGCGACGGGGATAGCATTCCACCCCTCTAGAGGGGTAAGACATGTTACTTTACTGAAATGCGGTTAATTTCTAAAAGAGCCTCAGATCCACAAAATGGATGCTTCTGCCACAGACACAAGTCTGACCCCCTGTAGCTGACCGAAACTCAGCCAAGGGGCCTGGACAAAGGGTTTCCTGTCGCAGGGAGGTGTCACACCACCCCAGACAGGAGTTAGTGGATTGTAGCAGGGAGGTTTGAAAGAAACCAGACACTGCATGGGGAGCACAAGGCTGCCCCTTGCATAATCCGGTCAAACCGGTTCTGGGGCACACCAGCCCCAGTCCCAGCGCTGCCTGGATCAAAGGAAAGGGGTGTATCCACCCCCTTCCTGGGTCCCACCCATAGGAGGGGACCTAGCAGGTAATCCAGCCCCCCAGATTCGAATAAGAGTGGGAGCAGTGCCAAAGCACTTCAGATTATCCTGATGAAACATAAGAAACAAAACTCTGGACCCTTCGACATCCTACTCAATGTAGAAGACTGAAGAATCTCCCTTGTGGTCAAGGAGTGACCACCCTGTGCAAACAGGCACCATCCAGCACCTTGACGTCTGCTTTGTTGCAGTTCCCGCCGGAACTCGAGCAACAGAGATCAACGAGATCAAGCTTGCCTGCCTTTTAACAGCCCGATTCACAGTCCCTGCAGAGCTGAGACCCGTGGAGGCGACCGAAAGTGTTGGGCACGCCATCTTGGAAAGACCACGAGATGCTGACCGTGCAGCCCACGAGTGACCCTCGAAGCTGTACACCGGGGTTTGAGAAGCCCCAACCCTAAGCCACTTTTGCACCGAAGTTCAGCCCTCCACACTCTACGAGTGCTGCGTGGGGCCCTTCTGCTTCTTTTGGCTTAACGCATTGGCCAGTCCCTTGCCAGCTGGCTTGTGGCCCCTGTGCCGACGAAAACCGAAATACAACTTGGGATTCTGGTTGCTCTACATTTGCACCCACTCCCCTGAAAAAGGAGTACCCACTCTGACCCTCCTGGTCCGAGTGAGAAGCAATCTCCTGGTTCCGTGTGGATTGCTTTTGCCAAGTGTTGTTTGCTCCAATCTTGAAGCCAACAGCGTCGACGGCGAGAACCTTTGTGGGACAGATCGTGACCCGCTCCTGGACTTCGTATATGCCCCAGAGCCCACGTGACAGCGGAGAGAAGCTCCTCGACATCCACCTGATTGCGCCCGACATTGCCTGGTTCCTTCCTGGTTCCACCCTGGTCACTGCTGAGTGACCCAGACTCTGTCCCCTCTGCTTTCAGGTACTTTTCAACTTCAATCCACCCTTGGATCCCACCGGACACTTCTCCTTCACAGAGCCTGCAGCCTCTTCAGCTTCAAGCACCAAGAACCAGCGTGACTAAAACCCGACACTACTTCGACCCTGTGCACCCGCTTCCTGTGGGTGAGGTAACATTGCAACGCCAGTGTTCCCACACTGGTACACACCTCTAGGGCCTGTGTCTTAAGTTTTGTCTTTCTAGGTTCAGCGGAAGTGTCCTAAAACTCTATTGGCTTAACTTTTACGCACCATTGACTTGCATTGGTGCATGCGTGTGCTTTCAGCACTGCACCCGAATCCCGCAGGCTTTTCCCGACTTCAGCATTGCTTGTCCCGACTGCTCCCAGCGATCCCTAGGCCCTAGGCCTAACCACTGTTCGATTAGTATCTCTTATACCACTTTCTTAGTATATGGTCTGAGTGGCCCCTCGCCCTCATCCATAATTGTGCAACTTTGTATGTTATACTGTGCTTTTGATTTAACGCTTGTGCCCCTTTGTTCATAAAGAATACTGGGGATTATTTTAAGTAATAAATACATATATTTTTATAATATATACTTGTGTGGTGTCCTTTCATTTGATATTACAGGACTGTGATTGGTAAAACAGCTCGCTTAACACGACCTCTTGAGTTAAGCCTTTAAGGCTGCTTAGTCTATGCTACCATTAAGATAGCTTGTCTACAAGGTTGACTTACAACCAGACACCATAAGGGAAAGCTTGGACTGATACAAGGTGGTTCCAGAATTGGAAACATCATATATCAGGCCAACTTCTCACATAGGGATATCAGTGTCAGTAATGAGCTCTTACATGGTAAGGAGCACTCTATATCGGTAGAGATCTCCCAGTGTGTTTAACCCCCATTCATGTAAGTGGCTCTACTCTTGTGAGAGTGTCACCATCGTGCCACGTGGCATACCAAGAAGTGGCATAGCCAGAGCATAGGGTGGGGTAGCCATGTGAGGAATAGACTCCTCCTAAGCAGTGATGCGCTACTCATTGCCTGAGTGAGTGGGGCAGTGATGACTTTGTGTGGGGGCAGAACAGGTGGAGAATTCGGGGAGAGCTCATGGGGGTTAAGCAGAAGCAGTGTCCTCCAGTTAGTGACCCACCAGCCATCGGGCTACCCATTGCATTTGGGAGGCCAAGTAAAAGTTCTCAAACTTTGGGATGTCTAGGCCTCCCATATCAGTTGACAGATAACCCTGTGTCTAGTGCATGCATTCTGGTAGCTGCGACATTGCTAATCTCAGGTGTGTGTGGTCCTTCGCCTAAGGGGATCTCCCACTGGCAGCCCTGCTCACGCAGCACATGCGCCAATGGCTCCATCGGCCAGTGAGAACAACAACAGGGACAGTGGGCAGCCTTGTCGAGTGCCTCTGTGGACAGGGATCATATTCGATATTAGCATTCCGGGTTTACCCTGGCCTTGGGATTGGTGTATAAAAGCTTGACATTATAAAGGAAATGAGAGCCCAGGCCATTACGGGTGAGCACTTCAAACAGGTAGGGCCACTCCTGGGAGTCGAAGGCCTTCTGGAAGTCGAGCCCACAGCAAACTGACTTTGGCCTGTTTAAGTGTTGGTCACATTTTACTTCTGCCCACTACAGCATACAGCAGGAGTCAATGGGTCACCCTACTTCCGGCATTGACTGTCTTGCAACATGAGTGAGTGTATTTTTCTTAATCACAGTCACACATTTGTTGAAAAAGTATTGCACTTCACTTCCATGGCTATTGGGTCATTACTTTACTATGCCAATGTCTTGTACTTTCAATTCTTTATGCAATTATTTTAAACATCCTACAGTTTTTAAACATTTGGTCAGGTTAATATACTTGAAGGCTAATAGTACTTTTTCTTGGAACTAATAGGATTATTTTGCAGTGATGTGCACTAAAACTATAAAGGGTAGCTATGTCTGTTTTACGTACACTTGCTGGTAATGAAGGTTACATATTGTTCTATTAAACTTGTGTGCAATGAGTAATGCATTTTTAAACTACAATTTGTATTTCAAACTTATAGCCACCATGTTCAGATGCCAACAAATGTTCATATGTTTCTTCTTTTTATTTTTGTTGCATATTCTTTCATTAAAGAAATTTAAAAAATGAGCATTGCACCAGCTTGCCAACACCAGGTCTATTAGCTGTGCTAATACTTGTTTTTACTACTAAATACACTCACCAGCAGCAGTCTCCTGCAGCACCATCAGATGTATGAAGTCAAACGTTCCTACCCATTATTCCTGGGACAGTTGCACACATCTGAAATGCACATGGTGGTGACTGATTCACTAAATCAATATAAGCAGTAAATATTCCACAGTGATGCAACTGTCCTGAGTTACCTATCTTTGCGCAAGAGCTGAGCCTTCAAATTTCACATCCTACCCTAATTCCAGGTGGTAATGTGCAATATTTTAAGTTCTCTAGCTTTGCCATGCAAGTATTCAGTGGCTCAATTACTCTCAGTTGCTCGACTTGCGCCCGTGACCAGTGATATACAATCACTTGCTCCTCTTCATCAGAGGTTTAATGTAAAAACAAGAGGCAAATTTCGGGGGGGGGGCTGAAAAATATTTTGGGTGGGGGCTAATTCTTCCAACCATAGACAGAGTGGCTATAAGAAGGGGTGAAAAAAAACACAACAAAAGCCTAATTTACAAGTAAATGGTCTTTTAAAGACCTGTTAAGTACTCGGGTGCGGCTGCAATTAGATGGTCGCACAGCCCGCAAAGCTGTGTCAGCCCGCGCTGACACTCGGACGGGGGGATGGAGGGGGGGGGACTGAAGCCCCGTGAGCCCAATGGGTGTTGCGCGTCTGATGGGTGTACCTGAAACTCAATGTTTTTGTACAGCCAGTTATTCAGAATTGTCTGTTTCACTGGTTGTAATGAAGGCTTCTTCCTAGTACATCCTCCTTATCCATGTCTACACCCTAGATCATGCCGTCACTTCACATAGAACGAACAACGGTTCATTCTCAATATTTAGATCTACTTGTCAGTTTGTATCCACCATATTTGTACTGATATGTATAAGATAAACGTATACACCCATATATGGAATGGAAATGTGATAACATACATTTGCACAGAACTTAATCTTATAATTATTTATACTATACCAAGAATGTACCTCAGATTCTACAATATTTAAAGAAAGTGCATTAGATTGTGTTTCTTATTGTACCTCCTTGAGGACAGGGAGTCCAAAATGTCAATCTGTCGTGCTTCCTCCCATAAAATGGTTTTGCATGTATTTCCTCCACTTTTTGATGGATGGATAATTCTTAAAACCAAGAATATTGTTTTGTTGAAGGGCATTTATTGGTATTAGTTTGAATTTTTGCTGAATGTTCATTCGACAACATTTTTACTTGCCTTTATGTCAGAGCAAAATAATATTTTTTTGCAAGGGTATGTAAATACACATACACATCTGCATGGTCATATGTGCCAAAGTTCTTTAGCAAGATCTTTTCAGAGTATATGGTTGGTCTGTACTATTTCCGTCCTCTGAATCTGTGCAGTTAGAACATTGGTAACAAGACCCATGACCCTTCCAGGTAGGTCGCTCCCCCTCCGCACAGCACTGCCCGTGCCCGTTCTCTCCCTCGCTGCCCCCTTGTCTCTCTGCCCAGTTTCCCTTCTGCTCCACTCGCTGCCCGTGTCTCTCTGTCCGGTTTTTCCTTCTGCTCCCCTCGTGGCCCCCGTGTCTCTCTGCCCGTGTTTGCCTTCTGTTGCCTAGCTGCCCCTGCATTTCTATGACCTTTTTGCCTTCTATGTCACTCGTTTCCCCCCATTTTTTGTGACCTTTCTGCCCTTTCTTGTGACCTTTGTGTCTCTGTGCCACTCATTTCCCCCCATTTTTTGTGACCTTTTCTGCCCTTTCTTGGGACCTTACTGCCTCTGTGCCACTCGTTCCCCCCCCATTTTTGTGTGACCTTTTCTACCCTTTCTTGTGACCTTTGTGCCCTCTGTGCCACTCGTTTCCCCCCATTTTTTCTGACCTTTTCTGCCCTTTCTTGGGACCTTTGTGCCCTCTGTGCCACTCGTTTCCCCCAGTTTTTTTAGACCTTTTCTGTCCTTTCTTGGGACCTTTCTGCCTCTGTGCCTCTCGTTTCCCCCCCCTGTCTTTTGTGACCTTTTCCGCCCTTTCTTCTGGACCTTTTTGCCTCTGTGCCACTCGTTTCCCCCCGTTTTTTGTGATCTTTTCTGCCCTTTCTTGTGACCTTTGTGCATCTGTGCCACTCGTTTCCCTCCGTTTTGTGTGACCCTTTTCTGCCCTTTCTTGTGACCTTTGTGCCTCTGTGCCACTTGTTTCCCCCCATTTTTTGTGACCTTTTCTGGCCTTTCTTAGGACCTTTCTGCCTCTGAGCCACTCGTTCCCCCCGTTTTTTGTGACCTCTTCTGCTCTTTCTTGTGACCTTTGTGCATCTGTGCCACTCGTTTCCCCCTTTTTTTGTGACCTTTTCTGCCCTTTCTTGGGACCTTTCTGCCTCTGTGCCACTCATTTCCCCCGTTTTTTGTGACTTCTTCTGCTCTTTCTTGTGACCTTTCTGCCTCTGTGCCACTCGTTTCCCCCATTTTTTGTGACCTTTCTACCCTTTCTTGTGACCTTTGTGCCCTGTTTGCCACTCGTTTCCCCCTTTTTTTGTGACCTTTTCTGCCCTTTCTTGGGACCTTTCTGCCTCTGTGCCACTCGTTTCCCCCCCGTTTTTTGTGACCTTTTCTGCCCTTTCTTGGGACCTTTCTGCCTCTGTGCCACTCATTTCCCCACATATTTTGTGACCTTATCTGCCCTTTCCTGGGACCTTTCTGCCTCTGTGCCACTCGTTTCCCCCTCAATTGTTGTGCCCTTTTGCCTTCTTGTTTTCCAGCTGTTCCTCCCTCCCACCTCCCCATATAGGCCGGCCACTGCGCGGTGAGGAGAGCGACCCTTGACCCTTCCAGGTAGGCCACTCCCCCTCCCACAGCACCGCCTGTGACCGTTCTCTCCTTCGCTGCCCCCGTGTCTCTCTGCCCGGTTTCCCTTCTGCTCCCCTCCCTGCCCCGTTGTCTCTCTGCCCGGTTTTTCCTTCTGCTCCCCTAGCGGCCCCCGTGTCTCTCTGCCCATTTTTGCCTTCTGTTGCTTTGCTGCCCCTGCATTTCTGTGACCTTTCTGCCTTCTGTGCCACTCGTTTCCCCCGTTTTTTGTGACATTTCTGCCCTTTCTTGTGACCTTTTGCCCTCTGTACCACCCATTTCCCCCCATTTTCTGTGACCTTTTTGCCCTTCCTGTGACCTTTTTGCCTTCTGTGCCACTCGTTTCCCCTGTATTCTTGTGACCTTTTTGCCCTTTTTGTGACCTTTCTGCCCTCTGTGCCACTCGTTTCCCCCTCAATTGTTGTGCCCTTTTGCCTTCAGTTTCCTTCATCGCCCCTCACTGCCCCCGCAACTGCGTCCCCTGCGGCTCCCCCCTTACTGCCCATTCGCTGCCCCTGCCTCCCGCCCCCCAGCTGCTCCTCACTCCCACCTCCCCACACATGCCGGCCGCTGCGCGGTCGCGCCGCTGGCGCGTGGCAAGCCTGTCTGTGCCCGCCCGTGCCTGGACCACGCCCAGCACCAGAACCCCTGGCCCCCGCACCCGCCACCACTACGACGCCAGCACTCTGCACGCGTTCAAACCCGGACAGACCCACAACTGCTTCAAGGCCGCGCCGAAACGCACACACAGTGCCTCAACCTGCCGGAACTGCAGCTACACCAGCCACAGAGCCGACAAACCACCCGCCAAGAAAGACCTCAACCACCTCCGATGCACACTACTGAACACCCGCTCCGCACGCAAACACGCCGTCGAGCTCTGGGACCTGCTCAACACAACCTCCCCAGACATCACCTTCCTGACAGAGACCTGGATGAACAACTCCTCCGCACCCGACATGGCCATAGCCAACTCAGACGGCCACAAGATCACCCGCAGAGACCGCACCAACGCAGTCGGAGGAGGAATCGCCATCGTCCACAAGAACAGCATCAGGGTCTCGACTAGCTCCAACGACGCACTCAGCACCGCCGAACACATGCATTTCCAGATCCACACAGACCCCAACTCCACCCTCAGAAGCACCCTCGTCTACCGACCCCCCGGACCCCCATCGACTACATCCTCCTCAGAGACCTGAACTTTCACCTTGAGAACAACAACGACAACAACTCCACAACCCTGATCGATAACCTCGCCTACCTCGGACTGAGACAACTCGTCACAACTCCAACCCATTACGCAGGCCACGCGCTCGACCCCGTCTTCTCCTCAAGCCCGCACGTCTCCGTCAGCCACACCACCGAACTACTCTGGACCCACCACCGCTGCATCCACTTCACCTTCCAGAAACCCACCACACACCACCGCACCCAACAGATCCCCCGCCGCTGCTGGAGCAAAATCACCGAAGACCAACTACATGCAAACCTTGCTCTCAGCCCACCCACCGAACCCTCCAACACCGACGTCGCTGCCCACAACCTCAGACGCTGGATCGAGGACTGCACCAACACCCTCGCCCCGTGGAAGAAACCCCCCCACAGAGACACCAGCAAGAGGGCCAGCTGGTTCACCCCAGAACTCCTAGATTCCAAGCAAGCCTGCCGGAAACTAGAGAAGAAATGGCACAGTGAACAAACTCCGGACAGCCACGCAGCACACACGGACGCTGTCCGCAACCACCACCACCTCATCAGGGCTGCCAAGAAGACCTCCTTCAAAGACCGCCTCAACAACAACGCACACGACAGCAAGGAGCTCTTCAACATCGTGAAGGAACTCTCCAACCCCAGCTCCAACACCAACGACATCCCACCGTCGCAATCCCTGTGCGACTCCCTCGCTATCGTCTTCCACTGCAAGCTAGCAGACATCGACAACAGCTTCCACACCCAAACAGCCCCAACAGACAGCAACACAACAGACCCTCTGCACACCATTGACCACATCCCCTTGCTAGTCTGGACCAGCATGAGCGTCGATGAAACCATCAAGACCATGAGCACAATCCACTCCAGCTCACCGTCAGACCCATTCCCGCAGCACGTCTTCAAAAAAGCAAGCAGCTCCATCGCACCCCAGCTACGCAACGTCATCAATCTCTCCCTTGAGACCGCGACCTTCCCGGAGAGCTGGAAACACGCCGAGATCAACGCCCTACTCAAGAAACCCAAGGCAGACCCAAGAGACCTCAAGAACTTCCGACCCATCTCTCTGCTCCCCTTCCCGGCCAAGGTCATCGAGAAAATCGTTAACAGACAGCTAACCCGATACCTCGAAGAGAACAGAATCCTGGACCCTTCCCAGTCAGGGTTTCGCAGCAACCGCAGCATCGAGACCGCCCTCATCGCCGCCACCGACGACATCAGGACCCTGCTAGACAATGGGGAGACTGCAGCACTCATCTTCCTAGACCTCTCCGCCGCCTTCGACACTGTCTGCCACTGCACACTACGCGCACGCCTCCACGCCGCAGGGATCCGAGACAAGGCTCTGGAATGGACCCCCTCCTTCCTCTCCGGCTGAACCCAGAACGTCCGCCTCCCCCGTTCAGTTCCGAAGCCTCCGAGTTCATCTGCAGCGTACCTCAAGGATCCTCCCTCAGCCCCGACACTGTTCAACATTTACATGGCCCTGCTCGCACACATCGCCCAACAGCACGACCTCAACATAATCTCCTACGCCGACGACACTCAACTGATCCTTTCCCTCACCAAGGACCCCATCACCACCAAAGCCAACCTCCATGAAGGAATGAAGGCCATTGCCGACTGGATGAAGATCAGCCGTCTGAAGCTGAACTCGGACAAGACGGAGGTCCTCATCCTCAGCTCCAACCCATCAGCCTGGGACGACTCCTGGTGGCCAACGGCACTGGGGGCAGCCCCGACCCCCACCAACCACGCACACAACCTGGGAATCATCCTCGACTCAACGCTCTCAGTGAGCAAGCAAGTCAACGCCGTCTCCTCCTCCTGCTTCAACACCCTCCACATGCTCCGCAAGATCTACAGATGGATCCCGACAGATACAAGAAAGACAGTCACCCAGGCCCTCGTCAGCAGCAGACTCGACTACGGAAAGGCCCTCTATGCGGGAGCCCCGACCAAGCTCATCAATCGACTACAACGCATCCAAAAAGCCTCGGCATGACAGATCCTCAATGTACCTCGACACGGCCACATCACCCCCCACCTGAGAAACTCACACTGACTCACCGTCAACAAGAGGATATCCTTCAAGCTCCTCATTAACGCACACAAGGCACTCCACAAGACCGGCCCAGCCTACCTCAACAGACGGCTCTCCTTCTACACCCACCACCGCCAGCTACGCTCCGCGGACCTCTCACTCGCCACCGTCCTTCTCCCACCTCGCCGCCAAGACATGGAACACCCTCCCACTGAGCCTAAAACAGACCCAAGACCTGCTGACCTTCAGGAGGATACTAAAGACATGGCTGTTCGATCAGTAGCGGCCCCCACTTACCCCCCAGCGCCTTGAGACCCTCGCGGGTATGTAGTGCGCTTAACAAATGACTGATTGATTGATAGATTGAACAAGAAAAAGTGTCATTCTTTAAACTTTGTTGTTTTTAACAGGTATTTTGTATATACGTATTAGATGAGACAGTAATTCCTTTAAAGCTTCAGCCTCTTTTATGTGCCAACATTGATTTATGAAGAAACAATTTCTGTAATTCCTCTTCCCTTAACATTAGTCCCTTTTTTTATTTTTTGTATACTGGATTTATTTTGGTGACTTTGTTCTGAATACTTAAACACAGTTCAGACATGCTTGTTCATTTGATTTCTTGTATTTAAGTAAATCCTCGCTCTAGGGTGAGTTTGATATAGTCAGCTCCGCTCTTTCTGATAATTTGTCTTTAATTCCTTACAATTCTGTATCTGTTCTGTTTGCTCTTCTGAAATAATTCTCTTCAATCGCACTATTTAACTACAAGGCATATGCTTTTTTCATATGATAAGTGTGAAAGCTATTAAAATGTAATATCTAATCTGTGTCTGTTTGTTTCTTCTATATGTTTGTGCTCCATAGCTCCACGTTTTATGAGATTTTTGCATCCAAAAAGTGAATTTCCCCACTTTGAATGTTCACTGCCAATCTAATCCTTCTAGAAAATACATTGAAAAACGTTATTATGCTTTTCCCTTTGACTTTGTATTGCTGGTCATAAAGTTAATATGCTATCATTATATCTCATGTAATTTGTAAACTACGATTGCCATTCATACTTTCCTAGTGTTATCTTCTGTTCGTAATTCTCGATATACACACATCATCTACATTTTAGAACCTATTATTGATAATCCCGTCCGTTGGAGATTAAAGTCTTGATTCCATTGGAATAAATCGTAAATTAACACGATGTCAATAATACAGAAAGTGTTGTCTTTACATATATAAATATATAAGGGATCAAGTCTTTTCCCGGAGAGATTGATTGAAGATCACTGGACAAGTGCACAAGTGGAACAGTAGAGAGAACTTTAATTCCTAAATATTTGCATATTTTGAGGCTTGGGGTGGGGATCCCTTAGAAACTGACACATGAAATTTTGATGGGAGTGTGCATGGTGGATAAGAAGGGTAGCAAGAGTTTTTCTTCTTTTTCTTCTTTTCTTCACCATGCTTTGTTGGGTTGGCCTGCAGCTGCTGCTTCTGCCTTGGGCAGTGAAGGGACTGGACTGAACTTTCTCTACTTTTTCTGAGTATCTCCAAGGCCCTGGAACCGAGCTGGCCTCCTGTTAAGAAGCCTCAGGGACTGCAAAGACTTCACCAACCTCTAGGTACCGCTCCTGGAACCGCTGTTTCAGTTGCCACAGAGAAGAGGGAACCGCGACCGACTCTGTCACCGACTCCGTCGCTGGCCATGTATCCTGAAGGCACCGCAGGCCACACCGTCTCGCCCTGCACCACAAGCCTTTTCCTCACCGACGCTGTCTGTACGATTGTCGCCGAGCCGCTGCCTGCACCGCATCGAGAGGACACTGCAGCCCTCACCTTCTCGCTTCACTTTGCTGGCCTGGTCTCACCGGCATGTACCCGTGACCACCTCTTCACATGCAGCTGTCCGGCTCGGTCAGCGCCAATTCCCGCCAACCGACTCTGTCACTTGCATCGCAACCTGCTAGCACCGCATCGAGCACTGTCTCGCCCTGCACCGCAAGCCGTGGTCTCACCAACGCCGTCTGCATGATCATCACCCAGCCGCTGCCTGCACCCCATCAAGAGGACACCGCGCCCAGCACCGCTTTCACTTTGCACCGTAACTGCGATGGAAGTCATGACCGGCTCTGTCACCTGCACTGCAACCTGCCAGCACCGCATTGAGCACCGTCTCGCTCTGCACCACCAGTCTTGGTCTCACCGACGCCGTCTGGACGATCGCCACCAAGCCGCTGCTCGCACCGCATCAAGAGGACACCGCACCATGCACCGCTTCCACTTTGCATTGCAACCGGGATGGATGCCAAGGCGGACTCGCACCTCCGTGTGAGCCGCCCTAAGAAAGGTACTGTTAACAAGTCTGTTCACGCTGTTGCTGGCCCGTACCAACGCTGTCAGCTGGAACTTTCGAGACTCTGTTGATTTCAGCATCGCAGTAAGTTCGGACCGAACTACCAACTCGTATGAACTGTGTTTTCAACGTATTTTGCAATTTAAAGACATCTTGCGAATTAACTATTTTTAAAGTACTGTATTTTGGATTTTTATCATATTTGGTCTTGTTTTAAGTATACAAAAATATTGGCTATTTTTCTAAACTGGTGTTGTGCCCTTTGGCAGTTCTTACACTGTATTACTGTTGGTTATGGGCAAATGCTTTACACACCGCTTCTAAGATAACCCTGACTGCTCGTGCCAAGCTACCAAGGGGGTGAGCAGGGGTTATTTTAGGAGTGTAACTGCCTTGACCTGACTAGGAAAAAGGGTCCCTACTTGGACAAAGGTGCAAGCCCTTGCCATCTAGAGACCCCCGTTTCTAACACCACTTATATTGTTAGATCAGATTTATTGATAAAGATCGATGTTCACTTACGTGTGTTAAAGTTAGCACACAAGTAGGCTGCAAAACGAATTTTCTTAGCCTTTTATCTGGTTGTACTCATAACTAAATAAAAATGTTTTTTAAACGTTAAAGTTCTACTGCATGTATAATTTGTCTTTCTGTGTTTTCCTCTTTCATAAAATAGACAAAAAAGAGATCATTCTCATTGTGTTGCTTATTTTCACTTTAACGGTTGCATAATTTTGCACATATATTCAAGACTGATGCTGCGTGTTGGTTCAACCATGATCCTATTAATTATTTAATAGTTCATTGTTTAGGAGTGTAGTGCCATTTCCCCTTCTAAGCAGGTTGAAAGTGATACTTGTTTATTAGCTTTAGGCATATTTTTAGAGTGGCCCTGTTTTAGGTCGCACGATTTTTGAAATATTGATTTGTTTCTGCAATGTCACTTTTATTAATACAGCCCATGATGCCACGTCAGATCATGCAATGGGCATAGGTTTCTACACCTGTCAACCTATAAAATGTGCTTCTTTAGAGATGCGTGCCAGACCTTTCCTTGCTTTCATAATAAGCTCTCTTTATGACAATATTTCTAGGTTACCTTATGTTATTCTATTGCTTTATATGAATTTTTGAATTGCCTGACCAACCTTTTTACTTTCTGTAATGATTCTGAATTTTTTATCAGACTTCTTGATTTGAACTTATAATCGTATCTTGTGTAAGTTTCCTTTATTTGTCTTTGGTCATATTTGCTATTTCAATATTTCACCAGCAAAAATATTATATATTCATAAACAAAAAGGATTAAATGAATGACTGAAAATTACTTTTAAAGCGCAAAAAATGCCAAATGGGGTGAAGGTGCTAATAGCAGTTTGTCTTAGGAATGGAGGAGAAGGCAAGGAAAGAGCTCGCTGACTGACCATTAAAGGGTAAAAACCAGGTCTTTAAGGCCTTGCGAAATAAAGCGTGAGATTGAAGGCAGGAGATAGAATGAGGAAGCGAGTTCCACACCTTGGATGTGGCCACTGAAAAGGCTCAACCTCTCTATCTCAATTTTCAGTGCCTAGGAACAACTAGAAGATGTTTGCCTGAGGAATGTTGCGGTCTACAAGGAATGTAGCGTTGAAACAAATTCCTGACTTGTCCTGGACCTACATTGTCTGGGGCTTTGTGAACTATATGAAGAACCTTAAAGGCAATTAATTTGTACACAGGTAGCCAGTGAAGTTTCTGAATCCCCTCAGAGACTAAAATTTAGGGATATCAATAATTAATTTGGCTGCAGCATTGTGAACAAGCTGCAGTTTAGTAAGAATAGTCCTATTAATATTCCAGGTAGAGAGCATTATAGTAATACAACCTGGACATGACAAGTGCCAAGGCCTCTTGTTTTCGTGCAGAGAGAAGAATGAAAGGAAAAACTTTCCTCAGGGATTTGATTATCCAAAAGCAGATAGAAACTGTCCTGTTTACCTGCAGGTCGAACAATAGGTATATGTCGACCAACACTCCAAGATGTATGTGAAGTCTGTTGGGGGGAGTAAGGACCCCAGCTTATCTGCCCATCACAGATTGGACCACCAAATATCAAGACCTGCTTCTTGTTCCCATTAAGTCTTAAGTATTTTCTCTCCATCCGTGTGGCCACGGCCTGCATACAGTTTTTAAATTGGAGGCAGTCTCATCCATGTCCCTAGAGATAAACACGATAATTTGGGTGTCATCAACATAAGACAAAGCCTTGAGCCCAAAAGGTCTGGAAGTTTTGCCACAGAGAAACATACACGTTGAACAATGTAGGTCTCATAGAAGAGTTCTGAGGCACCTCATATGTGACCCCCAGTTGCTAAGGCTGCTTGACAAGCTGGGTCAGGGAGATGGTATTGAAGGCTGCAGATGCGTCCAAAAGGACTAACGCTGCAGCCTCCTCAGCATCTACCATGGAACGGATGTTGTTGACTGCAGACACTAGTGGCATCTCAGTCCCATGGTTGCTCCTGAAGCCAAACTGAGATACCTCTAGGATTTGGAATTCTTCAAGATAGTTCATAACCTGCGCGTTAAGAGGTTCCTCGAGGATTTTGGTGGGGACAGGTAGCAAGGAAATGGGCTGATATTTATTTCATTCTGTAGGGTCCAAGTTGGCTTTTTTAACATCGACTTAACCACTGCCTTTTTTCAAACTTGAGGAAAGCACCGAGATGTAATGGTTTTAATCAGTATTTCAGTAAGATGGGGAACTATACTCTTAGATGATAATTGCAGGACATTAGGGAGACACGGTTCAAGTGTGGAGCCCTATTTGACACTGAGGGGGTAGAGTTCGGTCTGTTCTTGTGTCATTAGAATGAAACACGATAGACCAGCTATAGGGCTGTCCCCAGTTAACAGGCTGTTTTGAAGGACAAATTTGGCATGAGACTCTACATTAACGGAGTAGGGTTGTACTTCCTGGTATCCCCAAAAAAGATATCCCAGAATGTTCAACAGTTATCATTGATCCAGCTGCAGAAGGAGAGGGGCAACAGTACGGGGACAAAATATGTATTGTGGGCAATAGGTGTGTTGGGGAAGTGCAATGTAGTAAGTCACCTTTTGAGCGCCAATCTATCCACATGTCAAACAGCATCTTGGTGGGGTTAGCATTGTACATGTGGTATAGCCGGGCTTGAGTGAAAAGCCAGCCGAGGTCCCACAGAGGCCGACAAACTACTGTCCTGCCCATGTGGAAATAGTAGTTCTCACTTTCCTGCACTATTTCCTCTACCTCTGCAATTCTTAAACTCCACCTCGTCCATTCTGGCGATTTTATTTCATTTTTTTAACGTTTGAGTCTGCAATGCTCTCTCGGTAACCCTGTATTATATTGATAAGTGCCTTGTTTTCCACAAGAAACTAAAAACGTGCATTTTTACAGCCTCCCTTTAAGCCTCAGCTTCAGCAGGTACGTTTTCCGGATGTCCTAACCATGGAACAGTGCTTTATAAATTTCACTACCAACTTATTTCTGAAGATCCTTAAGGTATTCTCTGTGATTCAGGTATTGTATTCTGTATTTGCTTTTTGTGTGTATGAGAGGACCAAAGTCTGGTAACGCTCAATATTTCGAACCGGAGAAGCGCCGAGGTTGGGATTGCACAGCACCTGGTGCACATGCATTCACATTCTTTCCGAAGAGGATGGAACCTGTGTGCGTGTTTAGAAAATAGTAACATAAGCTGTGACTGGATTGCCACAAATAACAATGATCTATTTGTAATGGCTACTCTCAATGTGTGACAAACCAAAGAATTAACAAAAATAGCAGGTTTCCTTGTGACAGCAGCAGGACATTCAGGATGCTGTCATGGAATATCACTTAAATGTCAGTCCTCTCATATTCACTCACTCATCCACCTATACATTCCCCTCAGTGAGTTACACATCTACTCCAGGGAGCTGTCTCTAACCGATATGCCACTTCTGACGTACCTGTACATGTCTGTGAACAATTAAGCTTGTACTTGTCTGTCCTGCTGAATTTGTTCTCTTGCAATGAAAGAATCCTCTTTTGTGAGATAGGGAGCTTGCTTCGCTACTGCCATGCTGTGCCTGTTTTGTGAGAAAGCAAAGCTTATACTGCTGCTGGCTGATTTGAGCATGTCCTGTGATGGGAAATGATTGCATTGCTGCTGCTCTAGCTGTGCATATCTTCTAAATGATTTTGAAGGAAGGGAGGTGCGTTATTTCTGCCCAGGGTGTATCTGTTCTATGAAGAGGGGCTGTTTCGACATCTGTTGCTCCAGCTTGTAAGAAAAGCCCTATGAGCCAAGAAATGTCTCACAAAGTTTGATGTGGGATACCTGTGGTCCTGTGGAAGGCAACGAACCCTATATGGATGCATGGGGCACTTGTCCAGGAAACTTTAGCTATTGGCTAACTTCTTTGTAAGTGACGACATTCTGAAATTTCACACAGAGCAATATAAAGCCAGGGACTATGAAGCAATGTGTGCTTTTTTGAAAGCAAAATTATTTTTGCTTTTAGTTAATGTTTATTTTTTTAAATTGATGAGCACTCAGCAGCTTCCCAAACAAGTATTTACAAAAACCATAACAGTCAATCAATCAGGACATTTATGAAGCACACTACATACACGTGAGGGTCTCAAGGCGCTGGGAGGGGGGAAGGGTGCAGCTACTGATCGAAGAGCCAGGTCTTGAGGAGTCTTCTGAAGGCCAGTAGGTCTTGGGTCTGCCGTAGTTTAGTGGGGAGGGTGTTCCAGGTTTTGGCGGCGAGGTGGGAGAAGGATCTGCCACCGGCGGTCGTTCTTCGGATGCGAAGGACTGTGACGAGGGCGAGGTCTGCGGAACGAAGTTGGCGGGTGGGGGTGTAGAAGCTGAAACGTCTGTTGAGGTATGCTGGGCCGGTGTTGTGGAGGGCCTTGTGTGCGTGGAGGAGGAGCTTGAAGGTGACCCTCTTGTTGACGGGGAGCCAGTGCAGGACTCTCGGGTGGGGAGCGTTGTGGCTGCGGCGGGGGATGTCGAGGATCAGACGTGCCAAGGTGTTCTGGATGCGTTGCAGCCATCTCAGGAGCTTGGTCAACGTTCCTGCGTAGAGGGCGTTTCCGTAGTCCAGCCTGCTGGTGATGAGGGCCTGGGTGACTGTTTTTCTCGTTTCGGTGGGGATCCACTTGAAGATCCTGCGGAGCATGCGGAGGGTGTTGAAGCAGGATGAGGAGACGGCGTTGACTTGCTTAGACGTGGAGAGGGTGGCGTCGAGGATGACCCCTAGGTTGCATGCAAACATTGATAAATTAAAAGGCTAGTGGACCACGCCAGACCTACTGACTTTGCCAATCCTTGTTCATCTTCTCGAAGGGAGACACCAGTAAAAACCATGTTTAGCTTGCCCAAATACATTTTTACGGTTGGTCTGGCAGTTTAACAAATGGGTGACATGAATGTTGATATAAGGGTCATAACCTTAAGCAGAATTAGGACTGTACGACAAGTAAACAGTGCTACTCTCAGATGTTTCCCAGTGCTAGATGTGGAACCCAGTGGTGAATCATTACTAGGGCTCCCGGTTTGTGATATTTATCTTTTGACATTTTCATCCATATTTATTAAAATTTAATTTTTGCTAATTTTATCTTTATTCATCCTTTTTTATTTAGTTTTTCGTGTATAAATGAAGCTGCACTGGATATATTTCCACATTTACTTAACGGAAAAAGGACATTCACATTTGAATGTCCAAAAGGGTTTTAGCTGTATACAGTACAATGCAATAATTTGACATTATGTGCATTATAGAACAGCATAAACAGCTTTATAGTTGCACTTATTTAGGCTTCATTAGGAAATGTCTTTTCTTTTTTTTAACACACACCCCCACTGGTCAATCTGCACACCTACTGATTGACAGTAGTGAGGATAATCCAAAAAAGAACAATTTTCTATATTTAAAAATAAATACAGACAGGAAACAGATATTTTTATGTTCACATTTGTCAGTTAAAACCAATAAAAATTGAAATTGGGAGCCCTAATTATAACACATTGGGTAAAGCAGGGATCATCTTCTTATATGAGTACAGGAATGTATGGTCATTTCATAATAGGTTTGACTATTTCTTTCATGACTGTTGTATGTCTTGTATGTTTGTGTTTGATGGAAAGTGGATTATTAGTAGTGTTAAATATGCATCTACCAACGACAATAATTCCACTAACACAATATAGGCTTAAAATAGGTCCTAGAACATTATCCCCATGCTCAACCCTTGGTAGCTTGCCTGCGAGCAGGCAGGCTTAACTTCAAAGACAGGTATGTAAAGCATTTAAAAGCACAAATTCAGTAAATAACTAAGACACATCTCACAGTAAAAATCCAACACCACTTTATAAAAATAGAAAATATTTTTGTTTTTAAAATGACACCAAAACATCCAATGTAGGGAAGCAGAGATAGGAATTTTTAAAATAGTTAGCACTACACAACACATAGAAACCTATAGCGCCTTTTGGGACATCTGGTCGCGTTAGACCTGGACAAAGTCAAAGTTTCAAGCTAACCACGATGGAGCCCTACGTGGCTACCCCACGCAGTAGGTCCCAGTCAAAGTTTTTACCTTATGACCTAAATACTTTTCCGGAGCTTTTGTTCCCAGAGTCCCTTGAAGCTCCAAGCCAGTCCAGGTTCGGTAAAGATTTGCCTGCTTGCCTTGCGACGAGCTCCTGGTCAAACCTATGGAAGTTCGACCTTCGGGGATTTCTAGTGGGATGAACCAGAGATCAAGGCTGGCTCGTGGTTGAAGGTGAGCAGCTTGGCTCTTGCGATTGGTTCCGGTCATCTTTTCTTCGTTCGGACTTGGAAACTTTTAAAGAGCTTTTTCACCTGGGGCCCCTCGATTCTGTGAAAGTTCGCTAGTTTGGGTTTCCACCAACTCCTAATCAAACTCTGGAAGTCAGACCTCTAGAGCTTTCGAGTGGGATGAACTTGGACGGCAGCCGGCTAGCAGTTGAGTGTTGCCGGCTTGACTGGCCAGGTCTAGTCGGTCCACTCATGGAGGTTTTTTCAAAGTTGCTCCAAACTTTTTCAAACGTCTGGAACTTCCTCTGAGGGTCCCAAAGTGTCAAAAACTTACTCCAAGCTCCAAGATGGTCTTTGAAAGTTTGGCACTTCAATTTTCACAATCCACGTGGACAAAACCCTTACAAATCCAGTGGTAGGACTTCAGGCTGGGGATTCTTGGTGGTGGTGGTTCAGTTGAGCTCTGTTAGCCTGGAGCTTGCAGAGAGTCCACTCCTTAGTCCTGTTGAAGCAGGTTTGATGCAGAGGGTTGTAGTTCCAGGTTGTGCAGCAAGGACAGTCGGTCATAGTGCCTGGTTGATGCAAATCGAACTTGCAGCAGTTTCAAGCAGCAGATTTGAGAGGCACTCCCAGATACTTTTTCAGTGTTCTCTGGGGTTACACAGGAGGGCACTCCTGTCCAATGAGGTGCAGGATGACACCTCAGAGCATGACCATTTCCTCCAAAGTGTGGCATAATTGTCTCCCCGAGAGCACTATTTCTCCCACCAGAGAGGCAAGAGCTGACCAAACCAACCTCCAGGATGGCTCATCTTCATATTCTCCTTTCCCTGGCATCTGCACATTACTTCCTTAAGCCTGCCATCTGGCGGCTGGGTTCAAAGAGTAGGGGTGTAAATGAAACTGATTTCTCCTGCTTGTCTCCTTCTTCTATTGAAGATTAGTGTTTACAACCTCTCCCCCTGGCTCTGGTATTCCTATGTAGCAGAACCCTCTCCTCCCAGAATGGCTCCTTCACCCCAGGGCTAAGTTTCACCTCAGCAAAGCAGCTCTTAACTCTGACCTATCAGGACATACCACTGGAAGGCTGAATTGTGGCTTCCAGACAAGAAAGACTTATAACTTCTTGTTTGTACATTTTAATGCAACAATATCATATTGTTGGATTTGTCAATACCATTCTAGTAAGTCCTTGAATTATATTTGGGATTATTAGTTAATAACTTCTTTTTTCTAAGTTCAAAGAAGTTCAAAGAAAACGTTTATTGAGAAGGCAAAATAAAAATAGATATATAATAATACAATAAACAATATAAAATCATATGAGAGAATAATCACAAATTTAGATAAAACTTATTACGTGGAAGCATCAAGTATACATGACTGGAGTGGAATGCCAGAATAAATATAGAGAGGTAGTATTATCATTCATAGAACACTGTAATCTTTATAAGATAGGCAAAAAAGACATGGACAAATGCAAAATAGTATACTATTAAGTTGAGGAATGTCACGGAGGTTGGGCAACTTCCTGTTGTATGGGAGTTTGAGAAAAAGACAGTCTAGCACTAGCCTCAATGTGGTTTGTAACCGGTGACCAGGTGACAGGTGACCATAGAATTAAGCGTTTTGTAGCTAAATCAATAGGATGAACAAGAGCTGTGTCTAACCTGTGAATGTAGCATATAGCATACCACCAGGCCTAAAAAGGATAGCTTGGTAAAATAGTTCCAATTTTTGGTGATCGTTGAAAGGCGACTGCTATCAAGAGATCTACAATCTTGATATTATGAATACAATTGTCCCAAACAGGTGATAGGCTTCCTAAAAAAGTGAACAATGGAGAAAGGGACACTGGGGCTGTAGTGTAGTTCCTATTATCCCAATAGGCTCTGCGCATTGGAATAATACCTTCAATAGTATAGGCCTAGACCAGACGTTAACTAGGTCTACTACTGTCGATATTAGACTTAAAGTTTTGGGTTTGCCAGCTAGCTCAGAGTTCACTAGAAACTTTCTCGAATAGGCAAGGAGGAGTTGAACCTCCCTGGATAGACAAGAAGGGATTTAGTTTCTGACAACCATAGAACATGACAACTTTGCTCTCCCCTAATCAAGAGTGTATCTCGAGAGTCGTGTGAACAAAAGGCAATTTATTTTACTCAGTCAGTACGTGCATTCTTAGTCTCATCAGATTGTAGAGAAAAGGAAGAGACGGGCGTGTTCAATAAAAGATGTTATTTATTGATCAGTCTCTTTTCTCATACAAGAGAAATGGATCGATATTATTGCAATACTTATGGTTAAGTAAAGTGCATACATTAAAAGCAGAAGTATAAAATAATACTGTAAAAACATTGATATGGTTTCTAAGCCATATGAAGGTTTAAAATGAATAAGATATATTACATACACATATACATTTGACTAATCGTACTCAACTGGTGTTTCTAACTACGCCTACCCCGTGTACCTGACCTAAGTCTAATGCGTGGGCGGGAATAGAAAGTTACAGTTTAAGTTAAGTTTGTTTTGCCAAGTGACTGACTAAAGAATTCTCTGTGAGGGGTTATTCAGTTCTGTACCTGGAATCTAGGATGGATGAGGGATGGTATCTCTCGTCTCTGGTCTCGATATCCCAGGCTGCCTGCGAGGGCTACCCGTAAGCGCCGGAGCTGGATTTCTCGGCAGGAGAAAGGCAGCGTCTCGTTCTCAGCACGTCAGGAAGGCGGGGCTGCGCCAGCGGGGTCTGCTCTGCTCTGGGCTTCGGCAAGTCTGGCTGCTCTGATCTCGTCACCACCGCGTGTGTTTGCATAGGGCAATATCGGTAATATTTATACCTTTAAGGTGCCGAGATTGACGTAAGGATGGACATAGATACGTCAATAAGGATGTCATACGACCAGGTCGTTAGCACATTCTTTTGCTGAAGTTCTCGGTGAAATCAAAACAATGGCCGCAGGGTTTTTCCCAGGTTGCCATAGGTTTGATTTGTTTTGAGAACTCCGTATGCCTTATCAGGGGCTGGAGGAATATCGCTTGTCTAATTAGATGGCAAGCGTTATGACCTAATCAGATAACACGTTCCTGTGCCGTAGTGTGGCTTTATCAGATAACGGTTCCTGCATCATGGGGGTTTTCTGCCTCATGGGATGGCTGCTAGTTAACTTGTTAACCAGAATAGGGTCAGGAATAGGGGGATCGATACAGAACCTATAGGAATACATCACACCCACTCCACGCTAACTATGGACATATTTACGAATCTATGCATAGCAAAACATACTGTAGAGTATCGTGTATACCTTACCACCCCAAAATACATGAATGCATTTTGAAAATATCAAATATACGGAAAACAGTCACATGTAATGTATGCACTCAAGCTGTAGAATAATGCTAAAGTAATCACGCATATCTATACATTATAACTAACATGTATATGAGAATTTACACATGAAATGGCTCTTAATACAGAAAAAAGGTTCGAGACCATTTCATCACAGAATAAAAATAATTATGAACATACCAGCGGGCAGCTAATGTCTATAAGCTATCTAAAATTAGAAATTTTAGTTCTCTAAGAATAGTTCTTACTTTGAGCAGAAGATAGTGTCCCGAAAAATATGCAAAAATATTTTGGGGCTGCTGAAAAAAGTTGCTGTCCGTGAACTGGAGGGAAAATTGTTCATGGTATTTTGTTTTTCAAGTTGAAGGCCAAAATCAGGGAACGCCGTGTACGAGCTTGCTCAAAAGTCTCTATTTCTGCTCTGGTGAGAACATCATATCATTTAGACTCTCGAAAAAGTTGTCAACAGCTTCCTGGGAGAGTTCCACTAACTCGGAAATAGGTGTAACCATGCATTCGTGCGCATGATTGTCTCCATTGCCATTCTGATTAATGTCGCTGACAGAAGGTCGTACCTGATCGATGCTGCTTTCATCTTGAACTTCACTACCCCTTAATCGTAGTGGTGAAGCTTCCACGAATGCCGTCATCAGGATTGGTAGCCTTTGAGGGCAGCACAAAGCATGAGCCTTTATCGGACTCAACAATGTTTCTGCATCCATTGGCGCATCCGATTGTAGCGTCAGACAGGTGTCTAACACGCATTCTTCTCCGCATAGCAGGCACCTTAATACAGGTAAAACACATCGATGCCACATGGGTCGAAATGATAGAAACCAAGTCATGTTCAGGACTCTAAGCCGGGATAGTCTCAGGATTTTTGATATCCGGTCCCGGTATCCAATGGCTAGGATTGTTTCTTCCCTTGTCGCAGGTGTTTTGTCTGTGACATGGTTTGCCATAACGAAATATAAGGACTAAGAATAGGATTCCTGCAATTAGTCCTAAAATGAGGGGAAGTCCGCCAAAAATCGAATGGACGAAATCTGGAAAAATACCCAGTATGGCTTTGAATGGTGTTAATGCCATCGAAAATACCGTCTTAAATACTTTTGAGACTCCACTGGTATCAGAAATATTTAAGATTTCATTCAGGATTTCTGCGAAATGTATGGGGGAATTAGTTGATAACAATGAATGTATCTCTGCAGTCGTCCTTGCGACTAGGAGATCATACGTTTCTTTTGATGATGTGAGCCTTGTCGGTGTCTGAAGAAGCACTGTTTTCATTCTGCTTAAAGTATCTATTCGAATAGAAGTAATTTTCAAGTTGGGCCATGCCCTTGCCTCCCTGTCTGGAAGGGAGCTGGGGAACAATAAGCGTCCACAGCACTTGACCTTCGCAGTCGTAGTTACGAGATAAGGAGTCCCGGGCATAAGACTACAGCATCTGCGGTCCACAATTAGAATGTAACTCCCATTATAGAGTCTTTGAAAGAATGGTTCTATCTCTGTAGCAGGTGTGCCTAGCTGGTGACATGAAAGGTTATTTGAGTTCCCTTCACAGGCTCCATGCAAACTAATTCCGTTACACAGAAGTGTACCGCTTAGTGACATCGCACAATTATTGCCACTAAGAAACACTTTCTGTCCTTTATTACTGACACATGCATGTGAATAGGGCAAGTCCCATGTTGTTTTAATGTACCCTTTTCCCATTTTTTTGTACATGCCAGCCTGTATATATTTTTGGCAGTATTGAAACCTGAAGGTTGAGATTGGAATATTAATTATCCCATGTATTATCCATTCACTGACAGGTCGTTCTGACATTGTCACTGGTAATCTTTCGAGTTTCTCAATGCTCAGGATTGTATAATCAGCACCCTTCTGGGCCATACTGATTTGTTTATCAGTAAGGTTAAAGATATTGAAAAGTGACGTTGTGTTGATTAAACGCCAAGGCACATAGCCTGAACGCAGATTTTGTAACGTCCAGCCAAGCTGTACAATAGAACGCAATTGAGACTGACCGTGTTGTAACAACAGTAAGTCTTGCGATATTATGTCGATTGCTGAAGACACAATGCTGTCCAGAGAAAAAATTCTGGAGGACAGAGTCATTAACCCATTGTCCACTACAGAAAGTGATTTTTCCAAATTAATACGGTCAATTTCCCGTATCCTTTCTGCTGTCTCAATTTGAGTAACCTTCCAGGCCTCATTGTATGCTGCATATACAGAGGCTGCTATGAAACGCTTTTGACGCTGTTTGCGTGGTCCCATAGTGAAATCACGCAAGTCAGCACCATCAGTAAGTAAAGTTAGGTGTTGCTTAATTTCTGCCAGTGTGGAAGTTTGTAGCCATTGAAGGCATAATTTGCCCACACTGTAGGTGGTTATTATCCCTGGTTGATGTCTTTGGGGATATCTAGGGTCTGGCCTGGTCATTTTGAACCCCTGAGTTTTGTTCAGGAATCTGTCTTGACAGTAATTAGTATCTGTGGGCCAGATCAACCACTGTTTCCAATCTGGATGTGTTCTGTTTTGGTTTAATACATAGTTTATGTCTATCTCCTCATCTGTAGAGCTATTGCTGTTCATTGTTGGTTTTGGAATAGACAGTTTATTTAAGTCTTTGATTTTTGCTAAGCCAAGACAGGTAGTTTGTTGAACAGTGTCATTTAAAAATATAATTTGTTCTGGGATCATGCAGGCTCTAAACAAAGATTCTATACCCTGTACTTGCCATTCTTTTGTGCCCCAAACACTTTTCAATTCAACATTTTTGTCCCAATAATCAAAACCAAAAGTATTAATTTGTTCAAAGAATGAGTCTGAATATATCAATTTTGTGTTGGTTATCATGGTCTTTGTCCCTGTCTTATTTGACAATTTGAAATAAAATGTTTCAGCATTACTTATGTTAAAACCTGAAAAGTATGAATATTTGTCGTAAACGGTTCTTGAGCTTCCTTTTGGAGGGGTTGCACAATGTTCCCATTGATTATAATTTAAAACATTTCTAGGTTGTGCAGATCTATGTAAAAAATGGTTACCATAGTAGTTATAACAGTACATACTATCATAATTTGTAGAACCCTGCAAATAATCATGTTTGGTAAATTTAGCAGACATCACTAAGTCAGACATCATATTGTTTATACTTTCAAAGTCCCAATCATCAGCAAATGTGCTTGGTTTTACGAAGTCACTCAATGAGATTTTAATTTGGTGTGGATATTTCAGGATTTCAACCGGACCATAGATTTCATAGTCAGTGTTATCCCATGCTACCCCACCCGGTATAGGATTGGCTGTGAAGTTGACTGAAGAAAGTTCTCTTTTCTCGACGTGTGAAGATGTGTGTGGTTTGAGGATCAAGTTGATTTTCTGACTTGCTGTGTCCATTTTAGCATATTTTCCCTCAATGAAGCGTCCCAAAGTTAGTATCATGATGAGCCAAAGTATGAGGATAAATGCACCAAAACCCACCCAAAATTCAATCCAGGGAGAAATCAGATATGTTTCTTTCAGTTGTTTCAAAAGTTCTTTAGCTTTATCTTTAAAGGTTTTTGATGATGGCTGTGTTTTTGATTCAGTGAAGCCTTCGGAGGAATCATCGAAGTTTATGAAGTAGCCGGATGCAGTTCTCTCAATTGTTCCAATTGCTTCAGGATTACTGTTTCTTGCATAGTCGTTTGTTACTTCATTATAGGTTGGTGTGTCTCTGCTAAATGTTTTTATTTGGGTGTTCAGAGGTCTAAGTTCCATTGCATTTTTGCATAGTCCTTGTTGTTCTTCTGTAGGCGTTTCGAATGTGATTAGCCTCTTTGTTAGGACCTCTGTACTGGTAGCAAACCTTGGTGTTCTGCTACTTATGGGGAGTCCACTTGGCCTACTATTTGTTATCGGCCACATGATTGTGGTTTTACCAGGTCGATGGATACAACTCGGTTCTCCTTTTTACCAGCAAGCGGCGGTAGTACTACTGATCTTGTCCCGTTGACAGACAAGACAGGAACTGCTTTTCTGTAAGAAGGCCCAAATTCCTTCTTTACCGCGATCTTTTCTCTGACTAGATCCCTGACTTTTGGAATCCAGACAGGTCTTGCTGGGACAGGTGGTGGTTCTTCAGTGGTTGTTGGCTGCTGTTTCAACTTTATGTTGCTCAGGTCTTTTCTTGTTTCATTTAAGTCCTGTAAAATAGCCAAACGATCTTTGATATCAAAGCTTTTTTCCTTTACCACTGAAGTCTGACTGTCAAGGTCAGAGATTAACATCCTAGTTCCAAATAATAATTCGTACGGACTGAATCCCTTCAGAGAATTTCTTGGCAGGTTATTTAGACTACGTTGGACACTTATTAGATGTTTGACCCACCCAGCTCCCGAACCTAATATCCTTTCCGTTATAGATTGCTTTATGCCTTGGTTTTTTCTTTACACCATCCCGTATCCCTCAGGAAGGAAGTGAGAAGATTCCCGCTGTGCTATGCTCATTTGGCCATGTTTCCCCTCAGGCTGGAGGGCTCGAGTGAAAACAATGGTCAAACGTAGCATGCTCTTAGCGTATATGCCATTTAGACTCGCAAATCTTTGTATAACAGTCCAGACGTCAGCCGAGTGCTGGTGATCTACATTATAAGTGGAAACTAGCCTGTATATGTTAATCGCAAGCCTTGCTTTTTACTGTTGATTTTTTCTGGAGTGAAACGACACGGTATTACACCGTTTCTCTCACCACTGCGATTCCTGTTGCAGTTTGGGCACTTTTTTACAAACATGGTGTGATGCAGGCTCATGCCTGGCCACCAGTACCTTGATTGTAATTCTTCCAGAGAATCTTTTAGTTTGAGGTGTCTGAGACCCTCGCCCATATGTGCGTCTGCGATTAACAAGTTTCTCCTGTCCATGTTTGGAATCACTCTATCCCCCACTCCAGGGATTCGAGCAAAAGGGACGGAGTTTGCATCGATTATGTATGTATAATTGAGTGGATAGTTGATCGGTAGCGCTGAGGAGTCGCCTTTTGATGACGTTTTCACTGCCAGCACTGTTTCACCGTCAATATACTTCACTGTACGCTTTTTTCGAGCTACGGAAGCCGATTTAGTTGCTACCGCTGTGGCTGTTTCAGCCAATGAATTCCCTGCAACGTGAACGCCATCACGCTGATGACTCAGTGAGTGTGTCACGTGAGTCTTTGGTAGTTCTTTTTGTAAAAGAGCTATTTGTTCCCAGAGCAGTTTCTGCTTTATTGTTGCACCTGTGTCATCTTTGTAACCGTTTTGAATCCATGTCTGCAAATCGTTGTTATATGATTTGACGCAGTAATATGAATCGGACACTATAAGTGTCGGGAATTCGCGATCCGCATTATCTAGCGCCATTTTCAATGCTATTATTTCAGTCTGTTGTTCTGAATTAGTTTCTACTGAGTGTGTTTTTGTTAATAGAGGTCTTAGTTTACCTCCGCGCCACACTTCTTTTGTAATCTCACATGTGGGGTTGTATGCTTGTTCTCCCCAAACGGAGGGTTGAGCATGTCCGTCTGTATAGATTACACAGCCGTAATGGTCTAGAGGCAGAATTTCGGTCGGCGGAGGACATTCAAATTCATATTGGAGAAATTCTTGTGTTTTTAAGTTAGGATCAAATTCGTATGCCACGTCTGTTGCAGCAAGAGAATTAGCCCATTGTATCCATCTCGGATGGAGCGCTTTAGCATTTGGAATGCTTGCTTTTGTTACAGCCTCTAGGGCTGGTATTGGTGTCACGATTATTATTCGTTTACCTTGTGCCAGGGCTCGTTCTTTTGCTATAGCTGTCTGTGTTGCAGTAAGAATTTTTTCCGTTGGGCTAAATTTCATTTCAGCCTTGGTGTACAAGTGTGATTTGAATGCAATTGGTACCTTTTCTCCCTCATTAGAGGTCAGGTATGTGAATCCGCATCTGCCTGGGATGACTCGAATCACAAGATTGCGTGTGTTATCACGTGTTTCTAATTTTGCTTTAATTAACATGTCTGTTTGTAAGGATCTCAAAATTTCTATGTGTATTTGAGTCCAATTGGTTCTTTTAAAATCTGGTTTTATTAGATCATAAAGGGGTTTGACCCTTTCTGCGTAATTTGCAATGTATGTTCTTCCGAAATTTAGGAAGCCTAGAATTGACTGTAGGTTTTTTAGTGTTCTAGGTGCTTGGAGTACGGCACATTTCTCTAGGAAATTGTCAGCCAGGCTTTTGCCTTCACTTGATAATTCGTATCCTAAGAACAGGACTGTTAGATGGGCAATTCTGGATTTTTTAAAGTTGAATTTGTAACCCTCTGCTGCGAACCCAAGTATTATGGTGTTCACTCTCTTCAAGTGAGTATCCAAGTCATCATCTGTTAAGTATATGTCGTCGACATAAGATAATGCTTCGTCATCATATGTTTGTAGTAATTCTGTTACTCTCGCTGAGAATACTCCCGGGCTGTTCTTGTACCCCTGGGCTAACCGACAGAATTGTTTTTGAGTGCCATTTATTGAGAATGCAGACAAATATCTGCTCTCTGGTGCTAGGTTTTGACAAAAGAATCCATTAGAGATGTCTAATGTTGTTTTGTATTTTTTGCGCACTATGTTATTCATTAGTGCAGCACTATGCGAGTTTTGCACTGCAAAAGTTTTGCAACATGAGTTAAGATGTCGGTAATCCAAAACTAGACGATATGAATTGTCTGGTTTGGAGACCGGAAACAAAGGGTTGTTCATTTGTGAGGTGCAAGTTTCAATCACCCCCTGGTATTCTAGCTGATCTAGGATTTCTTTTACCTGTTTTTTAGCTTCTTGCTTAATTGGGTACTGCCTTTGTGCAGTAGGTTGTGATTTTAACTGGATTTTGTGAGGAGGAGAGTCCTCATCCCATCCTACATGATTTTTATATAAAGCAGGAGCTTGAGCTACTGCCCACTTTCTGGCAAGTGTGTATTTTTTATGAATTGGGATATGATTTGAGAAGGCAGGCATAATTATTTCTTCGCCATGAGGGCACTCCCTGACAAACTCTGGTGGCCAGTCTTTTTCAGCTAGAAGGATGGCATAGCCCTTGGAGAGATTATCCCAAAATAGTCCCCTTATTTTTCTAGTCTTATCCCCCTCTATACGTAAAGTTATTTCATATATTTTGTGAGGTTTGCTAACTCTGGTGTCTGCAGTTTCCACTTGAAGATATTCATTCGTGTCCACTGTCTCCAGATGATTCATAAGGACTTTGCGAGCTATGCTCACTTCTGCTGCGCTGTCTAGCATTGTCTGAGCCCATTCTCCGTTTTTCAGTTGTGTCCTCAGTATTCTCGGCATTGTTAACTACCTTGATACTGGCTACCTTCTTTTTTGGAAATTGTAATTTCTTTTTTAGCTGAGCAGGTTCCTTGTCTTTGGACTTGGCGTGCTCTTCTCTTTGTTCTGATCGTCCTCTTCTTTCCGATTTCTGCGAGGAAGTCTGAAAAGATTGAGAGGGACGTGTATCAATGTCTTGATATCTATCAGGCTTCTTTATATTATCCCTATTTCTAAGGTTATATCTTTTCCCAGAGGGGTCACTCTGGGGTGACCTGTGTCTTTGGTTCGGAGATTTTTCTCTTCGCCTAGGAGACCTTCCTCTGGACTGGAATTTCTTTTCTTTAGGATTGGATTGTTTGTTTCCATCCCAGCTCTTTTTTTGTGATGTTGAGTTATTATTAAAAAATATTTTTTCAGGACTTTCAATCAGTTGTGGTTTTACTGGTATTCCACCTAAACTATCTCTACCTAGTTCCTCATAGGATTTTTCTATGATTCTGGCAATTTCAGCTGGTTGGTCTGCTATATCTGTCTCTTTTAACCTCTGGCGGATCGCCACGTTTGCTGCTTCTCCCTTTATGTTGGCTAATAATATAGCCAAGACCTGCTTGAAGTCTTTTAGTAATTTCATACCAAGAGTTAAAGCGGGTTCTGGACCATATTCGTCTTGAATTTGTTTTAGCACATCTGGTATTACCGAAATGGATGGAACACCGTGCGTTTTTGTGTAGATGGAAGCAAAGACTGTACCCCAAGTGTCACAGTCCTCAATGTGTGGTGCGATTCCCATTGGAAGACAGATAGTCAGAATCCTGTGTTTTTCTAACAGGGTGGTGTCTGGAAACACAGCCTCTATTTGGGTGATTTTTTGTGCTAACCAGAATGGTATTTGTTCCCGTTTAGCTGGTACTTTACCTAGGCAGGATTGTATGTTCTGTGGTGTAATTTTATTTGTGTTCCCCTGGTGAGGGGTCAGCTGTGGAATTTTAATTGCTGGCTGAATTGTTGAAGTCCGCATCACATATTGGACTAATTGTCTATGTATCTTTATTAATTGTTTTAGTTGTACTAAAAGATCTGCTGCAGGCATTCTTTCGAACTCTGGATGTGGTGTGTATCCGGCTAGGACCGGCCACGTTGCTCCTGGTCTACCTAAAGGACCGAGCCTGGTGATGTGATTATTGTGTTTTAGGGCGCCATTAAATAAGAGCAGGTGCTCTTGAAATTTAAGTGGTACTTCCACCTCCTCGAAAGGAGTATACTCTTCAGGAGGTTCCTCTGTTTTGTAATAGTGGAAGTACTTTGTTACAGCATTTGCTGCTGGAAAATGTATCCATGAATAGTATACCTCTGTCTGCCGATATTCGTGTGCCTCAATTACGAATATGACTGTACCACCTCTAGGTGTCAGTCCATTTTCTATAAGTTTTAAGGTTATAGATTTCCTTTTGATGACAGGGATGAGTATTATATCCTGGTCTGCTTCTTGCAGTGCAGTATCAGCTGCTGCGAGTTCAGTTGCTAATCTAACTGCCTCTCTTTCATCATCCCTGTCTACCATTTTACCGACAGGATGGTTACCTTCTTTGTTTGCAGATCAGGTTTCTTATGGAAACAAAGATTAGATGCACAATATTTTGGAACGGTTTATCCTTCAACGTTGACTAAACCAAGTACCATACATAGGAGTTTCCTCCTGCAAGGTTTGGCGGATATTACCTTTCACCCACTCCAGACGTCTTTGGAGTATTATGGGAAAAAGGGGTCTGAGTGAGAAAGCACGACTGAGTTACTCTAAATGTCTTACGTTAGTTTTATCGCCCTTCCAAACGCGTTGGGCGCCATGTAGTGTAGTTCCTATTATCCCAATAGGCTCTGCGCATTGGAATAATACCTTCAATAGTATAGGCCTAGACCAGACGTTAACTAGGTCTACTACTGTCGATATTAGACTTAAAGTTTTGGGTTTGCCAGCTAGCTCAGAGTTCACTAGAAACTTTCTCGAATAGGCAAGGAGGAGTTGAACCTCCCTGGATAGACAAGAAGGGATTTAGTTTCTGACAACCATAGAACATGACAACTTTGCTCTCCCCTAATCAAGAGTGTATCTCGAGAGTCGTGTGAACAAAAGGCAATTTATTTTACTCAGTCAGTACGTGCATTCTTAGTCTCATCAGATTGTAGAGAAAAGGAAGAGACGGGCGTGTTCAATAAAAGATGTTATTTATTGATCAGTCTCTTTTCTCATACAAGAGAAATGGATCGATATTATTGCAATACTTATGGTTAAGTAAAGTGCATACATTAAAAGCAGAAGTATAAAATAATACTGTAAAAACATTGATTTGGTTTCTAAGCCATATGAAGGTTTAAAATGAATAAGATATATTACATACACATATACATTTGACTAATCGTACTCAACTGGTGTTTCTAACTACGCCTACCCCGTGTACCTGACCTAAGTCTAATGCGTGGGCGGGAATAGAAAGTTACAGTTTAAGTTAAGTTTGTTTTGCCAAGTGACTGACTAAAGAATTCTCTGTGAGGGGTTATTCAGTTCTGTACCTGGAATCTAGGATGGATGAGGGATGGTATCTCTCGTCTCTGGTCTCGATATCCCAGGCTGCCTGCGAGGGCTACCCGGAAGCGCCGGAGCTGGATTTCTCGGCAGGAGAAAGGCAGCGTCTCGTTCTCAGCGCGTCAGGAAGGCGGGGCTGCGCCAGCGGGGTCTGCTCTGCTCTGGGCTTCGGCAAGTCTGGCTGCTCCGATCTCGTCACCACCGCGTGTGTTTGCATAGGGCAATATCGGTAATATTTATACCTTTAAGGTGCCGAGATTGACGTAAGGATGGACATAGATACGTCAATAAGGATGTCATACGACCAGGTCGTTAGCACATTCTTTTGCTGAAGTTCTCGGTGAAATCAAAACAATGGCCGCAGGGTTTTTCCCAGGTTGTCATAGGTTTGATTTGTTTTGAGAACTCTGTATGCCTCATCAGGGGCTGGAGGAATATCGCTTGTCTAATTAGATGGCAAGCGTTATGACCTAATCAGATAACACGTTCCTGTGCCGTAGTGTGGCTTTATCAGATAACGGTTCCTGCATCATGGGGGTTTTCTGCCTCATGGGATGGCTGCTAGTTAACTTGTTAACCAGAATAGGGTCAGGAATAGGGGGATCTATACAGAACCTATAGGAATACATCACAGGGCCAAAGATTAAGTTGATTTGGGAACAGACGTTTTCCCTGAAAGTGTGAAAATGTGTGCCTGTAAAGAGTAGGTGTATCAGATCAGCAGAGGGTGATGAACATGTCCAGCAGGTATCAGGAGTGTCAGGGTGTCTCTTATGCAAAGTGACCGGATGTAATTGAAGCCTATTGTAAATAAAAAATATTGTTTGTGTGGTGTTAGCCGCTCCGGATGACTTCCTAATTTTAGTCCATATTTTGTTCCAAACGGAAATTGGCCAATTCACCTCAAAATTCTCCTCCCAAGACAATTCTACTTTAGTTTTAGCTTATAAAAAAGAGCCAGAGGATTCACCCGACTGCAAAAAAGAGTTAAAAAGGGCATGTAGCTCAGGGAGAAGCAGTGATGCAAACTGTGTAAAATATTCCACTGTAAACCCATCTGGTCCTGGGGCCTTATCTTTCTTGAGTGTTTGCAAAGCATTGAGAAGTTCTCGTTGTGAGATGTCAGATTTAAAAAGGGTATCATGTGTTTGGAGGTCAGGTGAGCATTGGACACCTGAAAGGAACTATGAAATATCAAAATCTGAGTGTATGGATTCTGGCATGTATAATTTCTTGTAAAAAAAAGAGAAATTCATCCAATATTTCTGAATCTTTAAACCTTAATGTATTGTTCTCATCAAAAATTGACTCAATGTCAAGTTTGATATTTTAAATAATTTGGCAAGAGTTTACCAGCCTTATTTTGACCAGCATAACATTTTGCACTGGACTTTAACAGATAGAGTGAGTAATTATTAGTAGAGTCCTTATCGAATTGAGATTTGCCTCAATAGGTTGAGATAACCAATCTTTGGATTTTGAGGGAAAATATTTATTTTTGCCAGAAGATATATATTGATTTCATGGTAGAGTCTATGTTTTTTAGATACGCAACCAATAATAAAATCTCTGGCTGCTGCTTTGAATGTATCCCAAATAACAGAAACTGACAGGGTATTAGTCTGATTTGAAGAAAAAAATGCATTAGCAAAGGAGATAAAAAAGGAGTTAAAGTTGGGATCCAGAAGGAGAGAGTTATTAAAACGCCATCTTCTGGGTATATTAGATTTTGACAGTAGATCCGATTTAATAGAAATGGGGGCATGATCAGATATTAAAATTGTCCCAATATCTGCATCTCTCAAACATTAAGCTACATTATGTGATACAAAAAAGTGGTCAATGCGCGATAGTGATTGGTGAGCTGGAGAGTAAAAAGTATATTTCCTTGTAACAGGGTTATATATTCTCCAAGCGTCAATAAGCTTATATTGTGTACACATCAAGAAATACTTTATGAGATTTGTGCAGTTTAAAGGAGACCAATGAATTGGGATCTATTAATGGATCAACAACTTGATTGTAATCTCCAGCAAGGATAAAATTATCGTCAATGTAAGATGAAATTTTTTGGGCTAGAGAAGACCAAAAAGAGGGGTCAAAGCTAGTGGGAGCATATACATTAAGCACAGAAATCGGAGCACTACTAATTAGCAATTTAGTATATAACCACCTTCTGTCATCACCCAATATTTGAGAAAGTAATTTAACGAAGACTGATGCTGAGAAGAAAACCTCCCCTACCCAATTTCTTCTTAGTTTGAAGGATTCATTTGCTGTTAAGTGAGACTCTTGTATAAGAGCTATATCAGCCTCCAATTTAGATAAATGTATTAAAACTCGTTGTCGTTTAATGGGAGTATTCAAACCTCTAACATTCCATGACACAATTTTCAAATACATGGAGATATTAAGATGACTGCATGAAAAAGATAATGATCTAGGCAAACCACAAAAGAAAAAAGAGTAAATATAACATCAACCCAATTGTGCAGATATATGATATGATTATGACATGATTATGCGCAAGTCTGAAAAAAGAATAATTTAAGCCCAAGCTGAAACATCAAACAGGATATTAAAAAAGAAAAGAGGGGGCAGAAAACCAGGAAAGAAATGGAGATAATGCAAATGTGAGAAATTATACTTTTAATCAAATAAAGTACCAATTTCTCTCCTTAAAACTAAATGTAAAATAAAATTCAGAAATGTGAGAAATTGAGAAAATGAAAGAAAAAACTGGTAAAGATGAGAAAGGAGAGAAATAGGATAAGATTAGGAGAAAAAAGAGAACAAGGACATAAAAGCGAAGAGTATACAAATAAGAGAGTTGAGACATACCTAGACACACCAAACGAGGGTGGCGGCAGTGAAACCACATGGCACTTCCCAGCTCAATAAGAGGAAGGGCGAGGAAGAACCGCACCACATATGACGAGAGAACAACATGGCTAAATACATCAACAAATTTATGATGAAAGAGAGAACAGGAGAAAAAAAAGGATAAACATTATAAGTAGAAACAATATTAGTACACTGACAAATGTTGTGCTAACATCATTAAACTAGTCAAACACAAACAAAGGCTCCTGCCTAATGAATAAGAAAGGGGAAGGAATTCTACTAGCAGTCCAATAGTGTTAAGTGGTTTGAGACGTTGAAGCCCCGGAGAAGTCCATAGATTCTGTTTTGCAGGAACTGATGAAGCTCTGGAGCGTAGCTGGATCTTCATAAGTTGCAGTTTTGTTCTTATATGTGACTTTAAACAGGCAAGGGTGGGAAAGCCTGTTGCGGGCCCCCAAAGAACGTAGATTAGATTGCATGTTGAGGAACTCCATGCGTCTGTTTACAGTAGCTTTGGCATAGTCTTGTGAAAAGAATAAAGTTGACACAGACCAAGAAATACGTTGGATTGATTAAACAGCTGATAGAACTTTGATAAGATCTGTGTACTCGAGGAATACAAGATGACACCTCATGGTCTTCGTGCATTTGATAATCTAGTTAGTTGTTGACCAAGCCTGTGAGCACATTGAATATTAAGCACAGAACCTTCTGGAAGGTGTAATAACTTGGGAAGGAAGGATTTGAAAAAAGCAATGGTATCAGAACCCTCCATTCCTTCCGGCAGGCCATAAATACGTAAGTTGTATCTTCTGTTTAATTTTTCACGGTCTTTGACCTGGCGTTGAAGTGAGGAAACCTGTTATTGGAGAACAGTGATTTTGGCGTCCGTGAGACTAAGAGAAGAAACCGTGTGTCCTACCATTGTATGCCTGTTATCCATCTGAGACCAGCTGTTGGTGAGGACTTGCAGTTTGGTATTTGTTTCCTCCATAAAAGGAGAAAAGAGCACATATCTCTTTTAACAACATTTGCAAGGAGATAGGAAACGAGGCCTTCGGTGGAAAGGGTGCATCTTTTTTCAATCGTTTTGAAGTCAACAGGATAGAATTTGAAGATGCAGGACCTTTAGACACTAACAACAAAGAGTCTTCCATTTTAAAGAACTCCGTAAAAATCTTGGATTTTTTAATAAAGGTCTGTGCGGAACGCGAAGCTGGAGAGCTCAGTTTTTTCAACCTTCCCATAAGAGATGTCATCGTAAGGAGAAAAAGTACTCAGGTATACAATATTATTATCAAGAAGAGTGCCCACAAGGAATAAAAATGTCTATTAGGTGTACACTTATTCCTTTCTAGCAGATATCGTCACTCCTGCAGAATGTTTTGGCTTGATTGACCTTTCAGTGAGAAATTTCAGAATTGTAGATCATGGAAATAACACTCATGAACATGTCTGCAAAGTTGTAGAGAAGGCGTTACAAATGCTAGCCTGAGAGAAAATCAATTGGCAAAACCGGAATAGCGAACATGAAGTTCCTCATAACGCCATGAAAAAGGTGAAAAACGCTCCAGAATGTGTCTTATTTATTAGCATGAGCAGCTGTGATAAAGGCATCTGTGAGTAAACAGCTCGTGGAGAAAGACTATAATCAAAATGGCGGTTGTACATATCACCGCACTGAGGCTGAAACTTCCTCCATTTCAATTAAGCTTCATGGGTCGAGAAAACCACCTTAAAGAGTACCTTGTAACTCAGGACGGCATCCAGACTTCAAAGCGACCCCGCTGACTTGATAGCTCGTCCACCAGTCATGGTCCTCCAGCGCAGCTCTGAGGAGCCTCACCGGGATGCTGCCATCTTCCACAGGAGACAAGTCTTGCCCCCTCATTAGTTAATAACTTTTTGCCATTTTAAAGTATGTGCTGGGGATCTGCAATAGGGAAAATGATCTGGGCAATTTCTCCAACATCTGGGCATATAAAACATCTTTTATAAGGACCCTACCTACATCTACAGGACCCCCACCCTCTGGAAAACCTAGGGGAGTCTTTAGGGGAACTGAATATGCAAAAATATTGAAGATCTTCATTTCACAGTACTCCCAGCACAAATGAAGCACCTTACTTCATTGTGGGAAGTGAAATGTGCAAGGAATATAAAACCTATTTTATAAGGGACCTCCTTATAAACACCTGACCCCTCATCATTGGTACCAGTGATGGGGGGTCAGGTGTTCATAAGGAGCAGCCCTGTAACACAGGGCTGCTTTTAAACTGTCTGCAGGCCTCAGCAATGCATATACGCTAGTGCAGAAAGGGCTGCTGGCCTCTAAACTGTCATGCCCTATTATATACTAGGGATTTAAAGGTAGTTTTAATCCCTTTGCCCTATTATGCACTAGGACCGTGCAGGGTCATGCCAATCATATAGGTATCCTAACCCATAGTGTACCCTAGTGTATGTAGGTGTTTTTACTATTCTAAGTGTGTTTTCAGCATAGCACTTGCCCTGGGCCTGGCTATGCAGAGCCCATGGACAGTCCGAGTCAGTTACCACCAGTACCAGTCAGCAAAATAATGGGGGTGCTTAGGGCACAGGATACATTTGCAACAATATCTGTTTATGGAGAACCTAATACAGTCTTTTAACACCTCTTCCTCCCTCCTTAGTATTCTATTTACCTGCATTTTACCTGTCCTGCATGTGGGGCAGAACTGTGTGTTGTTCCTTCTGCTACTGCTGCCAATCCTTTACTTATTCTTTGTGTTAGGAGCTATAACTGAAAAGGTGAACTCCCATAAAATATGTGAGCAGTCTACGTTTGGTTTTACATGTAAACCAAGCTGTTGTTTTTAAAGGACTAGACAACTTTGTTGAGTTTTAAAATATAGCTGACAAGTGGCTTCATGTCATGTCTGTGGGAGGTAGCGTGGCACTCTGTGGGGTTGTCCTAAGTTTAATGCGCTCCTGTCATGTCTAACACCTTTGGCCAATTCTTCCACTTGGGAAACAGCACTTTCTATACTGAAGGTTTTTGGCCCACTAGGATAGTTATAAAATCAAAACTACAAACACTACAATGCACTTGATAACAAGCCCTGCCACTCCCACCCCCATTGGAATTAACCTGAACAGCCGTTCCTGTTGTATTAGGGAAATGCATGGTAAAATAGAGCTGTAGCGGCATATCTTTGCTTGATTTGCTTGAAATAGCTTTCACACAGTGTTACTGCCTATTCTGGGGCATTGTAACTTATTGGGGATGCCATATGAAAGTTGTTTTTTAGCTGCTGCCATCAGGTTCCTCTTAGCAGTTTGTGAAGCTCTAGACCTTCCTCATACCAAGATTTTCTAGGTGGGACAAAAGAGCACAAAGCGATGGTTGACTGCCGAATTATGAATAGAATGAGGTCCACTCATCTTTCTGGCTGGATACTTTAGTCAGGAAGCACTGAGGCAGTGTGCAGACTGTGAGGACATCACAATGAGAGGATGGGACACTTCTGCTGCTTCTTCCTCTCTGAAACTCAGTGATTCCTGTGAGAACCTCAGAGTCTGCTCACGTACATAGTGCTGCCACACTATAGCTCCATGCCCATACCTGGGCATACTACCTGTCTGCTATTTATTAACATGCTAGCACAGCTTGAGCTCAACACCCTGCACCCTGGCAGCTGAATTTGTAAGATAGTTTGGCCATCTTTGGAAGCAAACCTTTATGCAACAGTTTGTAGTCAAACACTCCAATCTTAAGATAAATGGGTACAGGTCCTGCACTTTGTTGCTCTCCTTTGCTGTAACTTGAATTGAAATATGCCTTTGTCAGAAGCGAGTTTCTCAAACAATACATTAATATTTTAAAAATACCCAAGAAAGCATCTGGGAAAAAGCAGCATGTAATTCATAAAGTTTTAACATAGGATATGACCACTGCTCTACTACTGATTTACTGCAGCCCTGTCAATTATATTATTGATCAGACAGGGACGGGGATTAGCAAAAAAGGGGAAGGGGAGATTTATGACTCACAGTCATGGGATAGAGTGTATTCAAGCCTGGGCTTTACTTTAACTAGTTGTTGTTTTCTGGCATGTTAGTCCATTCCATGAAACACCTTCCAGAATGTTCTGATGTATTAGATAAAAGTCAAGATAAAAAAGAAGAGTTCCTGCGATCTAGAGTCATTAGGTAATCCGATGGCATGGGCTTCTTTTTTTTAGTTTAAACATGCTTTTTTGAAAAGTATTCAATGGAAATTCAGCAACAACGATGAGGAAACATAACATCGAAATATGTCATATAGAAAACTGTATCAATAATAGAGAGAGGATAAAATATACATAAAATCTTATTGTATATAACTATGACATATCAAGTTCCACCACGTCTTATAGGAAATCTTGCCAAAATGTTTCCAATTGGAAGTAATAACTTGAAAGGCAACCGCTAGAAGAAGGTCCAGTAAATCACTCATGGCCCCACTCCTCGACCACATGTCTGAACACCTACCCAAAAAAAGATTAACTATATGAAAGGGAGGTAAGACTGAAAATAAGTGAGAATGTTATACCATACATACTTCCAAAAAATCAAGAGTTTGAAGAAAATCAGCTTTAGACGAACCACATGACCAATAATTATTATTAGGTAAATGTTTTATCTTAAATAATATAGAGGTGTTCAAAACAATCTGGTATATAAAAAAAAGAACTTGGTCTTAGATGTTACTGGTGAGCTAGAAGTAAAATTTATTTTCTGCCACAACTTGTTCCATAAAGTGATTGGGAATAAATATTAAAGGCCCATTTCCCATGCAAGTTCAGGCTAATTTTAGCTCTATCAGGATCTTGAATAGAAAGGATGTAAATTAAATATTAGAGATGAGTTGGGAAAATGATGTAATGCCAGAGGCCATCCAGGATGACCATTTGAGAACCTTATTTGATATGGTAATACCCGGGTTGCACCAAATAGAGGATAATGACAAGAGTTGAGAAGGAGAATATACATGCGAAACATACTTTTTAGCGTTGGTACTACAATAGTTTAATATAGGGGTAGAGAGATGTCTAGGTTTTTGGGAAATGAGGATAAAGTGGAGAAATGGACAAGGAGAAAAAAGCAAGAGTTCAAGGGATCGCCACAGAGGAGAAGAAGATGAAGGAACAGAACTTAAAGAGGACCAAATCTGTTTAAGGGAAAAAGCTGAGTGATATAATTTTTCTACAAAATCATAGAAAGTAGAATACTGATAGAACGGAAAAAGGCATGAAAAAGCCAAAGAGGAGGCACTTGTAAAACAAAAGATTGGCAAGAACAACTTAATAGTGGCTAATCTACCCCACCAGGACAAATATAGGGGGAGATCATTTAGCTGAAAGAGAAATATTGTTAGTTCTTAAAGCATCAATATTAGCCTTAATAGTGTCTTTCAGAGATTATAATTAGAAAATACCCAAGCATTTAGTCCTAGGGGAATTCCATAAGAATCCAGTGTCTCAGAACACAGAAGAGTGACAGGACAATAGACGAAAGAACTTAGGGATAGAGATGAGGGGTTGGAAACATAAAGTATGATATCATCAGCATAAGCGGTAAACTTAATGTGCACACTCTTATGGATGTAACTTGTAAGGGTTAGGAAATTACGTAAAGATCCTAAAAATAGTTCTTGCACTATAATAAACAGTAACGGAGATAAGGGGAATTTGTGTCTGGTGCGTCTAGAGGAAAATATGACGACTGAAGACCATCAACAAAGACAGAAGTAGAAGGAAAGGAGTGAAGAGCTTTAATATAATGCAGTAATTTGGGCCCAAAACCATGCCACTTAAGAACTCTAAAAAAGAAATCCAAATTAAGTTGGTCAAAGGATTTTTCAGCACTCAAGGTGGCCTCAGCCAGGGATGTCTTAGTGTGATTAGCACTGTGAATAATATTTAGAAGTATTGCACACCTTTATGAAGCCAGATTGGTCAATGCCAATTACAGAGGGGATCAAATCAGTAGTGTGTAGAGACAATATTTTATTTAAAAAAATGGTGATAAGAGAAATAGGCATATAATTCTTGCATTCTGCTAAGTCTTTATCTTTCATGGGAATCAAACAGATCATGGCCTCTGTGAATGTCCCAGCCTTGGTATCCATATATAAAATGTGTTGAGAAAGAGAAAGCAAGAAGAAAAAAGTCGTGTAAAATTGAACAGTAAATCCATCTGGGCTAGGAGCTTTATATTTGGGGCGCTTGGAAATGGCAGCGCATGTTTTGTCGAGAGAAAAATCAGTTTCAATAGGGAAAAATCAACCTGTGAGGTTTGTGGTTTGTAAATTATGTCATAAAAAGGATTGCAGTCTCCTCGTGAAATGTCTTCAGTGTCAAATTCCACAAAACAGGACATAATTTCCTGACCATGGAATCATTTATGTTTAGAAGCGTCATGGATGACTTCTATCCTAGATTTCTGTTTCCTAATTTTGAAACAGTTGGCCAGAATCCTTCCTGCTTTATTGGAGGCACTATAGTATTGTGCATTTGTTGGAAGTTGGGTTTAACTGGCAACAGTGAAAGAAGATTTATTGAAATCGAATTTGGCTTGTATGAGTTGATTCAAGACCTCTTTATGAGAAGTAGAATAGTATGCATGTTCTAACTTCGTTACATGTTGGAATAGGGCAGAGGATTCCTTGGCAGCAGCCTTTTTCTTATTCGAAACATACTTTATAATTTGATTCCTCGCTGCAGCCTTGAAAAAATCCCAGACATGGTGGAACTTGATATCTGGACTGAAGTTGGTCTAAAAGAAAATCTGAAATAAATTGCTCCAAACTCAAGATAAATTGCTGATATTGCAATAGGAAATTATTGAAGTGCCGTCTGCTATAACGAGTTGATAAACTGGTATACTCTAGGTCTATAATGACCGGGGCATGATCAGAAACAAAGATGCCCCCCATTTTGGTGAGTACAAGATGCTGTGTGAGGTTCGAATCCAAAACAATATAACCAATTCTAGATGAAGAGTGATGAGTAGGTGAAAAAAAGAATATTCTATAAGGTATGGGTTATAAATCTGCCTTGCATCAACTAGGCCTCTATGCATTATGGTTCTGTAGAAGGCCTCTTGCATATTATAAGGTATGTATTTAAACTTAGATTTGCGAACTAGAAAGGAGCCAATAACTTGGTTACAATCACCCCTAAAACTAAATTTATCATGAATACAGATATTAACACAGGTGAGATTGAGTCCCAGAAACATTAACTCCAGTAGGTCCATTAATTTTAACTGAAAGAAATAACCATCTACCATCCACATCCACTTCTTGTTTTAAGAAGGTAACATTTAAAGATTTATGAAACAAGGTAACAACTCCATTCTTGTGATTTATGGCAGGTGAACAGTAAACATATGGCAACAAGAAGAGAGTAGGGAATACGGGGAACGTCTGTCTCCTGTAAAAGTACTAGATGAACAACAACGTGGACGAACCCAATGAGGGATCCAAAGAAGGAGACAATGACTAACTGTAATTCACAGGAATGTTGAAAAACCCTTAGGATTTTTAAAAGAACCCTCACCCACCAACCTAGTTGGTGGCATGCTTCATCATAGGGCTCCCAGTAGTGCTGCCGAGTGTAACCCAGCTGTACTACGACACCTGAACTACAGCAGAGCTGTTTTTTTTTAGTAATGATGTGATATGGGCAAGTGCAAATTAAAAGTACCTCCAGAATATCCAATCCTTACATTTTTTTCCTGAGTCTCTGGGGTATGTTTAGAAAAATGGAGACGGGATGCGTATGAAGATAACAATTGATGAGACAATCTGAAACAGAAGAACACAACATAACAATGAACAGTTCTCATGTCATTTTTTTTTACTGAAAACGGGGTGGGGTGTGTTGGTGGAGACCCCAACTAAAAGTGGTGAAGTTGTGTTGTGGTGTAATTCATGTGAGGTCATATAGAACAAGTAACAGGATCCACATTACACCCATACATAATGGCAGGCGATTGTACACAGTGAATGCTATTTTTACACAAGAAATTGTGTACTGAAGCATGCCAGTAGGTGGAGTCGGTTGTACATATGTAGTGAGCTAGGCCCTAAAAAATAGGCCTGGCTATTTTGTGTGTGCGAGACAATTGAGTCCTGCAGCTGGCGTAATTTGTCTGAACTTAACAGAAACATTATACCAAGATCTAAAAGGCAGGTAATGTTGTGCCTAACAGATACCAATGCGGATCATTGTGCTGGCAGCGGTTGTTATTAAAAAGTAAAAATAAATGGCAGTAAAACTAAGGCTTACAAAAGCTACATGTGTTATGTAGCTTTAATGATCCCGGAGGGGGGGATCCTGTAGTCAAACACTACGGGACGAAAACAGAGAAGAAGAAATCAGTAAGCCATCCGATTCGCAGAAAAAAAGACAAGGGTTTGGCCAGAATGGAGTTTGGAGGCGAGACTTACTTCGTCAAGGATGTTCTCCCTCTAATACCTTCGGCTGCCCTCTATGGGATCCCGATGTTATCGCCTGCTGGCAGGGATTGCCGGTTTGTAGAGCAAGTGTCGGAAAGCGGTGTGCATGGCTCATGTCTGCAGAGGGACGGCAGATGGATCTTGTTGGAACTAGAACGCTTGACCAGTTTATTAGATGTACTTCTAACAAAAGAGGGAGGGAGAGAAAAAGTGGATTCCGTCTCCCCGGGTATAGTACAAAAACAAAGTGGAATCCACTTAGGCAGTTTGAGTTAATCCCTATAGTGGTGGGGAACACTCAGTGTTGTTTAAATACCCCTCACACACCAACAGGCCCCTTGGTGTCATGCTTCATCATCGGGTCTTCGCACCCCTCTACGGGATGCGGCGTCCTGCGACCGACGGCTATGTGGGAGCACTTTCTATTGGACTATGTGTGAATGTGTGTGGGTTAAGAGGACGTATGTGAGTGGTGAGTTTAAAGTGAGTGAGAGATAAAAAGACCCACCAGTTCTCGGTGGCAGTATCATCGGAGCCACGTTGAGGGGAGGAGGTCGAATTTCGTCCAAGTAACCGTGAGTTAGATACCTGAGAAACCACGGAAAGGTGGGGAGCAATAGAGTTTTCTTGGTACAGTATGGATTATAATGAGTCCTTCTCATTATTTCAGATCGTCCTATTGTGCCAGATGGACCCCTCCAAAACGTAAAAGGCTCATGAGGCACTATATCCTTGTATATTGAGTAAGACCTTTCTCCTTATCTCTCCTGCACCAGCAGTAGGATTGAACTTGTTACCAACACGTGTGCACTATATGTTTTATGTGTGTCCTTGTCTAGTCTGTGACATGTTTTTACAGGTTGCATGGATAATTAACACATGATCTATATGTGGTACATAGCAACACCCCACTTTTTCCTTAAGGTCAGCATTACCTGGAGGATGATAGTAATAAATAGTGAGAAAAAGAATTAATATGCGTTTTTCTCCCTCTAGGTCTTCACCACACGCCGATTTGGCGAAGAAAGACTACGCTAATGATCTAGTAACTAGGTACATTACACCTATAGTTCACTTTTTCTGTAATTTTTGTATAATACACTTTGATACGTATATACATGTGAGTAAGGTGGGTCTCTGTGCAATTCCCGTCCTGAAGAAGGAGGCTTTGAACTCCGAAACATGTCCATGTAGACGCACAAACGAGGTTGTTGTACTTAACTATACACTCACAACCTCACATTGCACCCCTTTTAACAATACCTGCCGGGGGCTTAATAAAAATGTATTTTCCTACCCCACAAGCCAGGTATTTTTTATCTCTCACTCACTTTAAACTCACCACTCACATACGTCCTCTTACCCCACACACATTCACACATAGTCCAATAGAAAGTGCTCCCACGTAGCCGTCGGCCGCAGCACGCCGCATCCCGTAGAGGGGTGCGAAGACCCCGATGATGAAGCATGACACCAAGGGGCCTGTTGGTGTGTGAGGGGTATTTAAACAACACTGAGTGTTCCCCACCACTATAGGGATTAACTCAAACTGCCTAAGTGGATTCCACTTTGTTTTTGCAGTTTACTAGATGGCCAGCGGAAGTGAAGTAATAACCTCACTTTAAGGTAAATGCAAGAGTGACTAGATTACATGATCAAATTTCCACTGAACAGACTTGAAGTGGAATGTTGGTAGAATTTTAAAGGGCGGAATTAAAAAGGGTGTCCCAAGGGGAGGCAATGTACCAGAACAGTTGGGATTTTTTTTTTATTAGAAATACGTAAAAACACAGAAGTTATTTAAATGTCTTAAATTAGGAATTAATGGAGAAGGCGTGGACATACATTATAATCCAGGCAAAAACATTCTAATGAAGATTAAGGTAGGAGCAGATATCTGTAATGTCATTGCATAGTGGAGATTGTGACTTTGGGCTCATGAGCACAGAAAAAGTCTGCTGATGAAATGGTATATTTAACGGTTATTTATTGCGTTCCAGGGTATATTGTCATTAAGGCCCAGATGGTTAGCGCCCAGGCGATATACCCAACGTTGTTCTTTCTCAAACAGACGGTTTGCTATTCATCAATCTATACACCCATTCACCCTTTCATTCATTATTATTATTTATTTATATAATTTATAAAGTGCACTGTCACCTAACAGGAATCCTAGCCCTGATGAAATTACAGGGGAGGAAAAGAGTAAGTAGTTCCTACAGTGTAAACAAGAATTTAGCTTGCTAAAAGAGACAGTGTTTAACACTATTTCACAGCTTTAGCGAACAGACAGTTTTTACCGCCTTTCTGAAATGCAGTAAGTTGGCGGAAGATCTAAGGTGTCTGGAAAATTATTCAATAATTGAGCTGCTGCAATCATGAAGGCTCGTCCCCCCATCTTGTTTTTCTGACTCTGGCCACCTAGGCCAGATTAGCTCATGCGACGCCTAGTCTCCTGCCTAGGATATACAATTTACCTTCTTTTGGAGAGGGCTTTTAACCTAATTCTATGTCTCACTGGTAAGCAATGTAAATCTTCCAATGCCAATGATACAGATGACCTTCTGGGTCTATTTAGGGCTAATGCAGCCGCCACTGCTTGGACTCTGCTTAGTCAATTAAGCAGGTATTCTGGGGCTCCCAATAACAAAGCATTACAGTAGTCCAGCCTGCTTAAGATGACACTATAGATAACCAGGGCTCTAAATGAAGGAGGCAGAAATGGAAGAATCTTACGTAGTGCTCTGATTAAAGAGAAACAAGACCCAACAGTCTTATTTACTTGTGATTCCAGGCTCCATTTTGTCAAATATAACCCCCAGATTTCAGACAGCCTCTGACGGAACAGGAACAGGAGTCTCGTCAGACGGGATTTGCCACAGGTTAGGAGGAAGTAGAGCTGGAACTTAGTTGCTGAGCAGCACCGAAATTCAGTCTTCTATCCATTAAACTTCAAAGAGTTTAAATTAAGACAGCTGAAGATATTATTCATACACTTATGGAAGGCATCGATTGACGTCCTTTGATTTCCTTCTATTGATAAGATAAGTTGAGTATCGTCAGCATAATTGACCAGGCTGATGTTGTGCGACTTATTAAGTGAAATCAAGGGGCTTAAATATATATCAGAGAGAATTGAGCTAATTGATGACCCTTGTGGGATGCTATGTTGAGCAGCCTTAAACTCAAAGTGAAAAGGTTTTACGGATACCGCTTGCTTTCTATCAGACAAATAAGAATAAAGCAACTTCGCTACTGTGCCCCTAACCCCAATCAAGGTTAGTCTAGCCAAAGCATTTGTGGTTTACAGTATAGAACGTGGAAGACAAATCTAATCGGATCAGTACCACAGATTGACCGTTATCTACTCTCATTCTAGGCTCAGTCATAGCTGTGAGCCAAGCTGTTTCAATCCCATGGCCTTTTGAAAATCAAATTGCTCTTCCTCCAAAATGTGGTTGACTTCCAGAAACTGAGGCAACATTTTGCTGACAAACTGTTACAGAATGTTTGTGGGATATGATAAAAGAGAAATTTGTCTGTAGTTGCTTTAGATTGTAGAGTCCAATGGTTATCTTTCGTTTTTAGGTCTCGCGCCTAGCGGTGCACTGCGCAGCATGAGACATTAAGTGAGTGAAAAACGGGGAATCTAAGCTGACCTAGGAATCGCACACGCTTATGTGTGCGCGATTCCTATTGTGCTACGCGATTGGCCTTTGCGTGCGTCTTTTAATAAAAAACTGCACGCAATTGGTCAAAGGCGGACGCGTTGCTCCGCCCACGGCCCATTGGTGTATATTACGCGCTTGGTGCGCATAATAGACACCAATAGGCCATGGCTCGCAGTGGCGCGCGCACCACTCGCGGGCTTGTTTCATAAACACTAGCGCTTGTTAGTAGCTTTTTTTCAAGGGACATTGTGCTTGTTTTGTACGTCACACCTGACAGTGCTGCAGCCTGGGTTCTGCTGGCTGTGAGCCCCGGGGCAGGAGGCGGCACCCCGTTATCCAGGCAGCTGAGCCGGACGTCTTCCGGACTGAGTGCCCAACATCTGCGGTTCTGATTCATTGAATCTTTCAACAAGCAGCCTCTGCTCCGGGTGAGTTTTACGCAGCCGCTGAATCGATTGCGAGGAGCACTGCAGTTGTCTGGGCGGTGGTAGTGGTTTCAGGGCTGAACCGAAGCTGTCGCCACCACGCCTCTTGGATACAGGGCTCAGGGGCTCGAGTACCCTGCTTACATTCTAGCTGTCACTGTATGCAGTCTGGCACTGTGGGGGTTGCAATGGTGGTACAACCTTGAGAAGCAGAGCGCAGGATTGATACAGCCATCCCGCAGCAGTAGGCCCACCATTTCCCAGGTTTAATTATGCGTCATTGGATGTCAGAGCTTGCAGAGTGTGGAGGGTGTAAGGTATGAAGGGCAGGGGTAACACCCACAGTGTACCAGCGATGCCTCTGTTCCGGGTACAAAAGGGCAGCCTTTACACATTCTCATCCTTATCAAATAGTTCTCTATTTGTCTGTCTCCCAAGTCCTGTGCACTTCTCCTTGGGTGTTTCCCAAACGTTGACCTCATGCTTCACTCTTATTGTTGTGCCGCAGGCGGCGTGGTTCCTGTGATTGTGAAAGGGTGTGGTGGTGATGTCAGAGTTCCAGCATTTGATTGTGCTCCTGTTTTAGGGAGTGGCGGATGGAAGGTCTTGCTGCCTACTCTAGGCAGAGGCATTGTCATGTAATGCTATAGTGATGCTTCCTTGGTCTGACTTCTGCAGACTGGAAAGGCTAATGCATTTGTTTTGGAGAGCCAGCTTTCATGCCAGTATACCCTTTTATACAGTGTTTAAATGGACGTCCTATAAGATACCGAGTACATGAGTGTCTTTGATTTGAAAGGCAGAGCATTTGCACTTCTCAGCAGAGATTCAGTGCATTTAATAGGAGTGTGCCAGCACTTCTCTGTCGCGAACATATATCCTGATATAGCGTGTACCTGCTGTTCTGTCTTTCCATTTCAAACTGTCTTTTTTTGTTTTTTTTTTGTTTTTTTACTGATAGATTTCCTGCACTCAGCTTGTGGGATGAAAGGGGGTGTTTTAATGTTTCCCATTTTAAGCATATTTTTGTGGATTGCAGGAGTGTATTTCCCCGCAGAGTAGGTGTAATGGGTTTAATAATATTTAGACAGTCTGACTAGGGTAAAAGTGCAATATTTTTGTTAGAAAATACTGCTTAGCTTAGGTTTGATTAAGTTAGCATAACTAGGCCGTGTTTACAATAGCCAAATTGCAGAAAAGTTTATGGTTATTTGTTGTCCTCGAGCTGCTCACCTTCGTGTGTTGTATTTGTTTTCTTAAAATTATCGAAACTCAGCTGCAAACCATGATCTCGTCCTTGTGTGCAGATGTAACTTATCTTTAGCTTTCTTGGGGGCAGGATGTAGTTGTGTTGCAACATTTCAAGCCTATGGGCTAATCTCTGTTATGAATGTGCAGAAACAGATCTTTGTTTCTCGTGTTCATGCATTAAAAAAGCATACATTTTCTTTTATGCAATACATCATGTAATTAACAGCCAATTAAACTAATGTGCAAGTATGTGTTATTTTGAAATTAATAATGTGATTGGTGCTGTGGAAGTAATTTAGTGCTGACCATGTACGTAAAAATAAGTTATGAATTTTTGTTTTCTTTGTGCAAAACATTATCAAAGACGTGCTTGTTGGGCTAGATCTCGACTTTTCTGTTCTTTTTCTGCTTTTTTGCTTACAGGGTGCTAAATGTTACTAATAATTTGTTTTTGTTTTTAATTCTTAAAGGCACATGGTTTTTTACCTGTATTATGATTTTGGTTGTATGCTATTTTCCTTACCATTAATGACTTGCTTTCTGTCATGATGCTAATATTTCAATACATCTACAAAAACTGAGATTGGAAAAGCCATGTTGTGGAAGTTTTATTAATGACCTATTTAAGAGTTAACATCCAGGGTTCTCCATTTCCTACCCATCGACCCTTCTTAATTAGTTAGATGTTGGGGATCGAAAATAGCTTTACATGTTATAGCACGTGTTACAGAGGATCCTTACCCAGTAGGAGCTACCTCAAAGTGGCATTGTTTGTGGCTGCAACTGCACAGTACAGCATGTGCGCAATGGATCCATAAGAGACTTGTGACGTTAACAGGAGCATCAAGAAGTTGTGTTTTTAGGTCTCGCTCCTAGCATGTGACGCAAGACCCGCTCCAAGAAGTCCGGCAGTCTGTGTGTCGGCGCACACCCCAATCGGAACTGGGATGGGTAGAGGCTGGTGCCGTCTTTTTTGATGTGGTATTTTTACACATAGCGTTACTTTGGGGCATAACCCCATAAACATACAATTACTTTGACCTCATTAACTGCGCCCCTCCATTAATCGTCCAACATTACTTCCTTCATTCCTTTAGCCCTGCCCCATCCTTTCTGTCGTTCTTTTCTTCTTCCCTCCTTCTTTATCCCTCGCCCACATCATTGCTTCCTTTCTTACTTCCCCTTTACCCTCTTTAGTTCCTCGATGCCTCTCCACCGCCTTTCCTCCATTTTCCTTGCTTGCTTCCTCTCCTACATCTCTTCCACTCTCCCTCTGCCTCCATCCTGCGATACTCACCACCCTTGCTTTTTTCCTCACTCTCTCTTAACAACCTTCCCTTCTTCCTCCCACAATCCTATCCATACCACCTTCATTACTTTCCTTAATGGCTCACTGTTATTACACTTTCTCTTCCTCCTTACATTGCTCTATCCCTTCCTCCTCCAGCCAAGCTAACTTCATTTACACATAAAGCAGGTACGTGATTCACAGCTGCGAAGCCCCACAGCTACTCCTGCAGAGCCTCGACACACAGCAGCAGCACGCGGTCAGAAAATGTGGAACTTAGCAACATTTTGAATGTGATTAAATGAGTCACTAATCTTTTGTTTGAAAACCGCTGTAGGCTTCTTCAAACATTGTAGTGTAAAAACAGGTTGATGAGGTGCGAGTAGGGCGGGTGTTGCATGACACGGGTGAAGTATTCTAGTAGACAGGAATGTTGATTGTAGATAATTTATTAATGAGAGACAGCTTTAACAACCACCATCAACAGATGTCTAACTCCGACTCCTGAACTCCCACATACGGAACGTTAAGGCATCAGTGTTTCATAACAATTCTAACAGAATAATCTAAATAGGAATACTACACACCTTCCCCCTTTGAAAAAAAAAACCAAAAAAAAAATAATAAAAAAAAAATAACAAAACACATAACATAAAAAAACAAATTCAATTAACGTAATCACACAATTTTACAGGAGTATGTTTAACACGAGAACTTTTCCTTAAATTAACATCAGTAACGTCAGTAGATTGTACGACAACATTGTCATAATTTTCATTATTAATTACACTAGGAGCAGCACCTTGTGGAATTGCAGGAATAGAAACATCAACATTAGCACTTTGATATTCACACCCAAGAGTGTCTAACATGGCCGAGTAAGTTTCGTCATATTTCCTATCCGAACTTTGTGATTTCTTTCCAGAAGTGTCTAACATGGAATCATTATTATTTTTAAGTGAACCAAATTGTGAACTTACTTTAGAATTCAAAACTTTGCATAGAGAAATCCGCCTAAAATTCCATATCTAACCACCCTCAACTCTTACCGCCTTGCAAAATATTTCTATAACCTTGCATGGATCAGACCATTTATTCCATTTATTACCAAAAGCTCTACTAAACGTGACTCGCACAAAATCACCCACTTTAATCTTCCCACTACGATTGCATAATGGCAAGTAATTACCCTTCATCTTCTCCTGATACTTTAAAACTTTGTCTATGACCTTAGAAGAATCCAATGAAGCCTCACAAGGAATTTTAATCTTCATCCACCAAGAGAGGAGTTTAGAACCTGGTTTCCTACCTCTCAACATCTCAAACGGAGATATACCAGTAACAGAATTTGGAGAAATACGATATGACAATAATGTCGCACGTAATGCTTTTTTCCAATCTAAATTACTTTTAACAGCCAATTGAATTGATTCTTTAACAACTCTATTAAAGCATTCTGTTTGACCATTAGCCTGGGGATTATAATTTGACACTCTTTTATGCACTATACCACACCTACCCAGAAAAGACACAAATTCTTTGCTAATAAACTGCGGACCATTATCCGACACAATCTCTGCAGGTATGCCTTCCCTACAAAAAACTTCGTACAAAAATTCAACCACTTGTGTCGACCCAATCTTGTCAACTATCTATAACTCTGGCCATTTTGAGAAGTAATCAATCAATACCAATGCAAAAACATCTTTGTTAGTTGATAGATCAAAAGGACCGATAATATCAATCCCTAATTTCTTCCAAGGACATGTGACAAATTCGATAGGAGAAACACCCACCGATAATGGTTTAACAGTTTTGTCACACCTTGCACAAGGAGAACATGAACTAACCCATTTGTCGACCATTCTATCAACACCAGGCCACCAATAGAACTCACTAATACACCTCTTAGTACTAGACATTCCCATGGGATGTACGTTGTTACAACGCATGTTGTAACAACGCATGCCTTTACCACGCAAGTCTTACAACGCAAGTCGTTACAACGACTTGCGCTGAAGGGCGTGGATTTGGGAATCTTATAATTTTATATTCCAACACCAGTTCCCGTAACAGTAGGGAAGGTGTTGGAATATAAAATTGCAAGATTCCTTATCCCACAGCGCCATCCAGCACAAGTCGTAGTAACGACTTGCGTTGTAATAGCTGCGGGATAATGGCACCGCGGTGTAAAAACTGCGTCGTAAACGATGTTCCCCCATTCCCATGTGACCTTCATGAGCCATAGAAATAATCTTTTCTCCCAACCCAGTTGGAGGAACTATCTTGTCTCCCCTGGTTATAAAACCATGATCAAACATGAGTTCATCTCTTATTTTACAAAAAGATAAAACATCACCAGATAGTTTTTGTTCTTCGGGCCAACCTTGTTGCAAATAATTTGCTACACTGGATAAGTTAGTATCATTACACATTGCTTCTCTCCATTCAGCTTCTGAAATAATATTTGACAACTCTCCACTAATTCCACCATTAACATCATCAATCGTGAAAGCAACGTCAAGATCCCTTTTGAAATTCGCGATCTCAATCGAATTAACTAGAGGCAATCTGGACATGCAGTCGGCATGTACATTTAGACGACCAGGAACATTTTCAACTATACACTGGAATTCTTGCAATTTTGCAGCTAATCGTGCTAAGCGCGCCGTTAAAGTCCTACCAGCACCAGCCGCTAACATGTTAATCAAAGGCTTGTGGTCTGTTCGTAAGCGAAATTGTGTTCCCCAAAGAAATTGTCTAAAATGTTCTACTGCCCAAGTGCATGTTAATAATTCCTTCTCAATAGTCGAATAGTTGTATTGAGCGCCACGTAGAGTTCTAGACGCATAAGAAACCACATATTCTTCACCCCTGTTCTTTTGCATTAGCACAGAACTCAGACCAACATTACTTGCATCAACACACACTATGCATTCTTTACCCATCTCAAATGGTCTTAAGAAAGGAGCATTAACAATTTCCTAGTTAAGCAATTCAAACGCAGATTGTTGCTCACTGTTCCATACAAATTGAACATCTTTTTTTAACAATGATCTTAATGGATGTACTTTTGAAGAGTAGTCTTGTACAAATTTACTATAAAATTCAGTAAGCCCCAAAAATGACACTAGTTGTTCTTTACTTGATGGTGCTGGTACCTTAGCTATGCTCTGAATATAATTAAACTTTAGTTTAATACCTTGAGAAGAAATCTCATGACCAAGATATACCACCTTGCCCTGTCTGAACTTGCATTTCGAAAACTTTAAAGTCAAACCCTTTTTTGTACACATTATAATACTCTTTTTAGATTCCTATTGTGATCTTCAAAACTTCTCCCATAAATTAAAATGGCATCCTGAAAAGCAATAGCTCCCTCACAACCCTCCAGGACTTCTTTTTTATTTTTTTTATTTTTAGTCCTCATACGCCAAAGATATTCTCGAAGTTCGTTCAACCACTGCCATCCACTGATAGCAATTGTACCCCAGAGAGCTTACAAACCTCGAAGATCTTATTGGAGGCACTTTTTGTAGATACCCAACTGACATATTAATCAATTCAGTTCATCTAACTGACCACCATGGAACTGATCTTAGGGTATATCAATCCACAAAAAGGCATAATCATTGGGCCTTGTTCTTAAAGTTTATCCAGCCAGGAAATGCACGGTGTCCAGAAATGTTTTTTGCTCTTCCAATTTGTGCTATCTAATTTTAGGGTGTACTTAATTGAATTAATCCAGTCTAAATATGTTGGTGCGGTATCTTTTATCCACCATTTACAGATTTCTCTTCGAGCTAAGATAATTAAGTAGAACAACAATGTATTAACATCTCGAGAGAGTGATTCAAAATTCAAGGAAATACCAAAAAATATAAGTAAAGTACTAACCTGTTTGTTTAGCTTCAACATACTTCCCATACCTTCAGATACCGCACACCAATATATATGCAAGACTGGACATGTTAAGAACATGTGAATATCATCTGCCTTTTCCATCTTACATTTTGGGCAACAGGGAATACTATTCTTCGCAAATTTAGCAAGCTTAGCAGGGGACCAATAGACTCTATGAAGAGAAAAAAAATGATTGCATTTTAAATTGGCGGGAGAAACTGTAGTATGTAGTATGTCAAAAGATACTTGCCATGACTTCTCCAAATCGGCGTCTGGAACCTGTTCTCCCCACAGATGAGCTGGCAAGGTGAAGTCGCCGTCTTCTGCTTCAAAAATGGCCAAGTAAAGGATTGCTGTCTTTATCTTCCTGTTCTTCCCTTGAAGCAGATCTTCTAAGACGCTGATTGTTCCTACTTGTGATCCTACAGCCTGGCTCCAGCTCCTTATTTGAAAGTATTTAAACTTAGATAAGCTATTTTTAGTCACATTAGAAATCTCTTCCCAAGATATAATCGACCCTTCAGGCATTAACTGATACCAGTACTTAATATCCGCGTCTGCCAGCGGCTTTGCGAGACTGTCTTTAGTCCACTCCGGAGAACCAGGAGAATCCCATATAGGAGACTTGGCTGTGTAATATGTAAGTTTCAGGGCCTTCCTTACCCTAGCCCAAGTAAGAGCCATGTCTCTCAGCATCTTGTGGAAAAGTAAATTTTGTCATGTTCTGTGTCCCTACGTGTCATCCATCATATGTTATGTGTGCATGATCAATATGCGTATGTTATTCCCCATGTCCGATTCAAGACGCAATTACAGTTGTGTCCTCTTGGGAGGGAACCTGTTACATTGCCTTCCTACTGCCACCTGTTTTCCTAGCCCCACCTGACTACCATAGGAATTCCTTCCTAGTACATACTAGACACAAGAGAAACCTCCCGATTGTCGATTATACTGAAACTGCTGCAGAGCAATTCATTGATATTGATAAAGGTGTGTTCCCTTATTTAGGTACAGTTGTAAACAGTAAGCTAATTCGTAGGTTAACAAGAACCCTTGAAGTTGTAGTAGATGAGACTGCCTCCGCTCTAGGTAACTTAACCGAAGAGCAATCCTTTATGAGAATTGTTGTGCTCCAGAATCGTCTCGTCCTTGACGTCATACTGGCCGATAGGGGCGGGGCCTGTAGAGTCATCGGATCCAGTTGTTGCATTTTCATTCCAAATAACGCGCCGTCTGTTTATTCAGCTATAACCAGACTTCATAAAATTGCCCATCTGTTACACCAAGATCCAGGCACCTGGACATGGTCCGGTTGGTTCTGGAATATAATTTCCGCCTGGGGATGGAAAGTCCTGTCCTTTCTAGGTATCGCAGTAGCGATCATATTCAGCTGCTGCCTCTGTATACAATGTGGCCCTGCGATTTGCGGCATGTGTGCTACCTCTTGTATTCCTAGTCCCAAGCCCCGTTCTAAATCCCGTTCCAAGACAATTCGAGATGAACAAATGGTACTGTATGAAATGATAGATGGTATCATGAATATTGATGTTTCCTGATGGAAACGTAGTGACAAGGAGGGAATGTGGAAAAGTAAATTTTGTCATGTTCTGTGTCCCTACGTGTCATCCATCATATGTTATGTGTGCATGATCAATATGCGTATGTTATTCCCCATGTCCGATTCAAGACGCAATTACAGTTGTGTCCTCCTCTAGTATGCCAGTTTCCAGTCCTCGTGAATACTACGAATATCAGGCCTATGTAAAGCTACGTTGCCACGTTTCTCAGTGTGCACGTTATTTCATTATAAAGTCCCCGTTTCCAGGCCTCAACAGGGCCCGGACATCAGATTCAGCTCCTGTCTCCTGAACCCTTGCTGAGGAGCGATCCAGCCCCCACCTGTATCCTCGACCTTCCACTTACTTCCTGCCTCGCAGTGCCCGGTGCAGCTTGGCTCTGCCTCTGAGTCTGCCAAGACTATGTTATGATTCCAGTTATCAGTTTAGTCCTCCTTCTCTGCATTCCTAAGCTACTGAACTACATCAATAGTTTCCGTCATTGTCTAGCCTATGCGGCTCCATGTTAAGAGAAATACTGTATTTAATGGTCATTTAATATTCTTCATCACGCACTATATGTAGAATAAATGCATGCTCCAGTCTTAGAGTCAGTTAGCTTTTCCCCTCATGACTTCTAGTTTATATCAACATGTTCCCTAAACATCAGATACTAGATAGGGTTTAGGTACATGTCGCTCCGACCCTCCAGACTTTAGTCTCTGCTCCTAGCACAGAGTTCATAGCCCCCAGCTTCTCCTCGTAACACGTCATTGCCAGTTTGCGCGCACCACCAGGTTAGAGGCCCCGGCTCCTTAGGTAGCCCCCTCCTATGTTTCCGCCCATTCATGACATATTCTGTTACGTTTGCATCACATGTCTGAGTTACACCTTCTTTTTACTCTTATCTTTCGCGACTGCTACGCGTCACGCTTTCTGCTCCACCCACTGCTACGCCTACTGCAATGTAATGCTATGTGTTTGCGTTATGTATATATGCTCATGTATTGTTATTAAAAGTGAGCGCGCTCATCCCAGACCCAGCCCCAGCAGCTGCTGGGCCCTGTCATCCTATTCCTATACAGGTTGTCCTGTTCCTGTCCTTATGCTGTATTAAACCTGCAAAAAACTCCTACTACCTCGAATCTTGACTCTTATTTATTGAGCTATCTGTTATGATATATGTCTAGTCAAAAATAGGGTATTATTTATTTATTTACCACAATCTTCAATCGCATTTTTTTAAAGAAGCGTGGGTCCCCATATTTGTATAGGAAACCACTGGATCCCCCTTGGATTCCTACCAGCATTTCCTTAAACATTATGCCTACTTCTGATCTGTCTGGGCAATTAAAAAGCATAATCCCTGCTTTAAGTAGAAGAGTCCATGCATAGATCTTCATATTCGGGGCGCACAAGCCACCTTTGCTTTTTTTCCTGCTCAATTTCCTCCACGAAATCCTAATTCACTTTGAAACCCATACAAACGAATTAAATTTAGCTTGAATTTGTCTAAGCTTCGCTTCATTAAAGGCTAGGGGTATATTCTGAAACAGAAAAATCAATTTGGGAAGAAGCATCATCTTTATTTATTTATTTATTTAAAACATTTATAAAGCGCAACTATCACCTTGCAGGTATCCTGGCGCTGAGACAACTCTTTAAGAAGGATGCACTGGGAGACAACAGTTGAGTAATTGATAGTTAACATTTTGGATACAGCCATGTTTTGACCCGTTTCCTAAAAGGGAGAAGTTCGGTTATTTGACGAACATCCAAAGGCAGGCTGTTTCAGAGTTTTGATGCAGTAACCCTGAAAGATCTTCCTCCTGTCCTGACTTTTTTAAATCTTGGTACTTTAACAAGACAGGCTGTTGTGGATCTGAGGGCTCTGGTTGGAATGTACCATTCAAACATAGATTGCAAAGGAGCGGGCCCAACTCCGTGCAGAGCTTTAAAAACAAGGCAAAGAGATTTAAAAGCAACTCGCTGTTTCATGGGGAGCCAGTGAAGCTCAGCCATTGCCGCAGTGGCCGAGGATCTCCTAGGCCATCCCAGGGCCAGTTTGGCAGCAGCTGATTGAACTCTTTGGAGTCTGTCTAACAGCGCAGACGGAGCCTCGAGCAGCAGCGCATTGCAATAGTCAAGGCGACTGAGAATAGTGCACCTGGCTTTTAAGGCCCGGGCCTGCAAGGGAAGGAGTGGAAAGATCTTGCGGAGTGACCGAATAAGGGCAGTGCAGATGAGCACTGTTTTCGCAACCTGGGCTTCCATGGTGAGCTTATCGTCTATCATAACACCCAGATTGCAAACGATGGTGACCGGCTGTGGTTTTTCCAGAGTTTCAGGGGGCCAAAACTCAGCTGGGAACGGGCGGGGGATCCGACTACCGGCACAGAACAGAACCTCGGTTTTGGCGGCGTTGAACTGTAAGGAATTCTTGTGTAGCCAGCAAGCCGTGTCTCGCAGACAGTCATGAAACGACTCCAAAGGAATCGATTCCTCACCCTCCCAGGAGAGGATGAGCTGAGTGTCATCGGCATAGTTAATTGCTCTTAGCCTGTGGGATTTTATTAACGTAATCAGAGGTTTTAGATACACGTTAAATAGAATCGGGCTTATGGACGAGCCTTGAGGCACCCCGTGGGTCACCGGGGAGAAGGCCGATTGATACTGGGGTGGGACACGGCCTGCTTCCTATCCCGCAGGAAGGAGTGAAACCAATGCAGGGCAGTGCCACCCACCCCGGCCTCTTTTAGTCTCTCCAGCAGAATCATATGGTTGACCGTATCGAATGCGGCAGACAGGTCCAGTAGGATCAAGGCTGCTGCCTGGCCCCTGTCTGCACGCATACGAAGGTCCTCCATGGCAGTGAGTAGAGCTGTTTCAGTGCCATGGGCTGGACGAAAGCCAAATTGTATTTCGTCCAGGAAATGATTCTGCTCCAGGTGTTTGGAGAGGCACGAACTCACCCAGCGCTCGGCAATTTTTGCCGGGAAAGGTTGCAGGGAGATTGGTCGATAATTCTGTAGACACTCAGGACTCAGGGAGGGTTTCTTCAACAGTGGCCTAATAAGAGCCTGCTTCCAAAGGGCAGGAACTAGGCCACTGCTCAAGGATTGATTGCAAATCCTACAAAGAGTGGGGAAGAGTTCTTCACCGGATACCTTCCAGTTTTTAGGGGGGATGGGGTTGAGAGGAGAGCCCGAGGAAATCCCATGAGCCAGTCTGTTAAATTCCACCTCAGTAATGGGTGGGAATTCCCACAGGAGGCCCATGGGCTGGCACCCTTGGCTCGCTGCTCCATGGTCGATGATGGCAATGTCAGGGCCGATGGGGTCGACCGGAGTGGGGGGGATGCTTAGGTTTCGAATGATGGTCTCAATTTTGTCATTGAAAGACAGCGCCAGACTGTCGCACAGGTGTTGTGTGGGAGGGACAGCTTTTTTTGCGCAATCAGGGTGGGTAAGGCTGTTCAAAATCTGGAAGATACTCTTGGAGCTGTTGACGCCTGTACAAATTGTGGAACAATAGTAAGCAGCTTTGGATTTCATAATCGCATTTTTATATTCAAAAAGTTTAATTTTCCAGATTTGCTTGTTGGCATCAAGGTAGCCCAGTCTCCATTTTCTTTCCGCCTGCTTACAAGCCGATTTAAGAACCTTTAGAGAGTCGTCGAACCAAGGAGCTGATGCTCTACCCTTGTGCTTACATGTTTTTAATGGAGCTAGGGAGTCAATAGTTGTCGATATCTTGAGACAGAGAGCCTCATAATTATCTTCGGCCGGGAGGTGTGGAGAGAAGCTATCCTCCACTTGAAACATAGCACCAGTAGTTCTCCGCCTTTCCAGAGCTTTCCAATCTCTATATGTGACTTCGGAGGGGATACTGCGTGCCCGTATTTTTGCTCCCTACAGTTGATGTAGAATTTAAGGAGAGAGTGGTCAGTCCAGGCCATGGGCAAGATATCATTCAAGTGTACTAGCTGAGGGGTGGAGAGAATAAGATCAAGTCGATGCCCTGCTCTGTGAGTGGGTTCCCGGACTAGCTGTTTCAACCCCACGCTCTCACAGGAGAGTAAAAGGTTGTGCAGTCCAGTATCTAAAGAACCGTTAGGCAATTGAAATCCCCTAAAATAATTAACTTATTGTGGGAATTCGCCATGTTGGACAGAGATGTAAGTAGCGATTATTGATGCTGGACACTGAAAGCCCCCGGTGGACGATAGCAGATGATTGCCGTAAAGGTAACACCTGTGTGACTGTTAATTGAAAGTCCAAGGAGCTCCGTCCCAACAACCGGGTCCATATCTAGGATGTTAACGTGCCAGGAGGCTCTATAGATGATTCCCACCCCACCCCCCGACCTTTGGGTCTGGGTAGATGCAGGATTTTGTAGTCCTGCGGGCAAGCCCAGTCAAGTTCAATTTCACAGTTAGAGTAGGTCCATGTCTCGGTACAAAAAAGAACATCCAACTGATGGGTTTCTACTAATAATGTTCACTCTTCCGATTAGTGTAAGGGGAAGCAGAGACCAACCCTTTAATGACTCGGTGATTTCTTTGTTCACTTTATCTAGGTTTCTGTACGTTAATTTTGCGATATCCTGGGTGACTTGAACTCCTAAATATCTTATCTCGTGTTTTGATATAGAGAGCTGAGCTTCCAAATTCCAGAGCATACATTCTGTTTTAGTCTGGTTAATCTGATATCCAGAGAGCTGACCAAACTGAGTTGCTGCAGTGTATATTAACGGAATTGTCCGTACTGGATCTGACGTGTATATCATCACATCGTCCGCATATTATGACACTTTTTTTACCCAGTTCCTAAATTTAAAAGGCACAATGCTCGCATCTTGCCTGATCTTCTCGGCCAGGGACTCAATATATAAATTAAAAAGCATGGGAGAAAGGGGACATCCCTGTCTCGTCCCTCTCTTAATACAAATGGGTGCTGATAGATTCCTGTTAATCAAAACTTTAGCAGTGGGGTGCTGATATATTGAAGATATGGCTCTACAGAAATTGTTTCCCAAATTGCACTTTTCCAGTACTCTACTTAGATAGACCCAATTAACGCGGTCAAATGCCTTGGCGGCATCGAGGGTGATAATGGCCAAAGGCAATTTATATATAGATGCTGTATCTATAGCTCCCACTAATGCTCGGATCAGATTCTGAATAGAACGGCCTCTAACAAACCCCTTCTGATCCCCATGCACCAATTTATCCGCAACACCATTTAGTCTCTCTGCTAAAATCCCGGCAAAGATTTTATAATCAAGATTCCGCAGAGAGACTGGCCTATAAGATTCGCATAGTGCCCTAGGTTTGGACGGTTTAAGAATTAGCCCCACAGTTGCCTCTTTCCATGACAAGGGGATATTTCCTCCCTCGTCATAGATAGAGGAAAACAGTCTGCAGAGAATTGGAGCGATGACTGGGGACAGAACTTTATAAATCTCTGCTGGCAGCCCATCAGGACCTGGAGCCTTACCCTTCTTGCTTGCATTAACTGCAGCAACTACTTCCCTCAGCTCTATCTTACCATCTAGATTTTTAGCTGCTTCATCCTCAATCCTCCAAACTGCATACTTCTCCAGCCACGCTTGAATTGAGGCATCATGGGGAAACAGATCCTCACGATACACTTGTTCAAAGTGGTTAAAAAAAGCTGCTTCTATGTCGGCAGCGTTTTCTGTGATCTGGCCCGTGATATCTGACAGCACCTCTTTAATTTTATTCCTAGATTGATCTTTTTTTGTTTTCCAAGCCAACAGCTTCCCACTCGCTTGCCCATATTCGAAATGGGCCAGAGACCTAGCTTGCCACCGCTTCCTGAGCCTAGCTTCCTAAACTTCTTCCAATTGAGATTTACATAATGCCAATTTTGTTATAAGAGATGGTTCGGACTTATGTTTCTGAGCTAGTCGATCTTGTTCTAACCTGGCTATTTCTACTTCTATTTCAGATACTTTAGCACTAAATCTTTTGTGCCTCGTAGATTGAATAGCCAGGATCACCCCCCTCAAGAAGGCCTTATACGCGTCCCAAACAACTTCAATTGGGGCGGTGCCTACATTCAGCTCAAAGAAGCTCTCTTACTCCTCTATCAATTTTTTGTCACATCGTCCTCTAACATGATAGTTCGGTCCAAAGTCCACCTCTTCCTATGTTGCTGTCCCGAGAACTTTAACACTAAAGAGACAGCAGAATGGTCTGAGAGGTGGCCACCTAGATGCTTAACCTCCTTGACCTTGTCCTCGAGCTCCTCTGCAATTAAAAAAAAGTCTAGTCTTGATTTGTGGCCTAATCTCTTGTTATGAAATGTATACTCCTTTTTTGATCCCCATTTTTTTCTCCAGATATCTATCCACCCTAGCTGACGCCTAGCATCTACCAAAAAATTCCTTGTTTTGGAGTTGTACATGAAACTATCTCTGTATGTCCTATCCATTTGAGGATCCAGGACCAGATTGAAGTCTCCCGCTAAAATTAGAGGATCCTTGAGCTCTAGCAGCTCTTCCAACATTTCTCTAAGTGAGTGAGGGTCGTCTGAATTCAGGCCGTAGTACCCCGCGACTGTAAATTTATGGGAATGGAATTTGATCGTAGCTATAGCCCATCTACCCTTTTTGTCGACTCTAGTTTTCTCTACTGCTATGACTGGGTTTGCTTTGACCAGCTTAGCTACCCCTCTTATGGTTAGTTGCTGAGAGGTACAAACCACCTCTTGGATCCATTTTTTCTTACTACAGACTTCCCTCAACTCTTCCTCTGTGAGATGGGTTTCCTGGAGTATGAAGACCTGCTCTGGTGCATCTTTCAGATATTGAAAGATCCTCTCTCGTCTATGAACTACCCTTAAATGTGAAGCCTAGAGTGCGGTTTGGGAATATGTTAGATGCGGTATCTTGTGGGCTCATTGGGAACGTGACACCGTGAGCTGAAACACTGGTTCTGGGTATCCATAGGGATGGTCCTGCTGTGGCCGCCAACTTCCAGAGAGTTATGCTGGAGGTCAGTACTTGGATGACCTCGAATTGTCTTAGACTCAACTCGGACAAGACCGAGATTAGGACCTTCGGAAAACTCTCCCCTGACTGGTCCCCTACTTGGTGGCCGGAAAAACTCGGCCTTCCGCCTGTCCCAGTGGAAAAAGCCAGAAATCTGGGAGTCATATTTGACAGCAAATTGGCTTTTGACCTTCATACCAACAAGGTTGTTTCATCCTCGTTCTTTATCTTGAAAAAAATAAAGAAATTATTGCCCTATCTCCCTCCTTCAGCTGGGAAGACTCTGGTTTCTACCTTAGTCTTCTCAAAAATAGATTATGGGAACGCTCTCTTTCTCCACACCCAGAAGCGTGTCATAACTAAGCTGCAATCCATCCAGAATGCGGCTGCCAGGATCCTCCTAAATATCCCCCGACGTAAATCCACCACCTTTGGCATCCGTCAGATTCACTGGCTGAGAGTGGAGAGCCGTATAAAATTTAAGGCCCTCTGTATTGCCTATAAGGCAGTACATGGCACAGGACCTAGGTTCCTGACTGAAGCTTTTCAGCTTTATGTCCCTAGAAGGCAATTACGATCGGCCAACACCTGTCTCCTCTCTGTGCCCCGCACAAGAACGGCCACTTGGGGAGACAGGCGTTTTCTTGTGGCTACGCCAAAGTTGTGGAACCTTTTGCCACCCGCCATCAAATCCGCTCCGAACCTGATGAGCTTCCGCAGGCTCTTAAAAACGTGGTTGTTCAACCAGTAATAGGACGGCTGATTCAGTAGCTCCACAGCGCCGAGACACCTTAGGGTATTTGTTGCGCTATAAAAGTTGCATAAATAAATAAATAAATAAATAAATAAAATCAGGGTCCTTGACTGGTAACTGCTATTTAATGCGTTGCGTGGCAGGCACTTTTAAGGAACCCGAAATATCTAAAAGATAAAGTGGGCTATTTCTTCCACGCATAATAGTCTAGTGTCCCGATATAAAATACGAATAAGCGCTTAATTTGCCTGTAGATGAAAAGCATAAAATACGTAATAGTTTTGAGGAGTAAAATCAATGGTCACCACAAAAAACGAAAGAAAAAAAGGGGTGACAAATGGCTTTAAAAAAACGTGATATTGGGATGGTCAGTGGGGGCGGCCCCCAGCGTTATAGATCCAGGGTGCTTGCATGGCTTGTGAAATTCGCAGGCCTGGGGGATACGGTAGAAAGGCAAACGTGCACAATGAAATAAGGCCACGATGGGGGTTTTACAAAATACGTATTCTAATATGAGGTAACAACCAGGCCAATGTAATGGGCTGTTAAGAGATTTGCCGTATTTGTAGAGGAACCGCGAGGTGAGGGTAGAGAGAAGATTATTTGGGAAACAAATACTTAAATAAAAATTAGAATTATGACTTACATGGACTCAGATACGAACACTGTTTTTATTTATTTGCAATACTGAGGCACATTGGCCATTTACTTTGATGAGGACACAGAATTCGGATATACATGATGTGAGGACTGTGCGTATTCGACATAGCCAGCACGGTAAGACAAGATCTTGTACAAGTTCGTTTATATTTTTTTTTTGTCCAGGACCCCTTATATATTGCTCCCCTATCTAACATCATTGCAGTAGCTATTTGTGAAAGCAAGGCATTCGGAACTGCACAGCCCTAGATCCCCCTTAGAAGTAGTAATCTTGGACCTATCAAAATGCGCATATGTGATTTGGTGATGATAGGAAGAGAGACATCATACTTACATTCCCCTTTGAAAAATTGCTTTTGGTCGTATATATTTCAGAAATACTGATTGTACTGGTATGCACTAGAGTCTATTGATAACGTTCTGAGGAATTGGGACATAAAGAGTGTGCCTAGTTTTGTCCAAATAATATGGAAACCATTGCCATAAAGAATACCGGCGGTGGGGGACTGTAAGCCCATGAAGGTTTTCCTATCAAATGAGAACAATGAATTTAGGAATTGGGCTCCTCCCCAAATTCTATATATGGGCTTGCTTATACATGTGGCAGCTATGATGATAAATGTATATATGGATGATTGTACATATATCCATATAACCTGTAAATATGTATAAAAGGTACATAGGATTGGAGATCCATCTTGAAGAGTTATGTATTTCTGTCAAATGAATGTAAATAGCATGACTGAAAAATTGTAGATTTTAGGTTTGTATAGTATTATATGTAATGGTTTTAAATGTTTTTACAGCCCTGATGAAGTTCTTTGAACGAAACGCGTTGGCTGATTAAAAGAAAACTGAATAAAGAAGAAACTAAACAAGACACAACAATTCTTGGATATTCTTTATTGTGATACTTACATTGTGATCTCTGGTGGTGCAACCCACATTGGGTGTAAAGTACCCTTAAACCATTTATATTCCACGTTAAAACCTTTAAGTATATATCCTGGGTTAACTTAGACGGTGCCATTTCTTCTGTCGAGATGGAAAATGTGATATAATACAACAATTAGGCCAATCGGACATTTGTTTTTTTTCCCATATGCTCCCCACCCAGTGCATACCTTCCCCCCAACACTTCCCTTTACCCTCCCTAGTGCTCCTGTGGAAAAAAAACCTTCTTCTTCTTGGCCCTACTCTGGCCTTGAGGCTCCCCTACTGACTTCAGACGACTATTTACATATTTATATAATATATTTTGTCTCTATTATATATGATCTAATTTCCCTTCTCTTCTCCACCTGTATACCTATAGGACATCTAAGCTTCAGCTGCAGGCAAAATAAAGTGAAAGAGTTATTTAGTCGCTCAGAACTCCAAAACAAACTGATGTTTTAAACCACACCAGCCTCCTGAGCAGAATCTGAGATTAATTGTAGAAAATGTTCTGCTTCCTCCACTCTTTTGAATACTCTCATCTTATTTTTATGCATGATCTTTAAAGATGCCAGGAACTGCAACTGTGCCGTTGCGCCCTGCTGTCTAAATGGGTCAAGTAACTTCCCCAGATCCCACTGTCTGGACGCCATGATTGAGGAGACGTCTGATCTAATTTGAAAAGTGATCCCCTCTGCTGAAAGGGAATTGCTCTTTAAAGCCCTGTTGAGAATCTCATCTTTCAGAGAGTATGTTAGAAAATGGATCAGAATCTTTCTTGGCCTCGTTTTATTTGGTCTTAATCTATATGGATCTCTGTGTACTCTCTGTATGTCTTTAATTATATCCTGCTCTGACATTTCAATTGCTGTGGCTTGTTTGTTTAATTTAGCTACAAACTCAGCGATTTGTTCCCCCTCTGCCCCTTCTGGTACTTTTAGCAAACGAAGATTATTTCTCCTTTGAGCATTTTCTATTGCTTCCAGTTTTTCCTGGTAACCCTGCTCTCGTTGTCTAATATCGTCTATTTTCTTTGTGTGTTGCAAGGTTAACTTTTTCAGGTCTGTAACTGTGGCTTCTAGGTCAGTCGTTCTAGCGGTTAATGTCTCAAACTTTTCCTCTAATTTTTCGCAGTACGTTTTAATTTCTTGTTGATTTTTCTGAGAGACCTTGAACCCATTCTTCATTTCTTGGCTTAAAGACTGCATAATTAGCAACACCGACTGATCATTCGGGATCTTATCACCTTCATCTTCTTCCGATAATTCAACACCCAAGCTATCCGGCATTAAATCTGAACAGACCTGGATCTTATCTTCCATGATTAACTGGGAGTCCTTGTTTTCCTTAGAAAATAAATCTTCCTCGTTAACTGCTGCTGAGCCGCTTTGTGCACTAAGAAGGTTGTCACTTATCCCTGCGCTCTGCATATCCGTTATATATCTTTCTGGACCACTAAAGGCTGATATCTGTTCGGGCTCAAAAAGCCTTCAAGAAAATTAGAGTCCGCACAAGTAAGACCCTCGGTTAATGGTTTTAGCTCCAGATTTGGAGGTATTACCTTAAAGTACTGTTTGAGTGATGGAGGGGGCTTTATTTTACTTTTAACCACTTCAAGGGGTGAATTTTTTAAACTATCTTTCCTCTTCATCGATTTTCCCTTAGCTTTAGTGAAGAGGGGTGGTTTATTTATAGAAAGCGGCACCTTATTTTTTGGGAGTGTTATATCGTTTTTCACCGGAACTGAAAATTTTGAGCGTTGGGGAATCGCCGCGTCTTGCTTCCTGCTTCTTAATCAATATCTTAAATCGTGTGGACTTTGTAAATCACTTCTTACATCAAGTATCTCCTCTGTTGCTCCAGTCGGTGAAATACTATCAAGCTGATTTGGTTTTTGACTCTACCAAACGCCATATCACAACCGGTAAAACGCCTTGTTTTACAACGCAAATGTCTTAATTGTTTTAAGCATTATCCATCGCTCGGGGGAATGTTCTGCCGCAGGAAACGCCGAGAGACGCTGCAAAAAATGCCGTCGGAGTCGCGGAGCCTCCCGACTAGCTACTGCTGCCAGCCGCCACGTTCTCCCAACTATTCCCTAGTGACCAGGACTTCTTTCATAAGTCTTTGGAATACAGATGCTGCACTAGCTAAACCGAATGGCATACGGCAAAACTGGAACATACCTTCAGGTGTTATAAAACTAGTAAAAAATGTTGACTCATCATGCAAGACCACTTGGTGATAGGGACTAGCTAGATCTATTGTTGAAAATACACAAGCACCTGAAAGAGTGGAAATCAGCTCGTGAATGTGGGGTGAGGGATGTCTATCGATCCAGATTTCTTTATTTAAACTTCGAAGGTCTACACATAAGCGAAGTTCGCCATTGCCCTTAAGGGACAAAACCACTGGCGAAACCCATGGTGAAGATTCAATAGGTTCAATAATTTTCTAAAAAACTACATTTGATTACAAATAAACTGAGAAGAAAAACGAATAATAATAAAAGAAAAAAAATATTTAAAATAATAAATGTAGTCACCGTAGTCTATTGCTAGTCGTTTTCCAAAGTTAGCTTGAAAAAAAAATGGCAGCTGAGCGTACTACGGCGTTCTTTGACCTTTGCGTGGCGTAGTTTGACCTTTGCTTAGCGTTGTAACGTAGTCTCAATGCGTCACTCAGAATCCTGGCTATCAGCGAAAAAATGAGTTCTAAGAATACTCCGGTCAAAATGCACGTTCGCAGTTTGTAGTGGAACTCTGGTCAGTGTTTTTTTTTTAAAAATGCACTTAACTTCTTAGCGATATGTCAATATTCAATGTTTCCTCACTGTCTAATCAGCGAAAATAAGTCCTTTCAAAGCACTTTTCTGCCGCATTTAGACTAATCCATATACTTGAGTAACACGTTTACAGCAGCACATTATTGCGCCAAATCTCCACACTGCTTGTAATCTTAAATACGAGAAAGTTCAATAAATACTTCAAGATTCACAAATTTCGACAAACTCCCGCTGGTGCAATCATGGCAAGTAATTTAAAGCTGCCGCTGGTGCAATGCAATCAACCTACACAAAATTAGATAAATACCTTTTGCTGTCTCCCAAATTCGCTTTTCTTTTTTTTTTTAAATCTTCCAAGATGGGTATCCCGATCGTCGCCAGAATATGAAGTATTCTAGTAGACAGGAATGTTGATTGTAGATAATTTATTAATGAGAGACAGCTTAAACAACCACTATCAACAGATGTCTAACTCCGACTCCTCAACTCCCACATACGGAACGTTAAGGCATCAGTGTATCATAACAATTCTAACAGAATACTCTAAATAGAAATACTACAACGGGCTCATTAGAATAGTCTTGTGCTGAAGAGGACACCGAACTGCCACGGACCCGCTTACTTCAAAGTCCATTCTTCTCATGCAAAGAACGTGTGCAGGGGCTCGAAGTTTTTGTTAAGAGCTAGTTTCCAGCGCTGCTTCTCAATCCCAGTGCCGTTGAGTACCAAGGGTGCCTATGCTTGAATCCTCCCACACCACTTCCTCCCATTGCCCTCCACTTCCTGCCTATTCTTCTCTCTCTTGCAGTTTTTCCTCATCCGTTTGCTCTCCTTGTCGCTGTTTTCCTAGCCTTCTCTTCCACCTTCTGTGTCCCTTTTTTACATTTCGATCTCCGATACCAACAACTTCAAACTTTGCTAATGCGAGACCTATTACATTGCAAATGCTTGTTCAGAAAGGTGACACAATTGCCCTTTTCCAAACTACCGGGACTTCGTCAATTTGCAAAGATTGGCAACAAATTTGCTAGAGCAGTGGGAGGAGTCCTCCCATCCACCCCCTTACTCACCATAATTTATCCATGTATGCACTCACTCATTGATTCATGCATTTGCTCTTCCATCCATTGACTCATTCTAACATTGACCCCCTCACTCACCCACGCAAGTATATAATGAGACTTACTAATTATTAAATATGCATTCACTTACAAAAAAGGGGCAGATACATACATTTTGTTAATGCTTGTTTTCATTTGCTGACATGGACTGAAGCCACAGTATACATTTGTGAAAAACCTGATTTCATGAAATAATGCAGGCAGCGACAACTACATATGAGAGGGTGCAATTTGATACTAACAATCGCTGTTCAGATTACTGCAGACTCATTTTTTCTCAGTCATAATGTTAGATCAAAAGAGGATGACACTAATACCACTGTGGAGCTAATTAATGCTTTCCTTCAATAAACGCAGCCTGCCCCACCGAAGTTATCTGCTGATGAATGCATGTCAATGAGTAAAACCCATTACAATATCTTTGATTTACTGATGGGCAAAAAAAAAACATACTATTCATTGCAAAGAAATGTTTGAGAGAGGATTTTGCACCAATACTTCATGACATTATTTCACCTGGTTAATCAATTCTTGCTCCCAACTGACTTGTAAAGAAAGACAGTCAATTGGATGCAGTATTTAGGAAATCATAATAGTTATACCAAATTGGAATTGAATTTGGAAGATATTATAAGATACGATTGTGAAGCCCTTTTTACTAGATGCAATGTCAGTCACACATTCAACTGCAATTTCCCCCAGCTCAACAGACCTCCACCTAGAAATTGTGCCTTTACAGAAGTATAATCAATTAAATATTCTAACCTATGTGTTGAAAATAAGAAGAAGACTTCACATAAGGCTAAGTCCAGTTCTGGTAGTTATTGGTTCTCCTCTGCTCATCACCAGTACAGCATTGCCTCTTCTCTGTTTCCGAGTTCTCTCACACTCCTCATCAACATTCTAATGCAGCCTCTGAATCAACTTTAGGAACATATAAACCAAGGAAGAAGGAAAGGGGTGGAACAAGGGAAAGGGCAAGGGAAAGGAACATCTTGCAGTAGGTACTGAAGATGAAATCCAACCCAGCAGATAAACATAACAGAATCAAAAAATACTAAATCAAGAGGATATAACACATCTTCCCCTTAAACAATATGGAGATGGTTTATACTGGGTCATTATTCAAGTTATTTCATCACATAGGCCTTGTGCCATTCAGATGTTGTCACCTGTCTTCTCTTTCCCTCATACCGACAGATAGAGGTGGACTTGCTCAGGCACGGACACCTAGATAACCTGTCCATGCTCTAATTTTGCCCATTCTCTAGAACAACTACATTATGTTTAATCTATATGATTTTTCTGGGGTCATAAAATGGTGAGTCCCCCCCCCTGCGGGTTTCTTTACATGTACCCAATCACCAATGGTCCATTTTTGGGGTTTGACCCAATGCTAGCGATCATAGGATGTTTTGTATTTAGTTTGGTTAGAAGTGATCTTGGGAGCTGCCATGCTATAGTCATGCTCAACTATTTTCCTCCACCAATCCAGTTGGGGGAGAACTTAGTGCTGGGTTTCCTTCTTCTGAGAGCCGGAAAAGGAGATATTCAAGTAGTTTGATTAGGCGTAGTGTGGTAAGCCTACAGCATTTCTTGCAGAGACCGTTCAACTGGGAAGTGGTTAAAGCAAGCCAGTTGTATATTTCCTTAATCATTCTGTTTACCCTTTTGATAAGGCCTTTGGCCTGAGGACAGTAAAGAGCGATTTTGAGATGTGTAATGTCAAGATTAGATAAGAAGCAGGTCATAGCTGAGGATGTAAATTGCACTCCATTGTCTGTGATTAAGGTGGATGGGATACCTTCTGAGGCAAACGTGTTTCTTAGAAAGTCTATAAGATGTTCAGTGGTTATTTGGTTCACCATTCTAATCAGCACCCAGTGAGAATTGTAATCAGTCAACCCAAAGCAAACCTCTTGTTGATGGGACCAATGATATTGATTGCAAGTTTTTCCCAGGGCTTGCGTGCAGGGCCGGACGAGCTACAGGGCGTTTTTTGCTGAGGTGGCAGGGTAGGGTCCAGGTACACAGCTGAGGGGCTAATTTTGTTGCTAGTGAGTGCCCAGCACTTCTAAATGAACAATGCAAAACAATTAGCTTTAAAACATACTTTAAAAAAATTTGTTTTGCATTGTTTATTAAGAAAAGCCAGGTAGCCAGTCCAGCCCTGCTTGACTGGAACGGAGACTTAGGACAACAGAACTCTCTGGGTGATTTTAGATTTGTCACTACTTGCACAGATGTTGCAGTTCCTCACTTTTGCTTCCACCTAGGAATCCATGTTAGGAAACCAGTAGTGTTCTCTCAATCTGGATTTGGTAAAGCTCCTACCCAGGTGACCTTCATGAGCCAGATCTATTATTTTGTCTTCCAGCCCCTCAGAAGGTATTATGTTATCATTTCTCCAAACCAGGTTTTGATGTAGGTTAATTTCATGGCGTACATCCCAGAAATTACTTACTTCTTCCTCTGCCTCACTATGCACTTTTGGCCAACTTATAAGGTGCATTTTTTGGGTTGAGCTAAAGTAGTATCTTTGTCCAAGCTTTCTGCCCATTCAATAGAGCTTACAGTGGATGAATGGATTTTAAGCATGGGATATTTGGGTGTCTCGTATTGTTTTTCAATATTTCAAGGGTGCCCTAGATAGAATGTCTGCTGCTGCGTTGAGATTACCTGCAAACAATTCTAATTTGAAGCAAAAGCTTTCTAACCCAAGTAACCACCTGGACACTCTAGGTGTGCTGTTGAAGCTGCCCTTAGGGCTGAACATGATTGTAAGAGGTTTGTGTTAGGTACGCACTGTGAAGTTGATTTCCCATAAATTAAAATTTAAAATGCTTGATGGCCCAGAAACATGCTAATGCTTCTTATTCTACCACCGAATAGTTTTCTTCTGAACTATTCAAGGTGCGTAAGGCAGAAGCCAGAATACACTTTTGCCTTTTATAACTTAGGATAAGGTGGATCCCAGCCCTTTGTTGCTGGTATCCGTAGTGAGAATAGTTTTCCTGCATGGGTCGAAATTGCACAGCTATAGGGCCAATAGATTTGCGTTCTTTAATTTTTCAAATGTTTCATGGTGTTCTGAGTTCCAGTTATACGTGCATGGTTTTTAGTAAGATCTCTGAGGATGCATGTAAGTTAAGCAAAGCTTTTCACGTATTTTGCCATATACCCTGCTAGTCCTAAGAATGACAGGAGTTCTTGCTTAGATGAAGGGGCAGGAGCATTTTCGACAGCATCCAGTAGGCTCATTTTGGGTTTGAAACCCTTTTTTGAAATGGCGTGCCCAATGTACTCCTATCTAACATTTTGTTACCCTCAGTGTTAGACCTGCTTCTTCGAATCTAGAAAGAACTTGCTTGAGGTAACTATTGTGCTCTACTGTGGTGGTGCCATATGTCAACTCATCATCCTGGAAGCATAGCGTTTTGGGTATACCTTCTAGTATGTCTTGCATTATTTTCTGAAATACAGCAGCCACTGAGGCCAACCTAAATGGCATTCTGCAGAACATGAAAGACCCTAAAGGGATAGTGAAGGCCGTCAACTCTCTGGAGTCATGATATAACTCCACTTGGTGGTAAGCCATGGAGAGGACAAGGACACTTAAGCAAGTTGCTTCCCCCATGGTGCTGTGAATTTCATTAATGCGTGGTAACCGGTATCTCTCAATGATTATTCTGTCATTGAGATCTCTCAGATCAATGCCCATCTAATATCGCCTCTGTCTGCCTTCTTTGTGATAACCACAGGTGAAACCCATTCTGAGCATTCAACTTGCTGGACAGTTCTTTTTGAGTAGTTCCCACATGAGGTGAGGTATGGGTCTAGTTTTATGGAATAAGGGTTGGCATTAGATTTCAAGTGTATTTTATGTTGGAAGATTGAGTAACCCTAATTCCATAGTAAATACCTCAGGAAATAGTTTGCACACCTCACTGCTTGTGCTGGGACAGTCAATGGTAAGTACTTGTTCTGGGTTATTAGGGTCAAGTTTATTCCCCAACTCTTTCTGATGCTGCTAACCAAGGAGATTAGATCCTTCTTCGACCACATATTTCTTTCTCACAGTAGAATGGTCTTTGAATGAGATATAAGTTTTTACCATACCATTAAGAGGAATGGAATCCCTAGTGTATCCATTAGGGTTAATGTCCACTGTAAGCAAACAGTCTTCCTTACATATGTTCAATGCTTTAAAGTCAGAAATGTTGATGAAGGTGAAAGGTGAGCACGAATCTAAAAACATTTTTATACTTTTGCCATATAAAGTAACCTCGCCGGATATTTCATTTGGTGTATTGTATTGAAAAACAATCTTCTTTATGTTTTGAGGCTTCATCTCGACGAGATTATTAGTGTCATTATGTTTTCTAGAAAGGCTATGAAACACTCTAGCTAGATGACCCTTCTTGCTACATTTCCTGCACACGGAGGACCTGGCTTGGCAAGGTGGTTGCAGCTTCCACAATGGCAACACTAGAGCTTACCACTTTCTGTATCACAAGACTTGTTCGGAAGGAGTTTACAAACTGTATCCTTCATAGCTAGGTCATTATTTTTTTAGATTTGCTCCAGATCCTTGTTGAGAGGACTTTTCATTTCTTTGATACATATGGCGGTGTGCTCAATGAATTGAGCAAACTCCACAGAATCGCTTAAGTTTGGTTGCTTCTGTAACAATTTTTCTTGAATTTTAGGGTTACTGGTACAGCGCACCAGTTGATCTTGTATGAGAGAATCATTAAGTTCGCCAAACAAGAATAGAATGACATGAGTAAAAATATGAGACCATGAGAAAGTGTGCGTATATGTCAAACCAATACTAAGTCGTCTCTTACCTTGTCCTTTTGCTGACGTCCTGTAGATGACGTAGCAGATTTCGCAGAGACGCAAGGGACCAACTTCCCTAGCAACTAACCTTAAACTTGTGAATTTTAAACACTACAAGAGTAAAATTAGAAAATAGGGAGGAGGGCCGGTACTGGACGTAAGTATTTCTTCCTGTCGACCTGCGAAACAACAAGTACCAAGGGATTACTCTATGACCTAATTCTCTAGATTCTTTCTCAGGAGAAAACTCTATTATATCACTTTAGTGTGTGTAAAAATATACGCCTACCTGCGAGCAGCTGTTGCTAGATTTACGTCCAGTATGTCTTGTCTTGTCTTGATGGTCAGTTTTGTCAGGCGATTTCTGTTTATTGTTCTCTTGACCAAGTGTTGCAAAAAGGAGTTACTAAATAAAATAAAAGAACAATTACTATCCTTCCCACGTTATTATAATAGAACAATTACTATCCTTCCTATATTTTACCAACAGAATTATCTTAGGCCTTGAAATCACTTACTTTATGTTGTTTGTTCTGGACCTTCGTTGTTGGAGTCTAGTGTTCTGTAAGATACTAAAGAAAATATCCGCAAAGGAAAAACAACACCCCTTTCACCATCTCTACATGTTTTCTGAAAACCTTTCTGGACCATTTAACAAGTCAAAGTTTCTATTTACAAATATAAAATGTCTTTTGTTGTCTTCCTTGAAACAGAAGTCCCAAAAATTGTTCCAGTTGCCTTTCTTGCGAAGGGCGCCTTGAATTTCAAAAGAAATAATTACTTATCTCTTCTTTTGTCTTTGCTGGTTCCGTTGCTGAGAAGAAACTAAGCCTTCTTGGCTGTTTTCACCGAAGAAGAAAACGGAAGTCCAAATTCCTTCAATCAGGTAAGTCTGCACTCTTCTGGAGCGAGGGTTTGTAAGCGCGACCTTTCTTCGAACCAAGCGGAAGGCAAAGCGTCTTCCAGAAGGCTGGGTGCTGTTTAAATAGTCGACCGCACCCAGCCACACTCAAATTATGCGTGCGCACGGCTACGTCGGGCCAATGCTCACAAGAATGTTCCTTTTCCCTTGAATGCCTCAGAGCGCTCAGAGCTGAAGCAAGCGCCGAGAGACAAAAGCGGATTACAAAACTAAGAGTTTTATATTAGACATTGCAATTGGAAGGCAAACTATTATCACAAAATCAAAGGTACAATATCCATCATTTCAATTTGGGGGCCAACTATGAAACCATCATTTAAACACAATATTCTGCTGCAGACAAGTTAAGTTACATTAAACACAAACACTGATAAACCATGGAGTGCTGGTTCACGGGAAAGGGGTGGGTTTTTAAATGGTTTAAGAAGCGCCATTCAGTATTTGGCGTTTTGGGCCTTATGAATGTAATTTAGGAGCTTCAAATGGGGGTGTCATGACAGTACTCCCTCCTCAAGATCCCCCCAAAACTGTTGCTATTGGTCTTGGCTTAGAGGGATTACGCATTTGAAATGCTCTTAAGATCCTAGGAGCATTTTTTAGGTGAGCAATTGGTTCCCACGACCTTTCTTCCGTGCCGTAACCCATCCAATCCACTACGTAAAAGAGTTTTCCTCTGACTCTTTTGGAATCTAAAATTGTCTTAACTTCGTATCCAGGATGCCCTTCAATTATGATGGTAGGAGGAGGCTGAATTATTCGGGTTTGAGAATTATAAGGCTTGATTAATGATACTTAAAACACTGGATGGATCCGATACTTTTGAGGGAGAAGTAATTTGACACACACTGGGTTGATAATTTTTTCTATGGAAAAGGGACCTATAAATCTAGGATTGAATTTTGTATTCCGTTTTATTTTCAAATTTTTTGTACTCAACCAAACCTTATCTCCTGGATTATGTTGGGGCTGTTCCATCCTATGTTTATCTGCTGACTCTTTTTGATTCTCTTTTGCTTTAGCTAAATAGTAGCGAGTTCCTTCATGAATGGAAGATAGATTGGAAACATAATCATAGATTGTAGGGACTGAATTGTAGATTTTGATATCTTTTGGGAAACTTTTGGGATGGAAACCATAATTGCAAAAGAATGGTGACATCGTGGTAGAAGTGTCTTCAACATTATTATATGCAAATTCTAAAGTGCTTAAGAGATCTGACCATTCTTCATTAATACTAGTCAACATACAACGAAGGAACTGTTCTATGGTCTGATTGGTGCGTTCCGTCAAACCATCAGCTTGAGGATGATAACTTGATGATAATCGGACATCCATGTTTAAAAGAGAACTTAAGTTATTCCAGACACGAGAAATAAATTGAGAACCTCTGTCAGAAATAACCACTGATGGTATGCCATGCAATCTTATGATATGTATCATTAAAAGCTGTGCCAATTCCATAGTGGTTGGCAATTTTTTTAGAGGAATGAAATGGGCCATCGGTGAAAACTGATCCACTACTGTTAAAATGGTAGTGTACCCTTTTTTTGCTGAAGGAAGTTCCACAATGAAATCCATAGATGTAGAGTTCCATGGTTGCGGTGGTATGGGAAGAGGTGTTAATAAACCACTTGGAGGCTGATGAGAGACTTTATTTTGGATACAAACACTACAAGTTTCAACAAATTGCTGTACATCCTTGAACATTGATGGCCACCAAAAGTGTCTTTTAATTAGTTCGTAGGTTTTCATAATACCTGGATGAGCTGAGAGAGGGGTATCATGGTGAAGATGGACAATTGACTTTTGAATTGCCTTTGTAGGGACCATAACTAGATCATGTACAAAGAAGAGTTTATCTTTTTCTTGAAGGAATGGATAATCTTTTTTCCAATCTTCAAAACTTCTTTTTTCTAGTTCTTTTTTTATTTCTTCTGTAATATCACTAACAGACAAACTTGCCTGAAAGCATGTGGTTGGTATTACCGGGTGAACAATAACATCTTGCTCAACATTACATTCTCCAATTCGGGACAAAGCACCTGCTTTTAGTTTTTCCTTTCCCGGTCGGTATGTAATCACAAAGTTATAATCATTAAAGAACATTGACCACCTTAATTGTCTGGCTGATAAGGCTTTTACTTTTTTCAAGGCTTGTAAATTCCTGTGATCAGTGTAAATAGTTATTGGATGACGAGCCCCTAACAAGTAGTGACACCATTCCTCAAAAACTGCTTTTATAGCCAATAATTCTTTATCAGCAATAGCGTAATTTAGTTCTGCTGGAGATAAATTTCTGGAGTAATAGGCTATTGGGGACATTTAGGCCTGTTTCAGTGTTACGTTGTGAAAGAATTCCACCCAAGGCAAACTGAGAAGCATCTGCTTCTACTATGAACAACTGTTTTGGATCTGGATGACTTAATATGGGGGCTGAAGTACATTTTTACTTCAATTCTTGGAAAGCCTTGTCAGCGGAGTCAGACCATTCAAATTTTACCCCTTTTCGAAGTAATTTGGTAATGGGAGTTATCGTCTGAGAAAAATCCTGGATAAATCGACGATAGAAATTTGCAAAGCCTAAAAAGCTTTTTACTGGCTTTACAGAAGATGGGCTTGGCCATGAACTAACTGCTTCCACTTTTTTAGGATCCTTTTCAATTCCAGAAGGGCTAATGATGTAGCCAAGAAAATCTACCTTTGAAACATGAAATAGACTCTTTTCTAATTTCACGTATAGGGAATTGAAAAGCAGTTTCTGAAGGATGGCTCAAACTTGTTGTACATGCTCTATTTCAGAATTTGAATAAATGAGAATGTCGTCTATATAGACCACGCAACAAACATCTATAAACTCATGCAACACTTCATTTATAAAAAATTGGAAAGCTACTGGAGCATTGCAGAGTCCGACAGGCATAACTTGATACTCAAAGAGACCGAATTTAGTACGGAAAGCAGTTTTCCACTCATCGCCTTTTCGGACTCTCACAAGATGATAAGTTCCACGCAGATCCAATTTTGTATAAATGGTGGCCTTTTTAACCTGGTCTAATAGAGTTGGAATAAGAGGCAGGGGATATCTGTTTTTAATTGTCACATTATTCAAAGCTCTATAATCTATGCAAGTGCGTAATTCCCCTCCTTTTTTCGGAATGAAAAAAAGAGAGGATGACACAGGTGACTTAGAATGTCTGATGAAGCCATTTGCGAGATATTCGTCAAGGTATTCTCGAAGATGCTCGTTCTCTTTTTCTGTTAGCACATATATCCTACTACAGGGCAAGGTTGCCCCAGGAGTAAGATCTACCCTACAATCAAAATACCTATGGGAAGTGTAACAAATTGAAGTCTTAAAGTCCAGTATATGAAACAGATTAGGTTTATTCAAGATAAGATTCAGGTCAGGTAGATAAAATAGAATAAAGTGGATCCAATAATAGAAACCCCACCAGGAGCAGATGGACTCCAGCTCAGCCTCAGATATAACTGTCCTGCTTTCAAGCATACACAATTGGAACACTATGTGACATCATAGATGCCTGCTGAGCAAGTAATGACAAACACTAAAGAAGGACAGAGAAGAAATGAAAGCAGGATGCAACACATCTCCCCCCTTGACAAAATAAAACAAGATAAGAAAACAAAAGAGAGAAGAAAAATTGATAATAAAACATACAGCATATACACAGTAAAAATAATGGTAAAGCAAAAGAAAGAGATAGAACATCAAATGGTGAAAGTACAAAAGAAAATACAGTCACCCACATGGTACAAAATCCACAAGAATGGAAATGAGTGGATTTGACAAATCAAATGTGAATTTCTCTAAAACATTAGAGCATGTAATAATACATATCACTGAGCAAACACGGCTCTTTAAACACCCAACAATTTGAACACCTCTAAACCTTAGAGCACTTAGTGGTTCAATAAATAGATAAAAGATAGCGAACTACAAATGAGCAACCAGCGGCTCTCTAAGCATAAAAGATAGCGAACCCCTGTGGTTCTACAAATGAAAGATAGCGAACACCTGTGGTTCTACAAATGAGCAACTTGCGGCTCTTTAACCTTGAATAAAATGAACACCTCTAACATATTAGAGCGCTAAAGCGGTTCACATCCTAAAATAGAGCAACTTTCACTCTCAAAAACCTCGAATAACTGAACACCTCTAACAATATTAAGAGCACATTGTGGTTCAGCAAAATACTAAAACTCTTCAAAATATAGAAATTTCTCAAACATGGCTCATCCTAAGATGCAAACCGTAAACATATAAAAAAATATAGACACGCTGGAATTAAATGAAGAATGGAGCACCTCAATAAATGAGCACAAAATGTGGCCCCGCAAAATACACATGTACACACCAATAAGTCCCAACACTTGAACAAGAAATTAAATGTAACTGCAATCAAACATGCAATCTACAATGGATTTAAATAAAACAGAGAACCTCAACCAACGTGGAGCATAAAAAATGGCTCCCTTCATTTAATATACTATCTAACTGTAGTATTATCAGCTCCAATACACACATGCAAAATTAAAATGACTAAACACCTCAACCATTAAAGATACTATCTCACTGTAGTATTATCAGTTCCAGTACATACATTAAAAACAACTGAACACCTCAACCATTAAAGTACACACATGCAACTAACATATGAGAAGTAATACATAGCAATAAAATAATGTGCAGTCCTTCCCAAAGAATACATATATGAAACTCCAATGCTTCCTCTGAAAACAAATTACAATAAAGGTGTTAATTTTCCACAAAAAGATGAACATACAACACCGGTGAGCGATCTCTCACCCAAGGTCCTTCTCACAATGGGCTTCCATTAAACAAGTAGTAAGATTTGCAGTTCAAGGCAAGACGCTGAAATTTCTTCTTTGAAAACAGTTTAGAAGTTATGATAGTAAATCACCGGGACAGGAAGTTCACAGCTGAAGAATTCATAAGCATCACCCAAGTCATGTAACTAGATTCTTCGCAATTTTGCAACTTTCCTCACTGATGACAATAGTCCAAGACCTCAATTGAAACTGCAATGAGTTGTCCGTTGTGTTTTTTATACCATTACATATCCACGGTTTAAAAGATTGGGCCAGAGATCCCCAATGAAGTGTAATTAATTAAACTCACCCCAGGACTCCATTCCGCCATGAGACAAGCAGTCAGATGTAGCGATGTCCTTCTGCCAAAATAAACTTGGATTATCACTTCACTGAAAACTGCTTACAAGTACGCATTGCAAAATGGCGGTACGCAACAGACGCTACACCGGGTGGCTCCCCTCACGCCAATGCTTGAAAACGTCTTTGAGCAGGAAGAATGAAGACGCAGATGCAAACGTCACAGTAGACGCTCTGAAGGTGCAGGTGATCGAGCGATTGCATAAGTGATTTGTTCGTTTTTATTAAAAAAAATTCCTCAAGAGTATAGCGTTGAAAACATGTAAAAAATCACCACCATGCTTTAAAATGTGCTAGAAACACGCGGTTTCAAAATACCGCTAATATTGCACTCCTACAACAAAACTGTACATTTTTCCTCTGATGCAACAGCAGACCATACCTTGTGCTCTTGTTCACAACCGCCAGCATCCCTGTCTCTCCCGCAGGGGCCAAAACGCTGCTCATCCTCTGAGTTGTCGAATAACAAGCAAACACTGCGCATCCACTTCCCTACAGCTGATGGTAGACGCGTGTTTTCTTGTCCAAATCCAAATCATGTATGTTACTGGCCACACAGTTAGAAGCTTGGTATGAGCACAGTTCTTGAAAGAGGTTTCCTTAAATCCAAAAAAGGAAAGCAAAAATCTCTCTTTAAAACACAGAAACCATAACTTAATAGTTCCCTCCAAGTTCTCTCAGATTCAGGCCAAATCATGCAGCGAGAATTCCAACACCCTAGGGAAACAGGCTGTCCAGATCACAAAGGACACTGGTGGGGTAAACCAGGGTGCTCTCATTAAATACCTTTTCCTCCTTGGCTTTAAAAAGTTCTCCAGTTGCAGTAGTTCAAAATTCTTAGTTGCAGTAATCCAGTCTTTTCTTCACGCAAGGGCTCTGTACCTCGTCGCCAAAATTGTAACAAATTGAAGTCTTAAAGTCCAGTATATGAAACAGATTAGGTTTATTGAAGATAAGATTCAGGTCAGGTAGATAAAATAGAATGAAGTGGATCCAATAATAGAAACCCCACCAGGAGCAGATGGACTCCAGCTTAGCCTCAGATGTAACTGTTCCTGCTTTCAAGCATACACAATTGGAACACTATGTGACATCATAGATGCCTGCTGAGCAAGTAATGACAAACACTAAAGAAGGACAGAGAAGAAATGAAAGCAGGATGCAACAGGAAGGAAGAGTATTAGCCCTCTTTTTGTCAAAAACGTCCTTTAAGTCCGAATATACAGAAGGAATTCCTTCGAGGAGTAGTACACTTGAAGATTCAGCTGTCAATTCAAATCCTTGAATAACGTCCTCAGGTTTTTCTAACTGAAAACAATGATTTAAACACTGGGGTGAGTTGAATGTTAAGGTTCTTAATACCCAATCTATTTTAGGATTGTATAAAATAAGCCAAGGGATTCCTAAAATTAGTTTAAACTGTGGTGCATCTATTATATCAAAAATATTCTTTTCTCTATGAATAGGAGAACTGTCCATTTGTAAAACCTCAGTTTGTTTGTTTATAAGTCCTGAAGTCAGCTCCTTTCCATCTACTGCTCTTACTGTTTCGGGGTGATTTTTGATAATTGAATTAAAACCTAAGTGTTCTAAAAATTGAGTATCAATAAAATTTCCAGTTGCTCCTGGATCGATTATTGCTTCTACTTTCCAGGAACTTGCAGAAGTAGACAAACTTCTCAATTCTACTATTATACAGAAATGCCGACACCCTTGAGGTGGGACAGTAGAGGCCAAACTAGAACAGACAATCGACAAACTGACCTCATCTTTTATCGAGTGTTCAAGTTTTCCGACCCTTCTAGTGTGGTAGCTATTTCAGAAGATCTTGGCTTATTTTTATTGGGTCTAGTAGGACATTCCCTAACAAAATGACCTGTCTTCCCACAATAAAGAGATTGATTCAATTTCCGTCTTTTGTCTTTTTCATCCTTTGATAAAGGTCCCCGAATAGATCCGATTTGCATTGGTTCTACAGGATCTAACTTAGGAGTTACTTCTCGTGAAGCAGTAACCTTATCCTTTAGGAACAATACTTTGTGATCAGGTCTTCCTTTCTCTCCCTTTCACTCACTCAACCTGTGGTTCAATTTTACTACTAAATCAATTAATTCATTGATGTCATTGGGAGGTTCAGGTATTTGGGTTACCATGTCTTTTAACTCATCCCTTAAGCCTCGGTAGAATAAAGAAACTCTTTTGTCATTAGGCCAGTCGGCTTCTAGGACCAAACGATTGAAGACTGAAATATAATGAAGTAGATCAGATGAACCCTGCTTTAAGTTAAGAAGCTCATTGTCAGCTGACTGCACAAAGACATGTCTTGCAAAAATCTTTTTCAAAGCACGTACAAAATCTCTAAAATTGAATAAAATTGGGTCATCCTTTTCTACTAAAGGAACTGACCAAAGAGCTGCATCTCCCCCTAAATAGGATAACATGAAAGCCATTTTGGATGAGTCATCTGGAAAAGCTGTGGTTTTTGCCAAAAAATGTAAATGGCACTGATTCAAAAATATGGAGAATTTTTTGCAATCCCCATAAAACCTTTCAGGTTGAGCTAAAGGAGTGGGTACTGGTGTGACTACCTGAATTTGTGGTTGAGCACCTGGAGTAGAGGAGGTCCCTTGAAAAGTGGCTGGTTTAAGAATAGTTTTTTGTTGCACCATATTTTGAAGATTAGACATGTCCCTACGTAAGGCTGCATTTTCTGTTTTTAAGTCATTCAGAATAGCTGCGATATCCTGTAAGGAAACTTGGTCCATTGCGTCTGGGCGAAACAGCTTTTTTTATGGCTTTGCCTTCTGTCAAACCAATACTACCTCGTCTCTTACCTTGTCCTTTTGCTGGCGTCCTGTAGATGACGTAGCTGATTTCGCAGAGACGCAAGGGACCAACTTCCCTAGTAACTAACCTTAGACTTGTGAATTTTAAACACTACAAGAGTAAAATTAGAAAATAGGGAGGAGGGCTGGTACTGGACGTAAGTATTTCTTGCTGTCGACCTGCGAAACAAGTACCAAGGGACCTTATTCTCAAGATTCTTTCTCAGGAGAAAACTCTATTATGTCACTCTGTCATTTAGTGTGTTTAAAAATATGTGCCTACCTGCCAGCAGCTGTTGCTAGATTTACGTCCAGTATGTCTTGTCTTGTCTTGATGGTCAGTTTTGTCAGGCGATTTCTGTTTATTGTTCTCTTGTCCAAGTGTTGCATCAAGGAGTTACTAAATAAAATAAAATAACAATTACTATCCGGCCCACGTTATTAAAATAGAACAATTACTATCCTTCCTATATTTTACCAACAGAATTATCTTAAGCCTTGAAATCACTTACTTTATGTTGTTTGTTCTGGACCTTTGTTGTTGGAGTCTAGTGTTCTGTAAGAGAATAAAGAAAATATATGCAAAGGAAAAACAACACCCCTTTCACCATCTCTTCATGTTTTCAGAAAACCTTTCTGGACCATTTAATAATTTAAAGTTTCTATTTACAAATATAAAATGTCTTTTGTTGTCTTCCTTGAAACAGAAGTCCCAAAAATTGTTCCAATTGCCTTTCTTGCGAAGGGCGCCTTGAATTTCAAAAGAAATAATTACTTATCTCTTCTTTTGTCTTTGCAGGTTCTGTTGCTGAGAAGAAACAAAGCATTCTTGGCTGTTTTCACCGAAGAAGAAACCGAAGAGGAAAACGGAAGTCCAAATTCCTTCAATCAGGTAAGTCTGCACTCTTCTGGAGCGAGGGTTTCTAAGCGCAACCGTCTTCGAACCAAGCGGAAGGCAAAGCGTCTTCCAGAAGGCTGGGTGCGGTTTAAATAGTCAACCGCACCCAGCCGCACCTAAATTATGCGTGCCACGGCTACGTCGGGCCGATGCTCACAAGAATGTTCCTTTTCCCTTGAATGCCTTAGAGCGCTCAGAGCTGAAGCAAGCGCCAAGAGACAAAAGCAGATTACAAACTAAGAGTTTTATATTAGACATTGCAATTGGAAGGCAAACTATTATCACAAAATCTAAGGTACAATATCCATCATTGCAATTTGGGGGCCAACTATGAAACCATGATTTAAACACAATATTCTGCTGCAGATACCGAAGTTAAGTTACATTAAACACACACTGATAAACCATGGAGTGCTGGTGTACGGGAAAGGGGTGGGTTTTTAAATGGTTGAAGAAGCGCCATTCAGTATTTGGCGTTTTGGGCCTTATAAATGTAATTTAGGAGCTTCAAATGGGGGTGTCATGACAGTATCACTTAACACCTGACACACAATAGAAGAATGTACTCAATTAAGCATATGACGAGCACTGGTGAGCGTAGCACTGAGGAAATATGTGACACGCAGAGTAACTTTCATAAAGGTGTGCGTATCACCCAAACAGGAATGGTTTGAGGAGAGTAATTACATGTAAGGGAGTGTGTGTATCACTGAACTCCTGGTGACAAGTAATAGAAGTTAGTATTCCATAAATGAAGGTAAGGAAGTAGTAGGAGTTTGATCACAGAATGATAAAAAATGACCACGAGGAAGTGTGTGTATCAATGAATTCCTGGTGACACACAACGTGACACAGGTGGTGCTGGAGGGTGAGCGTGTCACAGAAATGACGAAGTAAACAGCAGAGGAAAGATAGAAAATCCGCCTTTGGTGACACGCTTGGAAGTTGAGCGTATCACTAAAGGTTAACAATGAAGTAGGCGGTAAGGAAGGGTAAAAATAAATCGCCTCTGGTGACACGCTTGGAAGGTGAGCATATCACCGAATAGAATGGGTGAGAAGCTGAGGCACGCCCAGAGGAGGGCAAAGTAGGAAGTGCTTGGCTGCTGGAGCTTCCAAGAACCACGCTGTGGGAAGGCACTGCTGGAACACAGAAGATCGTGTTGGAAGCTCTGTGGAAAGGAGAGACTCGAAGAATGAGGTATTCTGAGGGAAGGGGTTTGAAAGAAGAGATCACTCCTCCAACCACTCGCGATGACCACAGAACTCCGTGCACCGTTCCCAGATCGAGTCACAAAGGAGACTTGAAAGAAGTGGGAAGAAAGGATTCCGACGGTTGGGTGTTTATGAAGAGGACGTCACTTTCCAACACTTGTGATGGCCGCAGGACTCGGTGCATAGAAGAAGGCAGCAAGCAGAAGGCAGCAGCTTCCAGAGTCAAAACGTGATAAGCAATAAAGCATTAATATTCAAACAGAGGCAGCGGCCCAGCAGGGAAGGGCGAAACAGTACCTTGTTTCTTGACCAGAGACTGCAGACAGAGCCATCACAAGAAGAGATGAAGTTGATGCAACCAGAAGGGAAGGAGATCCAGCCTGCTCCCTTATGCAGATAAATTGTCGCCAGTGTTGAAAATAAGAAGACTTCACATGAAGGTAAGTCCAGTTTTGGTATTTATTGGATCTGCTCTGCTCATCACCAGTACAGCATTGCTTCTTCTCTATCTCCGAGTTCTCTCACACTCTTCATCAACATTCTAATGCAGACTCTGAATCAACTGTAACAACCTACCAACCAGGAAAGAAGGGAAGGGGTGGAGAAAGGGAAAGGGCAAGGGAAAGGAACATCTTGCGGTGGGAACTGAAGATAAAATCCAACCTAGCAGATAAACATAACAGAAACGGAAAATACAAAGTCAAGAATATATACCACCATGTGTTTTTGGTTACCTAATCATTTGGGCTGACACACCAAATGTGCCTCATCAAGCCACTCGATTTGGTCTGATTTGGCCTACAACAGGTCGTTCCAGGAGCTGCCACATACTAGGTCACATTTTAGACATCATATCTGCAATCCAGAGCTAACTTTATTCAAAGAAACAATCTGGTGAGGTTTTCTGTGACCATATTTTCACTTTTTTACACAAGCCCCCCACAAAACGTCTACCTCACTTCATGCCATAACAACATACGGGCCAAACAGACCATGGAGGATTTGAAATCTCAGTTAATCACAAACACCCAATTGGAGCAAATAAACTCAGTAGAGACATGTTATGAATGGATGGCCTCAGCCGCGATCTGTGCAGGTAACAGCGGTAAGGCGGTGGTGCCAGGTAAGGGGGGATTTCAAGGGATGATGCTGAAGGAAAAATAATTATTTATTTAATTTTCCCTCTGCATTGTCTCTTGAAATCCCCCCTTACCCAGCTCCACCACCCCACCGCTGTTACCTGCATGGACCATGCCTGCTCAGACTTCAACATAATAGTTCTGAAGAAACCCTTACTGCAAATGAAAAAGAAAGCTCCTATTTATTTATAAAGTTTTATGTAGCGCTAATATGACCCTTGCGGGTATCAGAGCACTTTCAAATGATCAAGGCCCCACATTATTCAACATCTACATGTCCCCATTGGAGGAGGTTATCACCCCGTTCGGAGTGAGCGTCGTAAGCTATGCTGACGACACACAATTAGTTGTGTCTTTATCCCATCCCAGCCAACCACCAGCAGATTTATTCAACTGCCTTACGCAGGTCCAACTTTGGATGAATAGATCAGCCTTAAAATTGAACGGAGCAAAGACGGACGTTCTTCTCCTCGGCCAGAAAGGAATCACCCTTTCCCCGAACATCTGGCCGGGATGTCTGGGTCCCCCCCCTGACCCAAAACAAGAAGTAAAAAGCCTGGGCGTGTGGCTCGATACAGCTCTTTCGTTCTCCGCGCAAGCAAAGAAAGTCGCCGGGACGTGTTTCGGGCTTTTGAAATCATTGAGGAATATCCTGCCCCTCTTGCCCCACAAATCACAAAAACTGCTAATTCAAGGCCTTATACTCTCTAGGCTTGATTATAGCAACGTGATCTACCTGGGCGCCCCTGAAGCAACAATGAACAAGCTTCAGAGAATTCAGAACGTCGCCGCCCGGATCCTCACCAAGACTCCGGCTAGAGCCTCGGCCAAACCTGCACTAAAACTCCTCCATTGGCTCCCAATTAGAGAGAGAGTCAAATTTAAGGCCCTGTGCCTAGCCCACAAACTGTTAAAAAGTCAAGGCCCTCCTATTCTCAGGAAATTCATCAAACCTTATAAATCCTCTAGATCTCTCCGCTCGGATAAGGAGAATCTTATCATCACCCCCAGATTTAAGAAGGCACGCTCAGGCGGAAGACGCTTCTCAGTTCACACTGCACGCCTTTGGAACGCACTCCCCCGTGACCTGAGAAACGAACCACACTACCTACGCTTTAGGAGACTGTTGAAAACTCACCTTTTTCCCCAATAAAAGTTTTGCCCGTCTGGAACCCCCACTCCCCCCCCTCCCCTTCTTTTACTCCCCCCCCCCCCCCCCCCCCCTGGCCCACCGACCTGTAAGGATAGGGTTCTTAGCGCTGGGATACCTCCGGGTGACTACGCGCTCTACAAAAATTTTTAATAATAATAATAATCAAGGAGGGACAAGGCATGTGAGACTCTCTTAGAGAGTAGACCACAGTTTCCAGGTGCACAGCAATCAGTAAACTGAGTAGTTCCCGCCGTCAGATGTTTCCCTGCCTCCCTGCCTGGTCTTCATTGTGGCCGGAGCCGCAGAAGCCCACAAGCCAATCACAGCACCAGGAGGCACTTTGAAAACAGGAGCGGGCTCCCGCAGCGCGGGTCCTGCCGTCAGCTGTCTCCCAGCCTCCCTGCCTGGTCTTCATCGCGGCCATAGCCGCAGGAGCCCAAAAGCCAATTATAGCACTAGGAGGTGCTTTGAAAACAGGAGCGGGCAAGGGAAATGGGACTGGGATTAGGACACAGCTAAAATCCCCCAAAACAACTAGGCACAATGCAACATCAACTAGGGGAGAGGCGGCAAGAGAAATATCTATAGGAAAAACAAGAAATGTTTTGAGTAGCAGTCAGGCATGTGACATATCACCAAGAGCACGGCCAATATACAAAAGCCAAAGCCGTACACAGATTTTAGATCTACCACCGGCCTCTACACCATTTACTGTAATCCTAGCAAATGTTTCAGCTCCTTCTGCAGTGGAAAATGAAACTTGGTTTTCTGTGAGGAACAAAGCTACACACTACCTAGGTAGCAGAACAGGTTTAACAAGTGCAATGTTTGGAGATTTTAAAATGGTGAGGAGGATCGGGTGGGTTGGAAGTAGTGGGAAAATCTTTAAGGGAAACTGTGTTGTTATTTTATTTGGAACTCCATCACTGGTTAAGGAGATCTTAACTAGAGCTCGAGAAGTAAACATTAACTATACAAACATCAATGTCCTCCCTCTGGGGTTCTTTTACCATCCTAAGCCCCCTGTACGTTACAATAGAAATAATTTACCCACACAGCCCAACGAGTGTTCATGGTATAACTTGGAGGTGTCAAATAGATTTGACCCTCTTCAAACACTGGATGAGAACGACTGACTACTTCCTAGTCAAGATTTAAGCATAATCACTACGAGCTATGACTCGCAGATTGTTTGCGAAGCTAGTTCAACTGATCAAATTGACTTGAGGCAATGGGGGTCATGGGGTAAAGAAGATTCTGGCTCAGTACAAACATTAAGGGTAAGAGATAAAATTGGTACTCATAGTCGAGATATGCAACATAGAAACTAACAAATTTGCCAGACTGATTCTGTCTCTATATTTTCATCCCCCAAATCTGTTAGTGTTCGTTTTTGGAACATAGCTGGTCTCCGAAGTAAGTTGAATTACTCCTTTTTTAAGTTCAAGTAAAATTTTATTAGGAGGAACAAATTTGGTAATACAAAAATGAAAGGTAAACAGTATCATCAATAAGTATAATGGATTAGAGTGACACAATAAGTATCAAAAGGTAAAGAATGTGAAAGGGGAAAAGGAAGAAAAAGAAGGAAAAAGAAAGAAGAAGGGAATGAGGCTGGATACGTAAAATATACATTGTAAGAGGCATAGTAACATGGGAAGTAATGCATATATACGCAAAGAAGTGAATACTGGAGAAAAAAGAAGGAACGAAAGGCAACTCAAGGGGGTTTCGAAACTTCTTGCTGAAATGGGGACAAGTGAGAGGTACGCTTAGCACAAACATCCAGATAGAGGGTGACAGGAAGCCATAGCGCATGTCTTTTCGGGGCTAGGGTGATGGGATAAACAAAGGCAGTGTCCAGTCTATGATTATAACATACATTAAACCACCAAGCTTTGAAAGTAATGCCCTTTGAGTCTTTCCAATTCACAGTAATCTGTTGAAACGCAACAGCTAATAATAGGTCGATTATATGAACATTCATGTCAACTGCGGACCAGGAAGAAGAGAGTGAACCAAGGAAAAGTGGAACATAATAACCCTGCTTGCTACCGACCGATATCCCTATTAGACTTCCTGATGAAGGTAGCAAGAAGGATTGTCTTAGATAGACTGCAAACATGGGCTGAAGATAACAATATTTTAAGAGAGGTACAATACGATTTTAGAGCAGGCCTAGGTGTAAATGAGCAAGTCCTAAACCTTAGCATCTTAGTAGGAAAATATACCGAGGCTTAACCAGGACCGTTTTATCTGGCATTTGTCGACCTCACAGCCGATTTCGACTGTGTGGTCCATAGTAAATTATGGAACATCCTCGCTTACTTAAAGGTCGACACGGTCCTGGTACAGTTCCTATGACAACAGTATACGGGGTGTAGTAATGCGTCTTTAAATAGATTATAGAGTTTAGAATGTTATGTAGACTCGGTATTCTGCATGAGGTAAAAGAGAATATAATAGCGACAGACGCTGTGTAGCAGTGGATGTGCTTACACCTCAACACCTGTGCTGTCCGAGGTTGTCAATAAACTTCAAGAAATTATCCTCAATCATATCGACTCATCATCCCATCCTTGTCACCAAATATGTAATGATGAGTCGATATGATCTAGGATAATTTCTTGAAGTTTATTGACAACCTCGGACAGCACAGGTGTTGAGGTGTAAGCACATATTGAGGAATCTTCCTCGGATGATGCTGATGCTGACATCAAGTGTAAATGTGACACCGAGAAGAAAGTTGTCCTAAACATTTCTGGTGAGGATGTGTTAGAGCTGGTATCATTGGCATGAGTCTCTCCTCCATTTTTTCTGTTTGCCTCCTCTGTTTACGATGTTTTTGCTGAAATATTGCTTTGGGCACTGTGCCACTGCTGATCAGTGCCACAGTGCAAGTGCTCCCTATGTGTAATTGATATTGATTGGATTCCATGTTTGGCTTATTTGGTATACTGTCACTCCCTAGTAGAGTGCACCAGGAGTGCCAGGGCTTGTAACTAGAAATGCTGCTAGTGGGCTTGCAGCACGTGTTGTGCCACCAACAGAAGCAGCCTGGTAAAATATGTCTAAAGGTCTGCCATTGCTAGACCTACGTGCAGTCTGGTACTGTCACGCGGGCTGCGCAAGTACACCTACTTGCCAGTCCCTAAACCTTCCCTTAACTTCATGTTAGTCACCCCTATGGTACGCCCAAGGGCAGGGTGCATTGTAAGCATAAGGTAGGACAAGCCCTGATGTGTGTGGCATGTCCTAATAGTGAATTACAGCCATCTTCGTTTTTCACTATTGTAAGGTTACCTGCTCTCCATAAGTTAGAATGGGCTGCCCGGATTATTAAACGCTATCACCCACATGCATCAAGGGATTTTGGAGTCGCAAACGGTGCGAATCGGAAAATTCGGCCGTTTGCAATTCCAAAATCACTTTTTGGGATGCATCATACATTTTTCCAAAATTCGAATTTTTTTGCGAGTTCTAGAAATTCGATTGCATTTAAGGAAACGCATTTTTGCGATTTCTTAAATGCAATGCATGAAATTTAAAAAAAATGCGAAATAGAAAATAGGAGGTGCAAATTAACACGAGGTTGACCCTCGTGTTAATTTGCGAAATCCTCCAAAAATGCTCAAAAAAGCATTTTTGAAAGTGTCAAGTTACACACACACATGTTCTTTGGACATGTATGTGTGAAACTTGCACTTAAAAAAACATTTCAAGGGTGCAGGGGGGTGGTCCTTTGGACCCCCCTCAGCACCCTTGAAATGCATCAACAACTTGGCATTCGCAAAATAAAATTCGCAAACAGCTAATGCCTTTCCACTGATTCCTATGGGCCTCTAGGCCCATAGGAATCAATGTAATGCCATTCCTTAATTGCGATTCGCAATTAAGGAATCGCAAATACCGAAAATTAAGAAATCCTAAAAACTTTTAAGATTTCTTGATGCATAGGATTTTGCAATTCCTAAATTGCGATTCCTTAATTTTCGCAATTTAGGAATTGCAAAATCCTACAATGATGCATGTGGCAGGAAAATCCTAGCGGGCTCGGGGAGCATGGTACAATGTCGAGTTTGGTATCCCTGAACTCAGAGTTTAATAACGCATCCGTTTGGGTGGATGGTTTTTAGACTCTTTGTTTGAAAATAGCACTTTTAGAAAGTGGCTATTTTCTTGTCTGACTGTCTACTGGTCTCTGCTGGTTTGGTGTGCGTGTGACAGGGGCTGGGTGGCTCCACAGTTCTGAATGTGTCAGTGTGGGGTGAGTGAGGCATTTGCATTGAGAGTAGGGGAAGAGTAGCTCCTGATAGCCTGCCCTGCCTGACACAATGCTGGCTCCACCTCCTGCCGGGCGACTGATGGCTCTGTGCCTGCCAGGGGCAATCCTGGCTCCACCTCCTGCTGGGCGGCTGAGGATCCTGCCCTGCACAGTGAATAGGCCAGGTGCCTCGGCCTGGCTACACCCACAACAAACCCAGGATGGGGGAAATCTCCCTACACAGACAAAGGGATCAAAGCAGAAAAGGGGTATAAGAGAAGGACCCCTGAACCAAAGATTTAGATCAATTCTGACAAGGAAACCTGAACCAAGGACAAGAAGCCTGCTGATCCAAGGACTTGCCTACCCCTTCCGCCAGTGTGCTGTTTGCTGGGGGGAATCCTGCAGTCACTTCTTTATTTTTGCCAAGGAACCTGGAGAGAGGAACTGAGTGTGTACTCTCAAGCTTTGCCAAGGAAATCTCCATGGGCTGGAAGAATGCCAGCCTCCTGTTGAAGTCACAGGGCTAAGGGACTTCACCATTTGCTGAAAGTGCTTGTTGCTGGAACCTGAAAGTCCAGCACCTCTGAAAAATCCAGCAATCCCGTTGCCGACAGACGCCGCCGAATCCAGCTCGACATCGTGAGTGCAGCTCCAGTGTCCCGCACCTTCGACGCCGGCCGCCGGGCCCGATCGACACTAGTAGCGAAGCCGCTACCGATTGCCTCGACACCGAGCCCTACCGACGCCGTGAGCGCTGCTCACTCTTGCAACATCAACATCGACATCGACGCCGTATCCTGCTTCGCCTTGTGAGCGCTGCTCCTGCCGGACCTCTGTCGACGCCGCTGCAGATCGCCCCGACTCCGAGGCCCGATCGACGCCGGAGACTCGACGCCGGGACACCTCGACGCCGTAGATCATCGTTCTTCGTTTTCCAAGGCACTGTGTTGTGGGGGTCTGTTTCGACTCCGGGCTCGACGTAGCGCTCCTCGTCGTCGACGCCGAATCTTTGGATTAACTTTGCTTTGACGTCATGTGACTCCTGTGGGGGTTACATTGCTGCCAAGAACTGTGATTTAAAGAAGAAGAGTTGCTTTGTTACTAAAGACTTTGTGCTAAGAAGAAACTACACTTGAACTATTATTTTTCCTTCCAAGAGTATTTATTAAGATGGTGGTATATTTTTGTCGTTATTTGGTCTTGTGCTAAGCCTTATATAAACATCCTTATTTTTATAATACTACTGTGTCGTGTCCATTTGTAGTGTATTCACTTTATTACTGTATGTGGTCATAAATGCTTAACGCACTGCCTCTTAGATAAGCCTGTCTGCTTTGCCAAGCTACCAAGGGGGTGAGCAGGGGTTATCTGAGTGTGTAATCCCCTTGCCCCGACTAGAGGAGGTGGGTCCCTATTTGTCAGAAGTGTATACCTCTGCCAACTAGAGACAGCCGATTCTAACAGGGTGACAGTAAACCTTTATGTTGGGTTTCTTTTGGTGGTGTATCATTGCAGATGGCGGCAGATTCTGGCTCGCCTTACACTATCATTGCTACAAATGTGTGGTTACACCATTTTTGTTCCACCATTGGAAACCATTTGGAGTCACCTGACATCAATCCAGAAAGTTATACCGGTGAGAAAATAGATATCATTGGTTTTAGACAGCTAATGTTCAGGTTCAAAGGCAGAACTGGTTTGTGTAAACTGTACTTAGCCAAGGATGGACCATCCGTCCTTGGATGGAAATATCAACACAAACTGAACATTATTTTAGACCCTAATAGTACAGAACAGGTATTAGTAGCATGTGAATCTGAGGATACAAAGAAATGGGTGTTGGAAGAATTTCCTAATGTATTCAACGGGAAAGTTGAAAGGGTTTTCTCATTCCATCAGGTTGAAACAGAATGCTATCCGCAATATTCATAAAACTCGAAATATTCCATGTATTGTGCGGGGTGAAGTAAAACAAGAACTGGATAAATTATTAGATGCACACATTATTGAACCAGTAGAGTCATCTGAATGGATATCTCTGTTGGTTGCCGCGAGACGTGCCAATGGCAAAGTCCGCTTGTGTGTTGATTTAAGAGGATTGAACAACAACATTGTCGTTGATCAATTCCCATTACCTCGCATAGATGAAATGTTATCTTTAACCAGGGATGCACTTCAACTTATGCTAGATCCTGATTGTAAACACTTGACTGCTTTTTGTACACCTTTCGAATATTTCCAGTACCGCCAAATGCCCTTTGGATTGGCATCCCCGGCAGCTGTGTTTCAAAGACTCACGACACAGTTATTTGGGGACATCCAAGACGTCGTATTTTTTCAAGATGACATATTAATCATGGGAAAATCAAAAAAACACCATGATGACACTTTCAGGAAAAGTTTACAAGTGCTTGATAAAAAGGGTTTAACTTGTGAAATTAACAAATGCAAGTTTGCAGAATCTAACGTAACTTATCTTGGTCATGTAATTTGTCGTGATGGCATTAAACCTAAAGATAAACTTTTTGAAGCAATAGTCAAAGCTCCTCCACCACAAAACAAAGATGAACTTCATTCATATTTAGGTTTAGCGGAATATTATTCTAAATTTGTGGAGAAGTTTTCAGTCAAAACTCATGAAATGCATTCTTTACTTAAAAACAAAAGCAAGTTTGATTGGTCAGACAAATGTCACTCTTCCTTTTTAGAAATGAAATTGGCTATTGTTAAAGCTCCCACATTAAAAGGATTTAATCCTTCTACTACTACCTTTATAACTACGGATGCTAATGGGAAAAGTTTAGGGGCGGGCCTCACTCAAAACAATGAAAATGGGAATGAAGATGTTATAGCTTTCGCTTCAAGATAATTATCTCCCACCGAAGAGAGTTATTCGGTTATAGAAAGGGAGACTTTAGCATGTGTGTGGGCTCTTGAGCACTTTAGACAATTTATTTGGGGAAGAGAATTCACCGTGAGAACGGATCATAAACCTTTGAATAAAGTGCTCACCACTGATGGATTATCAAGAGCTTCTGCTTGGATAGCCAGACTTCCCATGCGATTGCAAGATTTTATCAACAAGGCACAATATGTTCCTGGCAGAATGAATGTCAGTGCTGATTTTTTAAGCAGAATGTTTTTACCTCTTACAGAAATTGATACCAGTTCCTGGAATGACGTGTGCGTGGCTGGTATTTTTGTTAGTGCAAATTTTCAGGAGTTACAAGAAGAGGAAATGATGAATGCGCAATCTAATAATGCAGTTTTAGAAAAAGTAAAACACAGGGTTGAAAATGGTTGGGAAAGTTGTATCAAATCTGACCTTGTTGGTGAACTTAAAGCATTTTGGGAAGTGAAAAATGAGTTAGGCATTGAGGGGATGTTTTTGGTAAGGGGGGGGGGAATTATTCCACCATCAGTTTTAAGAAATGTGATAATTTCACTATACCATGAAGGTCATCTTGGTATTGCATGAACTAAGCGCAATAATAAATCCATGTATTGGTGGCCTAAAATTGACATTGAAACAGAATGTTTTGTTAGATCAAATGTGGAGTGTGTGTCGGCAGACAACGCTCAGAAAACCTGAAATATTCCGTTAAGTTCTTTAGTTGTCCCAATTTACCGTGGGATGCTGTAGCTTTAGATATAATGGGGCCAGTGTTATGGACTGATGGTTCTCAAAAATATAGTATTGTTTTAATGGATTTGTTTTCTAAATGGCTTGAAGTTGAAGTTGTTACAAAAATTGACGCACGCTCTGTTATGATTCCTTGAGAATATTTTTCTGACAGAAGGTATCCCTAAATCCCTACTGATAATGGTGTTCAGTTTAAATCCTTGGAAATGAAAAACCTTAGGGAATATGCTGATATTAATCAAAAATTCACAGCACTTTATCATCCAAGAGGAAATGCTGTTGTGGAAAGGATAAACAGAGTTATTAAAGGTGTTCTGCAGTTAGCTATGCATAACAAGAAGGATTTAGAGATAGAATTAATGAAAATGGGGAAGCGCCCACAGCATCGGAGTCAAAACCTCGCGGTGCCATCGCAGCGCGATTTTTACATCGCATCTTCGTTCACATCGCATGCAACGACGGCGCGATGTCATTAACATCGCATGCAACTACAACGCATGCGATGTTAGACATGACAGTGCGATGCGATGTCGGAATACATGGTTTCAGAAATGGTGAAAAACATGACAAATTGGCAAATGTGTCAGAAAATGTTTCAGAAATCACAGCGCGAATGGTGAAAAGCATGACAAATTGCACATGACACATTGCCAACTGTGTCACAAAATGTGTAATAAATGACAGTGCGATGCAAATGTTGAAAAACATGAGAAATTGGCAAATGTGTCACAAAACGTTTAATAAATCACAGCGCGATGCGAACGTTGAAAAACATGACAAACACAAAATGTTGAAAAACATGACAAATTGGCAAATGTGTCAACAAAATGGAGCAAAAAGGAACATTAATATGGGCGGAGCTACAAGGAACATTATTATGGGTGGTTGCTGTGTGGCATACTGCATGGATGGATGAGTGAATGGATGGGTGATGGTGGATGTTGCAGAATGGATGGGTGATGGTGGCTGAATGTATGGCTGGGTGGTTGCTAGGGGATGGGTAGGTTTATGAGTGGCTGGATGCGTGCATGAAGGATGGATGGATGGAAGGATATTGGTGGATGAATGGAAGGATATTGGTGGATGGATGGATGGATGGGTGGCATTAACATGGGCGGAGCTACAAGGAACATTATTAGGGGTGGTTGCTAGGGGATGGGTGGTTGTGTTGCATACTGCATGGATGGATGAGTGAATGGATGGGTGATGGTGGATGTTGCAGAATGGATGGGTGATGGTGGCTGAATGTATGGCTGGGTGTGGCTGGATGCGTGCATGAAGGATGGATGGGTGGAAGGATATTGGTGGATGAATGGATGGATGAATGGAAGGATATTGGTGGATGAATGGATGGATGAATGGAAGGATATTGGTGGATGAATGGATGGATGGGTGGCATTAATATGGGCGGAGCTACAAGGAACATTATTAGGGGTAGTAGCTAGGGGATGGGTGGATGTGTTGCATACTGCATGGATGGATGGGTGATGGTGGGTGTTGCAGAATGGATGGGTGATGGTGGCTGAATGTATGGCTGGGTGGTTGCTAGCCGATGGCTGGATGGGTGGGTTTATGAGTGGCTGGATGCGTGCATGAAGGATGGATGGATGATGGGTGGACGCACGCTATAACATCGCATGGACCATTACGTCAAATAAGTAAGTCGCCTGACCCACTAAAATAAAAGAAACTAAAGAAACTTACAAGTGCTTCTTTTTTATGTTGCTGATTTATGATTTATGTTTTTTTATGAATTTTAATCACAAACATAAAAAAAGCACTTGTAAATTTCTTGTGGATTAGGCGAGCCTCGAACCTTAGTTCCCAGCACCAAAGTCGACAGCGCTATCTGTGTGGCCACATCGTCTCCCTTAGTGCAGGGCCTGCATTTTGCATGTATTTTACTTATTCCCCTGCTGTACACCCCACCAAAATCCAAATCAGCCTCCAGATGTACTTTTATTTATGCAAAGCAGTTAATCTCCCTTAAAAAGGTTGCCTTCCCTGTACAATGTAAACAGCAGCATGAATTACCCCCATGTCACCGGAACAATGTTATAAGCAGAGATTACGCAATATCTGCCATTTAAAATGTTATTAGTCGGTCTAAGAGCTGTCGCCTTCGCATCATTATTGCGGCAGGCCATTTACAATTTTATTAGGAGTGCACTACATGAAATGTGATCGTGCTACCTGACATGATTTAATGTCGTCTGTTATTGTCTTTGTAACACCTTATCATTTAAATTAAATACAGGTATTCTCCTCACTTCCAATCAATCACTGCTTTCACCCTGTAACAGATGAAAAGCTATGGCATAGCAATGACGCCAAAGGCCCTAATGCAAAAAAAAAAGAAACAGTGGCCCCTCAGCCAGACCAGTGAGAGTATCCAAGGCCCGTCAATTGGCAGAGGAAGATTAAGTGACTTGCCCAGAATCACAGGGTGTTGAGCCGGCGCCGAGACTCGAGCCGGATTTCAAGTTCCCGAGTCGGCAGCTCTGGCCACTACGCCATAGACCGCTAGAATTGGGATCTACATATACTCCTCCAGGGCAACCTTAGAAGTATACGGGACTGGGGTAAGGAGGTAATATCCAAACAGAAAGACATGTGGAACTCTGAAAAAGAGGGGAACCTCGTCTAATCTTTAGAGGAATACACAACCTGATCACAGTTTGAGCACTACTGTCATATTGTAGCGCATATCCATGCAGTATAATGTGATATGCGGCACCATGTTTCGTCCTGTATTTTTCCTGATTTCAGTTTTCTGTTGAATTGAAGACTGCCGAATGCGCTGGGGTACAAGCAGGTTCACGCGGCAAATATAAAAAAAATGCGTTGTTTTGCCCTGCGACGTGATGATCTGCGGGGTGATGTTCGGGCCAATGGGAAGCAATGCAGTCGCGTTGCAAAAGTCGGCGATGTCTTTCTTCACGATGTAATGGACGGGGCGATGTGACAGACGCGATGTTACAGCGCGCGATCAGTGTGGCCGCGATGTAACGTCATACAACCATGAAAATGGTGTGGAGCTACAGAGTTACCATACATGATTCTATTGGTAGTAGTTCTTTCGGTATCATGAGAGGTAGAGTACCCCATTCCAAAGTGAATCCAGGTTGGATGAACAAAGGAAACAAAATTGAATGGGATGTCAATGATGTAAGGGACTGCATCTCTCGCGCCTTGACTATGCCAACGCTCTGTTAAGTGGGTCCCCGGCCTATCTGGTCATTCAAAATGCCACAGCCAGACTTTTATGCAACATTTCAAGTCGCATGAGCGTTCGGGCCCACTTGCCGAGGCTTCATTGGCTGCCAGTGCCGCAGCGCATCATCTTCAAAATACTTACTTTGGCCCATCAAGCCATTTATGGCCATGGCCCTACGTATTTGATGAAAAGGTTTTGCCGCTATCTCCCCCATCCACCTTTGCGCTCTGCCGCCCAACATCTGTTGCAGGTCCCTCGATTTCGGCGGTCTCGGCTAGTCGGGCAGTCAATTGCGGTTAGAGCGGCGACCGCCTGGAATGGTCTCCCTTTGCCCCTGCGGTCTAACCTGAACTTTAGTCTTTTTTAAAAAAGCTTTGAAAACTTATCTGTTTAAAATCGCTTTTTAGATGCTCCTCTGTCTGCTATGGCCTTTTGCACTTCCTTTCAGGATTCCGCGCCAGGATACTTCGGCAGTAATTGAGCGCGTTATAAAACTGCATATAACATAACATAACATGGCAAAGTCTCAACAGAAGAACAAAGTGTACTTTGACTGTAAATATGGGGTCAAGAATGTTAATATTCATATAGATTATAGAGTTTAGAATGTTATGCAGACTCTGTATTCTGCATGATGTAAAAGAGAATTTAATAGCGACAGACGCGGTGAAGCAGTGGATGGTCTTACACCTCAACACCTCTGCTGTCCGAGGTTGTCATTAAACTTCAAGAAATTATCTTCGATCGTATTGACGCATCATTACAGGGGGCAACAGCGAAGGTCCGCTATGGAACCAAGGGGGAGTGCACTGCACCATTTAATGTAGAGAGGGGGTGAGACAAGGATGTGTCTTGGCACCATTCCTGTTCATTCTTTACACCAACGCATTGGAGCAGGAGTTAGTGGCCAAGACGAGGGATCCACCATATGTTAACAAACGCCCAATAGTCTCCCTCCTCTACGCAGATGATGCTGTGCTAATTGCACGCACCCAGATAGGGCTACAGAAAGCTCTTGTATCCTATACTTGCTTTATGGAGGACATAGGGTTCAAATTAAATGCAAAGAAAACTTTTGTAATGACTTGTGGGCGAAGGAGACAAAAATGCAGGAGTATCCAAGTTGGGAAAAACAAGATAGAAATCGCAAATAAGTTTACATATCTGGGAGTCCTGTTTAACCGTACTGGTACTTGGGGTAAGGCTGTTAAGAGCAGGAGCCTTCTCTTTATAAAATCAACTACGGCACTTATATACTTTTCAAAGAAAATGGGCAGAAGACCCCCAGAAATTCTGTTTAAAATCTATCAAGCGAAGTGTGTGAGTGTGGCCATTTTTGGGGTGGTAGTTTGGGGATTTTATGATCCCTCCCCTATTCAATATGTTCAAAATGCTTTTCTCAGATGCATATTTGCTGTTTCTGCTAGCTCCCCCATCTTTAACTGTCATTGCGAGTTAGGGATACCATATATGTCCGACACCATTCAGGTACAACCAGTGCTTCTTTGGCATAGAGTTTGGATCTCCAGTAGTACAGGCTTAAATCAAGAAATATTAAGGGACTCTAAGAAGTTGGTCCACGCCACAAATATTACCTGGTTAAAGTGTATAAAAAACTTAATGCATGACCTGGGGCACCTAGAGCACTATACTTCCCCTAAGTCACTGATTAGTATTAACCGGAAGGAGTTTAAAGCAATCTGCATGGCCCACCTGGAAGCAAACAGGTTAGTAATAGAGATTAATAAACCGGCGGTCATTCAACATCAATTGACCGTAATCACATATGACAGCCAACCGTATCGCCTACGCTGTCCAGGGGTGTGTGACAGATATGTTTTGACGCGTTTTAGGTTTGGGACCTTTCATCGATTGATTTGTTACCCTGAAATGCACACTTGGTCCAGAGAACTATGTCCTTGTCCTTGTGATGGTCTCTCTCCACAAACAACAATTCATGTGATTTTATTCTGCAAATTATATGTCAGGTTAAAGAACCAAATGGTTTTGCCCTTGTTAAGATTAGGGGGATGGAGACAATCTCGAACGGCCTTCCTATATCTACAGCAATTAGTCAATGATTACTGTATTGGAGTTATGGCGAGTTTCTTGAAAAGCATACTGAGAGTAAGGAAAAGGAACAATGTTTAACGCTGTCCGAAAGTAGAAATAGAATATCTTAAATGTTATAGGACTGTCTCATTTACTGTATTACACAAATAACATGCTTTGACTAAGCCTAGTTGTAAATAATGAAGTAGTGCTTTCCCTCTTGCCAAGACCAGTGTGCCCTAAGAGGGAGAGGAGAGTTTTGGAGGGAGCGAGCTCAAGTGGGCAATCCTGGTGATTAGATCTCTGAAGTGAGGTGTGAAAACGGCTTTTACATCAATCGGGCTACAGCCGTGTGCAAAAGGAAGTCAATAACCTCGTACGCCAGGTGGAGCTGCCATAAAGATTACTGCCATGCCGACCAGGTTGTAGCACATGTGCAGAGGGGTGTCGGTGACCACATATGCCACATAGGCCACCATAAGGAATGATACTGTGCCGATCAAGTCATAGCGTGTGTGTGCAGTGAAGCTGGTGACCCCATATGCAAGGTGGGGCTGCCGTTAAGATTGCTTCTGTGCGGATTGTGTTGTAGCCGATATACAGAATGAGGACGGGACCCCGTATACGGGGCAAAAGCGAATGAGCGTTGTTTGGTTGAAACCATTGTCGAGAAGAAAAGGCTGTCGTGTAGGACCGTTCAGGCTCTAGCTCTGACTAAAGTCCAGGAGCATCAAACCTTCCACCTCTGGGTACTAACCAAGGAAACTTACCAGCATCAGAGGGGCGTTGAGGGGACCCCTGCAGTTGCCTCTACATGGTTGCATGTGAAGAACATCAGGACATTTAACTGCTTCTCCTGCAGGGCTGCGTGTGCGAGGCTCACCTGAGAAAGGGGCTGTAGTTTCTAGTGCCCATAAAACGAGCAAGTTGAAGACTCCAGTCATGCAGTTTCTGGCAGTGCAGGTCAGATGGCTTGGCCCCTGTGGAACGTGCCTGCCACAAAGAGCTTTGGCACTGAAACACTGTTGACTTAATAAGAGTTTGAATGGAATTCCTGAGGCTTGGATTACTAATGAGGCTTAACCTGAATGTCACATATAGTATATGGAGAATAACCACTACTGCTAGCAAGAAGGGATTGGGACTTAAAAACCTACCTGTTAAAAACACTGAAGCCCTGACATCAGGGGACGGCGAGTGTTGTTGTTGAATGGTGCATTTTGCGTTGTGTTGGAATATAAATACTCCTTTTTTAATTAAACGTTTTCATAAAAGCAGGTATTTAACTGGACAATCATGTATTGCTGCTGCAGAATGTATTTGGAGCTTTGAGCCTGTCTTTGCCACCTGTGTCTACCTCCCCCCTGAGACGTGTTAGACTGCTCAACTCACGCTACCACTGAGAGTCAAATGTGGAAGGCCCAGTTTCTCAGGATCCATAGTAGGTCAGGCCCCAGGACATCAGGAATAAATGGATTCAACCTCCAAAGTTTTGCCCAGTAACTAGTGAGCAAAACCATGGCCCTCTGAAAGGGGTTTTGAAAGTCTTCAAATACCTCAGTTAATACAAATACTAGTTGCTCTGTCTACCAATAGAGGCCCATACAGCACTTGGATAATACCTAGGGAGTCATGTAAGCAATGAGATTCTATCAATGTGTAGAGGTGCAAAATATTTTTAATTAGACCTAGGGAGAACACAAGAATTCAATTGCAGGACAAACGTTGTGAGTAGGTAGTTGGAGCCCCTGGCCCCAATGGGTTACCCACTGCTTTCCTCGCTTCCACCCCGGCTCTATGGTCTGTGGTTTTAACTCCTCTGTTCAAACACTGCCTGGCAACAGATTCCATCCCTCATCCCTGAGTCTTGGAGAGGATCTATATTCCAACCAATTTTCAAAGGGGGCTCGAAATCAAACCCTAGCTACCTACTGTCTCATCGCTCTAATTGGCACCGATGGCAAACTTTAAGCCAGACTGCTACTTGATGACCTCAAAGTCTGAGCAGAATTTCATCAGATCATACCCAATAATCAATGTAGCTTCTGGGACAAGTGTGGCACCTTCTCAAACCTGATGGCTCTGGCCCTCATGTGAGACAAGGCATTCTAAGGCAAAAGGGCACTTTATTCCTGCTTTGTGGACTTTAAAGCCGCCTTCGACAGCATTCCACGAGGGTCTCTCTGGCATAAAGTGCAGGACTAGGGGCTTCCAGATGACCTACTGAGAGCAATAATACAGCTCTATACCAACACTTGTGTTTGAATCAAACTAGGAGATGGATCCTGCATCTAAAGGCTGATCCCCACGAGCTCTGGACTGAAGCAAGGCTGCATGCTGGCCCCCTGCTTTTTAATTTATACATAGCTGCCATCTCACAACAACTCGACAAAACAAATTGCCACCCGCCTAAAGTAGGAGGCCAAAGCATGTCGCTCCTGCTCTATGCAGACAACCTGGTGCTCCTCAGTGAGACAAAGGTCGGCCTTCTTTGGCTCCTGACCACCTTATACAACTACACAGATATGAACACGCTGGAAATTATTCTGGAAAAGACAATAACTGTTGTATTTAGCCAAAAGCCATACCAGGCTCATCGGTGACTGCTCAAGGGCATCTGGCTGTAGCACAGTGGCCACTACAAATACTTAGGAATCATGCTAGGCGGCAAATGGTAACTCACGCCTCACATATCCACCATAAAAAACAAGGGCTTGAGCCTAGTGTTTGCCCTGTTAACTATTGTGTCATAGCTACAAGGCCCTAGCGTCAGGGCTTTAAGTGGGAAGAAAAAACTCTGGGGGGTCCCTCAAAGGGGCGTGGCCACTGTAATTAAGGGTGTGGCTTAAAAACATGTAAGCTAAAACATCTGTGCTTAGCATAGTGTGCCGCCCAACTGGTATTTTTACTGTTTCTGTCATTGCATCCAGATACATGATACACCAAGTAACATCATACTTTCAACAAGTCAGGACTATTGTCAGACTTGAAAAGGATACAAACTGGATTCCACGGGAGCGAAGATAAATCCTCCTAACTTCTAAAAACAAGCATTTACAATGCAATGGTCTCGGCATTATTAAAGGTAGAGCTATTGGTATTGCTTATTATTTTTGATTTTTTTTATAAATCATAAAAAATAGTATTACCTTTTTATTTGGCAATAATTTAAGTGGTAAATCAATGGCATTGGTATTACAATGCAAATATTTATTTCTTTTGCATATGCATGTGGTATTGAATTGTTACATACAGAACTATACATACACACATATAGAGCCACTTAAACAGAGTTACATAGTTACTTACACACAGAGAGTTAGTTACACAGAGCCACTGTCATACAGATATTAGTACTTACACATAGAGTCACCTACAAAAAAAAGCTATTTTCAGACAGTTACATACTTACACAGAGGCATACAGACAGACACACACACAGAGTCACATACACAGACAGAGCTACATATACAGAGATAGAGCTACACAGACATAGAGGCACTTATTTTAAAAGCTATATGCATAGAGTCACAGACACACAGAGCCATGCGTACCGACCGAGGCATACATATAGAGATGTACACATACATACATAGAGTCATACACACAGAGCAACATACATTAAGAGCTACACACACATACAGAGCCACACTTATATTTATACATATACAGAGTCACACACATAGAGTGACACAAACATACAGAGTTACACATACACACTCGGAGCCATACACAGACACTAAGAGCTACACACAGACTTAGACACATACAGAGCCACACTTACATTTACACATACACAGAGCTTTACACACACAGAGCCACCCAGATATATAGTGATACAAACATACAGAGCTACACATACACACACAGAGCCATACACAGACACTAAGAGCTACACACAGACTTAGACACATAGAGAGGCACACTTATATTTACACATACACAGAGCTCTATACACACAGAGCCACCTTTATTAAGAGTGTTACAAACATACAGAGCTACACATACACACACAGAGCTATACACAGACACTAAGAGCTACACACAGACTTAGATACATACAGAGCTAGATACACAGTAGATAGTTGTAGTGTACTCGACTCAGAGTCCAATGTTGGACTCCACTCAGCCCGAGCACTGCAGGAACGAAGTATGTACCAGTCCCCTTCCCCTGCCCACCGGCCACTCACAAGATACCGACTATGAGTGCACCAGTGAACCTGAAAAGAGGGTGGTAATAGAGGAGACACCAAGTCTTCCACCCTTATAGAACGATAGGACACAGCTCCCTCCTCCACGCTTCTGCACCTATAGAAAACAAAGGACACACCTTGTATAAGCTTATGTTACACACCGCACTATCCCACCTCTAGTGACCATGTCCTGCCACAACATTCACAATGTCTCTTACCAGTGGGCAGCGCAGGCTCAGCTCCTTGAAGGCAGTAGGCACAGGAATAATACCGTAGGTATTCCAAAATAAACTCCTGCAATAACAGGCCAATCGGGAGCTCTCATACACTTTGTCCTTCGTTTTCGGTTGTATGCTTACGAGAGGGGAAAAAAGGACTATGACAACAGAAGTGTCAAGTTCAGAAAAAAGACCCTTCTTTATTCTTCCAGGTTCATAAGGAAAAGGGACTGGGGTAGAAAGAGCTTCGGGAGTCCCGAGATTCCCAGCGTTTCGTAAACAAGCCCTTCGTGGAGTGACCCGAAACGTCACTAACGTCTAAAACGACGCGGATACGCGTCTGAGTGAGGAAACGCTAGAAGCGGGCAAGACGCTTTGAAAACTGCTAGCGTCCTCCTCTTTTGTACCAAACAAAAATTGCATTGAAGCAACAACAAGACATGGCGAACGGGAGCCCCCGAACCACCATGAACAAACAACGAAATACCAACGCTGGGATAAATACAAAGGGGAAAAAAGGGGAGGGGCAGAAAAAACAGAACATGAAACTCTCTATCTACCGAAGGGAAGGGAGATTACAAGCAGGGGAAACAAAAACAGGACCAAGTACCGTTCTCACGAGCCCGTGAGAAAGAGGGGAAGGGGATCCAGGACAGAGGGGAAGGGGATCCAGGACAGCAAGTAATATCCAGCAAAACAGCAACCAAGAGACCAGGATACCGGAGTCCTCACAATGGCAATAACAAGCAATGAGGTAAAGGTAGGACCAACATTTATCCCACCGCCCACTGGTCATGTGATGTCAATACATGGTCACTGAGAGAGGACTAGCCCCGGATCCTAACAGTACCCCCCCCCAACGATCCTCCCCACCGGGCGGGGTTTCAAGGGATGTTGTCTATGGAACAGTCGAACCAGACGTGGTGCATGCACCCCCCCAGCTGGTTCCCAAGTCCGGTCCTCCCGAGTGTAACCCTTCCAATCCACCAGATAAAAAAGACGACCCCTGACCCGCTTGGAGTCTATAATAGCCTGAACCTCAAATTCCACCTGGCCATCAACCACCACTGGAGGAGGAGGGGGCAACACTTGAACCGAGGGTATATAGAGCGTATATGGAGAAGCGTGGCTCAGTGGTTAGAGGCGGCAGACCCGGAAGCTGAGATCGACCGTGGACCAGGGTTCGATTCCCCGCCTCAGCGGGACTCGGGCTCATAAATTCCACGGTCTCGACAATTCTCGCTCCGATGCCTACTCGACTCACGGGGTCACACTCTGCGACTCTGGGCAATAGCTTGCTTAATCTCCACTACGGCCCCTCGTGGCGGGATGCCTGGCTTTCACCCAGTGGACACCCTGCCGGGGTTTCTCACAGGGGAATACCAGGACGGGTTCCCTAAGCAAGCGCCAGGATGCCCTTTGGGTGACAGGTCTGCGCTATATAAGTACACCTACATTTACATTTACATATAGGGTTTCAACAATGATGGGTGAAACACGGGATGCACCCCGTACTCTTGGGGTAACTTGAGCTTCATAGCCACCGGATTGATAACCTGAGTTACTGGAAAGGGACCCACAAACCGAGGCTGCAATTTGCGTGACCCCTGTATTCTCAGATTACGAGAAGCTAGCCACACTAGATCCCCCACTTTATATGAGGGAGCCGGGACCCGATGTTTGTCTGCCTGTGTCTTCATAGCAGCCTTAGCGCCTGTTAAACTTTCCCTGGCCAAACTCCAGATGTTCCTCAATCGCCCACACACATCATCGATGGCTGGCACACGTCCCGTGGGTTGTATAGCCACCGCCCTCTCTTTTGCCGCAGGGAGTTTGGGAAGCGGGATAAAATGCGCCATTTTGGTGAATAAGTCCACCACCACCAGTATGGTGGTGTAACCAGAGATAGATGGTAAATCGGTCACAAAATCCATGCTTATGGTTTGCCAAGGAGAAGGAGGTACCTCCAAGGGTTGCAAGAGCCCCGAGGGCTTGCTGTGCAAAGGCTTACTGGTGGCACAGATGGGACAAGCACCCACATACTCCTGAATGTCTCTGGACATGGTCTCCCACCAAAACCACCTCATGCATACTTCCTTCGTTTTCCGTATCCCCGGATGCGCCACCAAAGCGGAAGAATGACACCACTCCAAAACCTTGTCCCTCAAAGATGGGGGTATAAATAATTCAGTCTCATGATACAACAACCCCTCCTTTACTTTAACCTGAGGCAAAGACAACCAAGGAGCCAAATCCAACTGGTTCAGCTGCTCTTTCACGAGAATGGGAAAGTCATCCCCAGTCAGTGCCCCCACTATTTGTTCCCCATCTTTCATGGATCTGCCTTCACTCATGGCTCCTTCTTCCTTGGGATCAACATGGATCCGAGAAAGAGCATCGGATTTAATCTGCTGAGCCGCAGGCCTATAGGTAATGACGAAATCGAATTCACTAAAGAATAGGACCCACCGCATCTGTCGAGGTGTCAACGCTCTAGCAGAGCGAAAAAACTCTAGGTTTTTGTGATCGGTATAGATGGTGATGACATGCCTGGCGCCCCATAAATAGTGACGCCTCTCCTCGATAGCCAATTTCACAGCCAGCAGTTCTCGTTCTGCCACAGTGTAGTTACGTTCCGCCGGCAACAAGGTTTTAGAGAAAAAGGCGATGGGGTGCATGTGACCGGTGGCTTCATCACGTTGGGATAACACTCCACCCACAGCACACATAGAAGCGTCAGTCTCAACAAAAAACGGCAGGGCAGGATCAGGATGCACCAACACCGGGGCCTTAGTGAACTGCTTCAGCAGTTGTCGAAAAGCGTCCTGAGTCTCACTGGTCCAATCAAAAGGGACACCCTTCCTCAAGAGGCGGGTCATGGGCGCCACTATATCAGAGAAATGTGATATGAACCGCCGATAGAAATTGGCGAAACCCAGAAGCACTTGGATCTGTTTCACAGTAGTCGGCACAGGCCAGGTCTCAATGGCCTGTATCTTCTTTGGGTCCATCTGAATACCTCCCTCCGAAATAATGAACCCCAAAAACTCCACCTCAGGGGTACTAAACTGACACTTCTCCAGCTTAGCGAAAAGCTGATGTTCCTGTAATGTCTGTAACACTTGTAACACGTGTTCAGTATGCTCTGCCCTGATCTCGGAGTAGACAAGAATGTCGTCCAGATAGACGATAACAGTTCGGTCTAGATATTTACTGAGGACCTCATTGATAAAAAACTGAAATGCCGCGGGCGCATTGCATAAGCCAAACGGCATTACAGTTTACTCGAACAGACCGTACTTTGTTTTAAATGCCGTCTTCCACTCATCTCCGGGTCGAACCCGAATAAGATGGTAAGCGCCCCGCAAATCTAATTTGGTGAACACCGTTGCTTTGCGGAGCTGGTCCAGTAACACAGAGATGAGTGGAAGAGGGTACCTGTTCTTTATGGTAGCGGTATTCAATGTTCTGTAATCCACACAAGCCCTCAACATCCCCTCCTTCTTCGGGATGAAAAATATGGCCGATGACACAGGCGAGGAGGAGGGACGAATAAAACCCAACTGCAACATCTCATCGATGTATTCTTTCAGATGTTTCTCTTCGGGTTCCGACAGGGCATAGATACGGCTGCAAGGCAGCGGAACCCCTGGCACCAAATCGATCTTACAGTTGTAAGACCGATGCGGAGGAAGACCTCAAGCACATCCTTTATCAAAGATGTCCTCAAAGGCAGAATACTGTGGCGGGACAAAACTCACATCAACCACAGCACAGGATAATGGATTCCTCTGCTCCCCAGCCACCCTATAGCAGTTCTTCAGGCAGTGCACTGAATCTAATGTCACCAGTCTCTGGACCCAATCAATCTTAGGGTTGTGCTTCTGCAACCACGGAACTCCCAACACCAACCCAAAAGTGGGGGCATCAATCAAATCGAAGCTCACCTGTTCAGAATGCCCGTTCTCACACAATAGGTGTAGGGGAGCTGTCTGACGGGTGATGCAGCCAGAGGTTAGCTCAGTCCCATCAATAGCCCTTACCGGCTCCGGTTGTTCTTTCAGCTGACAAGGAATCATCAATTTCTATGCCATAGAAATATCAATAAAATTCCCGGTAGCACCGGAAAATAGCAACACCGACACAGGAACATGATTATGTGCCGAGAGTAACAAATGGGCATTGATAACAAAATGCCTTGGGACTTGATCTACGACTCCGACCACCTCATACTGTGTGTTCCGTTCTTCGTGCGTATGACAGCCCACCTGTACACAGGCTACCTTTTTGCCAAACCGTACACCTGACGGTTTCACAGGACATTCCCGTGCAAAATGACCTCCCTGTCCGCAATATAGACATAGGTTTTTCTCTCTCCTCCTCTTTTTCTCCTCCGGAGTCAATGGTCCCCTCACCCCTCCTATTTCCATGGGCTCGGGCGCTGTCTTACTCCCCACTGGTCTTGCCTTAGCTTTCGCATAACTACCTCAGGAAGCCTGGAACCGACTGCGTTCTCCACGCCGCTCCGATACCCGATGGTTCAACTTGACTACTAGGTCAATGAACGCCGCACAGTCCTCAGGCGGATCCACCACCTGTGATACTATGTCCTTCAGCTCTTCACAGAGACCCTGATAAAACAAGGACGTCCTTTTTTCGATTGGCCAGTGAGTCTCAGATATCAGCCGATTAAATGAGGCTATATAAGACAATAAATCCTGCCTGCCCTGCCGAAGCTTCAGAAGCTCTGCATCGCTCGCCTGCATGAACGCGTGTTTGGCGAACAAACCCCGCATCAATTCCTTGAACGCTGGATAATTATACAACACCCGATCATCACTATCCACCGAAGGGATAGACCACTGGGCAGCGCTACCAGCCAAATATGATATCGTGAAGGCGACTTTCGCAGAGTCATCGTGGAAGGCGCTTGGTCTGCACATGAAGTGGAGCTGACACTGGTTCATGAACATCCCAAATTTGTCACTATCCCCGGTAAATCTTTCAGGTGGGGCCAAAGGAACTGCAACCGGAGATGTCACTGTTACCGCTATGGGATTGCTGCCACCAACCGTGCTTGGTCCCGCCCCACCGCCATACTGAAGGTAGCAGGCTGTATAACCGGGCCCGTCCCCCTTTGTTGCGACTGCTCTCTGGCCCTTACCGCTACTAATTCCTGTTTCAGACCCACGTTCTCTTGATGTAAATCCCGTACCTGTGCCTGTAACATCTGTACCGCCCCCATTATGTCCTGCATCGAAGGACTACCCGTACCCCCACCTACAGGGCTCCCGTCCTCATCCATACTCATCCGGGCAGTGCTATTTATCGTGGGCTTGTTATTCTGTTGGAATCCACTCAGCCCGAGCACTGCAGGAACGAAGTATGTACCAGTCCCCTTCCCCTGCCCACCGGCCACTCACAAGATACCCACTATGAGTGCACCAGTGAACCTGAAAAGAGGGTGGTAATGGAGGAGACACCAAGTCTTCCACCCTTATAGAACGATAGGACACAGCTCCCTCCTCCACGCTTCTGCACCTATAGAAAACAAAGGACACACCTTGTATAAGCTTATGTTACACACTGCACTTTTTTTTAATGGAGGAGACACCAAGTCTTCCACCCTTATAGAACGATAGGACACAGCTCCCTCCTCCACGCTTCTGCACCTATAGAAAACAAAGGACACACCTTGTATAAGCTTATGTTACACACTGCACTATCCCACCTCTAGTGACCATGTCCTGCCACAACCTTCACAATGTCTCTTACCAGTGGGCAGCGCAGGCTCAGCTCCGTGAAGGCAGTAGGCACAGGAATAATACCGTAGGTATTCCAAAATAAACTCCTGCAATAACAGGCCAATCGGGAGCTCTCATACACTTTGTCCTTCGTTTTCGGTTGTATGCTTACGAGAGGGGAAAAAAGGACTATGACAACAGAAGTGTCAAGTTCAGAAAAAAACCCCTTCTTTATTCTTCCAGGTTCATAAGGGAAAGGGACTGGGGTAGAAAGAGCTTCGGGAGCCCCGAGATTCCCAGCGTTTCGTAAACAAGCCCTTCGCGGAGTGCCCCGAAACGTCACTACCGTCTAAAACGACGCGGATAGGCGTCTGAGTGAGGAAACGCTAGAAGCGGGCAAGACGCTTTGAAAACTGCTAGCGTCCTCCTCTTTTGTACCAAACAAAGGGCATTGAAGCAACAACAAGACATGGCAAACGGGAGCCCCCGAACCACCATGAACAAACAACGAAATACGAACGCTGGGATGAATACAAAGGGGAAAAAAGGGGAGGGGCAGAAAAAAACAGAACATGAAACTCTCTATCTACCGAAGGGAAGGGAGATTACAAGCAGGGGAAACAATAACAGGACCAAGTACCGTTCTCACGAGCCCGTGAGAAAGAGGGGAAGGGGATCCAGGACAGAGGGGAAGGGGATCCAGGACAGCAAGTAATATCCAGCAAAACAGCAACCAAGAGACCAGGATACCGGAGTCCTCACAATGGCAATAACAAGCAATGAGGTAAAGGTAGGACCAACATTTATCCCACCGCCCACTGGTCATGTGATGTCAATACATGGTCACTGAGAGAGGACTAGCCCCAGATCCTAACATCCAATACCAAATGATGGAATGAATCAGCGTCTTCCAAGACTACATGGCGGCAAGACGTAATACGTAAGGGGAAGCAAGGAAGAGGACAACAGAAGAAGGGAGAGACCGCAGAGAGGAGGACGGCAGGCAGAAGACAAGGGAGACTACACTGGTGGCTAGCATTGGACTAACTCTATTGTGCAACGTCGGAGGGTTGTTGTAGCTGTGGACCTTGTTGGCTGCCCTGCCTGTCCGGCCACATCGCCACCTCTCGCGTCCCCCGCTGCGCGGGAGCCGCTCGCGGGTGCCCGAACTTTGACCCTGTGATTTCGCTGGAACCCGGAGGACCGAGGATTTTGTTGGACTCATTGCCCCACACACGGACAGAGGCGGGACTGCGAGGACCAGCCTGCCCAGCGGCGCTGATCGGCCGCAGCTGGTCCTCTTCCCGCCCCCTCCTACAGAAAAGAACTCGTAGTGAGTGTGTCAGGTGGGAGTCTATTGTGTAATGTCGGAGGGTTGTTGTAGCTGTGGACCTTGTTGGCTGCCCTGCCTGTCCGGCCACGTCGCCACCTCTCGTGGCCTCCGCTTCGCGGGAGCCGCTCGCGGGTGCCCGAACTTTGACCCTGTGATTTCGCTGGAACCCGGAGGACCGAGGATTTTGTTGGACTCATTGCCCCACACACGGACAGAGGCGGGACTGCGAGGACCAGCCTGCCCAGCGGCGCTGATCGGCCGCAGCTGGTCCTCTTTCCGCCCCCTCCTACAGAAAAGAACTCGTAGTGAGTGTGTCAGGTGGGAGTCTATTGTGTAACGTCGGAGGGTTGTTGTAGCTGTGGACCGTGTTGGCTGCCCTGCCTGTCCGGCCACGTCGCCAACTCTCGCGGCCCCCGCTTCGCGGGAGCCGCTCGCGGGGGCCCGAACTTTGACCCTGTGATTTAGCTGGAACCCGGAGGACCGAGGAATATGTTGGACTCATTGCCCCACACACGGACAGAGGCGGGACTGCGAGGACCAGCCTGCCCAGTGGCACTGATCGGCCGCAGCTGGTCCTCTTCCCGCCCCCTCCTACAGAAAAGAACTCGTAGTGAGTGTGTCAGGTGGGAGTCTATTGTGTAACGTCGGAGGGTTGTTGTAGCTGTGGACCTTGTTGGCTGCCCTGCCTGTCCGGCCACGTCGCCACCTCTCGCGGCCCCCACTTCGCGGGCACCGCTCGCGGGTGCCCGAACTTTGACCCTGTGATTTCGCTGGAACCCGGCGGACCGAGGAATATGTTGGACTCATTGCCCCACACACGGACAGAGGCGGGACTGCGAGGACCAGCCTGCCCAGCGGCGCTGATCGACAGCAGCTGGTCCTCTTCCCGCCCCCTCCTACAGAAAAGAACTTGTAGTGAGTGTGTCAGGTGGGAGTCTATTGTGTAACGTCGGAGGGTTGTTGTAGCTGTGAACCTTGTTGGCTGGCCTGCCTGTCCGGCCACGTCGCCACCTCTCGCGGCTCCCGCTTCGCAGGCGCCGCTCGCGGGTGCCCGAACTTTGACCCTGTGATTTCGCTGGAACCCGGAGGACCGAGGATTTTGTTGGACTCATTGCCCCACACACGGACAGAGGCGGGACTGCGAGGACCAGCCTGCCCAGCGGCGCTGATCGGCCGCAGCTGGTCCTCTTCCCGCCCCCTCCTACAGAAAAGAACTCGGAGTGAGTGTGTCAGGTGGGAGTCTATTGTGTAACGTCGGAGGGTTGTTGTAGCTGTGGACCTTGTTGGCTGCCCTGCCTGTCTGGCCACGTCGCCACCTCTCGCGGCCCCCACTTCTCGGGCGCCGCTCGCGGGTGCCCGAACTTTGACCCTGTGATTTCGCTGGAACCCGGCAGACCGAGGATTTTGTTGGACTCATTGCCCCACACACGGACAGAGGCGGGACTGCGAGGACCAGCCTGCCCAGCGGCGCTGATCGACCGCAGCTGGTCCTCTTCCCGCCCCCTCCTACAGAAAAGAACTTGTAGTGAGTGTGTCAGGTGGGAGTCTATTGTGTAACGTCGGAGGGTTGTTGTAGCTGTGAACCTTGTTGGCTGGCCTGCCTGTCCGGCCACGTCGCCACCTCTCGCGGCTCCCGCTTCGCAGGTGCCGCTCGCGGGTGCCCGAACTTTGACCCTGTGATTTCGCTGGAACCCGGAGGACCGAGGATTTTGTTGGACTCATTGCCCCACACACGGACAGGGGCGGGACTGCGAGGACCAGCCTGCCCAGCGGCGCTGATCGGCCGCAGCTGGTCCTCTTCCCGCCCCCTCCTACAGAAAAGAACTCGTAGTGAGTGTGTCAGGTGGGAGTCTATTGTGTAACGTCGGAGGGTTGTTGTAGCTGTGGACCGTGTTGGCTGCCCTGCCTGTCCGGCCACGTCGCCACCTCTCGCGGCTCCGCTTTGCGGGAGCCGCTCGCGGGTGCCCGAACTTTGACCCTGTGATTTCGCTGGAACCCGGTGGACCGAGGATTTTGTTGGACTCATTGCCCCACACTCGGACAGAGGCGGGACTGCGAGGACCAGCCTGCCCAGCGGCGCTGATCGGCCGCAGCTGGTCCTCTTCCCGCCCCTTCCTGCATCTTCTCCCTTATAGGGAGCAATCGCAACGCGCACGCGGGACGCGCGTTCGACAAAGCGCGAGGCTAAGCCCGGGCAAAGGGCGGGCCGTCCACGGCCGTCAGAGGCCGGTTGAGGCTGGGCTGGGCCACCCCCTTTGGTATTAATACGGATTTGGCGTATTACAACGGCAATCTTCACATTCTTTTTGTCGATTTCGGTCTAAGGCTTTCACTGTGCTCACTTGATAACTTTGGACTGAGGTATAATGGCGGCTCCGCCATCCAAGGGAAGCAAGGACGGTGAGAAATCTAACACTGGAAGCATTTTGGGTACTTTGGACAATTATTTTACATGGGTCTCTGTTGCATTGGAGCATCAGATAAGTGCTGTTGAGAAAAGATTATCAGCTGAGATCTTTTCGAAACGCTCCTCTATGGGGGCAATTCAGCATTGTACCACGCCTGAGAATCGCATAAGCCAACGGTTAAGTGACTTGGGTTTGCAAATATCCTTGAGGATAACAACTCTTTTACACTGCCAGGTAGTGTTGATCTAGTTGAAATTCCTACTTGTATATCTTCTCCCAATGGCTCTCAGGGTTGTTTGGTAGTTGATTCACCGCCCTGAAATAAAAGAGCCACAGGCAAAAGGAAAAGAAGAGGGGGTGGTCTGCAAAGCAAAAGAGCTAAAAGGGCTAAACCCACAAAAAAGAAAAATAAGTATGTGGGTGAGGGGATCTGCATAGAGCCTGATAACATAGTATATCCTATTCCCTCCCCATTACTTCCTCCAGATGTGCATGGTGACGGGTCTCTGGTGGGGCAGGTTGAACACCTGCTTCGTTCTTTTTTACTCCCTATCATTGAGAGGCTGAGACTAGTCACTGCTAGTCTAGACAAACTGGAAATTGCAGTCAAGGATAACTCGCAAATGTTACACTCCCTGATTGATAAAAAAAGCAAGGGCAAAACTCCTTTTGCTAACCCAGAACAAGTGGTCGCTAGAAGTAACCAAGCACCCAATAAAACAGTGGTACATAGGGATGTAAGTTCAGTCAAGTTAGGTGTTAAAAATACATGCCCTGAGTCATCCAAGGCCCTGAAGGGGGCATCGCAATCTTACCAGGATGCTCGGCCAGAACCTGATAGATCTGTTTCTGGGTATTTGGCTCCTAACAATTCTGATTTAGTTACAGGAAACCAATTTACACTAGACTTACCCCCCCAAAGTACACCCTTAGTGGTGGTTATGACTAATGTTCCCCCTCTTCGAGCTGGCTTAACTGAGGGGTTTTACCAATTAAAGACAAAGGTCACCCACTGGTTCTCAAAGAATCTAGAAGAGGGTTATGAAGTAGGACGTGATATACTCATGGTTCGTAGAGTAGCATGGGTGGGTCGCTCAAGGAAGACCAGAGAGGGTGACTGCATAGTCATAAGCTTCAACAACTCTATTGCAGTAGACAGAATACTATGGGAGATAGAACAGCATTCATTAGCGAGGAGCAGTGTATTGAAGTTGTGCCCCTCGGTTTCTTCTACAGACCGCGCACTCAGGGGAAACCCACCCATAGGATCCCCACATTGAGGAAGTTTACAAATCAAACTTACCCTATGGGAGGACATGGGTTGCGTCCTAAACCTCACTTGATACCATCTGGCCATTGGTATGGGGGAGACTTAAGGTACAGAGGCGGAGCAGAAACCACAAATAGATTTAACGTCCTCTCGGGGCTTAATGAATGTGACTGACTTGCCCTCAACCCAGTAGGTAGCAACTCGGAGCACGTCGCTAACCCCCCTCATGCCCATAATCTCAAGGGGGTGGTTCCAACTAAGGGGAATTCTAATCTAGTAGAGTGTATTGATAATAATACCAACACTGATGCACCCCCGCTAGGCACGCCTAGGGAATCGGTAACAAACGATATGGAGGGTGTAGGAAGTTTGGTTTCCTGGAACATAGCCGGCATCCGCCCCAAGTTGGAGTCTCGGGAATGGGTAGATTTTGTAAATTGCTTCGATGTGTGTATGTTCCAGGAGACTCGGACGTGCGAGCCCTGTTTTCTCCAAGGGTATCTGAACTATTCGATCCCGGCAACTAAAGGTTAAAAGGGTCGTCCTAAGGGTGGCCTGATTATTTGGGTACGCCAATGTCTGCCCATTTCTATAAAAGTGGTAGAAACTGGTAGTAATGATATCCAACTCATAAAAGTGGGTATGGGCTCATCTGGGTGTCTGGATATATACAATGTATATGCCAGGGTTTACAATGGGGGGAGATCAGTAGTTCTTGCGGCTCTGGTCTCCCTACTTGAGACATACTCCATGAATAATAACATCATTATTGCTGGAGATTTTAATCGTACGTTTGAACCCCTGGACATTTGCGATGATCTAGTTGGGATGGACGAGGATATGCTATGGGGAGTTCCCAAATTAAATCTAGCCCCAATTAAACGTTGGCCTGAGGATATTATATCTTTGGATGCCATTTGTTTGGAAAAGGGCCTTAGGGCACTAAATGGGCGAACAATGAGTGATAAGGGGGGGGGCATGTACTTTCGATAACGGTTGAAATAAGAGTAGGATAGACTACGTTCTGTGCAGCCTCCAACTATGGAAAGGAGTCCATGATATGGAAGTAAAGCACAGGTTAGAAAGTGATCACGATCCTCTGTGCGTAGCACATGAATGGTGGCTGTCCTCAACAGGGAAGCCCGCTAAAGAGTGGGATGGTGTTCCCCTGCCCGTCCCCACCAACGACATGCAACGGCTAAAATGGCCCAATGTTCTGGCTAATCGACAGGCTATGGTTAGTATAGACATGGAGGTGGTCAAGGCGATAATTGCCCTGGAGCAGGCAAACACAGTTGTACCAGAGTCTTATGAAATTACTACTATACATGATAATCTTTTTTGTGCTATTAGATCCCATTTCCAGAAACCGGGCAGGAAAATTAATAAGGCACCTCCCAGTTCTGTGAGGTGGTATAACGCTCTGTGCAGGAAAGCCAGGCTAGCTCTGGGAATAGCTATCAAGAGTAGAGATCAAGTGGCTATCCGTAGTGCAAGAAGGATTTACAAGGATTGTATTGCCTCTGCTAAAAAAACATGGGGTGAGAGGCATTGGAATGAACTAAGGGAGGCAAGTAGGGCTAAAGATTCTAGACTCTTCTGGAGTATTGTTAAATGGGGTAGTGGTGGTTTACCCAACTGCCCCGATAACAACGTTTGTGAGGAGGACTGGGTTAATTATTTTAAGCCACAATACGCCGATAGCCACCCTGGCTCTGAGATGGACGGTTTTATGGCTGTATATCCCAAAGATAACTTGTTTAGCCATAGTGAGGTGTTGCTGGCCTTAAGTGCAGTATCAAGAGGAAGAGCTCCCGGGTTGGACGGGATCCCGGCGGATCTTTTTATAAATGATAGGGAACGCTGGGGCAAATATATCTTGCTTTTCATTAACGCTGTTGCCCAGGGAGCATTTGTTCCGTCATCCTGGAAGGGTGCACTCATTATCCCCGTACATAAGAAAGGTGATCGGGGTTTGCCGGGTAATTACAGACCCATAAGCTTGATAGCTACCATCCAAAAGGTGGTGGGGAGGATGGTGGTGAACAGGCTTATGGCCTGGGTTGACGAGAACAATGCACTATCCCCTTACCAGGCTGGGTTCCGGAAGGCCACTAGTACGATGGACTAGGTGTTCCGCTTTACTTTGCTACGGTGGCGTACCGTGGTGCTAGGCGGGGGCAGCCTGTATGCCGCTTTTGTGGATTTGCGGGCTGCCTTCGACCTGGTTCCTAGGACTAAGCTGTGGTCAGTGTTGTGGAAACTGGGCCTACCGGAGGATTTACTGACCCTAGTTATGAGATTGCATGAGGTGAATTTTGCCAGGATACAGTGGGGCAGTCAAGGGGAGGTCACTGTGGACTTCCCGGTTGAGCGGGGAGTTCGGCAGGGGTGTGCAATGGCCCCCCTACTTTTTTCCTTGTTTATAATCGGAGTAGTAGCTAGAATGCTGTCTGCTAGTTTAGACGCCCCCTCGTTGGCGGACATTAAGGTCCAGATATTAATGTTCGCCGACGACACTGTTATTTTATCTAAGACCCCGTATGGCCTGCAGTGCGCCCTAAACATCTTTGAGGAATTCTGTGGGGAGCATGGTCTTGAAGTTAACGTGGCTAAAACTAAGTTAATGATTTTTAATCCCCACCGTAGTTTCCGATCCAGGCTGTCTATGAACCAGCGCCCATTAGAGGTAGTCAAAGCTTTTACCTACCTTGGTATGTACATAACCAACGATCCCAAATGGTCCCAGCATATTGATCTTGCGACATTAAGGCATAGACAATTAGCTGGAGCCCTCGGGGCTGAACATAGAAAATCAAAATCTAAACCAATCATGCCAGCCCTACAGGTTTATGAGGCAAAAGCCTTTGGCTCAGCACTATATGGGGCTGAGTTGTGGGGTGTTGGAAAGCTCGAGTCACTACAGAGGTCCGAAAATAAGTTCTTTAGGACAATTACTGGTCTTCCCAAAAGTACCCCCCTTCTCCCCCTTAGATACGAGCTGGGCAGAAAGGCAGTGGGTGATCTGGCAAAGCTTCGCCCGATTTTGTATTGGAGACGACTCTGGACCACCCCAGAACTTAAGCATTATGCTGAAGGCTTTTTAGCGTTAATCAAAGGGGATGTTTTTCATAGGATTGAATGGCTAAAAGATCTTAGGTCCTTGTTATGTTTGCTGGTTCTCCAAACCCTTTGGGATAACCCGCCAGGCGCACTTTTTCCTAGTAAAATTACTGTAACGGAGTTGTATTGGGACTATGTAGCTGAGCGGGATTGGAGAAATACTGACTCTAGATCTATGACAGGACACTATCTGGAATCTAAAATCTCTCCTGACCACGAACTCTATTGGGATAATATAACAAAGCCATGGGATAGGAAGCTTCTATGTCAATTAAGGATAGGTGCTCTTCCGCTCAGGTCCCTAACTGGCAGGTGGCAGGGTTCATCTAATACTTCCTACCCCACTTGTGGATCTGTAAAGGAGACTATTGGGCACTTTCTATTCGCATGTAAAGCCTATGCCATCCCTAGGCAAATCTGGTTAAAACCTGCATGTAAAATCTTAGGTACCAACAGTAGCATCGTAGCCTTGAGAATTATCTGTACTAGTTCATCTTTGCCACTGGCCATAGCAGTAGCGAAATGTATGGGGTGGGATTGGTCCATTAGGCATAAATTGTTAGCCGAGTAACTGTTTCCACTGGGATGGTTTTATTGAATCTACTTGATGTAGTTTGTATCTTATATTATATGTACATTCATGTTTTTTATGTAAAGTACTTGCTTTTATTTGTTTGAGGCATCCATTTAATACCGTTTTAAATTTTTTTGTATGTACTGTGCTTTTATGAGAAATACTCGAATAAAGCCTCTTTGAATTGTAAGTAATAGAGGGAGTACAAATAGTAATAAGTTGATACTTAGTAGTAGAGTGTGTAATGTTTGTTAGTAGAGTTTATAAAGCTGTACTTTTTATATCGTTAGTCGAGTTTTTAAAGCTGTACCTTTAATAAAGTAGTGATACATATTTGTTAATATACATTAAATAAGTTAAATACATTCTATCCTTGTTTCCTTTTTTCCGAGAAATTAAAACAGTTGCATGCTGGTAAACGTGTTTTTAAAGTAATTTACACAATTTGCTATACAATTATGTTATGTAATTCACCCTGCACGTAAAGCATGGTAAGCAAAGCAAAGTTAAAAAATTGTTTCAAGTACAGAAAGCAAAGCTAAAAGTACAAAGAAATGCAAACACGCTGATACGAGAGCCTATTTTATTTTGCTATGCACTAAGTTACTTACTGTTTTGGGTAACAGGCATAGGTCCGCTGTCTCGAAGTATACCGGGCGGTGTCGCTTCAAAAAAAATTCCGACGGTTGCTTTACTCATTTAAATACTGTGAAAGCAAAAAAATGTCAGTTACTTAAATTAAATAACAAAGGAGGGCAACACTCAGTGTTGAAGAACAGCATGTCGGTGAGATGTTGTGTAGCCGTATGTTAATGTTGGGGTGCGCTGCTTCCTTGTAACAATGAAAGGGATGTCTAGGTACGAAGTGTATGTAATTGTTAGTGAGGATTTCGCTGTCTAGCCGTATGTTAATTGTAGATAGGAGGCTGTCCTTAAGAATGAAAGGATTGTAGAGGTTGTGACTTGTTAGAATCGTTAGTGGGGATGTGCGACTTCTGCCTAACTTGAATCACAAAGCATGGTGTTAGTCTGAAAGCGACGTGGCTCCAAGTTGTCTGCCTGTAAAAAAAAAAAAGAAAACGTGCTGTTAAATTCAATCCGAGAAAAGTAAAACAAACACACAAGATTGCTTACCTTAAACACTTTGCTGCACAGAGAGTACTCGATATTGGATAGACGTATAAAGCAAACCTAAAAATACATCAGAGTAGGCAAAAACACAAGATGGCTTACCTGATTCTGGCAAACAGCATCCGCTGTACCGAGGAGACACGAGATGGACACGAGCCTGTAAAGAGGTGACAAAGGCGACACGAGCTGAACACGTGAACTTACATGAGCAGAGAGACCACCTTCAAAAGAAAACAAAACAAACCTTAAAGTTGTTGCAAACACTACGTAACACGCGCAAGCACCAGGCGCTGTAGAGAGACAACACTAGCAGGACAAGAGCTGGACACAACTTGTGTACTACATGGAAAACAAACAAAGCAATACATTAGAAGAGGACTAAACACAAAATGTCTTACCAGACTACACGCAGAGACTGCACAGAGACGACACGAGCTGCAATCAATCCGCTGCACCGAGGAGACACAAGATGGACACGAGCCTGTGAAGACCTGACAGAGGCGACACGAGCTGGACACGAGCCTGTGAAGACCTGGAAAAGAAACTGGCAAACAAACAAAGCAATACATTAGAAGAGGACTAAACACAAAATGTCTTACTAGACTACACACAGAGACTGCACAGAGATGGCACGAGCTGCGATCTATCTGTAAAACAAATGCAAAAGCACATTAAAAGAGCATTTAACATGGGATGTTTCCCATGGAGACGCCACGACCTGAGATGGACCTGCAAAAGAAAAAAAAAGTACATTAGAGGAGCACAAAGTAAAGTTTGCACGTCCAAACATTAGTGGTTGCACCTTGACACCACGATACACACAGGAGCCGGGGACGACCTGTAAAACAAACATAAAATAACATTACACAAATCAAAAAACCGAAGAATACATTACAAGAGGCCAAAAGACAAGATGGCTTACCTGACTCGGGCAAATAGCATCCGCTGCACCGAGGAGACACGAGATGGACACGAGCCTGTGAAGACCTGACAGAGGCGACACGAGCTGGACACGAGCCTGTGAAGACCTGGAAAAGAAACTGGCAAACAAACAAAGCAATACATTAGAAGAGGACTAAACACAAAATGTCTTACCAGACTACACGCAGAGACTGCACAGAGAAGACACGAGCTGCGATTGATCTGTAAAACAAACGCAAAAGCACATTAAAAGAGCATTTAACATAGGATGATTACTATGGAGACGCCACGAAAATATAGTTGCGGAGCACAAAAAATAAGATGGGTTAAACTTGGCAAACAGAGCACCTACTACTGTTATAATTTCCCAAACATCAAAAGTTGTTAAAAAATTGAGAAAACATTCTTATCAAACAGCACTTACTGTAAGGTCCGAACTCTCCGAAAGATGGCTGTTACCTCTAATTAATTCAAAATGGTGGCCCACCCTGAGGTATTGAAATGCGGTACATTCCCCCAAAGGCAAACGAACAGCACTTTCGCTAAAAACAGCAAATAATCAATGTAATAAACACTAAACTGTATATGTACAATAAATTGCCATGGTAAAAAGTAAATACAAACCAAAAACAAGCTCAATAGGAATCGGATAACAAATAAGGTAGGCAAAAATCACACTTACCTGGATGTCCCGTTGAACAACGCTTCTACAGTTACCTATAAAGGAAAAACAACCACCAAATACATCTAATAGTGACAAATTCGATAAAACAGTCTTAAAAAACAGCACTTACCTTAAGCTCCGAACTCTCGTAAAGATGGCGCTTACCGCTAATTAAATGAAAAATGTGCCCCACCCTGGCGTATTCAAATGCGGTACCTTCCCCCCATAGCACACGAACAGCACTTTCGCAAAAAACAGCCAATAATAAATAGAATAAATAATAAGCTATATATTTACAAGAAATGTCCAAGTTAAAATTAAAGAGAAACAAAAACCAAGCACAATACCAATTGGATAACAATAAAGTTAGGCAAAAAGCACACTTACCTGTATGTCACTGCAGCATGGACGGCGAAGTCTAGAAATCTCACGGACGGTACACAAACACGACACAAACAGTGAATACCTGAAAAGGCAAAAGAAAAAAAAAACATTACATCAGAAGCAAAAACATTATTAGATCAACATCACAGAAAAGTCGCACTTACCTGTATAACTTCCCGGAAGATGTCACCAACTGCCGTTTACCGGGAAAACGTGCCCCACCCTGCCGTATTCAAATAAGGTACACCCCCTAAAAAACTATCAGCAGCACTTTCGTCAAAACCATCAAGTACAAATACCTGCAAACATTATTAATAAATTGTAAATAAACTACCATTTATAATTAAGAAAAAATAATTATACGCAATATAATGCAATACACAACAAAATCCTCCCACAAAATATCCAACCGTATGAATATTAAAAGCACAACACTAATTAGCAATAACAAACATAGTGCAATAACATAGTGAGTCATACATATACCTTTGGAAATTATACATATACCATTTTAAAAAAGGCAAAACACATTTACTATTACAATTGTATACTATTATTTAAAAAATGCACTTACCTGTATGTTGCAGCATCATGGACGGTGAACTCCAGAGTCGACCGGAGATATCGCTAACTGCTGTTTAAATGTAAAACATGCCCACCCTGCCATATTCAATTAACCACTATCCCCGAAACGCGAAGTAAAGCACTTTCGTCAAAATGTATATATTTAATAAACATTTAAACAATATCTATATATTTTTAAGCAACTGATAGCTATTTTTTAATAAAAGGCAAAAACTTGCTAAAATATAATGCAACATAAGCACTTACCTGTATGTTGCAGCAGCACGGACGGTGAAGTCTAGAAATGTCACGGACGGTACACAAACACGACACGGACAGTGAATACTTGAAAAGTAGAAAGATTAAAAAAATTTAGGTCAGAAACAAACGAAAGAAAAACATTTGATTAGAAACAAAAACATTATTAGATCAACATCACACAAAATTTGCACTCACTTGTAGAACTTGCCGGAAGATATCGCCAACTGCCGTTTACCGGAAAAAACGTGCCCCGCCCTACCGTATTCAAATAAGGTACCCCCTTAAAAAACTATCAACAGCACTTTCGTTAAAAACATGAATACCTGCAAACATTATTAATAAATTGTAAATAAATTACCAGCTATAATTAAAAAAAAATTATACACAATATAATGCAAAACATGACAAAATCCTCACACAAAATAACCAACTGTATGAATATTAAAAGTACATCACTAAATAGCAATAACAAACATAGTACAATAACATAGTGAGTCATACATATACCATTGAAAATCATACATATACCATTTTAAAAAGGCAAAACACATTGACTATTACAATAGTATATTATTATAAAATAATTGCACTTACCTGTATGTTGCAGCATCACGGACGGTGATGTCTAGAAATGTTACGGACGGTACACAAACACGACACGGACAGTGAATACCTGAAAAGTAAAAAGAAAAAAAACACCTTAGATCAGAAACAAAAACATTATTAGATCAAAATGACCCAGAAATAGCACTTACCTGTCGAACATGCCTAAAGATATTGCCGAATGCCGTTTATAATCAGAACGTGCCCCACCCTGCCGTATCCAATCCTCGAAACGCGAATAAAAGCTCTTTCGTCAAAAAATGCATCTAATTAAAAAAGATGTAAACAATATCTATTTTTTTGTAACGAATAGCTAATTGATAAAAACAAGAGAAAAACTTACTACAATATAACAAAACACAAACGCAATCTGGAAGTATTAAAAAATATAACACTTACCTGTATGTCACGGGATCACGGACAGTGTATTGTAGAAGTCACAGCACGGGATACACCTACAAATTAAATAAAAAAGACACATTAGAAGAAAAAAAGAGACAAAATGGCTTATCTCTAAGACGCAAACAGCAGCATACATACCGGGCAAAGCACTCCTTGCACGACACTGCACGGAACATCCACGGACCGGGGTAAACCTGAAGAAGGAACAAAATAAAAAATTAGTGAAGAAACAGACACAAGATGGCTTACCTGAGAGCGGCAAAGAGCTGCATACATACCGGGCAAAGCACTCCTTGCAGGACGCTACACGGAACATCCACGGACCGGGGTAAACCTGTAGAAGGAACAAAAAAAAACATTAGTTAAGAAACAGACACAAGATGGCTTACCTAATCATTTTGTCCACCATAAACGTGGAAGGGTATACTCAGACATGAGTCCCTTTCTCACTGCTCCATCAGGATTCAAGCAAGCCGGGCCGAAGAGGCTGAAATGCCAGAAACCGGTCCCCGGTAGCTTGTCTCCTTTCTGGTGAAGAATTGGCTTGGTAGTTTGGTCTGCCCTGTTCCCATGATGCACTGGGCCAGGGACAGACTAATTTGCATATAGCCAGGTTCTGAGCTGGGATGGGGCAGTGAGATAAATAACGGCGATGGATCAAGCCCTGATCTTTGGACTGGGTAAGAGTGATCTGCTTAATTCAGACACTCTGTTCATCACCACCCCCTTTTCTGTATCGGCTTACCTAAGAGCGGCAAGGAGCTGCATACATACCGGGCAAAGCAGTCCATGCACGACGGTAGACGGGGACGACAGGACACGGGGTGGACCTACAAAGTAAACAAAAAGACAAATTAGATAACTAAAAGAGACAAAATGGCTTACCTCTAAGACGCAAACTGCAGCATACATACCGGGCAAGCAGTCCATGCACGACGGTAGACGGGGACGACAGGACACGGGGTAGACCTACAAAGTAAACAAAAAAGACACATTAGAAGAAAAAAGAGACAAAATGGCTTACCTCTAAGATGTAAACAGCAGCATACATACCGGGCAAAGCAGTCCATGCATCACGGTACAGGGAGACACCGTCGAAGCCATCAGAAGCACTCCATGCAAAGCGCTGCAAAGACACGACACGGGGCATGTTGAACCTATAGAAAATAACAAAAAGACAGTTACTTAAACAACGAGAAACAAAGACAAGTATGGACAGACAAAAGACAAAATGGCTTACCTGCACCAAAGAAAGAAACAAAATAAACAGGAGAACGGCCCTGTAAAAAAAAAAAGAAAAAAAAAACGCCCACCACTGATAAAGTGACGGGGCTTAAAAAGTGGAAAGAACAGAACGAAAACGCCCCCCAATCCGAAAGAGACGGGGCTCGATTGGAGTGACGCCCCTCTCCTCCAATAGCTGGCCTCCGTTTAGGAAGCCAGCCAATGGAAAAGAGGTGGAGGAGAGAGGCGGGTTCAAGCCCCGTCTAAAAAACATTAAATCTCCGACCAAGGACTGCGCAAGTGCAGCCTTTAGGTCCTCGACCTAAAACAGTAACAGGAATGCCCAGAGAAAACACTCCTGTCAGCTGTTCCCTAAAAGTATGGGGGAAAAACCCAAGGAGTGTCCACCACTCTCCCCATACGAAGGTGGGGGGGGAAACAGGAAGGAGGGCGCTGGTCTGTCGGGTAGTATCAAGCTGCAAGAAAACAGGCATGTGATATATTAATAAACAAGCTATAACTCCACTCCTTGCTTACATTGACATGTGCTTAGAAATTAGTCGCACTTACCCCAGTGAAGTCCAATGACGCCTTAATGAAGTCTTTTGTAGGCAGGATGCACCTGGGAAATACTGTGGCCAGGTGAAATGGGGCAGGACTGTCAAAGGACGCAATCACACACCAAACACACAAACTAAACCAAAAGGGGGATTGGATTTGAGGTGTGCTGGCCGGCTCTCCGGGGGGGGAGAAGAGCGGAGCAGCCACACTCTCAAGAGGTGTGCCGCCCGGACCGGGAAGGGATTCCCAAGCGGAGCGTGCACACACTCAACAGGATCGAAAATAAGTAATCACACTCGAAGCAATAATGACCTTCTGGTCAACCCGAGTGTAATTGTAAGGAACGAGCCGAGTCACTTACAGTGGCGGAATCTCTTCCCAGTACTTGAGGGCGGACAAAATAGAGCCCCCGATGAGGATGGAGAAATCCGAGTCCTTAAACGCCTCCTGTGACTGAGACTCTGGCGGGGGGTCCGAGGAGCGCGGGAAAGAAGAAAGGCTATAGGGCAGGAAATGCCGTGGGGCTTCCACCGTGTTTTCAGAATAGGGGTTATCGGTTAGCAGGGAGAAAGGATCCCAATTCCGCCTGAAGTTGAGGAGCTGAGAAGAGGCGGACAATAAGAAACGAGCAGGAACGGGGCAGCGACGCTGGAAAAGAGACGCTGTGTTGAAACCAGGAAGCAAGGAGGGGGCGTGGTACCGGAACAGTAAGCCAAGCAATGGCTGGGATGGGGATAGTAAGCCAAGCAATGGCTTACTCTGAGAAGCGTCCCTTTACGTAACTAAGGGAGCGTCTCCAAATAACCACTTCGTGATGTTCTTCACGAGTAGGGAACGTGTGGAAATACCCGGGGAAACAATGACTAATCACATGTCAATGTCTTCTGACGCAGCCCGCGCCGTTTCACCCTAACAACTAGTGGCTTTGTCAATGGTTGTTAGTTGCATTAGATAAATAAGCAGCAACTATGGCTTGTAAATCATATTGAAAAAGCTTCCACGTAAAGCCATGGTGACACCATGACGATGTTGTTGCTCCTGAGTTACAAAAAGCGAAGTGAAATCCAGAGGGAAAATTACTCTCTTTAAAGGATTTCCCTTCCACCACAACGCTCACCTGGCATGGCATCATGCCATAACTTCTTCACTAGTCAAAAGTGAGCAGGGTGATCCCAAGCACATCGATGTGCCTGCTGTCACTACAGTCTGGAAAGAAATGGACTGCCTGTGACGAAGCACAACATAGAGCCCAATAGAGACCCGTTAAGAGCCCCCCTTTAAAATACTGTTAGTGCTCAGCACCAGTGAGACACGGCACACTTAAAGCCCTGCCTAGCCTTGACCCCCTCCTCCAGGTGATGAAAGCAAAAATCACATCAACTCTAACATATAGGAGCGAAGTCACCCTGGTCAAAGAAGCAGGAACCATAGACAAACTAGTAACCAAGATATACAAATCCACTCTGCGTCTCCCTAAACGAGCATCACTGTCGGAAGTGACACTTGAGTTCAACATCACAGCTGCTTCCTCAACTTCTGCCACAGGCTCAGACGTAGCACCTGCTAACACCATGCATGGCCTAATCTGGCGTGAACTTGAGCACCACGACTCAAAATCTTCTTCGTACAAACTACACCTAGAGGCCAAACTGTCTGAAATCTCTCTAGTTGAAGCCTGGAACAAACACCTTTAACAACAGGTCTTCAAGAGCTTAGCAGCCCAATGGCAAAACAACTCTGTGCAAGTGCTCTCACATGAGGTTAGTCATAAACTCATATCCCTAACCAAGGCAGCAGTGCCACATCACCTGCACCTACCCCTTACGGATAAATCTGTTCCTTGTGGCATTAAGAATGGGCGAGTGGAACTTCCGTATCAACTTCCCACCTTTGCACCGCCTACCTACCCACAACACCAACTGCTGCTTATGCGGAAAAGGCAAAGAAACTCTAAACCACATCTTATGCACCTATCCTTAACTCATGGAGCAAAGGAGAACTCCCCCCTGTTATGGTAATAGAAATTTTTAAAGCGCACGGCCACCAAGAAGTTTCATGGCGCTGATCAAGGCAAATGTTAAAACGGAGACAGATTACGCAAGGGCTTGCTCATACAGCCAGGTCTTAAGAAACTTTCTGAACCCCAACAGGTTGTCGCACTTTCGGATTGCTAATGGGAGGGAATTCCAGAATTTTGGGGCAAGGTAAGAGAACCTGCACCCTCCCTGGTGTTTGAGTTTGAAGGTGGGGGTAGTCAAAAACTGAACATGGGCAGACCGTAGATTGCAGAGTGGAACATGCCTTGCTAGCAGGCAGCTGATAAATTTGGGGCTCCTGCCGTGCAGAGCTTTGAAGATTATACACCCTAACTTGAAGGCAGCAAGTTGGGCAACAGGGAGCCAGTGAAGTTTGTCCAGCAAAGGTCTAGCAGACTGCCATCTGGGTTGCTTGTGGATTAACCTGGCTGCCTGATTTTGTACCATTTGGAGGCGTTTAAGTAAACATGATGGAAGGCCAAGGTAAATAGAATTGGAGAAGTCAAGGCGAGAGAGTACCAGAGCTATCACAACCTGTATAAGGGCTGAGTGGGTCAGCAGTTGGGCAATTTTCCTGATCCTGCGTAGTTGAAAAAGGCTGGACGAGACCACTGCCCCCACTTGGCCTCTGAGTGATAGGTCTGCATTGATGATGACCCCAAGACTTTTCACAGAGGAAGAGGGGGCGGGGGGAGGTCCCAGTTCTGCCGGCCAGTAGTGTGGGCCCCAGGAAAGCTCACTCTTCCCAGGCAAGATTAGTTTGGTCTTGCCGGGGTTAAGTTTCAGATAGTTAAGGTCCATCCAACGCTGGATATGGGGCACAGTGGCTTGAAATTGATGGATAGAATCAGAGGAGCTATCCAGTGTGAAGACGAGTTGGAGGTTGTCCGCCTAGTTAAATGTAGTTACCTTCAGTTCTTTTAAGGAGTGAATCAGGGGCCGGAGGTATAGATTAAACAGGAGTGGGGAAAGGGACGAGCCCTGTGGGACTTCACATGTAGTCGCAATCTTAGGGGCAGTGAAAGAAGCAAGACAAACTGCTTGGGTTCTACCTTCTAGGAAGGATTTGATCCAGTTGTAAGCGATGCCCTGAATGCCGGCCTGCTTGACATGGTCCAGCAGGATTTTATGGTCGACCGTGTCGAAAGCGGCCGACAAATCCAGTAGCACCAGAGCCTGAGAGCCATCCTTATCAGCATTAGCTCTGATAGTGTCCAGCATAGCCATAATTACGGCCTCAGTAGAGTGGGCGGGCCGAAAGCCTGCCTGGTGTGACTCTAAATATTCTGACTGTTCGATGAAGTTGGATAGGCTCTTAGTGACATGGGCCTCTAAGATCTTAGCCAAAAAAGGAAGGAGAAAGGTAGGCCAATAATTAGGGGTGTTTGCAGGGTCAGCCCCCGGTTTCTTAAGTAGGGGGACCACTATTGCATTCTTGAAGGCGCTAGGGACCCTACCCTGTGTGAGAGACTCATTAAGAAAGGGTAACACGCTGTGTGGTAAGACAGAGAGGGCATCCCTCATGATATGGGGGGACAGCAATTGTTGGGGGAGCCAGATCTGACACGAGTCAGTAATTCTGAAAAGGTCAAAGGGCAGATGATGGGGAAATGATCCAGAGTGGATGCATTGGTTATCAGGTTGTCCAAAGGTTCCCTGTGTGATGTGGTGGAAATACTGGCTTTGATAATACAGATTTTATCAAAGAAGAAATCATTCAGGGAATCACATAAGTCTTGACTGGGTGTCTGTTTAGGAAGGATCCTCACGGAGTTGCATAGGTCGTTGACTATTGAGAAGATTTCCTTCGACTTATTCTGAGCACCTAATATTTTGTGTGAAAAGTAGGCTGCTTTAGCTCCCAAAATGGCAGTTTTATATTCTTTGCGAGCTAATGAAAACTGCCATTTGTCTTCAGGAGAGTAGCATAATCTCCATTTTCTTTCTTTTTCCCGGAGCTCGAGTTTCTCTTTTTTTAGCTCGCCGGAGAACCATTATTGGGCGTCAGAATGACGAGCACGGGTAAATTTAGAGAGTGGGGCATGGATGTTGCAGGCTGACAGTAGCCAAGTGGAAATATTCTCTTCCATAGAGTTAACAGCAGGATTATGAGTGGGTACTGAGCTAGCCAATGTTTCAGCGAAGGCTTGTTTGTCAAGAGCCCTCCATTTTCTTGTCACTCCTCCCTCACTGTGGGGGTCTTGGTCTTAGGAAGCGTTGTGACATTGAATTGTATTAGATGGTGATCTGACCATATACATGGGGAGATGGTCAATTCTGTCAATGTAAGATTAGTGGACCATATTTGGTCCTGTGTGTGGCCTTTTATGTGAGTGGCAGAACAAAGTTGTTGAGCAAAGTTCAAGTTAGATAGTAAGTCAAATAGTTCTGCAGCATGGGGCCCACCAGAGGCGTCATTGAGCCAATAGTTCAAGTCGCCTATGAGTAAGATATTGGTGAAGTTCATAGCAAGCTTGGCCAGCTGTTCACATAGAAAGATAAGAAAATTAGGCATGGACTGGGGGGGCGATAAAGCAAGACAAAAATAAGAGCTCCTGAGCTGGAGTCAAGTTTAATAACTATATTCTCTACCGCCTGCAGGACCAGAGGAGATACAGAAGTAAACTTGTGATGTTTGTGTATGATAGCGGAAACTCCACCACCAGGTCTTCCTGAAGGCCGGTTGGCCTGCAGTATATAGTAGTCCTGGGGTAGGGCGCCCAGTAAGTCAGGAGTAGAATCCTGGGTCAACCAGGTTTCAGTGAGCAGAAGTACATCTGGTTTGTCCGATATGAGCAACAAGAAGATGTCAAGCTGGTGTTTGCCCAAAGAGCGGGTGCTAAGGTAAAGAATGCGCAGGGCGAGTGTTTAACGATGGTCAGATCAAGAGTAGGGGGACGATGAGGGGTGTGGGTGGGAGCAGGGTGAGGACTACGTGTTTGAAAAATGCCGTTAGTCCTTATGGGGTTGCAGACAGCCGCGTCAAGGGGTAAGCACAGTTGAGGGAAAGATCTGAGTTACTCAGAGGAATACTTTTTTAAATGGCCATAATGCGTGGTTCCTGGGCCTGTCAGGGGTGCGGATGGGTGCAGATGGGCTTGCCTTACAAACCGAAAGCTCATTAATCGTGGACTAGCCAATCTTGCTTACGATAGATGCCTGCTACTCGCCAAAAAGCAATTCAATGCCTTGTGAGCATTACTAAGTGCTAAATAATACAATAGAAAACTGAACTAAATTTTAGATATCTCAGACAATATTGTTTACATGATCTGACCTATATTTCTGAAAATGTCTGTTCTCGCCCTTAGAGGCATGTGTTTTTTCATAACCAAGAATGCTTTTTCTATATATATGAAACGCTACAAAGAGCAACTAATTCATGCAGTTCTGGCATCAACTTTCTTCCACACATAAGCTTATCACTTCCCAAGTTGGCAAACAAAGGGAACAATTTTATTGTTACCCAACTCAATTATACTAATTTTATTGACTTTGGAAAGATGAAAGACTGAATACATCCACCAGGATTTTATCTTGTGACCTTGAGGTAAAATGCAGATCCTTGGAGTATGTAGATTGCTCTACTGGGGCACCAGGTTGGGAACAAGAAAGAGTGAGTGAAATTGTACTGTGAATTCATATGTTTGTCTAACAGGTTACATGCAGCTGTTAGCAACAGGCACATAGGGATCTCTGAAAGAAATGCATTTGCCCACAGGTCTAACTTACACAGAACAGTGGCCTTCAGGTTACAAGCAATGTTCTACAACAGGCAAGTTAACCCACTGAGCTATTTCATCATCGTGCAAACATATGCCCTGGAATTACAAACAGATATTTGTAGCAACTATATTACCCATGTGATACTATATGCAGACACGCGGGTATTTTGAGTAGATTAAAATGTGTTCCTAGATCCAGCTCCGTCCACCCTCTCTACCCACCAAATCACGTCTCTCTTTCCATATTTGTGGGTCATATGAGCACGGAATTGTTTTTCAATTTCATGCACCAGAAATTGCTTTGGGCTTTTTCTTCTGGGTTCAAAGGAAACAACATAAAGCCGTAGGCATGTCTACTCAGCCCTCCGAATCGCTGCCTGCAGTATTCCTGCGGTCAGTATGCAGCAGATAAAAGCAAGGTACTGGGAAAGCGATCGCGCATTGTAAAGCTTCAAGCAGGCGCTTCCGCACGAGCCACCTGGGGCCGGGAGATGAGGGGCGTTTTGCAAGCAGTTAATTTGACACTGTAGCTCGAAAGCTCCGGGGGAGGTTATCGGCGGCGTTTAATGTAAATATGACTGCCATCGGTCACGCTGATCACAGGGCCTGTGGCAGACAGTCGATAATGCTCTTCCGATGGGGGAGTGGAGGCGGGGGCCTCAATGGGGGAAGCTGCGTCTAGATAAGGCAGAGGCGCCGTTTTAGTGCTGCACGGAGGGGGCCCCTCCTCTCTCCAGGGAAAGGAGAAGCGGCGAGGCTGGCAGCAGGATACCACCTCTGCCTCTGGCCCACGCCCCCCACGCTCGCATCGACCTACATTATAGAGTCCTAAGCAGCGGCATGTTTTGGCGCACATCTGTCGTGTACTCAGGCATCATTGCGCAACCCAAATATGAAATCCCCTGTGTTTGCTGCAACTGTAAGCAAATCGGGGCCTCGTCTGAAGACTACGGGAGCCCCAGAGTTCAGCTGAGGTAATGAGCTGAGCGCAGCGCCTTGAAGTGGAAATCACAATACCTCTGTGGTATACTAGTAACTATGTTCGATGACAAGGACACACATTTGTTTTACATCTTATCTTACATACAACTCATATCCCACCTAATTGAAGCCTCCCCCAGTCCTCGAGAGAGGACAATTTGTGACTATAGACCAGATGTGCTGGTGACGGAGGGGAGGGGTGCGGAGGGCCCCCGTCGGTGTCAGGAGGAGGGGCGGTATCCAGACAGAAGGAGTTACCGAGCGGTAAAAACCGGGGCTGTCGGGCCCCGGGGGCGTGCTCAGACTGCCTCCTCATCACAGACAGACCCAGACGGGGAGCGGACTCCTGGCGGGGGTGGGGGCGGGGCAGGGCAGGGGAGGAAGTGATGGAGAGGAGGGAGCAGTGGTAGATGGAGGTCGGTGGCAAATACGGCGCGCGCCGCTCCGGCCGCCACACTCTCGGCTGCTTCCTCCCACGGCCCCGGCTCTGAGAGGCATCCCAGGCAGCCCGGAGGCATGGAGACGCGAGGGATGAAGGTGTTCACCCTCCTCGTCCTCGTCTGCACCTGCCTGCTTCTCTTCACCTTCTGGCTGACGTCGGAGGTGCTTCCCCCTTCCAGGTAAGCGACCCCGAAGATGCTGTCAGTGCACGGCTCCCCAGAACCGGTCCAGTGCCTTCTGTCGTGGGAGATGCTCTTTCCTCAACAGTGACATCTACGAGGCTCTGTGCCTGCTTCAAGGAGGGGTGTACCCTCCCTCCAGTACCAGCTGAGACAAGGGTATAATATCTGCTGGAGAGGGCGGTGGTCATCTCTTCCCCGTGGCATTTGTGACAGGGACTCTACCGGTACATGCAGGCAGGGGTGTTACCTGTATTCAGTGATATTTGTAACAGGGTCTCTGTACCTGCTGCAGCGGGGGGCGTTTCTTACCAGTGACATGTGGGACCGGGGCTCGGTACCTACCTCCGGGCTGGTGTTCACCTCTCTCCAGAGTTGTTTGTGACAGTGATAGGCGTTCATCCCTCAATATTTACATCTGTGAGTGGGGATTTTTACGTGTTTGGGCTGCGGGGGGGGGGGGGGCAAGGGGGGGGGGGGTGTTCACATCTTAACAGTGGCATTTCTGACTTAGACTCAGCACCTGCTGCAGAGGGCGCCGTCTCTCACCAGTGACAAGTGTGGCAGGGACTCTCTACCTGTACCGGTGCTCCTGTATCCAGTGATATGTGTAACAGGGTCTCTGTACCTGCTGCAGCGGGGGGCGTTTCTTACCAGTGACAAGTGTGACAGGGGCTCAGTACCTGCTGCAGAAGACTGTCTCTCACCAGTGACTCAATAACAGATGACAGGGGCTCAGTACCTGCTGCAGAGGGCTGCATCTCTCACTAGTGACACCAATGACAGGGGCTCAGTACCTGCTGCAGGGTGCTGCATCACTCACTAGTGACACTGATGACAGGTGCTCATTTCCTGCTGCAGAGGGCACTATCTCTTACTAGTGACATCGATAAAAGGGGCTCAGTGCCTGCAGCAGAGAGCTGCATCTCTCTAGAGTGACATCAGTGACAGGGGTTCAGTACCTCCTGCATAGTGCTGCGTCTCTCACTAGTGACTCAATGACACTGGCTCAGTACCTGCTGTAGATTGCTGGGTCTCTCACTAGTGACATTGGTGACAGGTGCACAGTCCCTGCCATAGAGGGTTGCGTCTTTCACTAGTGACTTGATTACAAGGGCTCAATACCTGCTGCCGAGGGCTGCATCCCTCAACAGTGGCATCGATGACAGGGGCTCAGTACCTGCTTCAGTGGCCACCATGTCTTTCTAGAGATATCTATGGCAGACACTCTACTTCCGGCAGTGGGCACCATCTCTTACCAGTGACAACTGTGATATGGACACAGTACCTGATGCAGAAGGCTGAATCTCTCACTAGTGACATTGATGACACAGGCTCAGTACCTGCTGCAGAGGGCTGAATCTCTCACTAGTGACATTGATGACACAGGCTTAGTACCTGCTGCAGATGACTGTACTTCTTTCTAGGAACATCTGTGGCATGCACTCAGGCACTCGGTACTGCTGCAGAGAGCTGCATCTCTCAGTAGTGACACGTGTCACACGGGTCTGAACCTGCTGCAGAGGGAGCCATTTCTTACCAGTGAAAAGTGTGACAAGGGTTCAGCCCAGATCTGTGACTTGGGGTGAGCAACTGAAAAGTACAAGCACTCGTCCATCATATCCTTGTGTTAGCTTTGTTCACCTTAAGTTGGCTGGGTATTTCCAGATGTGGGTCCCTTGCTTACTTTGCCACTAAATTCAAGCTAGCCTGGCTGATGAGGAGTGTTACCCCAAAAAACTGATCCCAGGATGCTTGTTTCTGGTCCAGGGAAGATCTGGCTTTGCAATACCGGCTGGGCTGTTTCCATGAGGAACAGGGTCAAGACTGATTTGCGTATGGCTGGGTCTGAACTGGGGTTGCGAAGTAAGCTAAAGAAGGGTGATGGATTCAACCCAGACCTGTGACTGGGGGTGAGTGTCTGAAAAGTTTCAGCGCTCCGTCGATCATCTCCTTGTGTTTGCTTTGTTGCCCTAAGTTGGCAGGGTATGCTCAGATGTGGGTCCCTTTGCTCACTTTGCCACTGGATTCAAGCTAGCCTGGTTGATGAGGGGTGTTAACCCAAAACCAGTCCCACGATGCTTGGCAGTTTGGGCTGGACTGGTCCCATGAGGAACCTGCTGAAGAGGGTGCCATCTTTACCTGTGACAGGGGCTCAGTATTAGCCGGAGAGGGCGTCATCTCTTACTTGTGACAGGGGATCTGCAAAGGGCTACTATCACTTTCCAGAGGCATCGGTGACAGACCTATATGTGGCCTGTAGGGAGCAGGAAGCCTCTAGTCTAACCCAGAGGTCTCCAATCTTCTCTATTATGAGAGCTAATTATGATCAACAAAAATGGTCCCGAGCTGCTAATATAATTTGGATTATAATTGTGATTACATCAGAAAAAATAGTTAGTGGCCACCCTATGTAAAATTAACCGCAGTGGTCACCTCTGCATCAAGCAGGGTAGCCAGCAGTAATGTGAAAAAAAGTCTTTATCAATTTGGAACGCGTTTGCATGGATAATACATAACAGCCAAAGCTTAAATACCCCTGACACCAAGGTCATAATAATAGTAATAAACCTCCCCAACGCCACATGACTTATAACTTTGAAAGTATTTTGGAAATGCAACCCTCTTTATATCAGTTCAAAAATACGCACATTTTCATTTTGAAAACACATTTTTCAAAGTTAGGATACATATATTAATTTGGTCAAGCAAAAGCTTCTAATTTATTAGTCTGGACTGGACCCAGGAGAGCTACTTTTAGGCAGCTGAAGAGCAACCAGTAGCTCACGAGCTACCCGTTGGTGATTGGGTCACGAGATTATAGTTGAAGCACCGATCCCAATGATATTTTGAGACCAATCTATGGCATTTATTGTATTGCTGAGTCATATGTCCATTATCACACGCGCGTTGGACAGCAACACAGAAGGCCTGGTTCCAAAATAGAGGACGGGTAACACAATGTTTCCTTAAAGTTACAGATTATAAATAAATGGCAACCTGCCCTTGAATTCTATTGTCTCTCATCACCAGGACAACGGTGGTGTTTATGGAGACCAACAAGAGCAAAAAAAACCAGCAGACAATGTTGCTCCATGAAGAGAGTCAACCCGGAGCTGCGAAAATCTATTTCAAGTAATGAACTACATACATAATAGCGTTTTGTGAGGCCTAAATATGTTTTCTGTTGAACGAATTTATCAAATTATTCAGAGTTATTAATGCAAACAATAGTGATGTCATCCCATAAATAACAATATTAATGAATGTTCGATTGCAATAACGTTGATGTAAAATCGTGACATTAGCAATAAACTGAAATCAATCAAGGGTTAATAGTATTCAATCACAAGATAGTGATAGGAAATTAACTCCTATTTAATATTATAACTACATCTAGCATAAGGATGAACTTAAGGGCGCATAAGATTACACACCTATAGTGTCCAATACATAAAATTTGATTACAAGATATTAAAAATGGAATGCAAAATGTCATGCTGAACAGTATATTAAGTTGAGTTATAAACGCACCTGGTAAATTAGCCTTTTATTATATTCCTATATCTGGTCTAATGAAAGTCTGGAATTTAGTATTCTGACACCCAAATTAATAGTCAGGCTCATTATTATAGAGGTTTATACTTGGTGAGTGATTTGGAACAGTTTCAGCAAAGGGAATAAGATTGGGGCGCATCTCCTTGGATGCCAGGGGCTCTCCAAGTATGTGGACTGGGTTCGGGTCATCAGCTTCTCTAAAAGCAGCAGTTTTTGCACCGTACGAAGTCTCAGTCCTTCTCAGGCAGTGCACTAGAACTCCTTCCTTCGAGCTGTGCCCTAGACTAGAACCTGGAACTCCTTCATGCCAGCCGTGCCCTAGACTAGAATCTGGAAGTCCTGCCTGCCAACCATTGCCTAGGCAAGAATCTGGAACACTTTCCTGCCAGCCGTGCCCTAGACTAGAATCTGGAACTCTTTCCTGCCAGCCGTGCCCTAGACTTGAATCTGGAACTCTTTCCTGCCAGCTGTGCCCTAGACTAGAATCCAGAATTAATTCCTGCCAGCTGTGCCCTAGACTAGAATCCAGAATTAATTCCTGCCAGCCATCCCCTAGACTAGAATCTGGAACTTCTTCCTGACTGCCGTGCCATAGACTAAAATCTGAAACTCTTTCCTGTCAGCCTGCCTTAGACTAGAATCTAGAACTGCAACCGTGACCTAGACTAGAATCTGGAACTGCAGTCGTGCCCTAGACTAGAATCTGGAACTCCTTCCTGCCGGCCGTGCCCTAGACTAGAATCTGGAACTCTTTCCTGCCGGCCGTGCTCTAGACTAGAATCTGGAACTCCTTCCTGCCAGCCTGCCCTAGACTAGAATCTGGAACTGCAATGGTGCCCTAGACTAGAATCTGGAACTGCAGTTGTGCCCTAGACTAGAAGCTGGACCTCCTTCCTGTCAGCCTGCCCTAGACTAGAATCTGGAACTGCAACCGTGCCCTAAACTAGAATCTGGAACTGCCGTCATGCCCTAGACTAGAATCTGGAACTCCTTCCTGCCGGCCGTGCCCTAGACTAGAATCTGGACCTCCTTCCTGCCAGTCTGCCCTAGACTAGAATCTGGACATGCAACCATGCCCTAGACTAGCATCTGGAACTGCAGTTGTGCCCCAGACTAGAAGCTTGTTGTACCTTGTGTTATATCCTGCCCTAGACTAGAATCTGGAACTGCAACCGTGCCCTAGACTAGAATCTGGAACTGCAGTCGTGCCCTAGACTAGAATCTGAAACTCCTTCCTGCCAGCCGTACCCTAGACTAGAAGCTGTGGCATCCCCTGTGTCCTAGACTAAAATCTGTAACTTCATTCGTGCCCTAGACTAGAATCTGGAAGTGCAGTCGTGCCCTAGACTAGAATCTGGAATTGTAGTCCTGCCCTAGGCTAGAATCTGGAACTGCAGTCGTGCCCTAGACTAGAATCTGGAACTCCTACCTGCCAGCCGTGCCCTAGACTTGAAGCTGTGACATCCCCTGTGTCCTAGACTAAAATCTGTAACTGCATTTGTGCCCTAAACTATAATCTGGAAGTGCAGTCGTGCCCTAGACTAGAATCTGGAACTGTAGTCGTGCCCTAGACTAGAATCTGGAACTGTAGTCGTGCCCTAAACTAGAATTTGGAACTCCTTCCTGCCGGGCCCTAGACTAGAATCTGGAACTCCTACCTGCCAGCCGTGCCCTAGACTAGAAGCTGGGATATCCCCCTGTGTCCTAGACTAGAATCTGGAACTGCATTCGTGCCCTAGACTAGAATTGGAAAGATCCTAAACGCCTGCTTTTCCACAGATACTTTCACCCAGGCTCAGCTAACTATAACCTTATGATCTCCGACACCCCCAATTTATTTTATCACCCCACCCCTTGTTCCTGATTGCCTTCACCGTCGCGAGCGTCCCCCTTGTCGTCCCTCTCTCGTGCCCTAAAATGACCTTACCAAACACACTTTCTCTTCTTCTCCTTAGGATGATGCTTCCTCCTACTTCAAAATAAAGCTACACGGTTAATCTTGCTGCTTCCTTTACATTCTGATGTGTCAAACACCTGCCTTTTGTAAATGTAGATAGTCTTTGATTATTGTTTCTTCTCCTCCTTAATGAGTTAAAATTTTTGTTTTGAAGTACTCTGTCCTGTATAAGTTCACGTTTATTGAATATATATATATATATATATATATATATATATATATATATATATATATATATATATATATATATATATTACCTACTGGCGATAGCCAGTAGGTATATATAGTTAGGATTGTGTTCCATAGGGAAATCGCAACATTCTATTGGGAATAACTTAGGCGCCGGTTGAGGAATCTTCCTGAAATTTTCCTTAACTTTGCCTCGCGGCGCTCCGCTCCTTCCCTGAAAGTTTGGGGGGAATTCGTCAAGCGGGGGCCGAGATAAAAGGGGGGTCCCAAAACGTGTTTTCCCCATGTTAATTTCCATAGGGCTGTTGGACTCACTTTTAGCCCGAACGGCTGAATGGTTTTCCACCAAACTTGGCAAAATTGTAGGGACTGGTAGCCCGATGTGCCTTTGCTATGGCTCAAGATATGTGCTCCAGTGGTTTTTACGAAAATTAACTTTGAAAAAATATATATTGGGCTACATTGGGCTATATATATGTTAGAGCCCAAATGTAGCCCAATGTAGCCCAATGTAGCCCAAAGATGGTCACCAGAGACAAAAAAAACAAATGTAGCCCAAATATCAGCCAGATGTAGCCCAACTATAGCCCAATGACAGAATGTCCCAGAGTGTTCTAAAGAACAACTAGAGCGCTAACAGTCTTACTTATGACAAAAGTATGCGATACAAAAGGGGATGATGGACGCTATGACAAAAGTATGGCACACCTGAAGTCATCTTGATTGGAATAAAGTGTTAACACTTAAAACATTTAATTTGCAAAGGAACAAAATGAGGGGGTTCATTTTGCCATAGAAATTATGATTAGTGCTGAAGAAAGAAAAATTAGGGCACATTTTGAGTGACTTCTCAAATCCTCGTATATTTCATAAAAAAAATTCTGATATGCAGTCTCCCAAGATGGCCACCAGAGACAAAAGAGCCCAAATGTAGCCCAAATATCAGCCAGATGTAGCCCAACTATAGCCCAATGACAGAATGTCCCAGAGTGTTCTAAAGAACAACTAGAACGCTAACAGTCTTACTTATGACAAAAGTATGGCACACCTGAAGTCATCTTGATTGGAATAAAGTGGTAACACTTAATACATTTAATTTGAAAAGGAACAAAAGGAGGGGTTTCATTTTGCCATAGAAATTTTATATATATATATATTCACTGAAAAAACCATAGGTTATACACCAGTTATAGTTAGGAATTAGCATTTAAAAAACCTTTGAAATTCACTGAAAAAACCATAGGTTTCACACCAGTTATAGTTAGCTGGAAATTTTACTCGCATATAACCATTGAAATTACCACGTTATAGTTAGTTGGGCTCACTATAACTTGCACGTCTGCAATGCACTGCTGATGACGTCACATATTACATCACTCATGCATATATTTAAATATTTAAACATTACTCGCTAATATATGTATTCACTAAGATACACTTAATAAGCCAGTTAACCAATCAATTCTTTTTTTTTTTAAAACTGAAAAAAACATAGGTTTCAGGCCTTATATAGTTAGGAATTAGCATTTAAAAAACCTTTGAAATTCACTGAAAAAACCATAGGTTTCAGGCCTTATATAGTTAGGAATCAGCATTTAAAAAACCGTTGAAATTCACTGAAAAAACCATAGGTTTCAGGCCTTATATAGTTAGGAATTAGCATTTAAAAAAAACCTTTGAAATTCACTGAAAAAACCATAGGTTTCAGAAGTTATATAGTTAGGAATTAGTTTTTAAAAAACCTTTGAAATTCACTCAAAAAACTATAAGTTTTAGTGGTGTTATAGTTAGCTGGACATTTTACTCATACAAAACCAATGAAATGGCTCCTATATAGTTAGTTGTACTAACTATATGTCGCGCACCCGCAATCCACTGCTGATGATGTCACATATTAGATCATTCATGACATGGTCAGTGACATCACTGATGATATCTCAAATGACATCACTGATGACATCACTGATGACATCATCCACGTGACAATCACATACACCTTTTCATACACTATTACAATTTTTCATCACTGTTTGTAAAATACAGAGTATCATATTTAAATCCATTGTCACAGCAATACAAGTATCTAAAAACCCACTCAGTGATTCATAGATGTATACACATATCTAATCACTTACCTATGGATTCACTCATACATGCTGTCAATGAACAATAGAACACTATCAAAAATACTTATACATCTATATCGACATTAAACAACAGCACGCATCCTATTCACATATGAAGTCATCCTACTCACTTATGCAAACAATGGATCATACTTACATATTTACGGGCCATCGATGAGCTCCTTCAGTTTAGACGGGCTATCAAGACCTTTTTATTTGTTTAGCTCATCTGTTGTGTCTCTTCTCCTTTCTGCCCGCTTTTAATGCTGTGTTGTGTTTACCTTCTCAAAGCGCCAGGACGCCCCTTTGCTGGGGCAGCTGTGCGCGGTACAAATAAAAATAACATAACATAACTTAGCAAAACACTTTTACAAACACCACTTTTTCTATTCATTTAGATAGTAAGTCATACTTAGTGAATTATAAAATCATTATTACAAGTATACAGTTATCCATACAGTCACTCACACAATCATTGTGTCTTATGTATACTTATTTATATACAACAACTGACACATACACTGCCTTTTATTTTTCTAGTTTGTTGGACCTGTACCTTTGAGAAATATGTTTGCTCATCACCACACCCATAAATAGATTCCCTCACCCAAACTGTTAGAAAATGTAGTTTTAACTTCATATATCTACTGAATCAACTATTCACACATCTTTGGACAGTCACACACCCCCCACCGAACCACACACACTTTCACACTCCCATACAAATACTCAGTTAACTAATCAATAACTAATATAGACTCTCACATAGCTAGTAGCCAACTGTAGAATCAGTTTACACAACAACTGACACAGTGATACAGATATTCACACAGTTTAGTCACTATCCACTATATTTAGTGAGACATTATAAATTGGTCAAGTAAACAGTCAATTACACTGCTACTAAATCCTCCATCCAAATATTTATTTATATATATCCACTCATTCTTCAATGTAAATTGCTATATATATAATGCATATTTAAATAACGAAGCAAACCAAATTCACTGGATTATGTCATCAGTGATGTCATCATTGATGTCATTTGAGATGTCATCAGTGATGTCACTGACCATGTCATGAATGATCTAATATGTGACATCATCAGCAGTGGATTGTGGGTGCGCGAAATATAGTTAGTACAACTAACTATATAGGAGCCATTTCATTGGTTTTGTATGAGTAAAATGTCCAGCTAACTATAACACCACTAAAACTTATAGTTTTTTGAGTGAATTTCAAAGGTTTTTAAAAAACTAATTCCTAACTATACAACTCCTGAAACCTATGGTTTTTTCAGTGAATATATATATATATTGAAATGTTGATTTCATACGGGCGAATAAAAATGTTTTTTGGGGAATTACGAAGGCAACAATATAACTGTTAGAAATGTATATGCAGTTGGGAACTATAATTCCTTTTAAATGTAAATATATGAATTGTTGTTGTTTCAATAACATTTTATTATATTTTTTCATAATGAAAGTATTTAAATATTGAAACAATATGAAATATTTATATTTCTCTTATGTTCCCCTACATGTCAATATAATATATTGGTGAAATTAACATGCTATATTCCCAGTACAAAAAGGACATTATGTCCTATATTACTAAAACAAATGTCCGTTTGAACTCCATAATTTGAAATGGTATCAGTCTGCCATTGGTCACCTGCACTTTAAAAAGCCGTTTTCTATCTCCTTGACATGACATGTGATCAAGCCTCGGCTGAGGTGAAACGCGTCATGGCGACTTGTGGGCTTTTATTTATGCACAAATAAATGCACTGAAAAAGATCAGCACGGAGTTGGTGGTTCCATTCTAATTTTCGTCTATCCTTTGGCTTGCCGAGGCTTTTCGGAACTTTTTGAAATACAAATTGTACCTGGTAGCCTCCTGGGTGCGAGTGGAAACCCCTCCTCATCTGTGGCGAGAAGCGGCAGGAAGCAAGTGGTTCCGTGACCCAGAGCCGGATATCATACTCCGATAGGAGGAAGCCGCGAGAAGCCCCTGCGAGTAAGCACACGCCCGACCGGGACTGAAGGAGCCGAGTATCTGAACGAGATTGGGATACAGCGGCAACCGTGTCAAGGTAGGGTGGCGTACGCATAGCGCAGTGAGGAGAGTGCTTGGATTAGCGTCAGGATTGCCTGTAAACGCTAAGACCAGAATCGTTCAGTACAGCATTAATCTAGCCATACACAGCAATGTCCGCCGCCGTGTTAAGGAGCAGAGCACAGGCTGCCCAGTCTGTTTTTGTCACCCCGGCTGGGGGGGCCACGGCACCAACTCCACATGGGCAAGATGAGGGCAATACAAGTCCAACAGCCAGGGACTTGTTTCGGAAACTGGAAAAATTGACGAAAAAAGAAACGGCGAAATGGTGGGAACACGAGTCGCTAACACGCTATCTTGAAGTAGGGCGTGTCCCGAGAGGTCTTCGAAATTCCCTTGCGCCTAGTTATGAGGACCCGGATCCCTGTATGCTTGAAGATTGGGCCACCGCCAACCTGGAATACTCTGTGAGATTGTTAACGATCTTGATTAAATATGCGGAGAAGGACAGGAATAAATTACAAGCTGAAATCGAGAAGGTTGAATCTGAAATACAAGATCTGGGGGCAGATGACAATGTGAAAAAGATGCGTGAAGAGATGGAAGCCCGCCTCAACAAAGAAGAGGAAATAATAAAAAAGCGGAAAGCTTTTAAATTCGAGAGGGACAGACTCGACTATTTAAATGGGCACATCTTCACCTTCGCCCGGAGATTTGACAATGTCAACACTCGAGTAAGGACTAGGAAACAGGGACAAGGTGTGCAGGGGGGCCAGAGTTCGGCATCTTCTGTAGAATTGAGTTCCACCGAGGGCAGCGACCTGGAAGGTGACTTGAGAAACACGCCGGCATTGGGGTTTACTGCACTTACCCCCGCACAAGAAGTGAGCCGCCTGTGCGAGGCGCGTCGAGATACCCTGAGGCCAAGAGCCAAGTCTACAGTGGCAAACAAAGGACCAACCGCAAACGGCTCGAGCGGAGGAAACGTCACAACGCAAAGTGGCGACAATAAGAACAACCAGAGAAGATGGAACAGCAGAAAACGGGGACAACAACAGGGACCCCCTCAATAATTAATCTAACTAATACAGTGTTAACGACGAAGGAAATGAGCATTTTGGGCCTAGGATTATCCTTCTGCCCTCCTAGAAATTTTGACTATAGCAATACTAGGTTGGATGTCTATCGTTTTGTAAGAAAACTTAAATTAACGAAATTCCATCGACTCCAACCGCGTAGAAAGGAAACAACAATGGAGACACAAAGTCCTTCTCTTCTGAATGTGGGGGATGGTCCATCTTTTGAAGATATTTGGAACTTATGTGAGGAAGGGTCTGATACTACAACTAGGCCAATACAGACTAACATTTTGGGTGCTGGGATCAGTACCACATGCTTCAAACCTAAATCTACGTTTAACCCCATTTCAACACATGACAATTTGGATATTTATCAGGATCTAATTGTGGAAGACCTAAAGAAACTCTATGTTGCAACCAATAAGAGCAGCCAAGCGATTGCAAGACAAAATCAAAATTACAACAATTTGATTAAGAAACTAAAATCAAATGAAAAGGTGGTAGTTAAACAGGCGGACAAGGGGGGCAACATTGTCCTCTGGGAGCGGGATCTTTACATCAAAGAAGCAGAAAAACAGCTGGGTGATACCGCTTGTTACCGCAAAACTAACATCAATATCATTAAAGAAGCTTGGAGAGAACAAAATTCCAAACTTATGGCTTGGCGCAGCAGTGGTCTGATTTCACAGGATGAATTCAAGTTCCTGAAAAAGGATTTTCCAGTCATTCCTACATTTTACCTTCTTCCAAAGGTTCACAAGGATGCTACAGCTCCACCTGGCAGACCGATAATATCCGCCATTGACAGTTCTACTGAGAATGTCTCAAGATATATTGATTATTTTCTCCAGGAGTGGGTAAAAGAACTAAATTCTTATGTGAGGGACACTACGGATTTTCTATGCAAACTGTCTGAAATAACTTGGAGTGAAGAATATTTACTCATAACTCTAGACATTTGCTCCCTATACACATCCATTAAACATATTGACGGATTGAGAGCTGCAGAGTTCTATTTGAACAAACGCCCATTACACAATGTGCATCACAACAAAATGATCATGGGAATGTTACAAATGTGTTTAGAGCAAAATTTCTTTACATTCAATGGGCAGGCCTACCAACAATTGAGAGGTGTTGCCATGGGGTCCTGCTTCTCCCCCTGCTTCGCGTGCTTGCACATGGGGCTGTGGGAGGAGCGGGTCCTCATGGGTCAACACAGGGAGATCATGGAACAGCACGCTATGATGTATTTAAGGTATATAGACGATCTCTTCTTTGTTTGGAGAGGCTCTGAGGAGAGTGCCAGAAATTTCATTGAACTACTGAATGTGAATGATATGAATCTGCAGCTCACTTCCAACATCAATAAAAACACAGTTAATTTTTTAGATGTGGAAGTGTATGTCAGCGGAAATTGTATAGAGACCAGATTGCACAGGAAAAGTACTGCAGGCAATACGCTATTACACGCATCCAGTCACCACCCTCGCCATCTCATCCGCAGCATCCCATATGGGGAGATGTTGCGGTTGAAACGCATCTGTAGCACCGCATCTGAATGTGCGCTTGCTCAAGACCTGTGTAAGAAGAGGTTTTTGGCGAGGGGATATAGCAACAAATTGATTGATGATGCCATAATAAAAACTGCTAAATTAACGCGAAACCAAGCACTGAATTCTTCCCAAAAATCCATTAAGATTGGTAAGGAAGAGGAACAAGTGCAATGCAGGGCGATAGTAACCTATAGCCAACAGCATGCAGACATCGGCAAAATTTTCACCAGAAATTGGAACTTGGAACTTGGTGCAGGGGGATCCAGTCATTGGTAAATTGGTAAAGGGTAGACCCGACATAACCTTTCGTAAATCCCCATCCATGGCCAATGCATTGGTTAGTAACACCTTGGACACCCCCAAAAAATGGTGGGGTCGCATCATTGGTTTCAAGAAATGCCAAACATGCAAGGCTTGCAAACCCATTACAATAGCCCATTCCAGGAAAAACCCATCATGATCACCTAACAATTGGGGTGTAAAACTGAATTTGTGGTGTACGTACTGCAATGCCCTTGTGGTTTGCAGTACGTGGGAAGCACTCGACTTCCCGCCCATAGACGTATTTTACAGCACCTACGGGCAATAACTGGGAAGGATCAGTCATACCCTGTTGCGAGACATTTTGAAAGCTGCCATAAAAGCGACCCAAACTTGCTTCAATACTATTTAATAGATTCCATCTCACCACTAAAAAGAGGAGGAGACAGAGACGGTAAATTACGTCTTTTGGAAACGCGTTACATCATAGAACTTAATAGTAAGCAGCCTGGGGGACTTAATATTAGTGAGGACTTGTACACATGCCTTTGAAGTATTAGAGTTGTTCACAAAGTATAAAAGAAAATAATTGAATATATCTATATATAGAGCGAATAGGAAATAGATGAACAACACAATATAGAAATAATGTCTTTGTGGTCAAATGAAACAGATTGGGCAACCTGTAACAACAGATTTTAATTAGAATATTTGTTACATCACGTAATGTTTATCACTTGCACTTTGAACTTGATAAAAAACCTTTGGTTTTTCCCATATTAAGGCATTTTGGCTGAGTGTTACCTTAACTAGATTGGTAGACAGATATTTAACTTCTGGATAACCCACTGGGGTGTCATTGAAATGTTGATTTCATACGGGCGAATAAAAATGTTTTTTTGGGAATTACGAAGGCAACAATATAACTGTTAGAAATGTATATGCAGTTGGGAACTATAATTCCTTTTAAATGTAAATATATGAATTGTTGTTGTTTCAATAACATTTTATTATATTTTTTCATAATGAAAGTATTTAAATATTGAAACAATATGAAATATTTATATTTCTCTTATATTCCCCTACATGTCAATATAATATATTGGTGAAATTAACATGCTATATTCCCAGTACAAAAAGGACATTATGTCCTATATTACTAAAACAAATGTCCGTTTGAACTCCATAATTTGAAATGGTATCAGTCTGCCATTGGTCACCTGCACTTTAAAATGCCGTTTTCTATCTCCTTGACATGACATGTGATCAAGCCTCGGCTGAGGTGAAATGCGTCATGGCGACTTGTGGGCTTTTATTTATGCACAAATAAATGCACTGAAAAAGATCAGCACGGAGTTGGTGGTTCCATTCTAATTTTCGTCTATCCTTTGGCTTGCCGAGGCTTTTCGGAACTTTTTGAAATATATATATATATATCAAATAGTGCAAGCGGTCATTACGCTTTTCGGCCATCGCAGTGGCCTTGATCACATGAGCGCTGATCAGGTCAGTATGACATTTTTGAATCGTACCAGAGTATCATGTGACCAGCTGTCAGATGATTTAATGAACAAGGAAAAAATACTGCACATGATATAAGTGCCAAATGATATAAGTGAAAAAAACCTTAAAACATCATAGCTGCTCAAATGCTAAAATGCTAAAACCAGGTGCAACATTTCCAATTTACAAGTGATAATGCAATGTATAAGTCCAATTCGAAATAGACAAATAGATTGAATGATATAATTCGATGTATCATCAACCCCAAAGGTCTGTAATGTTATCACAATGCTTAAATGCATATTTAATCAAAATAACATACACATGTAAATATTACCACAGAATTTTAAAAAGATCGATCAATGTTAAAAACATTCTGTGAGCACCCGGAAAATATGTGCAAAAAAGCAATATTGACAGTACAAATACATGTTTCAATAGAGCAGCAAATCTGTTATCTATATAAGACATATAAAGCACCCACAATTTCAAATTGGAGTGTTTCAGTATTAGGCATTATTAAACATGTCCTTGTTAAAATGCATAAACCTGGCAGCGTTTACAGTGAAAGTGCTAAGTGCAAAAAAGTGCAAAGATACTATCTGGTATAAACATTAAAACTAAACATGCTTTTCATGGAGAAATCAGCATCACATAGTTAATGTACATCAATTATTCACATGCTCAAATGCAATGATGTACTGACTGTCGACAGTATAAGCCATATCAACCACTTCTGAGTTCGGGGAGCCCCCCATATGAACCCAGTAAATCATATTTAAAAAAAAAACAAAAGTTTAATTGAATTTTCTATTTTCTTGTAACAAACACACTCTCTCTTCTTCTCCTTACGAGGATGCTTCCTACTTCAAAATAAAGCTTTCAGGGTTCATCTTGCTGCTTCCTTTACATTCTGATGTTTCAAACACCTGCCTTTTGTAAATGAAGATAGTCTTTGATTATTGTTTCTTCTCCTCCTTAATAAGTTTTAATTTTTGTTTTGAAGTACCCTGTCCTGTATAAGTTCACGTTTATTGAATATATATATATATATATATATATATATATATATATATATATATATATATATATATATATATATATATATATAATCCAACTTGCCCTCAGCGTGCTTCGTGCACAGACAAGTACGCAGACAGCAACAATAAAATCGCCAGAGTCAGACTTCTTTCTTCGGTTGCTTTTATTTATGCATATAAGTGGTGCATATCGTCAGACGCGTTTCGGGCACGTCCGTGCCCTTGCTCACTGATGTCAAACGGTACATAGCCACTGTGATTTAAACTAGTCAGGAACCCAATTTGCGCCAAATTTTCATTCCTAATTAGAGAGAGTGAACGGACTGCATTACAAGTAACACTGGATATCTTTACAAACGCAGGCGCCATTTTTAAAGTGCAATGTGTGTTCGGCTAATGCGTGAATACTCAACAATTCAAATTCAAAATCATAATGCCATGGCTAATAAACTGATATCTTATGTAACAGATTATAAAGTGCTTAAATGCAAGTTAATTTGCATGGCCAACAGTATGTTTCGATAGATGTCGAAATATATTCCACTGCATCGCAGACTACATGCAAAGGGCTCGGACTTGAACAAGTTGAAGTGCAAAGTGCTTAGAAACATGTTTCTGTGCAAATACATAGATGTGTAAACTTGTCCATGCGTAAAATAATGTGCTCATTCTACTGAGTCCGTGAACTTCAATTATTTTGCCCATACTTCCAGTACAAATACTGCAATGAAGCACTTAGTGTAGGCTCATCTGCGTTGTAACCTTGTACAATTATGAGGGTATACAAAATTCATCAATGCGTATCATGATGTATAAAATCTAATAAAACATCGGACACTGATATCCGCATATGATCGCATATATTATGACCCAGAACAGTGTTTCCTTATAATCAAATGGTTATGTCCAGCCCTAGTGCTGTGTGGTACATTCCTATTCTGTCTATATAAGTAGAGCCGCATTCGTTTTTGCGTTTCATCTCATTATATGTAGTTGGCAATAGCCCAAATTCATGCATAGCGCTATTAGGGTACTAACCTGACAATCTCTCATGTGGTGCTAAAAAAGTGCTTAATTCAATGTGAGGATGGCCTCGTGAACAAAAAATATTGTGTAAAGTGCTTTGTGTTGGTGCTGTAATCATCCAAGACTCATACTAGCCATAAATTTATTTATTTATTTAGGAATTTTATAAAGCGCTTAGTTACGCTCTCCGGCGTGTCCCTGCGCTGAGAATGAATCTGTGGGAGAGTGGAAAATTAAGGCAGTGCTAGGCGAAAAAGGTGGGTCTTGAGGGCTTTGCGGAATTTAGCCTCAGAGGGTTCCAGGCGTAGTTCCGTAGGGAGCAGGTTCCAATTCTTGGCTGCGAGGAGTCTGAATGATCTTCCCCCCATACGAGCTTTGCGGATTTTTGGGACAGCAGCCAGACCAGTGCCAGAGGATCTAAGCATCCGCTCTGGTCTGTAAAGGGTGATGAGACAATTGAGGAGGGGAGGTGACCTCCCTCCAAAGATGCGATGACATATGCATAGAGCTTTAAAATTAATCCTTTCACGGATCGGCAACCAGTGAAGGAACTTTAGGGCAGCTTTAGAGGACGTTCTCCTGGGGAGCCTTAGCACCAGCCGGGCTGTGACATTTTGCAATATTTGGAGACGGTTGAGACTTCTGGCCGTAATGCCCAGATGTAGAAGATTGGCATAATCAAGTCTCGATGTGACCAAGGCATGCACAAGAGTCTGTCTGGCACCAACAGGGAGCAGGTCAAGGACCTTACGTAAGGTCTTAAGTATCCCAAAGCACATTCCGACTACCCGATTAACCTGGGGAGCAAATGACAGGTCAGAGTCAAATAGTACCCCAAGGTTTTTGGCCTGTTGACACGGCACAGGGGTAGGGCCCAGGCAGTCAGGCCACCATGCCGAGGACCACACAGACGGCCCCCCCCCCACCCGAGCACTTCAGTCTTGGAGCCATTCAACTTCAGGCAGTTGTTAGACATCCAGGAGGCAAGCTCCTGCATGCAAGCACTGAAGTTGACGGCCGCAATTCCGGGCGCTCGTGACAGAGAGATGACCAACTGTGTGTCGTCAGCGTAAGATACTAGTTGGATATCATATCTTTCCACAATGGTGGCTACCGGGGAGGCGTAAAGGTTGACCAGGGTGGGGCTAAGGGCAGAGCCCTGGGGAACCCCTTGATCGAGATTGAACACCCTAGAGTAGTGTTCACCCTGTCTAACCTGAAAGCCCCTCTCCGTCAAGAAGGATTGTATCCACCTGAGTGCCACCCCATTTATACGGCCCTTGTTGAGACACTGTAGCAGGATGGAATGTGCTACAGTGTCAAAGGCGGCACTAAGGTCGAGTAGGATAAGTGCCATTGTTTGTCCCTCATCTACCCCTTGCCTGATGGTCTTGGTGGCCAAGAGTAGCGCAGATTCCGTGGGGTGGCGTGAACGAAATCCAAACTGGGTGGGATGAAGAAGCTTGGAGTCATCCACAAAAGTCATAAGCTGGAGATTGACCACCTTTTCTGCCACTTTGGCCATGTAAGGAAGAAGGGAGATAGGCCTCAGGTTGTCTAACCTGTCCCAGCTAAGATTAGGCTTTTTTTGAAGCGGGAGCACAATTGCTTGCTTCCACTGTTTAGGTACAAAGCCGGTCCTAAAAGAGAGATCAAGAACGTCTCTGATGTAAGGTTCAAGGGTTTCAATGCTTCCTCCAAGAAGTTTCGGTGAGGCCGGATCACAGGGGGACCCAGATTTGATGGAACAACAGATCCGCTGAAGCTCATTAGAGGAGGGAGTGATGAAATTGCCTAACTTATTTATTCCTGCGTCTAGGTGTAAGTTTTCCCTGAAATCTGATGCTTTTTCCTTACCCCCTGTAAAAGCGGAATAGATATTGGCCACTTTATCAGAGAAGTAGGAGGCAATGCGATTGCATGAGTCAACTGAGACCGAGGAAGGGTCGACAGAAGAGCTACATATGGAAATTTCTTTGTAGATTTTAAATAGCTCCTTGGTGGAGTTATGAGCTTCTCCAATCCTACCTGAGAAATAGTTAGTTTTAGCGCGCCTGATTAGGTTGTGATATTCCCTGCGTCTGTCTATATATCTCAGTTTGGCTTGATCTAGATAGGCTTGGGAATAGATATATAATGACTGATAGGTGCCTAGAAACCAGAGAATACGGACACCTCTATTTTTAAACTGATACCAGTGGATCAAAGTTGCTGACTGTTCTAACCCTCATCGCGACATATTGCGCCCAAACAGGAGTGGGGAAGTCACAAGAAGTTTCGTAGGTCCTCCCCCATATTGAGTCCCCCCGGAGCCTTGCTGTTAAGTTGCACTATGTATCTAGACTCCAGTTGTCTCAATGTTTTTTCTTTGTCTCCTCCTCTTTTACTGGGGGTCACTGCGTCAATCACAAAATATTTAAGATGTGATAAGTTTTTCCCATGGGTGGATTATAAATGCCGTGCTACAGGGTAGCTCTGGTCGGCATTAACTATAGCCCTTAAGTGTTGCAAAATGCGCACGTGGACTGGCAACTTAGTGCTGCCCACGTACAGCAAATTGCAACTGCACCTTAGTACATAGACCGCGAGCTCAGTGCAGCATGTAAGTGAGCTTTGATGGATAACGGGGTTGCATCAAAGGGGGTGACATAAGTGGTGGTATTAACCCCAAACTTGCATGCCCTGCAAGTACTACAACGGAAAAATCCTTTTCGTCCCGAAAGCCAATCGCCCGTAGGTGCAATTTCTGGGTTATTTGTGACCAGATCATTGCGCATGGCATAAGCGCGTCTGAACGTGACTGTCGGGACCTCGGGCAAAATTTCTTTAAGAACATGGTCTGTGAGAATGATTGGCCATTGCTGCTTCACAATCCTGGTAATCTGGCATGCTTGACGACTGTAGCCTGTTGTGATCAGTCTTATCGCCCCACTATCCTCACTGCCTTCAGAGGTACCCACTTTGTTTCCATTAGGGTCCAGGAGATCTAGGCGGTTTAGAGTGTTAGCCATTTTCATCACCTCATCCAACCTACTCGAGTTGTATCCTCTAGCCATTAGTCTAGTTTTGGCCTCATATTGGTTCTGGTCCCTGAGTTCTGATGTGCTGCAGCTTCTATGTATCCTCAAAAATTCCCCCTAGGGGATACTCGTGATGGTATGTCGTGGGTGGAAACTCCCAGCGTGCAGGATTGTGTTTCCCGATGTAGCTTTTCTATACAGACAGGTGACTATTTTATTGTCTTGTATCTCTATATGTACATCAAGAAAATTGGCTTCTTTTTAACTGATACTGGCTGTGAAATTAAGGTTTAATTGATTCTCATTGATATTGTTAACAAATTCAATTGCCTGTGCTGCAGTGCCCCGCCAACTGATAAAAACATCGTCAATGTATCGCCAGTACTTAACAACATTTTCAGTCCAATACCCCACATGTTGTGCTCTGAGGACATGTTCCTCCCACCAACTTACGTGGAGCCCCGCGTAGCTGGGGGAAAAACATGCCCCCATCGCAACGCCCCTGAGCTATTTATATACCGTGTTGTTAAATAGAAAGATATTGTTGTGTAGACATTTATCAACCATCTTAATTAACATTTGATTGTGTCGGTACATTTCAATGGGGCGTTTGTACCCAAAAAATTCTATTGCTCTCATACCATCAGCGTGGGCTATACTGGTATATAATGTGGATATGTCCATAGTTATTAGCAGTAGGTCATCTGACCATGTACATTGGTTAACCAGGAAAAGAAATTCTGTGGTGTCTTTGATGAATGCCGGTAAAGTATCAACATACTCCTGTAGGTGAAAATCAATGTATTTAGACGTATTTTCAAAGGTGCTGTTGATTGCAGACACAATGGGTCTGCCTGGCACTGGTACTTGCTGCTTATGTACCTTCTGGATAAAGTATATGTTAGGAAGCACTGGGAATTCCTTATGAAGAAATTTCAGTTTGTCTTTTGAAATTAAGCCTTCATGTTTCCATTGATATAAATCATTGCGGTAAGACTCTTAGATATGTTTTACTGTTGCCATGTCCGTTTTAGAGTAGCATAGTTTGTCATTCAGATGACGATTAGCTTCCTCGATGTATTCTTGTTTGCCCCAGATCACAATGTTCCCACCCTTGTCGAATTGGTTGATTACAATGTTCTTGTTGTTTTTCAACTTCCTCATGAGAGTGGAGTACGGTCTAATTTTATCAAAGGGCGGTTTGCGGGACTTCATAGTTCTGAGTTGCAATTGTTTCAGTTCTTCTGTCACTCTATCCGCATACACATCAATGCCATCCCTTGGCATGTTGGGGATGAACGTGGATATTGGCTTGAAAGGACTTTGAGATGGTTGTCCAAATTCATGCCCTTCCTGCGTACTGCTCGAGATATTTTCCTCATCCTGCAATCCGTGTAAGGCACGCATCAGCCCCATGTCTTTAACTTGTAGTCCGCTTTGTACAGTTGTTTTGTGGCAATCCAGATTTTTCTTGGCTTCCAAACTGGTTTTAATAGCATTATACTTTTTGAGTTTGATATTGCGGATGAACTTAAAAACATCGATTCTTGTATTACAGTAGCTGAAATTGCTTTCTGGGCAATAGGAAAGTCCCAGTGATAGTAACTGTTTTTCTGCTTGATTGCGGTCGGTTTCGGTAAGGTTGATGATAGTATTCTCATCCATTACTTTTTGTCTTGCCAAAACCTTTTCTTCTGTTGCCTTCCTTTTTGCTTGGGCGCACCTACGACGTTGTCGTCTCCTTGTGTTCCTCCATTGCCTTGTGTTGAATTTTGCTTCCTCGGACGCAGAGAGGACTTCCGTTGCATTTGCACGTATATATAGCGCTAGGAATCGACTCCCGGAGGAGTATCTCCACGCTTCGACCGCTGGGGAACCCGTCCTGGCTCACCCTGAGAGATGGTCCCAGATGGGTATCTCTAAGGTGCGACCAAGCATCCCCGGCGATCTGGGGGGGCCGTTGTGAAGATGAGGCAAGCTGATGCCCAGAGTTGCAGCGTGTGGTCTCTGACTAGAGTAGGCACCGAGGCGAGAATTATCGAGTCCGCTGACCTTGGTCCACGACCCTGCCGCGTCGGGAATCGAACCCTGGTCCCGGGCCGTTCTCTGCTTACGGGTCTTCCGCCTCTAACCAGTGAGCCACACTTTTCCACGTACTCTATTTCTTCTGCTAGTGACCCATATCCCCTTGTTTTGAACCAGGGATGCTGTTGTCTGATTAATTTTCACTGGGTACTAAGCTGGCATCCGACCCAGATGCAGTCGAGTCACTCACGCCTGGCTCTGTACTGCGTGCCGCCACACTTGACTTGGCTGCTGTTGCTCCTCTCTGTTTGCGCATGTGGTCGAATTTACGGGCAAACTTATAAATTTGCCCCAGCTCGTAGTCTTGCTGGTCACGAGCAAACTTATAGGCCTTTCTCGTTTTTATTACGTCTTCTTGCTTCTTCAAACATTCTTTCATTTCCTTGATTTTTTTGTCAATATGCGCCCTGTCTTTGTTAAATTGCTCTTTTGATAGTTCTTCATTTATCCGTGCAACTTCCTCCAGATTTTTCTGTCGATCGATTTTGGCATATTTGACCAAAAGACAAACCAGATGCATGGAGGCCTCTAAGTTGCTCTCGGCCCAGTCCTTGAGTAAAAGCGGGTTAGGGTTCTCGAAACTAGGTACAAGCATGATGCGGAGGCCGCGTATCACCCTTCCCACCTCATGGTATTTCTCAAGCGATCTTATTTCCCACCATTTGGTGAGTTCTCCCCTGCTGTTTTTCTCAAGCCCTTTGAGAAGTGTCTTAATATCAGAATTCTCATTGGTTTCTGTTATTTTGCTGTTGCCACTTCCCTGCCCAATCTTTGGCAAGTTGAGGAATAGTTCATCGAAAGCCTCCTCTCGCTCCCGTTCTTCCGACATGACACCACTATGGTTATTATTTGCGATATAGTAGCGTGAGGTATGTCTTGTAAATCATACACCCCTGTGCTGCCTCTCTTGGCACCGCCCCAACCTGCATGTATATCACTGCGATGGCTCTCACTGTTGCGACTGCTTCCTTGGTACGTCATCCGACTGCCTCCTCGGTAGCGCCGCTGTGGTGCTGGACTACTCGTTGTTTCGTGACGTGCAGGGGGCTGACATCCGTTGCTCCAAACAAACTGGAACTCCTAGTTGGTCCATGCTTTAGTCAGCCTACTTTCCGGTGGAGGGGTCTGCGTGCTTCAGGAACCGACCAAGTCCTGATAGATACAAAATCCAACTTGCCCTCAGCGTGCTTCGTGCACAGACAGGTACACAGACAGCAACAATAAAATCGCCAGAGTCAGACTTCTTTCTTCGGTTGCTTTTATTTATGCATATAAGTGGTGCATATTGTCAGACGCGTTTCGGGCACGTCTGTGCCCTTGCTTACTGATGTTAAACTAGTCAGGAGCCCAATTCGCGCCAAATTTTCATTCCTAATTAGAGAGAGTGAACGGACTACATTACAAGTAACACTGGATATCTTTACAAATGCAGGCGCCATTTTTAAAGTGCAATGTGTGTTCAGCTAATGCGTGAATACTCAACAATTCAAATTCAAAATCATAATGCCATGGCTAATAAACTGATATCTTATGTAACAGATTATAAAGTGCTTAAATGCAAGTTAATTTACATGGCCAACAGCATGTTTCGATAGATGTCGAAATATATTCCACTGCATCGCAGACTACATGCAAAGGGCTCGGACTTGAACAAGTTGAAGTGCAATGTGCTTAGAAACATTGTTTCTTCTCCTCTTTAATAAGTTTTAATTTTTGTTTTGAAGTACCCTGTCCTGTATAAGTTCACGGTTATTGAATATATATATATATATATATATATATATATATATATATATATATATATATATATATATATATATCTATTCACTGAAAAAACCATAGGTTTCACACCAGTTATAGTTAGCGGAACATTTTACTCATACAAAACCATTGAAATTCCCACGTTATAGTTAGTTGGACTCACTATAACTCGAGCGCCCGCAATCCACTGCTGATGATGTCACATATTACATCATTCATGACATGGTCAGTGACATCCCTGATGACATCTCAAATGACATCACTGATGACATCATCCAGTAAATGTGTGTTCCTGAAAATTAAAAATTAAAAATGTGTTTAACATATTGTAGAATGAGTGTATGTATAAGTGTTTGGATAATGGATTTAGTAGGTGTATGACTGACTGTATGAGTGGGAGATTAAATGTGTCTTACTGAATGCATGGGTTAGTGACTAAACTGTCTGAATGTGTGCATCATTATGTCTGTTGTTGTGTAAGCTGTTGCATGTGTTGATCAGTAGCTATATGAGTGGCTATATGGGTTATTGATTGGTTGTCCAAGTATTTGTATGTGAGGGTGAGTGTGTGTGTGGGTGGCTGGGAGGTGTGTGACTCTGTGCATATATGTGTGAGCAGTTGATTCACTTGGTATATGTGTTCAACAGTGCATGTGGAAAGAGCTGTATGGGTGGTTGACTGTCTGCATGGGTGTGTTGGTGAGTGAATAGCTATCTCAGTGCTCCATGTCCTAGTAAGTGCATATGTAAAACACAGTGCATGTGAGAGTTGGCATATATAAATGACTAAACATGAGAGCCTGTGATTGCGTAAGTGACTGTATGGATCAATGTGTACTTGTATCAGTGATTGTAAAAGAGAGTAAGTATGTGTTAGTATATGTTTGAATAAGTAAGGTTTAGTGTGTATAACTGTGTAGTTGAGGAAATGGGAGTGTGATTGATTCTTTGCATAACTGACTAGGTGTTTGAGTAACTTTGTGGATGAGTGTCAGCATGTGATTGTCTATAGGTGTCTGAGGGGATATGATAGTGTTCTATTGATGAGTGACTGTATGTATGAGTGATTGTATGGGTGAATGAGTGGATGTGCGTGTAGACCTAGGAATCAGTGAGTATGTAGTTACGGGTATTGATGTGTCAATAATTTCAGGAATGGTAGTTTGTATTTAACACTGGGTGTATCAAAGGTTAGATTAGAGTGTGAGGAAGTGCATTGTATTATCACATGGATGATGTCATCAGTGATATCATCAGTGATGTCATTTGAGATGTCATCAGTGATGTCATCAGTGATGTCATTTGAGATGTCATCAGTGATGTCATCAGTGATGTCACTGACCATGTCATGAATGATGTAATATGTGATATCATCAGCAGTGGATTGCTGGCGCGCGAGTTATAGTGAGTCCAACTAACTATAACGTGGGAATTTCAATGGTTTTGTATGAGTAAAATGTTCAGCTAATTATAACTGGTGTGAAACCTATGTTTTTTTCAGTGAATTTGAAGGATTTTTTAAATGCTAATTCCTAACTATAACGAGTGTGAAACCTATGTTTTTTTCAGTGAATTTCAAAGGTTTTTTAAATGCTAATTCCTAACGATACCGATTGTGAAACCTATGGTTTTTTTAGTGCATTTCAAAGGTTTTTTAAAAACTAATTCATAACTATAACGTTTGTGAAACCTATGGTTTTTTCAGTGAATTTCATAGTTTTTTAAAAAGCTAATTCCTTTGTATATCGACTTTGTAACCTACGATTTTTTTTAATTAGCTGTTTTTTACAACAATTAATTATATTAAAAAAAATATATATATATTTGTTCAATGTATATATTTTTTTAAAACATTTTTTCCAGGTGCGCTCAGGGTGCGCGCACCGGTAAGCTTACCGGTACCATTTTGTCTTGGAGCCCTCAGGGTGAGCGCACCGGTAAGCTCTCCCGAGAGCGCACCGAGAGCGCTATTTCTGCGTTCGTAAAAAAAAATATGTATGAAAAGTAAATAATAATGCAAGACATTTCGTACCATACTTATAAAAGCAGTATTTTTGATTTACGAAATGAAAATGATTTAGCATTTCCATAAAGCTATCAAAACGTCACTCATGCGCTCCGCGTAAACGCCCCCGGAAGCACCTATGTTCGCGCCGCGTAAGCGCCCCTGGAAGGGCTCCGGTGCACGCAGCATAAGCGCGTCAAGTCATGTGACCTTAAAATAACTCTTTTCATTGGTTGCTAACATTTTTTTTTACAAAGAATGAAATCCCCACCCATTTCCTTCACTTCTTCTTTCACTTTTGTGACTGCAAGACCTGTCTTTTTGCTCTTAAATCTTTGTTGGATTATCATGGCTGCCAGAGCATCCAGCAGCGGTGATGACACAGAGGGATTTATAGATGAAGAGGTTCCTCAGCCTAGAGTTAAGGAGCATTTTATCTGGAAATTGTTTGATGTTCCTGAGGGACGTAAGAAAGTAAATGCTCCAAAGGTGGAGTGTAAGATCTGCCATACTGTGCTTTCCAGAGAAGACCCCACAAGGAAGTACAGTTTTGGTAATTCTTCCATGATTCGCCACGTGCAGAGAATGCATCCCCAGAACTATGCCCGGGAGAGTGTCAGGGCTCTGGCACGAGAGGCTCCCAGGGATGGTGCCTCTACTTCAACCGGAGGACCAACTGCATCGGTGAGGGGGCGACCAGAAGAGCTGATCCCTAATATTCAGCCTGCTTTTAATTAAGCCGTAATTAAATGCAGACATTGTGATCAGCTACTTTGTTATGGGGAGCAAAGTGTTATGCTCATGGTTCGAGCATTAGAGAACCACCGCTGCCGTTCCCAGTCCTAATTTTGATTATTTGTTTTTGCTCCTGTTGAGCAGTTTCCCATTCCCTGTTTTTGTTCAAAAAAAGGAAAAAAGAAGAAAAAAAAAAGTTCTTTTCAGAACTACCTCCAATTCTCATCAAAAAGCTGTATTCTTAAAAAAATGAAAAAGAGTAACTGAAGTGGAGTGCAGTGAGAGAGGAGAGGAAAATGAGTGAGAAAGCAAAGAAAGGGACGCGAGGGGAAGGAAAGTGAAGTAGGGGGACTGAAAGCAGGTGAGTGTGGGGAAGGAGAGTGAGGAGAAAGAGAGTGAACATGGGGAATGTGGATAAGTGAAGAAAATGTAGTAAAAGAACGGTGGTGTGGAAGGGTAAGAAAAGAGCAGTGATGTTTAGGAAAGAGTGGAGATACAGACTGGATAAAGACAATTGAGTGTGAGACAAGGTGAGTAAGGCAGTGAAGAAACAGAGAAAGTGAAAGAAAAAGTAAGAGTAGAAGACTAAAGGCCTCATTTATGAGGCCATGCGTCGCTTTTACGCCGCCGGTGCGTCACTTTTTGTGACGCACCAGACCTGTAAAAAATGCACCTTGTTGAGTCATATTTACAAAGTGACGCATCTAGGTAGATGCGTCACTTTATAAACCCCTGCGCCACATTATACCTGCGCCAGGTGTAATGTATGCAAAGGGGGCGTATTGACGCAAGAAAGGGTCGTAGAAGTGACGCAGTGAAATCTATGAGATTTCACTGCGTCACTTTTAGGATACCATTGCGTCAAAATCTGGCACCTGCCTCACAGCAGGCGTAAGACTGACGCAGGCCCTTTCACATGGGGCTGGCCCCATGTGAAAGGATGCATTGCTGGAGTTGCGTCACTTTTGTGACACACTCCAGCAATGCATCACTTTTGCGCTTACAGATACGTCAGAAATACTGACGTATCTGTAACTCCTTGCGAGAGTGGACATAGAGACTGGATAAAGACAAGTGAGTGTGAGACAAGGTGAGTAAGGGAGTGAAGAGACAGAGAAAGTGAAAGAGAAAGTGAGAGTAGAAGACTGAAGGCCTCATTTATGAGGCCATATGTCACTTTTACGCCGTCGGTGCGTCACTTTTTGTGACACACCAGTGGTGTAAAAAATGCACCTTGTTGAGTCATATTTACAAAGTGACGCATCTAGGTAGATGCGTCACTTTGTAAACCCCTGCACCACATTATACCTGCGCCAGGTGTAATGTATGCAAAGGGGGCGTATTGACACAAGGAAGGGTCGTAGAAGTGACGCAGTGAAATCTATGAGATTTCACTGCGTCACTTTTAGGACGCCGTTGCGTAAAAATCTTGCGCCTGCCTCACAGCAGACGTAAGACTGACGCAGGCCCTTTCACATGGGGCTGGCCCCATGTGAAAGGATGCATTGCTGGAGTTGCGTCACTTTTGTGACACACTCCAGCAATGCGTCACTTTTACGCTTACAGATACATCAGAAATACTGACGTATCTGTAACTCCTTGCGACATAATGCGTCATATATTAAATATGACGCATCAGGAATGTCGCAAGGAGAGAAAGTGAAAGAAAAAGTGAGAGTAGAAGACTGAGGGCCTCATTTATGAGGCCATGCATCACTTTTACGCCGCCGGTGCGTCACTTTTTGTGACGCACCAGTGGTGTACAAAATGCACTTTGTTGAGTCATATTTACAAAGTGACGCATCTAGGTAGATGCGTCACTTTGTAAACCCCTGCGCCACATTATACCTGCGCCAGGTGTAATGTATGCAAATGGGGCGTATTCACGCAAGGAAGGGCCGTAGAAGTGACGCAGTGAAATCTATGAGATTTCACTGCGTCACTTTTAGGACGCCGTTGCGTCAAAATCTTGCGCCTGCCTCGCAGCTGGCGTAAGACTGACACAGGCCCTTTCACATGGGGCTGGCCCCATGTGAAAGGATGCATTGCTGGAGTTGCGTCATTTTTGTGACACACTCCAGCAATGCATCACTTTCCTCTAAACACTCTACTTTATTTTTTAACTCTATTTTTGTACACTGTTTTTCTCTGTGGTGCGCTCAGGGTGCGCGTACCGGAGAGCGTACCCGGGAACGCACCCAGCGCTTACCCCCCGAATTTTTTTAAAAAAAAAGAAGTTTTTTTGCCCTTCAGGGTCCTTCTAGGCCCCCCTCACAAAACCTAGGGGGTCAGGGGGTGTCTACCCTGCCCCCTTTTAATAATTTCCCCCTTTCTTTTTCACCTCTGGTGTCTAGATTCTACCGAGACACAAGATGGCGGACTCTCCGGACTGTTTACAATGTTCACAGACACCCGACAGCCAATCAGCTTTCCGCTCGCGCACGCCCGTATCGCGCCGGGTGCGCTCCCCGGGACGCGTACCGGTGAGCGCTCGGAGAGCGCCTATAGATATATATGTGTTTTTGAAGTTAATTTAAAAAAAAACCACTGGAGCAATTTTCACCAAACATAGCAAAGGCACATCTGTGTACCAGTCGCTACAATTTTGCCAAGTTTGGCGTAATTCCATTCAGCGGTTCGGGCTGTAGACTTGTCAGACCGTCCTATGGAAATTAACATGGGGAAAACATGTTTTGGGACCCCCCTTTTTTCTCAGCCCCCACTTCACGAATCTCCCCGAAACTTTCAGGGAAGGAGCGGAGCGAAGCTGTGGAACATTTTGGAAAATTACACACAAATTCCTCAACCGGCGCCAGAGTTATTCCCAATAGAATGTTGCGGATTTCCTATGGTAGCCAATCCTAACTATAACTACCTACTGGCGACCGCCAGTAGGTAATATATATATATATATATATATATATATATATATATATATATATATATATATATATATATATATACATATATATATATATATATATATATATATATATATATATATATATATATATATATATATATATACATATATATATATCAAGCTCTTGCCTGGATTCCCTTTGCAGGAAGCACCCGAATGCTGACAGCAGGCCCCAAGCACAGCCCGCCTCACCGGTATGGAAATGTCTTTTCCCTGATACCTTTCACAGCTCCACACAACTCTGGCCTGACGCGTTTCGAATTACATTCTTTCTCAAAGGCTCGTAGTGCAGAGAAGAACCACGCACACCACCACGCTGCTTCTCAACATTTTCTTTATTGCGCGCCCTCTATGGGCTGCTTTATATAAGGCTGCGCATTTCATGCTGGGAGATGCAGTCCAGGTAATGTCCAGGCAATATGCTGCTGAATAAGCCCGTAGATGGGCCTCAGTCCAAAATTCATTCCCTCATCCTGCGCCAAACACTCCACATGAAAGGGATACTGGATGTAATCCCCAGTGGCCCCCAGTCCTATCGGGGTGGTGCCGTCCCGGCGGCGAGGACACCGCCTATAAATCAATCTTTGAGAAAGAATGTAATTCGAAACGCGTCAGGCCAGAGTTGTGTGGAGCTGTGAAAGGTATCAGGGAAAAGACATTTCCATACCGGTGAAGCGGGCTGTGCTTGGGGCCCGCTGTCAGCATTTGGGTGCTTCCTGCAAAGGGAATCCAGGCAAGAGCTTGATTTATAGGCGGTGTCCTCGCCGCCGGGACGGCACCACCCCGATAGGACTGGGGGCCACTGGGGATTACATCCAGTATCCCTTTCATGTGGAGTGTTTGGCGCAGGATGAGGGAATGAATTTTGGACTGAGGCCCATCTACGGGCTTATTCAGCAGCATATTGCCTGGACATTACCTGGACTGCATCTCCCAGCATGAAATGCGCAGCCTTATATAAAGCAGCCCATAGAGGGCGCGCAATAAAGAAAATGTTGAGAAGCAGCGTGGTGGTGTGCGTGGTTCTTCTCTGCACTACGAGCCTTTGAGAAAGAATGTAATTCGAAACGCGTCAGGCCAGAGTTGTGTGGAGCTGTGAAAGGTATCAGGGAAAAGACATTTCCATACCGGTGAGGCGGGCTGTGCTTGGGGCCCGCTGTCAGCATTCAGGTGCTTCCTGCAAAGGGAATCCAGGCAAGAGCTTGATTTATAGGCGGTGTCCTCGCCGCCGGGACGGCACCACCCCGATAGGACTGGGGGCCACTGGGGATTACATCCAGTATCCCTTTCATGTGGAGTGTTTGGCGCAGGATGAGGGAATGAATTTTGGAATGAGGCCCATCTACGGGCTTATTCAGCAGCATATTGCCTGGACATTACCTGGACTGCATCTCCCAGCATGAAATGCGCAGCCTCATATAAAGCAGCCCATAGAGGGCGCGCAATAAAGAAAATGTTGAGAAGCAGCGTGGTGGTGTGCGTGGTTCTTCTCTGCACTACGAGCCTTTGAGAAAGAATGTAATTCGAAACGCGTCAGGCCAGAGTTGTGTGGAGCTGTGAAAGGTATCAAGGAAAAGACATTTCCATACCGGTGAGGCGGGCTGTGCTTGGGGCCCGCTGTCAGCATTCGGGTGCTTCCTGCAAAGGGAATCCAGGCAAGAGCTTGATTTATAGGCGGTGTCCTCGCCGCCGGGACGGCACCACCCCGATAGGACTGGGGGCCACTGGGGATTACATCCAGTATCCCTTTCATGTGGAGTGTTTGGCGCAGGATGAGGGAATGAATTTTGGACTGAGGCCCATCTACGGGCTTATTCAGCAGCATATTGCCTGGACATTACCTGGACTGCATCTCCCAGCATGAAATGCGCAGCCTTATATAAAGCAGCCCATAGAGGGCGCGCAATAAAGAAAATGTTGAGAAGCAGCGTGGTGGTGTGCGTGGTTCTTCTCTGCACTACGAGCCTTTGAGAAAGAATGTAATTCGAAACGCGTCAGGCCAGAGTTGTGTGGAGCTGTGAAAGGTATCAGGGAAAAGACATTTCCATACCGGTGAGGCGGGCTGTGCTTGGGGCCCGCTGTCAGCATTCGGGTGCTTCCTGCAAAGGGAATCCAGGCAAGAGCTTGATTTATAGGCGGTGTCCTCGCCGCCGGGACGGCACCACCCCGATAGGACTGGGGGCCACTGGGGATTACATCCAGTATCCCTTTCATGTGGAGTGTTTGGCGCAGGATGAGGGAATGAATTTTGGACTGAGGCCCATCTACGGGCTTATTCAGCAGCATATTGCCTGGACATTACCTGGACTGCATCTCCCAGCATGAAATGCGCAGCCTTATATAAAGCAGCCCATAGAGGGCGCGCAATAAAGAAAATGTTGAGAAGCAGCGTGGTGGTGTGCGTGGTTCTTCTCTGCACTACGAGCCTTTGAGAAAGAATGTAATTCGAAACGCGTCAGGCCAGAGTTGTGTGGAGCTGTGAAAGGTATCAGGGAAAAGACATTTCCATACCGGTGAGGCGGGCTGTGCTTGGGGCCCGCTGTCAGCATTCGGGTGCTTCCTGCAAAGGGAATCCAGGCAAGAGCTTGATTTATAGGCGGTGTCCTCGCCGCCGGGACGGCACCACCCCGATAGGACTGGGGGCCACTGGGGATTACATCCAGTATTCCTTTCATGTGGAGTGTTTGGCGCAGGATGAGGGAATGAATTTTGGACTGAGGCCCATCTACGGGCTTATTCAGCAGCATATTGCCTGGACATTACCTGGACTGCATCTCCCAGCATGAAATGCGCAGCCTTATATAAAGCAGCCCATAGAGGGCGCGCAATAAAGAAAATGTTGAGAAGCAGCGTGGTGGTGTGCGTGGTTCTTCTCTGCACTACGAGCCTTTGAGAAAGAATGTAATTCGAAACGCGTCAGGCCAGAGTTGTGTGGAGCTGTGAAAGGTATCAGGGAAAAGACATTTCCATACCGGTGAGGCGGGCTGTGCTTGGGGCCCGCTGTCAGCATTCGGGTGCTTCCTGCAAAGGGAATCCAGGCAAGAGCTTGATTTATAGGCGGTGTCCTCGCCGCCGGGACGGCACCACCCCGATAGGACTGGGGGCCACTGGGGATTACATCCAGTATCCCTTTCATGTGGAGTGTTTGGCGCAGGATGAGGGAATGAATTTTGGACTGAGGCCCATCTACGGGCTTATTCAGCAGCATATTGCCTGGACATTACCTGGACTGCATCTCCCAGCATGAAATGCGCAGCCTTATATAAAGCAGCCCATAGAGGGCGCGCAATAAAGAAAATGTTGAGAAGCAGCGTGGTGGTGTGCGTGGTTCTTCTCTGCACTACGAGCCTTTGAGAAAGAATGTAATTCGAAACGCGTCAGGCCAGAGTTGTGTGGAGCTGTGAAAGGTATCAGGGAAAAGACATTTCCATACCGGTGAGGCGGGCTGTGCTTGGGGCCCGCTGTCAGCATTCGGGTGCTTCCTGCAAAGGGAATCCAGGCAAGAGCTTGATTTATAGGCGGTGTCCTCGCCGCCGGGACGGCACCACCCCGATAGGACTGGGGGCCACTGGGGATTACATCCAGTATCCCTTTCATGTGGAGTGTTTGGCGCAGGATGAGGGAATGAATTTTGGACTGAGGCCCATCTACGGGCTTATTCAGCAGCATATTGCCTGGACATTACCTGGACTGCATCTCCCAGCATGAAATGCGCAGCCTTATATAAAGCAGCCCATAGAGGGCGCGCAATAAAGAAAATGTTGAGAAGCAGCGTGGTGGTGTGCGTGGTTCTTCTCTGCACTACGAGCCTTTGAGAAAGAATGTAATTCGAAATGCGTCAGGCCAGAGTTGTGTGGAGCTGTGAAAGGTATCAGGGAAAATACATTTCCATACCGGTGAGGCGGGCTGTGCTTGGGGCCCGCTGTCAGCATTCGGGTGCTTCCTGCAAAGGGAATCCAGGCAAGAGCTTGATTCATAGGCGGTGTCCTCGCCGCCGGGACGGCACCACCCCGATAGGACTGGGGGCCACTGGGGATTACATCCAGTATTCCTTTCATGTGGAGTGTTTGGCGCAGGATGAGGGAATGAATTTTGGACTGAGGCCCATCTACGGGCTTATTCAGCAGCATATTGCCTGGACATTACCTGGACTGCATCTCCCAGCATGAAATGCGCAGCCTTATATAAAGCAGCCCATAGAGGGCGCGCAATAAAGAAAATGTTGAGAAGCAGCGTGGTGGTGTGCGTGGTTCTTCTCTGCACTACGAGCCTTTGAGAAAGAATGTAATTCGAAACGCGTCAGGCCAGAGTTGTGTGGAGCTGTGAAAGGTATCAGGGAAAAGACATTTCCATACCGGTGAGGCGGGCTGTGCTTGGGGCCCGCTGTCAGCATTCGGGTGCTTCCTGCAAAGGGAATCCAGGCAAGAGCTTGATTTATAGGCGGTGTCCTCGCCGCCGGGACGGCACCACCCCGATAGGACTGGGGGCCACTGGGGATTACATCCAGTATCCCTTTCATGTGGAGTGTTTGGCGCAGGATGAGGGAATGAATTTTGGACTGAGGCCCATCTACGGGCTTATTCAGCAGCATATTGCCTGGACATTACCTGGACTGCATCTCCCAGCATGAAATGCGCAGCCTTATATAAAGCAGCCCATAGAGGGCGCGCAATAAAGAAAATGTTGAGAAGCAGCGTGGTGGTGTGCGTGGTTCTTCTCTGCACTACGAGCCTTTGAGAAAGAATGTAATTCGAAACGCGTCAGGCCAGAGTTGTGTGGAGCTGTGAAAGGTATCAGGGAAAAGACATTTCCATACCGGTGAGGCGGGCTGTGCTTGGGGCCCGCTGTCAGCATTCGGGTGCTTCCTGCAAAGGGAATCCAGGCAAGAGCTTGATTTATAGGCGGTGTCCTCGCCGCCGGGACGGCACCACCCCGATAGGACTGGGGGCCACTGGGGATTACATCCAGTATCCCTTTCATGTGGAGTGTTTGGCGCAGGATGAGGGAATGAATTTTGGACTGAGGCCCATCTACGGGCTTATTCAGCAGCATATTGCCTGGACATTACCTGGACTGCATCTCCCAGCATGAAATGCGCAGCCTTACATAAAGCAGCCCATAGAGGGCGCGCAATAAAGAAAATGTTGAGAAGCAGCGTGGTGGTGTGCGTGGTTCTTCTCTGCACTACGAGCCTTTGAGAAAGAATGTAATTCGAAACGCGTCAGGCCAGAGTTGTGTGGAGCTGTGAAAGGTATCAGGGAAAAGACATTTCCATACCGGTGAGGCGGGCTGTGCTTGGGGCCCGCTGTCAGCATTCGGGTGCTTCCTGCAAAGGGAATCCAGGCAAGAGCTTCACATATATATATATATATATATATATATATATATATATATATATATAATATATATATATATATATGTATATATATATATATATATATATATATTCCTTTACCTCGGCAAGTTGTATTTAGTCTGTGTTTTTTATTATCCTGTGTGAACGTAGTTGTTTGTTGAAAATATAATATATATATATATATATCCACCAAGGCCCACGCACATCCATCTGCAGCGTGAAAACCGGCCACACCAGCATGTTTTGCAAATCTTTATTTCCAGGCAAGAAGGCATTAGCTCAAGCAGAACAGCATTACGCGTTTCGAGGTTAGACACCTCTTAGTCATATGCAAAGTCATGGGGGTGGGATCGTTAGGTATTTCAAACGTAACTCCAACATTGAAGAAGGACTCATGTCCATTTAATTAAAGAGGCAGTCTTTTTCGGCTTTTTCAAAAAAATGCTCAATCGTTAAGGTAGGAGTATACACATATACACACACACACACACACACACATATATATATATATATATGAAATACGTTGTCACCACCAGCTGCTCTACCACACAGAAAATGACGATGAGCAGACCCAATTCTTGGTGCAAACTTTTAAAGTGCTTTATTCGTGCCCAGCCTGTCCGCCATGACGTGTTTCACTTCCCTTGCAGCTTGATCACATGACATGTTGCAAGTGGTCAGGACCACTATTTAAAGTGCTAGTGCATTCGAGTAAGACTCAATCAGTGCATTGTAGGCATAAACATAAAAGAAACACTACATTGTTTGGTAGCTATTGGTAACACCTGAATCTGACATTACATAGGGCATGTAAACAAAAATATTAAATAATTAATATTCAATATTAAAAACCAAGTTCACATTTAAAAAAAACACATCTTTGATTTAAAATGTTTTTAAAATACCTTGATAAGATATTAAATATGTACAGCCCATTCAGTGCAAAATATCTGCATAGTGCAAAAATTGTGACCTTATGTAGCTACATCTAGTAGTAATTCCAGGAGTTGCCATGAAACCTAATATAGCCCAAGTGGGCAAAGAAGAAAGTGCACTGTCTTTCAAATCTGTTGAAAACATTTCAATATAGATAGTCCTGAATGATCCGATGTGCAATGTGGTATACTCAATGTGCAAAAATGCAAGTGCAAATATAAATCATGAACTAATCCAAATCTCATATCCAATTAATACCCATTAAAACCATAGAAAAGACCAGAGGCGAATTACTTAAAATTATGCAGTTGTCATGATAATCATAATGATTGGTATATTAGTACAGTTAAGACCCGTATTGTATAGTACAGATTGTAACAAGAAAACTCTCATATTGAAATCTTACAAACATGTATAAAGGTCTTCGCTGGCATTCAGCCCATTCGGATTTTTACTGTCTAGCTACAGTATGTAACAGGTTTCGAGGAGGCGTAATTTGGCTTCACGATCCCCTCTTCATTTTAAAGGTAACACCGTGTCGATAACGTACTACTGGAAATGGGCTGGATTCGCTTCATGTGCGATTTCGAAGTGTCTAGCTACTGGGTAAGCTTGATCCTTGCTAGCAATAGCCCTGATGTGCTGGAGTATCCGTTTGTGGGCGGGTAACCTGGTGCTACCAACATACCTCAACCCACACGGATACTCCAGCACATAAACTGCATAGTCAGTTTTACAAGTCAGTCTTTTGGTAATTTCCATTGGTTTTCGTTTAAACGGGCTGCTGCAGCTAGTCTTGTTACAACCATAGCGACAGGCTTTACACTGAGGACACTTCTTAAACCCTTTACTGAGGGACATCCATGTACTGGAGATGGGGGGTTCTAAACTATTTTTGACCAATGCTTTAGCCATTGAGGGGGACCTTCTGAAAGTGAGCGCTGGTTTATCTGCTACACTCTGACCAATAACAGGATCTCCTTTAATGAGATTCCAATTTCTGTTGAAGATTTTCCTTAAATCTGAGTGTTGCCTGCTGTAAGATAGAATTATGCGTGACTGAGTCCCAGAATCACTAAGACCATTAGATCTTTCTTTGACTTTAGAAATTAATGCTACTTGTCTAGGCATATTCTGAGTCCGATTAATAGCAGACTCAAGGATTTAATTGGAATATCCCCTGGCTAGGAGCCTAATTCTGCTGGCCTCCTGTGCAGCTGCACATTCGACCTCTGAACTACATATCCTCCTAATGCGCAGCATCTCCCCATAGGGGATGCTGCGAATAAGGTGGTGCTGATGATGACTAGCCTCATGCAAAATGATATTTCCGGCAGTTGGTTTCCTATATAATTTAGTAGCCAAGATGTTGTTCTCTACATAAATCTCCACATCTAGGAAACAAATAGAAGTAGCATCAATATTGGATGTAAACTTTAAATTTAGATTGTTGTTGTTTAACTCATTAACAAATGCCCTGGCACTTTGTTCCGAACCCCTACAAACAAAAAACAAATAATCTATGTACCGAAGGTACAGAATTATGTTGTGTTCCACAATCTCTCTGAGTTGTCGCATGAGGACCTGTTCCTCCCACAGCCCCATGTGTAGACATGCGTAACTGGGGGAGAAACAGGCCCCCATGGCAACTCCCCTGATTTGTTGAAAAATGTGATTGTTGAAGAGGAAAAAATTCTGCTCTAAGCACATTTGCACCATAGTAAGTAACATTTTGTTATGTGCTGCAAAGTTCATCGTACGTTTGTTAAGAAAGTGTTCAATAGCTTTCAATCCATCATGGTGCCTGATCGATGTATATAGGGCAGATACATCCAAAGTCATTAAAAACACGTCTGGACCCCAAGTCACATGTTCTATCTTGCGTATAAAATCAGAGGTGTCCTGCACATATGACATCAATACTTCGACCCAGTCCTGTAGGAAATAATCAATGTATCTGGAAGTGTTCTCCATTGAACTATTGATGGCCGAAATAATCGGTCTACCGAGGTTTTTTTCAATGTTTTGTGAATTTTTGGGATCAGGTAGAATGTGGGGATGACTAGGTGTTCTTTTCTTAGGAAGCGAAACTCCTCCTCGGAAATCAAACCCCCACTTCTCCAAGCCTGGAGTTTTGAACGCTGATCCATCCAAGTGGCCTTCACTATTTGAATGTTACTTTTTCTATAGCACAAAGTGTCCCCCAGTTGAGATTCAGCTTCCTCCAGGTAGAGTTGACGGGGCCACAAGACTATATTACCACCTTTATCCGCTTGTCTGACTATGATGTTGCAGTCAGATTAAAGCTTGCCAACTAGTTTTGTGTAGCATCGATTTTGTTTACTGATGGCAAATCGCTTTTTGTTGGTGGCAATGTACAGTTTTTTTAGGTCCTGGATGACCATATCCTGGTAGACATCTAGATTGTCATGTACCCTAACGGGCTGGAAGACTGACTTTGGCTTGAAGGGGGTTATACATTTGCTTGTGTCATCAGCCAGTGATCTTTCTGCCACATTGGTAATTTCCCCCTGTTCATTTTGCAAAGACCATATTTCTTCGAATACTTCTTGGTCCCATACAGTGAGAAGGGAAGGACTCATGATGGCTTCAGAGGGTGCCTTCTTTTTTGGTAGTAGGCAATGAAATTTACTAAGTTTGAGTTTTCTGACATACCTAAAAGTGTCCATTCTGGTGTCTGCGTAATTAAAGTTGCAGGGAGGACAATAGGTTAGTCCTAGACCTAGGACTGATTCCTCTCCTGGGGTCAACTTCAAATCTGTTAAATTGATTACTGCGTTGGGGTTGTTGTCTGAGGCGTGTTGCGGTTTTGGAATCGATTCCAACAGCCCCTCGCCACCTTTTTTCCTCCGGTTCCACTTTCTTTTGTTGCTTCTGCGCCTGTGGCCGCGCTTGTAATTTTCTCTTTGATTGTGTTTCCTGCTGGTACTCGGTGACGCAGAGTGTCCCGCCGGTCCCTTATATTTTTTGTGGAGATTCAAGTTTGTCCATTCATCATTGGCCGAAATCTCTGGGAGCGAAACTAAACAACATTTATGGAGCTCGGCGATGTATTTAGGATGTTTCTAGTTACAGCAAAAACCCTCTTACAGAGCACAAGGACGAAGGACAATGTTGTGGGAATGTAAAATCGAGAAAATACACATAAACTGGGGAGAAGTAATTTGGCACTGTCCATAGATCAAGTGATCTGCCCAGAATCACAGGATGTTGAGCCGACGCCGACACTGGACCCTGGGTCCCTCTAGCTCCAAAGACGGCAGCTCTGGTTGCTGCGCCACACCTTCTTCGTATGTGCTCATACTGCCTGCCTGTGAAGAGAGTGGGGGTACCTCTAGAACTGTGCATGGTGAATGCATAGTATCTTGGGCCTTTGTACACATTGTTTAACAATGACGTAAGCCTACTGTTGGTCCTACCAATTTTACACATAAGAAAATGGAGCCAGAGAAGGGTAAAGTAATCTACCCAGGAGCACACAGCTTAGTCAAGCCGGGACTACAACAAGAGTTGCTGCTTCCTCTCTGGTGTAATCGGTGGCTTCAGAAGGAAGAACAGCTTTTGTGGAAATACAGCAAGGCAGCAGAGTTTGCTCTTTACCGGTGACAGCCTGGGAGTTGCGCCGTGGAATGGTTGTAGGTAACAACAGCCTGTATTTGAAAGGGCAACAGAGAGATTTGAATCAAATAAGGAGCGGAGGCAAAGGTCCTGAGAGCCGGTTGAGTCAGAAGCACTGGCAGAATCTGCTCGGTGGGGGAGGGTCCGGAAGACAGCACGTCTGCAGCTGGAGTTACTTCCGCCTCCTGCACAGACAAGAGGCTGCTGCATACCACTGTTCGCACTGCATACCACTGCCCGCACTGCAACAGAACCTTCCGAGACCATTAGAGCTTTTGAATATGTTTGTTCACCCAGATATAATGCATCTCCCTTTCTTCTATAACATGCAGATTAAATGGTCCTGACACGTGAAAAATGCTTAAATAGGACCGTGACAAAATTAGCTTGAAGCCTTGATAGCTCCGTCGGTAGAGCATCAGACTTTTAAGCTAGGGGTCCAGGGTTCAATTCCCTGTTCGGGCGCATAGCATCTTATTCAACTTTTATCTGCTATTAACTATATTAGAAATGAAGATTTTTTTAGCTTTTTACTCTCCTCTCTCTACCGAAAGGTGAGCTCCGAACGTGTTACTGGTAGCTCGTGCTCTGAAGAGGGATGAACAGAACTGTGAGTCTTAGAGGGCCGGGGCGAGGTCAGTCACACCCCTGCTGGGGACCCCCCTTCCCTGTGGCACTGCTCGTTCTGCCCTGGCTCGTGCACCGCATGTAGCCTACAGAGAGTGTGGAGACACAAGCAAGGTGTAAAGTGAGTATACATCAGTGTCCCACCCTCTAGTTCGATGTGTCACTGGGAGTTCATACTGTGAGGAGAGATGCACAGAGCTGTAAGGTGTTACAGGAAGAAAGGAGAGTGGCATCCTGCCCTCCTGGACAGCAACACCACCCTGCCCTAAAATAAAACACTTTCTCCATCAAATATAATCCATGATATAAATATGGAACGTTACATTTTACCAAGTGAGGAAACTCCTTGGTAAATCCGTTTTCATTTGCACTACGTTATCAAAACAAATTGCATTGTTTTCTCACCAAGATACAAAAACAAGCATTTGCATTGCAATAGGTCTCGCATTTACACGATGTTATGTTTTATGTTTCAGTAACCAAAACAGAAATAAAAGGCTTTGTTATTTGCAATGTCAATAGCTCAAACTCGCGTAAATGCGAGACCTATTGCATTGCAAATGCTTGTTTCCCTTTGTGGCTCACGTACATCTTAATAATAATAAAAAAAATCTTCATTAAATATCCACTCTTGCTTGTACTCTCTGGGTGTGTGTGGCTCTGTGTGTGTGTGTGTGTGTGGCTCTGTGTGTGTGTGTGGCTCTGTGTGTGTGTGGCTGTGTGTGTGTGTGTGTGGCTCTGTGTGTCTGTGTGTGGCTCTGTGTGTGTGTGTGTGGCTCTGTGTGTGCAATAGGTCTCGCATTTGCAAGAGATTAAGCTATTGGCATTGTAAATGACAATGCCATTTATGTATCTGTTTTTAAAACCAACATATAAATAAAAATGTTGTCATTAACAATGCCAATAGCTCTAACTTTTGCAAAGGCGAGACCGTTGCATTGTAAATGCTTGTTAGGTACGCAAACCGGCATGGTAATGGTTGTAGGTAGAGACATCCCACTTTCTTCTGTGTGCTTTATGTTCATTGTACAAAGTGCAGTGGGGTTAGTGGTGCATTTACTTAACTAAGTAAAAGCCTTTGCCTGACTTGTAAGAAGTATTTACTTTGTAGAGGAATATGCCGCTTAATCCAAAATTTAAATTGTGTTCGGTGAAATTAAGGCACATGAAAAACCCATAGGTGTCTATAATGAAATGTGTAGGGCAAACGTGGGGACGGGAGACTGCGAAGGCCCTTATTTGGGGCTAATATAATGGGGAAATGGTTATAGGTAGAGACTTCTGTTTTTCTTTGGCCTGTTTTATTTGAAGTGCGCATCATTTGAGGGGTAGGTTAAAGAGCATAATGAAAATAATTAGCACGCGTGCTTCATTGGATAAAGGGTTTAAACTGAGTGGAACTGGTTACAACTTTAATTTTGATTACTTTGATTATTGGAACATTTATTAGGCTTGTCAGGTACAACAAATATGTGGACTAGTTGCTAGGTATTTTCATGTATCAGTTAACTGCGTGATCAGTCCTTCGAAAACTGATCTGAGCTGTTTGGCTTAACTGAGGAGTCAAGTATGAGAGCAAACAGTTTAAAACGGAGATACATGGGGTGATTGCGTATGTGGTATCTGTGTTGTTTTTAGAAAAAATGCATCATAGTACAAACAGAATATCTGATATTGAAAAGCTCACTCTTGAATTGAGGTGACCCCTGTCAGTCTAAAAAGGATTGCATTTCATATGGCGGTGATAGAACATTACTGGCAATGCCTTGCAATAAATTGCCAAATGACCGAATAAAGCAAGCTTATGTTATGTTTGTCACTTTCAAACACTCCTGGCTTTTTAAGCAGCACCGCTTTGTATTCTGGTATTTTTAATATTATTCGCGGCATTAGAAGTAGAGTTTGAAACAGCCACCAAGAATTTTTTTTGTTGTCACACATGTATGTTAAGTTTTTCAGCCATAGATTCATTATTTACAGTTAGGTACATGTGTTTTTTTTTCACCTTACAATACAGGTCTATAATCTCCAACAATACAGGCCTATAATTTTCAAAATGCAAAGATATTAAAGGGGTGTATGCGAAATGTGCTGCTCGCAAGTGGCAAGACAAACTGCAGACTCTACAGCAGCGCAGCAAATAATGCAGCAGAAATAATTTTTACGAATTCCGTGGGCAGCTCGTACATTTTAAATATTATGGGGCAGATTTACAAGCCCCTTGCGCCACTTTTGCGTCATTTTTAACATGGGAAAAATGACGCAAAAGTGGCGCAAGGGGTTTGTTAATCTGCCCCTTACTGTATAGAAACAAATCCAAAATAAATACGTGGTGCGCCCCCTTTCTACAAGTAAGTAGAAACTAGCATTATTAAGATATGTAATTGTGTTTTGCCTTTCAGGAAAGTTATGTCTTGCAAAGCCGAGGCTCAAAACAAATACTCAATTCATTAAAAATGGCCACAAAAACTTTCTGAAATGAGCACGGCTATTACGTCTATGCAGAATGTTTCCTTCACTGACTCTCAGCCCTAATAGAACAGGATGAAAACCAGGCTTCCTACACCCAAGCCAGCAGAGAAAATGAAAGAATGTCACAGTTGTGCAGTTAACGGCCTGACGTCAAATCTCGAAAAAGTTATGGAGAGTTTTCCAAACTATTCCAGTTCGATGAGATTCCACTTTCGCAGCACCTGCTAGCTTGCTGAATCTGCTTTGCATTTCTTACATCTTTGCGAGGTGCCATGGTCTGCACCAGAAAAGGCAGACGCGCAACTAAAGGCCTTATTTCCAAGGCAGGCAGAGAAGAGGAGACTCATTTGCTCTTTTAGGTCTTGGCTATTGATACCCTTAGTTCTATGTTGCTTATCTATTGTTTTCAATACATGTTTGGCGCGTTCACATGCTCTGTTTACTTTCCACCCCATTCACTGCTCTGAAGCCCCCCCCCCCCGTCCACAACCTATTTATATTTTATTATATGTATTATTATTTCAACAAGGGCCCGGCAGATGCAAAGTTCTTGGCCACCTCGCCTCCTTTTTTTGCCCTCCCACGCACATTTCTTTTAATAGTGATCCAAGATCCTTCTGTGGAAAGCTTATTTCATAGAATGAGTTCATTCAGGAAGTATGTCAGAAGCTAGGCAGGAAGTATGGCACAAGATAGGCAGCATAAGTAAAGGCGCCAGAAGACTGCGGCCAGCCTCTGTTGTACAGAAGAGGGGAAATTGTTGCTAGTAGAGTCGATTGGAGCTATATGTAAAGTTGGCGCCTGGACCGGTCGGGTCTAGAAGAGGCCACACCAACACCTTATGTTTAGTTGTATAGGATGCCTCGTGATTAACTGACATCACGGCCCGCCTTTATTTTTATACTAAGGCCCAAGTCATGGACTGCAGGTGTGCACACCTTTGCACCCCGTACCCCATTAGGCGGTGTGTTGGACAGGCCACCTGAAGGGCCGCTCTCCCCCGGCCCAACCAGGCCCGAGCCCAGCCACGCACGTACCACACACCACCATTGCACGTCCACCGTCCCCGCAGGGACCCCTACACTCGAACCTGTTGACCGCGTAGGCCGACCCACTACCGGCCTGCGCGCCCATCCTGGGCGCCATCTTGGACACTCCACCACGAGGCCGCCTGGCCCCCGATCGACCTCAACCCTGGGCCTGGCCAGGCCTCAGACATTCCGGCACCAACGTCCACCCAGGAGGTGAGCGGGCTACTTGGTCAGTCAATGGGAGCAAGAGGTGTCGATGGCTCTCCCCCGCCAAGTGCCGCTCGCCCATCGCCTCCCCGGGCGCTGGCTCCACCCCCCTGCTGGGTGTCGGGACTCCCTCATCCCGGACCTCCCGACCTCCAAGTGCGAGGGTCCGGACATCAAAGCACACCAGCCCTATAACTGGGACAGCTCCAGAGCAGGACGGGAGTTGTATCTTGGAGTCGAGAGACGCAAAGAAGAACTCATCCTTGACGGACTACTGGCGCTGCCGTAGCTCTGTCTTGTGCACCCTCGTCTTGCCTGCTGGCGCTGCCGCGGCTTTGGGAACCACCCTATCCTTCATCGTCGTCGGGACCTGCTGGCGTGGCCGCGGACCGTTTGTAACCACCACCTTCATCGGGACCTGCTGGCTCTGCCGCGGACCGTCGTCTGCCTTCATCCATCTCGGGACCTGCTGGCTCCGCCGCGGCCCGTTCATCTACACCACCGAGCTCGAGGATTGAGAGCTATTTCCATCTTTTTGGTAACAAGACTGTCCCGCTACCCTTTTCCCAAACAGAGACCAGAATAGAGGGGACCCCTGAGTCCAGACCTCCTTGTACCATTCTACCGTACTTGAAGAATTGCCTATAAAGTATCGTTGAACTTTATCATTGTGTGGTGTCCGTCTGTGGGGGGGAAGTTACTTGTCTGTACGATTCACGGGAGACGGCTCTCCCCGGAGACCTCTCCCCTTATCCTCGGCCGACCCTCCCGGTCCGTCTAACATTGGTGGCCAGCGGCGCGATCCGAATCACCGCATAAACCGTACAGAGAGTAGCTCACCCCACGGCGAATCACGATGTCAACTAAAGACAGCGGATCAACGGAGAAATTCCAGATGGAGAAATTGGATGAGTACAGCCATCGTGAACTTAAACAGTTCTGTATCGAATTAGGTATCGCTACCACCGGACTAAATACCAAAGATGACTTTAAGCAAGCCCTAGAATCTTGGGCAGAAACCGGGGCTGCCGGAACCCCCGATCAAAACATCGCAGCACAAACCCCCATGGCCCCTGAAGAGCGAAGAACGGGTCTCTCGCCAGACGAGATCCAGGAACGAGAAAGGACCCGACTACACGAGCTGGAAATGGCCCGGCTCAAAATGGACGTTGAACTGAAGTTGGCCGAACAGAAAATCAACTTAGAGCACCTGCGTCTCCGAGAAGAAAGAGAGGAGAAACAGAGACAAAGGGAGCTCGAGGAAAAGAAACTGGCATATGAACATGAGCGGAAACTAGCTGAAATCGACCTACGCAAACAGAATAAAGAAGCAGGGGTGTCCGAGCAACCCCACACTCCAGGGGCAACAGAGAAGAAGGTACACATCCCCAAGGATGTCGTTCGAGAATACTTCCGAGAGGACGACATCCAGCAATGGTTTAAGGCCTATGAAATCGCTATGACTGCACACCGGATCGATAGAAGCGATTGGGGGGCCGGTCTGTGGGGGAGATTCCTCAATGAGGGCCGCGACGCCCTGCTGCAACTCCCGGACCACCAGATGACCTCCTATGACCATATGAAAGCTGCACTCCTCACCCGCTATGGCCTCACACCCGAGATGTACCGTCAGAGGTTCCGAGACTGCACCCGCATCCCGGGTACAACTTGGGTGGACTATGTCAATTACTTTAGCCGAGCCTTCGAGGGCTGGATCAAAGGAAGCAAGGTCACAACCTACGAACAACTGTTCAATCTTATGGTATGGGAGCATCTGTCGAACAATTGCTTCATTGAACTTCGCCAGCACCTCCTCGACAGCAAGTTAACGGATCCCCGGCAGCTCGCAGCCGAAGCTGACCGGTGGGAGATCACCAGAGTGGGTCGAAATGGGTCCTACGAACAGAACCGGAACAACAATGGTCAGCACCGTCCCCGAGGAGGAGGAGGCCAAGGACGCGGAAGAAGCAACGCTCCGGTCACCCCCACTACCAGCACCACCCCCCCGGCCAACCGGGGCAGCACCCCAGCGCGACCGGGATATCGAGCCAATAGTACCTGCCATCGATGCCAACGAGTCGGACACTATGCAAACGACCCAAACTGCCCCCAGTACCAGAGCCCAAGACCCCGCCAAGTAGCCGCTGCTGCTCTGGGGGAGGAACAGATCTCAGAGGAACAAGAAGAATATGAACAGGAACACCAAGAATGGGAGCCAGCCGCCATGGCTCTCGCCTGCCTAGGGGGGAGAGACATGGTCCCGCGGGTCCCCCTACCCGCTAATACCCAGAAGTACAGCCAATGGGTGGGCATCAATGGACGCCGGGCTGAAGCCCTTCGTGACACTGGGGCCAGTGTAACAGCCATCCGCTGTCACCTGGTGACCCCCGAACAATACTTGCCAAACATTCTCTGCCCTGTACGTTCAGCCGATAACTCAGAAAGTCTGTGTCGGATGGCCTGCGTCCCCTTCGAATGGGGAGGGGTCTCCGGCATGTTGAAGGTGACGGTCCGAGATGATGCCCCCGTAGACTGCCTCCTGGGTAATGACCTGGAAAGCTCTCCATGGGCAGCAGTCGAACGAAAAGAGCACCTGGGGATGTTGGGCGTCCCGGACTGGGCGTGCGTCACCACCCGGTCCATGACCGCCCGTGCCAACCCCCGCCCAGAGGAACCCGAATGGCCGGCGCCACCGCCTCCGGTCGCCCCCGCCGAAACCACCGACCGTGACGTCCCCCCCGAACCAGCTCAACCTCCAGACCTCGCTAACCCCGACCAGTGGCCTCAAGAGGGGGGGCCCACGCAAGAACAATTTCGCCAAGAACAAAAGACCTGTCCCTCCCTCGAGGGACTCCGCCAGCAAGCGCTAGCCCAAAGCGCAGGGGATACCTCCGGAACTCACTGGGTCTACTGGGACAATGATCTGCTGTACAGTGAGCAAAGAATCGCGGAGCTGGGGGCCAGCCGAGTCCTAGTGGTACCCCTCCGTTTTAGAGACTTTCTGCTAAACCTGGCCCACGATGTCCCCCTGGCAGGACACCTGGGTCAAGACAAAACCTATAGCCGCCTGGTGACCCACTTCTTCTGGCCCAAAATGAGGGACAATGTACACCAGCATTGCCGATCTTGCCCCACGTGCCAAGCCAGTGGAAAGAGCGGCCGCAAACTGAAAGCCCCCCTGCAACCTTTTCCCGTGGTCACCACCCCGTTCGAGAGGGTCGGAATCGATATCGTAGGGCCCCTGGACCCGCGCACAAAACAAGGCCATCGATTCATCCTGGTGCTAGTGGACCACGCCACCCGCTACCCGGAGGCTGTTCCCCTGCGGACTGTGATAGCCCCGGTAGTCGGCCGGGCTCTGATGGGGATCTTCTCCCGGGTGGGCTTCCCCCGGGAGGTCGTCAGTGACAGAGGCACGAACTTTATTTCGAAATATATGAAGTCTCTCTGGCAACAGTGCGGGGTTACCTACCGGTTCACGACCCCCTATCACCCTCAAGGAAACGGACTCGTTGAGCGGTTCAACCGCACGCTCAAAGGGATGATCGGGGGGTTGGAAGAGCCCCTCCGTCGCCAGTGGGATGTGCTGCTGCCGTGCCTCCTCTTCGCCTATCGAGAGGTTCCCCAGAAGTCCCTGGGCTTCAGCCCATTTGAACTGCTATATGGACACCCCGTGCGGGGACCGCTCAGCCTAGTCAAGGAAGGCTGGGAGATGCCCCCTCTAAAGAACCCACCAGATGTTTTCCGCTACCTCCTAACTCTCCGCAACCAGACCCGGCGATTCCGAGAACTAGCAAAAGCCCACCTAGAGGCCAGTCAAGAGGACATGAAAAGGTGGTATGACCGGAATGCCTCCTCCATCGAATTTGAACCTGGGCAACAGGTATGGGTGATGTCCCCCACCGAACCCTGCGCCCTACAAGACAAGTGGACAGGGCCCTTCAAAGTGGTCGAGCGCAAGGGTCCGGCTACCTATCTCATCGACTTGGAATCTTCCCGGAACCCCCTCCGGGTCCTCCACGCTAACAGACTGAAACCGCACTTTGTACGGACAGAACTCAGCCTCCTGATGGCCACAGACAATGGGGCTGAAGAGGATTCCGAGCCCCTCCCTGACCTTCTACGAACTCGGGAGAAAGACGGCTCCGTAGATGGGGTCCGACTCTCAGAGGCCCTCACCCAGGAGCAACGCCAGGAGTGCCGAGTTCTCCTGTCACAATTCGCCAGCCTGTTCTCCCTCACCCCAGGTGTCACTTCCTGGTGTACGCACGATGTGGACACGGGGGACAGCCCCCCTATCCGCCACCGGGCCTACCGCGTGCCAGATCGGGTACGGGCCTGCATCCAGGAAGAAGTAGCCAAAATGCTCACGCTCGGGGTCATCGAGCCCTCAGACAGCCCCTGGGCCAGCCCTGTAGTACTGGTCCCCAAAGCAGCTGCCCCCGGCACCACACCGGAACTCCGGTTCTGCGTCGACTACCGGGGCTTGAATGCGGTCACCAGGACAGACGCACATCCCATCCCCCGGGCAGATGAACTAATCGACCGCATGGGAGCTGCCCGCTACCTCAGTATCTTCGACCTGACGGCGGGCTACTGGCAAATCGGCCTCACACCCCGGGCACAAGAACGTTCTGCCTTTTCCACTCCCGATGGCCATTACCATTTCACCGTCATGCCCTTCGGCATGAAGAATGCCCCAGCAACATTCCAACGGCTCGTCAATCAGGTCCTGGCGGGGCTCGAAGGATTCAGCGCCGCCTACCTAGACGACATCGCTGTATACAGCAACCATTGGTCCGAGCACCTCCACCACCTCCGAGCAGTGCTGCAAGCCCTTCAGCGAGCTGGCCTCACGATCAAGGCCAGCAAGTGTCAAATTGGGCAAGGGTCTGTAACCTACCTCGGGCACCAGGTGGGAAGCGGCCTGGTGGCCCCTCTGCAGCTAAAAATTGCCGCCATCCAGTCCTGGCAGCCCCCCATCACCCAGACCGAGGTACGAGCCTTCCTGGGCCTCACGGGCTATTACCGAAGGTTCGTGAAAGACTATGGTACTATCGTGAGGCCCCTCACAGAACTCACGTCAAAAAATCAGCCCCAGAAAGTCAACTGGACCCCAGAGTGTCAAGCTGCATTTGAACAATTGAAAGCCGCCATGTGCTCCGCCCCTGTGCTCCAGGCCCCCGACTACAGCCGGGAGTTCATCGTCCAGACGGATGCCTCCGACCATGGCATTGGGGCAGTCCTGTCTCAAGTGAACACCGAAGGCCGTGATCAACCGGTGGCCTTCATCAGCCGGCGACTCCTACCACGGGAACAACGCTGGAGCACCATAGAGAGGGAGGCCTTCGCGGTGGTGTGGGCCCTCAAGAAGCTCCGGCCCTACCTTTTTGGCACACCCTTTCGGGTACAGACCGACCACCGACCCCTGCAGTGGCTGATGCAGATGCGGGGGGAAAATCCGAAGTTACTACGCTGGTCCATCTCCCTACAAGGGATGGACTCCACAGTTGAACACCGGCCTGGGCCAGATCACGCCAACGCAGATGGCCTGTCCCGGTTCTTCCGCCTCGACGAGAAGAGTCCCCAAGAGGATGGGTAACTCTCCCCGCCTTCAGCTGGGGGGGACGCATGTTGGACAGGCCACCTGAAGGGCCGCTCTCCCCCGGCCCAACCAGGCCCGAGCCCAGCCACGCACGTACCACACACCACCATTGCACGTCCACCGTCCCCGCAGGGACCCCTACACTCGAACCTGTTGACCGCGTAGGCCGACCCACTACCGGCCTGCGCGCCCATCCTGGGCGCCATCTTGGACACTCCACCACGAGGCCGCCTGGCCCCCGATCGACCTCAACCCTGGGCCTGGCCAGGCCTCAGACATTCCGGCACCAACGTCCACCCAGGAGGTGAGCGGGCTACTTGGTCAGTCAATGGGAGCAAGAGGTGTCGATGGCTCTCCCCCGCCAAGTGCCGCTCGCCCATCGCCTCCCCGGGCGCTGGCTCCACCCCCCTGCTGGGTGTCGGGACTCCCTCATCCCGGACCTCCCGACCTCCAAGTGCGAGGGTCCGGACATCAAAGCACACCAGCCCTATAACTGGGACAGCTCCAGAGCAGGACGGGAGTTGTATCTTGGAGTCGAGAGACGCAAAGAAGAACTCATCCTTGACGGACTACTGGCGCTGCCGTAGCTCTGTCTTGTGCACCCTCGTCTTGCCTGCTGGCGCTGCCGCGGCTTTGGGAACCACCCTATCCTTCATCGTCGTCGGGACCTGCTGGCGTGGCCGCGGACCGTTTGTAACCACCACCTTCATCGGGACCTGCTGGCTCTGCCGCGGACCGTCGTCTGCCTTCATCCATCTCGGGACCTGCTGGCTCCGCCGCGGCCCGTTCATCTACACCACCGAGCTCGAGGATTGAGAGCTATTTCCATCTTTTTGGTAACAAGACTGTCCCGCTACCCTTTTCCCAAACAGAGACCAGAATAGAGGGGACCCCTGAGTCCAGACCTCCTTGTACCATTCTACCGTACTTGAAGAATTGCCTATAAAGTATCGTTGAACTTTATCATTGTGTGGTGTCCGTCTGTGGGGGGGAAGTTACTTGTCTGTACGATTCACGGGAGACGGCTCTCCCCGGAGACCTCTCCCCTTATCCTCGGCCGACCCTCCCGGTCCGTCTAACACGGTGGAACAAACATTCCTTCCCTACTTAACACAAACCAGTGCATATCTACAGTTCACATAAACTGGATAACAAACAGTGCACCAACAACTTTGCATGTTGACAGAGTTCATACGGTTACCGCACCATTGACTACTGGCTGCTTCAACACCTTCTTTACACCAGGAACTCTGCCAGACGGGACGAGGGAACAGGGTTGCTTCTTAGACCATATCTGGTCTAAGAAGCGAGCAGAGCAGGAGGAGCTGAGCGAGCAGGAAACTGGGAGTCAGGACCCTCGCCCTAACGCAACACTGGAGAAGTGGCCTCAGGCAGCACAGGCCAGGCGTCATTCAATGTGGACCTCATCTGTGAGTAACTCGGAGGAGAGATTGACGAGTCCGGGGTGGTGTCCTCATCGCTGAACACAGCATACTCCTCTTCTCTATAAAGCTCTCCATCAGACATGCAGCCTTTCTTAAAAAAGGAGATGTTGCTAGTGACCTCTTCCTCCCCTTTTTGAGCAGTGACCATCGTACTGCGCCTTCTCACCACTCTCCATGGTTGGGTTCAAGAGGAGGGGAAACATGCTGCCTGCATGGCAATTCTTTAGGTAGACCTGGTCTCTATGACCAATGGAGGATGGCTTGCCCTCTTTCTGATGCTGGATTGATCATTAGTATTCTTCGGTTTGTTGAGCACCACTGTGACATTAATGGGCTCCACAGTCCAGGTGGGGGTGATGGGGAATGGTGTATCGCATAATTCGCCCCATACTGGCATATCCCTGAGCTCTCTCAGTGGTCACATGGGGTGTCAGTCTATATTCTCGCAAAAAAACTCTAAATGGCCTTTTTTATATGGGTGAATTATCAGCGTGAGCTTTATGGATCACCTTATTAAGGGTTCTCATGAAACTTTCCACTTCCCGTTTGCCTAGGGCTGTCTCTGGGTCACCTTGTGATGTTGGGTGCCCCACAAGTTTAGATAGTCCACAAATTCATGTCCATGGAAGGGAGGACCGTTGTCTGATTTCACCATCTTGAAAATGCCATGGGTAGCAATAACCTTCTCCATTTTGGTAATGACCTCAGCAGCTGTCTGTTCCTCCACTATCTCTACCTCTGGGTACTTCGTGTGGTTGTCAATGATGACTAGGGCTTAGCAACCATCGGGAGTTGACTGACATTCATACTTAAATGTTCCCAGGGGTGTTCTGGGTTGTATTGCGTTATCACAGGGAAGGGCCGATGTGGGACCTGACTGCGTGTTCCACTACCTTGCCCATCCCTGAAAACCATACCTTGGTGAGAAGTTTGTTTTGACCATCCTTTGATGCCCTCTGTGGTCCAGCTATACTGTTTGCAAAGGAATGACCAGCAGGGACTCCTTAAGAGACATCCTCTGTCGTCTGTCGACAGTTCTTGCCTTACATGAATCAGGTACTCTAGTATCTTATTGGCTTGAGGGGTTCTCCTTGCCAGGTTTTGCATGACAGATCGCCAGTCATTCGATCGGATGGCAGTCATTGCTATCTGCAGGCACTCATCCCCTTTTGTGGCTTCAATCAGGGACTTCAAACTCATTGGAAGAGGGTCAAATCACTCTGTAATCAACCTCAAATAGGCTTCGGTGGCATCCACCTCCTCCCTCTCCTCAGACGTACTTGGATAGATAATCAGCTGGGTTGGACGACCCTGGGTGCTATTCTACTCAACAGACAAAGTCCAGCAATTGCAATAGCCATTTCTCAATGCATTGAGGTGACTTGGACGAGGGACTCTGTAAGAGGGGTACAAGAGGCTTATGATCCGTTGAGACAATAAATGGGTAGCAATACATATGAATGTGGAAGTGCCTGCATGCCCAGTGGATCGCTATAGCCTCTCGTTCAATCTGAGAGTATCACTGGTTGGTCTGAGTCAGAGAGCAACTGGCATAAGCTACTGAAGCCCAGCTCTTGTCTCACTGTTGCTGTATCAGGACGGCTCTGAGATAATAAGGACTGGCATCTACCACCACGTTGGTGGGCTTCGCGTGGTCAAAGTATGATAGGGTAGTGTTAGAGGACAGTGCCTCTTTAGCCTTCTGGAAGGCTTGCTCTTGTTCAGCATTCCATTGCCAGAACGTCAGCGATTTGGTGAGTTCTTTGAGTGATCGAGTCAGATTTGCCAGATCCGTCTGAACCTCCCGCAAAAATGAAGCTCTGTATTTCCGAGATGTTGTTTGGTGCTGGGGCCTCCTGGATGTTGTGTACTTTCTCCAGAGAAGGTGTATCCAAAGAAGCTGATCTTCTTTAGAATTTTGTATTTCTCCTTGTGCAAGGTCAGCCCTGCTTCATAAATGCTTTGCAGTACTCCATGTAGGTGCTGGTGATGTTCTTTGAGTGACTTGGCATTTACGAGGATATCATCACTCACGTTGAGGACTCCCGGCAGTCCGCTGAACATTTCCCTGATCGTATTTCGGAATACCTTGGCTTCGCTAGAGATGCAAAGTTTAGGCATCAGTACCATCGTAGGCCAACATCGGTCAAAAAAATGGTGATGTATCGGGAGTCAGGGTGAAGTGGCAGTTGATGATACCCCAACTGAAGGTCCATCTTCGAGAACCACACAGCACTGTTCAACTCCCCCAATATATCCTTGATGGTAGAATTGAGGTGGCACTCCCTCTTCATGGCAGCATTTGGAAGCCGCATATCCATGCAGATGCAGACCTGCCCTGTTTGGTTTTTATTTTGTTACCACTATTGAGGAGACCCACAGGGTGAGCCCAGTGACCTTCTCAATTACTCCTTCACGCTCCAACTTTTCAAGCTACTCCTCCACCTTTCACCTCATGTGGAAGGCGATGCCCCTGTGTCTCAATGCTACCGGTTGGATGGATTGGTCAATATTAAGTCTAATCTCCTTGTTCTTGAGACATCCTGTGCCTTGAAAGCTTTCATGGAATTCCTCTAGAATCGTTGCTATCTCTTCCTCCTGAAAGGTAAACACAAAAGATATCAGCTTTAGGGCCAGACTCATTTGTGAGGCGCAATTTGCGAGGTGCAATTTACCTGTAAAACAGTGTGTTTAACACTGCTTGCGATTCCCAATGGGGTCGCAAATTGCGACGCCTATTAATATTACTGAGCCTCTCACAATTTGCGAGCCCATTGGGAATGACAGACCCTCCCAGGTATGGTGGCCTGCTGGGCTCTGCAGACCACCATGTCTGGCACTGCTTTTAAATAAAGCATTTTTAGGTCTAGGACTCTGTCGCACTGCGTAAACAGTGTGGGCGGAGTCCGAAGATTTAATGTTTCTTAGAGGGGGCTTGGAACCCGCCCCTCTTCTCCATTGGCTGGCCTAGTAAATGCTGGCCAGCCATTGGAGGAGAGGGGCGTCACTCGGTCCAAGCCCCGTCTTTTTCGGATTCCGGGGCGTGTTTTTTAAGCTTCTTTCTATTTACTTTCTGTCCTCTTCCCATTGGCTGGAATTTTACCTTCCAGCCAATGGGAAGAGAAGAGAACGAACACACGCCCCCCAATCACGAAAATGGCAGTGGTTTCTCCGAGGCATTTCTGCCTCGCCTCGGAAAAACGTGGTCGTGTGGAGCGCTCCTCTCTCGTCACAGTTTCCTTAGCTGATACGAACAGCTGCCGCTTCCTCTGCTCTCCTCCAGCTGGTGCCGCCTGCCGAGAAAAATGAACTGCGCCACGGGCTCCCGACTCACAAGCACCACCGCCTGCAACGTCACGTTGCATTTTGTGACGGACAAATACTTCTTCTTTGTATGGCTGCTCTGCTCTGGCAGCAGTCCCAAGTTAATATTTCGGTTTATGTTCCCCAGGCTCTTACGCTGCCCGTTTTTGACGTCAGGCTGTAGCGCCAGGAAACCTTTAGTAACTGGCCACCGACAGAGAAGACCGCACCCAGGTGTCCGCGTTCACTTCCTGGTGTGCGCAAGCCCATTCCTCTGCGGCAATCATGGAAGGTGCACGGCGTAATCCAGGCCGCGGAGCCTTCTTCAGTCATCCGGTCTCCGCAGCATATCCTGAGTGCCGCTCAACAGCAGCTGGAGGATCGAGCTGACGAGGAGCAGGCGGGATCCCCTCAGCCGTGCAGCGAGGATTCCCAACAGAAAGCGGCGCCGGAGTTGTCCGGTGGAGAGCGCGGCGACGAGGAGCAGCTGCAACACTTGCGGGGCGCTGTCCCCCAAACCAGCCGTGCCTGCCCGTCCTGCCCCCTCACACATTTCCGTAACTGCTAGGTACTGCTGTGTGTTTGTGATGCGACACAAACTTCCAGAAGTAAAGTGCAATTTCTCTTCGACGAATTCCAGGTATTTCAAGCAGGGTCAAGAGTATCTGCGATGGTACGGTACAGCTGCTTGTTGTTTGCCCATGAGTGGGTTTTTTCTCCTGAACTTTTTCCTAGTTATTTAATTCTATCCAGGATATTAATCAATGTATTTTCTACAAGGCGTACCTCCAGTTCCCCACCACCCCAGCTCTCATTCATTAACTCAGACCGGCACTTTATCTCCTCATCCGCTCCTCTCTGCCCCCCCACCATCGCCTCCACCCCACCCCCCTCACCTCCACCCCTCATATCTCATCACAGCACCCGCTCTTTCATCCTCTTTCAGATTTCTCCTTTCGCCTCCACGTACTCCCTCTGCCCTCTCTCCTTGAAGTGCATGCATCCCTCCTCACCCCCGGTTTCTGGAGTTCCCCTGTTCTCTACTTGTCCCCAGCCCTCTCCCCTGTCTTCCTTTCCTCTGATCTCGCTTCTCTGCACTCTTATCCTCTCCCTGCTCCCCTGGATGTATTCCTCTCTCCTGGTGTCGCTGCTGTTTCTTCTCCCTCTCACCCCTCTGTTCTTTCCCTCTCTTCAGTCCTATCTCCGTTCTTTCCCCTAAACTCACCTCCACCCCCTCTATATATTCTGCTCTGTCTGTACCCTCGCCCCTTCCATCTCCCCTTCGCTTTCTCATGTTCCTCCGTCTGCCCTGTACCCATCCCTCAAGCCTTCCCTTCCCCCTCCCCTCTTCGCTGCTGCCCTCTGCTCCCCCTCTTCTGTCTCTGTCTGCCCTCTCTTTTCCGGTCTGACCTGTCCCTCTCCCCCTCTGCTCACTGCCCCCACCCCAGCTTTTGCTGTTTCCCTGATCCCTCTTTTGCCTATTTTTTCTTCTCCTGCACTCTCTCTCTCTCTCAATCTGTTCTTGTTCTCCACACCTCTGCTATCTCTCCATTCCTTGACCTAGAACCAACTTCCGTCTCTCTACCCCAGCAGTTCTCGGCTCTTGCTTGCTCTCGCTGATCTACTGTTTATCAAAATAATAGTTTATCATCGGTTTATGAAACACTATAAACATAAAAAGCATATATTCTCAGTTTATCATAAAAATCGACATCATTTACAATTTTGAATAATAATTAGCGACGCTTCTAAAATGAATGGCAATTTTACAGATAAGCCATCTTTCTCTATTCTTTCTCCGACTGGTCTGGTCGCCTCTGCTAGTCTTCGTCTCGTCTCTCACGTCTCAGTTCTTTCCCATCCCTCTCTGTCGCCTCTCGAATCACCCTCCTCCCGCCTGTCTGTTCCCTCTCCTCTGTCACTTGTCTGCCCTCCCTAGACATGAACTGCCTCCCCTCCTTCTCGCTGTGCTCTTCCCCTTCGCTGGTGCTGCTTTCCTCCACCTCTGCTTGCTCTCCCTCTTCGCGCCGGCTCTCCTCCTGGGTTCCCTCCCTTCCCTCCACCCTCCTCCCCTGGCTCTCGCCGTGTGTGGGGGGCTCTGTGTGTGTCGGGGGCTCTGTGTGTGTGGGGGGCTCTGTGTGTGTGGGGGGCTTTGTGTGTGTGTGTGTGTGTGTGTGGCTCTGTGTGTGTGTGTGGGGCTCTGTGTGTGTGTGTGTATGTGGCTCTGTGTGTGTGTGTGTGGCTCTGTGTGTGTGTGTGAGGCTGTGTGTGTGTGTGTGGCTCTGTGTGTGTGTGTGTTGCTCTGTGTGTGTGGCTCTGTGTGGATAGCTTTTTTTGTAGGTGGCTCTATGTGTGGGTGGCTCTGTCTGTGTGAGGGTGGCTCTGTGTGTGTGGGTGGCTCTATGTGAATGACTGTGTGGGTGGCTCTATATGTGTGTATGTGTGGCTCTGTATGGGTGTAAATGCAATAGGTCATGCATATGCAAGCGATTAAGCTATTGGCATTGTAAATGACAATGCCATTTATTTAACGATTAAGCTATTGGCAATGTGAATGACAATGCTATTTATTTATGATTTATAAAAAAAAAAATGTCATGAGCAATGCCAATAGCTCTACCTTTAATAATGCCGAGACCATTGCATTGTAAGTGCTTATTGTAAATGCAGCCCATTTTCGTTAAAGGAAAACGGGATGCATTTAAACAAAAAAAAAGAAAAGTTTATGTTTCATTTTTTAAGGGAAGGGAGGGGTCACCGGGACCACTCCCTGCCCGTAAATAATATTTTTAGAGACAGTCACAAAGTGGAAGGTGTCCCCTGGGGACCCCTTCCAAATTGCGACTGCATTACCACTCTCTTGAAGAGGGTGGTAATTTGCAAGTGTTTTGCGACCGCAATTGCGGTCACAAAACATTCATACATTGATTTGCAGACGCAAATAGGAAGGCAACACTACTTCCTGATTGCGACTCGCAATTTCCAAATAGAGAGTCACAAATAAATTGTGACTCGCTATTTAGGAATTGTACATTGCCCTGGGCCATTTTGCATGCGCAAACGGGTCGCAAAGCCGTTTGCGCATTCAATATAGGGTCGTACATCTGACCCTTAGTGTCTTAGTCATGGTTCCACTTATGAGCATACCCTGTCCCTCTTTAGCTATGTAAATTATAGTGTCTGACTTCTGCTCGTGGTGAGAAATCATGGACATAAAGCATACAATAAGAAGGATTGGTGTCTTCTGACCATGTGTGAACAGTCAGATCTTTGCATCCCTTAACAGGGGGCTTGGGTTCATGGTGCGGTAGGTGTGCGCGGTGGACATGAGTTCGATAGATGCCCCCGTGCCAGTGGTCGCAGTTATGTTCTGGTCATGGACTTGGACTTGGCAGCGAATGGGAGAGGGTTTTCCTACTGCAAGGACGTAATGTATTAGGTTCTCATCAGCATCGTCATCGTCCATGTCCCCTCTGTCAGTAGTTTTGTCCACTGTACGCGCTGTTTCTTTCTGTGATTTGGATGATCGGCATACCTTCGCAAAGTGTTTCACCTTCCCCCAAGCCAAGCATCACTTCCCTTTTGCTGGGCATTCCCTCATTTGGTGTTGGGACCCTTCACAGTACCCACACTCCTTTGTCTTATCTTGTGGACGTCTGGGTGGAGGAAAGGTTGGCCCTGCTTTTGCGACATTGACTTGTTCTGTACTTATGGGGCGGTGAAGTGCAGCTTCTATATGCTCCGATCGTGCCTTCACCAGTTCCTACAACCTACCCATAGACAGAATATCCTGCAGTGGTTTTCCTGACACTTGGAGGATGTTCTTCCTTAGTTTTGCACAGTAACACCCCTGGATAATCTGAGCCCGGATTTCTTCTTGTTCATCTTAGAAACCGCACGTGCTTGCAAACTCTTTCAAAAGGGTGTGGAATGAGTCCAATGACTCGTTGGGTTCCTGACGGGCTTGTCGGAACATGAAACGCTCATAGTCTTTGTTAGCCATTGGCCCAAAATACGCATTTAGAGCGTTCAGGAGGGTGACATATGCTTTAGGAGTAGCCTCCACCAGTGTCTTGTATGTCCTATGGATGTCCTTCCCCCCAGATGCTGTAGTAGGGCCCTCCTCTTCTCCTGAGCGATGCCTGCCCCCTCGACGCAGATTTGTAGGCAGTCTGTCCAATCTTTCCATTTTGGCCCCAACAAGGATGGTGCGCCGTTAACTATGAAAGGCTCAATAGCTGGTATAGCTGACATGGCTATCGTCTAGTAAACGATGCTTCGTTGCAGTGCCTCGCGGCGCGAGTGCTGTCTCTAGTCCTAAGGTGAATAGACAGCCATCAGACCTAGGGTGCCTGCTTTGAGAGGGGAGCGGCAAACAATATGTGGGGTGGCCACTTCACCTTTCTGTCGCTTGGCACCTTCTTACCATTTACACAGTCCGGGCAAAGAGGATGCAGAGGGAGGTGTGCTGTGACAGAGGTGTGGATGTGTGGTCCTTATATGAGCCAGCCAGTAAAAACCGGACCCCTCATATGCCCACCCTTCTGAAAGGGAAAGCTACTGTTCAGAACCCTCAATCACTGTGGAGCTGGCTGCAGGGTGTGCCCTGCCCGGGTGATGCAGCAGTGACACTGCAGCTGCCCGGACAGACGATGGGACCCGAGAGCAAACCAATGCAGGAACACAGGCAGGTGAGCTGTAAAGGGAGATTAAGGGCCACGCCCTGCTCAGTGTCAGGTTGTGGCCGCACCCATCACCATGCGGCTTACCGAATCTGAGGTGGCGCGTGTGTAGGAGGGCAAGCCGCCCAACAGGTCGTGGAGTCCTCCTTTACTCCTGAAAAAGCGCCTTGGGGCATGGGCCTGCCGGCTATCATCAGCAGGGTTGGGGAATTCACCTGATGCATGTGGGCTTTCAATACACTGGTCGCCTGGCTTTCCTCATCTGGGTAGCGTTGCAGGCAGGTACACTGCACATGCTGCCTGACTGGACACCGTATTCTGGAGCCCCTATAGCCGGTGGGAGGTGCCCTGGTACGGTAGGCTACATGGTGTACAACCTACCTCGTTGCCATTGTAAAGTTGGCGCCTGGGCTGGTTGGGCCTAAAACAGACGAGGCCAACACTTAAACTTATGTTTAGTTGTGTGGGATGCCTCATGACTAACTGACGTAACACACCGCCTTTATTTTTATACTAATGCACACGTCACTGTGTGGATAAACAACTGTCCGTGAACTGGGGGAGTGCACACTTTTGCACCCCCGTATCCCACTAGCAGTGGAACACTACACTATAGATGCCAGAAAGGTGCTAGACTGACATTCGTGCAGATCCAGCAAGAAAGCAGAATATCTTTTTCATTAAAAACAGTGACAACATGGATGTAGACGTGGAGAAAATGTACCTTCCCTGTGGTTGTGACTGATCAACCCCACGCTGAATTTATCAACTACAGGAAGAGTGACAGGTTCAGTGGAGGGGGAATGTTTTTGTTTATTATGCATTGGGTACAGCAGTGGTGATATACCCTTTGTATTGCTGGCATTCTATTCTATATAATGAACACATGGGTTCCCTTGGCCCTACCCAATTACTCTTACAGATTGTCAGCGGCATAACAATAGCGTGCAGGTTTCCTGAGCTCCAGGGGGCCTCCTCAGGCACTGTGCATGGGAGGCAGGCCCCTGGCCTCCAAGCTCCTGACTGAGTCTGGAGCATGGGGGACCCCCTCCATGTACTTTTCAGGGGGGCCCCCCATAAGTTTCGTTATGCCAGTGCAGACCATTGTCAGTAGTAGGGGAAAGTTGAAACTGACAAAGTATGCCTCTCATCACCAGATGCCGGCTGCTGCTACTGTTGCTATGGATATCATTCTTGCTACTTTACCCATCCATTTTGCACCCTTCTTATCCCCAGCCTTCCCCTGCTGTTGCACATATAATTGCCCTGCCTTTATAAATGGATTCCAGTGTTATTTTACTTTGCGGTCAGAGTGAAGAACTTCTTTTTGTGCCAGGCAATTATGTGAGCATTTTACTCGAAAGGGACCTTGTCTCCGGTCACATTTTGGGAGCCAGGAGAAGTTGTGTGCTTCCAGAAAAAAAGTGCCTGTCCTCCACACAGCTGTGATCATTTTGTTTATTTATCCAGCTGCCCGAGTTTGAACTTTTAGTGGCACACACTACATGGATTTTTAATTTTTAGCTGGAAAGTGCAATTGCCATCTGAACTTTTATCCTGCACCAATATTACTGTACACTTCTTTGCTTACACACACAATCATACCTATTCCCATGCTATTTACTTGGAATGCTTCACATTACCATACAGCATTCCTTTAATGCATTACCTAATGGCATTGGTAATGCTTGTTTTCCAAGTTGGTCCTGTAAACAAGGACTATGGCTAGATTTTAGTTCAACGTAAGCTGGCGAAAGAGGTTTGGATACTGCCATTTGCCAACACTTCCATACTTTGCACTCTGAGTATAAACGAGGTTCCAGAGACAACGTTCATTGAAGGTATATAAATATGTAAATCAGTGAGATACATTCATAGTGTGTAGGTAGAAGATTACTTTGTTCATTGTTTTTTGAAAATAATAAAAATAAATCGAAAACTCCAAAGGATATGAATACTCAAAAAAGATACAAATGTATAAAAAAGTAAAAACAAGAAAAATAAATTAAGACAAAATACTATATCATTGACTATTTTATTTGTTAAAGCTGTAGATTTGTGGTATTGCCATTGGTTATTGATATAAAGATTCAAACTGTAAAGGAGAGAGTAAGAGTGTTGCTTTTGTTTTGTAATGGATGTGCTCTTATCCTAACTCTGTCAAAGGGTCTTTCAGTGTCAACCATGAGTACTGACCGATGCATGGATAGCACGTAATTAGGACTATAAATAAGGTTGTCACTCATCTATAAACCCGCTAACAATGCTCTTTTTCTGTGTATATATTTATGCATTTTTTAGAGTTTTGTAAAGCACCGAATATGTAGTCTTGTGGCTACTTCTCCGATCACTAAGCTGCCTCTTTTTCCCACTCTGCCACACAGTCAGGGCCGGGACGTCCCGTAGCTGAGGCAGTCATGCGCTCTACAAATATTTTAACATAACATAACTACAGAACAATTAAAGGAAGAGGAGTTCACAGCAGCCTAGACAGGAGGTAGAGTCCACAAATTCATGTTGAAGCAGCCCTTCTCCATGTCACTCTACGGCTCCTCTTGTTAGAGAGATGGATACCTGTCTGAAGTGTTCAGTCTTCAAGAGTTTTATGATTAGGAAGTGATTAGGACCTGCTCTCTTGGCTGATGTCCAAGGCATTTCCATGTTTGAAAACAAGGCTGTACATTGACCTGCCTCAAAAATGATGTTGTTTCAAGTTTTGTTTTTGCATAAGGTTCAGATGTGCTGCTCAAAGATTCTTAGATGGAATTTAAAGTGGGATTAGGGTTTGTGGGTAGCTGGATCCTATATTAAACTGCAGAAAAAATGCCAAGGGTGCCTATTAACCTGATCAGTATCAAAGAGAAATCTTCCCTATGCATGCCAGCATGGATTGTGGTAGTAATATTATTTTACATATCTAAAATGCTTTCTATTTAATGTTTGCACAAAATGACAAAAGTTCAAGCACATAGCTTTCCCCTGACAAGGTAGTACAAATCTGCCTTGCTTGTGTGTACCTATAAGAAAAATTGGATACTCACACATTGTTTTCACCCATTTGACAGATCGTCCGAAATACCCCTTATCCAACAATGGCCAACATGTCAAGGGCACACTTAGACTTAAATGATGGGACAGGCCCACTTCTTGCCTCACTGATTCAAATAATCTATTAGTGCTGCTTGTAATGTTGGCCTATGTGTATCAAGAAGAATGTCGATTTACATAAATATAGAAAGTCAAAATATCGAAGTATATAATATAGATGTTAGATATATCGATTTTTTAATAATATCGAATTTTTTAAAGTAGTTTTTTATGTTAGTATATGTGTGAAAAGTGTATATTTATTTTATAATTTATTTTAAGTAATTAATATTATGGTATTTAATTTTTGCGTAATTTAATTCTGTAGCGGGTTGTGGGTTTATAGGAGAATAGGGTGGGAAGTAATTTATTTGTAATTAATTACATTTTTTAATTTATTTATAGGTATTTATTTTTAATTAATTGTTAATTATTTTTCAATTGCTATTTAATTCATTGTAAATTGGTAATTAATTTGTATTAATAGGTAATGATTTCTAATAAATATTTTGTATTTGTATTTTTAATTGATTAATTATTATATTATATTAAATTGGTAACAATTTTTAAATACTTTGTAATTGGTATTAATATATATATTTTTTAAAATTATTATATGAAGTATTTACTTTCCCTACTGTTGCACTCAGTGGAGTGGGAATAGTAATTTTTACCCCTGCGCTATCCAACGCTTTCCCTATTGTTGCACTCTCTGGAGTGGGAATAGTAATTTTTACCCTCCTGCTATCCAACGCTTTCCCTACTGTTGCACTCCCTGGAGTTGGAATAGTAATTTTTATCCCTACGCTATCCAACGCTTTCCCTACTGTTGCACTCTCTGGAGTGGGAATAGTCATTTTTACCCCTACGCTATACAACGCTTTCCCTACTGTTGCACTCTGTGGAGTGGGAATAGTAATTTTTACCCTCCCGCTATCCAACGCTTTCCCTACTGTTGCACTCACTGGAGTGGGAATAGTAATTTTTACCCTTCTGCTATCCAACGCGTTCCCTACTGTTGCACTCTCTGGATTGGGAATAGTAATTTTTACCCCTACGCTATCCAACATTTTCCCTACTGTTGCACTCCTAGGAGTGGTAATAGTAATTTTTACCCCTATGCTATCCAACGCTTTCCCTACTGTTGCACTCTCTGGAGTGGGAATAGTAAGTTTTTACCCTCCCGCTATCCAACGCTTTCCCTACTGTTGTACTCTCTGGAGTGGGAATACTAATTTTGATCCCTACGCTATCCAACTCTTTCCCTACTGTTGCACTCTCTGGAGTGGGAATAGCAATTTTTACCCCTACGCTATCTAACGCTTTCCCTACTGTTGCACTCTCTGGAGTGGGAATAGTAATTTTTACCCTCCCGCTATCCAACGCTTTCCCTACTGTTGCACTCACTGGAGTGGGAATAGTAATTTTTACCCCTACGCTATCCAACCCTTTCCCTACTGTTGCACTCACTGGAGTGGTAATAGTAAATTTTACCCTTTCCGCTATCCTACGGTAAAAATATTGTAATTTTTTTATTAATATTACGTTTATATATATATATATATATATGTATTAACAAATCAATTTGTATGTTTTTTTACTTACATTAATTATTTATTAATTTTAAGGTTATTTAAGTATTTTAAGTATGTTTAAGTTAATTATATTTATTATTTCATTAACTTTTAATTACTTTAAAGTATTTTTAAAAATTCGATATTTTGACTAACTATATTTTTTACAACGATATTTTTGATTCGATATTTTTGTACTTACCTGTTTGGACATAGGAGTTCGATATTGTTGCATTCTATATTTTTTACTCGATATTCTTGTAGTTCTATATTTTTGACATCGATATTGTTTCAGTAATCCATCTGCAATGCTCCCTTTGCAAGCAGCACAAGAAGTGAACCCAAATTATCAATGTCATCTATCGCCCAGAGTGGACTGTATTTAACATTTTATATAGTCTTGTTCAATGTAAATTTGTAGCTAGGTTGGTGGGAAGTAATTTATTTGTAATTAATTACATTTTTTAATTTATTTCTTGGTATTTATTTTTAATTAATTGTTAATTATTTTTCAATTGCTAATTAATTAATTGTAAATTGGTAATAAATTTGTATTAATAGGTAATGATTTCTAATAAATATTTTTTATTTGTATTTTTAATTGATTAATTATTATATTATATTAAATTGGTAATCATTTTTAAATATTTTGTAATTGGTATTAATATATATATATTTTTTTAATTATTATATGAAGTATCTACTTTCCCTACTGTTGCACTCAGTGGAGTGGGAATAGTAATTTTTACCCCTGCACTATCCAACGCTTTCCCTATTGTTGCACTCTCTGGAGTGGGAATAGTAATTTTTAGGTTTCGACCTGGCGATCTGCCCAAGCAGTTCGCGCAGGTGAAATCTTTTGTTTACCATATTGGCTATCGGAACGTCCCCCACCTCCCATTAGCTAGCTCCATAAATGGAGGCTAGCCATTGGGAGCCGGATCTGTCCGTCAAGGCCGGACCAGATTCGGGGGCGTTCCCGCGATTTTTTCCCTCTCCGCCTCTGCGATGTCGTCATCGCGGCGGTGGGCGGAGTTTCGTTTTTTTTCCTTCTGGGTTTGTTTTGGTCATTCCATGCGAGGAAGCCCAGGTGAGTGCTTGTTTTTTAGTGGTGGAGCACGTGAATTCAGTGTACGTTGGTTAAAAATACATGATGAAGACACAGGCCACGATCTGGCTGTTCATCAAGTGCATGGGCGCTAAAAGTAGTTTTTGCCCCTTTATTTGTAGTGAGGACTCCGCAGTGGTTTGTCTGATGTGAAATTGCTCGGCTGATCCCCTTTGTTGCAGCATGCATAACTTTTCATTCTTTCAGTTCGACTTTACAGTCCGTTTTAATAATGTCCTTAAAACTGCGGGTGTCCAGTACCCAAACGGCCTAAATAGACTCGTATGGGCTAAGCATCTCGGGCCCCTCGTGAGACACTAGTAAAACTGCTCATAAGATTTGCAACAGGGAGTTTTTTCATGGTTTGGCATTTTTCGTAATGCATTACAGTTGAATTTATATAGGGCTTCATATCCTAACCGCACTGCAAAGCGCTGAAGAGCATCAGAGGCCATAAAGTACGTGCTGCAAAGGTGATTAACAGCAAATGGGTAGGGAGTGCAGGGTGGATAGGGAGTGCAGGGTGGATAGGGAGTGCAGGGTGGATAGGGAGTGCAGAGTGGATAGGGAGTGGAGAGTGCATAGGGAGTGGAGAGTGCATAGGGAGTGGAGAGTGCATAGGGAGTGGAGAGTGCATAGGGAGTGGAGAGTGCATAGGGAGTGGAGAGTGCATAGGGAGTGGAGAGTGGCATAGGGAGTGCATAGAGAGTGCATAGGGAGTGGAGAGTGGCATAGGGAGTGCATAGAGAGTGCATAGGGAGTGCAGAGTGCATGGAGAGTGCAGAGTGGAGAGTGCATAGGGAGTGCATAGGGAGTGCAGAGTGCATGGAGAGTGCAGAGTGGAGAGTGCATAGAGAGTGCATAGGGAGTGGAGAGTGCATGGAGAGTGCAGAGTGGAGAGTGCATAGGGAGTGGAGAGTGGAGAGTGCATAGGGGGTGGAGAGTGCATAGGGAGTGGAGAGTGGAGAGTGCATAGGGAGTGGAGAGTGCATAGGGAGTGGAGAGTGCATAGGGAGTGGAGAGTGCATAGGGAGTGCAGAGTGCATAGGGAGTGCAGAGTGCATAGGGAGTGCAGAGTGCAGAGTGCATAGGGCGTGCAGAGTGCATAGGGCGTGCAGAGTGCATAGGGCGTGCAGAGTGGGGAGTGCAGAGTGCATAGGGAGTGCAGAGTGGAGAGTGCATAGAGAGTGGAGAGTGCATAGGGAGTGCATAGGGAGTGCAGAGTGGAGAGTGCATAGGGAGTGGAGAGTGGAGAGTGCATAGGGGGTGGAGAGTGCAGAGTGCATAGGGAGTGCATAGGGAGTGAAGAGTGCATAGGGAGTGAAGAGTGCAGAGTGCATAGGGAGTGGAGAGTGCAGAGTGCATAGGGAGTGGAGAGTGGAGAGTGCATAGGGAGTGGAGAGTGCATAGGGAGTGGAGAGTGCATAGGGAGTGGAGAGTGCATAGGGAGTGGAGAGTGCATAGGGAGTGGAGAGTGCATAGGGAGTGGAGAGTGGAGAGTGCATAGAGAGTGGAGAGTGCATAGGGAGTGGAGAGTGGAGAGTGCATAGGGAGTGGAGAGTGGAGAGTGCATAGGGAGTGGAGAGTGCAGAGTGCATAGGGAGTGGAGAGTGCAGAGTGCATAGGGAGTGGAGAGTGCAGAGTGCATAGGGAGTGGAGAGTGGAGAGTGCATAGGGAGTGGAGAGTGCATAGGGAGTGGAGAGTGCATAGGGAGTGGAGAGTGCATAGGGAGTGGAGAGTGCAGAGTGCATAGGGAGTGGAGAGTGGAGAGTGCATAGGGAGTGGAGAGTGGAGAGTGCATAGGGAGTGGAGAGTGGAGAGTGCATAGGGAGTGGAGAGTGGAGAGTGCATAGGGAGTGGAGAGTGCATAGGGAGTGGAGAGTGCATAGGGAGTGGAGAGTGCAGAGTGCATAGGGAGTGGAGAGTGCAGAGTGCATAGGGAGTGGAGAGTGGAGAGTGCATAGGGAGTGGAGAGTGCATAGGGAGTGGAGAGTGCATAGGGAGTGGAGAGTGCATAGGGAGTGGAGAGTGCAGAGTGCATAGGGAGTGGAGAGTGGAGAGTGCATAGGGGGTGGAGAGTGCAGAGTGCATAGGGAGTGCATAGGGAGTGAAGAGTGCATAGGGAGTGAAGAGTGCAGAGTGCATAGGGAGTTGAGAGTGCAGAGTGCATAGGGAGTGGAGAGTGGAGAGTGCATAGGGAGTGGAGAGTGCATAGGGAGTGGAGAGTGCACAGGGAGTGGAGAGTGCATAGGGAGTGGAGAGTGCATAGGGAGTGGAGAGTGCATAGGGAGTGGAGAGTGGAGAGTGCATAGAGAGTGGAGAGTGCATAGGGAGTGGAGAGTGGAGAGTGCATAGGGAGTGGAGAGTGCATAGGGAGTGAAGAGTGCAGAGTGCATAGGGAGTGGAGAGTGCAGAGTGCATAGGGAGTGGAGAGTGGAGAGTGCATAGGGAGTGGAGAGTGGAGAGTGCATAGGGAGTGGAGAGTGGAGAGTGCATAGGGAGTGGAGAGTGCATAGGGAGTGGAGAGTGCATAGGGAGTGGAGAGTGCATAGGGAGTGGAGAGTGCATAGGGAGTGGAGAGTGCATAGGGAGTGGAGAGTGCATAGGGAGTGGAGAGTGCAGAGTGCATAGGGAGTGGAGAGTGGAGAGTGCATAGGGAGTGGAGAGTGGAGAGTGCATAGGGAGTGGATAGGGAGTGCAGAGTGCATGGAGAGTGCAGAGTGGAGAGTGCATAGAGAGTGCATAGGGAGTGGAGAGTGCATGGAGAGTGCAGAGTGGAGAGTGCATAGGGAGTGGAGAGTGGAGAGTGCATAGGGGGTGGAGAGTGCATAGGGAGTGGAGAGTGCATAGGGAGTGGAGAGTGCATAGGGAGTGGAGAGTGCATAGGGAGTGGAGAGTGCATAGGGAGTGCAGAGTGCATAGGGAGTGGAGAGTGGAGAGTGCATAGGGAGTGGAGAGTGGAGAGTGCATAGGGAGTGGATAGGGAGTGCAGAGTGCATGGAGAGTGCAGAGTGGAGAGTGCATAGAGAGTGCATAGGGAGTGGAGAGTGCATGGAGAGTGCAGAGTGGAGAGTGCATAGGGAGTGGAGAGTGGAGAGTGCATAGGGGGTGGAGAGTGCATAGGGAGTGGAGAGTGCATAGGGAGTGGAGAGTGCATAGGGAGTGGAGAGTGCATAGGGAGTGGAGAGTGCATAGGGAGTGCAGAGTGCATAGGGAGTGCAGAGTGCATAGGGAGTGCAGAGTGCAGAGTGCATAGGGCATGCAGAGTGCATAGGGCGTGCAGAGTGCATAGGGCGTGCAGGAGTGGGGAGTGCAGAGTGCATAGGGAGTGCAGAGTGGAGAGTGCATAGAGAGTGGAGAGTGCATAGGGAGTGCATAGGGAGTGCAGAGTGGAGAGTGCATAGGGAGTGGAGAGTGGAGAGTGCATAGGGGGTGGAGAGTGCAGAGTGCATAGGGAGTGCATAGGGAGTGAAGAGTGCATAGGGAGTGAAGAGTGCAGAGTGCATAGGGAGTGGAGAGTGCAGAGTGCATAGGGAGTGGAGAGTGGAGAGTGCATAGGGAGTGGAGAGTGCATAGGGAGTGGAGAGTGCATAGGGAGTGGAGAGTGCATAGGGAGTGGAGAGTGGAGAGTGCATAGGGAGTGGAGAGTGCAGAGTGCATAGGGAGTGGAGAGTGGAGAGTGCATAGGGAGTGGAGAGTGCATAGGGAGTGGAGAGTGCATAGGGAGTGGAGAGTGCATAGGGAGTGGAGAGTGCATAGGGAGTGGAGAGTGCATAGAGAGTGGAGAGTGCATAGGGAGTGGAGAGTGGAGAGTGCATAGGGAGTGGAGAGGGGAGAGTGCATAGGGAGTGGAGAGTGCAGAGTGCATAGGGAGTGGAGAGTGCAGAGTGCATAGGGAGTGGAGAGTGCAGAGTGCATAGGGAGTGGAGAGTGGAGAGTGCATAGGGAGTGGAGAGTGCATAGGGAGTGGAGAGTGCATAGGGAGTGGAGAGTGCATAGGGAGTGGAGAGTGCAGAGTGCATAGGGAGTGGAGAGTGGAGAGTGCATAGGGAGTGGAGAGTGGAGAGTGCATAGGGAGTGGAGAGTGGAGAGTGCATAGGGAGTGGAGAGTGGAGAGTGCATAGGGAGTGGAGAGTGCATAGGGAGTGGAGAGTGCATAGGGAGTGGAGAGTGCATAGGGAGTGGAGAGTGCAGAGTGCATAGGGAGTGGAGAGTGCAGAGTGCATAGGGAGTGGAGAGTGGAGAGTGCATAGGGAGTGGAGAGTGGAGAGTGCATAGGGAGTGGAGAGTGGAGAGTGCATAGGGAGTGGAGAGTGGAGAGTGCATAGGGAGTGGAGAGTGCATAGGGAGTGGAGAGTGCATAGGGAGTGGAGAGTGCATAGGGAGTGCAGAGTGCATAGGGAGTGCAGAGTGCATAGGGAGTGCAGAGTGCAGAGTGCATAGGGCGTGCAGAGTGCATAGGGCGTGCAGAGTGCATAGGGCGTGCAGAGTGGGGAGTGCAGAGTGCATAGGGAGTGCAGAGTGGAGAGTGCATAGAGAGTGGAGAGTGCATAGGGAGTGCATAGGGAGTGCAGAGTGGAGAGTGCATAGGGAGTGGAGAGTGGAGAGTGCATAGGGGGTGGAGAGTGCAGAGTGCATAGGGAGTGCATAGGGAGTGAAGAGTGCATAGGGAGTTGTTAGACGGGGACCCTGAGGATCGGCCGGATACCGAGGGAGAGATCCCCGAGGGGGACCGTCTCCGGCGATCGTACAGACAAGTTACCTCCCTCCCCACAAACAGGCACCACACCAGGTTGAGTTCAAGGTTTTATATAAGGTTCTTAAGGCAAGGATATCAGCGATACAGGATATCTTGGACCCGGGGGTCCTCTCACTTCTAGTCTCTGTAGGGAAAGGGGGTAGCGGGACAGTCTTGGTACCGGATCGGTACAGGTAGTGGTCAACGGTGAGCTCACAATCCTCGAGCTGGAGTGTCTGTGGATCGGGCCGCGGCAGCGCCAGCAGGCCAAGGTGATAGTCTCATAAAGCAGAGGGCCGCGGCAGCGCCAGCAGGCCAAGTCGATGGTTTCACGAGGCAGAGGGCCGCGGCAGCGCCAGCAGGCCAAGACGATGGTTTCACGAGGCAGAGGGCCGCGGCAGCGCCAGCAGGCCAAGACGATGGTTTCACGAGGCAGAGGGCCGCGGCAGCGCCAGCAGGCCAAGATGATGGTTTCACGAGGCAGAGGGCCGCGGCAGCGCCAGCAGGCCAAGACGATGGTTTCACGAGGCAGAGGGCCGCGGCAGCGCCAGCAGGCCAAGTCACGGATGAGTTCTTCTCGGGTCTCTCGACTCCAGGATACAACTGCCTTCCTGATCTGGCCCTGCCCCAGTTATAGGTCTGGTCCCCTTTGATGTCCGGACCCTCGCGCCTGGGGGCCGGGAGGTCCGGGATGAGGGAGTCCAGACACCCAGCAGGGGGGTGGAGCCAGCGCCCAGGCGGCCTGGGGTGATCGACACCTGGCGGAGGAGAGCCGTTGACGATTCCTTCTCCCATTGACTCGCCAAGTGGTCACTCTGCCTCCTGGGAGGATGGTGGGGCCTCGATGTCGGGGCCGGCCGGGCCCGGGGTTAGGGTCGAGTTGAGGCCACGCGGCCTCGTGCTGCAGTGCCCCAAGATGGCGGCCGGGTCGATGTCGTGGGGTAGATGGTGACCCGGGCCAGCTGGGTCCGGAGCTGGTGTCTTGTAGTGGAGGGATTGCAGGGTACTTCGGGTGGTCGTTTGTGGACTCTGGCTGGGGATGCAGGGAGAGCCAGGGTCCTGGTCCCATTGCGGGGAGGGGGGACAGCTCGAACATGCGGCCTGTCCAACATGCGTCCCCCCCAGCTGAAGGCAGGGAGAGTCAGCCATCTTCCTGGGGACTCTCCTCGCTGAGGCGGAAAAAGCGTGACAGGCCGTCGGCGTTGGCGTGGTCCTGGCCTGGACGATGTTCCACCGTGAAGTCCATCCCCTGCAGGGAGATGGACCAGCGCAACAGCTTCGGGTTCTCCCCCCGCATTTGCATCAGCCATTGCAGGGGTCGGTGGTCTGTTTGCACCCGGAAGTGGGTGCCGAAGAGGTATGGCCGGAGCTTCTTGAGTGCCCAGACTACGGCGAAGGCCTCCCTCTCAATGGTGCTCCAGCGCTGTTCTCGGGGCAAGAGGCGTCTGCTGATGAAGACCACCGGATGGTCGACCCCTTCGGTGTTGAGTTGGGAGAGGACGGCCCCCACACCATGATCGGAGGCGTCCGTCTGCACAATGAATTCCCGGCTGTAGTCGGGAGCCTGGAGCACGGGGGCCGTGCACATGGCGGTCTTTAGCTTCTCGAAGGCTGATTGGCAGTCCGGGGTCCAGTTGACGGTTTTGGGGCTCTTTTTGGAGGTGAGCTCTGTGAGGGGCCCCACGATGCTGCCATAGTCCTTCACGAACCGCCGGTAGTATCCGGTGAGCCCCAGGAAGGCCCGGACCTCCGTTTGGCTCGTAGGGGGTTGCCAGGCCTGGATGGCAGCAATCTTGAGTTGGAGAGGGGCCACCAGCCCGCTTCCCACTTGGTGTCCCAGGTAGGTCACGGACCCTTGGCCAACTTGGCACTTGCTGGCCTTGATGGTGAGCCCGGCTTGCTGGAGGGCGTGTAGAACCTCCCGCAGGTGGCGGAGGTGGTCGGTCCACTGGTGGCTGTACACAGCAATGTCGTCCAGGTAGGCGGCGCTGAAGTCTTCCAGGCCCGCCAGTACCTGGTTTACCAGCCGTTGGAACGTTGCCGGGGCGTTTTTCATGCCGAAGGGCATGACTTTAAAGTGGTAGTGCCCGTCTGGGGTAGAGAAGGCGGATCGTTCTTGGGCCCTAGGGGTGATGCCGATCTGCCAGTAGCCCGCTGTTAGGTCGAAGATGCTCAGGTAGCGGGCGGCCCCCATCCGGTCAATTAGCTCGTCTGCCCGGGGGATGGGATGAGCGTCGGTCCGGGTAACTGCATTCAGCCCTCGATAGTCCACGCAGAACCGGAGCTCAGGGGCAACGCCCGGGGCAGCTGCCTTGGGAACCAGGACGACTGGGCTCGCCCAGGGACTGTCTGAGGGTTCGATCACGCCTAGGGTCAGCATCTTGGACACCTCGGTCTGGATGCAGGCTCGTACCCGGTCTGGTACGCGGTATGCTCGGTGTCGAATAGGAGGGCTGTCCCCGGTGTCTACATCGTGGAGGCACCAGGGGGTGACTCCGGGGGTGAGGGAGAACAGGGAGGCGAACTGCCTCAGGAGCGTTTGGCAGTCTTGGCGTTGCTCCGGGGACAGGGCCTCGGAGAGCTGGACCCCTTCCACTGAGCCATCCTGCTCGAGGGCCCTCAGTAAGTCCGGAAGGGGTTCGGAGTCTTCTTCTGTCCCAGTATCGGTAGCCATCAGGAGGCTGAGTTCGGATCGCACAAAATGGGGTTTGAGCCTGTTGGCATGGAGGACCCGTAGGGGGTTCCGGGCAGTCTCCATGTCGATTAAATAGGTGACGGGCCCCTTGCGTTCGATTACCTTGAAGGGCCCGGACCATCTGTCTTGGAGGGCACAGGGCTCAACCGGGGACATCACCCAGACCTGTTGTCCAGGTTCGAACTCAATGGAGGACGTGTGCTGATCGTACCACCTCTTCATGTCCTCCTGACTGGCCTCGAGGTTGGCTTTGGCGGTGTCTCGGAACCGCCGGGTCTGGTTGCGGAGAGCCAGGAGATACCGGTAGATGTCCGGGGGAGTTTTCTGGGGAGGCTGCTCCCAACCTTCCTTGACTAGGCTGAGGGGGCCCCGGACGGGGTGCCCGTACAGTAGTTCAAAGGGGCTGAAGCCGAGGGACTTCTGCGGGACCTCCCGATAGGCAAACAGGAGGCATGGAAGCAGTACGTCCCACTGGCGTCGAAGGGGTTCTTCTAAACCCATAATCATCCCCTTGAGGGTGCGGTTGAATCTCTCGACCAGTCCGTTTCCTTGCGGGTGATAAGGGGTCGTGAATTTGTAGGTGACCCCGCATTGCTGCCAGAGGGACTTCATATATCTGGAGATAAAGTTCGTGCCCCTGTCACTGACGACCTCCCGGGGGAATCCCACCCGGGAGAAGATCCCCATCAGGGCCCGGCCCACCACGGGGGCCGTCACAGTCCGAAGAGGGATGGCCTCGGGATAGCGGGTGGCGTGGTCTACAAGGACCAGGATGAACCGGTGTCCTTGGGCTGTTCGGGGGTCGAGGGGCCCCACAATGTCTATTCCCACTCGTTCAAACGGGGTGGTGACGACAGGAAAGGGTTGTAATGGTGCTTTGATTTTTCGGCCACTTTTTCCGCTGGCCTGGCAGGTGGGGCAGGCCTTGCAGTGGTTGGTGACATCCTTCCGCATGTGGGGCCAGAAAAAATGGGTCACCAGGCGGTCGTAGGTTTTATCCTGCCCCAGGTGTCCGGCAAGGGGGACATCGTGGGCTAAGTTCAGGAGGAAGTCTCGGAAGCGAAGGGGCACCACCAGCACCCGACTGGCCCCTAGTTCTGCAATTTTCTGCTCGCTGTAGAGCAGGTCTTGGTCCCAGTAGATCCAGTGGGCCCCCGAGGTATCCCCGGTGCTCTGGGCCAGGGCTTGCTGCCGGAGTCCTTCGAGAGAAGGACAGGTTTTTTGCTCGGCCCGGAATTGTTCCTGCGTGGGGCCTCCCTCCTGCCGCCATTGTGCCAGGTCAGGGACGTCCCGAAGCTGGTCGGGTCCTTCTTCGGTTTGGGTCAAGGGAATGGCTTCTGGGGCGGCCTCCTCTGGGATGAGCGCGGGAGGAGGTTCTGGCCACTCGGGCTCTTCTGGGCGGGGGACCGCGCGGGCGGTCATGGACCGGGTCGTGACGCAGACCCATTCGGGGAGGCCAAGCATCCCCAGGTGCTCCCTCCGTTCGACAGCTGCCCAGGGAGAGCTTTCAAGGTCGTTTCCTAGGAGGCAGTCCACGGGGGCATCATCGCGGACAGTTACTTTTAACATCCCTGTTACTCCTCCCCACTCGAAGGGGACGCAGGCCATGTGGCATAGGCTTTCGGAGTTGTCGGCTGATCGAACAGGGCAAAGAATGTTCGGCAAGATTTGGTCTGGAGTGACGAGGTGGCGTCGGACCGCCGTTACACTGGCCCCGGTGTCGCGGAGGGCTTCCGCCCGGCGGCCATTGATGTTGACCCATTGACCGTACTTCTGTGTGTTGGCGGGAAGGGGGGCCCGCGGAATCATGTCTCTCTCCCCTAAGCAGACCAGTGCCATGGCGGCGGGCGCCCATTCCGAGGGATCGGTCTCGTACTCTTCTTGGTCTTCCGGGATTATTTCTTCCCCTAGGGCCGCCGCTGCAACTTGGCGGGGAGTAGTGTTCGGATTCTTTGGGCAGTTGGGATCACTGGCGTAGTGGCCGGGTCGCTGGCACCTGTGGCACGTAATGTTGGCCCGGAAACCGGCCCGGACGGCAGGGCTTCCCCGGCCAACCGGGGTCGAGGGGTTTCTGGGGGGTGACGAGGGGCCGGGGTCTCTCCCCCGACCCTGACTTCCTCCTCCCCCTCGGGGGCGATACGATCTGGATACTTCGCTGGGTGCGCTCCGGCCAACTCGGGTGCTTTCCCACCGATCGGCTTCGGCGGCGAGTTGTCGAGGGTCGGTTAGCTTGCTGTCCAGGAGGTGTTGCCGGAGCTCCACGAAGCAGTTGTTCGACAGGTGTTCCCATACGATAAGGTCAAAGAGTTGTTCGTAGGTGGTTACTTTGTTGCCCTTGATCCACCCCTCGAAGGCTCGGCTAAAAAAGTTCACGTACTCCACCCAAGTTGTACCCGGAATCCGTTTGCAGTCGCGGAACCGTTGGCGGTACATCTCAGGTGTGAGCCCGTATCGAGTGAGGAGGGCGGCCTTCATGTGGTCGTAGGAGGTCATCAGCTGGTCCGGGAGTTGCAGCAGGGCGTCCCGCCCTTCGTTGACAAACCTCCCCCATAATCCGGCTCCCCAATCGCTTCGGGGAATCCGGTGGGAGGTCATTGCCACCTCATAGGCTTTAAACCACTGCTGGATATCATCGTTCTTGTGGTATTCCCGGATGACATCTTTGGGGATGTGAACCTTGGGTTCGGTCGATGCAGACGGGGTCGGTCGTTCGGGGAGCCCGAGGTCTTTATTCTGTTTCTGGATCTCCAGTGCTTTGAGATTGCGCTCATGTTCGTACTCTAGTCTCTTTTCCTCTAGCTCCCTCTGTCTTTGCTTGTCTTCCCGCTCTTCCCTGAGCCGTAAGTGTTCCAGGGTTATTTTTTGTTCTGCCAGCTTGAGTTCCCCATCCAAGCGAAGTCGGGCAAGTTCTAATTCGTGGAGTCTGGTTTTTTCTCTTTCTCGGATCTCTTCCAGGGAGAGATCCGCTCTTTCTTTAGTTGGTGCGGGGCTCGTTTCGGTTGTTTGTGTTCGGGGTACGGCCGTACCCGTTTCTGCCCAAGCTTCTAGGGCTCGTTTGAAGTCTTCCTTTGTGCTAAGACCTGTGGTTGGAAGTCCAAGTTCTATGCAATATTGCTTCAGTTCCCGGTGGTTGTAGTCTTCCAATTTTTCCATCTGAAATTTTTCCGTTGTTCCGCTCTCTATTGACATGGTTGTTGTGTGTGGTGGGGCGAGTGACTTTCTGTACGATTATGCGTAGGTTCGGATCCCGTCGCTGGCCACCAATGTTAGACGGGGACCCTGAGGGTCGGCCGGATACCGAGGGAGAGATCCCCGAGGGGGACCGTCTCCGGCGATCGTACAGACAAGTTACCTCCCTCCCCACAAACAGGCACCACACCAGGTTGAGTTCAAGGTTTTATATAAGGTTCTTCAGGCAAGGATATCAGCGATACAGGATATCTTGGACCCGGGGGTCCTCTCACTTCTAGTCTCTGTAGGGAAAGGGGGTAGCGGGACAGTCTTGGTACCGGATCGGTACAGGTAGTGGTCAACGGTGAGCTCACAATCCTCGAGCTGGAGTGTCTGTGGATCGGGCCGCGGCAGCGCCAGCAGGCCAAGGTGATAGTCTCATAAAGCAGAGGGCCGCGGCAGCGCCAGCAGGCCAAGTCGATGGTTTCACGAGGCAGAGGGCCGCGGCAGCGCCAGCAGGCCAAGACGATGGTTTCACGAGGCAGAGGGCCGCGGCAGCGCCAGCAGGCCAAGACGATGGTTTCACGAGGCAGAGGGCCGCGGCAGCGCCAGCAGGCCAAGATGATGGTTTCACGAGGCAGAGGGCCGCGGCAGCGCCAGCAGGCCAAGACGATGGTTTCACGAGGCAGAGGGCCGCGGCAGCGCCAGCAGGCCAAGTCACGGATGAGTTCTTCTCGGGTCTCTCGACTCCAGGATACAACTGCCTTCCTGGTCTGGCCCTGCCCCAGTTATAGGTCTGGTCCCCTTTGATGTCCGGACCCTCGCGCCTGGGGGCCGGGAGGTCCGGGATGAGGGAGTCCAGCCACCCAGCAGGGGGGTGGAGCCAGCGCCCAGGCGGCCTGGGGTGATCGACACCTGGCGGAGGAGAGCCGTTGACGATTCCTTCTCCCATTGACTCGCCAAGTGGTCACTCTGCCTCCTGGGAGGATGGTGGGGCCTCGATGTCGGGGCCGGCCGGGCCCGGGGTTAGGGTCGAGTTGAGGCCACGCGGCCTCGTGCTGCAGTGCCCCAAGATGGCGGCCGGGTCGATGTCGTGGGGTAGATGGTGACCCGGGCCAGCTGGGTCCGGAGCTGGTGTCTTGTAGTGGAGGGATTGCAGGGTACTTCGGGTGGTCGTTTGTGGACTCTGGCTGGGGATGCAGGGAGAGCCAGGGTCCTGGTCCCATTGCGGGGAGGGGGGACAGCTCGAACATGCGGCCTGTCCAACAGGAGTGAAGAGTGCAGAGTGCATAGGGAGTGGAGAGTGCAGAGTGCATAGGGAGTGGAGAGTGGAGAGTGCATAGGGAGTGGAGAGTGCATAGGGAGTGGAGAGTGCATAGGGAGTGGAGAGTGCATAGGGAGTGGAGAGTGCATAGGGAGTGGAGAGTGCATAGGGAGTGGAGAGTGGAGAGTGGAGAGTGCATAGAGAGTGGAGAGTGCATAGGGAGTGGAGAGTGGAGAGTGCATAGGGAGTGGAGAGTGGAGAGTGCATAGGGAGTGGAGAGTGCAGAGTGCATAGGGAGTGGAGAGTGCAGAGTGCATAGGGAGTGGAGAGTGCAGAGTGCATAGGGAGTGGAGAGTGGAGAGTGCATAGGGAGTGGAGAGTGCATAGGGAGTGGAGAGTGCATAGGGAGTGGAGAGTGCATAGGGAGTGGAGAGTGCAGAGTGCATAGGGAGTGGAGAGTGGAGAGTGCATAGGGAGTGGAGAGTGGAGAGTGCATAGGGAGTGGAGAGTGGAGAGTGCATAGGGAGTGGAGAGTGGAGAGTGCATAGGGAGTGGAGAGTGCATAGGGAGTGGAGAGTGCATAGGGAGTGGAGAGTGCAGAGTGCATAGGGAGTGGAGAGTGCAGAGTGCAGAGTGCATAGGGAGTGGAGAGTGGAGAGTGCATAGGGAGTGGAGAGTGGAGAGTGCATAGGGAGTGGAGAGTGGAGAGTGCATAGGGAGTGGAGAGTGCATAGGGAGTGGAGAGTGCATAGGGAGTGGAGAGTGCATAGGGAGTGGAGAGTGCAGAGTGCATAGGGAGTGGAGAGTGGAGAGTGCATAGGGGGTGGAGAGTGCAGAGTGCATAGGGAGTGCATAGGGAGTGAAGAGTGCATAGGGAGTGAAGAGTGCAGAGTGCATAGGGAGTGGAGAGTGCAGAGTGCATAGGGAGTGGAGAGTGGAGAGTGCATAGGGAGTGGAGAGTGCATAGGGAGTGGAGAGTGCATAGGGAGTGGAGAGTGCATAGGGAGTGGAGAGTGCATAGGGAGTGGAGAGTGGAGAGTGCATAGAGAGTGGAGAGTGCATAGGGAGTGGAGAGTGGAGAGTGCATAGGGAGTGGAGAGTGCATAGGGAGTGAAGAGTGCAGAGTGCATAGGGAGTGGAGAGTGCAGAGTGCATAGGGAGTGGAGAGTGGAGAGTGCATAGGGAGTGGAGAGTGGAGAGTGCATAGGGAGTGGAGAGTGGAGAGTGCATAGGGAGTGGAGAGTGCATAGGGAGTGGAGAGTGCATAGGGAGTGGAGAGTGCATAGGGAGTGGAGAGTGCAGAGTGCATAGGGAGTGGAGAGTGGAGAGTGCATAGGGAGTGGAGAGTGCAGAGTGCATAGGGAGTGGAGAGTGGAGAGTGCATAGGGAGTGGAGAGTGGAGAGTGCATAGGGAGTGGAGAGTGCATAGGGAGTGGAGAGTGCATAGGGAGTGGAGAGTGCATAGGGAGTGGAGAGTGCAGAGTGCATAGGGAGTGGAGAGTGCAGAGTGCATAGGGAGTGGAGAGTGGAGAGTGCATAGGGAGTGGAGAGTGGAGAGTGCATAGGGAGTGGAGAGTGGAGAGTGCATAGGGAGTGGATAGGGAGTGCAGAGTGCATGGAGAGTGCAGAGTGGAGAGTGCATAGAGAGTGCATAGGGAGTGGAGAGTGCATGGAGAGTGCAGAGTGGAGAGTGCATAGGGAGTGGAGAGTGGAGAGTGCATAGGGGGTGGAGAGTGCATAGGGAGTGGAGAGTGGAGAGTGCATAGGGAGTGGAGAGTGCATAGGGAGTGGAGAGTGCATAGGGAGTGGAGAGTGCATAGGGAGTGCAGAGTGCATAGGGAGTGCAGAGTGCATAGGGAGTGCAGAGTGGAGAGTGCATAGAGAGTGGAGAGTGCATAGGGATTGCATAGGGAGTGCAGAGTGGAGAGTGCATAGGGAGTGGAGAGTGGAGAGTGCATAGGGGGTGGAGAGTGCAGAGTGCATAGGGAGTGGAGAGTGGAGAGTGCATAGGGAGTGGAGAGTGCATAGGGAGTGGAGAGTGCATAGGGAGTGGAGAGTGCATAGGGAGTGGAGAGTGCATAGGGAGTGGAGAGTGGAGAGTGCATAGGGAGTGGAGAGTGCAGAGTGCATAGGGAGTGGAGAGTGGAGAGTGCATAGGGAGTGGAGAGTGCATAGGGAGTGGAGAGTGCATAGGGAGTGGAGAGTGCATAGGGAGTGGAGAGTGCATAGGGAGTGGAGAGTGGAGAGTGGAGAGTGCATAGAGAGTGGAGAGTGCATAGGGAGTGGAGAGTGGAGAGTGCATAGGGAGTGGAGAGGGGAGAGTGCATAGGGAGTGGAGAGTGCAGAGTGCATAGGGAGTGGAGAGTGCAGAGTGCATAGGGAGTGGAGAGTGCAGAGTGCATAGGGAGTGGAGAGTGGAGAGTGCATAGGGAGTGGAGAGTGCATAGGGAGTGGAGAGTGCATAGGGAGTGGAGAGTGCATAGGGAGTGGAGAGTGCAGAGTGCATAGGGAGTGGAGAGTGGAGAGTGCATAGGGAGTGGAGAGTGGAGAGTGCATAGGGAGTGGAGAGTGGAGAGTGCATAGGGAGTGGAGAGTGGAGAGTGCATAGGGAGTGGAGAGTGCATAGGGAGTGGAGAGTGCATAGGGAGTGGAGAGTGCATAGGGAGTGGAGAGTGCAGAGTGCATAGGGAGTGGAGAGTGCAGAGTGCATAGGGAGTGGAGAGTGGAGAGTGCATAGGGAGTGGAGAGTGGAGAGTGCATAGGGAGTGGAGAGTGGAGAGTGCATAGGGAGTGGAGAGTGCATAGGGAGTGGAGAGTGCATAGGGAGTGGAGAGTGCATAGGGAGTGGAGAGTGCAGAGTGCATAGGGAGTGGAGAGTGCAGAGTGCATAGGGAGTGGAGAGTGGAGAGTGCATAGGGAGTGGAGAGTGGAGAGTGCATAGGGAGTGGAGAGTGGAGAGTGCATAGGGAGTGGAGAGTGGAGAGTGCATAGGGAGTGGAGAGTGCATAGGGAGTAGAGAGTGAATAGGGAGTGGAGAGTGCAGAGTGCATAGGGAGTGGAGAGTGGAGAGTGCATAGGGGTGGAGAGTGCAGAGTGCATAGGGAGTGCATAGGGAGTGAAGAGTGCATAGGGAGTGAAGAGTGCAGAGTGCATAGGGAGTCGAGAGTGCAGAGTGCATAGGGAGTGGAGAGTGGAGAGTGCATAGGGAGTGGAGTGTGCATAGGGAGTGGAGAGTGCATAGGGAGTGGAGAGTGCATAGGGAGTGGAGAGTGCATAGGGAGTGGAGAGTGCATAGGGAGTGGAGAGTGCAGAGTGCATAGGGAGTGGAGAGTGCAGAGTGCATAGGGAGTGGAGAGTGGAGAGTGCATAGGGAGTGGAGAGTGGAGAGTGCATAGGGAGTGGAGAGTGGAGAGTGCATAGGGAGTGGAGAGTGGAGAGTGCATAGGGAGTGGAGAGTGCATAGGGAGTGGAGAGTGAATAGGGAGTGGAGAGTGCAGAGTGCATAGGGAGTGGAGAGTGGAGAGTGCATAGGGGGTGGAGAGTGCAGAGTGCATAGGGAGTGCATAGGGAGTGAAGAGTGCATAGGGAGTGAAGAGTGCAGAGTGCATAGGGAGTCGAGAGTGCAGAGTGCATAGGGAGTGGAGAGTGGAGAGTGCATAGGGAGTGGAGTGTGCATAGGGAGTGGAGAGTGCATAGGGAGTGGAGAGTGCATAGGGAGTGGAGAGTGGAGAGTGCATAGAGAGTGGAGAGTGCATAGGGAGTGGAGAGTGGAGAGTGCATAGGGAGTGGAGAGTGCATAGGGAGTGGAGAGTGCAGAGTGCATAGGGAGTGGAGAGTGGAGAGTGCATAGGGAGTGGAGAGTGGAGAGTGCATAGGGAGTTTAGAGTGGAGAGTGCATAGGGAGTGGAGAGTGCATAGGGAGTGGATAGTGCATAGGGAGTGGAGAGTGCATAGGGAGTGGAGAGTGCATAGGGAGTGGAGAGTGCATAGGGAGTGGAGAGTGCAGAGTGCATAGGGAGTGGAGAGTGGAGAGTGCATAGGGAGTGGAGAGTGGAGAGTGCATAGGGAGTGGAGAGTGGAGAGTGCATAGGGAGTGGAGAGTGGAGAGTGCATAGGGAGTGGAGAGCGCATAGGGAGTGGAGAGTGCATAGGGAGTGGAGAGTGCATAGGGAGTGGAGAGTGCAGAGTGCATAGGGAGTGGAGAGTGCAGAGTGCATAGGGAGTGGAGAGTGGAGAGTGCATAGGGAGTGGAGAGTGGAGAGTGCATAGGGAGTGGAGAGTGGAGAGTGCATAGGGAGTGGAGAGTGCATAGGGAGTGGAGAGTGCATAGGGAGTGGAGAGTGCATAGGGAGTGGAGAGTGCAGAGTGCATAGGGAGTGGAGAGTGCAGAGTGCATAGGGAGTGGAGAGTGGAGAGTGCATAGGGAGTGGAGAGTGGAGAGTGCACAGGGAGTGGAGAGTGGAGAGTGCATAGGGAGTGGAGAGTGCATAGGGAGTGGAGAGTGCATAGGGAGTGGAGAGTGCATAGGGAGTGGAGAGTGCAGAGTGCATAGGGAGTGGAGAGTGCATAGGGGGTGGAGAGTGCAGAGTGCATAGGGAGTGCATAGGGAGTGAAGAGTGCATAGGGAGTGAAGAGTGCAGAGTGCATAGGGAGTGGAGAGTGCAGAGTGCATAGGGAGTGGAGAGTGGAGAGTGCATAGGGAGTGGAGAGTGCATAGGGAGTGGAGAGTGCATAGGGAGTGGAGAGTGCATAGGGAGTGGAGAGTGCATAGGGAGTGGAGAGTGCATAGGGAGTGGAGAGTGGAGAGTGCATAGAGAGTGGAGAGTGCATAGGGAGTGGAGAGTGGAGAGTGCATAGGGAGTGGAGAGTGCATAGGGAGTGGAGAGTGCAGAGTGCATAGGGAGTGGAGAGTGCAGAGTGCATAGGGAGTGGAGAGTGCATAGGGAGTGGAGAGTGGAGAGTGCATAGGTAGTGGAGAGTGGAGAGTGCATAGGGAGTGGAGAGTGCATAGGGAGTGGAGAGTGCATAGGGAGTGGAGAGTGCATAGGGAGTGGAGAGTGCATAGGGAGTGGAGAGTGCAGAGTGCATAGGGAGTGGAGAGTGGAGAGTGCATAGGGAGTGGAGAGTGCATAGGGAGTGGAGAGTGGAGAGTGCATAGGGAGTGGAGAGTGCATAGGGAGTGGAGAGTGCAGAGTGCATAGGGAGTGGAGAGTGCAGAGTGCATAGGGAGTGGAGAGTGGAGAGTGCATAGGGAGTGGAGAGTGGAGAGTGCATAGGGAGTGGAGAGTGGAGAGTGCATAGGGAGTGGAGAGTGGAGAGTGCATAGGGAGTGGAGAGTGGAGAGTGCATAGGGAGTGGAGAGTGCATAGGGAGTGGAGAGTGCATAGGGAGTGGAGAGTGCATAGGGAGTGGAGAGTGCATAGGGAGTGGAGAGTGCAGAGTGCATAGGGAGTGGAGAGTGGAGAGTGCATAGGGAGTGGAGAGTGGAGAGTGCATAGGGAGTGGAGAGTGGAGAGTGCATAGGGAGTGGAGAGTGGAGAGTGCATAGGGAGTTGAGAGTGCATAGGGAGTGGAGAGTGCATAGGGAGTGGAGAGTGCATAGGGAGTGGAGAGTGCATAGGGAGTGGAGAGTGCATAGGGAGTGCAGAGTGGAGAGTGGATAGGGAGTGCAGAGTGGAGAGTGCATAGGGAGTGGAGAGTGGAGAGTGCATAGGGAGTGGAGAGTGCATAGGGAGTGGAGAGTGGAGAGTGCATAGGGAGTGGAGAGTGCATAGGGAGTGGAGAGTGGAGAGTGCATAGGGAGTGGAGAGTGGAGAGTGCATAGGGAGTGGAGAGTGCATAGGGAGTGGAGAGTGCATAGGGAGTGGAGAGTGCATAGGGAGTGGAGAGTGCATAGGGAGTGGAGAGTGCATAGGGAGTGGAGAGTGCATAGGGAGTGCAGAGTGGAGAGTGCATAGGGAGTGGAGAGTGCATAGGGAGTGGAGAGTGCATAGGGAGTGGAGAGTGCATAGGGAGTGGAGAGTGGAGAGTGGAGAGTGCATAGGGAGTGCAGAGTGGAGAGTGCATAGGGAGTGGAGAGTGCATAGGGAGTGGAGAGTGGAGAGTGCATGGAGAGTGGAGAGTGCATGGAGAGTGGAGAGTGCATAGGGCATAGGGAGTGGAGAGTGCAGAGTGCATAGGGAGTGGAGAGTGCAGAGTGCATAGGGAGTGGAGAGTGGAGAGTGCATAGGGAGTGGAGAGTGCATAGGGAGTGGAGAGTGCATAGGGAGTGGAGAGTGCATAGGGAGTGGAGAGTGCATAGGGAGTGGAGAGTGCATAGGGAGTAGAGAGTGCATAGGGAGTGGAGAGTGGAGAGTGCATAGGGAGTGGAGAGTGGAGAGTGCATAGGGAGTGGAGAGTGGAGAGTGCATAGGGAGTGGAGAGTGCATAGGGAGTGGAGAGTGAATAGGGAGTGGAGAGTGGAGAGTGCATAGGGAGTGGAGAGTGGAGAGTGCATAGGGAGTGGAGAGTGGAGAGTGCATAGGGAGTGGAGAGTGCATAGGGAGTGGAGAGTGCATAGGGAGTGGAGAGTGCATAGGGAGTGGAGAGTGGGGAGTGGAGAGTGGAGAGTGGATAGGGAGTGGAGAGTGGATAGGGACTGGAGAGTGGAGAGTGCATAGGGAGTGGAGAGTGGAGAGTGCATAGGGAGTGGAGAGTGGAGAGTGCATAGGGAGTGGAGAGTGCATAGGGAGTGGAGAGTGCATAGGGAGTGGAGAGTGCATAGGGAGTGGAGAGTGCAGAGTGCATAGGGAGTGGAGAGTGCAGAGTGCATAGGGAGTGGAGAGTGGAGAGTGCATAGGGAGTGGAGAGTGGAGAGTGCATAGGGAGTGGAGAGTGGAGAGTGCATAGGGAGTGGAGAGTGGAGAGTGCATAGGGAGTGGAGAGTGCATAGGGAGTGGAGAGTGCATAGGGAGTGGAGAGTGCATAGGGAGTGGAGAGTGCAGAGTGCATAGGGAGTGGAGAGTGCAGAGTGCATAGGGAGTGGAGAGTGGAGAGTGCATAGGGAGTGGAGAGTGGAGAGTGCATAGGGAGTGGAGAGTGGAGAGTGCATAGGGAGTGGAGAGTGGAGAGTGCATAGGGAGTGGAGAGTGCATAGGGAGTGGAGAGTGCATAGGGAGTGGAGAGTGCATAGGGAGTGGAGAGTGCATAGGGAGTGGAGAGTGCAGAGTGCATAGGGAGTGGAGAGTGGAGAGTGCATAGGGAGTGGAGAGTGGAGAGTGCATAGGGAGTGGAGAGTGGAGAGTGCATAGGGAGTGGAGAGTGCATAGGGAGTGGAGAGTGCATAGGGAGTGGAGAGTGCATAGGGAGTGGAGAGTGCAGAGTGCATAGGGAGTGGAGAGTGGAGAGTGCATAGGGAGTGGAGAGTGGAGAGTGCGTAGGGAGTGGAGAGTGGAGAGTGCATAGGGAGTGGAGAGTGGAGAGTGCATAGGGAGTGGAGAGTGCATAGGGAGTGGAGAGTGCATAGGGAGTGGAGAGTGCATAGGGAGTGGAGAGTGCATAGGGAGTGGAGAGTGCATAGGGAGTGCAGAGTGGAGAGTGGATAGGGAGTGCAGAGTGGAGAGTGCATAGGGAGTGGAGAGTGGAGAGTGCATAGGGAGTGGAGAGTGGAGAGTGCATAGGGAGTGGAGAGTGCATAGGGAGTGGAGAGTGCATAGGGAGTGGAGAGTGCGTGGAGAGTGGAGAGTGCATAGGGAGTGGAGAGTGGAGAGTGCATAGGGAGTGGAGAGTGCATAGGGAGTGGAGAGTGCATAGGGAGTGGAGAGTGCATAGGGAGTGGAGAGTGCATAGGGAGTGGAGAGTGCATAGGGAGTGCAGAGTGGAGAGTGCATAGGGAGTGGAGAGTGCATAGGGAGTGCAGAGTGGAGAGTGCATAGGGAGTGGAGAGTGCATAGGGAGTGGAGAGTGCATAGGGAGTGGAGAGTGCATAGGGAGTGCAGAGTGGAGAGTGCATAGGGAGTGGAGAGTGCATAGGGAGTGGAGAGTGGAGAGTGCATGGAGAGTGGAGAGTGCATGGAGAGTGGAGAGTGCATAGGGCATAGGGAGTGGAGAGTGCAGAGTGCATAGGGAGTGGAGAGTGCAGAGTGCATAGGGAGTGGAGAGTGGAGAGTGCATAGGGAGTGGAGAGTGCATAGGGAGTGGAGAGTGCATAGGGAGTGGAGAGTGCATAGGGAGTGGAGAGTGCATAGGGAGTGGAGAGTGCATAGGGAGTGGAGAGTGGAGAGTGCATAGGGAGTGGAGAGTGGAGAGTGCATAGGGAGTGGAGAGTGGAGAGTGCATAGGGAGTGGAGAGTGGAGAGTGCATAGGGAGTGGAGAGTGCATAGGGAGTGGAGAGTGGAGAGTGCATAGGGAGTGGAGAGTGGAGAGTGCATAGGGAGTGGAGAGTGGAGAGTGCATAGGGAGTGGAGAGTGCATAGGGAGTGGAGAGTGCATAGGGAGTGGAGAGTGCATAGGGAGTGGAGAGTGGAGAGTGGATAGGGAGTGGAGAGTGGAGAGTGGATAGGGAGTGGAGAGTGGATAGGGAGTGGAGAGTGGAGAGTGGATAGGGAGTGGAGAGTGGATAGGGAGTGGAGAGTGGAGAGTGGATAGGGAGTGGAGAGTGGAGAGTGGGGAGTGGAGAGTGGAGAGTGCGTAGGGAGTGGAGAGTGCGTAGGGAGTGGAGAGTGCATAGGGAGTGGATAGTGCATACGGAGTGGAGAGTGGAGAGTGCATAGGGAGTGGAGAGTGCATAGGGAATGGAGAGTGCATCCCCTCTACTTCTCTTCTATGGACACTTGTACTTCTTCTACTTCTCCACCAGCACAGTGTGTGTTTCCACTCGCCCGTGGCACTGGAGACTGAAGCACATCCTTCTTAGGGTGAAAACCGTCTTGCTGGTCATTATGGACACTCTTTCCAGTTCTGTACTTTTATGTGATCACACTATGCATTATGGGGGTGTAGTGTTGCTTTGATTCCATTAGAACACAGCTGAAAACAATGATTTGTAGATAAAAACTCTAGTCCCACTAAATCTTGGAAGTGCTTATTCACACACACACATGCATGCACGCACATATGCAAACACACTCTCTCTCCCTCAACAGGTGCACTACCTCCTCACAAGCACGGACACATGTTTGTAAAACAGGTTCTTTAACCCACCATGCCATCCCATAATGCAGTTCGGTTGGCTAGCACACCGTGGCTGACTGAAGATGCGCACTAGGATGGCGCCGGCACTTGACAGCCAGGCACAGAGAGGCGCGTGATTGACAATGGGCGACAAGACGAGCGTGACTGAGAGCAGACGCCAACTGAAATGTCCATCCCTTAAAAAGGAAAGATTTAATGACGGTATTTTTTTTGGAACTGGTGGCGAGCTTCCTGTTTCAAGATGAGTGAGTGGACCATGTCCAAAAAGACTGACACTCCAGTAGGGTAGTGTAGTGCTTTCAGCAAGCGTTGCCTTAATGTGCCACCCCAGCACGATTTAACCCTCTCAGCTTTCAATTGGGCATCTGTCATGTGACACCTGCAGACCAGACTCTGAATTTCTTCAGTGAAATCCAGTAGGGTACAATAGGTCTTACATTTGCAAGAGATTAAGCTGTTGGCAATGTAAATGACAATACCATTTATTTATCTGTTTTCAAAACCAACACATAAATAAAAATATTGTCATTTACAATGCCAATAGCTCTAACTTTGGCAAAGGCGAAACCGTTGCATTGTAAATGCTTGTTACCCTCCTGCTATCCAACGCTTTCCCTACTGTTGCACTCTCTGGAGTGGGAATAGTAATTTTTATCCCTACGCTATCCAACGCTTCCCCTACGGTTGCACTCTCTGGAGTGGGAATAGTAATTATTACCCCTACGCTTTACAACGCTTTCCCTACTGTTGCACTCTCTGGAGTGGGAATAGTAATTTTTACCCTCCCGCTATCCAATGCTTTCCCTACTGTTGCACTCACTGGAGTGGGAATAGTAAGTTTTACCCTTCTGCTATCCAACACGTTCCCTACTGTTGCACTCTCTGGATTGGGAATAGTAATTTTTACCCCTACGCTATCCAACGTTTTCCCTACTGTTGCACTCCTAGGAGTGGTAATAGTAATTTTTACCCTATGCTATCCAACGCTTTCCCTACTGTTGCACTCTCTGGAGTGGGAATAGTAATTTTTACCCTCACGCTATCCAACGCTTTCCCTACTGTTGTACTCTCTGGAGTGGGAATACTCATTTTTATCCCTACGCTATCCAACTCTTTCCCTACTGTTGCACTCTCTGCAGTGGGAATAGCAATTTTTACCCCTACGCTATCTAACGTTTTCCCTACTGTTGCACTCTCTGGAGTGGGAATAGTAATTTTTACCCTCCCGCTATCCAACGTTTTCCCTACTGTTGCACTCACTGGAGTGGGAATAGTAATGTTTACCCATACGCTATCCAACCCTTTCCCTACTGTTGCACTCACTGGAGTGGTAATAGTAAATTCTACCCTTTCCGCTATCCTACGGTAAAAATATTGTAAATTTTGTATTAATATTACGTTTATATATATATATATATATGTATTAACAAATCAATTTGTATGTTTTTTTTACTTACATTAATTATTTATTAATTTTAAGGTTATTCAAGTATTTTAAGTATGTTTAAGTTAATTATATTTATTATTTCATTAACTTTTAATTACTTTAAAGTATTTTAAAAAATTAGATATTTTGACTAACTATATTTTTTACAACGATATTTTTGATTCGATATTTTTGTACTTACATGTTTGGACATAGGAGTTCGATATTTTTGCATTCTATATTTTTTACTCGATATTCTTGTAGTTCTATATTTTTGACATCGATATTGTTTCAGTAATCCGTCTGCAATGCTCCCTTTGCAAGCAGCACAAGAAGTGAACCCACATTATCAATGTCATCTATCGCCCAGAGTGGACTGTATTTAACATTTTATATAGTCTTGTTCAATGTAAATTTGTAGCTAGGTTTGAGATAGTGTTTCGAAGAGTAGAGGGTTTGTTTATACCTTTCCCCTTCTTTGATGATTCAGTAATTTAGGAGATATTTGAATTCCAAGACGGTGCCTGCAGGCTTCTAAGGGTCAGTCTTTTTGTGGATTTTCACTGTTAGCCCTGAATGCATGTGGAGCCTGATTGGTTGAACCGAACATATTTCTCTGTTATTGTGTGTTGTTGCAGGATGCATGGCAATTGCTGTGAAGTAAAAAATTCTCGTGGAAAAACACATGTCGTAGGTTAGTGTAGGATTACCACAACCCTACAGAGACTGGTGCGATCCCAGAGGCTTTGAAAATACCACCGTCCCCATAAAATTACCAAGCTAATTCAGTTCAATATGCACGCGTTCTTTCGACTTACAAGTTGGAATTGCTGCATACTGGTCTTGCCTGCGTCTTTAGAAAAGCATTTTGGGTAAGCGATTAAATGTGGCCTTGTAGATCAGACGTGGAAAAAATATGCATGAAAGCCTAATAAACAAAATATGTCGTATTTTACTTATTCTTGGAAAGTTATGGGTAGGTTGTTGAAGGGGAAAGGGCTTTAAAAAGTCACCCTAAAGGTTGCATTTTCAATTTTCATTTCCATAGCAAGTTAATTAAAACCTACAATTAAACCTCATTACCCAGTTGGTTATAGGGGCTGGGGGTTTTCACAAGTTGCATATGAAGGCATGGAGACAGTACAGTGTCTGTGTTCATTGTGGCATGGTACGGGATGCAGGATGTGGTCGAATGCCATGCATGTACAGTACTCAATGGACATGACTGAAGTCTGCCATTTGGTAATGTGATGAAGCTACTAAGCCTTAATGAAGAATATGTCACACATCCGACAAGCAGCGGGTACTGGAATTCTGGAGACTACATTTTGAGTGTGGCTGCAGGTGATAACTTGTGCCCTGCACCCTTTTAAGCAAGGCTGATGGTTGTATGCAGAAGGTACTAAGGTTAAAGAGCACACAGGACATAGCTAAAGGACTCCATTTGCCCAAAAGTTTCTAGAGGTGAGAAATTCAGTGCTGAGCATTGCCCACTAACCATTACGTATACAACTCTCCGAGCATTGGAGACCAGTGAAGGGTGTTTCTGAAACCTTCGCCCTCTGGTCAGAGCCCACTACACATGGCAGAAGCTCAAGAGCTCTGGGGGCCAGCTGAGTGGAATGGCCACACTGCATCATATGCCACATCCGAAGGTAATATCCAATGGGTCAGGTGGTGGACTTAGTTAATGCCATTGCTGATGGTCACACACTGCACCGAGCCAAATATCATGCCTTATGGGCTCAGGTGGCCTGAGAATCAAATACAAACTTGTATGGCAGTGTGCAGTGCTCTCAGGGGAGCCTGGCTGCTGGGCAAAGAGCTAATGGATAGTCTACAAAATCTTTACTCCCTCAATTCCTTTCTCATGAATGCACACAATATTTCACAGATGATACCACAAATAACACGGTTACTGACACCAGCACATATTATACTACATTGGTGTGAGAAATTGGGTTGGTAGTTGGGGTGAGGGAGTGGGAAACCCTGCTTAAGCAACAGCCACAATCCTTGTCAGGGTAAACCACTAAAAACAAAGTTACGAAAATTAACCTGTGCTTGGTACAAAAGCAGTCAGGCTTAACATAGAGAAAAGTTGTACAGTATTTATGCAGCACTTATACAGCAACAAAGTGAAACCACAACACAACAAAAATCCAAAACCAATTTCGAAAAATAGAGTAAAATGTAATAAATAATTTGAGACCAAACTACAAAATGTAATCAGTAGAAGTGGATATATGCAATTTAAAGATTTAGACAAAAGGTAGCACCACAAGGCACAAAGCACCAACTGTGGGTATCCGGCCTTGCTGAATTGGGACAAAGTCACCAGTTCAGGCTGATGGAGAGGGAGTGCAGGCAGGGCACAGGACCAAGATTGACCTGCTGAGGATTGCACCTTATGTCCTTGGTGTGCGGTGGGCGTAGCATTGCTTTGCAAAGCTTTGCATCACCCAGGGTCAGTTACCGTGTAGCTGCTAGGCTTTGTGTCACTTTTCATCAGTTCCAATGAGGCTGGCAGCTGTGTGACCAAAGCCTTGTCACAGGGGCTGTGCGTCATGTGGCGTTGGTTCCCATAAAGCTTGCATTAGTGAAAAACTTATTTAGAAGTTTTACACTACCAGGACATGTAAAACTTAAAAGTACATGTCCAACTTTTTAAATACACAGCACCCTGCCCTATAAGCTGTTTAGCGCCTACCCTAAAGGTGCCTTATAGGTAGTAAAAAGAAAGGTCTAGGCCTGGAAAAAGGTTTATTTTGTTAGGTTGAAATGTCAGTTTAAAGCTGCACACACAGACTGCACTAGTGGACCCAAGACATGTTTTGGAGGCTACTTAAGTGGGTGGCACAATAAGTGCTGCAGGCCTACTAGTACCATTCAATTTACATGCCCATGGTACACGTAGTACCCTTTTTCTAGGGACTTACAAGTAAACTAACCCTGCCAATTGAGTGGAAGCTAATATTACTATGTTTAAAGGAGCAAGCACAAGCATTTTAGCACTGGTTAGCAGTGGTAAAGTGCACAGAGTTCTAAAAGTCAACAAAACAGGGTCAGAAAACAGCATAATCAGTGACATCACTATAGCAAAATATGTTTGCTCTTTTACACATCGGCTGGCTTGATGAACATACAAATCTTTGCATCTTTGTTTCCATATTTATGGTTTACAAAGCCCTGGAGATGTTGAAAGACCCAAGACAGTAACCATTATCAGCAGCGATCGGGCAGGTGCACTTAGTACAGGGCCTGCCATTGTTTCTGTACCTAGAGTGCATGCGGCATGACTAATGGGCATGTTAAACACACTAAAATGGGGAATAACTAAAAGAAGCCCATAACTAAATCATGGAGTACTGTTATGTAGATGTGGTTTAAGTCTATCCCACAGATTGGTGCCCATCCTTGTAGAAGGCCTGATTCTTAATGTGTAAGAGCATAAAGTATATTCCGGGCCGAGCTCCATTTCCAATCATGCCAGACCTGAGATACTTTATCAGATTTCATGAGGTCTTGTCCCGGATGAAGAGCTGCAGTATTTTACAAATCTAATCCATACAGGAGTACATTAAACAATCTTTATTTCATTTATGAGGCTGCCAATACCAAATTGACTTCTTGGAAAGACAATCTGAGTCATACTTGTAATTATTCTGATAGAAGCACTCTAAGAGCTTACAATCTAATTAATTAAGACAGGTTGGAAAAGAGAATTGTGAAACATAGATTCATTCTTTTCCCTCAGGACTTCAGGGATATAAGCAAACAGCTGACTTATGGGATAGCGTGTCATGGAGATTTCTTTGCTACCAACAAGCCACATGGTGAGGCTTTAGGCCCCCAGAACTAGTATCAGCCAATGGTCCCCTTGCTACTACCGGTCCGGAACTCTATTTACTGTGCCTGCTCAATACATCAGCGAATATGTGACTCCCTAAGAAGGTGACGTTCTCTTTAGGACAAATTGTAAATTTATCTGTGCAGAAGCTCTTTTGTAAATTCAGTTTGATATTATTTAGGGTACTAATCATTATTGGCGAGTGGCTAGTGCACAATTAGGTTTCTCCTGTCCATTTAGGCAAATGCAGCTTTTGTCAGCATAATTTTGCTTTTGGGCCGTCAGCTCTGTGAGCAGCAATCCGTATTAAGTATAGGAGACCATGGGCATGTGTACTCTTCCATGGATGTTAGTGGGTGTATTGATATGTTTTAATATATTGCACATGCAAAGAGTACATCAATCTCTGAAAACATGTCTCTTCAGAGTTATAATCTAATAATAAATAATATATTGGTCCATCCTAGCTTCACTGGCCATTAGCTAATATATCTAATCTCTAGACAGTGAAACACACAACCAAATACGATTGCAATCGCCCATACTAACCCTATCAATGAGAATTCCAGACTGTGAAGGGCACCCATGTTCAGAAAGGATGACAACATACAAATGGTAGAAATTAATTTAAGAAATATACATAACATAGCAGAGAAAACACATCTCTGGCGTCCTGGCTTTCTCTGTTTCATTGTTTGGTGAGCTGGAATAAAAGCTTTGGCAATGCCTGTAGGCTTGGCTCCTAATGGAAAGTAATTCTTCAGTCACTGATGAGTTTAGGATCTCAATAAGTCACCATACATGCATGCTGTCAGTCATCCTAGCACTTAACATCCAGTAATCCACCAACTGACTCAATCTTTCATTCACCCCAAATACTCATCCGCAATAAAACAGACACACAAACTTAACAAGCATATGGAAGATAAATTAAAAGAATAAAGGTTGAAGAAGGAGAACCTCCCACCACCTAAACTTAATGGGTATAAACTTGCACAAAAAAATACATTTAACATAGAAGTGGGGGGGGTATTCTTCATAGCTGCCACATTTAGAAAAAACATGTTGGCAATCTTGAAATGGTAAAAACAATCATGCAGCATGAATAATACCATTGCAAAATGGCCACTCTGTAAACCTTGTACTTAATGGCAATCTTAGAATGCTAATGTGTTTGGTGTATCACTGCAGTGTTCCAAGTTGGGCAACAACCTTCAGTTGGTAACATTTCTGTAAAATTTCTGTTTGGAATCCTGAAGTCCTTCTGAATAAGAAAGTATCCCTAATGAGTCAAGTCAGTAGACTAATCTTTACTTGCTTCTCAGTACTAATGGTTCTTAGGAAAGTTTTATCATTGTGCTCAGCCACAGTCGACTGCTAGTAGTGCATTAAGCAATTCTTAGCATGGTCAGTTATTGCAATGTACTTCTTCTGGGCTCCCCTGCCTATCCAATTAAACGCTTCCTCCAAATTTAGGCTGCAGCACTTAGACTGACTTTGTCCCATCCTCCACAGTCATCCACTGCTGAAGCATTAGACAATCTTCACTAGCTGTCCCTTCCAAAACTGATATTCAAAGAACTTTTTAATATCATCGGAAAACAAACATCTAAACCATCTCCTGCCACAGGCCAGGCCTCCAAAGACCTGTGCGACAACTTCACCAACTTCTTCATAGACAAAATCACCAAGATTTAGCTCTCTCTAGACATCAACCCTAACACCTCTTGCACAATCTCACCCCCTGAAAACGAAGCCAATGCACTTAAATACCCCAGGAAAGTCTGGAAATCTTTCAACCCCATACCAGAAACCAAGATTCTCAATCGGATCTCCACCTCCAAACCCGCAGCTCACGCATTAGATCCTCTACCAACTCAATTGACAAAAAAACGGAAACTCTCCATAGCTCCATACTGGTCATAAAGAGCTCCCTGAGAACCGGCATCATTCCTGACTGCCTCAAAGCCAGCCAAGTTACCCCACTTCCGAAAAAAACTGGCCTTGACTCCGATAATCTCAACAACTTCAGACCTGTTTCTAATCTACCCCTCCTTGCCAAAATTCTTGAAAAGTGCGTTCTTTCTCAATTGACAGCACACGGACAGCACACCGACAGCATCAACCTTCTAGATCCCCACCAATCGGGTTTCAGAAAAGGCTGCAGCACTGAGCACTGAGACCGCGATACTTAACATCGTAGATGACATTCACAAATCTCTAGATACCGACAAATGCTGCCTACTCATCCTCCTGGACTTGTCGGCAGCCTTTGAGACGGTGGATCACAACCTTCTCATCAAGGCTCTCCAAGACAGGGTAGGAGCAGACGAGGTGGCTACACAGTGGTTCTCTTCCTTGCTACACAACCGCTCCCAAAGGATAAAAAATAAAACCGTCATGTCTGACTCTCATCCTGTCAGTAGAGGGGTCCCCCAAGGATCAGTGCTCTCCCCTCAACTATTCAACATTTAAATGGAACCCCTCACCTCCATACTCAAAAAAGCCAACTTCACCTTTCACCTCTATGCAAACGACACCCAGATCTATCTGGAAACGTCCTCCTTTGAAGATATTCAGAGACCAAACAAAACTCTTAAAGAAGTCCATCATTGGCTATCCATGAACCACCTAAAACTCAATCAAGACAAAACTGAAATTCTCCTCTTCTCAAACAAGGAAGAAACCCCCCAAATCATGGAATACCTTAAAGAAATCGATGCTCTCAACTGTAATCTCACTCTGGCTAACTCCTCCAAATCATTAAGATTTACCCTAGACCCCAAACTTGACATGGTCAGTCACATCAAGAATTCAGCAAAGAGTGCCTTCCTCAATCTGAAGCTTCTCAACAAAATAAACCCCTTCATCCCGCCCAACAACCTCAAACAAGCCACCCAATCCCTGATGTTATCCAGACTCGACTATGGAAATGCTATCCTCACCGTTACAGCGAAATCCCACCTAGCCCTCCTCAAAACAACCCTAAATGCAGCAGCCCGAATGGTCACTGAAGTCAGAAAAAATTAGCACATAGCACCCGCACTCAAAGATCTAAAATGGCTCCCAATAGAGATGCGTGCCAGCTTCAGAACTGCATGCCTCACACATAAAGCCCTTCACACGGGGAAACCTGAATACCTGGCCTCCAAACTCAAAAAGGCAGGCCAGACTAGGAACCTCAGGAGTTCCAACTCTCACCTGCTCATTCCTATGAAAACACGTAAACAAAAAAAACGTTGCACGATCCTTCTCCGGAAAAGCACCCCGAATCTGGAACTCCATCCCAGCAGACATTAGGACTACCCCGTCCTTTGTGAAATTAAAAAAAGTCCTAAAAGACCTCTACCTCAACCGTGCCTTCCCGGACAGATAACCAGCGCTAAAGGGCTCATACCTGCACTCCGCAGCACCGTGACACTTTTCACCATAATCTGCCTCCTCCCAGCTTCCTTTAGCCCCTCCTCGCTCCCTCCCTCCCTTGAAATGTGCACTCTGCGAGGCTCTCAGGACTGCCATGCCTCTATGTTACAGTATAGGCCAGGATTTCCGAACTGATATGTATACTGATGTCTATTTGAGATTCCTGTACTTGACGATTTGTAATAACTGCTGTAAAGCGCTCCGATGCCCTCGGGTCAGGCTAGCACTATACAAAACTCCTAAAATAAATAAATAAATAAATATTTAAATCCTTTGCATTTTTCACGAGGCCATTCATCAGAATGGCTCTCGCTATTTACAGCATACCTTCAATTGCAACTGCCCTGTGTGCATCTTGTGTTCTGCCAATGCTATTCTGTTAATCCTTCCTAAATTCAAATAGATCAGAGTTTGTGCTAGAGGCGTCTTGGGTCAAGCGGCATGTCTTTGGAATGGGCTCACACTTTTCTTCTGATAATTGACAATCTTCTGCCTCAGGGAAGCTTTGAAAACCTTTGTTATGTGCATTATATTGCTTTATGTTATCTTCTTTTTCTCTTTCAATGCACATAATCTGCAGCTTTTTTTGAGCCAGGGTGTCTTCTAGACATCAGTTGCGATCAACCAATGCAGCAACAGTAGTGATACACTATATATCATACCATTCTAAGATGGCTGTCAACTTTACAAATTGTGGCTGCAGTCAATACAGGATATTGCAGTTGAAATTAATGGCAAGTGATCCAAAGGAGATTATAGAGATGAGGGGCACTTTTAAAAAGAAAAAAAGAAAAAAAGAAAAAAAGGAGGAGGAAAATGAGAGGAGACCTATGCAAAGGAAAACATGGGACCTTTAAAGGTTGGACAGCAGCCCAGAAACTCAATCACAAGAATTTTCAATGGATGTGCACATATGATGATGCAAAGTGCTGTTACTCACGGGGCAAAATAACAAAAGATGGTGGACCCCAAAACATTCTATAAATGTAAATGTATGTAGACTTTTTCCATGCTTTTTAAATTAAAAGGGTCTGGCAAAAACTAAACCTGCCTGGTATAGCAAGGACTGGTATAGTTTAAATCTTCCACCCCTAGGGTTTGTCAAAAGAAGTCCCTGACACCAAAATCCTTGCTAATCACAGTAATCTATGAGTTTCCATGTAACAATGTGCCCATCTACCTGCATTAGCACAGTGTAATAGCAAGACATCCTTCAAAGCCTTTTGGTGATTTGCATATGATTTTCATAATAAATAAGTAAAGCTTTCTGCCTTTATTGCAATTTTTCATAATAAACAGATAGAACCTTTGGCATCTGGCATAACAATGAGGATGGCGCTCTTTATCATCCGCTCATCACCATAACAAACATAGGTCTACTACATTGAGTATAAGCCATCCTAAAATGTACCCATAAAGAACACATTCATAAAAATTGAAATATGTGAAAAAAGAGAGCTGGCAAAACAATATACAACTCTAGGGTGTGGTCAGTGAAGTAAACACCAGCAGACCCCTTGCCTATTATTGTAATCCATGAGAATCCATGTAAAGCAATACCTGTCTATGGGCTTTAACACAATGTAAAAACAAGCCTCTCTTAAATGCATATTGGTTTCAAAATATTATTTTCTCAATAAATAAGTCATGACTTTTCATAATAAACAGATTAGACCTATGGAATCTTAAATTCATTTTCCCAATGAACCAATCAGGCATGTAACATTTATCTCTGGCTTGTTGTCATAGTCAAGGGAGGCTTCCTGTATTGCACATAATCTTGCATCAGGCAAAAAATTATTGAACTTAAAATATATAAAAGATTTAGGTTGTCATAATAATACAAAATGGGCCTGAGCAGGAACGTCTCATTGCAAACCTTCAGCACCAGGCGTTCTTCAGAGTGGGTACGCAATACTGAAAGACTTGCCTTTTACAGTACTTTGTGTTTCCATGTAACACAATGCCTGTCTACAGTCTTTAACACAGTGTAATTAAAAACTATCATAAAATAGCTATTGGTTTAAACTAATTTGAAAATAAATTGGTCATGCTTTCTACCTTTGTCATACCTTTTTATAATAAATATATCAGACCAATGCCATCTGACATAATTTCCCCAAAATGTCCCTACATTTCCCAAAATCAGGTCTATAATCTTTAATGTTGGCTTGTCACCATACCCAACTCAAGCCTATTAAATTCTGCATACTCTTTCCCACAAGGCAACCTTCGGGTATACAGTAAGAAAACTATAAATATACTCAAAATTATAGTTGGCAAGGCAATACCCAACCCCTCCAAAGAGGGTAAACAAGAATGAACAAAGTCCAAATCTTCTACCCAGAGGGATTACGAGAGGGGTAAACTATCACCAAAACCCTTGCCTACTACATTAATCCTTGAGACTTGGTGAAATGCTACATTTGCCTATTTGCTTTAAAACAGTGAAATGACAATCCTCCCTCAAGACCTATTTGCTTTAACATATGATTTTCAAGATAAATAATAATCAGTAATAAATAAGTAAAGCCTACTGCATTTCTCATACATTTTCATAATAGAATTAGATCTATGAGCTCTGACATAACATTTTCTAATGAACCAATCAGGTCTGTACCCTTTATCACTGGCTAAGCACCATAATCAATTCAGGCCTAGTAAATTGCGCAGAAGATTTTCGACAAGGCACATTTCTGAATTGAATCATAAAATGACCAATATATACAAAATTACAATTGGAAAATCAATATAAAACCCTTCCTAAAACTGCATGACAAGGAGTCCCAAAGTGGAAATCTTCTACCCCAGGGGTTTGTCAGAGGGGGTAACCAACACCAAAACCTTTGCCTACTATGGTAATCTGTCAGATACCCTGCAGCACAATACTTGTCTACAAACTTTGGCACAGTATAATGGGAGTCCCCTTTAAAGTCCTACTGGCTTTAGCATATGTGTTTCACAATAAATAAATCTGACCTCCTGAGTTTGTCATAACCTCATAATAAACATATCAGGCCTAAAGCCTTGATCAATGGCAGGTCATCATATTCAACTCTGACCTGCTGTATGAAACATAACCTTTCAGACAAGACAAAAAAGTGCAATAAAAGTACCCTTTTCAGCAAAAGGCCTTCATTTCAGTCCAATCAAAATTCTAAATCATGGGAGTCAATATTTAAGTGGGACACCCCCCCCCCCCCCCCCGTCAGTGGTCATAACATTACAAATATATACAAAATTGCAGCTAACAAAATAATATACATGACTTTCTACAAAACAGCATACCAAGAATTCCCAGAGGGCAATTTTCTACACCTAAGGATTTGGAACAGGGTGTAACCAATGCCAAAAAAAACCTTGCCTACTGAGCAAATCTGTGAGATTCCCTGTCACAAAATAATGGTCTACAAGCTTTAACACAATGTAATGTCAAGCCATCCTTAAAAGCCTATTGTCGTTATATATGTTTTTCACAATCAGTATGTGAGACCTACTGTTTCTATCATAACTTTTCATAATATACAGATCTGAACTATAGCCTTGATCATTGACCTGTCACCATAACCAACTCAGTTCAGTTGTAGTGAGTGTAAGCAAGGCCACTGGAATAATGCGATTGTGCGGCCTCTGCGTTTTTCTCATAATTATAGGTTTGCTGCATTTGGCATATAATTCCTGCTATGATTTTGTAAAATTTGGTCTATTTCAGTGTTCCATAAACCTCATTATGTCTGGCCTGACAACACAGCTGTTGCCAGACCTTGTGTGATCAACATATAAAGAGCTTTAAGGAGCACTTCGGAGAGAGGGGCTTTTACTCCACCCAAAGTTGATTAGCTTGAGCACAGATTTTGATTGGGCAGACTCTGTCTGCTTTCAGTTAAAAAGAGTGTTTATATTGCACTTTTCACCATGCGCTTATACTCCGGGCTACTGGAATTGGTGGCAGGATAGAGCAAATTATGCGTCAAGAAAGGGTAAATTATGCTGCGTAATGTGGCACATTTTGTGATAGTGGTACTTCATTAGTTTATCCTTTTTAGACATGTTAACAGTGTCTGGGCATTAGTAGCACCTCATTAAAACAATTTAAACACCGGAATATAGCAATACCTAACATAAAGATAACCAGTGAACCATTTCAAAGTTCCTTGCAATGCCCTTCAACACACGTTGCTGCATTTTTAGTAACTTTTGAACTGCAAGAGCTAGAAACAAGTATTTTGTGTTAAACTCTGCAGATTATGCAGCAGATAACGAATTATATTAACTTTTCTATTCGGCACTACATACAACACTTTGTCTGTGTTAATATTACACAGTTCAGTGGTACTCTATTTACTAGTCTTGGGAGGATGGAATGCAGTTTTGCCACGGTGGGTTGACACTTATACCTAGCAGATCACAATTAATTTCAGTTGCAAGTGTAGATTGCTGTGCCATGTTCCTAGCTTGCTCATTTTAATTCCAGGATTTAGCACGGACAATTAGATTTTTAGCACATTTTGATTCTCCATATTTCTGTACTTATAAGGTCTATTGGGACTTTTATACCAATTAGTAACTTACTAGGGAGAGAGAGGAAGAAAGAACACTGAATACCACCTCCCAACAAGAAACGATGCAGGAGAAGGCGTAACCCCCAGATCTTGTTTTCTGCGTTCGTGGTATTTGTGCAAGTAGGAATACAGACGAGTGTAGACGTCTGGAAATTTTGTGAAAGCAGATGTGATTGTTGAGTTATGCTGGGCCAATGTAATGTAGTTCCTTAAAAGTGTGGGTGAGGAGCTTAAATTGTGCTTGTTTGTAAATGGAGAGCCAGTGAAGTTCCTTCATGTGTGGAGTGATGTGAGTGCGGCGTGGGAGGTGATTCTGTTAGCCAATTTCTGAATGGTCTACAGTGCAACCTTCTGGAGAGTTTTTGTTGATCTGGGCATAGAGGGTGTTCCCATATTCCAGCTTTTTCGTAACCAGGGCAGGCGTGATGGTTTTCTGGTTGCTGATTGTGAGCCTTTTGAAAATCTTCCTCAGCATCTTCAGGGTCTGGAAGCATGGGACAGTGATGGTATTGACTTGAGCAGTAATCTCAGTTTGCTATCAATGAATATCTCAAGGTTCTTGGTGGAGGTGGGTGTCTCTTCTAGCTCTGTTGGGCACCAGGTGGAATCCCATGGTGATGTTCTCTTCCCATAGCTCACAATTTCAGTTTTGTCTGTGTTCAGCTTCAGGCAGTTGGTCTTCAGCCATTGGGTGATTTCAATCATACAGGAATTACATTTTTATCCGGCTACTGGGCACCTTGTCTGTGAGGGAGAGAACACATTGCATGATGTTGGTGTAAGAGAGGACATTGATGTTATGAGAGGGAATGAGGCTGGTTAGAGGGATCATGTATGCGTTGAAGAGGGTCAGGCTCCTGGAGGATCCTTGCAGAACTCCACAAATCAGGTCACGGTCATCCGAGGGGTACGGTGCCAGGCTGACTGACTAGGTCAGTCAGGCAGGAGTAGATCCATAGGAATGCGTGTCTTTGGATTCCAATGTCATGTAGGCATTGGATGGGGTGGGAGCATGTTTTAACCATTGTGGGGAAGTCTAGGAAGAGGAGGGCTGCCAAGTCTCCTCTTTCCAGAGTGATAGGGTTGTCAGCCGTGGTGGTGATGAGGGCACGTTCCATGCTGTGGTGGGGTATGCAACCGGAATGGTGTAGAAGATTCTGCGGTCATCCAATGTTGGTGAGGTGTCTGTTGATTATTTCCTTTAAGACCTCTAAGGCAGGGAGACCAGCCTGTAATTGGTATGCTTTCAAGTGTCCTCACAGGGTTTCTTCTGCAATGAGAGGATAGTTATGGGTTTCCAAGCATCTTGGAAGGTCACAAAAGAGGTATGGTCATTCAGAATTGGTGTGAGCATGGCATTGATGGGTTGCAGTCCTCTCAGGACGGGGCAGTGGTTCAGTGGGGCCCCTGAGTGGATGGACTTCATGGGGATGGCGGTTTCTTCTGGGGTGATGACGGGCCATGCAGTTAGTATTGGTTCTTTGTATAAGATCTGGAGGTATTTGGTGAGGTCTTTCAGTTTTAGTTGTGGGTTGAATTTGCTACAAATGGTAGTGACTTTGTTGCATAATAATTGAGAACGTTTGTTGTGTTGCAGGGGTCTGGTGAGGGGAGTGATCACGTTTGAGGCAGCCTATGGTGAGGTGAAATCTTTCACAATGCTGAAATGCTTCTGTTGGTGCTGTCATTGAGGTGGTCTGCCACAGCAGTGTGTTTAGTCGTATGCATCATTTGGTGGTAGAGTCAAATGGCAGATTTGAACATGCTGTTGCCTGCATTGTCCTGGCTCATTCTTCATTTGCACTTTAATTTTTTGCAGTGGCATTCAATCATTCTGAGTTCCTCCTTGAACCAACCTGCCTGGGGTCTGGATCTTGTATTGATGTGTTTGAGGGGGGCCAGAGAGTCAGTGCAGGAGGCAATCCAATTTTTGGAATTCTTGATGGCTTTGGTGAGGCTGTTGGTGGGTTGGGTTCATTAGGTGTTGAGAGTCAAGTTCCAGTCCTTGCCAGTGATGCTGGTCCAGTTTCAATGGACTGGTCGAGAGGTGGTGCATGTGCCTTGGAGTGGAACGGGGATGCTGAACTTCATAAGCGTGTGGTTAGGACTGTTATGGGCTCCTTGATCATATGTTGCTGAAGATGGTGAAAATAGGGTCCAGGAAGTGTCCAGCAACGTGCATAGGTCCCTTTACTGGTTCATTGAGATCCAGGCATCCAAAGTTTCAATGAGTGCTCTTGACTTGGAGTCAATGTGATCTTCCAGGTGGAAGTTCAGGTTTCTGAGAAGAGTATGATTGCTATCATAGAGGGCGAGTGGTGCAATGAAGTACATGATGGTGTATTTTCAGTTTGTTCATGGTCCCAGTGGTTTGTAGTTGAGAGAGCCACCCACGGTGAAGATGGCTGTGTCATGAAGCCACATTGCAACCAAATCAATAATTTGCCAGAGGTTGGCTGAGGCCCATGTTTTCGGATATCTAAAACAATTTAAAATGTGTCCAGTTGGATAGAAGTATTTATTAGTCTTTCCTTAGCACATGTTTAAATATTCACACTAGGGAACATTGCACCCTAAGTAGCAGTGCACATAAGAGTTGAACTAATATAATGATTTAAATTATCTCAACCAAATTGTTTACTAAACTACATGTGTATATTTATAAAGAAATCTTAAAACTTTGAAAAAGTATTTATACGTGGATCATGGCACAATTTCTACAATATCACCCACCAAGAAACTGTGCTGGATGCATCATGTGGTAGGGAGTGTACACAATCCAGAATAAATATTGGCATGTTTAACAATTCCTTTAACCTTTTCTGTGCGACCGCGATTCCCCCTCCGGTGCTGGGCCCTAATAGAAACGGGCGTGGTCATGACGGAACGGTTCCGTCATGAGCACAGCTCAACCGTAGCTCATGACGGAACCGTTCCGTCATGAGCATGGAAAGGGTTAAGTGGGACACAATTGTATATGAGTAGTGCGACGTTTCCTGGGGTTCTGGTGTTCTATACGCAGGATTTGGTTTCAAGAAGGAGGTATAGGTTGGGTTATTTATTTATTTATTTAGAAGTTTGTAGAGCGCGCAGCTACCCCCCACGGGGGTGTCCCGGCGCTAAAGACATACAACAGCCAGAGAGGTTCAGTGACGACCAGGGGATACCGTGAGGGCTAGATCAGAGAAAAGAGCCAGGTCTTAAGTTTCCTTCAAAACAAAGGCTCTGATGTCAAAAATCTGAGTTCCGACGGTAGTAGGTTCCAAAGTTTGGAAGTGGCCACAGCAAAGGCCCTACCTCCCGTGCTTGCAAGACGAAATGAGGGCAAAACATTAAGCGAAGGTGATTAGATCTAAGATTCCGCGTTGCTTGTGTGATCTTCAGTCTGTGCCTCAAGTAGTCAGGGCCTCGTCCATTAAGAGCCCTAAAGGCAAGGGTCAGGGCTTTGAACTGAATGCAGAATCTCACTGGAAGCCAGTGCAGTTTGGCCAAATAAGGTGAAATAGAGTGGCGGTATGGAATGTTGCAAATCAGCCTGGCCGCTGAGTTCTGCACTGTCTGCAAACGATTGATGAGGTACGCCGGGGCTCCAGCATACAGACTGTTTGCTTAGTCCAAATGGGACGTAATTAGGGCATGGACTACTGTCCTGCGGGAATCAAGTGGTAGGAAAGGGATGATTTTTTTGATCATTCAAAGCTTTCCGAAACACAACGCCGAAACTTTATTGATTTGAGTTTTGCAGGAGAGGGCTGCATCAAATTGGAAGCCCAAATTACGGGCAGCTTGAACAGGTGCCGGGGGAGGATTGAGTTCAGCCGGCCACCAGAGGTTAGCGGAAATGGGAGATTTCTGATTAAAAAATAAGACCTCCGTCTTATCCGTGTTCAATTTTAGGCTGTTTGAGGACATCCAAGTGGCGATGGTCATCAGGCAATGACGAAAATTCGCCAGAGAGCTTTCAGAGTGGTCTTTTAAAGAAAACTCAAGCTGAGTGTCATCAGCGTAAAAGATCACTCTGACGCCCCAGGATTCCACCACTTTCGCGAACGGCATCAGGTACACATTGAACAAGAGGGTGCTGAGAGCAGATCCCTGCGGAACCCCCCATGTCAACGGTTTCTTGGTGGAGAAAAAAGATCCTAGCATGACTTGCTGAGATCGGTCCGTCAGAAATGATTTGATCCAGGCCAGCGGGGTCCCACCAACTCCCACCTCATGGAGACGCGTGAGCAGAATTTCATGCAAGATGGTATTGAATGCTGCGGATAGGTCGAGGAGGACCAGCATGGCCTCCTCTCCCCTATCCACGCACTCGCGAATTGACTCGGACACTTCTAGTAGAGCTGATTCAGTACTGAAGTCTGGCCTGAATCCTGACTGGGTGTCGTGAAGCAGCATGTTGGTTTCTAAATATTCGGATAGTTGTTCTTGTACCGCCTTCTCCAACACTTTTTCTGGCTTGGGAAGGAGTGAGATCGGTCGGTAGTTGCTGAAACACAATGGATCAACACCAGTTTTCTTTAGAATTGGAAGCAGCAACGGGTCCGATTGCAGGGAGGAGTTCCATATTTCTAGCAGGGAATTAATCACTAACGGGGCTATATTGTTCAGTATCTGTGCCGGGGCTGGATTAAGCGGAGATCCTGATTTGCATTTTAGGAATAAAGTCAAGGCATAATCTTTAGTCAGAGGTTTAAAAGAAGTAAACACTTCGGCACAGTTGGTGTCGTGACCTGGAGTTACTGCTATGAGGTTTTGATGAATTGTTGCCGTGATATTAGCGATTTTTTCATAAAAGAAATCAGACAGGCCTTCACTAAGCAATTGGCTGGGAGTGACGGGGCAGGACAGGGCAGTGGGATTAGCGAACTCTTTAACAATGTTAAAGAGGGTCTTGGTGGAGTTTTTCGCACTAATAATTTTTTCTGCAAAGTGCTGTTTCATGGTGTTGCGTTTGAGTTTGTGATACTCTTTGATGGCCAATCTATAGAGGGATTTGGCTGCCGGATCATAAGTCCTACAAAAGGGCGTGGTGATGGACGGAGCATCTGAATCACTCAAACACTCACACCCAGTCAAAAGATCTGGGTTTGATCCATCACCGTTCTTTAGCCCACTCTGCCACCCCAGTTCAGACATGGCTATACCCCTTTTTTGTACCGGATAATAAGTCCGGCGCCATGAACGCTCCAGTTTTTTGCATCTGCTTCTATTTTCCCGTAGTTCCAGAGTGAACCAGGGGGCCGAAGGTTTGGATCTAAGGGAGGTGAGGTTCTGCAAAGGTGCGATTTGCTCAATGGCAGCAGAAAGATCTTTATTAAATGTGGAGACAGCTACATTAAGATCGGCAGAGAATGAATCAGATCTACACCTATACGTTTGCTCGAGGGCGATGCATGTAACCTTGTGCCATTTTCTGCCCTGTTCTCTAATGGTGAAATCCCTCTTGGGCAGGCGGGGGAAGGACACTTCGAACGGGATCAAGTAGTGATCAGACCAAGTAAGAGGTATGGAGGGGAGAATCTTACATTTCACATATGATGTAGCTATTGGCAGTCATGAGAAAATCGTCAATAAATTTGAATCCAAGTTTGTTTGGGCCACTGGGGGGGGTGGGGCAGCACAGACCACAGACCAGCTTGTCGGTGCGAAAAAGGCTGCTTTATTGGAAACAGGTGCACCGTACAAAATAAATTCCGTTGACCTCGCTGTACAAAACTAAGTCTCGCTAAATATATTCTTCCTAACGTACCCCCCACCCCCTCCCCTAAACATGGTTCTCCCCTGCAACAATTATCAACACAAACTTGCAATTCCCAACTTCCTACCTACCCAACTAGATAACTTCTTGTATCTACCCCGTTCCACTTCAGTATTTCTGAGAATAAGCCGCGGGATGGCGAGAGAGGAAGCAAGGACTTCACGACTTGAAATGAAAGTTTCAATTTACCTCTCGACCCGATGGCTCATGGAGCATTGACTTCTTACGTTTCTAGTTTATTCTCAGAAATACTGACAGAGCTTTAGAAAACATATACCCGTACCACAGGTATTGTATATTAAATCACTTGTATATATTTCACATATTGATAGCAACATAGTGAGTGACAGAGGGATCTTACTCCGTCCTGACGAAGAAGCATTACAGCTTCGAAACATGTTGAAACCCCCAGGAGAACCAGTACATTACTAGCATGATTTCTCTGACCCACCCTTTATAACTGTACCAGCCTATGACCAAATAAAGTTTTTTTGTATCCATAAGGCCAGGTATTTTTTAACATCACTTTTTCATTCAACCCTGACCCTTTTCACTCACAACAAATACACCTCACATAGCACTTACAAAAACCAAGTGCTCCAGCGTAGTCGCCAGTCGTAGCACGCCCCGCCGCGTCCCGCAGCGGGGTGGGAAGACCGTGATGATGAAGCATGACACCAAGGGCCCGTTTGGTGTGTGAGGGGTATTTGAACAAATACTGTGTATGCCTTACACCTCTAGACATACAGAAACCTCTTTGAGGTGGATCATATGATATGGCAGCCTGACCACTGGCACCTTACCTCCAACAAATCCCTCTTCATCTGCTTCACCAATGCCAGGCCCCTGCACTGAACCAAATTATTCTCTCCCAGGTGGATGAGTAACACATCCGGACACACCGCCCGCCGACCGGTCCCCAGAAGCTCCTCCCACACCATTGGGTATACCGTACCTGTCTCCCCGGGACCCAACACAACCCACTACACTGCCGCCGTTGGTCGGTCTTGGAACCCCGTAACAGCACCGCCACCTCCCGAGCCTCCTTAAGCCCCAGCAGTTCCGAGATTCGAAAAGCCCCAAAATACATCCACAACATGAATGTGGAAAACAGAATGTCTCCTCTTGGTTGTGGCAAATCTTCGGCAACAGCTATATCAAACCTGCGAGCATACCCGCAGTGATGGCCTGGCAGTGACTGACCCTGCCACCCCTCTCCCGCACCCAACCTTCCAATAGGCGCACTCCCTGTTCACCCGCAGACGGTGCGTAACTCCACCACAACTTCCCCATGAAAGCGACAGCCGACAACTTGACGGCAATTGTCTCTTTCGACATCCCCCTGTCCATCATCCGCAGCATAAACTGCACCACTTGTTCGCCTCTCCTCTTAGCCACAGATCGTCCTTCTGCACTGCCCCACTTTCCAAAAATTCCCGCCATGCTTGCTCGTACGCTCTCCAGGTAGAAATGGCCACCGACGCTCTTACCAGTTGTACGACCCTGTCTCTCCCACTGACCACAGCCCCACCGGCACCGGCGTCTTGCATTCGTCCACCTCCGTGGCTAGCCCATGAAACCTCTGCCACTGTGAACAAGACTAAGCATCCGCAATGTTATTGTCCACTCCTGGCACATGACAGGCTTGAAACAAAATGTCATGTTCAAAACATCGCAGTACAAACACCCTTATAGACTTAAGCACCTGTGGGTCCCTGGCTGACTGCCTATTGACAACCTGCACTACCGACATTTTGTCCACTTTGAAAATCACCCGTTTGTGCGCTACCTCCCGTGCCCACACCGTCACCACTACCACCAGCGGGAAGAGCTCCAAGAGCGCGATGCTCTGCCCCCGCCCTGCCACTGCGGCGGCCATTCCTCCATGCAACACATCCCCCGCCAGTACAGACCGAAACCGCCCACGCCCGCCGCATCTGACGAGATGGCTACGTCCCATTCCCTCCTTCGTCCCCGCCGACAATCGCAGGTAATGATGTGGCAAAGCTAGTCCGACAGCGCCAAACCAAGCCGTCTGCAAAAAGTACAGACTGCATGACGCGGCATGCAAAATTCAAATGCCCCAGCAGAACCTGTACCCCCCGCACCGTCAATTTCTGTTTCCTCTACATGTCGTCCACCAATGCCATCATATGTACCTTCTTGTCCTCCGGCAGGCGTGCTTCCATGGCCACGGAGTCGAGCTCTATTCCCAGAAATGACAGCACCGTACTGGGATCCAGCGTCTTCTCTGGCGCCAGGGGCACACCCAGGTAGCCCATGAGTTCCATAAAACCGTACAGCTGCTGCTGGCAGTCCACTGAACCAGGCCGTCCCACCAGGAAGAAGTCATCCAGGTAGTGCGTCACCGTCTCTTTGCCTGTGTGCCTGGAAAAAACCCACTGCAAGAAGGTACTGAAGCACTCAAACAAGGCGCATGAGATCGACCACCCCATGGGCAACTCGGTCCACAAATATGTCCCCCTCAAACTGGACCCCCAACAGCTGGTGATCCTCTGGATGTACTGGTAGCAGCCTGAATGCCGACTTAATTTTGCATTTTGCCATGAGGGCGCCCGCCCCTACCGAGGCCACTAGCCATCGTGACACGTCCACGGAAGAGTAAGACACCGATGACAGCTCTGCCGATATATAATCGTTTACCGACGTCCCTTCTGGCCACGACAGGTGCTGAATCAGGTAAAATTGCCCTGGCTCCTTCTTCGGCACCACGCCGATAGGAGAAATAATCAAATCCCGAATGGGCGCCTCCCGAAAGGGGCCCGCCATTCGCCCCTCTTGCACCTCCTTGAACAACTTGTCCCGTACCACCGCCTTGTGCACATTGACCGATTTCAAATTCTTGGCCCACCTGGCAATCTGTGGACCTTCGTACCCCAGCCGGAAACCCTCCCAGAACCCCCACCGCAACACACTTGCGTCTTCAGTCCGTGGATAAGATGCTAGGAGGGTCTCCAGCTGGTCCTGCTTAGCCGGCGTATGAGCCTTTTCCCAGTGCCCAAGTCCCCCCTTTTCCTCCCCTGCCCCTGGTCTGGGTCCCTGATGCCGTGGGCTGCTGACTCGGATTCCGCCCCCAACTCCCCAGCAATGCACTACTAGGTGTCGTTTCCCGCATTTGGAGCAGTCATGCCTAAAGCGATAGTACTGTCTGGCACAAGCGCCCTTGTTGTAGTCCCAACATGCTCCCACTGTGGGATTAGCAGCACCCTCTCCCTGTCCCACCCGCCCACGGGTGGGGCGGGCCAGAAGGGGGTGAGGCACAAGCGGTAGGCCGCTAGCCTTATAGATTGTCTTACCAAACTTTGCCCCCATGGTCTGTTGATACAAGTCCGAATCGAGCTCCCTCCACTTGCCTCCAGGTCCGCCGCCAAGCGTGCTCGAAACTTTTCATCATAATGCGACCACGCGAAGCCCCATACGTGACTTGCGCCCACCGGGTGACGTCCATATATTTAAAAAGCGCAACCGCCCGATCCGGGTACTACTCGCAGTACACGCTGGCGAATATCAAAAACCCTGCTGACCAATTCTCTATGTTCAGAGGGACCTTGGGCCACTTAGCCAGCTCCTATTCCTTCTTCTTCGACCCCTCCTTCGCCGTCAGCTCACCCTGCAAGAGCTTCAAAATATCTACATAGTCCCCTTTCCAAATCTTTTCCTTGGTGGCCAGTGACAAGTGCGCCCCAAGGGGTTTCGTAATACCCATGTAAGGTAACTTGCGCACTGGTATATCGTGACTCTCCTTTCCTTCCTTAACCTTCTTACTCCCCCCGTCCATCTTAGTGTCCCCGGCCCCGCCGACGCCTGCCTCGTGTGGGCTCACCCCGTGCCCCTCACATACGTTCCTTTATTAAGGCACACCCCTTCTTTCCCTCCTTTAGCATCCATCCCCATTAACACCGTACCCCATTGGGCCCCGACTGACCCGCTCCCCGCTCCGCAAACTTCCTTACCTGGCATCAAGGTTGGCGTCTGCACCGGATCCCGCCGCCTAACAAGTGGAGCGGGGGGGCCATCACTCTCTCCGCTCCACACCTCTTTTGTGCCTGCAACACACTAGGAACAAAATTATTCCGTTCCCCACGTCCTTTCCCGCCCCCGCTCTTCCCAAATTCCCCCCTCCTATGTGCTGTCCTCCTCATAATCCAGCTGGGACATCCCCTCCACCTGATCCAAACCAATGACACCCTCACAATCTCGCCATCGCCGCCCTCCACGGCACCAGCCAGCTCAGTCGTGCCCTTTCCATACAAGTGCGTAGCAGCTCCCCCAAAGCAACACTTTCCCTCCTCCTCTCCTCATGATACTCTTCAGGGTCCCGATCAGCACTGACGGACCTCCGCCCCCATCCCCGGCGGCCGTCTCGACCCTTCGGGTGGGGCTGGCAGGGACTTACCGCCTGCCTCTCGTAAGACACCATCGTCCACCCCTTACAGGCCCTGACCACTCCAGCCCTCCTGTACCCCCTTGGCCTAGATGTCGCAGAGTTCACCAGCCCAGGCCCCGGGATCCGCCGACCCGGAGCCACCGGAGCCACCCCAGCCACCCTTGCGCCAAATCCCTCGCCCCTCGCGCCCCACTCCTTGCTCGCCGCCCCCCAAACCCACCCCTGTGGTCTGCGGCCCACCCGTCCCCCCAGACTCTCCACCCTCCAGGGATATTCGGCACCCTCCCCCGCTCCCCGTCCTCCTCCTCCCCCGAGCTGTCAATCAAGAGGGGAGATGCCCCTCCATCACTCTCTTGTGTCGGGGCATCCCCCCGCCTGCCTCCACCTCAGTGCCTGTTTCTGCCCCTTCCGGTCCCTCCCCCGCCGCCGCGCCCCCCTCCCACAACGATTCTCCCCCTGGGGGCTCCATTCCCGGCGCCCCCCCAGCCCCTTCCACAAACTTCAGAGAAGGCCTTGGGGCCGCGCCCCGCTTCCCCTGCCACCTCATACCCGGCGCTGCCGCTCCCTCCATGTAGCCGTGCCTCCTACCATCCCCCGTCCCCTGGCCGCGTCTCTCCCTCCGCCCCAGCCGCTGTCGCACCCGCGGCGGTTCCACCAAAGCGCCGTGGCATCGCTCACCACGCACCACGGTGGCCTCACCTTAACGCCGGGCCACAGGATGTCCATGTGGCCCGCATCTTCAAGAAGGCGAAGGGCCTCCACCACCCGGGGATTTTCCCAACGCGCCATCGTCACCGAGGAGTACAACGATCAAAGTACACCACACACAACTTCACCGTCCGCTGCCTGAAGGCCCAAGAGCCAAGAATGAGGCCAAAGGCAAGATAAGCTCCAAGCCCAACACAATAAGCCACAAAGAAAGAAGCCCCACAACCGGCTGCTGGGTCACTACCACCAAAATGGTGGGTAGGTCCCTAAAATGGCCGGCTAAATATGCTGCCAGCTCAAAGCCAGCCCAAAAGTAGCCCACCCAGCCCAAAAGAAGCCCAGGAAGCCCAACCAGCCCAACTGTGGTGCTGGCAGCCCCCCCCCTGGCCCAAAGCCCCCCAGGAGGAGCAGGCCTCCCGGTGGTCGGCCGCCCCTCCCAAAGCCCTATTGTACGTCAAATAGAGATTGGGTAAATATACATGGAACTTAGATAAAAACATAAGGTTCAATAGCTGGCATCGCTCCAAGCAATCATGTTTTCCCTGTGGTTTTGCACAGACACTCAGATTGCTGTCCATTCATTGTAGGAACCACGTGTCACCTGGATAAGAGTAGAATTCAAAGCCAAAAGTGTGAATATGCTATTCCTTCTGATACACGTTAAGGTTATATAGGGCTTGGGTGTTGCAGGAGCCTATTAGGACACCATTTGGAAAAAGGTGAAATCTGAAAGTGAAATTGCTTTGGTGACGGGGGGGAGGTAGGAGACAGACTCGAATCAGTCATATAGGAAATCAACTTCATCGCACTGTCCAGGACTGTAGCTAAATAGAGGTAATTCATCCAATACCCCCCACCCCAAATAATGACCCAAATATAAAGTGTGGGCTCTCCCCCAAATTAAAAAAATGTATTGCATTCAGGTGTACTACCTACTCCTCCTCCCCAAATAATGTGCTTAGACCTCAACCACCTCCTCTTAATGAGTGCTGTTGCCACATGAACGAACAGGGCTACCATTCACCATCTTAGACCAAGTAACTAAGCAATGCTAAGTAAGCAAACAAGTACCCATGTTAAGATTTGTCCATACATTTTGACATGCTCCAAATATATTTTTTTTCTGCAACATCGCAGAGCCACTGATATGTAGTTGTAGTTTTAAAGTTGATTACAACCATTGTACAATCCAGCAGAGTTTATAAACCAGTAATCTGTGGATGTAGCGGCCGATTCACAAAGAGTTTCCTGTGATTTACTCTTGTGATACTCCTGGCTTACTCATATACTTTAGGAGTGCGCTTAGAGTGAGCCTTCATGCCTAAAACACAGAAGCAAGCCAGGAGAACTACAAGAGTAAGTCACAGCTACTTGTAGCAAAGTCTTTGTGAATTGGCCCCAATGTTTCCAAGCCTTTGGGGAACTGTTTATCATCCTTGTTTATCAATGGTTCTTCAAATGAATTCTCAAAACTCTACAGTTCTAACCCAAAGGAAGGCTTCCAAGTTACCTTGCTTTATCCCAGAACAGGTAATTTCGCCACATTTCTGCTAATATGTCAGCACATTCCCTTTTTCCATTGGATTCACATAGATTACTTTTTAATGGAAGGTGAAGAGTAGGTGGGTCCTATTTATTTGTGATGATATTTCTAATGTTGGACCTCAACTGGAATCTGTTTTGCTTTTGTAATTTGAATCAACCTGCCATCTTTCCTTTTTTAGGAATCAACACAATAAAGAACGAAAACCTTCCCTCAACATTACACAGCCAAGACAGGGTCAACTTGTAAGCAGAAATGTAGTTGCATCTACTTCAAAACCAGACCATCGAACATCCCAATCCAATCAGAGGTATGTGGCCTTCCTGGCCTTTGTTTTACGCTTACAGTAAAATATTGTGTTCATTTAAAAAAGCAGAGCAAATGTGCCAATAGAAAATAGGTATCTTGTTGCTTGATTTAGAGGGGGCCCTGGTAGTAATTTTAATCGATTAATATAGTGAGATTTTGGTTGAGGGTTCTTGTAGAAAGAGTTTTCGTACATGCAGGTGCTAAGGTTAGAATTGTGTTTTCTGGATTGAAAAAGCTGAGGAAATAGCGAATATATAGGTATAAGTAAAGACCTCTGCCTCGGCCCTACGTGTAAACATGGCTGTTACAAGTGACAAGAAGTGAGAAAAAATAATGGCAAAGGATAAAAAAAAGGCCCTCAGTCTGCTTTTTACCTATGCTTTTATATAAAAAAAGAAGTTGTTTGTAAAAATCGATAAACCCCAAATGCAAGATATAGGAGCTACAAGAAGATGACTTATTTTCAGGAAAAGATATTCGTTCACATGTCTGAGGTCATGCTGGAATAGAAGGGAATGTTGTTAGGTTTCGGCTACCGTCGCACTGCGTAAGCAGTGGGCGGAGCCGAAATCTTTTGTCTGTAGTATGGGGGCTGAACACGCCCCTCTTCTCCATTGGCTGGCCTCGTAAATCCTGGCCAGCCATTGGAGGAGAGGAGCGTCACTCAGTTCAGGGCCCGCCTTGACGCGATTCGGGGGCGTTTCCGTGTCTTTTTTTAAGTCACGCCCTCTCCTCTTCCCATTGGCTGGAATTTTACCTTCCAGCCAATGGGAAGGGGAGAGCACGCAAACACGCCCCCGAATCCCAAAATGACCTTGTTTTATTGGCTACTTGGATCCCGGGCGGAATCCGACCTCCGCAGCAAACTGAAGCGTCAAGGAGCAGAACGGTAAAGTGGCTGCCGCTGTGCCCCTGTTTATGTTACACATTCTGGTACAAGTGTATGTGTCCTCAAATGCATTTTGCGATGTTGCTCGGCTTGTTTTAAGATTGTTTTGCAGTTTTATTTAGAGCGAACTGGTCCCGAAGGTATTGGAGCGTGAGCACTAGATACATTGAGCAAGGGTTTTAGGCACGGGGAGATTAAGTAGTTTGCACAGAATCACACGATGTTTAGCCGACGCAGAGACTCGAGCCGGGGATGCCACATCACGTACCCAGCCTCACTACTCCAGGTGAGCACCTCCCAGTGTTTACCGGAAAAGCTTCGCCTTCTGAAGCAGCTGAGCGGCTGCAAGAGTGTGTGGCGCACACTGGGGTCGTCTCTACGGAGCCTTTGAGCCCGAACGTTCTCCACGACTCCGTCCGCAGGTCTCTGTGATTAAAAATGAAAACATTTGGGTGTTGCATGTATGTTCGCACAAAAGGGCAGAGAGGATTACACACACGATTAAGGATGGGGCTCCTTTTCAGTATTTTTTAGGTACTGGAAGGGATGATCAGCAAGAGATACGCAAGTAGATGAACAATATGTATAATCGGGGCCAGATAAGGGTCTTAAACGTAATTCGGAAATTTAAACTACAAATCCCAGCATTCTTTCGTCACGTGATGTTGCACGTACGGTTAACTGGCCGTAATGGAGGTTTTGGCATTTGAAGTGAATAACAGGCAAAGCGGAGCGTAGCCAGCAGTCAGCAGCGGGAACAACAAACGTTGAGAACAATCGTGTAACACTTCAAAGTAAGTGCGAAAATACACGATCTAACAAGAGACTAGGAGGCAGGAATGGTCGATAGAGAGAGTTTACAAATGTATTTTGTTTATTATTTATAGTGGCAACGTATGTGGAATCTTAGCGGTATATCGGGAACAGTTGGAGATTAAGAACACACTCTTATGTACACGGGTCCAGTACCTTGGAAGTAATTTGAGAGATAATCGTGGTTTGAAATGTTGTTACTGAATAGTTTTTCAGGTATAACAAGCGGTCTATAGTTTATTTTCGCAACGGACTACATAGAAAAGAAGTGTGGACCTTGAAGTAGTTGTACAGCCTTATGTAGTGTCACCTTTCATATACACTACGGGTGAGTGCGTAGTTCAAAACAACACATGAAGAGTAATTATATACTCCGCACTATGACTAATGGTTACTATACATCTAGTTGCAGATGTTAAAGATTTAGCGTCCCGATCATCCCGTTTGCATAGATTGTCACGAAGGTGATTCCGGTTGATTAAAGCGGCGGTGAGTTTCCTAGTATTGTAGTTGTGTAGTGGCAGAGGAAGGATGTTTTGGAGTTGATTACGAACAGCGCTGATATATTAATGGTTACATTGAATATTCACAAAATTGTGAACGTTGAGTTCAACAGGCACAGTGCACACTAGAGCAGGGCCATCCTGTTCATGGTTTGAATAAAAATGAATGGGCGCCATATATTGAATGTAACCAAAACATCAAAGGCGGGAATAAAACAGGACGCAATGCTAGCGCAAACCCTCGACCCCCGGAGAAGTAAACAGCGTGAACGTCCTTGCAGCTGGTGAACGCACGCACATAAACATATAGAAGGGCACACTGCACAGCTAAGCGATATTTAGTTTATATACTGCCGAGGCCGCTCTTGCTGAACGATGAGCGCTTTAGTTCCGGCGGTGTTTAAGAGGAGGAAAGTTCGATTTGTGTCTGTGTGGGGGGTGTTCTCAATAGGGGGCACGGGTAGCCCTAGTCCTTCTGGGTAAGAACCCCTTGCTCACAAACAAGAGTGAGACAACCCATAGTCCTAAGGGGGGCTCAGTACTCTGTGGGAAAGGGGGTGGGGGGGATGGGACACGAAATGCCACTGCCTCCTCCCCACCCCTCACACTTTGTGTCATCATCTCCCAATACTTTTCCTTTTTAACTTTAACATAATCACAGGCTCTCTGCACGAACTGTTATTGCATCATGACATTTGACAAATGGCTATAAATGTGATAAATGTCAACATTTATAGTTTCGTCTAATGTTCTTTCACCATGACTTAGTCTGCACTGCAGATGACTACACCGCTTTAGCTCTGAGATGGTAACTTTCCTTTAATTGCAATAACTCCACACGTAGAATCTAATTTGATTATCAGAGCTGGCTAACACTGTCATTAAAGTTTAATGCTTTTTGATTGATTGTGCCCATGTTAAAATCTAGAAAATATAATTGCAGTGTCAGCTTCTCCTTGTAAAGCGGATCTTCAAAGGTTCATTCAACTTTTGTTTTGTAATTAGATTTGACAAAGAATTATCATTTGCCTTCAGGAGTCAATTTTGCTTATTAATTGGTGCATTCTGTCTTTAAGAGACAAAAAGGTGCAGATATAACTCCATTATCGTATCTGCCCACATCTTAACATCATACGCGCACATACACTATGATTGGTAAGTGATGTACACTACGTCAGCGACGGTTGTATTTATAAAACTGACGTAACGTGCGCACTCCTTATAAGGAAAGGCGTCACTTGGTGTTTACTCTTTACTAACCACAGATCTGCAGATTCCACTCTGAAGCCTGCAGCCGACGGTGTCTGCCTACAGTGGATCTCTATAAATTGGTATTGACACGGAACAAGCCGTGGGTGGAAATATTTATTTATATGAAGTAGTGTGGCTCACTGGTTAGAGGCGGCAGACCCGAGAGCAGAGGACGGCCCGGGACCAGGGTTCGATTCCCGACGCGGCAGGTTTCTGGACCAGGGTCAGCGGACTCGATAATTCTCTCGCCTTGGTGCCCACTCTGATCAGCGATCACACTCGGCAACTCTGGGCATTAGCTTGCCTCATCTTCACTAACGGCCCCACCAGACCGCCGGGGATGCCTGGTCTCACCCTGGAGGTACCCATTAAGGGACCATCTCTCAGGGAAGCCAGGAAGGGTTTCGCAGCGGTCGAAGCGCGGAGATACTCCTCCGGGAGTCGATCCTAGCGCTATATAAACTTGCAATTAATTAATTAATTAATTAATTTAGCTCTTAAGTGGAACAATTGTCAGGCCGGCTAATCTGCAGGGATTCTCCCTGAGGCTTCGGGCCGAGACGGTCAATACGGTCTCTGGTTTCTAGATGTCTCTGCTGTTGCAGGCCCGGGACGTGGCTAGGCACGGAGAGCAGATGGGGACAAGACCCCCACCCCCATTTTAGCGGATCCCTAGCTCGACAACTCAGGGTGCATATGGTATAACGCCCTATGGGCCATTATTACAGAACAAGCATTTACAATCCAACGGTTTCGCCTTTGGAAAAGTTAGAGCTATTAGCAATGTAAATGACAATGCCATTCATTTATCTGTTTTCAAAACCAACACATAAATACAAATTTTGTCATTTACAATGCCAATAGCTCAAACTTTTCCAAAGCCGAAACCGTTGCATTGTAAATGCTTGTTTTTGTGTCTGGTATCCAGGCAGTGAGTTAAATACCCTCCATCGACATTTGTGTTTACCTTACGGCCAAGATATCTAATCCTGGCATGTCACGTCTGCCTTCTATTCTTCTAATGTTGGCAAATTGAAAACTATTGCATTGGCTAATAGCAACACCGTATATTTATATCGTATAAAAGCATACTGTATAAAGGGATACACAAAACAAATCATTACTTTTGCAAAGCACCAAGTAGAGGATGATTGCTGGATGGACAAGAACATTGTAGCCTTTAACCCCTTCGCTGCGGCGGCTATTCCGCCGCAGTGCTAGGGGATTGGGGGGCCGCGCGGCGCTCCCATGCTCGTGACGGAACCGCTCCGTCACGAGCCTCGGGTGCGCTGTGCTTATGACGGAGCGCTTCTGTCACTGCCCCGCCCACTCAATAGAACATCCAGCGCAGGCACGGAATCCGCGCCGCGCAGGTGCGCCGAGCGGGCCGTGACGGAACCGCTCCATCATCAGCACAGCGCGTCCGTGGCTGGTGACGGAGCGGTTCCATCACCAGCATGGGAGGGGTTAAACAGGAGGTTTATTCTTCAGATTGGAAGTTGCAGTTGAATGTTCTATGAATAGATGCATGGATATGTTGAAGTGAAGCAAGTAACAGAAAAGCCACTGTTAAATCTCGACAAGGCGACTTGCTTTAGGAATTTTGCTTAGGTGAGACACTGTCTGTATGTCATTTATGGAGGAAAAGACAGGGATGGCATTTTAGACATAGGGTCACTCCTCACACTAAAGATAAGAGCTTGATTCATCAACTCCTAAAAGAAGATGAATATGTTTTTAAATGACCCAAAATGGCAAGATCAAATGTGTAAATTTGAATTTTAAAATATTTATAGAGCGCTCTTATACCGAAAACGGTTTCATGGCGCTAGATAGCCGAGGATCAGTGGGAAGCGGATTAAGCTGCGACGGATCTGGAGAACAAGAAGGTCTTCAATTGCTTACGAAACTCCAGATAGGAGGGAGACATCCTGAGGGCAGGTGGAAGTGAGTTCCAAAAGGATGGAGCCAGCACAGCAAATCTGGCCCCCCCGGCCTTCTGTTTCCTAAAACGAGGAACTGACAGAAGGGCCAGGTGAGTGGAGCGAAGTTCTCTAGACGGAAGATATGGAGAGATAGCTTCGCACAAGAAGGTGGGGGCGGTCCCAGATCTGGCCTGGTAGGTAATGCAGCCCAGCTTGAAGAGCGCCCTCTCCCTCACAGGGAGCCAGTGGAGGGACTGAAGCAAGGGGGTCGTGTGATTGGACCTGGGGAGCCCAAAAATCAGGCGAGCCGCCTGATTTTGAATCAGTTGGAGTCGGTGGATAAGGTAAGCCGGGGCACCGTTAAGAATAACATTCCCATAGTCAAGGCGCGACAGCACCATGGCCATGAGAATGAGTTTGAGTGCGGCAGCAGAAAAAAAACGTGAAACCCTCCGGATAGTCCGGAGGGAAAAGAAACAGGCAGACACCACAGAACTGATCTGAGTGTGGAGGGTGAGCTGTGGATTAATGAAAATACCCAGAGTTTTGACTTTAAGGGCTGGGGGGGGGGGGGAACCGAGGGAAGGGGGCCAGAAGGAAGGGGACCAAGGACTGCAACCACCCCCCGTCAGGACCAGCTCGGTCTTGTCCGGGTTTAATTTGAGGTGGTTGCAGTTCATCCACCCTTGGATGAAAAGCATAACCTTCTGGAAATTGGAAGACGAGGAAGGGGAGGATGAAAGGTTGAAAATAAGTTGGAGGTCATCGGCGTAGTTGAACACCGAGACCTCCATCTGCTGTAAAGAAAAAATGAGGGGTGAGATGTATAAGTTAAATAATAAAGGGGATAGGGAGGAGCCTTGTGGAACTCCACAGGTCACCCTCCTGGAGGGGGCCGTGAAGTTAGCAAGTTGGACGGCCTGCTCCCTATCGGTCAAAAAGGAGCGAAGCCAGGCAAAGGCCGTGCCCCCAATGCCCGCCGCTTGGACACGGGTTAACAAGATGTCATGGTCCACCGTGTCAAACGCGGCGGACAGATCTAACAGGACTAGGGCCTGTGGTCGGCCAGTGTCAATCCCCTCCCTTAATTGATCCATCACCGACACCACTACCTTCTCGGTTGAATGCAGCGGGCGGAAGCCCGCCTGTCGGGTGGAGAGGGCGCCCGTGGATTCTACGAAGGAACTGAGAGACCTGGTGACGTGAGCCTCTGAGACCTTCGCAAGGTAAGGGAGGAGGGAGATAGGGCGGTAGTTGGAGGGCAAAGATGGGTCCGCCCTTGCCTTTTTCAAAATAGGGATGACAACTGCCGACTTGTGAGCGGAGGGGACGGTGCCGATACTAAGGGAGTGGTTAATAAAGGTAAGAGGAGGAGAGTAGCAATTGGAGAAGAGCTCTTTAAGAGCAAATGCAGGGCCTATATCCTGGGGGGAGCCCGATTTGATCCGGGCCAGGAGGGGGAGCAGGGAGTCTCGGGTGAGGAGGGGGAACTCAATGAGTGAGGGGATGGGGAGGGTAGGAAGGGCAGGGGAAGGAACCAAAAGTGAGGGGGGGATGTTGGCCTTGATAAGGGCAATCTTCTCAAAAAAATAAGAATTAAGGGAGTTGCACAGAGTTTGAGATGGAGGGATTTTAGGGGTCGCCCTGTCGGAAGCAGCAAGCTCATGAACAGTGGCAAAGATCTCTTTTGGCTGGTTATCTGCTGTCAGAATTCTCCCTGAGAAGTACTCCATCTTAGCTTTTAGGATGTCATGTTTGTACTCTTTCATAGACTGACAGAAGTAAGTTTTAAGCAGGGGGCAGTAGGAGCGGCGCCAGGCACGTTCGGCTCTGCGGGTGGCAAGCTTTTTGTCCCTTAAGGCAGGGGTAAACCAACGGTTAGCCGCATGAGCGCGTTTAATAGTCACTCTCTTAAGGGGGACGGTGGAGTTACACGCCTTTAGCAGCCAGTTGTTAATGGCGGAGAGCTGAGTGGGAAGGGAGAGGTCGTTGAGCTCTGGACTGGTTGCCGCAAGGGCAGAGCAAACCGCGGGGAGGACCGCCTTGTCCCACTTTCTGGCCCAGATGTTTTTGGGCAGAGGGGGTTTAGGCGGCCGTCCGAGGTCGGCCGTAAAGGAAATGAGGGAATGGTCGGACCAAGAGCACGGAGCGATAGTTGGAAGATCCATGGGGATGTTAAGGGACCAAATTTGGTCAAGTTGGTGACCTTTGATGTGGGTAGCCGTGCGAAGCTGAGGAAGGAAGTTTAGGCTAGTAAGCAAAGCCGTGAACTCCTTGGATCTAGTGTCTTCAGCTTGGTCATTCGGCCAATAATTCAGATCTCCGAGTAGTAGTATAGCGGAGTTGTTCACCACGAGCGTGGCCAGAAGATCCTCAATAGCTGGTAAAAAATCAGGGGTGGGCTTAGGCGGGCGGTAGAGAAGTACACAGGTTAGGGGTACCCCAAAAGAAATGGAGCGGACTACTAAGCAGTCCACAGCCGGAATCACAGGGGACGGTAGGGTTTGGAAGAGGAAGTCCGTGCGGGTAATTAGGGCCACGCCGCCCCCAGTCTTCCCCCCTAGGCGGTCCCTCCTGATGGCCGAGTAAGTGGGAGGTAATATGGACAACAGGCTGGGTAGCGAATCGTCCCTGAACCATGTTTCCGTGAGGAAAAGCAGGTCAGGCTGCCGTGAGTCGAGCAGATGGAAAAGCTCAAGTTGGTGCCCCACCGCAGACCTGGTGTTAAGGAGGATCGCAGATGTACCGGGTTTGGGGGTATCGGGGGTGCGAAGGGGAGTATTAACAGGTCTAGGGGGCGGCCTAATAAGGATGGGAAGGGAGTGATGAAGCTGAGGGAAGGGAGTGTCAGGGCGCGGGGGAACCGGGTTGGGGTTGCGTAGGCCAAGTGAGCCAATGCGTTCCAGTGCAAGGGTTGGCGGGAAGCGGGGGTGCCAGAGAGAGTGAAGCGTTGCCGAAGAGTACCTAATGGAAGTTTGGGCAGGGTGACCAGGCCCGGGCCCCGGCCAGCCGCGGACGGGCGCAGACGGGCTTAACTCTGGCGCGACTCCGGCGCGCCTACGTCGCGCCCGCTGCGCTCGTCCGCTGCGCTGACGAGAGGGAGCCATCTAAATAGTGATGGGATCAGGGGGGAGTGGCTAAGATGTTCCAGGCCGACTGCCCAACCCAAAATGGCGCCCACAGTCGTAAATGAATAAGACATTGACTGAAACGACGGGTAGGATATGCAAACATATTTTTGGACTCATCTGATGTGTACATCAATGTTTATTTATTTATTTATTTTATTTTGAAGGTTCCACAGTGTATTGATTTTTTTCTAAAGGTATTTGAACATTTGAATGTATTTATTTTATAATGTTACACCTAAAATGGTACTTAATCTGGGAGAGGCTTGGTTACTTTGTGAGAAGAAACTGAAATCAATGTGCAGCTGCTAAACATGACTCATCCGCCTCCCATGCATGACTGGGTGGTACACATGATGTTAAGGAATGTCCAGTTGCATCTGAGTGAAACTGAATCACAGGATATCAACCCAGAATTTCTGGTGGTTTCTGTTAATAGTTGGCTCTGGTTTCTATTCTTTACTCCTCCTCATTCTTTCTTTTGTCATTTCCCCCCCTTATTTTCTTCCTTCGGATTTTCTTTTTTTTTAATATAGTTGTGTATAAGTTATTATATTCTTTCCACATGGACTTTGTTATTCTTTCATTAAATGCTCTTTAGCTGAAGGTGTAAATAAATAAGTCAATGATTAAAATAATGATGGCAATTCACTAAGGATTTTTTTGCATATTAGTTCTCTTAACCTTTATTTTTTACATTGAATTTTGAAGGATTTAAAAAAAATGTAAATTAACTTATTATTACCATTTTTGGCTATACATCACTATAATCTTTGTGTTTATTCAGTTACTTTCTATATTTAAAACAAAAAGTACAATATGATGTTCATCTCCATGCGTGGAATGAAGTTGGGTGCAGGGCCAGGCCTGTGGCGACGGGACTATTGGCTTTATCAAGATGGCAACACAGCAAAATATATTAAGCAGACCCATGGGCTTTGTCAAAAAAGCACCGATATATATAACCAACTATATACTTCATAATTTAATATGTTGCAACGTTTAATAATTGTGATTGTCTACATTTATTTTTAATAAAGTATTTAATGACCCAGAAACCTTGCTGCGTTTTGTTTTTAATGTTGCTTGGGGCTGGTGTGCTCCATGCTGCCTCCTCAATATAAAAAAGTGTTTGGTGGTGCCGCTGCTCCTTCTAGAGCACCACCAGGAAGAAAACATATAAATAAAAAAGCCCTTGCAGGGCACTATGCGATGCTCCTTGCAGGAGCAGTGAATAATAAATTAGAAAATCCTGACGCTAATTTATTATTTTATTTTTTATTTTTGTTACAGCGCTGAGTTCCCACCTAGGGCAACTATGCATGTTTTTTAGTTGGAGGCCAAAGGGGAGCCTCAAGTCGCCTGTGATCCATGCCAGCTCCCTAGCTGTTGTGTAGTTCCTACCAATCCATAAGATTTGTGCATTGTGTTGACAACATAAACTAGGGGCTTGGTGCCAAGACTGATTCCGGACACCCCACAGAATATGTTGGCCAAGAGACTAGCTAGCTCACAGTGCCACAGTAAGCCCCCCTTACCTTACCAGGGAGCAAATGGTAGTCTGGTAAACACTCAACATGACAACCCTGACCCCTCAGGGATTATGGAAATAGTACAGAACCTTTCACTCAGTCACTCGTGCTCACTTTTTCTCAGAAAAATATACAGAGAATATACAGTGGGAAGTTTTTAATAATATTTATTGAACTAACATTATTCTTGGATAAAATATGTCTGCTGCAATGATTAGTAGACAGAAGCTGATAAATGTGATTACAAGCACCAAAAGTGTAAATAGTAGCTGTAGTTCTACCATGGTGCTAAAACAATGAATACATGTAGGCATATAAAAAAGGCAGTAATCAAGTGTACTCCTACTATGCGAACCCCACTCTAGGTGTAACTAGAATCTATGTAGGTATAGAGCCAAGAATCCCCCCAAGGGACGATCCAACCCCATTACCTGATGGGATATGATGAAGGACCCCGTCTTGGTCACAAACTGGACACCCCTCAGGAGATGTCAGACCACTGCAGGCTGAAGTCTCAGTATGCAGGGACCCTCGTTGTCAGCGGAAGTGCCTCCTCTGCTAATCTATCAGGATGCTCATCTTTTATGCTAGAAAGTAGCCTTGTGATGTGTGTATAGATTAGTGATGTTATGGATATGTAGATAGCCCTGTCGCCCCGCGGATGAGGATAGGGATGACATTTGTACATAGTGCAAACAAGACCTTTTACATGATGTTCAGGGCGTTGTGATAATGTTGTGCGAAGCTAGATGTGCAAACAAGTTTAGTTTCAGGGAAACTAATCCAACATTGTCATGCATGTAAATATGTGCAAAAGGTCACAGCTGAAAATGTTATTTGTGAGGACAATATAAAAAATAAGCTGATTCGCTACATGGGCCTAACTGGATCATATAACACAGCCAGCACCCATAGAGAGTGTTGGCAGGAGATGACTATTATTTTTTAGTGGGTGCCCAATGCCCAAACATGGCACCCACAACAGCTGCAATGCCCCAATGCCCCAGTGGACCCTACCCACTCCCCAGCCAGAAACCATGGTAGTCCAGCTTCATTGCTTTGCTCCCGTCCATGCGGGAGCAGCATTACTTCTGAGCAAAGTTGTGTTTCTTGCCCGGGGGACTGTGGGCAGAGAACTGCAGTATCCTATGGGATAAGGGTACCCTGGACATTGCTCACATCAGACCTTGGGGAATGGGAACCCTGGTGCCAGTGACTAGCTCAGCGAGAGGGCCTGGGTGCCCACTCCCCAAAAAGTTGAATTCAGCCACAAGATAAGAGGCTACGTGAGGGGGGCTGTTTAACCCCACCCCCTAAAAAACACTTTTTGCTCCGGTAGATGGCATAATTAAGGCTCAGGGAGGCTGCGCTCCACCTCACAATTATAATTAAAGCGTCCCTGAGAGGTGGAGTTCCAGGGGCCTAAAGAAGGCTTGGGTAGGGGGCGATGTGATCCCCTGTCCGTAAAATACCAAACTGCTGACCCCCAGGCCCTGGTCCCAGGGCTCATTTAATTTTGAAAACAGACAAGAACTTGCATTTTTATTTATTGGAGCAGTGGATCCTCAGCAGATCCACAGTGCCAATAAAAATGAATGTGTATTTGGCCCCATGGTGGGTACCTCTGGGACCCCCCACCGGGTCTAGGGTGGCAGGATATCCCTACCCTACCCCCTAAACATTTTGTTATAAGCTTTTTAGGCCATAGGTTTGTACCTTCCCTTGCTCAAACCTTACTTGCACTATCCTTCTGAGTGCTCCCATTCTGTAAACAGGCCTCTAAATCTTGTTCTTATCTCCTCACATTTGCTGTGCATTCAAAGACCAGACATTCTTGATGGATACTGGGGGCAAGAAAGAGGTTTTTTCTAGCACACAGCAACATTTAAATAAACAGTGTCAGTATTTCAGAATATATCAGAATTCGGAACTCAAATGAAGTACATTTTTTGTTATTTCTGAAGTGTGTTGGAAACAAATACTTTATTATGATCAAAACAAAGCATTACACTCAGTGATGCAATTTCCCCACAGTTTTGTCTTTGCACTGTATATTAGTAAACTAGTATGTCTGTGCAAATGTAAAGGTCACTTCAATTGAAATGTGTTGTCTGTAGTGGCAGTGCACTACCATACCATGAATACTCCACTCTACACCACTCCACTCTACTCTGCACTACTCCACACCACTGCATTCTACTCTGCACTAATCCACTTTACACCACTCCACTCCACTGCTCTCTGCACCACTCTATTCTACGCCACTGCACTTTATGCCAGAGCACTCTCTACCTCTTTATTCTACCCTGTACCACTCTACTCTATGCCAATGCACTCTTCACCACTCTGCTCTATACCACTGCACTCTTCGCCACTGCACTCTACACCACTACAGTCTAGGCCACATCAATCTACTCTGAACAACTCCACTCTATGCCACTGTACTGTACGACACTATGCAATACTGCACTCTACGCCACTGCACTCTACGCCACTGCACGCTGTGCCAATACATTCTACGCTAATGCACTTTACTCTGTTCCACTCAACTCTATGCCCCTGTACTCCACGCCAATACACTGTACACCCCACTAATCTACTCTGTACCACTGGACTCTACACCACTTTTCTCTATGCCATAACACTGTATGCCACTCTGCACAAATTCACTCTACTTGCACCACTCTATTCTATGTCACTTCACTTTACTCTGAAACAATCTACTTTATGCCTACTCTAATCCACCCTGCATTGCTCCACTCTATGCCGCGGCACTGTACCCCACTCTACTCTTAACCACTGCACTCTATGCCAATGCTCACTACATAACCGCACTTTGTGACTGCACTCTACGACATTGCTCTCTTCGCCACTTTACTCCACTCCTCACCACTGCACTCTGACACTCTACTCTACAACATTGCACTCTTTGCCACTGAACTCTAAGCTGCTCTACTCTGCACTACTGCACTCTACGCCACTGTGCTCTATGCCACTGCACTCTGCACTATACTCTACTCTGCACCACTCTATGCTACTCTACTCTGCACCACTATGCGCCACTGTACTCTTTGCCACTCTGCTCTACTCTGCACTCCACACCACTGCACTCTATGCCACTCGACTCTACTCTGCGCCACTGTCCTCTGATTCACTCAGCTCTACGCCACTACACTCTGCACCACTCTATTCCACACTACTTTATGACACTGTGCTCTATGCCACTGCACTCTACACCACTCTAATGTACTCTACTCTGCTCCACTCTACTCTGTGCCACTCCACTCTGTGCTACTGCACTCTGCCACACTGCACTGTACTATGCACTACTCTAATCTACACCACTGTATTCTGCGTAGTTGAATTAAATTATACTGCACTCAATACCACTGCACTCTACAACACTCTACATGAGTCCACTTTTCTCAATGCAGCTCTACTGTCTGCCACTCTTACCAACTTCATACTATGCCACTCCAATACATGACACTCTCTGCCACTCCACTCTACAACACTTTACTTCACTCTTTGCCATTCTACTCTATGACACTCCACGCCACTCTCCTCTGCGCCACTATGTTTTAGCAATGCTGAACAGCAGCCATGGTGGTGTACAACATGGCTTAAACACATTGACAAGGCCAATAGCTCTTGCGTAGGCGAGACCTATTGGCTTTGCTAATGCTTGTTTAGGGCATGCAACTGAATTTCCGAGTCCTAAAATGACTGCTGCCACATATTTGTGGATTTGGTGAAAGCCAATCAGATCTTATATTGAGATCTGAGAGCTCCACCAATTTTCCATGGTGTGTAATATACATTTTTTTCAACCTTAATTTCTCAAAAACTACTGAATGGATTTAAACAAAATCTCAAAAAGCCCAATTTCTCAGCCTAAATCTAGTTTTCTACCAAATTTTGTGTGATTCTAGTCAGCCGTTTGGCTGTAGCTATGTCTAGTTTTCCTATTGAAAATTGAATGAGAACACGTTTTGGACCCCCAAACCCTTCTATTTCTTGGGCCCTGCTTGACAGATCACTTTAAAACTTTTCAGGACGGAGCTGACGTGGATGAGACAGCGTGCTTTATAGTCAATTGAATGAATTGTAATGAGTTAAAAGTAAAACAGATAAAGCTGAGATTCTAATCAGGGCCGGCGATAGGCATGGGCAGCGTGGGCGGCTGCACAGGGCCTCGCACTCAGCCCACCAGCATGGGGCCACGCACTGGTGATGTGTCCTGTTGTTTCCCTGGCGATCTATTTTAAAAAAGGTGTCGCCTTGCAATTAAGGTCCATTGGAGGGTGCCCCCTCCCCGGGCCTCTCAAGGATGGTGTCTGTCTGGAGGCATAGGGGAGGGAGACGCTCCCTCAATTGCAAGGAGACCATTCACAGACACTGTGGGGGGCCCATTGTCAAGCATTTTGGCGCCCCCACAGATATAACTTTTAGACCGCAATCAATTCTCACACCTATCGGACTGAAGGTGTGAGAAATGCTTCTGGAGTAAAATGTAAAACTGTGGGGGCGCAAAAATGCTGGACAATGGGCCCCCCACAGTGTCTCTGAATGGTCTCCTTGCAAGGGGCCACTTATCTGAATTAGAGGAGGCCTTGCACGTTCCCTTTTAGCCCAGGGCCTCGCAAATCCTAGGACCGGCCCTGATTCTAATTCTCAAGAACAACATGTCTTTCTGAAACTATTATTACTGGCCCCCGTGCCCTAGAACTGGGAACAGCAACTCTCCCCAAAGCACAGGCAAAAAGTCTTGCCGTTCTGGGAGTCTTCAACCTTACCTTAAAATCACAAATAGGCATGGTAGTATCTAAATGCATATTTATTATGAAAATGTTACCTATTCTCTCATTAGAAGCATAAAAACTCATTATAACTGCGGCTACTAAATTATACCAACACCCCCTATAAAGAGCTACCTAAGAATGAACTCCACAGGCTTCAGATCATACAGAATGAAGCAAAAAGACGTTTCTACTAATAAGACGTACTGATGCCACCCCCCATGCACAGTATTCTCATCAATGATGTTATTTCAAATGTTGCAGTGATGTTATCAATGATATTGTAGAGCACGTTTTGAGTGATTTAATATGTGGGGGTAATTAGCTGTGCATGGCAAGGGCACAAGTTATAGTTACCTTCGGGCACAAGTTATAGTTGCAATAACTTGTGAATGTCAGTGTTATTGTTTAAAATGTTATGTGGTCACTGAAAGTTTCCCCTAACTAAAATGCATCTAAACCTTTCATTTTCCAGTGAATTTCTAGTTTTTGTTTAACTTAAAGTAATATTTTATTACCATATAAAAAGCTGATCCCCAATTAAAAGGAGGGGGCATGTGGGCTATCTCTCCCACCACTATGGGCACCCGAAGACCCCATTCCCACGGCCATATTTTTTTTATTAAGGCGGGGTGCACCCTCCCCGCCCACCGAGCCTTTATATCCCCAGGGATCCCATCGCCCGGGTGTTTCTTTCATATGTATACTTTTTATATTTTGGTGTGCTGACCATTTGACAAAGTCAATAGGTCTGCATTACTTAAAATTACACCCTTTATATTGTTAAATCACATAGTCAGCTGGTGCCCAACCCTACTCCATGCAACCCCACAATGCACAACACAGTGATAGACATCTTACTTTATGTAATAAAAAGCATAAAAATTCCCTTAATAAAACAAAAGGTTAAAGTGACGTTGTAGTTAGGAATTGTAATAATATCCTACTATATATTAAATAAACCTTAGGAATTCACTGAAAAAACCCAAAGGTTAAAGCAACGTTAAAGTTAAATGAAAATACAAGTTCATGCATACTGTCCTAAACAAACAAAACCACTGAAATTCACCAGCTATAGTTATCTCAAGTAACTATAACTTGTGCACTAAATTAACTATAACTTGTGTCCAACCTATGCACTACTAATTACTTCATGCTATTGCATCACTCATGACACTATGACTATGACTTCATTGATAACATCAGTGCAACTTCTGAAATTACGCGGTTGATGACAACACCAGGGGTGGGCCTCCGTTATGGTGGAGGAATGTTGCCCAACTAGATGGCAGCAGAGTTGAAGACTTAAGAAAATACAATTATAACAAACCAATTTTATTATCATTTAATTTTTCTTCTTACATGTGGCTGCCATCAACTGTGTCATTTGACGAGGCCATGCACTCTGTACAATAGCTGTCTTAGGCCGACCAAACCGCCATGCGCACCTGGGATTTCTCCACCCAGCTGTGTTGTACAGCTGGGTGGAGAAAAGCCATAGGCAACCAGGCACTGTCTGAGTGCCAAACCAGGGCGCTCAGAGCAATCCCAGCTCTTTTCTTAAGCTGCGATTACCATTTCCAGCATGAGAGCAGTATCAGGAATTGGCATCTGGAGCCTGCGCAGTGTGATCAGCCCGGGACCTGTCCAGCATCAGGTTCGGGAGAGGAGCAAGGCGGGTGGTAAGTTCTGTATATATATATACATATATATATATATATATATATATATATGAGGGTAAATTCTTCCTGGAAAGGAAGAAGCAGGAACCCAGGGGAACAGGTTGAAGAGACTTTAATGGCAAGGACTTTGCTCCAGTGGCGGCGAATGCATTTCAGACATTTCCTTCTTCAACGCCCTGCACCAGACCCAAGAATCACCGTGAATGTCCTGCTGCAGTTAAGAATAGTTCCAACGGGTCCACTCCTCCCCCTTGATGATCGCATTCACCTGTTGCAGTTTTTTCACATCTTGGAACTACAACTCCCAAAATGCCATGTGGTAGCAAAGTGGGTCGGTGAAAATAACGGGGATGGAAGGTAAGTTGTTTGTGGCGGTCCCCAATAGCTGGCAGGCACGATGACACCATCTGACGAATCCTCCCACATCCGGTCTCCCCTCGAGTCCCCTTTACTGCCACAGCCCCAGTGTCAAGAGTCAATACGGCAGGGACTAAAATGCGAAGTGCAAATTGCCCAAGAGAGGTAAATTACCTCAACTGCTTCCTCCCTCTTTCACCCAGGGCAGGTACCGGGAAAATCCGTAGCTGGACAAGTAGAATGGCCGTGAGGCGTGCCAGTTGAAGCCCGGACCCGAAGACGTGGCAGGGGTATCCTGCACTGCGCCGCTGGTAGCAAAGTGGGTCGGTGAAAATAACGGGGATGGAAGGTAAGTTGTTTGTGGCGGTCCCCAATAGCTGGCAGGCACAATGACACCATCTGCCGAATCCTCCTACATCCGGTCTCCCCTCGAGTCCCCTTTACTGCCCAGCCCCAGTATTTTGTATATATATATATATATATATATATATATATATATATATATATATATATATATATATATATATATATATATATATATATATATATATATATATATTGCTGAACATCCTTTCCGCGGAAAAGATCAGAGGCCACAAAGAGGAATTTCGGGCAGAACACCACTTTATTTCTTAGAACCCCAGCGGCGGCGAATGCATTTCAGCATGACTGCCTTCTTCAGCGCCCTTCGCTGCTAAGAACGCCCAAATTGACTCCTCCTGTTAAAGTCCAAATGTGAACACCTGAGTCTCCTCCCCCTCAAGCAATCGGCTCACCAGCTGAAGTTCACGGTGAATTCAGGTAAACTTCATTTCCCAGCAAGCACTGTGTTGGCAAAGTCAGGTTGGTGGCGTGGGGGAGTGAGCATCGTCGTGGGACGGGTGCGCACAGCAGGTGAGTCTGGAGGTGCACAGGTCCGCTGAAACAAGGGCATCAGCCTTGGGTCCCCTTTGTATTACTGCAGTAGCCTGTTGCCCCAAGGTACACAATGAAAGTCGGGCTGTCAAATGCGAGACTGTGTGCCCTCACGAGATCAAATATCTCTGCGCAGTCAAAGCTTCCTTGAAGTTCCAGGCGGACACCGGAATTACCGATCCCTCGGTCTCAGAAAACGCTGCTCACAGCGTGGCGCCAGTTGTATTCCGTGTCTCTTGTCACCGCAGGGCCATCCGTGCTGTGCTTCTGGCTAGCACAGGAAACATTGCTGAACATCCTTTCCGCGGAAAAGATCAGAGGCCACAAAGAGGAATTTCGGGCAGAACACCACTTTATTTCTTAGAACCCCAGCGGCGGCGAATGCATTTCAGCATGACTGCCTTCTTCAGCGCCCTTCACGTGGCAGGGGTATCCTGCACTGCGCCGCTGGTAGCAAAGTGGGTCGGTGAAAATAACGGGGATGGAAGGTAAGTTGTTTGTGGCGGTCCCCAATAGCTGGCAGGCACAATGACACCATCTGCCGAATCCTCCTACATCCGGTCTCCCCTCGAGTCCCCTTTACTGCCCAGCCCCAGTATTTTGTATATATATATATATATAACCACACGAGGTGCCTGTTGTAGGAAGAACCTCTCGACAGGTAGTTGCTTTGCCAAAATTATTTATTTGCAGGGAACAGCGTTAGTCGAACCTCACAGCCTAATATATATATATATATCACGCTCAAAAGCTCCTCCGCATCGGGAAAAGAAAGAACAGCACTCCGGTGGCTACAGATACAGCGAGTTAATTTATTGAGCAAACATATATATATATATATATTTGTATGTTCCCGGCTCCCTTACCCCCGCTGCTTCGGATCCTATGCAGCCGGATCTGAACAACACTGTGCATGGCCGTCAGTTTGAAATTATATTCACATTACTTACCAGTAACAAATCATCCAGAAATTTGGAAATGTTGAGCAGAACATTATTTTCTTTCTATTACACTTTACCATCTGGATCCCAACTATAAGACTACAAAGTCTGCTTGTAAATGGAATGCATGCTCTTTGGAAAATATGTTGTGTTGTGTGACCTTTCATTTTTTTTTTCTATTATGTAAAAACTTGAAAAATTCCTTGCATCAGCACCACATTTCGTTAGCTCTAGCAGAGGTATGAATAAGTTTGCACTCCTCCAGTCGGGCATTTGTTCCACATGTCGTAGTTTGGCTGAAAAGCTCAGCTGAGTCAGGCTTTTGCGGGAAGGGCTTTACATTGGACTTGAACCATTTTTCTCATCCACGGTGTTTAGCATTCCTCTGTAATTGGAGCACGAGTAACTAAGGAAGTGCCCTCTTGGTAGTCAATACAAATGCCCTGGGCCAAAGCTCTTTAGAGACACAGCTCTTCTCGCTTGCTTGTTGCACAGTAGGATTCGTGAATGCTTTTCAGTGCTGATTTTCCACTTTGTTGCAGGGGCGTTTGAGCGAGTAGCTTTTTTTGTGAAGTTTCAGCGATACTATTTACTGTACTTTCTTGCAAACTCTTTGAGCTACATTCTTTCCGCTTTCCCCACTGCTTGTTACATTTTATAAACTGTAGTTCAGTGAGCACGAAAAACACAGAAAGAGAGATTTGAAAAACACTCGGCAAGGGGGCGAGTGCAGGTGTCTGTTTCCAAGTTGTGCTCATCTGCTTGGTCACAAACCTGCCACCAATTAGGCCGATCGATAGCCCGCGATGCCTTACAAGCTATTGATCTGGCCCTGCCTGTGTAATCTGTCCCAGACCCGCCTTCCTGGCCGAGGCTTGTTTCAGGGCTAATTACACAAAGACACGGATCCCATAGACTCCCCGCGGGAGCTAATTCACGTGCTCGTAGCAGAAGGTGCTTATCAGGGACAATAGCTGGAAAAAATAAAATGACCACCATGTATGCAGTGAAAAATTAAAAGCGTTACTGGCATGAGGAAAGATTTAATAACAAAAAAAATCGAAAAGAAATAATTATTTTCCATTTTCGTTTCCCTAATCTTCTGGTAAAAACAACTAGCATTTACAATGCAATGGTTTCGCCTTTGGAAAAGTTAGAGCTATTGGCATTGTAAATGACAAATTTTGTATTTATGTGTTGGTTTTGAAAACAGATAAATCAAGCATTGAAAATGCAATAGGTCTCTCCTTTGACTAAGTTCTATAGCAAAGCAAATGGCTTTAACTTAATGAAAGGCGAGACCTACTGCATTTTTAATGTTTTTTTTTGTACCTAAAAACACTCCTTGACTTCATAAACATTGGATGTCGACATGTTTTAATCATCACAAACACACTGAACATGACCACTGTTCTTAGGTCAGTTCACACTTGTTTCAGAAAATGATGAGGCTGCCAACTTTTGACATCTCCAAAACATGAACTGCACCATGCTTCTGCAACATGCTTCCTCATAGCGTTAAAAATAGAAAAGTCATACTGGCGTGTGCAGAAGCCTCTTTTGCCTATGTTCTGAAGCATACAATTCTGTTTGTGTGTAAAAGCAGGCACGATTCACCAGTGAGTGGTAACGGATGCTGAGTTGGAAATAAGAGAAAAGCTCACCACCAGCACAGAACTACAACAAAAGAGAAAGACACAGGGATTAAAGGGGAAAGCAAAGCATAGGCCCACCATGGTGTCTGTCCCCTCCACACTTCATGGCCCACCATGGCGTATGTCCACTCCACACTCCATGGCGTCTGTCCCCTCCACACTCCATGGCCCACCATGGCGTCAGCAGCTTCCCAATGTTTTGCCACACCCAGTCCACCCCAAGTATCATACGGGGATCCAAATTACAACCTGCTCCCCCATAAAAATAAGCGAGGTCAGGAACGTGACATCATCTATGCGTGTTTGAAGTTGCAAAGTTCATTGACACACAATTTCATGAATTTCTACTTAAGATTTTGAAACTTCCTGGAGGGTGAAGCTTGTGAAATAAATAAATAGTTAGGGCTTCAGTGATCACTTGTGGCAGCGGGAATACCTTCCCACTGCAGCAAGCGGCAACAGTAGGCAGCAGTAGCGGTTCCTGCAGGTAAGGGTGGTGAGGCGTGGGTGTCGACAGACGGAGGAATAGGATTTATTTATTGATTTAATTTTCCTTATTCCGTCGTCTGTCGACATGCCCGCCCGCCCTGCCCCGCCCCACCTCACTAACCTGCAGGAGCCGCGACTGGTAGGTGGTCAGTCTGTTATGTGTAGGTGCCATTACATGCCCCCTTGGTCCATACCCGGTCCCTCAGAGGGTCCTCTGCTAGATAAACCCCAGCCCCTTGAAGGCTTCCACCATGGCTCTGTACGTGCCCCCCCCTCCAGGGCCTCCTTCCAAGGTGCAGGGACCAATGCCAAGAGGGATGCCATCTGACATTGAACCACCCTATTGGGGTGTTGTCTGCCAGTGGGTCTCCTGAACTTTCCTTCCACTCCCCCCGCCCCCAACTGGTCAATCAGCAAGGGCATTAGTGCACGTGCATCTGTCGCATTAACATAAATGGTAAAGAGATGTTACTTATATGCATGTGATGTCCTGTCCCTTTCTTGGGGCACCCCAGGACTCTAGCAGTCACAATCACAGAAGGGCCACGGAGACAGTGGTGACCCCGTCTGCATTACTCTAGTGCCCAGGGATAACAACAGGTGTGTGGACACACCCGTGTGTGCCCAGGGTAGAAGTTGTGCAGGAGAACGCCCAATAATAGCTGGTCCTAACTCTGAACAAACCACGCGTACACACTCTGAGTAGTTGACCAAAGTTATTCAGCACTTTAGAATGTTTATCACCTGCACTTCCGTTGTCCTTTGCACCCGATTCTTTAGGGGACACTGAAGTCCTTGTTTCTTGACTAATGTGTGGCTTTCCTGCCTGACTGTAGGCAGGGCTAGCAGCTACCCCAGGTGGCATCCGTGGAGCTGTGGCCCTGAGAAGCGGTGGATCTCGTTAGTTTACTCGGTAAATACACAGGGGTTATTGAGTATCCTGCGAACTTCCTGCCAATTCAATATTTGCTGCACGTGAGCGGCTGTACTGGGCAGCGTCGCCATTACCACGCACAGCCCTCGCCAGGCCTAGGGGAACTCTTCTACTGCGTCGAACTTTGCAGCAGAAGACTAGCATGCATCATTGTTTTACCAACAGTCGAAGAGTAAGACTAGAACAGGGAAGTGTTATCCATGCTCTTAGAACTGGGGAGGGCCAAAGTCACCAACAAGTCCACCAAGTGCCGGAGGCAGTGGGTCCTTGACGTATGTTCGCCAATAAATCATATGAATTACATTGCGGTGCTGTCCCATGACCAATACCTTCGGGTCGAGTTCGCGCTATATAAAACTGCAAAAAAAACCACAACGTCTTATGGCCGCATCTGTTCTATATAAAATAGATCCTGGAGTAATTTAAATGATGATGGCCTAATCTACATAACTTCAAGAATTTCGGAGTACATTTATGCAAAATTCCTGAAATGATTCAATGTTGCAGAAAGACGTCACATTCGTGGCACATTATATGGTGGGAGTGCAGGAACAAGGGGAGTGGCCGGGATGAGAGTTGCTGTTGTTTGTGGCACTGCTGATTTTGACAGTATGTGTGCGCACAAAAGCAAAACGCATTCTCGAGTCCAAAACAGACACGAGGATGCATTTAACACAACAATATAGGGCCACGTGCCAGATTTGAATTACATGTAATTACACCGAATTTCCCCCAAAATTCGCATACCTACACAACAGTTAATTTTGCAAATTTAGCACCACAGTTAAAAAAAATTAAAAAAAAGAATGCTGGACATTCCCTTTCCGGTACCATTGTGCATTTTAATAATGGCCCTGGGCTCTGTTCCGCCTGGGGCTCTTTCAGAAGCAGGCATCCAGGCTGTGCAGCTGTGACTACTTCTTTCCAAGTGTGATTCCTACTCTGAGGGGGCGGATTTCACGCACGAGGTGCGACATTCATGCTGAAGTTCGTGGAAATGTTCTGTGCGTGCTCCTCTCTCACATAGATGTACATTTTGCATCTGCTGGGCACATCAACAATTCACATCAAACTCCCTCATTAGCACTGTGTCGTTTCAGGGCAGAGTGCCAGGCGATGATTGGGCGAGCGCGAGCTCTGCTGAAGAGCGGCCCACAGGCAGGGCGGCCCGAGGCAGAGGGGCTACAGCAGGAACCAAGCATGCATCATTGTTTTACCAACAGTCGAAGAGTAAGACTAGAACAGGGAAGTGTTATCCATGCTCTTAGAACTGGGGACCTCGGATCAGCCCTGCAGACGGGACGGGCTTCTTGAGCTCAAGGGGTCTCCTCTGGGACCAGTTATGATATGGACACCGATCAGATGACGAGTAAATACTGCGACCCCTGTGAGTGCGCTGTTGCGATCGAGCAAAGTTTGTATTCCCAGCACATACACCCACGCCCATGGATTCCGCAGCAAAATATTTCATGCTTTAGAAGTGTCTGCCTTTAAAGGGAGGGAAATGATGTATTGATAGAGGATACTTCAATAGCACACACAAGCTTCATGGCTCTAGAAAGCTGAGATGAAAGCAAACACAAGGAGATGATGTGCGGGCAGGCACACGGACAGCGGGAGGGGGCGGGCAGGCACACGGACAGCGGTAGGGGGCGGGCAGGCACATGGACAGCGGGAGGGGGGCGGGAACGGGGACACGAACAGCGGGGGGGGCAGGAACGGGAAGATGGACAGCGGGAGGGGGGTGCGGGAACACACGGAAAGCACTCACCTGGACCTGGACTTCCTCCGGCGGCGTCGGCCGCGGAATGACGAAAAGAAACCTCGACGAACACAAAAATAAACCCCGCCCACCGCCGCACTGACGTGATCAAAGGGGCCGGATGAGAAAAATTCTCAGAAACGCCCACGAGTCGCCTCGCAGGATGACGGACACCTCAGTTTGCCAATGGCTAGCGTCCATTTATGGAGCTAGCCAATGAGAAACAGAGGCGGGACGAACATCCATACTGTAACTCAAAAGATTTCGCCCTGGGCGGAGCACTGCGTGCTCTCGCCAGGTCGAAACCTAAAAATGTGGTAGGTGGAATACTTTTTTAGGTCTCGCCTGTCGATGCGCATGCGCATCGAGCTTGCGAGCCTATTGCGGCTTAAACAACCTTTAACTAAGAAGCAAGGAATCGTGGCGATTCCTTGCAGTGCCCGTGACTTTTAAGCTCAATGCGCATGTGCATTGAGCTTAAAAGCGCGTGCACAGCCGCAATCGCCGTCTGTTCCCTAATCCGCATTCCTCCGACACCTTTTGAAGTGAAGCTTAGCTTCACTTCAAAGGCCCGGCTTCTTAACACCCACATGCCGCTCTCCCCGCTCCGCCCCCTCCCCTGCCCGCCGTGTCCACTTCACTTTGACGGCCGCAGGCCGTCTCTCGTGTTTCTGCTTGTTGATTTGTGTCACTGTTCCGCAACTCGGCATAAAGCAGCAGGAGGCAGGCTAGAAATGGTAGTTCCAGGGTTGGAGTACCCTGAGAGTCCACTCACACCCATAAACTTGCATATTTAAGGGTATTTACAAAACTCCCCTTCAATCACTTCAGGGGATGCTGGAAAAGTGAATTTGCAATCGCTCAGCAGAATTTCTTATGAGCCAACATGGGTTATATTTGCTTGTGGGAAAAGAGAAGTCACAGGCGTTTGCTAGGTTTTCTCTTTTCTTATGTATTCCTGAAAGTTATAAATCTGCCCCAATACAAGGGAATGTACTAATCAATGCTAATTTATTTTCGTCATGCCCATATTAGGTTTGCATACATTAACTATGAGAGAGAGAGAATGAATGAATGAACGTGCAGGGACGCGCAACACTCCCGGGCTCTCTCCTCTCGCTTTCTCTCTCCCCCGCTTTCTCTCTCCCCCGCTTTCTCTCTCCCCCGCTTTCTCTCTCCCCCTTCTCGCTCTTTCTCCCTCTCTCCTCTTCTCGCTCTCTCTCCCTCCCCGCCATTTTTGTCGGACCCCCTCCCCCCCCCATGCAAGATCGAAGCGCTATGAAATCTCGCCAATGGATCTGGTTTGCTTGTTTAATGTGTCCCCAGTTTGTGTGGTATTGTTTTCCAAATTGTGGTTCAAGCATGGCACGTGTGCAAGTGCTGCGGCCCTTGAATAGATGTCAGTGATATTTTAATATAATGGCGTTAAAAGCTACTGGCGTTTATTTAATTGTGGTAGGTAAGTATTATTTGATGCACTACTGGCTTACATGAAATGTACATTATGGTTAAAAAGTGCACTACCGTTTTGGGCTGACGAGTTAAATCGCAGGTGAATTTACAGCTAACATTCAAAACCCGCTAGCGCCTCGCCGGTGTTCTAACTAGCTTAATTAGTTTAGCGCATAACATCCGCAAAAAGGCATGGCGTCAATAAAGTAGAAGCTCTCACTGGGTCCTGCAGTGGTGTGAAATCCTCTGCGGACGATGTTTGTGAACCCCTCCAGCGCCAAGAAGCCTAATCCATAAACGCATTAAAAAAATGCTGTTGGAAGGTCCAAGGCAAGGGGCCGCTTAGTAGCACCTCGCTCTCTCGCCTCTCGGTTTCTCTCTCTCTTTCTCTCTCGCGCTCTCTCTCTCTTTCTCTCTCTCTCCCGCTCTCTCTCGCTCTCTTTCTCTCTCACTCGCTCTCTTTCTCTCTCTCGCTCTCTTTCTCTCTCGCTCGCTCTCTGTCTCTGCAAGCGCTCAGCAGAATTTCTTATGAGCCAACATGGGTTATATTTGCTTGTGGGAAAAGAGAAGTCACAGGCGTTTGCTAGGTTTTCTCTTTTCTTATGTATTCCTGAAAGTTATAAATCTGCCCCAATACAAGGGAATGTACTAATCAATGCTAATTTATTTTCGTCATGCCCATATTAGGTTTGCATACATTAACTATGAGAGAGAATGAATGAGAATGAATGAATGAACGTGCAGGGACGCGCAACACTCCCGGGCTCTCTCCTCTCGCTTTCTCTCTCCCCCGCTTTCTCTCTCCCCCGCTTTCTCTCTCCCCCGCTTTCTCTCTCCCCCTTCTCGCTCTTTCTCCCTCTCTCCTCTTCTCGCTCTCTCTCCCTCCCCGCCATTTTTGTCGGACCCCCCCCCCGCCCCCCCATGCAAGATCGAAGCGCTATGAAATCTCGCCAATGGATCTGGTTTGCTTGTTTAATGTGTCCCCAGTTTGTGTGGTATTGTTTTCCAAATTGTGGTTCAAGCATGGCACGTGTGCAAGTGCTGCGGCCCTTGAATAGATGTCAGTGATATTTTAATATAATGGCGTTAAAAGCTACTGGCGTTTATTTAATTGTGGTAGGTAAGTATTATTTGATGCACTACTGGCTTACATGAAATGTACATTATGGTTAAAATGTGCACTACCGTTTTGGGCTGACGAGTTAAACCGCAGGTGAATTTACAGCTAACATTCAAAACCCGCTAGCGCCTCGCCGGTGTTCTAACTAGCTTAATTAGTTTAGCGCTTAACATCCGCAAAAAGGCATGGCGTCAATAAAGTAGAAGCTCTCACTGGGTCCTGCAGTGGTGTGAAATCCTCTGCGGACGATGTTTGTGAACCCCTCCAGCGCCAAGAAGCCTAATCCATAAACGCATTAAAAAAATGCTGTTGGAAGGTCCAAGGCAAGGGGCCGCTTAGTAGCACCTCGCTCTCTCGCCTCTCGGTTTCTCTCTCTCTTTCTCTCTCCCGCTCTCTCTCTTTCTCTCTCTCATAAGTACAAAAGTACATAGCATTGTGGAAGTTGTAGCCCTCGAATATTTTTCAGGCATCATACAAGTATATGGAGGTTGGTCTTAAGATTCCATTTTGTTTCTTTTAAGCCATACTGGCACTCCACTGAACTCCATTATTGTTAAAATCCACCCCCTCCGTCATTAGTTGATTGGAAAACCCACGTGCTAGTGCCGGCCGGCCGTGTAAATTGCACTTCAAAGGCCGCTCTCCCTGCTCCGCCCCCTGTAAGTGCTCGACATGAGACAAATGCATTAATCTGTAGACGGTAAGGAGCAAAGAGAAAAGCATGCAGCCCAAAACAGGAAACTCCCTACCTCAATATTAGCGAGCATCTCTTTCACCCTCGACCCAAGAAAATAACAACTTTCATGGCATGTAATGCTCAAACTATTCTAATTCCAAGATATACAATTAAAAGATGGCAATGTAGATAGTGATTGCAAACGAAATACTCTAACTAGGCTGGCAAGTACATGGATAAACATTTTGTGAGCTGGAAAAAATAAAATAATCTCAATTCAGCACACAAAGAAGCACTCACTGGCTGCATAAGCGGCATCTGGCCAGGCATCATTTGAGAGGGTGGCATGCCTCCAGGACCCATCTGTCCAGGGCCCATTCCTGCCATCATGCCAGATGGGTGCATGTACGCAGGCTGTCCTTGCATTTGCATCATCCGTGGACTTTTGTTCATCGACTGCATTCCCGGCTGCATGCCTGATTGCATGCCCCGAAGAAGCAAAAAAGCCAGTTTTAGCCATCAGCAGGCTCAGGCTCTCACTTACAATGGCAGAGTGTATATTGCATTGATGGGTCATATCCAGAGCTTAGCCACACGTTTCAGAAACCATTTACTATATATCGATTTGCCACATTTTACTTGAAAGGTTAATGCGGAAAATCAACTTCAACTGTACTGTAAATCTGAGAAACTGACAAGCAGTCCACACTGCAAGAACACAGTACATTAGACTGTACATTAAAGGCTTTCACGGCCGGCCGGCCGTGGTTTCAGTTTCACTGCCGGCCGGCCGTGTAAAGTGCACTTCAAAGGCCGCTCTCCCTGCTCCGCCCCCTGCTGCCGCCGTGTCGCATTTCTCCTCCCCCCTCCCCACAGCAATGCCCTCCTAAAAGTTTCCGAATGAAGCTCTGGTTGGAAATTCTTAGTACGAACCCTTCAGGTGGGCTGAAAAATGTGTGTGAGGGTTGCTCTGAAAAAGGTGCGACCCACAAATTGTAACTAGTAATGACGTAAGTAATTATATGTTTGGCTTACACGTGACCTAAAATACTGTGCATTATATGCTGTGCCACACGACCAGTTTTGGGCTACCTCTCAGCGAGTTATATTTTGGGTTCAAAAACACAACACATCACACAAAAACAAGCATACACTTCATTTAAAATAAATATCTAAAAGCACTAACTCTAATGCTGCGAGACCTATTGCATTTCCAATGCTTGTTTAATCTTAGCCACCAGTAATTACTCAAACCAAATTCCAACCAATCATCTTTTGCTCACTATGTCAGGCTACTCTTTTTCAAATCAGACCTGGCATTGCCCCAGAATTACAGTCCAGCCCGGATCTTGAGGCCAGGACCCCTCCAGGTGGAAACACAAGCCGCCTCAGCCCAGTTTGGGCCTTTTCTGGACTCATGAGTGAGGTGCATTAATGTTCAATGGCACAATGAGCACAGACCGTCATCTCTGTCTAACTGGATCCATCACACTGGATTTAAGAATTTAACATGTCCTATCTTCGGAGATATCCTGCCCATATTAGTGAAAGAGGAGTTGTCTGGTAACACCTTTGTCTTGGTCTTCATTGATGTTGGTATCTATTGTATTCATATACGATCTAGCAGTTTGTCTCCCTTGTTTTTTTAAACATTCCGCCAATTTTATTTCTCTTACGTACTTATACAGATCAATTTTGGTTTCTACTAGGTCCAAATGTTTTTCTGGACAAAATGTTAGTCCTTTATTTAAAAGGGTCTCTTCTGCTCTTGTTAGCACGTGTTTTGCCAAATTGATGATCAAATATGGTTCTTTTTCGTCAGGACATCTTAAGCATTCGTCACTCTGTTCCTCAGATTGTATCCCTTGTTTTTTCCTTTTTTTTTTCTTTCCTTTTTTCCTTTATTACCGAGGTATGTATATGTGGATTTGGGTATGTAACATCTATTCAAACATACCTTTTGATATTTTATTTCTCGATATTCTGGGGACAAACTTGTGACCCTTCGATAGTCTGTCTGCGATATTCCTAACCCACACTGACTATAATGACAAATGTTGTTTTCAGTGCATCTCTATATTCAGTCTTAGTGCCCTTCCTTAGCAGATGTTTTAATTAAAAAGGTTATTTCAATTTAGAGAATACTCTAGTTGGTTTGGCAACTGGTCTTATAATCAACCTGGCAATTGCCATTCCCTTGGAGGCTCTTCTGTATTACCCCTGGAAGACAAGTAAACCTTCTTCGAGATTGTAAGGCCTTTCCTTCGCTTTTAATACTTGCATGGCCCCATTAGCAAGTTATATAACAGACATTATTGTCCCCATGATCAAGAATAGTGTGAAGTACTCTTTTACTACATCATATTAATCTTACCATACATCACACAGCCTGTCGCCAAGCAAATCCAGAACAGAATGTCTTTTAAGTAAGTCTCACCTTCCAATAATGACATAAAAGAAGAAGCACACATAGTTAAAGAGAAAGTCACAATCCTTTATTGGAAAAACAATCTCAAAGCAGAATATAATTTCATGAAAATAACCGCAAACCAACCCTTGTGTCCATAGGCCACAGGATACAATTTGCATATTTGCACAGTGCATGATCACCACAAAGGGTCTCTTGGCGAAACTGACAAATAAAATGTATTGTAATACATATCAGTGGTAAACAGTTTATCGATCTCAGAATGATGAAAAGCTTAATGGAGCTACTTGGATTTGAACCTTTTTGCAGTGGTGTCAAACACAGAGCCCAACAAGACCACATAATTAGTTCACTGACTCACTAGACCTTGCAGTCTGTAGTGGAGGGTTCTGCCAAGCCCACTTTATGGACACCTGCACATGGCCAACTTATTGTTCTATTGCTATCTCACTTTTGCAAAGCCTTTGATTATACACAAAACATCTCACCAATTAAAGAAACTTCATAAGGTTACTGAGTTAAAGTCCAAATAAAAGTGGTGCAAGTATGCTAGTCCTGGAGAAGAGCATTATTAATTACGACTTTTCCTGGAACTTTCCTGTCACTGGTGCCAATCACTGATTTTTTCAAACATACACATTTTCAAAAAGAACTGGACAATCAAATGTGGACTGTCTAAGTCCTCCAACATTGAAGATGAGGAAGAGTCAAACCAGTCAAACGCCAACAAAACATCAACAGTACAGACAATCTTGGAGCGAGTTGAGAGAGACAATCTAACGGTGTATTGTAGAATGAGCCTTCCAAAACCGTGGTTGTACTTCATAAGGACTTTGAAGTCAGTCCCTTTGCTACCATTTAATCAATTATAATTCGGGAGAATAACTTACCTAGAGTGGGAGGACCGGACACCAATCATGCGTAAAATGGACCCCAGGTTGGAAAACAGTCGTCTTGCAAAAACAGGAGAATGATTCCCCAAGACAAAGTGTAAACCTGTACCCCTAGTAATTCTAGGGGTACTAATACAAGCAGATGCAGATGTTATGAATTCACAAAGTTTTCTAGTAGTACACTTCCTGTAAAGCTGCTCCAGGTGCAGGTTTCCGAGTGTACTACTGTGAATGTCATGTGACATGTTCCACTGGCTCCCATTCTCCAAGGTGAAATTGTACATTGATTTAACTCAAGCACTGGGGAATTGCAGACAATACACAAATACACATCTTTTTTCTCCACAGCAAAAACATTTTCCTCTGTGTAGAAAGCCCTTCTCCACATTCCCTCTAGGTCTAGACGTGAACTGTTCCTGGGATAGAAAAGTTTGGATCTGAGTGTGGGAATAGCCACAAACACATACATTTGCTGTTGTTCACAAACTTGTATACCAACCACACCTTGTTCCACTCATTTCAGATTCCTTTTGTGGGATTTACCTCTGTGTAACTAATTTAGCGGACTATTGCTAGACAATCAGGCAGTACTATGACCATTTATTCCTGTTTTCAATCCTTCTCTTAATTCCTGGCAGGCATAAATAAAGCCCTTTACAGCCGTGGACATTTTTTTACATTAAAAATGCCTATGCCACATTTATTTCCGACATCTGGTACGTTTCTAATTATTTATTGGCATATTACAGTCCTCCTTTTCTTGTTTTACATTTTGTAGTTTAATTCAATACACTTTAGCTACTCAACATCTCCAGTACTGAAAATCCAAGCGATCAACAAAAATCTAATCAATTGTTCTGTAGTTTCCTGACTTGAGAGCACTCCTGTCTGGTCTCTTCAGTATTGCAATAAGGATCCCATTTATTCTAACACCAACCTCAACCTGTACATATGCAATAGTGCACACCCTGCTATGCTTTGGCTGTGTGTGTTGGTAATGGTCATACTTAAGCACAACCATTAATGTTCCCTAATCCTTGTGCCCTTTATATGACCAATGACAATGTAACTAAATCAGCTCAAAGACAATCTAATGGGACTTGAACTTAGCCTGGCCCATTTACAAAAAAACGAATACGTGGAATTTCTGAGAAAATGCCACAATATTTTCTAATTTGCAGAGTTGAGTAAAGGCAACATCATTATGAAAATGAACGCGGAAGTAGAAAGTTATTTACCAAGTTTCAAATTGAGTTAATTTAGGCTATAACCTATGCTTGCGGGAGTGTATTTGATGGTGTGGTCTGACATACCAGTTATGAATTGAAGCCTATTTTATTTTTACTTCAAATGCTTCTTGACACATGCATGCTTAATCATATATTCAGTGAAATGATTTTGAGCTGTTCCAGGGGCCCTGCACACATTAAACACTTCTCACCCGGGACATTCTTCAAGCACACATTCTCCTAGCACACATGATCCTGCCTGCAAACAAATGGACAAGACTAAAGAAGTGTTACAAGGCCACACTAGAGGTAGAAGCATGCTATACCGAGTACTCTGTGTCGGGTATTATGCTATACTGAGTACTCTGTGTCGGGCATTATGCTATACCGAGTACTCTGTGTCGGGTATTATGCTACCCAACCACTAACGTGCTTCGAAGCCTCGTCAAGGATTTCAAGCACTGTGGAAACGGAGCATAAGATATTCTTTGCACAAAACAGCTGCCTTATTCCAAAATATAGTTCAGTAGTGGAGCCTTTGGCATAAACCGCTACCGTTGTGCTGCTGCTTGAAATTTTTATGAACTGCTTTGCAAACCCTGCGAGATAACCTAGCACGGTTATAGAATATGCATACTAGGACATAGCTATTAATAGTGCAGCAGGGTTAGCGGCACTAGGGCCAAGGGATTTCGAGGGGCCTACTTTCATTCGATTAGTAGATGCTGTTACTAGAAAATCAACAAATGGGGGCCCAATTTCTGTTCTTTCAATGGAACCAACTGCAACCTTCTTATGCCACTGTCTGCATAAGTGGCTTTGACCTATGCATTAATGCTTACATTTGGCCCTTACAGTGCTCTGCTCTTTTTTGGCTAGGTCGGCTCCATACAAATACCACAATGTGACACTGATAGCCAGTCCCAAGAGCACTTTGCTTGCTGGGATTATTGAAGCCAACATTCCAATGTTAAAACAACAAGTCTCTGAATGTAAAGTTGTAGTTATGAGATCTATGGGTTCAGCATCTGTATGACGTTCTATTTGGAATGTATAAGCTTGAGTTACCTGGGAGTTCCAGACAATTGTGTACTGGGAGCTGCAGAGGGCTGTGGTGAATAAGCCAGTTGCTTTCTCTACTGGTTGTCTTCTTGTGTATTTGAACACAATTTTTGTATCACCACAGCCCTGGATGGTGGATTATTTCCACACAGAGAAACAACTATAAGCAAACATTTCAGCATCACTAACACGTGTATGGCTTAAAACTTTGGATATGTAACAGAAAAAAGTATGGAGGGATCAGTTAATATTTTTAATTTCATACAAGGCACCATCAATTACCCTGACGCTTTCAATATTTTTTACATATAAATATTCATGATTCTGTTAGATACACGTACCGTATGGCGGGACTATGGTACAAAAATCAAATACTCATACATAGAACATTAAACGTAGTATGTACAGGTCATAGACAATTACGTAGTAATCACATGTAAATCATAATCACATCTATAATACAATACATATCTACGATATATAACATATACAAAAACACCGTAAATATAATTTATACTGATGTACACTCCTGATTCTGAGTAATGCACTCCGAGGTAGTCCTCTTTGAGCCAGAGGTATCACACCTCTTTTCTCATTTACTTATAGGCGCCACTAATCTAAGGCCAAATTCAAAATAATTGGACTCCTCCTATATTTGTCAACTTGGTCGCGGTCGCTTTTCAGCCCATAATTTCTTTCGGTTTCTTCAGGACAAAGGTACAAACATATCAACAATAATAATAAAAATTAAGATTACATACCTATACATTTTCCTCTATTCTACCGCTCTAGATCTATCCCATCGTTGCCCATACATTGCTCAGTGAAGGACAATACCACGTGAAGTCAATCAAACCCATTCTCGAGGTAGTATAATGGGTGCCAAAAAGTGGAAACCAATCCGAAAGGATGCTCTAATCACACCCTATAACCGGGTATATTGTGCGTGTGCCACCATATGAGTGCTCACCTCAAATAGACACTGGGGAATCACCTAAATAAATACAAGAGAGTACCTGGCGTTTTATCCTCACTTTCAGTCTTACAGCCAATCCTATATATCCAGGGTACGCGTTCTCCCAATCACCCGGATCCTGTTTTAAACTAGAATCCTGCGATGATCACATGAGGGCTAATATCGGTCAAATCAATAATAAATCCAGACTGGAGCACTATCCATATACACATGAACAATTCAAAAGTTACCTTGAATTATAAACTGTTTAAGTACTGCTCAGAGTAGACACCGAAAGCCTCCCTATCAATGGGCGTTCCTCCACCTCGCTGCCTAGAGCAAAACATATACTGGAGTTATATAAACATACGTTGCCCAGCGTAATCTAACTTCCAACTATAACTGAATATCCAAATGTCAGCCAAGATTACCTGATCTACGAATCTCCTGCACAAACGAATGAACGGTCCTATCTCATCCCGCCATGCCGTCGAGATAGCACAACTCTCTCAAGCCTCGAGTATTTCCGTACCCGAGAGATCGCGACCTTCGCTTCCGGGTGGCGACATAAACGAAAGATTCAAAGTAAAAATACGAGTCTATTCCAATTCTGCCCGCTGGCCTCTTGTCAGAAGAAAGACTCCTCAGATCGACTAGTGATCTAAACCATTTACATATGAGTCTTATCTTACTAATGGCTAAACAAAAAGTATATCAAGTAACACCCTCATTTGATAAAAAGGAGGGAATAATTTGTCTAGTCCCCTGTCAGTAAAAGTATATATAGCTATATCTCTCACTAAACGCAGCCTACTGTAAATTCAAACTTTTCTCTCTTAAAGTATCCAATATGCACAGAAAAGATGTACCAACAAAATTATAGATCACATAATATTCGAAGTCCATCTTGCAAGATGTATCTACATATGTTACTCCACATGGAAACAACTCTTCTAAAAGGGTAATCCTGACCTCGGGTCTATGCTTACTCACGGGAAAGTATTGAAGATCTAACTGGACCTGTCATCATCTATCAGTGCTAACTTCCAGCGGATAAGTACTTATACTCTATACAAACCATCTTAGTTGGGCGGCAGGGGCCAAAAAAGATGGGGGAGGGGGTGTGGGAGTGGAGGGGCCAGAGCAGGGTAGTGTTCAACCACTGTTGGTAGACCTAATAAACTTCTTTTGTCTTTTTTGATCAGTCGTTCTCTTATAGCTCTAACTAGATGTTGTCTAGGATTTTTGCCTTTCCTAAATGAGAAGAGTGGTTTGGGCATGTTAAAATGTTCAATCAGTCTCCAGTTTCTCAGAATTATTTGTTTGACTTTGTTAGCCTTGGGATTGAAGGTAAGAACGCATGTCATTTGTTCTACTTCCTCATTTATTTTAGGTGTTAATAAACGTTCCCGTGGTGTATACCATGCCCTTTTTAGAGCTGATCTCACCAGTTTTTTCAGGTAGCCTCTAGCATGAAGTTTATTTTGTAGGTTTTCAGCATTTTCAAAATAATCATCCTCGTTGGAACAATTGCAGCGAATCCTTAAAAATTGCCCATAGGGCAAATTTTCTTTGAGGCTTTTAGGATGTCCACTGGTAAATTCTAAAAGGGTATTCCTATCCGTAGGTTTAGTATATAGACTAACCTCCAATGTATCCTCATTGTCAAAAATCCATACATCCAAGAAATTAATCCGGGCGTTACTAAATGATTTAGTAGATTTCAAATCTGGTGTACGTGAGTTCAACCATAGCTGGAACTCTTCAAGCTCTTCTTCACTTCCATTCCATATAAGAAGTATATCGTCAATAAAGCGAACCCACTTAATCGTGTGGTTTCTAAATGGGGCCGCCTCATCAAAGATATATTGTCTTTCAAAGTGATCCATCACAAGGTTCGCTATTTCCGAGGCGAAACGACCCTCATTGCCACGCCCTTTATTTGCAAAAACAACTCATTCTTAAAAGAAAAAAAGTTATTTATTAAACAGATTTTAGCCAATTCAAGTATAAACTCAGTAGGGACTTGATGTTGTCTGACTCTTTCTTCTAAGACCATTTCCATTACCTAAATCGCCTCATCCTGGGGGATGTTAGTATATAAACTCTCGATGTCGAGGGAGACCAAAAATTGTCAGTCTCCATCGAACACCGAGTGTTCAATCTTGAAAATGAGGTCCATGGTATCTCTCACATATGCCTGTGTGGCACTCAGGAATGGTTTAAAAATGTGTCTATATACTTTGCCAAAGGTTCAAGTATTGAGCCACAAGCAGCAATTATGGGCCGCCATGGTGGTTTCTCAGCATCTTTATGTGCTTAAGGCAGTACATATATCGTAGCCACTTTTTGTGTTGTAAAATTTAAGTAGTCATATTCGTTTTTACATAAGTAGGCACAATCCCAAGCCTCTGTAGTCAAATACTACATTTTTGCTTTCAAGGAAGATGTTGGGCTATCCTGAATCCTACGATAGTGTGTGGGGTTACTAAGTTGTTTCAAAATCTCTTTATCGTATTCTTGACTATCCCATAAGACAATTCCCCCTTCTTGTCGGCAGGTTTTAGTACTCATCTGGCATGCTTGTAGTATTTGGACAAAAGGAAGATTTATTCTTGAGCCCACTCACATTTAGGCTTTGTGTCTCTCTTTGATTCGCAAAGAACGCTTTCAACGTAATTTTACGTAAGAATTGCAACACTTCAGTTTTGATATCAACTGGATCCTGTACCACCAGTGGAACAAAAGATAAACCCTTTTGTAAGACTTTTATTTCCCACCGGGTAAGTAGATGTTTTGATAAGTTGTATATAGGCATTAATTCATCATGGGGTTGACTAATAGTGTCTAAGGTAGACACTATCATCTGTACACTTTCTGTCGAGTTTGAAAGAAGTTCTGTTCTTGTGGCGGTTGATGGATCAGGGTCCTCCATCCCCCTCTGAATCCTCTGCCCCTGCGGACCCCTCTGTCTAAAAAAGGTGGAGGAGCGTTTGGATACTGATATAATGGTTGGTAAGGATGGTAGAATGCTCCCGTTCCTTGATATGAATCAGAGGATGAATCCGAGAATGTCAAAAACCTCGTGCGTGATCTCCCCTTATACTGTAGATTAAGAGAACTTGGATTATTAGTTTTAAAAAATTCCTCTTTCAGGTAAGGGTATACCTGCTCCTGCTTGAAATTTTTTATATCCTTACTCAGTTTAGATGTTTTCAAATTCACCATATGGGTTTTAAAATCAGTCAGAGTTTTATTTATACTGTCCAACAAAGTTTTAGCGTCTACAATCGTGGAGTCGCCCTCTATCTCTATCTCTTCCTCCAACCTCTTAACTTCTTTTATTTCTACTTCGCTAATTCGTAACACGGTATTAATGGAAAGAACGATCCAATCACGTGAGCACTTTGTCCCCACTCCGCTGAAGTCTACCAAATAAGGTTTATCATTTATAAAGATAACAGGGATATTTTTAACCTGAAGTCCCACCGGTATAGTATTGGTCTTTAAATATTCCAATAGGACTTGTGCGTGCAATTGTGTCCTTGTGTTTTTCTTTCTAAGTTGGATAAGTCTTTCCCCTTTGTCAGAGTTAACTAGCCTCTCTCCTGCTGTATCTCCCCCTAACAACGAGGGGATCTGTTTCAATCTGTTTATCTCTTCCTCAGTATAGCTTACCACATGGGGGTCAGACATATTCCCTTGTCATATATGCTTCTGTATCTCTAATACTCAACTCTGAGCACTGTGGGTACGGTAGTGAAAAATGTGTATCCAATTTTCCACATAAATTCGAACAAAAGCCCACCCCACACACACCGTACAGGTACCTCTCACGGTCCGTTTTGTTAGCCCATTTCGCCTAATTAAATTAGGACATATAACTCTTGTAACTAGCCTCACACTTAACAAAGTGTAAAGAACAAAATGCAACTAGAGGGGTATTCCCAAATAACCCTCCTACACTTGGGCATGAAACATCTAAGATGTGTAACAGAAAAAAGTATATTTTGTACATATAAATATTCATGATTCTGTTAGATACATGTATCGTATAGCGGGACTATGGTACAAAAATCAAATACTCATACATAGAACATAAAACGTACTATATACAGGACATAGACAATTACGTAGAAATCACATGTAAATCATAATCACATCTGTAATACAGTACATATATACAATATATAACATATACAAAAACACCCTAAATATAATTTATACTGATGTACACTCCAGATTCTGAGTAATAACACTCAGAGGTAGTCCTTTTGGTGCCAAAGGTATCACACCTCTTTTCTCATTTACTTATAGGCACCACTAATCTAAGGCCAAACTTTGGATAAACATTGGGGACACTCACCGCATTATAGTGTGTCACACATATATAAATATATATCTATATATTCTTTTATACATTTAAAAATGTATTTTTGTTTTCTCTAACATGTAAATGGTCACCAGTAACACACACATTATTTCTGCAAGTCACAAATATATTTTATTTGTTGTATCAAGTAACCAGTTATTTTTGCTTACATTTTTAGTGTGTGTCCAATACGTTAAGTGTAAACCCACCTCCCCTTTTCTTCAACTCCTTGGAGGGCCATCTATAAAGTAGAAAACATGGTTTAGAGTGTTTTCTAGATATTTGGGTGCAATAGAGGGGATCAAGTATTGCCCTGAACTTAAAAGATATTTATTAGAACACAATATAGGTTTTGCGGGCCAGGTCAATTTGCCTCCATATGAAGTAAAATACGAAGATGAGGTAGATAAATACCAAAGAGCTGTACGCAAATTAGAAAAATAATTTGATAAGCAACCCAGCTTACTATGTATAAGAAATACATTCTTTACTAGGGAGCACCAACATGATGAGTTCTTAGATACGTATGTAGCAAAGTTACGCAGTTTAGCTGAGGAACGTCAGTTTGAAAGTTTTACATCACAGTTGATTAGGCATCAAATAGAAGTAAGATGTTGAGACAAGAACGTTGAGGAAAAGTTACTTGCATTGCACATCTTTAGCGTATACAATTGAAATAGTGAAAAGCATAGAAATGTTAATCTCTAAAGAGTTAGTAAAAAGAGACAGTTTTTGGAGCAGGAGCACTCACGGAACAACTGATGAAAAAATAATTTACGACAAGTGGTCCCAATTTTTTTAGCACTGGAAGCAAAGGAGGGGAAAAAATAAGAGCATTTTTAAAAAAAATGGAAGAATGATTGTTTTAGATGTGGTTTTCCAATGCACAGTCAAGAGGGGCCTGTTTTTGTGGCCAAATTGGCTACATGCTGGAAATGCAGCAACATTGGACTCTTCTAAAAGTTTGTCAAGGTGGAAATTCAAGAACTAATTGATTGTGTAACAATTGGTATTACTGATTGGGATGATTTTGATCTAGGAGAAGGCATATCAAAAGATGCTGTATTGGTGATTAGAGAAGGTTTTGATATGAATGTTGATCCATACGCTGCACATTTAAGATTGAATCATATTTGGAGAAGTATGCATAGCAAAGAAGGGGCTCAATATATTGGAGTGGGATCAAAAAGGACTGTTTGGGATTACATTGAAGCCTAGGACCAAAGAACAGATTTCGCTAGTTGGTGAATCTCCACAAAATGAGCAAGTACATAAGAAATAAAAGGATTAAAACACTAAATAGGATTAAAGGAGGGAGAGGCACCCATCAAAGATAAGTTTAGAAATGCCCCATTCAGTATTTCAGACGATCTTGCAGATGAGGTAAAGAAAATGTGTGAAGAAGGAATAACCAAATCGGTTGAGTTTTCTCTGTGGTTATCTCCTTTAGTTATCACACACAAGAATAGTGGGATATTGGGAGTGTGTGTGTATCTTAGGAGTTTGAATAAAGCGATATGGGTGGATTCACATCCTCTTCCAACAATTTATGACATTCCATGTTTGCTGGTTACTGATTGTACAGTAATATAGATCTGGCATCTGCCTATCATCAAGTTTAATTAGATCTTTCTTAAATACATAGCACTGTGTGGGTTTTATCTGTAGGCACAATTCAATTTAAGAGGATGCCTTTTGGTTTAGCATCAGCTGCTTCTGATTTTCAGAGTATTATGGAAAGTCTTTTATCTGGTATCAATGGCACTGGGGTCTTTCAAGATTACGTTTTGGTGGCTGGATGCACTGAAATTTAGCATGATAAAATATTAGACACAGTTGTTTCCTGATTAGATGAAGTTATAGTTGTGGTGAAGAAGGAAAAATGTGAATTCGATTAAGATTCTATTGAATGTTATGCCACATTATTTCCCAGAGATGCTGAAACTCAACCATGTCTAGTTGAAGGCATTTTACACGTATCTTGACGTTGTTGAAACAAGAGATTGTAGCACAACATCTTTAATCCCCATATGATCCAGATACAGAGTGTACTGTGATTGTGTATGCCAGTAAGTGTGGGTTGCGTGGAATGTTTACCCAAAATAATTGTGATATTGAACATAGGACTTGATTTGCATCTCGAGCCTACGACCTACTGAGAACAGTTATTCAGTTATTGAACGAGAATTGTTGGTGTGTTTTCAGGCTATTGAACAATTTAAAAATCATTTGTAGGGAATTAAGTTTGTTCTTTTAACTGATCATAAGACTCTCATTTATATTTGGGGGGGATCACACACTCCGAATTGGTAGGTGGAGGATTAAATTACTCCAATAAACCATGAAGGCAAATTACTTTCCTAATTCTCATATACCTACCATACGACTAGATGGGCAGGATGAAGAAGAGGAAGACAAATGTTTGATTGAAGCATTAGATGTGTGTTGTTGGAGAGGTTTCACTGGGGAAAAATGGTTTAGAGAATTGGAAAATGATGATGAAAGGTCAGTCTCTGTAAATATTCAGCCTTATGCATACATTTTTGATTAATTGTCATGAAAAATGATACATTACTTATGCTAGGTTCACAATATGTACCTTCTCTGAGTCTAATGTCTAAAATCATTGAATAAGGTCGCTAGGGTTTTTGTGTCAAAGCATGATGAATTATGTGCTCCATTCCAGTGGATGTCCATGGGCACTCGAATTACGGATGCAGTTAAAGATTTTGTGATATGCTCAAACAGTGAAAAATGTTTAAAGACATGTACCTCAGCTCTAAAGCCTATTGTGCTGCCATATGGCCAATGGACCAAATTAGCTGTTGGTTTGTTGGACCTTTTTATGCATTGCCAGGCAAATACAGCTTTCGCTGCTCTTCTAGCTGATTATTATAACAAGTGGTGGGAAGTAGAATTTATGACTGAGCCAAATTTCAAATAAGTTAATAAAGTGTTGGGATACTGGCATTCAATTAATATTAAAGAAAGTGACAGATTTTTTCAAACAGTCATCATGGAATTGCATATATTCTCACTCAAGTCAATGGTGTTGTATAATGCATGAGTCACACATTAGTTGATTATATCCAATGGGCAGCATTAAACAAGACTGAAGTGCAAGAAGCAGTTAACAGTATGTTTTGGTCTTACTGTATCTTGCCTAGTTATGTTACTAGAGAAAGTCCAGATGAAAAACTGAAAGGCAGCCTCTTCTAAAACATGTCAGCTTGAAAGAAAAATGGGCTTTGAAAATAGATCATGAAAGAGTGGTGGATGAGGAGGACAGATCATGTGTTGAACTGTATCACGCTAAATCAAAATATGTATTTAAAACGAAATGCATTCGAAAAGGAAGAGTGATGCAGATACAAGTGGGGGACTGGGTTCACATCAAAATATCCTTCATGTGCCCCCAAAAGATGCATACAGTTTGTGTACCAGTGAAAATGGAAGCTTTGTAGGAAAAAGGAAAAGAGTTTTGCGTTGGTGTGTAGAGATAATGTACCTTCTGGGAGTGACAAGGAGGTAAATTATTCTGGTCACAGTGACAATGTTACTGGTCCAATTAGGTCACGTAGTCGCACACAAGTCTTAAAAATCCACGCAAGTGGAGTGAATTAATCTAGTTCTTTCTCCTTCAGGGAAAGCTTTGTTAATTTTATAAATGCATTTGTTTTCAATTTCTATGTTGTTTTATTATGTATTATGGGTCCCACCATTGTATAGTCAAATGTAATTCTGTTGATCAGTATTTCTATTATAGTATTGTATAAAGTTTTAGGAAAGGATATTAAATGTAGTAACGTGATCTATGTATGTAGCATCTGAATGTATAGCTTCAGTTGCCTGAGGGCTTTGTATCCTGGGGAGCTACAAAGGACTATAGTGAATAAACCAGCTGCTTGCTCTTCTTGTGTATTTGAACACTACTATAGGATAAAAATGCAGGGTTGGTTCAAAATAACACACATCCTCTTAGGCCACTTGGCAACAATGAATCTGTGTTCTCTGTGGAACAAACCTACAAGAAATTTGCCCTTTCAGATGGTATGGATTAATAATACAAAAGAGGCTACTCAGCCCTTTCTATAAACCTATATGCTAATGATAAGGAGGTCTTTCCTTAGCATGATGGCCTGGCCCCATGCATTAAGAATATCCCTTTGCACATCTGTATGCAAAGTGTCCATAAGTGCTGCCAGAAAGTGGCATACATTTAGCGCGGCCCGTGGGTGGCCTTTTGTAAAGGGCAGGGAGAGTGCTTCTTTCCTGCATAACCGGTCGCAGAAGTTCAAGATCGACAATGTGCTATCTAAACCAGTGCCTGCAGACCTAGGTGTCCCACAAGGATCCTGCCTCTCCCCCACACTGTTCAACCTCATCATGGAACCACTCGCCACCTTGCTCCAAGCATCCAATGTTCAATTCCATATGTACGCCGATGACACACAACTGTACCTAAAGCTACAATCCCCGGAAGATATCAAACTACTGAATTCCACACTTAGCAACACTCAATCCTGGCTGGCCGTTAATCACCTCAAACTAAATGCGCTGAAAACCGAGTTCCTACTCATCTCACCCCCGGCGAAAACTTCCACCACCCAAACGTGGCTCAATAACCTAACAGCACTCAATGTCCAACCTACTATCGTGGACTCAGCGAAATCCCTAGGCATCACAGTTGACGCCAAGCTCAACATGCAACAGCACATTAGCATAGCCACAAAAGGGGCTAATTTCCATATCAACACACTGAGGAAACTCAAACCCTTCCTCCCTGCCAAAGACTTCCAAACTGCTGTACAAGCTTTAGTCATGCCTCGCATAGACTACGGAATTGTGGCCCTCAGCGGACTCCCGCTATCCACAACAGCACCCCTAAGAGCCTCCCTGAACGCTGCTGCGAGACTCATTACTGGCTCGAGAAAACATTCACATATTTCCCCAGACCTAAAATCTCTAAAATGGCTGCCTTTTGAAGCCAGAATTCAACTAAAAATTGCAATAATGACACACTCGGCGGTGCACCACAAAGCACCCAACTACCTCGCGCAAAAGTTGTCTATATCAGGAGGGTCGAGATCCAATCGTAGTACAAAAAATCTACTTCTGAAACCTAGTAGATTCCGGAAAGAAAAAACATACAAGCGCTCCTTCTCAGGAATGGCACCCAGGATCTGGAATGCGCTCCCTCCGGAAACGAGGCTTATCTCCTCCACGGCACTCTTCAAGAAAGAGGTGAAGAGAATCCTCCTGGCCAAGATCTCCTGAACATTACAGAGACTGGAACTGAGTCTCTGCATTGCGCTGTATCTCTGATCACCCTGCCCTTTGGCACTATCCTACTACCTAGAGGGGCACTACTACGCTACTCTCGTCCTATCGACCAATATATGCTACTCTTTGTTGGATTTATATGACTTGTTTACCTGACTGTATTTTGATAGGTTTTGATATGTTTCTGTACATTATTGTTATCTATGTTACTCTATGTTTATTGACCACTATATTGCTCCCATTATTTTGTTCATTCCTGTTGCCCTTGCCCCTGTCTCTGTGAAGCGCTCTGATATCTGTAAGGATCTTGTTCGCGCTATATAAAACTTTGAATAAATAAATAAATAAATAGTACTGGGGACTCACTAAAAAAACACTGACCAATTAAATGGGTTGTGTACCCCTATGCTAAAGGTTTCAGTGGTACCCTTGCCCAGACACAAACATTGCCTTAGGGACTGCATACGTGTTTGCACGGGTAAGCCCTTGGTCCATGTATGGGACCCAGTGGGCCAAAGGAGTGTGTATTAGTAGGCAACTACACACAGACATTGAATGCTGAGTGATCCACTAGGTCATATAGCTGTGTTGTGTACTATATTGTATGTGCACCAACAGTTCCAGATAAATAGCAGAAGACTGTCTGTTTTGTTTCAACAGTGGGTTGTACTGGCCTCGAGAATCTGTGGCGTGCATGACATTAAGTGGACCTATCCACAAAACGTGTTTGTTCACGCCTTTCTTAATGACCCTTTACGTTAAATACACATGGCTCATCTTTTGCATGTTTGAATAGCTGGTTGCCTCCCATCAACTACTATTTATTAACACTTGGCTGCCTCTACTTCACAGTAGAGACTATTTAAATTAAAAACACTATGTTCTGTCATCTATTTCACAGATTATGAGAATTTATGAAGTACATGCAGAAAGCAGCTATCTTAAAAGTCTCTAGTCTCAAATACTACTGAATGGATTTACATCAAATCACTGAAAGCATGGCCCTGAGTAAAGCATCTTCATGCCACTTTTGGTTACAGGAGTGAGGAAAATTCCTTTGGGAGCTGAATTGGGAAAGCACATCTTTTTGACCTCTGTTTTCACAGTTTTTCTGCAGCAAGGATCCACATAAAAATTGGAATGCACATGTGTGTGAGTGGGTGTGTGTGTCTCTGTGGGTGTGCATGTGTGTTCATTACATTAAAAATATTAAGGTTAAAGTGATGTTATGGTTAGGTCTGGTAATAATAGCATACTTTACACAAACATTTTAAAAACTCACTGAAAAAACAAAGGTTAAAGTGAGTATAGCATTAGGTGAAAATGTAAGCGAAAAATGCACATTTTAAACAGAAACGTCCCACTGAAAATCACCAGCTATAATTTAATGAGCTAACTAGAACTTGCACACTCGTCCAGTACTGCTAATGACTTCTCATGACATGTTCACTGACAACACTGATGAACATCACTCATGCCATCACTTATGACATCATCCAATGAATATGACAGTTTGCTATATGCTTTTGGCGCTGGAAGGTATATAATGAGCTACATCTAGAACACATGTTAAATAGCTCTGTACTGAAAATAACTGTCATCTTTTGTACAATGCTTGGCCTCGTAAAGGAGCTTGTGTTTTTGGAGGGTGTGGGCTTTCTGTGAAGAATTGTCTAAAGTTCATAGGCTTTGTGTAGTACAGCCTTCACCACCTAACAGGGTTTGAGACTCGTGAAAAGTTGTGCACTGGGTGATAGCTGTGCGTAATATGGGAATGGTCATCTAATGGGGCTTGGTTGTCTACAGGGAGTGAGTTCTCCATAAAGAGCTGTGCACAAAGCAAACTCTATGAGTAGTAGAGGCATGCCACCTAAAGAGACTTGGGTGCTTGGAGACAATGGGCTCTTCGTAAATATTTCTGCTTAGGATGAAGGCTGGACACAGTAGGAGTTTGACCACATAATGGGGCTTGGGTGTCTGAAGGGAGTGGAATTCCCGTGAAAATGTTTGTGTCTAGAGGCAGTGGAATATAGTCTAATTATTTTATATAAACGCATATGTTTTATGTGATTTGTTTTTGGCATGATCCTGTGCCATTTGATACTTGTTTACATATTTCAAAGGCGTTATTGGTTTCTAGAGTAAATTGTTATCAATGATGTCATCAATAATTACATTGAACATGTCATTAGTGTGGTAATATGTGAAGTTATAAGCCTTGCATGGCAAGGGTGCAATTTTTAGTTAGCTCAATAAATTATAGCTGGTGACCTTTAAACGCTGACTACACGCGGAACTGACCTTAGCCGGGACGCTGCGGGACGCTGCTGCTGTGTATTTGCCCTTCTGTGTTCGTGTTGGATTTTGCCGCTGCACCTCGCCGCACCCGCTTTGCGGTGCCGTTGGTGGGAGCCACCTTCCAAGGACTCTGTGTGCCCTGGGTGAAAGTTCATCAGTTTCAGGGGTGGAGCGCTGCAGGGACTCGCCTTCCCAGAAGTCCCTGCGGGACCCTTGTCACCTGGTCTGCGCCCCCTGATAGCCCCCGGGACGCCATACTTCCTACTTAACGGGTCCACTCCCACGCTGCGCGGGAGCGCGCGGGAGCGCCGGGCGAAGCTCGGGCAAAGGGCGGGCCCTCTGAGGCCCTCAGAGACCGCAGGAGACCGGGCTGGGCCCCCTTTATCGATGAACAATTCTTGATAAAGACTCCTCGCATAACGTGGTAGTAAGCTGGTTTACTTAAAACATTTAACCTGGCTGTTAAAAAAGTTTACTATTTGACCCGCTTAAGATGACTATGCTAGAGTGGTTTGAATAGGCCCCTATAGTGAATAGTGATGTCGTCTCCCTCTAAGGACAAGCCTTTATTGGCAGGAGGAGCTAATCAATGCACACTTGACAACTATATAATTAGGGTTGCCACAGGAACTGATAGGGAAATCGCTCTTGCAGAGCGACGGGCTGAGAGACGTCGCTCTATTGAACTTATTAAGAATAAGCGCTCATCCCTGGGCCCGATACAGCTAGCGATTTCACCACTTCACAGTAATTCTTGTGTAAATGAGGGCTGCGAGGCATCCTTTAATGATAGTATTCCACTACTCTTGCAAGATAGAACCCCTCCACTAGTTGCAACCAATGACTCGATTATAAATGATCCAGCTTCTCACTGTAATTTGACACCAGAGGTAGAAGTCCTGCCAGATACTCTGCCACCACGAGTAGACCTAGCCCATAAATTAAAGGAAACTCTCAAAACCCCCGAGCCCAAGGCCCACCACCGAAAAGAAGGAGAAAGAGGGGGAGCTCTTTACAGAAAAATAAGACCATTCATAATAACTTTGGGCACTCCAAAAGCTCCTCACCTAACACACCTATAACCCCTTTAATAGGTATTCCAACACACCTCCCAACAAAAGATCTATCTAGTACTGATCTAATGGGCAGTATAGAATTATTAATGAAATCATTCACATTGCCATTAGTAGAGAGGCTAAAAGGATTAACCCATCAATTGGAGAATCTAGAACAGGCTATTGGGGAAATTAAAGTGTCAATTAAGGACTTATCAAAGTCAATAACAGCGCCCCCAACCCCTGTGTTACCCCCAATTACCATCGCCCAAAAAGGAATAAAAACTACTAATTTGGCTAATCCAAAACCTCCAAAATCATTGCCCCTCAAAACAGCAGGGTTAAATACCAATAATAAAGAAAAGGAGGCACAGGAAGGCGCAAAATCGAATTTTTTAGGAACTGCCCCTAAACCTAATGGCCACGAAAACACTGCTAGGGTACTTCCACCTAAGAGGCACAGAGTAGAACTGCCTCCGGAAGCAGTTCCGTATGTGGTGGTTCTTTCAGGAGTGCCAGCTTTAGAGGAGGGTAGTGGAGAAGATCAGTATCAGCTGAAAAATAAAGTTATATATTGGCTGAGACAGAATTGTCCACTACCACCAAATATAAATGGGGTAATTCTTAATGTCAGGCGTCTCCCCTGGCTGGGACAAAGAACTAAGGATATAATGGTGATATCATTATAATAAATTTCAGAGATGACAGAGCAGTCAGGCATATCGTAAATTGGTTCCCCCAAAATGGTAGTAACTCAATCACTGCACGCGATTTGACTTACTTCTATCCCAGAGGTATAGTGGCTCCGGTATCTAATCTTAGGCCCCCGTTTCATTACCAGAGCAATCACATTGGCCTCCTACCTCGACATCAGAATGCTGGTTTTGGGCCCTCATTTCAAATGCAGGAAGGTCGATCTAGACCACTTTTTTACCAACAGGTTGATCACTCCTTGCCCATTTATAACCCTTTCGCGGCTTTAGCGGGCATGGAGGGAGTTGACTGACTTCTCTTTGGGGGCACAGCAGATGATGATGCCGTCGGTTCACAAAAGGTGTCCCCTTTGATCATAGAACCAACCTATAATGGTAATGCATATGTCCCCCTCCCAAAGCATACATGTTCTCAGGACATAGTGATTGACGACGTGGCTGCAGATGATGGGCAAACCGAATCTGCACAAGGCATAGGATTGGGAGGTAAAATAGGGGAGGCAGATGACGATGTAGTTAGAATAGTGTCCCGGAATATAGCCGGTTTGGCATCTAAATTTAAATATAAAGAATGGCGCCAGTATATAAGCAGGTTCCATATAATTTGCTTACAAGAAACATGGGTGGTTGACAATAGTTCCCTACATATCCAAGGGTATAAATGTTTCTTTGTTCCTGCAAAGAAATCTAGTTCAGGTAGGGCTATGGGAGGGTTGTCTTTATATGTAGATCTGAACCTCCATGGCGCATGGTCGACCTTAAACTGTAACTCACATGACATTCAAGAGGTACAGTTCAATGGTAAACTGACCATGTTCAACGTTTATAATAACGTAGCAGGCGGAGGCTGTAATGCACTGATAAGTGAATTGGAGTGCAGATTGTGCCAGGATTTTGCTGGTGGAACTGGGACCCATGCTCAAAACATTCTTGTCATGGGGGACCTTAACTGTCACCTCTGTCCGGCTCTCTTCCCAATAGATGTGGCCTGGTCGCGCTGTCTAGTGGACAACGGGGCTCATTTTGAGCACTCAGTGGAAGGTCATGCTTTAACCAAATTCTTGCATAATCATGACCTAGTTCATACCATGGATATGGCGGATATACCGCAGGATGGTATCCTCCCACCAACTTTTAAGGGTAGAGGATGCTCCTCATATATCGATTATATTCTAGTTTCAAGGGCTTTTAAAAATAGAATCTCTAGAGTCGGGATCGATTGGAACCCGTTTAGTGACCATAATCCCCTAGTACTAGATGTATTTTATCGGGCCTGCCCCAGAGGGAGAAAGCCCGACGCGATAATTGAGAGGGTCACTGATCAGGGTAGACGCCTTAGGTGGTCCAAAATTGATGGAGAAAGGTTTTATAGATCTCTGATGGAGAGTGGGAAATCAGCTATTGAGGCGTGTTTAGATATGACAGTAGAAGGGCCGCAGCTACTCTCAGCATTTGAGCCGATTGCTGGTTTGGCAGATGGCCTGTTAAAAACTAGTGTCCCGGAAAAAAGAACTTGCTGTCAGCCGCGCTGATTTGATCGGGATTGTTCCAAGGCCCTGAGGGAGCTTAAAAATAGTATTAAAAAGAGGCCAAGGGATGCCCTACGAGTTGCCTCATGCAGGAAAAAATATAAGAGCGAGCTGAGTAGGAGGAAATTAGCTCTACAAGCAGAAGGATGGGCAGATTTAAGGGAGGCGGGGGAAAAGAGGGATATGACAGAATTCTGGAGGATTATTAATAGACCTACATTCCAGGACGACAAAGCCCCTGAAATAGGAACAAACATCACGCCTGACATGTGGATGACTCATTATAGGGGTTTATATAATCACGAAGTGGGAACATCTGACGAACAAGAGAATGTTTACCAGGGCCAGCCCGTAGTTTTCTCATTAAAGGAAATTAAGGTTGGGATCGAGGGCCTGTCTAAAAACAAAGCCCCCGGCCCAGACGGTATCCCGCCTGATCTGTTCCTAAACTCTGTGGAATTATGGGCCCCTATAATGACCAGGGTTATAAACACAGCAATTTGCTGTGGTTTACCGCCCTCCTGGTCAACGGCTATTATTGTCCCTATTTTTAAAGAGGGCAACAGGGACGACCCCCAATGTTATCGAACGATCTCTTTGATCAATGTATCTGCCAAAATCTTGGGCAGGGGGATATTAAACCGGTTGTCTGAGTGGACAGAGGCAAACAACATTATCTCAGACACCCAGTACGGTTTTAGGATGGGCCGGTCCACGAGTGACCAATGCTTGAACCTCTACATGCTGGCAGCCAAATATACGAAGGCTAGTAATGAATCTAATTATATGGGGTTCATGGATTTGGCAGCCACCTTTGATCATGTAAATAGGGACAAGCTTTGGGACATGATGACCAGAATGGGGCTAGAGGTCGGCCTTATCAACATCCTAAGAGAACTGCATAGTAGTACCTCAGCACAAGTTAGGTACAACATGGAGGGCGGACGCACAGACTCCTTCCCTTGTAGAAGCGGGGTACGCCAAGGATGTATCTTGGCGCCTTTCTTATTCTCTCTTTATATTAATAACTTGGAGCAGCACCTCCTACAGCTGAGATCTGATTGTCCACGAGTAGGGTCGCGCCATGTTCCTGTGTTACTTTACGCAGATGATGCGGTCCTCCTCGCACGTACACCAAGGAGTCTACAGATTTTAATTGATGGTTTTGTATCTTTTATGGGCTCATTAGACCTGTCTGTTAATTTGGGTAAATCCTACATGCTGCCAGCTGGCAACAAACCCTGTAATAAATGTACCTTCATGATAGGGAGCCATAAGATAGAGAAAGTTAAATCATTCTCGTATCTGGGCTTACTATTTGACGGGTCATTAAAATTCAACTGTCTGGTGGAGGAACGTTGCCGTAAGATGAATGTTACTACCGGCGCAATCGCAGGTTACGGGCGAAGGTTGGGTAGATGGTGCCCTGAACAGGTGCTGAACCTGAATAACTCCATGTGCCGTTCTAAAGTAATTTATGGGGCAGAGGTATGGGGCTTTGTGAACATTTGCCAACTGCAACGGGAGGAGAACAAACATTTACGATCCGTCCTGAAAGCCCCACAAAGTTTAGCTGCAGTAATTGCTCACAGGGAGTTAGGGATACCCTATCTTGAAGATCTGGTGAAGGTCAGGCCAATTTTAGCTTGGCTAAAAATCTGGGTCAACTCAGAGGCGACCTTAAGTAGGGAAATCCTGAATGACTGCCTGGGTAGAGATAAATGGATGCGAATCCCGTGGCTCAGCTACGTCAAGTCTGCATTGGAAACCCTGGGCTTCGGGAATCTCTTTAATGACCCGGCAGTGATTACCCCTCAGCATAAAATGATTGTAAAAAAAGCGTTCTTGGCACACAAAGTTACACAGAGAACAGAGCTAGAAAGGGCTAAAACCACGGTGTGTGCTTATAACCTTGTTAAGATCACAGAGGGAATGGAGCCTTATCTATACCTGATACACAATGCCCAGGACAGGTTTTTAATGTGTCGTTTTAGGCTCAATTTATTACCGTATTTATTGGCGTCACCATTAGGGTATTCAACTACAATTGAGCAGAAGGGAACCTGCGGCTGCTACAATAGGTCTCCGCAGGATTCCCTTCATTTTGTATTGTTATGTTCATTTTATTCAAAGCCTAGGCGTAGATTCTTGGTTGATATTTTAAAACAAGCTAATATGAAATGTGCCCAAGAGGCCTTGGTCTATCTACAACAAGCGACTGACCCTCTTACACTGTGTTGTATTATTAATTTCATCAAAGTCGCGGTTCGATTAAGGGCAACTAAAGGGGGGGGAGAACCGTGAGATTTTAGCGATAGGTTTTAATGTCCAGAAATGTCTTTTTTATATTTAGTGACTTTGATTGTATTAATACTGGGATTAACATGTTAATTTAATTGTTTTTTAAAAAAGGGGGGGATATTGTAGGTTTGTGCTTTTATGGTGATTTTTAGTCATCGAATAAAGAATCCTGAATTAAATTGAATTTCAATGTTTTTTTAAGTTGCAATTGTATCTTTTAACTAACTATAAATTAGAGTAAAATACTACTAACATACCTAACTGTGCATAGTATGGCTTTGCTACTTAAGCAGGCTTAAGTATGTAGGGGGAGTGATCACTCTTTGAAGATCCTACACAGAGAGTGCAACCTCTCTGTAGTACGGGCCCCTCCACCAAAAATGGGCTTGGGTGTCTTGAAGGAGTGTGGCTTAGTAGGCAACTTCATGAACAGCAATTCACAGAGTGCAGGGTGTGCATAGTAGGGGTTGTCCACCTAAAGGTGCTTGGTTGCCCAGAGGGTGTGGACTCTCTGCACAGTCTGCACACTTAGTAGACTGTGCCTAGTGGGAGCTTGCCCACCTAATAGGGCTTGTATCTCTGCAGGGAGCGGGCTCTTTGCACAGTCTGCTCACTGAGTTTTGATTGTGCATAGTAGGGGCGGGTCGATTTAATTCGGCTTATGTCTCTTGAGGAAGTGGGCTCTATTTACATTCTATGCACTGTGCGCAAACTCTGTATAGTAGGAGTTTGCCTTCCTAAAGGGGCTTAGGTCTCTGGAGGGAGAGAGCTCTAACACAGTCTGCAGAGTCAGTGCTGAATGTGCATAGTAGGGGCTTGCCCACCTAATAGCGCTTTCATTTCTGGAGGGAGTGGGCTCTATACACAGTCTGCAAACTGAGCACAGACTGTTCATAGTAGGGGCTTGCACACCTATTTGAGCTTAGATATTTCGAAGAACTGGGTAGCCCCACAGTTTTCGGACTGACGATGCAAAGTCAATGTTTACCCACTGTGTGTGTTTTTGAGAGAGGGAGGTCTCTAAACAGACTGTGCACTAAGTGCAGACTACGCGTAGTAGAGGCTTGAGTTACTTGATGAAGTGGGCTCTACGCACAGTCTGTTCACTGAAGCTCACTGAGCCCTGACTGTGTGTAGTAGGGGCTTGTCCACGGAATAGCTCTTTCTTGTCTGGAGAGAATGGGCGCAACGCTTAGCCTGCACTAAGCAGCAAGGCTCACCTCAAAAGTCTAATTGTCTAGCAGAAATTTTAAATTTAGGATTAGCAGATTGCCATCCACACTGAGCTAGAAAAGTGATAATGCCTTTGCCATGTTTTGCAGCAAAGTCTTTCAGCAAAGGATTAGTTGGGGCCATCCACTCTGAGCTGAAAACATGACAAAAACAATTCCGGGGTGGAGGTGAGTGTGGAGGTTGGGTAGTGTGGAGCATGTTTCTTCTTCCTTTTCTTCTTTCTCGACAAATGGTCGGAAGCTGTGCTAGCAGTGAGAGTTTTGTTGTTATCATGTTTGTATTGCTTGTTTTTGTCTTGTTTTTGTTGTTTTGTTGATGGCGATCATAATCACCATATTGCCAGGCTGGACGATTCTGCTAATTTGCTTATTTTACTGATTTATTGCTGATTTGTTATTATTTTTATCGTATCATTTTTGCTTTTGCAAAACTAATGAAAAAGTCTTGACAAAAAAATATACTGCCAACGAGGGAACACAGACCATTATACCAAACTTACAAAAAATCCCTCTAGTTATATAGGAGATCTTGAGACTTACCACAGCAGCAAAAGAAAAAGGAATCCTTAGTCAAAATGAATTGCTTTTTTGGAACGCAAAAACCCTTGCACTCCGGTGATCTCATTTACATTGCACAAGAATTAATCCAATCTCCCCGGGAGGCCCATAGTTTCTGGTTGCAGTTCTATATTGGAACTCATAGAAAAATATGTAGAGTTTTTCATAAAGCCCCTTACTTCATTGACAACTTGCTACCATTTTCTCAAACTGAATGTTTCATGGCTACTTTCGGCATTGAGTCCTTATATTCAAACACACCACAGCAAGAAGGGATCAGGGTTGTTCGTGACCATCTCAATAACTGAACCAGACCACACCAGGTTCCAACCACTTTCATTATAGACATACACACCTTGGCAGTTACAAACAACTTTTTCAGATTTGATAATAATTATTTCATTCAAATAAAAGGTACTTCTATGGGCCTAGTGTTTTTTGCCAGACTGTGCTATTCTCTACATGAACAGCTTGAAGTCTACTATTATATTGACCGATTCAAATCTTTTCAGGAACCGAATCCATATTGTACTATGGAAACGCTATATTGATTTTATTTTTCTGATCTGGAAGGGTACTTATGAGACCTTGGGACTGGTTTAAAGATGTTTAAATCAAACTGCAATGGGGTAACCTTTACCCATACAAGTGATAAAAAGGAGATCCCTTTCTTTAAAGTAATAGTCAGAGCAGAAAGCAAAACATTACACACAACACTCTACCGTAAAAAACAGAGAGTAATACTTCATTGAAATATTTGAGTTTCTACCCTCATTCCCTAAGGGACTCCTTACTGTACAGCCAATTCCTAAGGATCCAACTCAATTGTTACCATAAGTCAGATTATTTTTAGGGAACCAGAAATGTTGCTCAAGAAACTCCTAGACAGAGGGTACCCGAAATGCCTAGTTGGCGTTCACTTAAACGTGCAAGGTATTGCCCTTGGGAAACACTCCTTACACCTCAAGGTAGGGAACACAAGGGAGAAAAACTTACTTGTGTAACCACCTTCACTATTTCATTTTTAGTTTCCAAAACATTAGAGCGGACTTGCAGCTGGGGACCTTTCTCTGGAACAACTCATGTTTTCATGTAAGAGGAGAAAGAATCTCAAATATCACCTTGTCCGGGTTGCCTTGGCATCTCTCAAATCACCCAAAACACCAGCAGAACATTGGGGCTTACTCCCAGCCATTGGGCGTTTCAAATGAGGCAGTTGTAGTGTATGTTCTTTTCATAAAGAATAAAACATGTCTGAACATAACAACATTGTGGTAGCCCTTAAAAGGTTTTCTTACCGCAATACTTCTAATGTGGTGTATGCAGTACAAATGTATATGTAGTAAACTTTACATTTGACAAGTCACATAAAAAGTATGCGTGTGAAACACTGCAGCCATATCCACTGTAAGGCCCCCACTGCTCTTTGAGCAGAGCTTTACTTAACGGAGGGCCACACGAAAATGATATCCAATGGCAAGTGATCAGTATCATCAGGTTACCTGAAAGAGGAGGAAATATGGAACAATTAATTAATAAAGAAGGACTAAGATGGATTCTGAAGTTGAACACCATGAAAACTGGGCTAAATCTACAGGAAGAATGGACATATTTAATTTGGAACTGGCACAGAGACATTTTCGCTTAATCTAATGTACTGGATATTATCTGTCATTTCTTTATGTGCATTCCTGGGTAATCCCCAGGGTTTCTCATCAGTTTCACAACATTTGTGTATATTGCAGCATTCATTGTACCTCCAATTCTTCCTTTCATTTTTGATTCCTGGTGTTTGCTATTTTTCACAACAATACCCCTTTTTTCTCATTCACCATTTATCTTTATGTTTTCAGCTTATCTTCCTTACTTTCTACCCCTTTTCCAAAATGACAGCCACTAGGCACATGATCCCCTGTTGTATACTCTGGGCTGCCCTTCCTCTATTTTCATGACCTGGGTGTCCATATTTACGGCCACCCTTCCTTCATTTCTGTTAACCAAGAGAGGCAGACAACCAACTTAATTCAGCTCTTTTTTCAAGAAGTATTGTTTGCTGTCCAGGAAGATCTTGTCCTTCTCATCTGGAGGCCTTTTTACATTCTAGAAGTGGCCCACTCTGCCCTGCTCACATTACCAGGTATGCACCCTTAAGACAGGGCCTTTATTCCTTTAAAATTTCTTTACTGAGCGATGTTTTTGACTGACATTACTTTCTGACACCTCACTTTAGATCCCTCTAGACCCCATGCAAACTATAATGGCAATTTGTGACGACTGTGAGAGCCTATGTTTTGGCTGATGTGTTGTGTATTTTGAATCTGTAAGTGTTGCTGAATTGAGCCCATTGGTGCCTTCAGCAATGTTTTTTAGTACCCAGTGAGTATCCACTCATTGTGGAAATTGGAATCCCACACTATAGCCTTTTCTACTATTATTCCGCCCTCTATTTTTCTCAGCTTCATGAATTCGTAGACTCCGGATAAAGATTCTTCTATCTATCTAAAGGATCAAAAAGTTGTTAACTAGTTCTACAGAACCCATTTTATTGTACATATTACTAAAATTGGCCATGTTGTTCTTACCAATCCACAATCTTGATCACATATTGTTACATGTGTGTATCACTTTATGACAGCACCAAGCATGTTTCTCACCACGCACCCACTGCGCCATCACATTGTTTTAACTTTTTTTTATATACAATTGAATAAATTGATAACTTGATCTAGTTATACATTGATGTAGATATCTATGGTTTTGTGCATACGCATAACCAAGGTCCCAGATGACACTCAGGTTCCTTTGTTACATATAACCCAGTCTACACACTAAGCACAGGCTGTTCATAATGGGGCATGGTGTTAGGAAGGAGTGGGTTTCCCCACAGTCTGCGGACAGAGTATGCAAAGAATGGGTTTTCCCACCTACTGGGGCTTGTATGGCCAGGGCCTGTGGCCAACCTCCTGCTGTGCTTGGTCAAAGTCTGCGCGCCTCAAGGGGTTGACTTTACGTGTAGTAAAAAGTACTACTTCATGTTAAAAAAAGAAACAAAAAAATTTGTGACAAAAACAAAGGTTAAAATAACATTACAGTTAAGTGTGATTAAAGAATCTTTTTTATTTTAAACCTTGGAAATTCACTGATAAAAACAAAGGTTAAAGTGACATTATAGTTTGGTAGATATCTCAGTGACAACATGAAAGTTCTGAACAAAAAAAAATACAATAATTCACCAGTTATAGTTACTGCACTTCACTGCTTATGACCCCACATATTACATCCCTCATGCCATGCTCTAGTCTATAACATCATTTTTGACATACCCATGACATCTTAGATGGCATCATTGATGACATCATTCAATGAGCGTGTTAGTTTGTTTTATAGATTTTCAAAAAAGAAAGTAGGGAACTCCTGATGATTTTAACGTTTTAGCCAGGGAGCAGCTGCTTCATATGGGACATTCTACAACACCACCAACTCAAAACTGCTCACCTCAAAGGTCTGTTGTTATAGTAGAGGTTTTTAGGGCTAGAGTTTGCACAGTGCCATCCACGCCACACTAGAAAAGTGACAAAGCCTTTTTCCATTTTTGCAGCAAGTCTTTAAGCATAGGGTTAGCTATGCTGCTCACACCGAGCTGAAAAATGACAAAAGTCTTTTTCAAATCCAGGCACTGTATTATAGCTTCATAATAGTAAAATATCATCCGAGCCAACCTGGATTGAATAAAAGCAGCCTCTGATATATGTGTTTCACTCTTATTAGAGCTCACCAGAGAGGCATTGCTTTGTCCAGACACAGGGGAGTACTTATTATAAATCAAAGTGATGCCCTTTCCGGCTTTGAGGCCTATATAAATTATGCACAAAAGGAAGTAGGGAACTCTGGGTAGTTTCTACATTTTAGGCAGAGAGCAGCTCTTACATACTGAGCATTCTGAGCATTCAACAAACCCAACACTCTTAAACTGCTCACCTCAAATGACTATTTTGCCTGAAGAGTTTTAAAGCATAGGATTACCAGAATGCCAGAAAATTAAAAAAACAGAAAAAATGGGGATTTTACCTATGCCTCTATTTTGAATAAACCAATGAATGCTGGATTGGGTAAACCAAAATTTATTAGTTTAACCAGACTTTCAAGTCTTTTGAATTCATTTATTTTTTAAGTCGATCAGTTGTTCTAGTTTAGGCACAACAAAGAACATTATCAACTTCACGAATTGCCATATACTCTACAATACATAAATATTCCACAAAAATACCAACATTAAAACAGTACAAAAGACATGACTACATAACTAATAATTACATGTATGTACAATTCGTATTACCTAAAACAAACAATAAGGTAAGCCCCTGTGCAGCGCTGAGAAGTGCGTGATAATTGGCTTTATACTCAGTACAACGCGGCCCGTTTTACACGTGCACCGCTTGTTCTTTCAGACTTTGAATCATTGAGACCACCGGCAGCGACAGGCAGAAGCCCCGTGTCAGACGGGTTAAGGTAGGCTTCTTTGGGAAGGCCCAAACAATGAGATCGATGTTGCGTCTGGCGCCAGTACGCGCCTAGACTAAAACGTGTCCGTTTTACTTGCATTTTTACAGAAATCAAGTACATCAATTCACTCAGAGCGGGGTCGAACCGCCCCAGAGCGGACCAAAAGTAAGTCAGTGCAGCACTTATTAAATATTAAAGCATTGCACTCGCAGTCAATGTGAGGCTGATTACTGTTATTCACATTATTGTAGAATATGTGACCCGGGTGAGGATTATCCCCTGTCGGTTGAAGTGACACACACGTGACGTCAACACCAACACATGAAAGGTAAAACACTGCCCCGGTGGCCTCTTTATTTTGAATTCGAAACCACACAGATTTTTGATACAAACAATCTCACTTTGTTCCAGTGAGCACCCACGGCACAGACCACAGTACACGAAAAGTGCAGCCCTGGAATTCGGACTTAGCAGGTAGGCTGCACCTCCCAACGGGAGAAATCCCTTTGTAAATATTGAATGGCGGTAGGACAAGATAGATCACGTTTTTTATGTTTTTTCATTTTAGAAATAGCTTCCATGGACCAGACTTTGACAGCCCTGATGAGAGTCCTTTGATTCATCCAAGGGACTTGAAACGCGTCGGCATTATTCATTTCTGTTACATTCATTTGATTGTGATTAATACAGAACACCTTCAGATTTGCATATGAGCAGATATATGCTGTATTGGTTTGAGATACTCGATAATGTTTTTTTGTCTAAAAGTGTGGCAGGATCAAGACTGTACTATTAGATAACAGCGCTATCTTTTTCACTGTGTCCAAGAGCACTCTGGTATTGGAATTGTACATACATGTAATTATTAGTTATGTAGTCATGTCTTTTGTACTGTTTTAATGTTGGTATTTTTGTGGAATATTTATGTATTGTAGAGTATATGGCAATTCGTGAAGTTGATAATGTTCTTTGTTGTGCCTAAACTAGAACAACTGATCGACTTAAAAAATAAATGAATTCAAAAGACTTGAAAGTCTGGTTAAACTAATAAATTTTGGTTTACCCAATCCAGCATTCATTGGTTTATTCAAAATAGAGGCATAGGTAAAATCCCCATTTTTTCTGTATTTACTAGTGGCCCGACCTACCCTCTTTCCCAGCGGGCCCAACCCCCAGTTGCCTTCAGAAAATTAAAAAAAGCATTTTGCCATTTTTGCAGCAAAGTTGTTAAACACAGGGTTATCTAGTGCCATCCACTCTGATGGCACAAATGACAAAAGCCTTTTACCAAAAGCAGCCTCTGACACATGTTACACTCTTGTTAGAGCTCGTGAGATCAGCATAGCTTTGTCCAGACACAAGGAAGCACCCTGTATAGATCAAACCAATACCCTTTCAGTCTTGAAGGGCTGCGTATAGTTTACAAAAAAGGAGGTAGGGAGCTTGGGTGGCTCATGAGTGTTAGGCAGAGGACTCTACAAACCTACTGATGCTCTAAAAACTGCTCACCTCAAAAGTATTTTTCTAGCAGAGTTTTCAAGCATAGGATTAGCACAGTGCCATCCACTCCGGGCAAGAAAAGTGTTTGTCTAAATCATTGGAACTACACAGAGTTACCTAGTTCCTTTTTGGCCTAATTTATGCGTACTCTCAGTTTGAAAGGGTATTTCTAATAGTCATTATCTTTGTATTTATTAATTTTTAGCTACTTGTGTATTTGAACTCAAGTATCAATGTTCATTGGTTTTCTTTCATTTAGTATTTTTTTTACTGAATACTGTGCTACTATGCTTGCCCTCTAGCCTCCATTATTTTTAGCTGAGTTAAAATGAACTGAATACTTGGCAAAAGAGTCTAGATGCCGTGCACTTTGAGAATGTGGGTCTAGGATCACTAAAGTTACTGTGAGGAATATGTTTTCATGCTTCTGTCTGATCAGCAAGAAAAATATCCAGTCTAGAGTATTTCCTATTGTTTGCAGCATGGAATATAAACTTTACAGAACGCTGAAATATCTGTATATATATATATATATATTCACTGAAAAAACCATAGGTTATAGACCATATATAGTTAGGAATTAGCATTTACAAAACCTTGAAAATTCACTGAAAAAACCATAGGTTATAGACCATATATAGTTAGGAATTAGCATTTAAAAAACCTTATTTTACTCACACAAAACCATTGAAATTCCATATATAGTTAGTTGCACTAACTATATATCGCGCACCCGCAATCCACTGCTGATCATGTCACATATTACATCATTCATGACATGGTCAGTGACATCACTGATGACATCACTGATGACATCTCAAATGACATCACTGATGAGATCACTGATGACGTCATCCAGTGACTGTGTGTTTCTGTAAAGTTTAAATATGTTTTACATATTGAAGAATGAGTAGATGTATAAGTGTCTGGACGAAGGATTTAGTAGGTGCATGACTGAATGTATGAGTGAGTGATTAAATGTGTCTCACTGAGTGCATGGGTTAGTGACTAAACTGTCTTAATTTGTGCATCATTATGTCTGTTGTTCTGTAAACTGCTGCATGTGTTGATCATTAGCTATACGAGAGGCTATATGTGTTATTAATTGGTTGCCCAAGTATTTCTATGGCAGATTGAGTTTGTGTGGGGGTGGCTGGAAGGTGTGTGACTCTATGCATAGATGTGTGAGCAGTTTATTCACTAGGTGTATGAGTTCAAGAGTGCATGTGGAAACAGCTACATGGGCAGTTGACTGTGTGCATGAGTGTATTGATGAGTGAATGGATATCTCAATGCTACATGTCATAGTAAGTACATATGTAAAACACAGTACATGTGAGAGTTGGCATATATAAATAACTGTGCATGAGAGCCACTGAATGAGTGAGTGGTAGTATCAATCATTGTGAACTTGTATCAGGGATTGTATAAGAGAGTAAATATGTGTTAGTATATGTTTCAATAAGTAAGGTGTGTTTAAATGTATAGTTGAAGAAATGGAGGTGAGATTGTTTCTTTGCATGACTGACTGGGTGTGTGAGTAACTCCATGGATGAGTGGCAGTGTGTGAGTGTCTGTATACACTGAGTGTATCTAAGGTTATATTAGAGTCTGAAGAGGTTTATCGTATTAGCACAAGAATGATGTCAAATGAGATGTCATCAGTGATGTCATCAGTGATGTCATTTGAGATGTCATCAGTGATGTCATCAGTGATGTCACTGACCATGTCATGAATGATGTAATATGTGACATGATCAGCAGTGGATTGCGGGTGCGCGATATATAGTTAGTGCAACAAACTATATATGGAATTTCAATGGTTTTGTGTGAGTAAAATAAGGTTTTTTAAATGCTAATTCCTAACTATATATGGTCTATAACCTATGGTTTTTTCAGTGAATTTTCAAGGTTTTGTAAATGCTAATTCCTAACTATATATGGTCTATAACCAATGGTTTTTTCAGTGAATTTCAATGGTTTTTTAATAGCAAATATCATAAGCTGTCGAATGTCAAGTACGTGGTAAGTGAAAACATTTTCGTGTTTATGCACACTGATCTGCTTTGAATGGTGCCCCCCCCCCCCTCATTTCTATTAGGAGTACTCTCTCTTTGCAGATAGTGAAAGGTAGTTAACGCAGGCCTTTGCCCCCGTTGTAATCCGTCGTGCCTGCTTCTCTCTCCATTTGATTGATTGTTATCCAAGTATTTACTGTTTTAGAATTAGTTCTCTTTGGTTCATTCTCTATTTACAAACAAACACAGAGTCGCAATACTCTGTTTAGTCTTTGCAGATAACGAAAAATCGTGTAAAAAAAAAAGAAAAGGAATCGAGCAAAATCAGTAGGCCACTAATGGGATCTCTTTTTGACCTCGCTAAAATAGAAACATTAGGAACAACCCCTCATGACAAATACAAAACTAGTGAGATGAACTGAACTCCACACAATGATGGCTGCAAAACAGCTCGGCTCCGCCACCCACCCCGCCCAAAATAACGATAAAGAGCGGCTGCCATGATTGGTTGCGGAATGGCCACGACGGAGCTACGAAATGGTGCTGCTCTCATGCTAACCCCAGCTTCAGTCTGAAACATCCAGAAACACTGTAGACTACCAATTCGATCAGTTCCGGTAGCGCCCCAATGTAACCCGGTAGAGAAGAACTAGCCCTCCCCTCTTTGACTGATGGTTCTTGTTGCCTGTCCCTTCTGTTGTCATTTAACAGAACTATTTAGCCTGCTGAAAGGGGTTGTGTTTCGACCGCTGGTTGGTGGAGACATTTTGACTATATTCTGGACCTGCGTTGTCACGTAATGCGTCATATGACGCGCCGCGTTAGCGCATCCGGAAGTCATCCGGGGCGCGCAGCGCGTAACGTAAGCATAACAAGTCATGTGACTTGTTAATAAAACTTTTCATTGGTTCATTTTACTTTTCTTATTCTAATGATGAAAGCCTTGGTCATATCACCTAAAAATTACGCTTTTAATTACTTCCGAACATTATTTTTTCTTAAATATATGTTATAATGTTCCAGGCTAATGTACTTTCCCGGAAATTTTACAACTGTCCTGAAAGTAAAATATATTCTTTTTTCGAGAAAAAGAGCGTTTCTTCGTCCCATGACGGAGCCGTTGAGCAAAAGAGGGTCGACCTGCTGTCTTAGTCGCCGATACGCCTGAATATGAGATTCTTATCGATCACTTTATGTTGCAGGAATAGAAAACACAACAGCCCTTGACCATTTATCTTTACTGCGTTCCTTCGTATTATACCTTTTACCCTTCATGTAATTGGTCTGCTTTATTTCACTTGCCTTTTAATGATTCTAAAACAGTGACTATTATTAAAAACTTTACCAATGTACATACTACTACCATGTTTTCTTTTAAAAACCTTTATTGTGAAAATTTCATTATACAAATACGAGCCTATAACCACGTGGGCCTGCCACGGAGCAAACTGTAATCGTATATGATGAATAGACATTTACACTGTAGAGGAACGTAACGGGCGGGCCATTAGGTTGCAAGAACTAAGGTGTCTAACAGTTACGGAATCGGTGGACGTACATTTTATAATTAAAATACGACAGGGCCAGTTACAATAAAATTATCTAGATATACATTTGCGGGCAAGTACCATGGGTGACGTTAATTCGAACTTTCAACAGTACAGTAATCAATAACACATCAGAACTTAATATCAATAGGGATGTCGAAATATTCAATCAATTCTCGTCCCCGCCCGCCATGTGCTTCAAAACTGCATACGTATCTCGTGATTTCAAGGTTCTGCAACCAGTACACAACAAGGAGTTACGAGTCCCATTTATTCCGGCGCCATTTTGGGCGAGGACGGGCAGGTCCAGGATATAGTCAAAATGTCTCTACCAACCATCGACTATGATGATGTTCATATGCTGTATTTATTAGAGTAACACTCATCTGTCCACATGAAATTAATTTACCACAATCTAAACATGTCATTTTAATCTTTCCAAAGTTCTTCTAAATATTTGAGACCGTTTCCCTTGCCTCTGAAGCTCTCAGTGCCACTTCTTTGATGAATGTACTAGCAGGTCAGGGGTTCTCCTCCAAATCTCTCTTTTATGCAGCACTATAATTAATTGGTGCCACCTCTCCATATGACGATGCATGGTATAGTTACCACAACTATATTTTTTTTCGGTTCCTCTGGAGAGTTCATCGTGGTAGATGAAGCGTGTAACGTACCGGGCATTTACCTTTTTTTGCATGTACAGGAAAGGAAAAAAAAATCGAGCGTCCAAGTTCTAAGGTGTCCCAGGGCCATTTTAGTGGACCAGGCCCAAATCCAAAGAACAGGCCGCCATTTTGAGAGTCCTCTTGCAGCCGCCTGTCGCTGTAGCATCAAGAGCAGCCGAAACTCAGCTGAATGGCAACTGAAACGGTAAATGGGCGCCCCACTACATTTCAGCATTGTAGGATGACCACACCAGTACAGCAACTTGCTAGACATCACCTCGGTGCCATCCGGATCTCGGCGCCCCACTGCAGATGAAGTGCCTCTCAACTATGAAACCACCACGGTGACATCCGGATCTTGGAGCGTTGTGCTGCCTTCGGCCTATTCGCACATCGGTCCGCTACTGACGCCATCTCACAGGCTAATGGGGTGACCCACGCCGAGTTTCAGCATTGTAGGATGACCACACCAACTTGCTAGACATCACCTCGGTGCCATCCGAATCTTGGCATCTCAACGCCTAGTGGTATCTTCCATACAGAAAATATTGTTACGCTGCCTTTGGCCCCATTCGCACATCAGTCCGCAACTTAGACATCACCTCGGTGCCATCCGGATCTTGGCATCTCAGCGCCTTGTGGTGTCAGTCAGAAAATATTGTTGCGCTGCCTTTGGCCCCATTCGCACATCAGTCTGCTACTGACACCATCTCACAGGCCAATAGGGCGCCCCACGCCGACTTTTACCATTGTACGATGGCCACACCAGTGGCACAACTTGCTAGACATCACCTCGGTGCCATCCGAATCTTGGCATCTCAACGCCTAGTGGTATCTTCCATACAGAAAATCTTGTTACGCTACCTTTGGCCCCATTCGCACATCGGTCCGCAACTTAGACATCACCTCGGTGCCATCTGGATCTTGGCATCTCAGCGCCTTGTGGTGTCTTCTACTCCGAAAATATTGTAGAAAATATTGTTGCGCTGCCTTTGGCCCCATTCACACATCAGTCCGCTACTGACACCATCTCACAGGCCAACAGGGCGCCCCACGCCGACTTTTACCATTGTACGATGGCCACACCAGTGCCACAACTTGCTAGACACCACCTCGGTGCCATCCGGATCTTGGCATCTCAGCGCCTTGTGGTGTCTTCAAATCAGAAAATATTGTTGCGCTGCCTTTGGCCCCATTCGCACATCGGTCCGCTACTGACGCCATCTCACAGGCCAACGGGGCGCCCCACGCCGACTTTCAACATTGTAGGATGGCCACAGAAGTGCGACAACTTACTAGACACCACCTCGGTGCCATCCGGATCTTGGCGCGTTGTGCTGCCTTCGGCCTATTCGCACATCGGTCCGCTACTGACGCAAACTCACAGGCCAACGGGGCGCCCCACGCCGACTTTCAGCATTGTAGGATGGCCACACCAGTGCGGCAACTTGCTACACACCACCTCGGTGCCATCCGGATCTTGGAATCTCAGCGCCTAGTGGTGTCTTCTATTCCGAAAATATTGTTGCGCTGCCTTCGGCCCCATTCACACATCGGTCCGCTACTGACGCCATCTCACAGTCCAACGGGGCGCCCCACGCCGACTTTCAGCATTGTAGGATGGCCACACCAGTGCGGCAACTTACTAGACACCACCTCGGTGCCATCCGGATCTTGGCGCGTTGTGCTGCCTTCGGCCTATTCGCACATCGGTCCGCTACTGACGCAAACTCACAGGCCAACGGGGCGCCCCACGCCGACTTTCAGCATTGTTGGATGGCCACACCAGTGCGGCAACTTACTAGACACCACCTCGGTGCCATCCGGATCTTGGCGCGTTGTGCTGCCTTCGGCCTATTCGCACATCGGTCCGCTACTGACGCAAACTCACAGGCCAACGGGGCGCCCCACGCCGACTTTCAGCATTGTTGGATGGCCACACCAGTGCGGCAACTTACTAGACACCACCTCGGTGCCATCCGGATCTTGGCGCGTTGTGCTGCCTTCGGCCTATTCGCACATCGGTCCGCTACTGATGCAAACTCACAGGCCAACGGGGCGCCCCACGCCGACTTTCAGCATTGTAGGATGGCCACACCAGTGCTGCAACTTGCTGGACACCACCTCGGTGCCATCCGGATCTTGGCGCGTTGTGTTGCCTTCGGCCTATTCGCACATCGGTCCGCTACTGACGCCGCCTCACGTGCCAACGGGGCGCCCCACGCCGACTTTCAGCATTGTAGGATGGCCACACCAGTGCTGCAACTTGCTGGACACCACCTCGGTGCCATCCGGATCTTGGCGCGTTGTGTTGCCTTCGGCCTATTCGCACATCGGTCCGCTACTGACGCCGCCTCACGTGCCAACGGGGCGCCCCACGCCGACTTTCAGCATTGTAGGATGGCCACACCAGTGCTGCAACTTGCTGGACACCACCTCGGTGCCATCCGGATCTTGGCGCGTTGTGTTGCCTTCGGCCTATTCGCACATCAGTCCGCTACTGACGCCGCCTCACGTGCCAACGTATTTTCTCCGCATTTTACACCCTATGCCGCATAACAGGTCATGTGACTTGTTTATAAAACTTTTCATTGGTTCATTTTACTTTTGGTTTCCTAATGATGGAAGGCTTGATCATGTGACCTAAAAACAACACTTTTCATTGGATGAAAACTTTTTTTTTTTCCCAAACGATGAAAGCCCCACCTTGTTTCTGGATGTTTCAGACTGAAGCTGGCGTCAGCATGAGAGCACCACCATCTCGTAGCTCAGTCGTGGTCATTCCGCGAGCAATCATGGCAGCCGCTCCCCACCAGAAGCCTGCAGGAGTCGGAGCCCCCAAAACTTTTGATGAATTCTCAAGGCGGAGGGGACGCTTTCGAGAATGGGGTCCAAGACCTAGCAGACAAGCGTCCGATTTCCAAGGTGTCCCAGGGCCATTTCAGTGGACCAGGCCCAAAAAGGAAACAGCCTGCCGCCATTTTGAGAGTCCTGTGACAGCCGCCTATCGCTGCACCGCAAGAGTGGGCGCAACTCAGCTGAATTGCGGCTTTTGACACAGTGGACCAAAAATGGACGGAATGGCAACTGAAACGGTAAAGGGGCGCCCCACTACAACAGATGACACTCCACCTGGAGAGGCCCGTTCACGCCGCCTCCCCCGGGGCGCCCCACGCCGTTATTCGGAGCAGCATTGTAGGATACCAAAACCAGTGCGGCAACTTACTGGACATCACCTTGGTGCCATCGTTCTGCTGCCTTGGAACTATTCGCGCAACAGTTTGCTACTGATGACCCACCCCCCGCGACGCCCCATGCCGTTATTTGCTGGGTGGCAACTTACTAGACATCACTTTCGTGTCATCTAGATTTCAGCGCGTTCTGCTGCCTTGGAACTATTCGCACAACAGTTTGCTACTGATGACCCACCCCCCGCGACGCCCCACGCCGGAAATCTGGACGTTGTGCTGCGTTGGGACTATTCGCACAGCCGACCGCTACTTCGTTGTTTTTCCCTAAAAATGTTTATATGTTATTACTATTTTTGTTTTCTTGTATATATTTATAAATTATTAAAGTTTTATAATCTTACTACTTTGTCGGAGTGCTATATATTTTTAATGTGACACATAATTGTAAAAACTTTGATGTACAAAGAGTCATCCCTGGAATCTTCCGCTTCAGGCTCGGTCCCCTCCCCAATCACAATACAGGATGGTTTTCAGATAATAGTAACGCTTCTGCTGTGACGGATCTCATCGAGTGTGGGCCTTGATCTACTATAACTCCTTTGAAGAGGGGTGATTCTTTACAGCTGTGGCCATAAACTACATCTGCAGGGCTAGCTGATACCCTAGGACCAGCCTGGACAATCGGACACAGAGGAAAAGGAGTGTCAGAGGGTGCGGTAGTGAATAGGGCGAAAGGGAGGTGTCGGGCGGGCACAGGGTGTGATTCTCAGGGAAGAGCAGCGCAGATGGGGGGAGGTTTATTACCCATGCATAAGACAGAGAGCGGGGGTGACCACTGCCTGGGGGAGATGCTTGCGAGGGTGGGGAGCCATGCTAAGGATCGACAGCGTGCACAGAGTGGGTCTGGTCAAGGCATCTAAAATGGCTGCCGTGCACGACAAAAGTGTGGCATTTGAAAAAAGACAAGATGGCGCAGACAATGTTTTTCAACACTTCCTGATTTCCTTCGAATCGAACGTTAACAGACGTTGGGGCATATTACCAAAGTTAAGCGATATTTATCCCTAACGATGCTTAGCAACGATTTTTTTACCGTCAGAAATTATCGCAGATAAACCTTGCTATTATCAAGGTTTATCGGAAATACGATAAAAAACGACCGCAATGCATTAATATCGCTGAAAACTCAGCGATATTCATGCATTACCGAGCTAATGCTCTTAGCCATGTTATCCACCTCCCATTGGATAACATGGCTAAGAACTGCTCAGGGCAGGTGGTAGCTTTTGGAGATATTCGCGCTTATCTCGAATATTTCCAAAAGTTGATAATAGGAGATAGCGATGTTAGCGACTGTTTCCAGTCGCTAACATCTTGGCATGCCCACTTTGCATGTCATTAGTGATAAATATCACTCACATGCAAAGTGGGGCCCAAGATGGTCGCTATATTCTACTAGCCGTCGCTAACTGGTGTTAGCAACAGCTAGGTAATACACATATAATTTTATCTCCGCGAAGCGGAGCGCTGTTACAGATATATATCTTGTTTCTGAACGTTAATTTCTCAAAATGCACTGAAGCACATATATTGAGACCTAGCAAAGGCACATCGGGCTACCAGTCCCTACAATTTTGCCAAGTTTCGTGCAAATCCATTCAGCTGTTCGATCCTACCGAGAGACAAGATGGCGGCCGCTACGGACTGTTTGGAATGTTTACAGACACCGGAGAGCCAATCAGCTTCGCTTCGCAAAGCTCCGTAACGCGAAAAGTACGCGAAGCGGTGCGCTGTTACAGATATATATCTTTTTTTGAACGTTAATTTCTCAAAATCCACTGGAGCATATATATTGAGATCTAGCAAAGGCACATCGGGCTACCAGTCCCTACAATTTTGCCAAGTTTCGTGCAAATCCATTCAGCTGTTCGATTATTATTATTTTTTTTTTTTTTTGCCCCGCGGGGCCCTTTTAAAACCTCCACATCAAACCTAGGGGGTGAGCGACAATGTACTATGCCCCCTTATGGTCATTTGCCCCTTCGCTTTGGCCTCCTCTTGTCTCTCGATCCTACCGAGAGACAAGATGGCGGCCGCTACGGACTGTTTGGAATGTTGACAGACGCCGGAGAACCAATCAGCTTCGCTTCACAAAGCTCCGTTGCGCGTAAAGTACGCGTCCTGGGACGCTGCCAGGTCCGCTGTTACAGATATATATCTTTTTTTAAACGTTAATTTCTCAAAATCCACTGGAGCACATATATTGAGACCTACAAAAGGCACATCGGGCTACCAGTCCCTACAATTTTGCCAAGTTTCGTGCAAATCCATTCAGCCGTTCGGGCTAAAAGTGAGGCCAACCGCCCTATGGAAAACTCAATGTTAAAAACACGTTTTGGGACCCCCCTTTTTTCTCGGCCCCCCCTTGACGAACCCCCCCCCAAATTTTCAAGGGCTGCTCAGAAACAAAATGTGCCATTTTCCTGAAAATTTCAGCCAATTCCGTCCACAAACGCCAAAGTTATTAGACATAGAATTTTCAAAAAACCCATAGAGAAAAAATCCTAACTATATATACCTACTGGCGACCGCCAGTAGGTAATTACCTACTGGCGGTCGCCAGTAGGTATATATAGTTAGGACCTAGTTACCATTGGAAATTCCGAACATTCTATTGGGAATAACTTTGGCGCCGATTGAGGGATCTGCCTGTAATTTTCCTTAAATGTGCCTCGCTCCGCTCCGCTCCTTCCCTGAAAGTTTCGGGGGGATTCGTCAAGCAGGGGCCGAGAAAAAAGGGGGGGTCCCAAAACGTGTGTTCCCTATGTTAATTTCCATAGGGACATTCTGACAAGGCTACAGCTCGAACGGCTGAATGGAATTACACCAGATTTGGCAAAATGGTAGGGCTTGGTATGCAGATGAACCCTTTGCTATGTTTGGTGAAAATCCCTCCAGTAGTTCTTGAGAAAATTGAATTTGAAAATCTTCAAATGGCATTTTCTATGGGACCTTTAGACACGGCTACAGCCCGAACGGCTGAACGGAATTACACCAAACTTGGCAAAATGGTAGGGACAGGTATGCAGTAGTGCCTTTTCTATATTTGGTGAAAATCCCTCCAGTAGTTGTTGAGAAAATTGAATTTGAGCAAATTATATATCTATATGCGCTCACCGTATGCGCACCGTACGCGTAGGGTACGCGTACCGTACGCGTACATGCGCGTACCCTTACGTGCGCGAGCGAGTTTCTGATTGGCTGGCAGTCGACTGTCAACATTCCAAACTGTCCAAACCAGGAAGTGTTGGCCACCATCTTGTTTTTCAGGAGAACTGAGGCACAAGAGAGCCCAAAACAAGAGTGGGAAACACGAAAAGGGGGCAGGGTAGAGACCCCCCAACCCTCTAGCCCTTCTCAGGGGGTCCCAAAAGGACTCCCAAGGGCAAAACCAAAAAAAAGAAAAAAAAATCGCGGGGTACGCGCACCGTACGCGTACCGTGCGTGTACCCCACGATTTAAAAAAATAATAATTTTTTTTGCACTTGGTGGTCCTTCTGGGACCCCCTGAGAAGGTCTAGGGGGTCAGGGGGTCTCAACCCTGCCCCCTTTTTGCGTTTTCCACTCTTGTTTTGTGCTCTCTTGTGCCTCACTTCTCCTGAGAAACAAGATGGCTGCTCAGGTGGTCCCAGAAGGATAATAACATATATAAATGTTATCCGCTAATAGAATTAGCATTTACAAAACCTTTGAAATTTATTGAAAAAAAATATAGGTTTCACGTCTGATATAGTTAGGAATTAGCATTTAAAAAACCTTGCAAATTCACTTAAAAAACCATAGGTTTCAGGCCTTATATAGTTAGGAATTAGCATTTAAAAAACCTTGGAAATTCACTTAAAAGACCATAGGTTTCAGGCCTTATATAGTTAGGAATTAGCATTTTAAAAACCATTGAAATTGCTCCTATATAGTTAGTTGTACTAACTATATTTCGCTCACCCGCAATCCACTGCTGATGATGTCACATATTACATCATTCATGACATGGTCAGTGGCATCACTGATGACATCACTGATGACATCACTGATGACTTGGGCAGCCGCCTAGTATTCACGCTCCGTTTGCCCAGCAAATTGAGTTGCACTCAGACACAGGTGAAAGGTGGCAAACCTTTATTTCCAGTATGAGCTGACAGCTGCCTGCTGTTTCCAAATCCAGTCTCTCCCATATGTTATGCCTGACGCATTTCTGGAAGATACAACTTCCTTCATCAGAGGCCATTACAGGATCGATGTGTGCTTTAGGACTCTGTTCCTCTTTATCCAATGCGACTTTACACGCCTCCAGATGGGCGGGTTCCATAACCAGCAAGGCATTGTGGTATACAGAGTCCTGGCATTTCACGCACTATTTCTGGAGAAAACAGTTTTCGCCCTCAGATGGGCCCCCAACCAACAGTGCCAGCTCTCATCCCTAGCCGGTGTCCCACGATGCGATTCGGCAACTTCCTAGTCGTGTAGCCCTCACAGTTTGTGGGGTGGTGCAACTCGGCGACTTGTGCAGCTGCCTAGTATTCACACTCCGTTTGCCCAGCAAATTGAGTTGCACTCAGACACAGGTGAAAGGTGGCAAACCTTTATATCCAGTATGAGCTGACAGCTGCCTGCTGTTTCCAAATCCAGTCTCTCCCATACGTTATGCCTGACGCGTTTCTGGAAGATACAACTTCCTTCATCAGAGGCCATTACAGGATCGATGTGTGCTTTAGGACTCTGTTCCTCTTTATCCAATGTGACTTTACACGCCCCCAGATGGGCGGGTTCCATAACCAGCAAGGCATTGTGGTATACAGAGTCCTGGCATTTCACGCACTATTTCTGGAGAAAACAGTTCGCGCCCTCAGATGGGCCGCCAACCAACAGTGCCAGCTCTCATCCCTAGCCGGTGTCCCACCATGCGATTCGGCAACTTCCTAGTCGCGTAGCCCCCACAGTTTGTAGGGTGGTGCAACTCGGCGACTTGGGCAGCCGCCTAGTATTCACGCTTCGTTTGCCCAGCAAATTCAGTTGCACTCAGACACAGGTGAAAGGTGGCAAACCTTTATTTCCAGGATGTGAGTGTTTGCTGGGCACGCTGAGGTCTGTGCCTGGGTTCTCTTGGAGTGATTGCCAGGCTAGGGTTTGGAGTCTTGATATATATATATATATATATATATATATATATATATATATATATATATATATATATATATATATATATATATATATATATATATATATATATTAATATATCTTTGAAGGACTCTGAGGGAACCGATCTGACTGGAACCCTTGTTATCAGAAGGTTCTCTGTGTGGCCTCCTCAACTGGGGCAACCTTTTTGTGGATATATATATATATATTGCAACACGATCCGACTTTGTGTCGTCAGAAAAACGGCAAGCACGCAGGCAATCCGATGTTCAGAATATCTTTATTGCAAACCCCCTCACCCCAGACAGACGCGTTTCGCTATAGAAGCTTCGTCAGTGTCAGTTTGTGTTTGTGAATAGGTGCCATTTTAAAGCCCACCTGACCTGCATTAATTCATCAACATAAAAGAAGGTTCATACATTAAAAAGGCGGTGGCCATCTTGGAGTGCATATGTCCACATACATTCCCAATACCTTTAAATGGCAATTCGATAAAGTGCTTAAAGTGCATAATTTAAAACTCATTGACAACAACACACATTTATCATTTATGTACATACTATCATTTTCTAAGTCAGAACTTAATTTTTTGCAGTGACTAATTTAGCACTTATTTTCATCTATTTAGTATTATAGTATTTTATCCAGGGGTGAATCCCCAAGTATAGTCTCTTTTTAAGTGACGTCAACTGTTCTTTTCCTGACTTCTTTATTTGTTTTTTTGTTTTTTTGTGTAGCCCTGTATGGGCAAATTTTACTATTTATTGGAAATGCTAAATAAAAAAAATAAAAAATAAATAATATATAATATATATATATATATATATATATACATATATATATATATATATATATATATATATATATCCATATTATAAAGAGAGAGCCCAAACCTTTGATGCGGGTAATCTCAGTAACCACAGCACCAATCACAACACCCAATACAGAGTTGGAAAGGGCAGTTGCAGCAGAAGGACATAGGCTATGCAGACGGCCACCATATACATTTAAAAGGTAAATGAACCGTGCCAGCAAAGTAGTCCCTTAAGGGCGTGTCTGCGTTGTGCTGTGGGCGTGGGCTGGGGGCTTGACTAATGCTGGGGGCGTGTGGTACGGCCATCATATCGTGGGCTGTGGCGTGTGCGGGGGGCGTGACAAATGCTGGGGGCATGTGTCTGTCCTTCATGCCATGTGAGTCGTACATGCAAGCGGCAATTACGTTGCTGCGCAGCATCAAGGGGCACGCTGGGGGCGTGTGTCCGGCCTTCATGCCATGTGAACGCAATTGCGCTGCATCAAGGGGCACGCTGGGGGCGTGAGAAACGCTGGGGGCGTGTGCTACTTTTCGCCCTTCATGCCATGTGGGTCGTACATTAATCAGAAGATCGTCTGCTGTGGCCGTGTGCTGGGGGCGTGACAAACGCGTTCAGCTGGAGGCGTGGTAAGTAATGTTACTGCAACCTCTCCTGCTCGCTGTTACTGAACTCTCTCATTCAACGAAATTACACGCGCCTGCTACCATCAACCAGGGCTCTAGCCGGGCTCAGGCGGCGGATCAGTACACTAATTACACGCGCCTGATAACATCAACCAGGGCTGCAGCTGGGCCTCAAGCGGGGGAACACACGCCTGCTAACATCAAACAGGCCTGCATTTGGGCCTCAAGCGGGGGAACGCGGGAGACCTGACCCCAGGTCACCCCCCACGCCGCACGGCTCCTCGTATCTGCCCGAGTCTCCGCCCTCTGCACCGCCGCGGCCGAGGGCTCGCCCCCGGTATCCGGTGACTGTGTTTCCCCCTGTGCTCTTCTGCTGTGTTTTTCCCCTGTGCTTATTGCTGTGTTTTCATTTTGTAATTTCTCATTTTGTATTTTGTTTTTGTATTGCCTTCTCGGGTGCTCTTTGCGCCCCTGCCATCTGTGCCCCCCCGCCCCCCACTTCCTGGCGCTGCTCCCCCGCTGCCCCACCCCCTTTTCCTTCTTGTTTCCCGGCCCTCGCCCATTGGCCACCCCGCTCCCGCCTCCCTGCTGCTCCTCCCTCCCACTTCACCTCTTATGGAGGCCGCACGGGGACCGCGCAGTGGATGCGCATAGCGGGCGCGTCGCTGGTGCGCCGAAGGCACACCAAAGGCAAGACCGTCTACGCCCTGCCTGGACCGCGCCCAGCGCCAGAACCCCTGGAGCCCGCACCCCCCGCAACGCCAGACTGCACTACGACTCCAGCACCCTCCACGCACTCAACACCGAACAAGACCACCCCTGCTACCAAGCCACCCCGAAGCGCACCCAAGGGCCCTTCGCCTGCCGGAACTGCAGATTCACCAGCATCCAGCCCACCAAACCAACAACCAGAGAACTCAACCACCTCCACTGCATCCTCCTCAACACTCGCTCCGCTCGCAAACACGCAATCGAACTCTGGGACCTCCTAGACTCCACCGCTCCCGACGTCGCCTTCCTGACGGAGACCTGGCTGAACGCCACCTCAGCACCAGACATCGCCATAGCCATCCCACATGCTATAAGATCTCCCGCAGAGACCTCACCAATGGAGTGGGAGGGGGAATCGCCATCATCCACAAGGACACCCTCAGAGTCTCAGCCAACACCGACGACACCCTCACCACCGCCGAGCACATGCCCTTCCAGATCCACACCGACCCCAACACCACCCTCAGAGGTACACTCATCTACAGACCACCCGGACCATGACCACAGTTCAGCGACACCATCGCCGACATCATCAGCACCCACGCCCTCGCCTCCATGGACTACATCCTCCTCGGGAACCTGAACTTCCACCTCGAGAACAACAACAACGCCAACTCCACCGCCCTGATCGACAACCTCGCCAACCTTGGACTCAAACAACTCATGACTGCACCCACCCACACTGCCGGACACACGCTGGACCCCATCTTCTCCACCAGCCCCCACGTCTCCTTCAACCACACCACTGAGCCCGACTGGACCGACCACAGATGCGTCCACTTCACCTTCAGGAAACCCACCACACACCACCGCACCCAACAGCTGCCACACCGCTGCTGGGGCAAGATCACCAAGGACCAACTGACCACCACCCTCGCCCTGACACCACCCACTGACCCAGACACCGCCGCAACCAACCTCAACCAGTGGATCAACGACTGCGCCGACACCCTCGCCCCTCTCAAGACCTCCACAACCAACCACACCAACAAGAAAGCCACTTGGTTCACCGAAGACATCCGAATCTCCAGGCGCTCCTGCCGAAAGCTGGAGAAGAAATGGCTCCACGACAGAACAGCAGACAGCCACACAGCCCACAAGAGCGCCAGCCGCAGACACCACTAACTCATTAGGACCGCCAAGAGGACCGCTTAGACAACAACGCACACAACACCAAAGAGCTGTTCAGCATCGTGAAAGAACTCTCCAACCCCAGCTCCAACACCAACGACATCCCACCATCACAAGACCTGTGCGACTCCCTGGCCGCCTTCTTTCACCGCAAGATCACCAACATCCACAACAGCTTCAACTCCGACACCCCCACACCCACCACCGAGTCCACCACCAGTGCGACCACCACCCGCACCAGCCACCTGACCGCCTGGTCCAAAGTCAGCGACGAAGACACCATCAAAATCATGAACTCCATCCCCTCCGGATCCCCATCTGACCCCTGCCCCCACCACGTCTTCAACAAAGCCAGCACAACCATCGTGCCCCACCTCCGAAAAACAATCAACAGTTCCTTCGAGACATCAACTTTCCCAGAAAGCTGGAAGCACGCCGAGATCAACGCCCAAGGCGGACCCCAAGGACCTCAAGAACTTCCGGCCCATCTCCCTGCTCCCGTTCCCGGCAAAAGTGACAGAGAAGATTGTCAACAACCAGCTAACCCGGTACCTCGAAGACAACAACATCCTGGACCCCTCCCAATCCGGTTTTTGCAGCAATCACAGCACCGAGACCGCCCTCATCGCCGCCACTGACGACATCAGGATCCTGATGGACAAAGGCGAAACAGCTGCCCTCATCCTCCTGGACCTATCAGCAGCCTTTGACACAGTCTGCCACAGCACCCTATCAGTACACCTCCACGACTCCGAAATTCAAGAGAAGCCCCTGGCCTGGACCACATCCTTCCTCTCCGGCAGAACCCAGAGCGTCCGCCTCCCACCCTTTCGCTCAAAATCCACCGAGATCATCTGCGGCGTCCCATGGGGATCCTCCCTCAGCCCGACGCTGTTCAATATCTACATGGCACGGCTCGCCCACGTCGCTCGACAACATAACCTCAACATCATCTCCTACGCCGACGACACCCAGCTGATCATATCCCTCACCGAAGACCCCCACACCGTCAAAGCCAACCTCCACAGAGGAATGAAGGCCGTAGCCGACTGGATGAAGGACAGCAGACTGAAGCTGAACTCAGACAAGACGGAGGTCCTCATTCTCTGACCCATCCCATCAGCCTGGGACGACTCTTGGTGGCCCACATCGCTAGGCATAGCCCCGGAACCCACAGACACGCACGCAACCTGGGGGTCACCTCGACTCCACCCTCTCCATGACCAGGCAAGTCAACGCCGTCTCCACGTCCTGCTTCAACACCCTCCGCATGCTCCGCTGGGTCTTCAAATGGATCCCTCCCGACACGAGAAAATCCGTCACCCAGGCCCTCATCACCAGCAGACTCGACTACGGGAACGCCCTCTACTCAGGAATAACAACCAGGCTCCTGAGACGACTCCAGAAGGCCTCGGCATGACTGATCCTCGATGTCCCCCAACGCAGCCACATCACACCCCACCTGAGAGGCCTGCACTGGATCCCCGTCAACAAGAGGATCACCTTCAAACTCCTCATCCACACACACAAAGCCCTACACAACACTGGACCTACATACCTCAACAACTGTCTCAGCTTCCACACCCCCTCCCGAAACCTCCGCTCAGCCAACCTCGCCCTCGCCACAGTTTTGCAGCGTGAATCTTTCTGGATTCACTATGCTGTGCATATTCCGCAATCTGGTGGTTCGGTCCGGAATCGTAGTCGTTTTTCTCTTTTTTTTTTTTTTTTTGTCGTAGCCCAGGTGGGCGTCGACGTCCCACCATTTGGTGTCCTTTCGGTGACGTCGGCGTGCTTCCGGCGGAAGCTACCACCCTTGGGCACCATCTTCAGATTCTTTTTTCCGCCGTTGGGTCTGGATCGTCGCGTGAAGCTCCAGAAGTTTTGGAGGAGGAAAGAAGAAATTACAGCAAAAACTCACAGGGGAAGACCTGAGAACATCGACAGAAGAGGACCTTTAGCGAGGAGACGACGAAGAAAGGAGAGAACTTCGAAATCTTCGACGCCCTTGAAGGAATGCGCACACAGGGGGCCCCCTGAGCGCAGAGATGTACAAGACGCCGTTTAAATTCTGCAAGAACTGCCACCACAAGTTCGCACAGAAGGACCAGCACCCAGTCTGCAACCTCTGCCTGCCAATCAACCACGAGAGCAGAGACTGCAACGCCTGCTCCGTCTTCAAGCCGAAGACACTCCGAATTCGAGAAGGACAGAGGATGGCTCACCACACGATGCAGGGCAAAGGCCAAGCCCCGACGCTTTATGAACTTGGCCTCTCCACCGACGATGAGGACAACATCGCCGAAGGACCAGATGACTTCACGGTCGTTGAGACCGATAAGAATACGCCTGATAAGGTAGGAGAGTCTACGACCCCTAAAACTCCCACAGGGCCTCGAAAGCCTGAGGCAGACTCTCGAAAGTCAGAGCACAGAGCCTCGAAAGGAGCACCGGCGCCGAGCAAATCGACGACCGAAGCTACATCCTCCGAAAAAGAGCCCAGCGGATCCTCCGAGAAGGACTCCCGGAGGCAGAAGACCAGCGAAAAGCAAAGGTCATCGAAGCAAGCCCCCGAAAAAGGGCCTTCGACTTCGACTTCGACTCCGACGTCGAAAGAAAAAGAGCCAAAGAAAGCTTCGACGTCGACGACGACGCCGAAAAGGGCGGCCGAAACGCTCGACGACCAACAGGCCGCAGAAATGCAGAGAAAAAAGAGAAGGCTCGAGGCCGAAATGGAGAACATCCTTCAGAGAAGGAAGGACTTCGACGAAAAAATGAAAAGTTACAAGATTCCCCCGAAGCCGGCACCGACCGTCGCTGAGGTACAGGCGATCGAAGAGTTCGACATCGAAGGGCCGCCAAAAACTCCGGAACCTTCGGAGCACGAAGAGGAGGAGGACCTCTACTACACAGAGGGGGATTACGGGGAACAGCAGTCGAGCTACGGTTCAGGTTCCTCAACGGCCCAAGACCAGGAATGGCAGGACATCGAGGCCGAAAACCCAGAGGAGGCGGTAGAAACATACCCCTCGAGGCCTTCGCCACCGGATGACATTGGGGCATACAATGAGGTGGTAAGAAAGGCGGCAACAGCTTATGGAATTAAGCTGGAAGAGGAGAAGCCAGAAGCAGACTTCCTACTCGAGACACTGCTCCCCATACAGACAAGGAGCCAGTTCCTGCCCATGCTCAAGAGTATCACGGCCCAGGGAAAGGAGGCCTTCAAGGACCCGGCTACATGCAGATCTGTAACGCCGAGGACCGAGAAGAAGTACAAATTCTCCTCCGAGGACCCAGCTTACATCAAGGGTTCCGTCACAGCGGATTCTATCATCGCTGCAACGGCCAGGAAAAGCGCAAACGTCCCAACAACGTCCGGACCCCCACCTGACAAAGAAAGCAGGAGGATGGACCTAACGGGCAGGAAGATTGAGAGGAACGCTGCGACGCACTGGCGGATGGCGAATTCCAACGCCCTCCTGAATAGGCATCAATACCAGCACTGGGAGGAGAGGGGACAGTTGCTCAAACACCTCCCGGAACAATACCGTGACAGAGGTGCACACCTGGTAGAGGAAGGGAAGAGCATCGCCAACTCATGCCTGAAGACAGCCTTGGACGGGGCAGAAACATCCAGCAGACTGATGGCTATAAGCATCACTGAAAGAAGGCAAGCATGGCTCAGGTTCTCAGGATTCAAGGCTGAAGTCCAGAACAACATCCTGAACACACCCTTCAGCTGTGAAACATTGTTCGGAGCCCCAGTTGATGATAAGCTCACCCAACTGAAGAAGGACAACGAGACGGCAAGGTCCATGGGAGCCCTGCAGTTCAGAGGGATGAGAAGGGGCACTCCGTCGCGGAGGCCGAACGGCAGAGGTGGAAGCCAGCGAGGAGATTCTCACCAGAGTTTCCACCAGGGGCAACAGAGTGACAGCCAAGGCCACCAGCAGCAGAGGCAAAACTGGAACTACCAAGGCAGGGGCCAGTCCTTTCGATCAAGAGGAAATGGACGGGGCCAGAGAAGAAGAGGCGGCGAACAGCCCCCTTCTAAGTGACTTCACACGAGAGAAGGTGCTCTACCACCGACACCCTCCGGGGGAGGAGCACGGGAAAACAAAGAGGAGAGGGCTACACGGACAAGACACAAAGGAACATGCAACTCCGGTAGGAGGAAGATTGAGATTTTTTCTCCAGGAGTGGAGAAAAATAACAACAGACAAGTGGATACTCAATATTATGCAGTTCGGGTACTGCATAGAGTTGGAAAAAAGGCCACCAAACAGAAAACCAAGGAAAAGACAGCACTCAGGAAGAGAGCTGCAACTACTGCAAGAGGAAGCCCAAGAACTCCTCCTCAAAGCGGCCATAGAACTGGTCCCCTTCAAAGAACGGAACATGGGAGTGTACTCAAACTACTTCCTAGTGCCAAAGGTGGACGAAAGCCTAAGACCCATACTGGACCTACGGTTCCTGAACAAATACGTCAAAACTCAAAAATTCAAAATGACGTCCCTACAAGAGGTCATTCCTCAGATAAAAGCAGGGGACTTCTTGTCTACCATAGACCTCAAAGATGCATACCTGCACATCCCCATGAACAAGCAGCACAAGCACATGCTAAGGTTCACTGTAAACAAGGATCACTACCAATTCACGACCCTAGCTTTCGGCCTAAAGTCCGCACCAAGGGTGTTCACCAAATGCCTTGCGGCAGTGGCCGCACACCTAAGGAGAAAGGGGATACATGTGTACCCCTACCTCGACGACTGGCTGGTGAAGGCAAACTGCTACAGGACATGCAAAGAGCATGCAGAACAGGTGACTGGAACGCTAGCAAACCTGGGTTTCTCCATACACTGGGGCAAAAGCTCAATGGAACCAGAGCAGGTGAAGATCTTCCTGGGAGCCCAGATCGACACCATACAATGCAGAGTCTTACCGAGCGAAAAGAGAACGCTCAGCCTACTGAGGGAGAAACGTCACTACCAGAAGGGGCGATCTCTGACAGTGAGGACTGTGAGCAAGATCTTGGGGATGATGGCATCATGCATCCACCTGGTCCCCAATGTACGCCTACAAATGAGACCACTCCAAGAGTGGCTGCAACAACAATGGTCACAAGCTACAGGAAGTTGGGAGGATCTAGTGGTTGTAACGCACAGGGTGCAGGAAGAGATAAGGTGGTGGACCAAGGAGAGAATAACAGAAGGGAAACCTCTAACACCACCGGACCCAACAGTGACCATCACCACAGATGCATCCCAGAAGGGGTGGGGCGCACACATGAACAGGCTCAGAGTGAGGGGTCTGTGGAGCCCTACAGATGCAGTCAGGCACATCAACTACCTGGAACTGAAAACTGTGTTGCTAGCCCTCAAGGCTTTTCAGAAACACCTACACAACCGGAAGGTGCTGATACAAACAGACAACACCACAACGATGTTTTACATAAACAAACAGGGGGGAACTCAATCGTTCCCGTTGTCAAACTTGGCACAAGAGATCTGGAAATGGGCCATACCACTAAAAATAGACCTGCTAGCCATCCACCTGCCAGGGAAGGACAATGTGGAAGCGGATTGGCTCAGCAGGCAGACTTCAGCATCCCACGAGTGGGAACTCAACAGTCAGGAAACAGAGAGTCTATTCAGGAAGTGGGGCACCCCAACAATAGACCTATTTGCAACACACCGGAATGCAAAATGCCAACACTTTGCATCCAGGCAACCAGAGGCACGGTCCCAGGGGAATGCCCTATGGATAAGCTGGTCAAAAATATTTGCCTACGCTTTTCCCCCGATACCACTGATCCCCAGGGTGCTCAACAAATGCATGAAGAGCAACATGACGCTCATCCTGGTGGCACCAAAATGGGCCAGACAAACGTGGTATTCTCAGATAATGGAGATGGCGCAGGGGCCTCCCCACAAGTTCTCAAAAAGAAGAGACCTACTCTCCATGGAAAACGGAGGAATCCTACACCCAGAGCCAGAGAGCCTCAACCTCTCAGCCTGGCTCCTGAGGACTTAGAATTTGCACACCTGAAACTACCAGAGAGCACCCTGCGGGTGCTGCGAGAGGCAAGAAGGCCCAGCACACGCAAGTGCTATGGGGAAAAAGGGAAAAGATTCACTCAATGGTGTTGCAAGAAACAGCTCCAAAGGAGACTGACCAAGGAGTCCACGTTGCTAAGGTACCTCACACACCTAATTAAGGCAAAGCTAAGCTCATCCTCACTGAGAGTGCACCTGGCAGCGATCGTGGCATACACAAGAGGTGAAACAGGGAGAAGCTTCTTCACATCCCAAGTCGTGAAAAGATTCCTGGAAGGGGCTAAAAGAATAGCGCCGCCAAAGAGAATGCCGCCACCGGCCTGGAACTTAAATGTGGTACTGACGGAGCTCATGAAAGCACCCTTCAAACCCATCCACAAAGCATCACTGCAAATGTTGACAATGAAGACGGCCTTCCTGGTGGCAATCACCTCGCTACGAAGGGTGAGCGAACTGCAGGCACTCACACTGCAGGAACCCTATATCCAGATACACAGTGACAGGGTCGTGATGAGAACTGACCCACACTTCATGCCAAAGGTGGTGTCAAGGTTTCACATGAATCAGAGTATTCAGATCCCTAGCTTCTTCCAAAACCCCACTACAAGCGCTGAGAGGTCGCTCCACACCCTAGACGCAAGAAGGGCTGTGATGCACTACATTGAAAGAACGAAGGAACACAGGAAAACGAAACAGTTCTTCGTGTCCTTCGCTAACAGTTACATGGGCAAACCAGTTACTAAAAACACCATAGCCCGATGGATCGCACAGACAATTCAGTTCTGCCACAAGCAAGCTGGCCAGGAGCTAACAGGAGGGGCACAAGCCCACTCCACCAGGAAGAAAGGAGCAACAATTTCCTTTCTGGCCAACACACCGATTCAGGACATATGCCTGGCGGCAACATGGGCTTCAGTGCACACTTTCACAAAGCACTACTGCGTGGATGTACAGATGAACAAAGAAGCACAAGTAGGACAAAAAGTGCTTCAACATATTTTAACAGCCAACACTCATCTTCCACCCAACCGCCACAAAAGTAACGAAAACCGCTACAAAATCTATGCACAGCATAGTGAATCCAGAAAGATTCACGCTGCAAAACGAATAGTTTCTTACCTGTCGGTGTAGTTTTGCAGCTTGAAGATCTTTCTGGATTCACTAGCGATCCCACCCGCCTCCGCCAGAAAGATGAGGCTGGAGAAGACGGTGGAAACACATAGAAAAGAAAGCAAGTTGGAACGATTACAAGATACGTGAAAAAAAATAACGTTGAAAAAACGATTAACAAACATAGCCATGGATTCACTACAAAGACAAAAAGAAAAAGAGACAGAAAAAAGAATCCGAAGATGGCGCCCAAGGGTGGTAGCTTCCGCCGGAAGCACGCCGACATCACCGAAAGGACACCAAATGGTGGGACGTCGACGTCCACCTGGGCTACGACAAAAAAAAAAAAAAAAGACTACGATTCCGGACCCAACCACCAGATTGCGGAATATGCACAGCATAGTGAATCCAGAAAGATCTTCAAGCTGCAAAACTACACCGACAGGTAAGAAACTATTCGTTCCTCGCTTCCGGAAAACCACCGCCGGCGGAAGATCCTTCACCTACCTTGCAGCCAAGACCTGGAACGCTCTCCCCACCAGCCTACGACAGACTCAGGACCTGCTGGCCTTCAGAAGACTCCTCAAGACCTGGTTCTTCGACCAGTAGCGGCACCCCCATCCCCCCAGCGCCTTGAGACCCTCACGGGTATGTAGCATGCTTTATAAATGTAGTGATTGATTGATTGATTGATTGAACACGCAAATGAGCGTGTCTGCGGGGACAATTACTGCAGCCTCTCCTACTCGCTGTCACTCAACTCTCTCCTTAAAAGGATTTACCCGCTGGCTGATAACTCTCTCATTCAAAGACATTACACGCGCCTGCTAACAGCAACCAGGGCTGTAGCCGGGCTCAGGCCGTGGATCACTACACCAATTACACACGCCTGCTAACATCAACCAGGGCTGCAGCTGGGCCTTCTCCGTCCCGATTCTAATGAAACAAAAAATGTTGTCTACCGCGAGATTTTAAAATAAATAGCCCTTGCAAAATACACACATTACACACATTCTATTTCATACCCGGATAACGTCTGGACGGGCTGCTAGTATATATATATATATATACATACAGAAAAATCCAATCAAAATTGGAAAAGTAAGAACGCACTCACTCGTGTGCTTTTGAAAATTACAGCAGCTTTATTTTAGACACTTTGCCAAGTCCCAACGCGTTTCACCTTCTCACAAGGCTTGATCATATATATTTTTTCACTGGAAAAAACAAGGGATACAGGGACTTTATAGTTAGGCTCAGATTTCAACCATACAAAACCATTGAAATTTAGCAGCTATAGCTAACTATAACTTACACTCCTGCCATGCACAGCCCTCACATATTACATCACTCATGACATGGTCAGTGGCATCACTGATGGCTTCCCTGATGACATCTCAAATCTATATTTTAGTTGTGATTAGTGTTGTTTGTTATTTACTGTGTGTGAAGATATTGCATTCAATCATACATAGTGATATGCTTAGTATCTAATGAGGCTTATACAAATGATGTCCTTGATTATGCTAGTGTGGAATGGGTTGAATAGGGTTTTTTTTTTACTTGTGTGAATTTAACTAGTTTGGTGACTTTGGTGAAAGCCAGAATTTTGAGGTAACACTGGGACAGGATTTAGATAAGAGGACTTTGTGTCTCCCAAGAAGCAAATCCAGTTATGCTATTAAAGATTACAATAATAATGTAATTAATAATAACAATACCAACAATATAATAATAATATCGAATGTTGTGTTGTTATTTTCACTATTGTTTTTTTTTTTTAACTTTTTATTAATTTTATAATACAAACACAAACAACTTGCAAGGAATAAAGAAAAAGAGAGACAGCAATATAAACAACGTTGCATTACATGGTGTGTGAGCGGGAAGGTCAACCAATGAGCGTTTGTTCCATCAAGAAAGAGTCTCGCAGGGGGGGGGGCAGAAGGAACAAAATGTAACCAATACACAGTAGTAAGTGGAGGAACCCTCGAGTTACGGGGACGTAGGTGCAACATCTGGGTCAGGGAGAGGGGGGGTACATATATCGCCATGGTAAGTGTTCCACTGAGTCCATATCTTCCCCCATTTTCGGGGGGTACCCCGAGAAATATATACAGTTTTTTCCCTGAACATGCACCAGTCCATGTTTTGTTTCCATTTCCGAATCCCGGGTGGTCCCTGAGCGCCCCACAGTTGCGCAATGTCTCTTTTGGCGATCATATTGGCCAAGGTCACCCATCGAAGCTGCGATACGGAGTAATCGTTTGGTTCCCATACATTCAGCAAGCATCTCCTAGCCTCCGGCATCGATCGCACCCCCGTAACCTCACTCATCACCTCGTGCACACGGGTCCAGAATCGCACTATCTCAGGGCACTCCCAGATGATATGTAAAAAGGTGCCCAGGAGACCGCATCCACGCCGACACAAACCATCCACAGAAAAGCCCATGTGTACCAAACGGGGACCAGTCACATACACTCTATGCAGGATTTTAAGTTGCACAAATCTAAGGCGCGCCTGGATGGCCACCTCTTTAGGGGAGGAGATCGCCGCCTGCCAGTCCTCATCGTCCAGCACCAGCCCATCACCAATCCAGACCTCTCTAAGGCGAAACAGGAGATCAGACCTGGAGTTGATCAATTTTTTATAAATAAGCGAAATCGTACTATCAGGAACATGTCCGTCCAGTACCCTGTCCTCAAGCGGGGACGACTCCGGAATCTCCACACCCGAAGGGAAGACCGAGAGCGCCGCGTGGCGGACCTGCGCATAGCGAAAAAATTCGCGATCGCTCAGAGCGTACTCGGTTTTCAATTCCTCAAACGTCTTCATTCTCCCCTTAGTCCAAACATCATCAATCCTGCTGATACCGATCAAGTCCCACCTATCAAACCCCTTCGACTGCCAGAGTGAGCCAAGTCTATCGGACGCATACAGCGGGGTGGCACGAGTCAATTTATCAGTCCACCCAAGCGCCATGGAAGCATGTCTCCACACCTGGACAGCCGTCCTAGTGGGGCCCGTCACGTTTCGAGGGGTGAGTTTCGAGTAGAGGGCTCTATTGTAGTCACCCCCCGGTAACAACCATTTGTCCATCTCGGAGGCCGGATTCGGCAAAGGGCCATACATGCAATGATTTATTGCCCCCAATTGAGACGCCCAATAATAGCGACGGATATCAGGCAAAGCAATTCCACCGTCGTACCACGGGAGCGACAGTTTAGCGATGGCGATCCGGGGCCTACCCCCCCACACCAGTTGTCTCTGTAAACTCTCAACCTCACGGAAATATTTAGCCGGGACGACGTCAAGTGTGTTTTGCAATGCGTAGAGGAAGCGGGGCAGTGACATCATTTTAAACAAGGCCGCTCTACCTAGGGGAGAGAGAGGAAGTTTCCCCCAAGCGACAACATCTGCCCTAAGGCGCTGAAGAGGGGGCAGCAAGTTACGGTCAAACCGCAGTTCAGGTTTCAGAGTGATAAAAATGCCTAGGTATTTAAATCCATCTCTCACAATCGCGATAGGACAACCACTTGGCAGAAGAGGGGCGTCTCCCGACAGGACGTATACACAGGACTTCGACCAATTGATGACAAGACCCGAGTTTTTGAGAAAGGACGTTAAGACATCGAACAGTACAATGAGGGATTTACGGGGAGATGTGAGATACAGCAGAATATCATCAGCGTAGAGAGATACACGGTCCTCAAACTCCGAATTCCATCTAATGCCCTTCAGGGACGGCTCCCACCTCAACCAGGCCGCCAGCGGCTCCAAGGCGAGAGCAAACAACAAGGGGGAGAGGGGACAGCCCTGTCGCGTGCCCCTGCCCAGTGCAAAGGGTGCAGAGACCCGACCATTGACCACCACCTGAGCCATGGGACCGGCGTAAAGCAATTTGACCCACCGAACGAACTCCGGACCGAAACCAAACTTGGCAAGAACCGCCCACAAATACGGCCATTCTATTGTATCAAACGCCATCGTAGCGTCCAAGGACGCCAAGATGGCGGGCTCACGTAGCGTCTCGGCCCGTGCAAAGACGCCATGCAACCTTCGAAGTTTAAGCGCCGTGTTGCGATGCGGTATAAAGCTGGATTGATCAGGGTGAACCAGGTCCCCAATGACAGTCGCCAAGCGTGTCGCCAGCAGCCTGGCCAAGATTTTAGGCTCCGCATTAATCAACGAAATGGGTCTAAAAGAGGCACAGCGATCCCGAGGTTTACCATCTTTGTGGATGACGACAATAGTGGCCAGTCTCTGGTCTGGTGGGAGAGAAACCACCTCCAAAGACTCAAGAAACATAGAGCGCAGATGTGGAGCCAGCGTGTCCGAGCGTAGTTTATATAGCTCAATAGGGAGCCCATTAGGGCCCGAAGCCTTGCCGGATCGGACCAAACGGACAGCAGCGGCAATCTCGTCCACAGTAGGCGGTGCATCCAGAGCATCTCTATCAATGTCAGGCAATCGGGGAAGTGCAATATCCCGCAATAGCAGGTGGGAGTCCTGCTCAGATCGATCAGACACCTGGGAATACACCTCGCGGAAAAAATCGGCAAAACATGTAACAATATCAGCAGGGTCTGTACAACACTCTCCATTCTCCGCAACAATCACAGGGACGACACGACTTGCATTCTCCCTCTTATCCAGCCAAGCAAGTAATTTCCCAGCCTTATCACCCACATCATACAGGCGGCCCTGCTGTTCCCTTCCCATTTCCTTAGCAGCTTCCGTGACCAGAGCCCTGTATTCATGTTGTTTCAACTCCAATAGATGTAACCCCTCAGCGGTGACCCCAGATTCCAAGCACCCCTCCAGGGCCGTGATCTCCCCCTCAAGGCGAACCATCTCAGCACGGTTGGCCAACTTCACGCTACCAATCAACGAGAGGGCCTGGCCACGAATGACAGTCTTGTAAGCTTCCCAAAGTAAACTAGGGGAGGAAACAGAGCCCACATTTTCCGCAAAATAACAATCGTGTGTTTTAACCACTCCAGCCCTGACCCTGGGGTCCTTCAAATACCAGGGGTTAATCGGAGCCACTCGGCCCGCCGAACCCTGCCGTGCATCAACCACCAGCCAAAGCGGAGAATGGTCCGAGATACCCCTTGCCAGATGTTGAACCTCCCGTATGAGGGAGGCATGGGCCGAGGGCAGTAAGATATGATCTAACCTCGAGAGACTACCATGAGCACCAGAATGATAGGTATATTGCAACTGCCCCGGGTGAAGCAAGCGCCAGCAATCAGTGAGCCCCAGCGTCTCTAGGAAGTCACTCAACCAAGTCTGGGCCTTCGGCAGTTCCCTGGGAGGGTGACGGTCACACATCCCCGAGACCACCGCATTAAAATCACCCCCAACCAAAAGCAGACCCTCGGGGAGACCCAGGATAAGTCCACTCAGATCAGCGAATGTGGTGGCTTGGAGGCCCGGGGGCACGTACACGGAAATCAGAATAAGAACCTTCCCTTCCCAGCGCCCCACAATGGCAGCGTATCGTCCCTTATCATCCAGTATGACATCATCAATGGCCAGGGGGAGTGAGGTCCGAACCAGAATGCCCGCCCCCCTGGAGCCCGAAGTGAAACCCGAGTGCGCCACAAGGCGATAACCACGCCTATTCAGAGCGTAGCACTTGTTGCCGAGCAAATGAGTCTCCTGCAGTAAGACAACATCAGGAGACAAACGTTTCAGCAATTGCAGCACCACCCTCCTCTTGATCCCATCCCCCAACCCGTTCACGTTCCAACACAATATCCGAAGTCCCCTACCCCCATCCCCGAATTCAGCCCCTCCCCCGCCCCACACCCAAAGCAACTGCAAAAAACAGGAGTGTGTCTTTCCTTCGCCTTGCAAGTAACAATAAAATTCAAACCAACAACCCAGTCCCCCCAACAATGTCAAAACAACTATACCCCCCACCCCGCACCCCTGCTGAAGACCAAAAAGCCCCATAAACTTGCAGTGTGCCTGTCGCCCAACCGCCCAACTAATCTACGAAAAGAAAACCCAGGAGGAGAAAGGACCCGTTCACCCCCCACCCACCCCCAAAAAGACTATTACTTGCAAACATTAATGACACAGCATAGCACAGTTCAAAGCCAACGTGAAGGGCCCGGGGTCAAAGTCGACATCTACTCCTGCTCCGTCGGGCCACTGTCCGCCCGATCCGACCTGCCAGAGTCCTCAAAAGGTTCTTGATCCGCAGGCAGCGAGTCAAACCAGTCACTCACGACCCCAGGGTGGTCGAAGAAAAAAGTACGATCCCTATGAACCACCCGCAAACGGGCCGGGAAGAGCATGGCATACTTCATAGACCTTTCCCGGAGCCTCTTCTTGACCCCTTGAAACCCCAGCCTCTGTTTCTGGACCTGTTGTGTAAAGTCCGGATAGAAGCTGACAGTAGAGTTCTCAAAGGCAATGGGACCAGACTGCCTCGAAGCCTGCAGGATAGCGTCTCTGTCCCGGAAATGAAAGATCCTCGCAATGATGGGTCGTGGGTTAGCACCCGATTTAGGTGTGCCGCCGGGGATCCTATGTGCACGCTCGACAGCGAAAAACTTGCTGAGACCCTTGGGCGCCAAGTGATTCAGCACCAGGTCTTCCACCAATAAGTCCGTCGAGGCAGCAGTCGATGATTCCGGGACCCCAATCATGCGGATGTTATTGCGCCTGGCACGGCTTTCATAATCCTCTAGGCGCCCAGAGAAATAGTCATTAGCTTTCCGCAGATTCCCGACTTCAGCCTGTAAGTCAGAGACGTCAGTGACCAGGCTAGTGGTCTTGAGATCCAGGGATTCGACCTTTTCGTTTGTCTTCGCCAAATCCGCCCTGATCAGATTGACATCAATCGACACAGTATCCAGTTTGAGAGTCAAGGCCTCATATTGTTGCCCCAATGAAGCCTTCATACCGGTAATGGCGCCCATGAGATCCCGCAACGAGGGCTCTTCCTCAATCGATGAGTCCTCCGGCATTGTCGTCGAGGGTTTAGATGCTGCGCCCGGCGATCCTTTAGTAAGGGTGTACCGGTCCATAATGTTCGTTTGCAAAGCACTCCCTCGAACGCCCGGTTTAGGCCCGCGCTTCCCACTCTCAGGCTTGGTGGCCATCTTGGATCCTGGACCCGTACGGGTCGCCTGTTGTCGGGTGAAAATGGTGACTGCGGTGGCAAATGCAGGACCAAAAGGGTGAAGGTGGTGCCAGTCTCAGAACTGAAAGCCACGACAGATCGGCAGCAGGAGCGGATAGACCAAAAGTATAGGCACGTCCGGCCGCCTGCGCAGCTAACAAAGTCAGGTTGATCTCCGGACAGGAATCGAAACCAAAAGTGGTCGCCAGCCCATGCAAGTCTGGCAGTCCGTTGTTGTTCACTTACTGGACGGCAGGCCAGACAAGATAGCTCGGGGCGTCACCACGGAGCAGGCCAGAAAAACTTCGACGGTCTGTAGCTCTTGACCCCGAAGTCCAAAAAAGTTTGTTGGAACAGATAAATGATCAGTAGAACTACGCCAATAAACACCCGTCGTCCGAACCAGGATAAAGTACAGGATAGCCGATGGAGGTGGCGAGGGTCCGGGAGCCCTGTGCTCACGCGACCATCTTGGGTGCGCGCGAAGCTCCTCCTCCCATTTTCACTATTGTTATTTATATTATTAATATTATACTAGCAGCCCGTCCCGACGTTGTCCGGGGATGAAATATAGCAGTGTTTGAAAGTGGGTAATGCTGACGTTTAAATGGCTGAAGTGGCACAATAGTTATGCATCCATACGGGATTTTTATGCGTTGTTTAACATTGATCTTGCACGTCGTCTTTTACTTGTCTTGTGAAGTTGGTAATTTCTGTGCAATTTGTTTGTCCACTTGTGCATGCAGTGTTAGGAAGAGCGTTTGTGATATATGCCTCCTCAGCTGTAACGTTTTTGATGATCCTTCGGGATCTGTGCGTCCTCAGCGGTAACGTTTGCAGCTTGTGGGTGGTGTGGAGTGGGTTGGTTATAGAATCCCCAAGAGCGTTCTGTCTGACGTTAATCCGTGTATGCTGACAGTGCAGTGCGTGGCAACGTGCTTGCAAGGGCTGCGCGTGTGTGATCCTCGCTGGTAGGCTGACTGCCTTGACGCCCCGCCTGAGCACCGGACTAAATTGAAATCGGTAAGTGTGTGAAATGCTGCCTGAATGCGAAGCACCCTGAATGCTGCTCCCCGCTGGTAGGCTGACTGCCTTGAGGCCCCGCCTGAGCCCCGGACTAAATTGAAATCGTTAAGTGTGTGAAATGACGCCTGAATGCGAAGCTCCGTGAATGGGGCGCACATTGTTCTAAATGCGAAGGTCCGTGAATGCGGCGCACATTGGTGTTCGGCGACGCCCCTGTCAGAACAGTTAGGCCCAAAAGTGAGTACTGTGAAGGTTAGCAGTAATGCTGCGTGAATGGCGTGCCCCGTCAATGCCACGCCCCGTGAATGCTTCACCCCTTTGTTTTTGTTTTTTTGGCCAGGCCCCTCTGACAACGCCGACGCCCACAAGGGACTACTTTACCCCTAAGGTTCTTTTACCTTCGTAATGTATATTGTGGGCAGATGTATAGCCTATGTCCATCTGCTGCAACTGCCCTTTCCAATGCTGTATTGGGTGTTGTGATTGGTGCTTTACTTCTTGAGCTTACCCGCCTCAAAGGTTTCGACTCTCTCTTTATAATAGTAGTATAGATATAGATTTGTAGGGCACTTACTGCAAAGTATCTGTTCCTAAGCACCTACGACCAAGATTCTTGTCATGCGCTAATTGATTCTAGTGATGTTTCGTTGAAAGATCAGGTGTTAGTCAGTTAACTACATCCATTGATGCGTGGAGTAGTCCCAAGAAATAGTAGATAATATTTAGTGGTCAGTAGTCAGGGAATCGTCATTTTGAGCAAAGCTTGCTCATCAGTTATTTGGTGATAATACAGACAGGGAATTGTGTAATGATTATTTGGTAGTTATGTGTTAGTGTGGTAGAATTTGGTTGAATTGTATTAAGTATCCTGCAGTATTATATGAACTACTTGGTACTGGAAAATGTTTAATAGTTATTGGCACTTACCAAAGAAGGCCAACTGATCATACGAAAATAAATTACATTGCAGTTAATTTCCGAAGTTAATTAGAACAATTAAATGAATCAGACTAAAGGAACTTTATTGTCAAGCAGTTATTTAAATGGATAATTATCCCTATTAGATCAGGCATCAGAGTGGTGCAAACTAACTAACAAATCATTATTTCAGAGGGTGGTGAAATGAAAGTGATATAACAGTAATTAGCAATTAATCAATGCATTAGAACATAACATATCTCTCAATTCTGGCATTGATTCCTTGATATGTACTTTCATGAGCACAGTCATTGAAGCATTGCAAAGCTCAGTGATTTCAACCGATGTTTCAAAGGTCAGGTTTCTATGAAGTTATTAGCGGCTTCAATGAACTCATGAGTTGTCAGGTCATTCTGCTGTGAATTGCCAATTAATCGACGTGGATAACCCAACAGTGCAAAATAATTTGCCTCAAAATATTCTAATGAAATTATCTAGAGTGCTGTGAAATTTGGAGATATGCAGGTAGGAAACTACATCTCTGGAAATGTCACACTAACTTTGTGTTAGTGGATGACAGTTTGAATTTTAGGTCTTCCTTATCAGACACCACAAGGTGTCTGGTTGTTAAAAGACCTTTTGTGAACTTGCAAAGTGCCTAGAGCCTACCCATTGCTTACCATTGTTTAGCTGTACTGTCACTCTCATTTGCTTCGGTATTATTTGATGACTTGTGTTGAGCTTCTTGTGTTTGTCACTGTCCTGGAGCACAGCCTTCCTATGATTGTTTTGATTGGCTGACTTGTATCCTTTCACTTCCCAAAGTTTGCAGCTTTATTTTTAGTTCAGCACTTTATGAGAGCCCATGTGTCTTCTAGCTCTCTCCTTCATGTGCTGCTCCCCCACATCACATTTACCACCTCCCACTGTATTGCTTCCCAACTCTCCCAGATTGTTTGTAAAAACAAAGCACCAGGGATATTTTTGCTGGGTATTGCTGGAGAGACGAAATTAAGGGTTGTTTTTGTTTCCTCTTTTGTATTCCACACACTGCATGAAAGTACAAGCATTGGCATGCTAATGCATATATGGTGCTGTGGGAAGCACCATCTGATGCATTCACTTGCCTCTGCAGGAGATGGTGCACTCATTGTGATCCTTCCCCTGAAGGCCCATAAATCTATTTCCTGGGCAATTGCAGAAAACCAAATGACTGAGCCCTGTGGGAAGTAAATTAAGCACTGGCAAGCATTTCCTTTTACATTTAGACACTATCATATCCATTTTAAATTTTGTTTAGCATTTCCTGTGTGAAAAAATAAACCATGTCATTTATAAAGATGGAAAACATTGAATTCAATGTAGTTTTGAAACACTATGAGTTATGTATTAGCCTTTCCTCCAATAATTTGTCCTTTTCTTTTGCTCTTTTTTAACTAGTGCAACAAATAAAGAAACTAGTCTAAAATATAATTCAATGTAAAATGTAGTATTGTATAGATTAGTGTAAAAACTTTGCAATTGTGAGAAAATGCCGACTTTTGCCTTTTCTCCCCATGCTTTGCTGAATTCTATTACTGTTTTAAACTGTGCACACCGGGGAACTGCTGTCCAGTGCCTAGTGTATATGCACTGTGACCCATACAATATATCGAAATTGGGTTTTTAAACTTTTCCATAATGCAGCAGCATATGGTGTGAAAATATTCACATGGCATAAACAGTTACATGTCATCTGTGGACTGCAACAATTGACTTCAGGCCTACCATTGTGGCCTGACTGCTGCTGTGTGAGACCTGCAGTGCGACCTGCTAAAAAGCCAATTTTTAACAGGTAAAAAACTCACTTTTAAATATAAGTAAGTGAGATCCAGGGCCGCCTTGTAGCCCACAATGTAGGGTGCACGGTATTTAAAAGTGGAACTTGTAGATAATTAATGCTACCACATCCCTAAAGTGACAAGGTCCTAAAAGCAGTTTTCACGGTGGGAGGCCTATGCTGTCTTATGTAGAAAAAACAGAGTATAGATTAAAATATTCCTTATCTTCCTTAAAAAAAGTTAGATGTTTTATACATATTAAGGAAAAGTAACTTTTTGCAAGTTCCCTTCACATGCCTGAATTATCTTAGGCTAATTAGCATAGGCCTATGCCAGGTCCCATCCTGTTTTCCATGCTGGGTAATAGGTGTGAAAGAGGTGTGAAATGTCTCCATAGAGCAAACAATATGCTGACTTGAATGGGTGAAATGACACCTCTGAACTGTAGAGAATATTCAGAGCGGGACTGTGGGCATCCTGTTGATACCACACTGTCAAATCCTGCTTGACAGGTTTGTTGAGCCAAATGTAATACTTGAGGCATACTTTAGAGAGAATGTACAGGATGCCAAGCAATTCTTGTGTATTACCTGTCTAGTTGGTGAAAGATCTTGCTTTTATCCCACTATAAGTCATTGGGTTTCGTGTGGGCACAGTGCCTGCTTCAAATTGGATTTTAATGTTAGATGTGAGAGAACACTTGTGATTTCCCTATGACACTCACACACTCCCCCTCAGCTTTCAGAGCCCAAGTTTTCTTAGGCCAAATACTTTCACCATGTTAAGTTATGTTATGTTAAAAGGGGCTTATAGAGTGAGCAGCTACTCAACAGAGTATCCCGGCCCTAAGACAGAAGAGACGGGGACCTAAGAAACACTCTGATTTCGGGGTAGCAGCCACTATGCTGTTTGCTGAAACAACCAGGTTTTCAGTTGTTTCCTAAAAGCCAGTATGTTCGTGGCCTACCTGAGTGGAAGTGGCAGCGTGTTCCAGATTCGGGCCACTTGCACCTGAAAAGAGCGGCTGCCACGGTGGACTCTGGAAAAATTGGGTACCACAATCAGATGCTTGTGTGCTGATCTAAGGGATCTGCCTGGAACATAGTGTGAGACTCATCTGCGGATGTAATGGGCCCCCATGCCATGAAGAGCCTTGAAAGCCAGGACTAATGCTTTGAAGAGAATTCTGCATCGGACCGGCAGCCAATGCGGGTTCTTCAAATGATGGGAGATCCGGTCTTAAGGCCCGAGTCTAAAGACTGCCCTGGCGGCCACGTTATGCACAACTTGAAGTCTATTCATTAGGACCACTGGCAGGCCCAGATAGAGGACATTCACATAGTCTAATCTGGAGGTGATAAGGGCCTGAACGACCATCTTCCTATGGGAGGTCGGCAGCAGGTAGAGAAATCTTCTGAGCATTTTCAGTAACCAAAACACGTGCCTGCCACTGACTGGACTTGAGATTTCATGGATAAAGCATCGTCCATTTTCACTTCCAAGTTCTTGACAGTATTAACCACTGACTGGGGAGAGGACATGTCAGCTGGCCACCATTGTTTTCAACTGTCCAGCGGAGGGGAGCCAAAGAAGATAATCTCAGACATTTCCGGGTTGCATTTGAGATGGTTATGTCTGAACCAGGAGAAAACCTCTGTAAGACATTTATTTATCTTCTCCCCCTTGAACTCCTCCCCTTTCTTACATGTGAACAACAACTGAGTGTTGTCAGCGTAGGATATAATCTTTGCCTCACCAGTTTCCGCCAGGGTAGCCAGGGGAGCCATGTACAGTTTAAAGAGTACTGGGCTCAAAACGGAACCCTGTGGAACGCCAACTTTCAAGGGCGGAATACTGGCTGCAAAAGGGGGAGGGGGACAGACTTCTTATTTTCTGTTCTCCAAAATTAGGAAAACCACTCAAACACCGTGCCACCCAGACCACACTCCGGTAATCTCTGCAGGAGGCGGCGTGGGACACGGTGTCGAAAGCCGCCAAGAGGTCTAAGAGGATAAGAACCGCTTTGCCTCCTTTATTAAGGGTCTCTTTTATAGATTCAGAGACCACGAGCAAGGCCATCTCTGTGCTAAAGTTCTGTCTAATCCAGACTGGCTCGAGTGAAGGAGGTTACTAGCTTCAACAAATCCACTAATCACCGAGTGAACATATTTCTCTATTGTCTTTGCAAAAAAAGATAACAATGAAATAGGTCTGTAATGTGATAATTCCGTTGGATCAGCCACTGTTTTTTTCAGTAATTGGATGATTTTGGCGCTCTTCCAGCTTAAAGGGACCTGGCCATTTTGAATAGACACGTTAAAAATGCTATTAACGGTAGGATTGAGAATTTCAGCCATTGAGGCCAGAAATTTATCAGGGCAAGGGTCTGAAGGGAACCAGACTTAAGGCCCTTCATTATTGCCAGGGAAGTTTCTAAGGACAGAGGAGGAAAATGGGAGAGGGAGTCACTACCCGCCTGGATCTGGGGGTAGATCGGAAGGGGAGGCCTGCACCTCTTTCCCACACAAAGCATCTAAAGAGCATTGGATGGTTGTGATCTTCGTACGGAAGAAATTAGCTAACTGTCCAATCCAATCAGCTGAAAGGACGGAATGTCTGGTCACAGTAATGGACGAAGAGAAACGTTTTATGATACTAAAATTTCCTCTACTTTTAATCCCTGCGGACTCGATTTTCGATGCAAAGAAAGTCTTCTTCACTTCCTGGATTCTTTTGTGGTAGGCTCTTAAGGCCTTTTTGTAATTTCCTTTATTTTCCTCATTGAAATCTTTCCTCCACATTCTTTCCTGACATTTACAATTCCGTTTGCACCGTCTTGAAGATGCCTCAGCAGGTGGCATTTAGAGCATATTTGCAGTAAGGCAAACAAGAATTATCAAATAAGTAGGTAGACCAGGGCCTGGAAACAATTACTGTATTTGTCAGAGAGGAAATAGATGTGTCTTAAGGTGTCCCCTACCCATGGCTTGGTGAACCTTTCAAAGCAGAACCTTCACTTAGTCTTCCGCAGAAAACTACTATGCAAAAGGATGCCAGGTGGACTGAACCTACTGCACATGGTATCTTCAACATGTGAGAAGAACCTGAGGAAGTTGAACTCCCTTCCGCTTGAAATCAAAAGACAGAGCAATTTCCAAGAATCATAAGTCTGGCCCTCAGGGTCACTCAATGAACATAAAAAAGCAGAAGAGTGCATTCCTGTGATGGAACCCCAGGTGGCCAGTTGCAACTGACTAGACTTTGCTGTTGTCCTCTGACTGACACCCTGAGAGTCTCTAAGTGTTGCTCCTGAGTTCCTGGGGACCTAGGAAGTGTACTCCAAATGGTGTTTGGGCATTAAAAAGGAGTGTGAGTGTTTTTTCAAAACCTTTTGCTCCAGAACTTCATTCTGACTGACTGTGAATAGAATCCAGCGGGCAGCTCCACAGCATCAACTGAATTTCAACTTTATCACGAGTGGGGAAGCATTATTCAGATTGGAATTTGGAGCTTTTTCAAACTTCCCTACTTCCAGGCCCTAGCGACGCCAACCTATTGGGTATATCTGACCTGAGTGCCATCATGGTGGACCTCAAATTGTGTTTAAGTCCTGGATTACTACGACTATTGACTGCCATTGGTGCTGTGTTGTTCTTGATGCTATTTTCTCTTAAATCTTAAAAAGTCAATCTTTGGTTCCCTTTATTCGATTTTTGTTATTTGGTGTCATTTTGTTAATTATATTTTACTATTTTGGAGCGGAAAATTATATTTTACTCCTTTGGAGCTTAATTATTATTCTGTTGTGTTCTTGACCTTTTAACTGTTTTGGTGCATCTAAATGCTTTACACATTTTCATTAAGTTAAGCCTGCCTGCTCTGTGCCATAGCTACCAGAGGTTGAGCTCAGGTTTAACCAATTGATCTTTTTAGTAGACCAAACAAGATGGTGAGTTTATTACTTGTGGTAGATACAAATCCACACCAGGTAATAAACCACCTTCTCACATCATTATACTTCCAAGTATGTTAAAAAAAGAATCCCAATTATAATTCCTGTTTGTTCCACATCTAATAAGGAACATCATTACAATAGGTATACAATTTTCCATTTTTTAATTAGGTAAACACTTAATGACCCATTCTCTGATGGGCTCCCCCCGTGCTAAGCCTTTTTTGGGTTTTTTGGGGTAGTTTGCGTTTAGGCCCCAGTAACTTTTTGTACACATAAGGTATCCACACCAAATTTGCACCCTTTTCTTCCATCAGCATGGTGATTTTAAAGGTACCCAGGGTTTGTGGATACCCCTGGAGGGGACTAGGAAATCAGCCGAAATACAGCTAATTATATATATTTTTTTAAATGGGGAAAAAGTGCTGCAGAAAAAAGCGTCTTGTATTTCCCCTGCAAATGGTATCTACAAAGAGTTTGTGATGCTGAAATCATCACATTCCCAGATTTCAGGGACAATCAGTCTTTTGTCAGAAAGCCTACATTTTATACACATTTTTGACCTTTTACTGGGACTATTTGTACGCTTTCAAACTCCTTTCAGTTACTGGTAGAAATGGGTATGAAAGCAATAATGGATCCCAGAGAGCTATACATTTCTATAAATAAGACACAATTCTGAATTCAGCAAAAGGTCATTTGTGTAGATCCTTTGAGGTTTTTTCATAGACACTAACAGTTGAAAATAAGAAAAATTGAGAATGAGTTGATAAAACCAGCCATTTGTGCCAATGTTTTCACCTGTAACTTCTTGCAAGCATTACAGATGTTTGAAAGCAATATACTGTTACATTTGCTGGACCCCTCTGGTTGTTGGGTTATATAGGACTTGTAGATTCGCCTAGAACTTGAGGAACCCAGAGCCAATAACTGAGCAGCATCTTGCAGTAGTTTTTCATTGTGTACCGGGTATATATCAATTAATTAGGTAACATATAAAGAGTGAAACATAGGTATCAAAGATACCTATGCATTTCTGGAAATAGGATCAAAATATAGAGTTTAGACACAGTAGCTATTTGCACTTCTCTGAAATTGTAGTTACCCATACTGGCCTATGAATTGTAGGACATTTTACAAAGATCTTCCTTTTTCACACATTGTCTTACATTAGGAAGGCAGAAATACATAGAAAGTCAATAGGTAATAACAGTTGCTCTACAATCCTGTGTTCCCCTAAGCCTCCCAATAAAAATGATACCTTGTGGGTAGGCCTAGTGCCCGCAACAGGAAACGGCCCAAAAGTGAACGTGGACACACCACATTTTTCGCAAAGTGCCTAGCTGTGGATTTTGAACCCTAGCTCTGCCGACACTGAGGGAAAACTAGCAAACCTATACATTTTTTAAAACAAGACACCCAGAGGAATCCAGTATGGGGTGCCTTGAGTGGCTCTCACCAGGTTCAGTTACCCAGAATCTCCTGCAAACCTCAAACTTTGTCCAAAAAACACATTTTCCTCATACTTCTGTGATGGGAAGTTTTGGAATCTGCGTGGATTCACAAAATTCCAACCACCCTGCATTCCCCAAAGTCTTCCAATAAAAATTGTTCCTCACTTGTGTGGGAAGGCCTAGTGCCCCTGACAGGAAAAGGCCCAAAACCCAACATAGACTACCAAATTTTTACAGTGAAAACTGACAGTTTTTCGAAAAGTGCCTAGCTGTGGATTTAGAACCCTAGCTCTACCGCCACCTGTGGAAACCTAGCAAACATATACATTTTTTAAAACTAGACACCAGGAAGGAATCCAGGAAAGGGTTACTTGTGTGGCTCTCACCAGGTTCTGTTACCCAGAATCTTTTGCAAACCTCAAACTTTGTAAAAGAAAAAAATACACATTTTCCTCACATTACTGTGATGGAAAGTTCTGCAATCTGCGTGGGTCCTCAAAATTCCTCTCACCCCGCATTCCCCAAAGCCTTCCAATAAAAATGGTACCTCACTTGTTTGGGTAGGCCTAGTGCCCGCGGCAGGAAACTGACCAAAACGCAAAATGGACACACCACATTATTAAAGTGAAAACTGACCCTTTTTTGCAAAATGCCTAGTTGTAGGTTTTGAACCCTAGCTCTGCCGACAACTAGGGAAACCTAGCAACCCTGTACATTTTTAAAAACTAGACACCCAGGGGAATTCAGGAGGGGGTGACCTGTGTGGCTCTCACCAGGTTCTGTTACCCAGAATCACCTGCAAACCTCAAACTTGTAAGATGGGAATTAAAGTGTTATATTGTTGGATACAGGAATCAGGTAGGTGAAAGGACTCTTGTAATTGATTGAAGGTTAGGACCGTATTATTAACAATCATTTGATGGACATAAAAAATACCCTTTTCTTTCCATTGTTTGTAGTAGAAAGATTTGTGTAGAAATTTTATGTATTTATTAAACCATAACGAGGAGGCTAAAAAGGATTCATATTTGTCAAATGTTTGAAAGAAAAGATTATGCAACAGGTATTGAGAATGTTTCAGAATTGGATATTCAGAAATAAAAGTACAGTTAGTCATGTATGCAATATCTTGTACAGAATTTTTTTTTAGTAATGAACATTCAACTTTAATCCATGAAGGTTTAGGTAAATCTTGATAGTCTTTAGATAAAGCATAAGACTGACGAAGTCGAAAAGCAGTGTGATACAATTGGAAATCAGGAAATCTTACACCCCGTAGGTTATTTCTTCAATTACGATTTTCAAGATCCTCCGTGTATATTTTTAGCTTGTGAATTTCTTGTTCTAATGTTGGAATCTTTGAAGAAACATCTTGTAAGTCGTTTACTCATTTTTCTAGCTCCAAATCTTTTCCCTCCATGACAATCTATCTCTCCTCAATCTGTTTTAGCTTTTCATTGGTAGTGGACATAAAAGGTTGAAGGCCACGTACTTCGTCTAATATAGAGTCCAGGACTGGATTTTGTGAGGAGAAAATAGGGGAGGGTGGATCATTTTTCTGCCTTTTTGGTTTAGTACCGGAGGAAGAAGATCTGACAGTATGAAGTTCGCTAGCCATTGTGGAACACAGAAAAGAGCGATTTATAAAGCACAACGCTGGGGGAATGTGTCTCAAAAATATAGTAGAAAAGGAGTAGATCTTGTAAAGGTGAGAAAGTTATGGTATCAAAGACCTCAACATGTGTCACACCTTATAATAGGAATATTGTGCAGTAGTAGCAAAAGATCCTGAAAGAAGGTATATCAAATATTACAGTAGATTCCTATTTACAGATGCATATTTGTCTCCCTGCCACAAAAGATATTAAAATACTGTTAATGAGAGCACTTCTTTAAGACAGACAGTCAATGCCCAATCTTTTTCTCAGATGAATGACGAAGTCGAAAAGCAGTGTGATACAATTGGAAATCAGGATATCTTACACCCCGTAGGTTATTTCTTCAATTACGATTTTCAAGATCCTCCGGGTATATTTTTAGCTTGTGAATTTCTTGTTCTAATGTTGGAATCTTTGAAGAAACATCTTGTAAGTCGCTTACTCATTTTTCTAGCTCCAAATCTTTTCCCTCCATGACAATCTATCTCTCCTCAATCTGTTTTAGCTTTCATTGGTAGTGGACATAAAAGGTTGAAGGCCACGTACTTCGTCTAATATAGAGTCCAGGACTGGATTTTGTGAGGAGAGAATAGGGGAGGGTGGATCATTTTTCTGCCTTTTTGGTTTAGTACTGGAGGAAGAAGATCTGACTGTATGAAGTTCGCTAGCCATTGTGGAACACTGAAAAGAGTGATTTATAAAGCACAACACTGGGTGAATGTGTCTCAAAAATATAGAAGAAAAGGAGTAGATCTTGTAAAGGTGAGAAAGTTATAGTATCAAAGGCCTCAACATGTGTCACACCTTATCATAAGAATATTGTGCAGTAGTAGCAAAAGAACCTGAAAGAAGGTATATCAAATATTACAGTAGATTCCTATTTAAAGATGCATATTTTTCTCCCTGCCACAAAAGATATTAAAATACTGTTAATGAGAGCACTCCTTTAAGACAGACAGTCAATGCCCAATCTTTTTCTCAGATGAATGAAATAAAGGAAACATTATCTGAGCACAGATACATCTAAAAACAGGCAGAGGAAGAAAAACATGAGTGGCGCAATATAAGGGAGCACTGGGTGAAGTTGGTCTCTCTGAGGTGATGTTGTCACTGTAGCCAAGCTCCGCTAGTTGTTGGTTACATCAATCCCAGGTTAATAATGGTGCAGCCATAATCTTGTTCCAGAAGGTATTAAAGTATATCATATTGTGCAGGTGACATAAATTCTGGCAAGTAATTTGGTGCAACACAGTGAATAAAGGTCAGTTGACAAGGCTGGGCATTAGAGTACTAATTGCACATGTGACAGTCATTTTTAGAGCAAAAAGGTCCAAAGGCATGATTGACTGAAGAATTCTGTGTGGTAAAACGGGCCGCTGTGTGAAAGAAATGTGAGCGGCAATGCCGAAAACAAAATTTTACGAGCAGAAACTCACCGCCGTGGCAAAGGGGCTCGAAACCGGTGTCAGGAGCGCAAATGTCAGCCGCGAGGCTCACCGCACCCTCGCAGATCCATTCCGGCTGTCCAGGTTCAAGAAAGCAGCCAAACGAGGCTTCAAATCAGCAGCAGAGTCCCGCATTGCTGCGGAGCTCAGCAGGGATCCCCCATGTCCCTATGGCGCATAAGCCACGCCCCCAACAAAATGTGATTATATACATTTTTTCCCCAGGAAGTGGATGCACAGTTTTTGCCTAGCTTGTTAGGCAATAGTAATGTTTAGACACCCAGAGGAATCCAGTATGGGGTGCCTTGAGTGGCTCTCACCAGGTTCAGTTACCCAGAATCTCCTTCAAACCTCAAACGTTGTCCAAAAAACAAATTTTCCTCATACTTCTGTGATGGGAAGTTTTGGAATCTGCGTGGATTCACAAAATTCCAACCACCCTGCATTCCCCAAAGTCTTCCAATAAAAATGGTTCCTCACTTGTGTGGGAAGGCCTAGTGCCCCTGACAGGAAAAGGCCCAAAACCCAACATAGACTACTACATTTTTACAGTGAAAACTGACAGTTTTTCGAAAAGTGCCTAGCTGTGGATTTAGAACCCTAGCTCTACCGCCACCTGTGGAAACCTAGCAAACATATACATTTTTTTAAAACTAGACACCAAGAGGAATCCAGGAAGGGGTGACTTGTGTGGCTCTCACCAGGTTCTGTTACCCAGAATCCTTTGCAAACCTCAAACTTTGTACCTCACTTGTTTGGGTAGGCCTAGTGCCCGCGGCAGGAAACGGGCCAAAACGCAAAATGGACACACCACATTATTAAAGTGAAAACTGACCCTTTTTTGCAAAATGCCTAGTTGTAGGTTTTGAACCCTAGCTCTGCCGACAACTAGGGAAACCTAGCAACCCTGTACATTTTTAAAAACTAGACACCCAGGGGAATTCAGGAGGGGGTGACCTGTGTGGCTCTCACCAGGTTCTGTTACCCAGAATCCCCTGCAAACCTCAAACTTGTAAGATGGGAGTTAAAGTGTTATATTGTTGGATACAGGAATCAGGTAGGTGAAAGGACTCTTGTAATTGATTGAAGGTTAGGACCGTATTATTAACAATCATTTGATGGACATAAAAAATACCCTTTTCATTCCATTGTTTGTAGTAGAAAGATTTGTGTCGAAATGTTATGTATTTATTAAACCATAACGAGGAGGCTAAAAAGGATTCATATTTGTCAAATGTTTGAAAGAAAAGATTATGCAACAGGTATTGAGAATGTTTCAGAATTGGATATTCAGAAATAAAAGTACAGTTAGTCATATATGCAATATCTTGTACAGAAAAAACATTTAGTAATGAACATTCAACTTTAATCCATGAAGGTTTAGGTAAATCTTGATAGTCTTTAGATAAAGCATAAGACTGACGAAGTCGAAAAGCAGTGTGATACAATTGGAAATCAGGCAATCTTACACCCCGTAGGTTATTTCTTCAATTACGATTTTCAAGATCCTCCGTGTATATTTTTAGCTTGTGAATTTCTTGTTCTAATGTTGGAATCTTTGAAGAAACATCTTGTAAGTCGTTTACTCATTTTTCTAGCTCCAAATCTTTTCCCTCCATGACAATCTATCTCTCCTCAATCTGTTTTAGCTTTTCATTGGTAGTGGACATAAAAGGTTGAAGGCCACGTACTTCGTCTAATATAGAGTCCAGGACTGGATTTTGTGAGGAGAAAATAGGGGAGGGTGGATCATTTTTCTGCCTTTTTGGTTTAGTACCGGAGGAAGAAGATCTGACAGTATGAAGTTCGCTAGCCATTGTGGAACACAGAAAAGAGCGATTTATAAAGCACAACGCTGGGTGAATGTGTCTCAAAAATATAGAAGAAAAGGAGTAGATCTTGTAAAGGCGAGAAAGTTATAGTATCAAAGACCTCAACATGTGTCACACCTTATAATAGGAATATTGTACAGTAGTAGCAAAAGAACCTGAAAGAAGGTATATCAAATATTACAGTAGATTCCTATTTAAAGATGCATATTTTTCTCCCTGCCACAAAAGATATTAAAATACTGTTAATGAGAGCACTTCTTTAAGACAGACAGTCAATGCCCAATCTTTTTCTCAGATGAATGAAATAAAGGAAACATTATCTGAGCACGGATACATCTGAAAACACGCAGCGGAAGAAAAAAATGAGTGGCGCAATATAAGGGAGCACTGTGTGAAGTTGGTCTCTCTGAGGTGATGTTGTCACTGTAGCCAAGCTCCGCTAGTTGTTGGTTACATCAATCCCAGGTTAAAAATGGTGCAGCCATAATCTTGTTCCAGAAGTTATTAAAGTATATCATATTGTGCAGGCGACATAAATTCTAGCAAGTAATTTGGTGCAACACAGTGAATAAAGGTCAGTTGACATGGCTGGGCATTAGAGTACTAATTGCACATGTGACAGTCATTTTTAGAGCAAAAAGGTCCAAAGGCATGATTGACTGAAGAATTCTGTGTGGTACAACGGGCCGCTGTGTGAAAGAAATGTGAGCGGCAATGCCAAAAACAAAATTTTACGAGCAGAAACTCACCGCCGTGGCAAAGGGGCTCGAAACCGGTGTCAGGAGCGCAAATGTCAGCCGCAAGGCTCACCGCACCCTCGCAGATCCATTCCGGTTGTCCAGGGTCAAGAAAGCAGCCAAACGAGGCTTCAAATCAGCAGCAGAGTCCCGCATTGCTGCGGAGCTCAGCAGGGATCCCCCATGTCCCTACGGCGCATAAGCCACGCCCCCAACAAAATATAATTATATACATTGTTTTCCCAGGAAGTGGATGCACAGTTTTTGCCTAGCTTGTTAGGCAATAGTAATGTTTAGAAACCCCCCCAACTTAGTGGCCTATTAGGATGGCGGACGGACCTGCGTCCATCCGCCACCCCCAAGGTGGAGGGACGTCCGCAGGGATAGCGGCGGTCCCTCCGTTGGAACTAGGATGTGACCGCCACCCTGGCGGTCACATCCCGTATATTTGACACCACCTGCCGCAAAGTCAAATATGCATGCTGTGCATTTGCATGCACAAAGCGGCAGGCACCTCGCGGTGCCTGCCGCATTGTGCATGCAAATGCAGGGGGGTACCATAGGTACCCCCCATGTGCACCCCCCACACCCCCAACACCCTGAGGGCTCGCAACGGGCCCCCATAAACAAAAGACCACATGCTTTTCCACGGCGGAAAAGCCGCCGTGGAAAAGCATGTTTCCGCCTGCATCGTAATATGGCTGGCGGTGTCTTGCAGACACCGCCACCATATTTGCGTACACCCACCGCGGAACAGCGGCGGACGGACTTGCCGTCCGCCGCTGATCCCGACGCCATCGTAACGTGGCGGTTGGTGTTTTCCTTCACCAAGGCGGTGAATCCGCGTCCTCCAGAGGATGCGGATTCACCGTTACATTTTCAATGAATATATGAAAAATTGCAATAGCTACCAAATTATGTACATGAGAATTTCCCTGTTTATAATGAATACATGATATATGTATGTGCTTCAGTCAGTCATATATATATTTTTTCAATCATTTGGTGGTATCAATGAGTTAAATGGCTAAAGCACCCTTCAGGAACTTAGTAGAATAAGAGAAAAGAATATCAACATGCGTTACATTTTTGTGCATTACTTGTTGTGAATGTGCAACACCAAAAGCATCATCCCTACGTTGGTAATAGTTTGCATGCCTGATTTATGTTAGGGATATTTTTTGCCTGATTTGGAATGGGCGGTCCGTTTCTGTAATAGCACAAAGGAGAAAAAAAACAACAGCAAAAAACCCAAAAAAAACTGGGGTATCTCATACCAGTAACAAGTCATCTCTATGACAAAAGTAGGTTAAGTTAGGGGCTTTTTTGAGTTTGAAGTTACTTTTCAGATTCCGTTTCTATCTTCTCTAATAAAAGTCTGCCATGGAAAGTGAAGCTGATTGGGGAAAGTGTGTATCTCACGAGGTCAACGATTGCTTTTGTCGAGTATTCATCTTGCATTTCTACAAAGGGCTTTGACAAGTTGGCATGACATTGTTAGCAGGGGCGGCTCCTCTGCTAAGGTGGAGGAGTGTCGCCTTACTGCTTTATGAGCAGTGCAGAGGAAACATAAAATTATAACAATGAAGCGTTATTACCATTTTATTTTTCCTTCCTAGTTGGGGGATGTGCAAGGCTGGCCAGAGCAGGGGCAAGGGGAGAAGTGGGAGCACACTCAAAGTGTGCATGAATGTCTGAAAGGCCGTCTAGGGCCGTCCAAACATTCATGTGCACTTTGTATGTTCCCCACCAGGCTGCATAATGCAGAGGCTCCCTGTCACCTTTTGAGCAGCAAACCATGGCGGTCAGACCAATCACAATGCTGCAATGCAGCATTGTGATTGGATTAGGCTAACTTAGGAGAATCAATCACAACACTGCATTGCAGCATTGTCATTCCTTAAGGGAGCCTGGGAGCTCGGTGTTTCCTACGAGGAGGAGAGGCTGCGGAGAGGCAGAGGCTGGGACACGATTGGCAGGTAAATTTGCTTTATCATTTATTTTTTTATTTCTCGCCTCACCCAAGTCCCCCTGACACCACAACACCACTCCCTACCAGCCGCCACTGATTGTTATCGTGAATAGAATAGGATATAAGGTATTAAGGCCTGCAATACACAGACAAATGTATAACCTCACTCCGAGTGCTCTGGTAATGTCAATTTGGCTAGTAATCGGTAGCGGCCGGTGGTGGGAGTGCTGCCGGCGGTGGGCGCAGCAGGGGGGGGGTAGTAAACTATGGAATATGGCCCAACGGAGATAAGTAAACAAATAAATAAATAAAACGAATTTTGTTGCGCACGCTACATCGCATTTGGCTTTGCAGTGTTTACTTACCTCTGTTCAGCTGTATGCTGTAGTTTACTACCCACACCCTGCTCCTCCCCGACCCCGCCTCACCGCCCGCAGCACTCCCACCCCTGGCCACTACTGCTGGTAATTGGAGTTGCTGGCCCCACCCAATTTACTATTCCAACGGTAACTTCACATCTAGGGAATATTTCTGCAGGAGAAATACTGCTCAAAGCATGTAGAAACTGGTGTCCACATTTTTTTGGTGCATTTTATATCCAAAACTCTACTGTCTGGAGTATATCCTTCTACTCTCTGAATTATTGATGCCTACAGTGCTTTTAATTCCAGGGAAGAGGGTGGGTCCCAATCAGAAAACATCCCCTTTGGTAGTTGGGTCCATACGAAGAATTGTTCGCATTTATTATAGGTGTCCGATATGTCAGTGAATATTCTGTGGTTACTGTAAGCTTTTGTACACCTGAGTAAGTAAATGCTGAGACAGCTTTTGCGAATTTGTAGAATGCGCATGGAGGTATCATATACTGAGCTGGTCATGAGGTTATATCATAGACATGATGATTTTGATGAATCTTTCTTTGATTCACTGGTGGAATCCTCACTGGAGCCAGACTACTAAGCATTTTAACAGTCGCCAATGCTCCGATTCAAAATTTGCAAGCGTTAAAATGCTTTTTCTTAATTACTAATCCCCTTTTAGGAGTTAGAAAAGTTTTTTCCAACTCCTAAAATGAGATTCCGAATGGATATCAGTTCAGTATCGGCAAGGGGTGTTTTTTAGGCGTGCCTTTCAAATACCGAATTGATATCTTATGTATCAGTCTTTTGTGACCGAAATTAAGTTGAAAAACATCACTGATACCTCAAAGGAGGTTGTAACCCATTCACAAATGGGAAGTTTTCCACTTGGGACTCCTCCTCCTTTGTTTATGTATGTAAATAAAGTTTAAGCTGAGGCAATGATACACACGACCACTTCCTCCTCATACATTTTCTTTTTAAAAAAAGTAAACTTTCTTTTTAAACACAGTCCTGTTTAGTTTAAGTTTAAGTTTAAAATATTTATCAAGCGCAACATACACCTGGGCGGTTTCTTGGCGCTAAAATAGCAGGCAGCCAACTGGGCAAGATCAGTCGCTAAGACATAGACTGAAAAGGCGAGCAGAGCTTACGAAAGGAGAGCCTGAGTGAATAAAAAAGTCTTCAGAGCTTTGCGGAAGCTGGAATACTGGGTGAGGGACCTATGATGGAAGGGGAGAGAATTCCAGAACATGGGGGCAAGAGTGGAAAATTTCGAGCCACCCTGTTTTTTTTTCCGGTAGCGAGGAACTGCTAGAAGAAGTTGTGCCGAGGAGCGGAGGTCTCTGCCAGGGACATAAGCTTTGATGGCTGAAGATATGAAGAGAGGGGCCAGGCCCATCCTGGCCTGAAACGCCATGCAGCCTAATTTGAACAAGGCGCGTTCCCGCACGGGGAGCCAGTGGAGGGTCTTCAAGAGGGGAGAGGTATGATGAAATTTGGGGAGACCGAAAGTCTCCCCAAAGTCTAGTGTAAGTTATAGGGCTCTGTTTTAAAAAGAAATGTGCTTTATTAAAAAGCGATTACAGACGTTGAGGTATGCAGTCACAATTTGTGATGTACTTTATTAATATGCATGAGTAAGATCAAATTCAGCCCCACTACGGTTCGGATTTTTAAGAACAAACCCATTAGTACATTCATCGGTCCTTAAAAACATTTACTGATCCCTAAAATACTTTTTTCTATTTGTGATCCGTGTCATGTAAGCAGATATTAGCTTTCTGGATCCGAGTTCCTTATATTACTTTGCGTGTAGACACATTTAATGTATTTCTGCTATAAACATCAGTGTTCATGAGCAATACAACACCTGCTTGTCTTTACTTTCTATTGTGTTTTCGGAGAACATTAAGTATCCTTGTAAGACTTTGGTGTGAGTTGGTGGATGGACTGCTCAGACAATGTAAGCTCATTTCACAGTCTTTTTTGCATACCGAACTAGATCTTGGTTGTACATGCTGTCTCAAAAATGATCACTACATTCTTTATTAATCTGGCATTAAAAAAAAATTCATTTAATTATGGGGAGTCCACCATGGAAAACTGAAATGACTGAATGGAATAGTTTGCTCTGACTGAACAAAACTAACCCCAATAACAAACAGTAACCAATAACACTGAACTAAACATTAACCTTGGGTTCTGGAGCAGCATGCTGTTTGGTGTAAAGCGCGCGGCGCCACATCAGGGGCAGTAAGCGGTATATAATACAATTACAATTCAAATTCACACACTCAGGATGAGCATAGTTTTAGGATACTAACTTGTTGTGGTAAAAATACCATCAACTGTAAGGTTAGGGATGGTATAATGGGTTTCTCGCGGGGGAGTTATCATGGAAAGTTTACATCAACAAAACATTTTGCATGGGATTGGCCACCGTGGAAGCACACTTAAAGTTACTCTAAACAAACGGGAAACATCCATTACAACGCAGTCATTACAACAACCTACATTTACAACACAACTGTTACAACGCAACTGCCTTTACATCGCATGCCATTGCAACACATATCATTACAACACATGTCACTACAACACATGCCATTACAATCCATACCATTACAATGCATGCCATTACAATGCATTATAAGGTAAGTAATGGAGATTTGTTTAGTTTTAGGGTGGGTATGGGTTTTGGGGTACATGGGAATAATAATTTTTACTCCTACACTATCCAACACTTTCCCTACTGTTGCACTCACTGGAGTGGGAATAATAATTTTTACCCCTACACTATCCAACACTTACCCTACTGTTGCCCTAAAAGTATTATGCATTGTAATGGTGTGTGTTGTAATTGTAGGCGTTGTAATGGAATGCGTTGTAATGGTAGTTTTAAAAAATGTGTTGTAATGACATGCGTTGTAAAACCATGCGATGTAATGGTAGTTGCAATGTAAAGACTGCGTTGTAAAAGCATGCGTTGTAATTGCTTGTGTTGTAATGTCATACATTCAAAAAAACACTGAGGAAAATTAATGGGGGGTGAGGGGGTAACAGAGGGTGCAGGGGAAAAGTTTCTCAATAGGGAAAAATATTTTCTATTTGGTGAAAACAAGAAAAGTTCAGTGTGTAAATACATATTTGTGCTTTATATTGCCTTAAATATGTTGCACCTAGTCAATAATCCATCTGCCTGTGTAGGAAGAGGATTACTCTTGGAAATCTACGACTTTCATAGATTTCCAGAAGTGTAACTTGTAATTATTGTGAAGTTCCTAACAATAGGAAGAAACACATACCTACAGACGTCTTTCTTTTACAGTGCTCTGCATTCTCAGAATCTCTTAAGAACAGTGTCTTTCTAGCTCGCTTTCTGTAGGCATTTTGCCATCCAGAGATGGTGCATGAACTCTATATGACCTTACAGATAGTGATGTAAAACTTTAATGCACAGGCACATTTGTCTTCAACTTTGAATTTCCCCACTGCCTCCTGAAATAATTATGCATTTTAAAAAACATGGTTGCACTTTTTACAGCTTTTTGAAGCCCACCAGGAGCTGGCGTCTGAGTCTTCGTTTCATGCATGCCGGGCCACTGACCTTTATTCTAACCACAAAGCACATCCAGAGTTATTTTCATGTACAGCTCAGTCGTATTTTTGGCTAGGCAGAATAGTAAAACAGACACTGGGTGGCAGCGATAAGAAAATAGAGTCTGTATCACGGTCTTATTTGATATAAAATTATCCACAAATGCAAATATTTATAAACCACACCATTACAGGAAAGGTGCACTGATCCTCTCCATGAAAAGAGACACTTGCCCTGATTCACATTTCCATTTGTAAATATGACTTGCTGTAAAGTATTCGCAATTTGTGACATTTCAGTGGTAAATTGAAACTTAATATGTGTAACATTACCCAAACATTCAAATATTGTTCCCCACATACATTTCACCCCATGGGTAAAAAAAGTGGTGCTCAAGAGCGTAGTTTACCCTGGAAAGTTTGGCACCATCTGCAAATTGTTGGTATTGTCAAGCTTCTCTTTAGTCCCATGCCAACTTAGAAACAGATTAACTCCTTTTAGGGGCAGAAGAGAATCAAGTTAGAGGGTGGGAAAGGAACATTCAAAATTCGTGGCGGTGTAGTGGGATGTTTGACCAATGGGAAAATGTATAAAAAGTTGTGCCATAGCACAAAGGGACTGGCATTTCATCATGCATTTTTAGGTCTCAGCCTGCGTAGGCTGCGCTTGCGCAGTCTCGCTGGGGAGATCTTATGTTTTTCAGAGTGGGGCTTGAACCCGCCCCTCTTCTCCATTGGCTGGCTTCCTAAACGGAGACCAGCCATTGGAGGAGAGGGCGCCTGTCCATTTAAGCCCCGTCTTTTTGGGATTGGGGGGGTGTGTATTTTAGTTTCTTTCTCTCCTCTTCCCATTGACTGGAATTTTACATTCCAGCCAATGGGAAGAGGAGAGAAAGAAAAACACTCCCCGAATCCGAAAATGACGGTGGTTTCTCCGAGGCATTTCTGCTTGACCTCGGAGAAACATGGTGGTGTGGAGCGCTCCCCTCTTGTTGAACTGTTGGGAACAGAGCAATTGTGTGAAGCATCCTTGGATTGTGTTTTGGGTCGGCGCCCTGCTCGTGATTTGACTGCTCTCTTGTCTGTCTGTTCCCCTCTTCCTGATTTGATGTCTTTCTTCCCTATTCGTGTATATCTGCTTCTTGAATGCAGAACTGGATGAGATCCCTCGGCTCTGGGACAAGAAAAGAGAGCCACCTCCCTGCAGGTCTGAAGCGTCCGCCATCCTTGAGGTTGCTGCAGCCGCGGCCTGCATCGGGCCTCTGGACCTGTCCACACTGCGGCGGCTCCTCGTCCTCTCAGGCAGGGGCTGCGCACTGCTGTGCACGTATGCGCACCCCTAGCGACCCTCACGCTCGACCCAAGGTCTGCCCAGTAGAACGGCGCTCACTTCATCCCTCTGTGAGGCAGAAGGTTGAGCTGGTTGTGTTAGTGTTTGAATGTGTGTCCTGCAAGTTACACAGCGCCTAACCCGCTGAGCTGCTTTACCTCTGCCAACCACGGCGAATGCATTTTACAATAAGCATCCACTCTTCGCCGCTTCCCACGGGGCGTTGTAAATGCCAGAGCCTGGAGCAGACTTGCTTATTGTTGTATTCGAGTAAAAGCGGTGCCGCGTGGGCCTGCTCCGGCCGCTCCTCTGCAGCAGACCTAGCACTGTGCCATGGCATGTTAGCACTCCACTGTCCGGAGCATGTCAGGGAGTGACCACAGTGTGGTTCTGAAGCCTGGAAATTCAGCCCAAGAGCAGCACAGGGAGATTTGAAACACCATGGGGAATGTGGCGATCCTTAGATATGCAATTTGTATGTAGCGCAATATCTGCATGTAGCTCTTGTGTAACTGCTCACCGTTTACCAAGTACTGGGGTGAGTTTGATGTATGCAGGGCGACAGTATGGGACCCGGAAACATGATCCTTGAAGGCTGATTCCTGTGACTGTCCTGAGCTGTGGGCTCTGAAACCAGACCGAGTGCCAGGAGTGCAGGGATGGAGGATGGCGGCATGCAGGCACTCACGTGAAGTCAAGGCCCGCACATCGCAGGCCATGCCTGTTCTTGGGTACTGTACCTCGGAATTGAGGCGCACAACGATTTTTGGCGGGTGAATCGGCAAGTGTTTGCTTCATCTCTTTGAAGCACAGACAGAAAACGGCGGTATGTGTAACAGAAATGTGTGACCCACAGAGAAAGGCATGGCTATATAGGAGTGTGTATGTGTGCGTTTTATTGAATTTTGACTGGCTCACTCCAAGACAAACTCACTTGAGGAATACTGCACATGTGTAGCTAGAGAAACATGGTGGTGTGGAGCGCTCCTCTCTTGTTTTCTCTTCTTCTTCCCTCTTTTACTTTCTCCTCTCCCTCTCCTTTCCAGCTCTCCTGTACCTCTTTTCCCTGTCCTTCTCACCCCGCCCCCTCCCTCTTCCTTTCCTGGACGCTCCCTTTTCCTTACTCTTACCCTCCTTCGACCCCCCTTAACGGCCCCCTTCCGCCGCCTGGTCCCCGTCTTCTTGCTCTACTTTTCCTTTCATGCATATCCCTTCTCTTCACTTATTTTCCTCCCTTCCCCCGCCCCATCTTCCTCTCTGAGCTCTGGGCGCCCCCTTTCTGCCCTCCCCGCCCCTCCTCCTGGGTGTGGTGCTGTACTTTTCAGAGTGGGGTCATCTCGGCGCGACTGTGAGTCAGGCAGTGGGGCTGGGCTCACTTCCCTCGCAGACCTCACTTCCCTCTCTCCTCCCCCTGCTCTCTGCCCTCCCTCCCTGCCTCTCTCGGGCTCTCCCTCCGGTCAGTGCCTTCTGCCTCCAGACGCTGTTCTCCGGGACCCTCAGGTGAGCCTGGCCTCCGACCCCCTGCCAGCATCCCCCGGAGGGGGCTTCACTTCCGGCCACTGTGGGAGAGTGCTTGGGTGGGATTGAAACTCGGGTGGGTGTGTCGTGGGGGCCGCCGGCCTCCGTCACTGCTCTTCTATGTCTGGTGATTTTGAGGTGGTGGTAGTGATGGGTGGGGGAGGGGTTGTGTGTTGTAGTGTCTGTTCTTTTCCCAGTGGGATTGGAGTGTGTGAGGTTGCCATTTTTGTTTGCCGTTCCCTGACTTGTGTGTGTGTAACTCTACAGGCCCGGGTGGAAACTATGCCGGGGTCTGTGCAGTTGCAAATATGTCTTTTGGGCATGTTTGTGCGGCGATCGTTGGCAGGGTGTCCTTTGTCAGCATGTGATTACTTATGTACACAAGTCATGGATGTTTCACGAGTTAAGAGAGTTGTGTACAGTATCTGTGGCTTGTTGCTCTTCAGCAGTGGGGAGTGTGTGACCGGGTTGTGTTTGCAGAGTACTGTGTGCGTGTGGTTGTAATGCTAGGGGGCTGTGGTGTGTGCGTGTGGATGCTTGGAGACTGTGGTGTGTGCGTGTGGATGCTTGGAGGCTGTGATGTGCGTGTGTTGTTGTAATGCTTGGAGGCTGTGGTGTGTGCGTGTGGCTGTAATGCTTGGAGGCTGTGTGTGTGCGTGTGGCTATAATGCTTGGAGGCTATGGTGTGTGCATGTGGCTGTAATTCTTGGGGGCTGTGGTGTGCACGAGAAGCTATGCATTGTTTATTTAGAGGTTTTTAAATCTGGCTGTCGAGCGGACTCCTAAGGTTAAAGGAGCAGCGAAGGCTATGGTGTACAACAAAGCACAGTTTACTGAATTCAGTCTGCGCAGGGAAATCATGGCCCGTAAGAGGCTGGGTAATCATTTCCGGGGTGGCAGGAGTCTCCTTTCCGAGGTTGCTCCTTGTAGCATCACTCGGGTAGGCGGTGCTTTTTGAAACTAGTTCAATGTGTTTTTTTACACTCCATTGGAAGTGTTTGTGTGGACAGACCAGTTCATTCCACTCCCCTTCTAGAGCTTTTCACTGCGTCTCCATGCTTCGGGTAGAGAGCTGAGCGGTGGCAGTCGGGCTTATGAGCCCGGAAGGCGGGAGGTAAGACCCTGTGGGGGAACCTTCCACTTGATGTAGGCAGGGTGATAGTGGCACGCACGTGAACACACCGGAGAAATACTGCGTGTAATTATGGGCAGCAACAGAAACCAAAAGCTGTGGCGAAAATGTTTTACACATTTTTAACTAATAACTGGTAATCTTTGAATGTGCAGCACGCTGTATGTATTATACAATAAGAACACCTTAGGACCTTAATTGTATAACTGTACATTTGTGTAGCAAGCAAACGAGTGTACTGTGCATAATAGTCGCGTCTTTATTAAGAAACGCTCCAAATAACGTAGAAACGGGTTTAGTTCATTACGTTTGCCTATGTGTATATATTGATATAGAGCAGGAACTTAGTAAAACAGAGTGCTGTACAATACGTGTTGTGTCGGGAGACAAGCTACAAGATTGTGCACTTAAAGTGGCGATACACAAATAGATTTCACACACTGCATTTCGAATTTTTCATCAACGCATTGGAGTATTAATTATTAAAAATACTCTTCCCAATACTAATATTCAGTATGTACATGCTCTCTCGCACCATCACCTGACTGCCTCCCGTCTCCTCGTGCCCTCTTGCTGTCATCTCCCCTCTACCTTCCCGCTCCCTCCCTTCCCGTTCCCTCCCTTCCCGTAAGAACCCTTCAGGCGCTCCCGTAAAGTGCTGTCATTCGCTACCAGTTCATTAACCATAACATTGTAGATGAGGCTTCTCTATTATTAAAAAAATTAGAAACATGGCTTGTCACTCGTCCCTAAAGACACTGTCTCAAAGAGGGCTATATAATCATCCTTCACACATGCCGAATAATTGTAAAACCATGAAGCAAGTGTGTGTGTGTGTGTGATCACATTGCAACCAAATATTTTACTAAGATTTGATAGTGTTGTATTGCATGTACATCAGATCATATGATGCTAACTGACTAGAACAATCTAAAAGAAATAGCAGATAAATGGAGTTAAGGAGCTGGGTCAACAAAACAGAAAGGTCTGCAGTGTCTTTATAAAGGAAAGATGAGATGTGATAGACGTACCTTGGAAAGACAATCCCACCTCCTAGGTAGGAGAGACCCAGTTCTCTTTGTGTGTGGGGGGCTGTGTGTGTGGGGGGGGGGGCTCTGGGTGTGTGGGGAGGGCTCTGTGTGTGTGGGGGGGCTCTGTGTGTGTGTGGGGGGCTCTGTGTGTGTGTGTCTCTATGTGTCTGTGGGGCTCTGTGTGTGGGGGGGCTCTGTGTGGGTGTGGGTCTGTGTGTTTGTGTGTGGCATTTGCGAGAGATTAAGCTATTGGCATTGTAAATGACAATGCCATTTATTTATCTGTTTTCAAAACCAACACATAAAAGAAAATGTTGTCATTTACAATGTCAATAGCTCTCACTTTTGCAAAGGCGAGACCGTTGCATTGTAAATGCTTGTTGTAGACTGCTCCCACTGTGAAAGTGTCCCTGTCAAAGAGGAAGGAAGGCATCAACAACAACTCATCGCCTCCTCTGCTCCACGCATCAGGCCCTCGTCCATTACTCACAAAGGTACTTTTCAGCAGCACAAGGTTGGTCCCTGTATCTGACATAGTGCTCAATCATGGTCTGCCTGAACTTTTGGATTTGAGCCAGTCTAGCGTGATGACATAGCCCCGGTTAGTACTTTATGCTTTTAAGCACTACATTTCAGTTTCATCTTTAAAAATTCATAACTCTGGTTTTACTTGTTGGATTTTTGTTATTTCAGTCTTGTTTTGTTCATTAACTTAATCTCTATTGTCTAACCAGGCGTGGCATCTTTTTGTGTGGTGTTCTTACTGTTTGAAGTATTGCACAAATATTTTACACATTGCTTCTTAATTTAAGCCTGACTGCTCTGTGCCAAGTCACCTGAGGGTGAGCACAAGTTAATTCAGGATGTGTATCTGACTTACCCTGACTAGGATTGTGGCTCCCACTTGGACAGGGTGCACACCTCTGCCAACCAGAAGCTCAATTTCTAACAACTGGGATTATCACCTTTGATAGATTTTGGTTGTACTGGTAACTGCAAGGGTCATGGGCAACTCTAGCGTCAACACCACGCGAAAGAACCTCACTGTTAACATGATGGAAGTTATGTAACATTGTTAAAAAGTTTACTATAGGTTTATAGTCTGCTACCGAGGGCTATGCCAGTAGTTAGGGGTCCTTAACCAGAGTGTGGCTTAGGCCTATAAAGTGGGAAAGGGCCTGGTAGAGTCTGAGGCAGAAGTTCTACTAGGCTATTAGAACGTTCCAGACCCTGAGAGTAGAATGTTCTAAATTAAAAGAGGAGAATCAGAAAGACTGTTGGATCAGAAGGCTTATACCAACCATTATTAACCCTGAGGCACTTCACTGTCTTCAATGGATCTTCCAACATTCCAATGTTTTAGAAACAGTAAAACATGATCCACAAAACAACAGGATAACATTTATACAGATTTAGAATTTCAGCAGTTTTCTTCAATTAAAATGCACTTGCATCGTACAATATTTCAAAATTAAAACAGTTCAAGTTTACATTTTTGGACTTTGTTCTGTAGGTGTTTAGTTCTAGTTATGACTGCATCCCACATTCTCACTAACACACCAGACTCAGCTGGTTGAGTTGGCAATTCATTGTCCTCATTCTCTCTGTCTAGATTTTGATGTGAAAGGAAACAGAACACATTTCTCCCATGTGCCTAGCTCTTCTTTAAGTCTAAGCAAAACAGTGCATGCGCTGTCTCTTCAAAACATGTTATTTACAATCAGTGGGCTAGAGCCAACCCATAGGTTTATCCATTCTTCGCTTCCACTTTGCTCTTGTATATTTCATTCCTGTTTGTCCATGGCATGCATGCATCATGCCTCTTCTTGTGTTTGACCCTCCCCTACAGCATGAACCAAGTATTTGGGCCTATTCACTGCTCCTATTTTGTTAGCTGATATTTTATTTGTGTTTAAATGCTCCATATGAGGGCTCGAGTTTTCACTCACCTCCATCCCTGTTGCTTCTTTCCCCTCCCACCCAACCCATTTATGTTGCCTCTTTTCCCCTTCAGCAGCCTCAACCCTGTTGCTTCTTTCCCCTCCCACCAACCCATTTATGTGGCCTCTTTACCCCTTCATCAGCCCCATCCCTGCAGTTTCTTTCCCCTCTCGAATCTGATAGCACTAATGCAGAGAGGATGTGGTGTAAGACCCAGGGCTACTGACTTTGAGCTAGGGAAGCAGGATCAAATCTCAGCGTCTGATCAACATCCTGTGATTCTGGGCAAATCACTTAATCTCAAAGTGCATGCCAAGAATAAATGTGTCCTTGCGTTAATGTAACTGGTGCTCAGATAAAGAGCTTCAGTACTTTTTGGTCCTGCTTGCAATTTATAAAACTGCAAAAAAAATACTTTACATTCAAATGCATTCAGTTTTGGGTTTTGGCTAGACAATGCATTTTCTCTTCACCTCACATGTTGAATTCATTGTCCTGCCCCTACTGACACACAAAAAGGGGCTATGACGTGGTCGGAGCTGGCCATGATGTAGCACTTTTTTCCATGACTTTTAACCATGCTGACCAGCAGATGTGCTGCTATACAACATGGCTAAAAGACATTCACATTGACAATGCCAATTGCACGTGCATTGCCGAGACTTAATGGCTTTGCCAATGTTTGTTTGACAGGGATACGATAGAGAATCAAGACATGCTCCTTTTGAAGTATGGCAAGTTTTAAGCAGAAATAATACCAGTCACATTTATAGGTCTGGTGAGGACGCCTCAAGACTAATCCCCATCTTTCCAGGAGCCAAAAACCTTCATCTTTCTGAGCACAATGAGGAGTTGAAAAGACATGCCAATGAGAAACAGAGGAGACAGGCAGAGAAGAAATCCCACACACATCTTTTAACGTCAGGAGGAAACAGAATCCACCAGGACCAGTGAGCAACAAGAAGCTAAGTATTAGTAAAATAACTAAAGTACTGTAGGCAGCATGTACTATCTCCAGGCTGAATGATGCTAGCTCTGGAAATGTACTCGAGAATGGTTCTGAAGGGTAAAGAGGAGGACTCTGGAATGAAGATCTAGGGGCGTGGAGTAGTACTGAAGCTTTTTTTATTCTGAGTGGCAGGACAGCTGTTTTAAAGCAGTATAAATGCACCAGAGGATTGTTCAAAACACATCAGATCAAACAGAGCCCCAACACCAGTAAAAAGAAATTCGAAGCGAGCTAGAAAAGAGTGGGTAATATGTAAAGCAGGAAAGAGTAATCAAAATACCAAGCATAGCATAAAATGTCATATTATAACATCGAATACTACATCCTAATGACAAAAAAAACAACACTTATATATATATATATAAATATATGCATTCGCCAACATATACTTTCGTATTTGTTAATTGTAATATATTAATGTGAATTAAATAGAATTTGCAGTCGCATGAAATACACTTTATGTCACATGCACTGTACAAATTATATTTTCAATATAAACTGGTTTAAAATAATGTACTATTGGGAAAGGAAGCATGAAGGCTATTACGGCTAAAATCATCATCAGAGACATTGAATCACATTTTCCATGAGAAGATATTAAAAAATTTGACTAAAATGAGCATATTCTATTTTCCATTCACTTCCACTAATAAAATATGTCTTTCAGTACTTTCGCTCGACTCAGAATCTCTTTTGGCTTATTATGATCCTCAAGAGTGTTTGCAATAAAAGCTGATGTAAGTTAGATGCCAAATAGCTCAAGGGGCATCTATGCTCACACAGGCGAGTTATTGTTGAAAGGCAGGGAATGAGTGATTAAAGAAGAGAACTTTCAATGAAAATGTGGTAATTGAAAAAAATAGAATGTGATATGTAGTGCCAATTAGTCTTCTGTTTAAGATAAGTTGCTCAATTTCAGGAAAGGAAGGGGACAAAAGTTTATTTGAATTGGGTTTTACCTAATAATTTAGAATAGGGGTTGCCTTGTAAAAATGTTATCCGGTTCGTTTTGAGGTGTTCAAGAGAAAAATTGGTTATTTATCAGTGATACTGTTGACTACTGGGAGACCATTCGATTCGGGGTGAAAGTTGTTCGTGAAAACCGTCAAGGGGGATTGGAGGGGATGTGTAAACATTTCTTGCAATGTTTATTTCCTGCTACCATATACCACTAAGTAATAGTGAGCGAAACGAGAATGTTCATTTTTCTGTTTATTGTACTGCAGAAAACAATATGCAATGTAAAGGGGAAACGATTTGTTTGGTTGAAGCTAATGCGAGATCAATTTAAAAATACTTAGGGCAGGAGCTCTAAAACTGAACATATTACTTGAACCATAGATACGTTTTATACTGTTTTATACTGTTTTGACTCATTATCTCTTTCCCAGTGATGTGTTAGTCGTGCTTTGTGCATAACGAACTATAGAAATGTCATCAAATAGTTCAGAAACAAAAATTATTGCTTATATTAAAGCAAAAAAATGCTAAATTGAAGAAATAGCCGCCAAATAAATGAGCTATGTTAAACAGAACAGATGGCGAAAGCCGTGACATGGGGGGTTTATTTATCATGACTTAGAATATTTGACAGGACTAGATTGTTTGATTGCACACGTCTGTGCAGTTGTGTGTGAGGAATGTTTCACCCACCATCTCTAATCGCCTCTTGCCTTCCTATCCTGTGGCCTCAGAAAATCATGGGGTTGGACTGTGACCTTCTGCCATTTGTGTCCTCTGGCAGTACCCACAGGATTCTACAAGGTTCATGGGTGTGGGTAACAGCAGTAGCGTCCTGCACAGATAAGAACAGTGAGGCAGGGCAGGGCGTGTGTTGGGTAAAATGCGGCGAGTGCAAGGTAAGTGGTTTTAATTTTTTTTATTACATTTTACTTCTCCCATCATATGTCGCCTTACCCGATCCCCACCCTGCCCCGCCCTCACTTCGCCTCACTGCTCTTACCTGTGTCGGCCGCCAATGTGCAACAATTCCATCATCCCTGGCAGCTGGGAATAAGAAGTAGTAACCTCTGCCAAGAATTATACTTTTTGTAAACAGAGTAACTTCCAGGGAGTCACTATTCCCTGATGGGAATAGAGCCCCGGGAGTGAAGGATGCAAAATAGGGAAGGTGAGATCCTCGGAATTGGCATTTCCTTGGGCATGAGGATTTACATGTATTCACCCACTTGCACGGTGGCAAATTTATGCTTTCACTGGGCCAGTCCCTTAAATTTCCTCCGTCAATAGATTTGCCACTAATGGCTACTCATACTATCCCAATGATACTCCTTTTCTGTGACTGCCCTACAGTTGAAAATGGCTGACTAGACAATCAGCAAGCCAATACTTCTGTCATGAGGCATATATCTGCTATCACACAAAGAGTCTATCCCGTCTTGAATTAGTAAGGAATACCTACTAGCGCTCAGCACCACAATGGTAAGTGCTCAACTTTACCAGAGAGTTGTGCCTCTGCTCATATCAAAACCCCTCACTTAGTGTGGGGGACAACCTAAGAAGAATCCTCTGGGAGTTTCCATCTATAGAAGGGAGTCTTGGTGGTCTCGGGTTGTCCTGCAACATTTTCTGGGGTTCATCTTTGCAACATACTAAAACATTTCATTACTGATGGGTGCAATGAAACATCTTTTAAATTCACTGGCAGGGCGTGCCACACCTTCTTCAATGACTTGACTTTTTTTTATATAGATGAAAGACTTCAGTAGAGGTTCTGATTCTACTCTTTTCAGCTCCACCAATAAGTGGTATGAACATAGGATTATGTTTGAGTTGCTTGAATGTCTTTTCAGAGGGAAAGAAGATCTAATCACACAAAAACAAAAGATGTCATTAAACCTGCGAGTTTAAATTGCATCATATAATTACCCAGTGACTGCTTCAAATCATTTTGTTCTATTTGAAAATAATCCGAAAAAAGTGGTGAGAAAAACTAGCGAGAGAGAAAACAGTAAACGCATTGAAATGACATGGCTTCATCCCGATCATTTTAAAATTTGTTGACTTGCTTTATACATCACCTATGTCCTCAGTTTATGTGAATGGAATACAACGAATTTCTTTGCATTTGCAAAGAGGTGCAAGGCAAGGTTTTCCTACATCTTCATTATTCTTAATTTTGTCCCTTGAGTCTTTCCTAGAAAAAAAATTCAGATCGAGAAATTTTGTTGGCTATAAAGAAAAGGATATGCAGTCAAGTTCACAGCTTGTGGTGATGATTTATTATTATTTTGCATCAAAAAGTTTATTTCAGAAATATATTTCCCTTAAAAAACACATTACGCATACATTCAATTATACAATGCAATAACAGTTAAAAATATACAATATAAATTGATAAGGCTTCCAGTGATCACATATCATTATACATGATAAAAAACTGAGAATATTACTAAATATATCCAATATAAATACTACTATTTCAGCATTTTGTCAATTAGCCAATTATTGAGCTGTATCAGTATACAATTTAAATATTGATACTGCTAAATTTGATGTCATGCCTATTATTATTATTATTTTTGTTTTAATTTGTCAAAAATCTTTATTGAACAAAGTTGCACAGCAAGGTTACAAGATTGCACCGTATCAAAACATAATATACAGACGTACAGTATATTGCTGCAAAGGTTACCTCGAATACGTAATACATGAGATCAATACAGAGGAGAAGTGATGTCATGCCTATTAATAAATATTTTTTTAAGATTTGTTTAAAGATTGTGGTTTTACATGGAACTCTAAAATGTCTAGTCGGTATATATTCAAACTCTTTAAAATATGTAAGTTCAAATAATTTAAAAGAAAGTAAAGTAAGTAGACCATCTGCAAAATGGTCTCTGTTTTTATCCTGGTGGGGCAGATAAGATACTATAAAGATGAGTATTTTACAATCATCCTTTTTGATGTTTCCATGCTTCCTGTGGAACTCTCTCACGATTTTTTTTAAATTAATTGATGGAATAATTACAATGTTTTTATGAAATAAATAGAAAACATGCATCTCTTTACTGAAACCTAAACACATGATACAGTGGAGGTATTATTTGCCCAAATGTTATCATTGTGCATTTATCCTCAAACAGATGTGGATTCCAGTATCTGGGGAAAGTTAGAACATCTGTTCATGTTCCCTTTTACATTTAAACTGGTCTATATTATGCAAATACCTAAATCTTTCTCCTCCCCTATAATTAATCACTCCTCATAATTAGTCGATCGTGTTCTTCTAACCCTCTTGTCTGATTTACATAACCTTAGATTATCCCTTACTTGCTATATCAATAATATTAGAATATAGAATATTATTTTTGAAGGATAGGATGAGCAAAGGTATCACAAAGGACAATTGCTCTCTGACAATGATTTCATTTGTGTTAAAAAATGTCAATGTAAATGTCTTTAACCCTCTTATTTTAAATTCATATATGACTTGTTAAAGATTCAAATTAACAATTGTTTATCTACCTCTTAGATAACAGATTCACAGGTAAATGAAACTACTTCTATTTAGAAGTTTTGTACAGAACTTAAAGCTTCTTATATATTCATACAAGAATGTTGACACAGACAATGCAGATAGATCTAAAACCTTAGTAGAATTACAGTGGGAAAAAGACTTAAATCAAGTCTTCCCCATTTACCTATGGAAGAAAAGCTGCATTCAACTTCTTGCACAGCTAGCACCACGCCAACACATGTTTGTGTCTATATTAGTGTATTCCTGGCTACTGCTTCACTTGATAAAGTCAAAATTTATGAATATGTGAAGTGTTGGTCTTGTAATAATGTAGCATACAAAAAAGTGATGGATGGAATAATTGATATAATCTCAGCCACTGGAAACTGCTTGGAGCCGCATCCCAGGCCTTTGTTATTTTGCACACTATGCCACCTCAGTTTTTAACTATGATAATTGTAATGTCTTTCATATGTTTTTGAATGCCTAATTTACTATTTTGGTTACTCGTTTGGGAAAAGATTACGCATGTATGTTTGATCAAACTTTTTTTGATAAATTGCTAATTTTGCTGGGAGCATCTTCTAATATTTGGAATACTGATGTCATGATTGAAAAGTTTGTTGATCTTATTGCTATTACTTTACAAATAATTGTATTGAATTGAATTGGAAAGACACTGCCAACATTACTTTTGCTAGATGGTGGAACATGTTGTGGCACAGCAATAGCCTAGATAAATTAAATAAATATCTACACAACAGATGATTGAGTGAAACCTATTGTAGATGCTACTTCTCTCTTTTTTATCTGGTCATAATACTAAGATTTCTACAGAACCTATTTTTTGATCCTCTGTGATTTGATTGTTGGAGTGTTAAATATTTATCTCTATATCTCTATTTATATATCTATCTATCTATCTATCCATCTATCTATCTATCTATCTATCTATCTATCTATCTATCTATCTATCTATCTATCTATCTATCTATCTATCTATCTATCTATCTATCTCTCTCTCTCTCTATATATATATATATATATATATATATATATATATATATATATATATATATATATAACGTTTTATAAAATAGTGTTACATGTGATGTAATGTTTATACCACCTCCCTGCACACAATCACAAGAGGTGTGTGAGAAAGTGGCATCTTCTTGCCTTGGTATGCCCCCACTTTTTTCTGAACTGCTGATGTGCTTTGACTGAGTGTGCCCTGGGTTCCTGCCAACCTGGTACCCAGGGCCTGTGTTCCTTCCCTAAAACTGTGCTGAAACTAGAAACCCAATGAGCATCTCTAGCCCCCTGTCAGCCCCTAGTAAATAGCACCCTAGGTACCCAAGGCATGGTGACCACAGAAGACCCCTGAGGGCTGCAGCATGTATTGTGCCACCCTCAGGGGCACTGTACCCTGGAACCCACACACTGCCTTTTCAGGCTGAGTGCCTAAGTACAGAACTAAACCAAGAGTCGACATGGCACACATCCCTGTGTGCCATGACCACAGAACCCACTGCCATGGCATACTTCAGTCACCCCTCTAGCTGGGTGCCCTATGCCAGAGGTGTGGGCACAGGTGCATGAGCCCTGTGACCCTACAGTACCTAGGGCCATTCCTGGGCACTGTAAGTGCAGTGATGCCATTAAAGGAATATGGTGCTGGGAGGTTGTCATTACGAACTCCCCAGCACCATAATGGCTACACTGAAGGCTTACAAGTTTGGTACCATACTTCTCAGCACATTAAGCCCGCACCGATGCCAGTGTGGGATTTAATGTGAAATGCACCAGAGGGCATCTTAGAGATGCCCTCTGAAACCCTAACCTCCTATCCACGTCTGGGTTGAGTGGCTGCAGAGGCTGCCACACAGCAGACATGTTGCTGGACCCCTGGGTGAAGAGCCCCCCGCTCTCCTGGGCCTGCAACAATGCACGTCCTGGGCGAGGTGCTAGGTCTCCTCCCCTCAGGATGGGCAGGGGGAAGCTTCAAAGGCATGCCGCCTCTGTGAGCTTCTCCAGAACATTTTCTGTACCCAGCAACCGGCCCCCACCAGTTCTGACCCCCATTCTGGCGGGAAGACTGGCGGGAAAAACTATGTCAGGAAGGGGGGTGTGCCAGCCTGTGCCAACCCCACCCCTCAGGTCGGGGAGACGAGGTGAAGCACGACCACGGGTTCCGGCCATCTTGTAAATGGGGAACCCTACCCAATCCCAGCTAGGCTCCTGCCCCCCTCCCACAGGAGAGGAGCAGGCTAGGGGGTGTACTCACCCCAGGACAGGGACCCATTGGACCCTGTCCTTGCCCTACCTGTAACATCCCTAAATTCAGTATTTAGGGGCTCCCTGAACCTTCCTTCCTCAGATCCTGAAATGAAAAGAAGAAAGAAGATCAAGAAGAAGAAGACCAGCCATGCAGCTGCTAACAACAGGACGACAACAATTGACTTGGCCCCAGCCCTACCGGCCTGTCGATCCAGTAACCTGCTCCTGCCTAATCCCGGCGACTCCTGCGGACAGCAACCTTGGGACACCCAGAGTACCTGCCTTCCTTGACCCTCTTAAAGACTGGGACTCCCATCAGCAGAAGCTCTACTGCAACAACCCACCTGGTCCCAGCCAAAAAGCTCCGGACCAGCCCACTCTGCACCCGCCGAGCCCGGGCCGGGACCAACCGAACCAAGACCACGAGGACATCCCCCCGGCAACTGGGACCCGAAGTCCAGTGCCCAAAGACCCTCCTCGATGAACCCGACGACGCCTGCAGACTCAGATCCAGGGGCCACCCCAACCGCGACCAGCTGAGGGTAAGCTTTTCCGACACCCAAAGACACCCCTGCACCCGGCGCCCTACAGTCCCCAGTGCCTCCCTTTGGGGTACCTACCTGTGCTCCAAGATCCCAACTTACCTCTCGAAATGCTGGTTGCTCCTGAAGAGTCTCTGTCCCCGAGCCTGCAGTCTTTGTTCCTTTTTGACCTTTCCCATTGGATAACATTGAGCGTCCGATGGCTCAAAAGCACCCTGCACCCAGCTGCCCGAGTGCCGCTGTCTGTGCCGCCTTTGTCCTATCCTACTTCCCCCTTGCCCTGAGTAAGTGAGCAGGAGCCCAGCTCCCACAGCCGCGTGGCCTGCTAGCCAGCAGCCACCCACCGACGGCCCCCTTTCCCTCATTGGATATCATTGGGCCTACCTACCTCTGCACCCGGCCGTCCCTGTGCTGCTGGGGCTGAACCAACTGTACCTACCTGACCTTGGGGGACCCCTGAGTCCATGCCCAGAACCATAACTTCACCAGCCAAGTACTCACCTGGAAACCGGTAACTCACTTACCTGCCATTGGATAACATTGACCAATTTTGACTCTAAAATTTTCTAAGTGTGAAGTTTTGAAAACTGAAAATATTCATACAAAATCAGCCGAATTCCGAATTACAAAGTACTCACCTGTGATCAGGGAAGAAGCCAGTACTGTACCTTTCAGCCCAGTACTGAACCGCAAAAGTAATCCTTACCGGGTTTACTAGTAATCTGTATTTTCTCCATAGGAACCCATTGTCTGCTTTTCTATGAAATTTCTTCTGTCTACTTTTGAAAACTTGAAATATTCTTTAAAAACCATACGAAATACTGAAACACAATTACCTACCTGTTTTAAGTTAAGACCCCAGTGCTGGCCCTAGGAGACCAGTGCTGGATTACAAAAGTAACGTGATCGTACTTTACCTGCAACTTGAATTTTCTCCCATTGAATAACATTGTCAGATTTACATTGAAAAGTTTCTAAGTGTGAACTTTTAAACCAGCTTTATATTCATGAAAATTCATTACTGTAACTAAAAGGTTTTTGCTAATCTGGTTTCAGCTTAGACCCCAGGAATCTAGTATTTAGACCTGGAACTACTAAAGCAATCTACACTGTAATTAACTGTACTTTTATGATAATAATCCATTGAGCTCAATGCTACAGTGTGTCTAGACTTGTGTTGCCTTCAGCAACCCATGTACCTATTGTGTTCACATACCTTATTGCTTCCTTGCAAAGTAATTACATGAAAGTATTCATACCTAGCAAAGTATATTTTTATGCCTGCTGGTTCTAAAAATAAAACAACTATATCTTTGGATATAACAACCATTGGCCTGGAGTTCCGTCTTTGAGTGTGTGAAATCTTTTGCTGACTGAGTTTGTACAACAAATGCTTTGCACTGCCCTCTGTTACTGCCTCACTGCTCAACCAAGCTACCACTTTGGAGAGTAAGGTCAGTCCTGACTTTAACCTCCGTTATACCACTGGGGTTTGTGGACTCTATACACACTGTACTTCCTTATTGTCCAGTGTATATAGAGCCACTTTCTCACAAGGTGATTTCCTTGTTCTATGTGTACTACAGAATGCAGCACGCATAGAAAGAGGAACAAAATTTCGCCCCCTGGGGAGGTGTAGCATTCTGACGCATTTCCAGGTTTACAATTTCTTGTAAATCTGGAAATGTGGCAGAAGCCATGGGTGTTTTTTGGGAACACCCACAGCAACACCCATGGTATGCCCCTTTCATGCAAAGTGTTGTGTGTAAAAGGGTTATATTTACAAGTACACAAAAAGCCACGCAGGGTGGCGGTGCATGTCCTTGTAAATATGGGGCAGCAGGTTGCGCCGTGGGTGCATCACAAAAAGAGACTCATCAGGCGCAAGGGGCTTGTAAATAAGCCCCATATTCTTTAAAAGTGTTAGTAATAAGAGGTCTCCCAAACACTAACGCTGTCTGGGGAGAGAGCTAAAAATGGGAGCTTGGAGTAGAGGAGAGATAAGACAGTAAGCAAAGGAGAATTGTACAGGAAAAATAAAGGGTGGGTGTAGGGTGGAAAATAAGGGCATGGTGGACAGAGCCCATTGGAAAAGGAAAGCTAAAAACAGAGAGGGAATAGGGAAGGAGAGGAAACAGAGTGCACAGAGATAGGAGGAAGAGATGGGAGGGGGATAAAAGAGTGAGGCAGATCAGATCAGGGAAGGATGGAAACACAAGGAAAGAATGCTGGCCAGCATTCCCGCTCTCTCCTTCCTAGGCTCCAGGGACTGGATGGGAAGAGGAAGGCTTTGGTGTGCCCTGCAGTACAGCCCCTTCCTTTCGCTTTTCTCTGCCCACTCTGTGTAGTTTGGAGAGGCGGGAGAAAGAAGAAGGCAGAGTCTGTATATTAGAACATTGAAATGTTGATAGTAGCAGGCCTATACCCGAGTATACCGGCGGCTGCTGCTCCATTGTCTTCAATAGAGCTCTCAACATTCCAATGTTCTACAAGAACATTGAAGCAAGACTTATTAGCTTTGACTAAGCTTCTGCATTTGTATGAAAAATTAAAGCTGAAATAAACATATATTACAGTATCATTAACAAGACAGTGCTTTCACAGAAAAACGAATGCATACGTTGTGCTATTAACCGTCCAGTGTATGTGTCTTCACGGGCCAAAGACACTTGCTCGTCACCATCAAGATTGCTCAGTGAGTTTGCCACTTGCCACAAATAATACATTCATCTCAACTCAGACTTCCATTGTCCCGGAATCAGTGAATTAGGAATCATCGTTTAGGTAATACTAATATTAATTTATTACAGCACTTAAACCAGGCAGAAGAGTATAAATAGTTTTTAATCTTTTCATTGCCAGTATTATTAATAACAGCAAAATCAACAGGAGCAGCCCTTACAACACTTTAGCTTCAATTGTGTGGGGCAAATACATGTTTAAAGTGAAAAAGCAATATGAATGTATTACTTTACGTGACCATTTATTGTAGTATGTTCAGTACTTCCAAGGTGTACAAACAAAAACATGCACATTAATTGGAGTGAGAAATCTTGCACAGCCCTTGCAGGAGGCAGACTGTAAAAAAAAACAAATTATTATCACCATTATCATGAAAATGCACAGGACAAACTGGCCACAGTATAGGACAGTGGCTTAAACTCCAGTGGAGTGATCGCGTGACAATGCATGATAGAACTTGAATTTATATCTTACCCCGCACAGACCTACTTCATCTGTATTACAAGCAGCAACAATAATCCGCATACAACTTTTCCTATACAGGTCTGCAAATACATAAAAAATATGTAATGGATAGAGAATGGAATATGTTTGACTTTTACACACCACATGCCCTGCATACAAATATGTTCTTCGCCCTCAAAACCTTTCTTGCACTGCTTTTTTGCATGTATATTTGAGAGCAAAATTAGGATTCACATTTTATTTTTTCACTATGTATTTTAAAGTATCACACAAAGAAAGATGTTATCTTCACAAACGTCTGAATTCACCTCATACATTTGAACCCGCTTCTGCAGGTGGTATCTATATTGCTCATTGCACCATCAGGATTCAAGCAAGCCGGGCCGAAGACGGCTGGAATGCCAGAAACCGGTCCCCGGAAGCTTGTTTCCTTCCCAGTGTAAGAATTGGCTTTTGTAGTCTGGTCTGCCCTGTTCCCATGATGCACTGGGCCAGGGACAGACTAATTTGCATACAGCTAGGTTCTGAAACTGGGATGGTACAATGAGCTAAAAAACGGTGTTGGATCTAGCCCTGATCTCTTGACTGGGTGAGAGTACTCTGCTTAATTCAGAGACTCTGTCCATCACCACCCCTTGTTGTAAATAATTTTGTCCACCCTAAGCGTGGAAGGGTATACTCAGATGTGAGTCCCTTGCTCATTGCACCATCAGGATTCAAGCAAGCCGGGCCGAAGACGGCTGGAATGCCAGAAACCGGTCCCCGGAAGCTTGTTTCCTTCCCAGTGTAAGAATTGGCTTTTGTAGTCTGGTCTGCCCTGTTCCCATGATGCACTGGGCCAGGGACAGACTAATTTGCATACAGCCAGGTTCTGAAACTGGGATGGTGCAATGAGCTAAAAAACGCTGTTGGATCTAGCCCTGATCTCTTGACTGGGTGAGAGTACTCTGCTTAATTCAGAGACTCTGTCCATCACCACCCCTTGTTGTAAATAATTTTGTCCACCCTAAGCGTGGAAGGGTATACTCAGATGTGAGTCCCTTGCTCATTGCACCATCAGGATTCAAGCAAGCCGGGCCGAAGACGGCTGGAATGCCAGAAACCGGTCCCCGGAAGCTTGTTTCCTTCCCAGTGTAAGAATTGGCTTTTGTAGTCTGGTCTGCCCTGTTCCCATGATGCACTGGGCCAGGGACAGACTAATTTGCATACAGCCAGGTTCTGAAACTGGGATGGTGCAATGAGCTAAAAAACGGTGTTGGATCTAGCCCTGATCTCTTGACTGGGTGAGAGTACTCTGCTTAATTCAGAGACTCTGTCCATCACCACCCCTTGTTGTAAATAATTTTGTCCACCCTAAGCGTGGAAGGGTATACTCAGATGTGAGTCCCTTGCTCATTGCACCATCAGGATTCAAGCAAGCCGGGCCGAAGACGGCTGGAATGCCAGAAACCGGTCCCCGGAAGCTTGTTTCCTTCCCAGTGTAAGAATTGGCTTTTGTAGTCTGGTCTGCCCTGTTCCCATGATGCACTGGGCCAGGGACAGACTAATTTGCATACAGCCAGGTTCTGAAACTGGTATGGTGCAATGAGCTAAAAAACAGTGTTGGATCTAGCCCTGATCTCTTGACTGGGTGAGAGTACTCTGCTTAATTCAGAGACTCTGTCCATCACCACCCCTTGTTGTAAATAATTTTGTCCACCCTAAGCGTGGAAGGGTATACTCAGATGTGAGTCCCTTGCTCATTGCACCATCAGGATTCAAGCAAGCCGGGCCGAAGACGGCTGGAATGCCAGAAACCGGTCCCCGGAAGCTTGTTTCCTTCCCAGTGTAAGAATTGGCTTTTGTAGTCTGGTCTGCCCTGTTCCCATGATGCACTGGGCCAGGGACAGACTAATTTGCATACAGCCAGGTTCTGAAACTGGGATGGTGCAATGAGCTAAAAAACGGTGTTGGATCTAGCCCTGATCTCTTGACTGGGTGAGAGTACTCTGCTTAATTCAGAGACTCTGTCCATCACCACCCCTTGTTGTAAATAATTTTGTCCACCCTAAGCGTGGAAGGGTATACTCAGATGTGAGTCCCTTGCTCATTGCACCATCAGGATTCAAGCAAGCCGGGCCGAAGACGGCTGGAATGCCAGAAACCGGTCCCCGGAAGCTTGTTTCCTTCCCAGTGTAAGAATTGGCTTTTGTAGTCTGGTCTGCCCTGTTCCCATGATGCACTGGGCCAGGGACAGACTAATTTGCATACAGCCAGGTTCTGAAACTGGGATGGTGCAATGAGCTAAAAAACGGTGTTGGATCTAGCCCTGATCTCTTGACTGGGTGAGAGTACTCTGCTTAATTCAGAGACTCTGTCCATCACCACCCCTTGTTGTAAATAATTTTGTCCACCCTAAGCGTGGAAGGGTATACTCAGATGTGAGTCCCTTGCTCATTGCACCATCAGGATTCAAGCAAGCCGGGCCGAAGACGGCTGGAATGCCAGAAACCGGTCCCCGGAAGCTTGTTTCCTTCCCAGTGTAAGAATTGGCTTTTGTAGTCTGGTCTGCCCTGTTCCCATGATGCACTGGGCCAGGGACAGACTAATTTGCATACAGCCAGGTTCTGAAACTGGGATGGTGCAATGAGCTAAAAAACGGTGTTGGATCTAGCCCTGATCTCTTGACTGGGTGAGAGTACTCTGCTTAATTCAGAGACTCTGTCCATCACCACCCCTTGTTGTAAATAATTTTGTCCACCCTAAGCGTGGAAGGGTATACTCAGATGTGAGTCCCTTGCTCATTGCACCATCAGGATTCAAGCAAGCCGGGCCGAAGACGGCTGGAATGCCAGAAACCGGTCCCCGGAAGCTTGTTTCCTTCCCAGTGTAAGAATTGGCTTTTGTAGTCTGGTCTGCCCTGTTCCCATGATGCACTGGGCCAGGGACAGACTAATTTGCATACAGCCAGGTTCTGAAACTGGGATGGTGCAATGAGCTAAAAAACGGTGTTGGATCTAGCCCTGATCTCTTGACTGGGTGAGAGTACTCTACTTAATTCAGAGACTCTGTCCATCACCACCCCTTGTTGTAAATAATTGGTGGTATCTATATAAACAGCTGTCACTCTTTAGAAGTCCCTACCTCAGGGCGGAATGCTAACAGACCAGCATTTATGCAAATAGATGCTTGGAACTGTTATGCTCTTTGCCTCTGGCGGTAAATGGATTGTCTAAAGGATGCAGGCAACACATAGCCAGTACTAAAATAAGAAAGCAAGACTTATCTTAATTATATAATCAAGAAAATTACTATAATGACCTAAACCGTTTGTCAGGTGTTACGTTTTAAAGGAAATTTTATTTTTTTCATTTTGTAGGTAACTTTTTTGTGCACAAAATAGGTTTATTTACAATCATCACCTGAACAATATTACAGAGCACTTATACTCTTATTTAGGTCGTACTTCATGCAATCATTGGTTACATGCAGAATGTTTTGCTCTTTACACCATGCATTCTACCATGCTTGTTTCTTCCTTGAAAACATGTAGTTACCATGCCTAGCTTGACCCATATTTCTGGAAAGATGACCCGCCAGACACAGCAAACGATTGTGCACAATCCTAAAGATTCTTTATGGCACAGTTGGTGTTCTTGCTGATTAATACACATAAATAAAACTAAGGCAATGTATGACAGTCTTTTTCCGCCTGCTATGTTCTCTAATTGTGTTCGTGTGAAATATTAGTGTGTGTAAGGGAATATATTACCCATCTGAGACTACATATGGGGAACCTGCAGCTTAATGAAAACTCTGATGACTCCACTTCTAGTTTTGAACTGCAAAGAGGGTTAACTCTACAATAACAACATCTAACTTCTAAAAACAGTGCCGAGCTGATAGGGCACGTGAATACATGTTTTTTGAGATTTGACATATCCTCCATGAATTTCATTGGAACCAAGATGTCATTGACAATGTCCCAAGCCAGTTGCTGAAGGGGGCAGAAGCAAGACAGTCAATGGACCCACTCTGTTTTCGTTAAACACAATGGGTCGGACGATAGCTTTGCCAGTCCTTAAAGCTGTTGCAATGGATAACTGTTAGGGACATCCAGGTAGGGTTCCATAATGTTTCTCCTATACAAGTGGAGGGAAATCGGATATGCAGATGACACCTAAATCTCCAACCAACTAGATGGAAATTTTACTCTGCACTCAGCTTAACGAACAGTATGTCTGACGCAGTCAAGCTTACTCCGCTATTGTTGTGGGTCAAAGTATGGGCCAGCCCGGAACAAAGCTTTAATATGGAGGTTGTCCCAGTCTTGATAAGGGCCAATCTATACCCTGGAAGAAATATATTAACAAGGTGTTTACAGGCATTGGGCTCCATGAAATGTTTACAGCCCCTACAATTTTTTAAAAAAATCCAATAATCTGCTATTTTAGTTTCGTCAAGCTGAGGTTTGCAGCTCACTAAGAATGGAGAGTGTTTATAATAAGTGCCATTCACCTGATTATTATATTTTTTGGCTTCAGGGGAAATGGCATTTTACCTGCATCTAGAACTCTCATGATGGGAAAGGCCACTCTTTTTAGGTCTCGCCTGTCAATGCGCTTGCGCATTGAGCTTGCGAGAATATAGGGGTTTAACAAGAGCTTAACGATCCGGCGATTTGATGCTGTGCCCGTGAAAAGCAAGCTCAATGCGCAAGCGCATTGACCTAAAAAGCGCAAAGCGCGTGCACATCAAAGCCATCTGCCTCCCTCCCACAGGCATCCCCCAGCGTGCGCTCTGCCTCAGGCATTTCTCCTCCCCTAATTATTCACTGCCCACGGCTGGCCGTACTTTCACTTTCACGGCCGCTAGGCCGTGTCTCGTTTTAACTTGTTTATTTAACTTTTCAGCATGCACTCTTAGAAGAGTGAATGCCTCGGCAGTCCCTCTCCTTCATCCCCGCATTACCATACCAATTTAAAATAAAACTTGTTAAGCTTTCCAAGCATTCCCGCTTACACCGCAACCGCTCTTCCCCTCTGTGTTCAATCACTTCGGTACACAAGCTTCTCAAGTGGATTCTCCTTCGCAGGCTTAGAAATTGGTTATTTTACTGCGGTGAGTGTATCCTAACCCCCTTTTTCTGCCCCTTGATGCATTTGTGATCTGCTTCACGAGTCTGAAGAATCGGTGTGTTTACTGACAGCCAGTTTTGCTTATATCTTAGCTAATTCACAGAGCAATTCATGCACGTAGCTGGATTTCCTTTTATCAAAGGCATATTAAACAGTGTGATCGCCAGGTCTCCAGTTCCCTCGTCGAGGAAGTCATTGTGTGAAGCGCGGTGTGTGATGGCATCTTACTTTCCGTTCCCCTGACCTTTTAAATAGGTATTGACAACTGCTGTCTGATGTAATTCTCTGGAATTCATAGTATGTTGGAGGGTATAGCAGCCCACATACTGAGGCTGTCCCAGATCAGAAATCGGGGTGGTTGCATATTACTATGTCAAATCGGTTGTTTGGTCGTGTTTTCACCTAACTTCCCCTGCATTTAACCCATCACGTCCTCCTCTAAGCTCCCGCGACTAACCTCATGGTCCCCCTCCTCTCTCAAGTCCTATTCATTTTCATACAGGCACTTTGACATTTATTTGCTCACAGTTTTTTGCTGCAATTATGTAGCGCAAACTCAATTCTGATGGTATTGGAGTCCTTTACATGAGCACCACTTACATTGCACAGGAACACTTTCATTTTGAAAACATGTTGCACAGCGGCATTAGCTGCTGTACAAGTTGGCTTACAGATTTTTAAAAATGCTGCACCCTGCACCACATTGCCATTCAGGGGCTTTTAGTCATATTTTTTTTATATGTTGGCGCATTTATGTTGCGCAGACATGACCCGAAGGTATTGAAGTGCTTTACACAAGTACCACTTACAATTCACAGGTACACTCTGAGATTCACCACCCCTTTTGTTGTTTTGAACAACCCCCTCCCTTTTAACCCACTATGTCCTCCTCCCTGCTCACGCAACCTCCCTCGTGACTCCCACCCTCCCCCCTTATGGCCTTCCAAACACTTTGATTTTTATTGAATACATTTTTTTGCCACATTTTTGTAGCACAACTTTTTATTTTCTCACAGTTTTTTGCTGCAATTATGTAGCGCAAACTCGATTCCGATGGTATTGGAGTGCTTTACATTGCACAGGAACACTTTCATTTTTAAAACGTGTTAACAGCGGCGTTATCTGCCGTACATTATGGCTTACAGTTTTTAAAAAAAGCTGCACCCTGCACCACATTGCCATTCAGGGGTTTTTATTCTTATTTATTTATTATGTTGGTGTGTTTATGTAGCGCAAACATGACCCGAAGTTATTGGAGAGCTTCACGTGAGCACCACTTACATTTCACAGGGACACTCAGTGACCCTCCACCCCCTTCTGTTGTTTTGAATGACACCTTCCTTTTTTTTACTCACCACATCCTCTTTCTTGCTTTCGCGACCTTCCTAGTCACACCCACTCTCATGTCCTTTCAGGCACTTTGATTTTTATTTAATTACCTTTTTTGCAGCATTTATGTAGTACAAACTCGATCTCGAAGGTATTAGAGTGCTTTACATAAGCACCACTTAAATGACACAAAGACACATTCATTTTTAAAACATGTTGCACAGTGGTGTTAGCTACTTTACAACATGGATTGCAGTTTATGTCTGAATCTTTTTATTGATAAAGACAAAAATGCAACGAAACAATTCAGTGCCATCTGGGGAAAGCCAAGCAAGGTGTGCGAGACAATAAGGCAAAAAACAACAAGCATTGGTATAGCCAATAGGTCTTACGTTTGGGACCTTATAAGATTTAGTTATGCAACTGTTGCATGGCTAAATTTTGCCCTCATTCCTCCAACCTTCCCTCCTCCCAGTGCTCACGCTTGTTATAATGTTTGGCTCTTGTTTCCATTCGGGATTTTAGCTAACATAATACATACTAAACTTAAAAACATCCCGCTGCCTAGTTTGCCCCCTGGCAAGCCTTGATTCCGCACACCCTCGCAGCTCAGTAGAATGCCTTCCCAGGCCACTTTTAATAAAGGGGCTGCAAAATGCGGACACTCCTCAACCCTCTGCTTCACATGAGACTCTGCGGCTCTCCTGGGACAATAAACCACTCCAGAACAAACATGGAGTTTACGCAGCCATCTATCTCAATTAAAGGCCACATAGCTTCTCTAACCTCCAGGAAAATATAGCCCTGGCAGTTTTATTAATTCCCAACACCGATTGGTTTAATATAAAAATGTTTGCGGTATTCCACTGTATTGAAATTTTATTTTGCTTGTTTGCCCTTTTCACCCATAATATCAGTGTACTTTGTACTGCTATTTAATTTTGGTGCGGGATTACTGTGTAAAGAAGGTTTGCATAATGTCTCATCTGACTAACTAGTGCTTTAGTTTAGCATTGTATGTGTATTAATAGGCTTGTGTGTATGTCCTTTAATGCATGTGCATGCTTGTCTTTTTCTGTTCAGTTCCCGTGTCCGTGTGGGCTTACCTGGATTTCCGTTTGTCTAATTTATGTGGCCTTTGTCAACGAGGCAATCCGCTACTCTGTCCAACGTTTATGAAAACGAGCATTACTGTGAAGGCGCTCGCCGCATATATAATTGGTTTGGGGCTGGAGTACTTTAGTACAACGCTTCCGGGCAACGTAGGCCACGGTGCTGCAGAGCCAGTGGTGTCGTACCTCCTTTATTAGCACCCAGCCTCCATCAGTCCCTTCATCCTGCATTCATGATCCAGTGTGTAACATATTGCAATAGTGCCTAAAAACAATTTTATCACTATGCCCTTGTTCTGCCTTGTTTTTATTATCCTTTTAGGCTGTTTTTTGCATTTGCTAAAAAAAAGCATTCTCTGTGGAACTTTGGCTTGTGTTATAGTGATTTAAACGTGATTGTAGATTTTTGTTTTCACTTTTGCGTACACCTTTTCTTTTTGTAAAAAAAAGAATGAAACAAAGACCTTTCCCGTCAGTTGTTTACTTATTTGCATCTCATTGATGCTGGGAAGGAAGAGATTACTATCTTTAGTGGCGATTGTCAAACACTTAATTATCTTGCCTGTTTCGTTTCTCAGCTGGCATGTCATGCTGACATTTCACACTCTACCAGACTTTCTGTCGCGTTGTATGCACCCGGTCAAAAAAACACTTATGTTATGGTGTACATCAGTGCAGCGCATTATGCAGTCTTACAGTTGTTCCCTGTCCTTCTATGAAATAATCTAAAATGACACGTCATGTACTGACTTTGTTAGGCTACTAGGGTGAATTAAGTGTTGTAAATATTTAAACAAATTAGAATAATTAGCCAGCATGAAATGTGTTCACATGTCGCATGGCAGTGCATTTTCACAAAACTAAACGTTTGTATTTACAAGCCTGTTTCTTTTTATAGGCAATACATGTTTATGCTTTGATGCACTTTCATTCCCAATAAATAACACGCTGTGAATGCCATGTACCAAATGCCATTTGCGTGCGAGAACTTTGCTTATGTTTTCCAATTCACGTTCACTTACTCTCAATGGTATGCTATGTACCCAGTGTCTAAGGATAGTATGATACGTTCTTGTTGGAAATGAGTTCAATACATGTTATCTTAGTTGATGTTAGCAGCAAGCGTGAATATTTGTTAGCTTTTGAATTGCATGTTTACGTACTCTTAATGGTATGCTATGTACTAAGTGCGTAAGAATAGCATAGTGACTTTTTGGTCTTATTTCTTTTTGTAAATATACTATCTTACTTGATGTCAGCAGTGAGCCACTATGTACTGACTTTGTTAGGCTAGTAGAGTAAATTACGTCACGTAAATATCTAAACAAATCAGAATATTTTGCAGGGTCAAATGTATTCCCATGTAGCATGGCTATACATTTGCACAATGGTTTTTGTGTAAAACAATGTTTCTTTTTAATGCCTTATTTAAAGTGATGGGAAAAACAGCACTAGTCAAAATGGACATATTGCCGCACTTCCTGTACCTTATGCAAAGTTCATTATATGAAATCCTTTGTTTTGTTTTCGCGTGCTGTACAGTTTTATGTGGCATGATTATGGTCTGAAAAAGGGAAGACAATTAGCCTAGAAACGCTATAAACAATAGTACAGCACAAGCAACAGCAGTGCAAGCTTCCATCATATGGAAATAGTACAGCACAGGCAGCAGCACTGCAAACTTCAATTATATAAAAAATAGTATCGCAGGCACAGCACCACTCAATGCCACAGCACCACTCAACGCCATAGCACCACTCAACGCCACAGCACCCCTCAACGCCACAGCACCCCTCAACGCCACAGCACACCTCAACGCCACAGCATCCCTCAACGCCACAGCATCCCTCAACGCAACAGCATACCTCAACGCCACAGCATCCCTCAATGCCACAGCATCCCTCAACGCCACAGCATCACTCAACGCCACAGCATCACTCAACGCCACAGCATCACTCAGGACCACTCAACACCACAGCACCACTGAATGCCACAGCATCACTCAGTACCACTGAATGCCACAGCATCACTCAGCACCACTGAGTGCCACAGCATCACTCAGCACCACTGAATGCCACAGCATCACTCAGCACCACGAAACGCCACAGGATCACTCTGTGCAACCATTCAACAACAACTGGTTCTAATATGTTCTCTCAATGTTTAAAGCTTTATTACAAATGTCACAAAAAGATGTTACTATTTCACTTCTGTTCTAGGATTTTCATCACAATAAAATACACTGAACATAATCTTCGCAAAAGTTATTTACAAAAGTTTAAGCTATTGCCATTATAAATTACAAAAAGTTTTAATTAAGTATTAATTATTTAAAAAAATAAAAGCCATCGTTATTTGTAATATTAATACATCTAAGTCATGTAAATACAACACATATTACATTACAAATGCTATAGGTGTCACGTTTGCGAAAAGTTAAAACTATTGGCATTGTAAATGACAAAACTATTAATTTCGCTATTTTCAAAACCAACACATAAATAAAAAATGTGTCATTTACAATACCAATACCTCAAACTTTCCTAATGCGAGACCTATTGCATTGCAAATACTTGTCTAGATTTAGGGCCAGCATAGTTTGGAGCCTATTGCGTTTACCTGTTGTTTCAAAGCACTGGTGAACCCGATTGCCGGCCTTCCCCTGTGATGGATCAGCAGAGCAGTCATTGATGCTTTTTATGTTTTTTTGCCAATTTTATAGATCTTTTTTTGTAAGTTGCCTTACACAAATTTTGAAACCAATTGCTTTCCATAAATGTTCAACTTCTGACACCCTTTTATATTTATAGCTGTTAGATAGTCCATTTGTTTGTTATAGCGTGAGTTGCTTTTTTAAACTGTCAGTCAAAAATAGGAAATCAGTGAATGGTTAGGATATATTATTTGGTTAGTTGTGGAAATTGTGGTTTAAAGTTTGTGGAGGGGCTGTCTTTTAGTGACTAATGCATTTTATTCAATTGTATCTAACGCACTTTAAAGAGCTCTTTTTGCTTTCCTCCACATATGTGATGCCAGTAGCGGGATTATTTATTTTCTCAGCCATTGCTTAGTAGTTCTTATTTGCTTAAGATGCAGTGTACTGTATTTATTTACTGTTTTATGTTCTTTTACGATTTTATCCATAAAATCGAATAAAGATATTTTGAATTGATTTGAATAGGATAACTGTAAAGGACATCAATTTTAATGCACATAAAAGGTTTTGAAATCGAACCAATGCAATAAAAACTGAAAACAAGATTGTTTTCCATTTTCTCTTTATTAAGGCATGTAAAGATAAACATATTAACTGTGTGAGTAAATAAATATTGTGAGTGAAGTTTAATTTCTATTCAATAAGATCATATTAATTCCATCTAAACAATGAATCATGTTCAAGGAGATCTTGCACTTGGCTTCAACACTAAGCTTTGGGGGCTTACAATGGGCCAGTAGGTAAGGTAGGTTGGGTGCATTAGTGATAAAATGTGAGGTCCTGCTCATTGAGGTAAGAGGTTTCTCCCATTTCTCCCAAGGGTCATGCATCCAGTGTACCACAGGAGAACTTTGTCTCCTCTCAGGAATGAGACACTAGAGGGCAAGGGATGGGTAACCGAAAGAGGCACATTACCTCTACGTCCCTCGTCCTCGACCCAGTCATCACTCATGAGGTATTCCACACGACAGGAAACAAAACAGGAAACGCTTTTAGGCTCCACCCCCCCTCCTGCCAAGTGCTATATCACTACCAACCACCAGAAGCACATCCTGTTTTGTTTCCTGTCGGTGGTTTACTTGATGGGAGACTCTGGGGTGGGTGCCGGGCACTTACCTCCATCTTTTGTCCTGTGGTTCCTCCGCTGCTGGGCTCTGGGAGGCTCCCATGGACCTTCGTGGGATTCCTTGGAGTGGGGCTGCTGGGCTTCCCTTTCTCCTACCCTTGGATAGGTTGTCCTGGGCTGCTGGGCTTCCCTGGTCTTCCTGTTTCTCCTTCGTTTGGACTCCTGGACGGATGCGGCTTCCAGGTAGGGGTGGGGTGCGCTGGTCTACCTCTGCGCTCCCCTTCCTTGGGGTGTTCCTTTCCCCCATGACCCCTCCCTCCGGGCCTCTCTGTGGTTGTGGGGGCCCGGGGATGTTTTCTTCATTGTGGGGTGTTTGGTTGTGAGCGCTGTATCTGTGCGCGCTCTTTCCGCCCCCCCGCTCGCCCCCCGCTCTGTGTTCTCTGTGCTGTGGGGGCGAGGGGCGTTGGTTGTGTCTCTGGAGGCCCCCGGTGCTGTTCGCGGCACTTCCCGGTGAGTTTCTTTGCCGGCGCTACTTCCTGGAGGCCGGGCGTCCTCGTTGTTGGTTTGCCCGGCCTCCTCTCGCGATGCGTGGTTCGCGCATGCGCGGTGCTGCTCGCCCTGCCTGACCTTGCAATGGCCGGTCGCCCGGGTGGGCTCCGGGCGCTACGGTGCTTCGGCTGGGTTTTTCTGCCTCGTCGCGGGTCCTGGGCGTTTTCGGCGCCCCTTCTCACGCTTCCTTCTTGGCCTTGCATTTGGGTACCAGGTCAGTTGTACTTCGTTTTTTGGCGCGCGTCTGCGCTTTTTGGATGTTTTCTGCCCTCCCTCTTCTCCGGCCTGGCCTATTGGTTGGTGGGGGGGTGGGGCTTTGCCTCCCTGTGGGGGTGTTTGGCCTATCCCGGTCCTCCCTGTGGGGGGTTAATTTGGGTCTGCCCATTTTCTTTATATGTGCTCTGGGGGGTGGTGTTTGTGTGCTCTTGTGGTGTTTCCTTTTGTTCCTGTTTGGGCTTTGGTTCTTTCGTCATGGGCAAACACCATCGCAAGAGGAAGCATTCCTCTCCTGTGCCTCCTTCTTCCTCGGATTCCGGTGGGGACTCCTCTCCTCCTCCTGTGAAACGTGCCAAGGGGGATGATGATGATAGGATTAAGCGCCTTATCCTGGAGACGCTTTCTGATATTAAGGCGTCCAAGAAGGGTGTTGCGGGTCCTTCTGGTTCTGCTGCCCTTTACTCTGATATTTCGTCCTCTTCTGGGTCTGATGAGTCTTCTTCAGCTGCTGTTGAGCTTCAGGGCAAGTACATTTCCAGGGATCTCTTGCCTGACGTCATTTCCCATGTGCGTGTTAACATGGGGTTTCCTGATGTTTCTGCGCCCTGTGTTTCTCAGGATTCTCTCTTGCCACAGTTTCGGAAGCCTGTTGCCTCTTCCTTGCCGGTACATCCCTTTGTCTCTGATGTCCTGCTGAATGAGTGGAAGGACCCTGATCATATTTCCATGCCCAGGTTCATGTCCAAGCTTTATCCCTTGCAGGATATGGCTGCGCAATTGCCTGATTCCGTTCCTGTGGACTCTGTTGTGGCCAGTCTTGTGGGGCGTCCTTCTATGGCGGATGATAACATTCTGAAGGATGGTGTGGACAAGAAGGTGGACTCTGCGCTGAAGAAGTCTTATGCTGCCTCTCACCTAGCGATTCGTTCTGGCATTTATGGGGCATATGTTGCCCAGTCTCTGCTGACTGATTTCAAGTCCCTGTTTTCGTCTATGCAGGAGGGTACCAGCTGTCCGGACTTGCTGGAGTCTATGGAGCACCAGGCGGAATTCCTGTCGGACATTGCCTTTGATTCTGTGAGGGCTTCTGCTATGTCCTGTGGTTCCTCTGTGGCTGCCCGTCGTAACCTGTTGCTGCGTGATTGGAAGACGGATGCGGCCCAGCGCTCCATGGCTTTACGGTTGCCTTTCACTGGTGCCCGTCTCTTTGGTGACTCGCTGGAGTAGAAACTTCACAAGGTCTTCCAGGAACGCAAACATACTTTGTCCTTTCGTGATCCTCAGCCCCGTAAGGGTTCCTCCTTCTCTGGTGCCAGGTCTTTCCGCCAGCCTTCCAGGTTTCAGCAGTCTTCCTTTCGGGGTCAGCGGGGCGCTGGCCGGTCTTTTCCCCGGAAGTTTCAGTAGAAATCCCAGCGTGGTGCCGGGTCTGGTCCACAGCGTTCCTGACTATGCCGGCCTGGGGGCCGTTCTCGCTGGTGGTCCGCCTCTGGTTGGTGGGAGGCTTCGCCAGTTCCTTCCTGCTTGGCGCCGGACGACCTCGGACAGATGGGTGCTGGATGTCTTGTCCAAGGGCTACCGGATCGAGTTCTTGTCTCCGCCTCCCCCCTCCGGAGTGGTGGTGACCCCTTCTCCTCGGGATGCCTCCCGCCGTCTGGCCTTGTTGGACGGGATTCGGTCTTTGGTCAGCAAGCTTGCGGTTGTTCCTGTCCCTCTGGCGGAGAGGGGGTTGGGTGTCTACTCCATCATCTTTGTGGTGCCGAAGATCACGGGGGGATTTCGGGTGGTCATCAACCTCCGGGGTTTGAACTTGTTCGTCAGGAAGATCCCGTTCAAGATGGAGACTCTCCAGAAGGTTATCCCGCTGATTCAGTCCGGTTGGGTCTTCTCCACTCTGGACCTCCAGGATGCGTACCTGCACGTCCCGGTGGCTGTGACGGATCAGCGTTTCCTGCGCTTCTGCCTGGAGGGCCGTCATTGGCAGTTCTGCGTCCTTCCCTTTGGTCTTCGGTCCACCCCCCGGGTGTTCACCAAGGTGGTGGCTCCCTTGGTGGCCCATCTTCATCTCCTGGGGGTGTCGGTGTTCCCGTACTTGGACGACTGGTTGGTGCAGGCTCCGCCCCTGGAGGTCATGTCTCGCCACCTTCTCTTGACCATGTCTACGCTCAGGGACCACGGTTTCTTAATCAACTTGCCGAAATGCCACCTGGAGCCTGCCACTCGGAGGACCTTCATCGGTGCTGTGTTTGATTCCGTGTTGGGGAAGGTGTTCCTGCCGGAGGCCCGGATTCTCCGCCTCCAGTCTTTGCTGAGGAAGTTGTTGTCTCTGCCCTCGGCTCCCCTCCTTCAGTGGCTGGAGGTTCAGGGCCACATGGCCGCTTCTGTCTTCACCGTGCCCTGGGCCAGGGTTCATCTGCGCCCTCTGCTGTGGCATGTGCAGCAGTGGGTCCCGTTTCCTGTCCTGGATTATGCGGTTCCTGTACCTGTGACTCTGGACGTTGTGTCTGCGCTTCAGTGGTGGCTGGATCCGTGCCACCTTTCTGTGGGGATGTTGTTCCGTCTGCCTCCTCCTCTGGTTGTGACCACGGATGCCAGCTCTTCCGGCTGGGGGGCGACTCTGGATCATTGGGCTGTGCAGGCTCGTTGGCTGCCGTCGGAGTCTCACAGGTCTTCCAACTGGAGGGAGTTGTCTGCAGTGGAGAGGGCACTCCGCCTTTTCCTTCCTCATCTGAGGGGTTGCCATGTCCTGGTGAGGTCGGACAACATGGTGTCTGTGGCCTACATCAATCACCAGGGCGGGACCCGCAGTTCTTCCCTGAACCTGGTGGCCTGCTCCATTTCGGACTGGGCGGAGAAGAATCTTCTGGCCCTGTCTGCTCAGCATATTCGGGGTGTGGACAACGTGGTGGCGGACTCTTTGAGCCGGAGGTTTCCTTCGTCTCTGTCCCTGTGCTTGGCCCCCCGGACTTTTCGCTTGCTTTGCCTGAGGTTCGGGACTCCTTGTCTGGACTTGTTCGCCTCCCGGTCCAATGCCCTGGTTCCCCTGTTCTGCTCGAGGTCTCCGGAGGTGGGCGCCTGGGGAGTGGATGCCTTGTCTCTCCGGTGGCCTCCTTGGCTTCTTTATGCCTTTCCTCCCTTTCCTCTGATTCCTGCCTTCTTGTTGAAGGTTCAGCGGGAGGGGGCTCAGGTCGTGGCTGTTCTTCCTCACTGGCCGAGGAGGTCCTGGTTTCCTCTGCTGCTGGGCCTAGCGGTGGGCCCCCCTTGGCTTCTGCCCCGCTACCCCTCTCCTCTGAGGTCCCCGTCCCTTCTTCTGGTTCCCCTCTCCTTGGCGGTCTGGAGGTTGAACGGTTGTCTCTTGGGGTCCGGGGTCTGCCCGACCACATCATTTCTGTGATGCAGGCCTCTCATAGGCCGTCTATTTTGTCGTCTTACTCGAAGCACTGTTCTTCTTCCTCGGGGTGGTGTTCCTCTTCTGGTTTGTCTCCTACCTCTTGCCCTGTTTCTTCTATCCTTCAGTTTTTTCTGGATGGTTTTCAGAAGCGTTTTGCTGTGTCTACCTTGCGTGGTCAGTGGGCTGCTATCCGGGCCTTCCGGGACCCGGATTCTTTTCTTGCTTCTGATGGCCTATTGGTTTCTCGGCTGTTTCGTAGTTTTTCTCTTTCTTCTCCTTCTGTTCGTTCTATGGTTCCGCCTTGGGATCTCTCTTTGGTGTTGGGTGTTTTACAGTCTTCCCCCTTTGAGCTTTTGGAGACTGTGGACCTTAAGTTTCTGTCCTACAAAGTGGCTTTTCTGGTGGCCATCACTTCTGCGAGGCGGTTGGGGGAGCTTACGGCCTTGCGTTGTTCCCCCCCGTTTTTGCGTTTTCTGGATGACGCTGTGGTGCTCTCTTTGGATCCTGGTTTTGTCCCCAAGGTCCGCTCCCGTTTCCATTCCTCTCAGGAGCTGGTTCTTCCTTCTTTATGCCCTTCTCCTTCTTCTCCTTCTGAGCTGTTGCTTCATTCTTTGGACCTGAGGCGTGCCTTGTCTGTTTATGTGGCTCATTCTGGGGAGTTTCGCTCTTCTGATTCTCTCTTTGTCACCTTTGGTTTGGCTGGTAAGGGTAAGGCTGCTTCCAGGCTCACCTTGGGTTGTTGGATTAAGGCTGTCATCACTCTTGCCTATCGTGGTCCTGGTTTGCCTTGTCCGGCGGGGGTTCAGGCGCGTTCCACTCGGGGCGTGTCTGCCTCCTGGGCTGCTTTCCATGGTGTGTCTCTTGATGAGATTTGTCGTGCTGGGACCTGGGCCTCTGAGTCCACGTTTGTGAGGCACTACTGGTTGAATTGTGCCCTGTCTGACCGGACCAATTTTGGTCGTGGGGTGTTGCAAGCTGTGGGGGTTCCCCCTCCACTCTGAGTTCTGTTTCTGTATTAAATTTTTTCTCTTTCTGCACTCCTTTGTGTCTCGTCTGTGTTTTGCTGTGTTTCGGTTGCCAAAGGCCTGTTTGGGCGTTGCTTTGGTATGCCTCATGAGTGATGACTGGGTCGAGGACGAGGGACGTAGAGGTAATGCTATGATTACGTATGGTAATCCCCATTACTCTTAGTCCTACTCGTCCTCGACCCAGTCATACTTCCCGCCTTCCCTCCCTGTCCAGGCCTTTGTTGCTTGGTGTGTCAGGATGTGCTTCTGGTGGTTGGTAGTGATATAGCACCTGGCAGGAGGGGGGGTGGAGCCTAAAAGCGTTTCCTGTTTTGTTTCCTGTCGTGTGGAATACCTCATGAGTGATGACTGGGTCGAGGACGAGTAGGACTAAGAGTAATGGGGATTACCATACGTAATCATAGCATTTCCAAGCACTTTCAGACCGTGTCATTCTCACTGTTCAGCCACCTCACAGTAAAGAAAACAAGCATTGGAAATGCAATAGGTCTCGCAATAGAAAAGTTTGAGCTTTTGGTGTGGAAAATGTAAATATTTTTTTATTTTTGTTTATGTTTTTCAAAATATAAAAGTATTAATTTTGTTATTAGAAATGCCAATAGTTATAAAATTAGCAAATGTTACATCTATAGCATTAGTAAAGGTACATGTTTAGTTTTCCCCTGTCTTACATGTATTGATCTGACAAATCACAATGTTTTAACAAGAACAGAAGTGAAAACATTTAACATCTTTTTATGACATTTGTAATAAAGCTTGAAACATTGATAGAAAATATTTGAACCAGTTGTTGAATGGTTGCACAGATTGACGCTGTGGTGGCGCTGAGTGTTGTTGTTTTGGCGACAAGTTATTCTGTAGCGTTCAGTGATGCTGTGCAATAGATAGATAGAGGGAGGCAGGGCGATAGAGGGAGAGCGATAGAGGGAGGGCGATACAGGGAGGGCGATAGAGGGAGGGCGATAGAGGGAGGGCGATAGAGGGAGGGCGATAGAGGGAGGGCGGTAGAGGGAGGGAGGGTGAGGGAGGGAGGGAGGGTGAGGGAGGGCGATAGAGTGAGGGAGGGGGATAGAGTGAGGGAGGGCGATAGAGTGAGGGAGGGCGATAGAGTGAGGGATGGCGATAGAGTGAGGGAGGGTGATAGAGTGAGGGAGGGCGATAGAGTGAGGAAGGGCGATAGAGTGCGGGAGGGCGATAGAGTGAGGGAGGGCGATAGAGTGAGGGAGGGTGATAGAGTGAGGGAGGGCGATAGAGTGAGGGAGGGCGGTAGAGTGAGGGAGGGCGGTAGAGTGAGTGAGGGCGGTAGAGTGAGTGGGGGCAGTAGAGTGAATGAGGGCGGTTGAATGAGGGCGGTAGAGTGAGGGGGTAGAGTGAGGGCGGTAGAGTGAGGGCGGTTGAGTGAGGGCGGTAGAGTGGTAGGGTGAGGGCGGTAGAGTGGTAGAGTGAGGGCCGTAGAGTGAGGGCCGTAGAGTGGTAGGGTGAGGGCAGTAGAGTGGTAGAGTGGTAGCGGTAGAGTGAGGGTGGTAGAGTGGTAGAGTGAGGGCGGTAGTGTAAAAAGTTCAATCGGGTCGGGGACAATCGATATTTGCCCGGCGGTATTGCCTCTGTGACCCCCTAGTTATTTAAATCAATGAAGAGGCAGGCGCTGGAGACTGGAAAGCAGGAAACAAGGTTTTTATTCTCTCCGGAGGAGAACACAACGAAACGGACAGAAGGTATCGTTCTGAGGTGCTCTAACTTACGTTTGAGGCCTGGCCCCTTATATACAGTGTTTATGGTTTTTATTACAGTTTACATGCATGTGACAAAGCTTTGATATACGGAAAGACATACCCGGAATCCCCCTTTGGGGCCCGTTCCCACACATTTACAGTTGAAGTCCCCACCCTAGTCACAACAGGTGATGAGCATCGCGCAGCTGGATAATCCGCCGGTTCACGGAATGTGGGGGGTTTGATCGGATCTCATGGGGTGGGGGCTTTGATCAACCCGGGGTTTCTTTGATGGGGGAAGCTTTCTATTGTACGGGGAGGGGCAAGGATGGTATCGGCAGAGCTGGGTGTCGGCTTGGGAACGGGGAGGACAAAACGGGCACACGGGGAAAAAGGGGGTTTGCATCTAAGGGCCGGAGATCATGAAAGGAAAGCAGGGAGGTGTCGCGCTGGGAACAGGATGAGGGCCTGGGGCAGAGCAGCGCCGAAGAGGGGTTTATGACTCAAGGCAGGTGCAAGCAGGGGGTGGTCAGCGTGCAGGCTCAGTGAAGGCAAAGGGCTATGTCAGGGGCCAGCGGCATGCAAAAGGGTTTGTTCTGATCGGGGCATCTTAAAATGGCGGGCGCGCACGACAAAAGTGTGGCATCAGGGGAAAAGGCAAGATGGCGCAGATAATGTTCACCAAAACGCACTAATTTTCCACAGTCCTCCCTTTAACATATTCAAGACATCTTGCTGGTTCATTTTCTATTCTGTTCTACTGTGGTGAGCATGAGAAAGAAAACGGTAGGAACCCTAGATGAAAAAGAGTTGTAAACAATACATTTTGAGGTTTCTAGTTTTTAGGAGGTGCACCTATTTGATAAACTTTGATAAATTTGTTCAGCAGGAAAGTCATAGGAATGAAATACAAAAACGGCGAGCAGCAAGTACATATCATAACGTGAACTGGCAGGTTAATACATATTTCAGATTCGGATTGGAGCAGGATCAATACAATGGCGGCTGGGAGAGAAATGAGGCATAAAAAAACGGTGATTGAGGATGTCAAATGTTCGAAGTTTTATGAGTTCTCGTTGTTCTTTGTGGTCTTTCGTTGGCGCTGTTGAGCACCGGCGGTGGAGCTACAAGTCCAGCTCTGCTCTAAGTTCTGCGTTGCAGGGCACGACCCTTTCCTCGCGTTTCTGGTCGGAAAGGTCCTTTTCGCCCTGTGTCCTTTGAGGTGATTGTCAGAAAGTTCCGATGGAAGAAGAGCGTTCAAAACAGTCCATAGGGTAGGTCAGAGGAAAAAGGGGGATGGAGCAAGGCCAAATTAGGAACAAACTAGGGGAACGAGAGACTTCAAATAGGCGGGCGTGTGACGGAATTCAGAGAGCGGGGACTTGTCGACAGGCACTGGACGTCGAGCAGGGGCATCAGGTCGACCCTTTCTTTTCAAGCTGTCGAAAACAGTGCCTCGTCCTGCAGCTCTTTTCAGTCGTGGTCTCGCCTTGGCTAATGTCGCAGGTGTTCCTTAGTCTGCAGTCAGGCCTCGTGCTCCCACATCCGGTCCTTCTCTCCTCCAACAGCAGTACCCTTAAACAAGTTTGAAAAGACAGTCTTTAGAAAATTTGCAGATGAAGATAATCAAAAAGTCTATTTCTCTCCCAGCTCCAGGCAAAGAATGAAAATGTCCGTTATATTTAATGTTCACAACTGGCATATGAATGACCGGTGGCGGACCTGTTGGATTTACTATGACTTTCCTTCATAATTATTTATTACAGGCATGACAGTTCATCTGATGGTAACCCACCTTCGGGAGACAAATCTGGCAAAGATATGCCGTTCGCTAGAGTTTTACATTTACAAAAAGGGTACAGTGAGTCGTCAACATGGTACTACACAGGTATTTTGCTGAGAGACGAACATGGCTAAACATTTCCTTTCTATCGGTGCATCCTGTTTTTCAACTACTGCGGGGTTCATTTTGATGATTTCTTTACCTTGGTCTAGTCTGTTAACCTTGTAAAACATCATTCTGGGTCCTACGTAACCTTTTACAGCCCGGTTACTTAACTAGGAAGGACAGGGGTTTTATGGGAAACAACCAGGGACATAGACAGGGGAGGTAACGGGGGTGATCGTTTTTCTGGTTTGGGTATTGCGACAATTCGGGGAGGGGAGGGTCGCGTATTCTGAGGTCCTTGTTTTATACTATAGGAGCCGTTGACATGTAGTTCCCTTATTTCGGGTCAGATTAGGGAACCTCTGTCGTCTCACCTGTCCTTTCCCTTACGGCCCAACCTGGGTTCATTGACTTCTAGCGGAAAAGGAGAGGTAATGACGCGGCCTCAGGGTGATTGTATTAAAGACGAGCGTTTGTGCAAATACTGACGGTATTTGGAGCCAATTAGGTGGTGTGCTAGGGGTGGCAATCTGCCAATTTCGGGGCTAACCACTCGGAAGAGTGGTAGTGAAAAAATAGAGAGAGAGAGAGAGAGAGAGAGAGAGAGAGAGAGAGAGAGAGAGAGAGAGAGAGAGAGAGAGAGAGAGAGAGAGAGAGAGAGAGAGAGAGAGAGAGAGAGAGTGCAACGGCAGGCTAAATAGTACACGTGCAACAGAGAGGGTGGCAGTGTATTCAAGAAAGGCTATTTAGGGCATTACACAGTAAAGGGTATTCACGAGTCCGCGTTAGAATCTTGTAATCATGCAGTTTGAGCATTAGACAGGGTAGAGGGGACGTGCTTTGAGAAAAGGAAAGAAGGAAAAAGGAGGTACCATTTTGTCGCACTTTCTCGCATTCTCGGTCCTTTGACCAGTTGGGTCAACGCCTCAGTCACACACACACACATTCCCTCACAGTTTCGCATCATACGTGACATGGGTTCATTCGTCCGGTCTGGTTTAAGGGTGATCACTTTCTATCAAGTTGTGCTAATTTTCCGGGTCTGTTCGATACGTGAGTAGTTTGCAGGCGTGCTTAGACACCACCCTGCGGCGCTAGTCCGTTTCGTGTATTTAGACATGGCAAGGTCTCAGATCTTCGCCACACCTTGGCTGTAATCTCTGATGTAACCTGCAGAGGGAGGAAAAAAAGGGGGGGGGGGTGGGGGAGACAGCATTCGCGCGCATTCAAATACATGGATTCATAAGTCCTTTACTTACCTCTTACCCGTCTTTCCTCCTTGGGGCAGGGTCCCCGGGGATATGGTTTCCGGAGTCGAGGGGGGGGGGGGGTAGTGTGTTCATGTAGGGCGTGTGCGGGGAAACATAAAAGGAAACCAGAGGTGCCTAGTGCGAGGCATCTAGTCAAAGGATATATCTCACTATCGGGATCCTTAAACCTCTTTCAACGCCGTGGCGTTCTAAAGTTCTTCGGTTCTTGGGTCCCTGCTACTTTGGAACGTTGTACTTTATAATATTTACATTATTTCATTTCACCCTCCTTTTACATTCCCTCATTTACACCATTCGTTTTACCCATCCTTGGAAGTCAAGGTCTTCCTCTACGCGAGAGTTCATGAGTCAGTCGCGTACTTTGAAGGCGGGGTGTCGTGTTGTCGATCCGATCCGTCCTCCAGGGCTGGGCAACCATCTTCTTTTAACCTTAAAGAGAGAGCAGAGTAGGGTGCACAGAAAAGAACTTTCCCACCCATCCCATATTGTTTTAAAATAAAGCATGCAATACCCGTCCATAGTTTCAAAGACTTTATTTTGCAAAATCATTTCAGCATATGGATTATGAGGGTGCGGTCGTATTTGATCGGTCGTGGCAATGGCTAAAGTGCGTACAGTGGGGGGTGTCGTTTGCAACAATAAAAACATCGGAAAGTTTTACTCATTCATTTGTAAGAGACTAAAACGTCTATTAATTGGCTGGGGGTTCGGGGGCATATATTTTCATAATTTAGAAGCATAATCATAACGGTTGTAATCAGATTTCCTATATGCATACCGTACGTGTGCGTCGTAAATGGGGTTTACATCAGTTATAAAAATATAATACATTGTACATTCGTAATCAACATTTGTAACGGGGATCTTTTCACACTATTCGTCGAGTGAGTTCTCTTCGTCTTTTCTAGCCAAGTGTACAAAGGATCATATAAAATCTCAGAACATCAAGTTTATATTGGTGCGAAGGAACACCACGAGGTGTTCGTAAGTTCCGATTGATACCAGCGCCATTTTGGGCGGGGCCGGCACAGTCCGGAAGCAGCATCAGGGGGAAATGTTTCCATTACTGGCAGTTTGGACCAGAGTCCTTTTCGGCAGTTCTAGAATTCACGCTAACAGAAGGTGTGGCAATGTCATGTTTGTTTCGTTGGCGATCGAGGCAGCCGTCCCTTACCGGAAACCTGCAAAGGCCGAAGGTTCCGCCGGGGACCTTTGTATGATCTTCAAGGCTGCGGAGATGCTGTCGGAGATGGGGGCTCGTGCTCCAGGGGGCAAATGTTCGAGTCATATTGCTGGACAAAGTTACTCTAGTGGCCGGGGCCCGCCTTCCAGCGGATCCAGACGCCATTTTGAGGCCCTACAGGGGCCACTCTCGTCGAGTTTGCAAGAATGGAAGAGACCCTTCGGAGTGAAAGGAAGAGGTCCCTGTTTTGTGAGAGCGGGACGTTCAGCTGGGGTGCAGCTGTGATGCCCCCACCTGGGGGGGCGAGGGAGACTCGTTCACATCGTCTCCTTCTCCCGGTGCACTCCATGCCGCTCCTTTTCATCGCCCCGCATGAAGGCCTCTCCACATCCGGTGTTCCCCAAGTGCCACCATTGTACGTTCGGTGCTGCGCAAATACTGGGGTGCCACCATTGTACGTTCGGTGCTGCGCAAGTACCGGGGTGCCACCATGGTGTGTCCGGTGCTGTGGAAGTATGGGCACCATCGCCTGACTGGGGGTGTTCGGCGTCGGGCTGGGGGCTGGGAAACCTCCTACCGGTGGAGGTGGGAGAGGCTCGTCCGCGTCGCCTCTCCCTCCCAGCCCAACTTGGACAGATTGTCGTGGAGGTACGTGCAGGACATCCTGCCGTCCAGGACTGCTGCGGCCGTGACGGAAGAGAAAAGGAAGAGGTGCCTCGTTCTCCTTTTGACATGTGGCGGGACTACCTTAGTCTTTCCAGGCCCGTTGCGGCCGGCCAAGGAGACATGTGGCGGGACTACCTGCAAATGCCCAGGCTGCGGGCTCCTGCCTCTCCTCCGGCTCCCCCATACGTTAAGATTTCCTGACCAAGAGTTGGCGGCGGGGCTCGCCTTATATGGGTTGCCGTTGGTTGGGCGTAGCCGTAACCCTGCCCTACTTTGGAAGGTTCCAGAATGGGGGGGGGGGCGAATGTTCTGTTTGACTTTCATTTTCTACAGTTTATCGTTATTATTCCTTGTTTGTTGTGTTAAATTAAAAGTTCAAGTTTATTAATGGTCTATGGATTTTGTTTTACCATTTCTTTCTTTCCAGGTTGCTTTTATGCTAAGTTTCTGCTAACAGAGGTCGAGTAACACGGAAACACGCGTAGGGGGATGACGCAGATTTGCACATTACATACACACAAACTCAGACGGGGGACAGTACAAGTACGACATACAAAGACCCAAGACAAATATAAAAACAGTTATTGGTCATAATTATCTCTTTCCGTCTGTGAATTTTTAAACGAGGCTGGGTTCCCGTCTTGACATTGCCCGACCTAGGAGAACTTGAGCATGCCGCTGAGATTTTCCTGGCGAAATCTGTGCCATCGGGCATAATCAAACGTGGTGGTTCTGTCTGGTCTGTCTATGTAAGTCGGGTTCTTCTCTGTCTCGCGCCTTTTCTCGTACTGTCGGTCTGTCGTTCTTGTCGGCCCTTTGCCTTTACTCACGCTCAGTAGAGTCGGGCATTGGGCTTTCCAGTGTCCGACATACCTACAAAAAGCGCATTGGTCTGACCCTAAGTCTGGCCGTCCTTTGCATAGTGTCGGGGGATAAGTTGTGGGTAGCGGTGTCCTGGGGTTGTCCTGTCGGTATATTTCCCTACTTGGTTTATCCTCGTCTTTTCTCTGTCGTTTCGTAGCCTCTCTGCGCCACATACCGAGACTGTCGAGCATAATTGGCGTCGTCTTATTATTTCGAAGGGCTATTTCTAACGTTTCTATTTTATCAAGGTCAAAGGATCCTGCCAGTGGCCACTGTTTGTCTTGGCTATCTTCGGTATACCTGTGCCATAATTTATTATAAGCTATGGTGACTAACCCATAGTTTATGAACATGTCCTTATTAGGGGTGCCTTCTAGTGGAGCTATATGGTCCACCTCTAGCACCCGGTCCGGGCTAAACAGGCTATTTATCAGTGGGGAGAAGACAGACATGACGGCTCGTAACGAGGGACTAAAAAGTCAGCACTGCCTATCTTATCACTAGGTGCAAAGACTAGACAGAATATTTCTATTCTACGTTGTTTGCAGGTAGTGAATACCTCATGGATCAAAAAAAATATAAAACCAAACGACCAATAAATAACAATGGGGAGAATGAGTAGGTCCGCAAAGATCTGCGTTACCTACCCTTTTCACTATCTGCAAAAAGGGTGGTCTCTTCCCTGCTTGCAGACAGGGAATCTCCAGGAAACAATAGTTTGTGAACAACAGTTCAGTTTCAAGCAATTATTGAGTGGGGGAGAAAAAGAACAAGCACGGCTGCTACCCTACCTATCCTCCACTGCTTGCAAAGGGAGAGGGAGCCTGTTGTTTCTCCGTTTGCAGACAGTGAATCTCCAAATAAAAATAAACAGAGCAATACTAGTATTTTGAACAATCAAGCAATCAAAACAAATTTCGCAACTTGTCGTGGCAACACGACCTTACCCGGACCATGTGGACAGTTTCTTGTCTTCCGAATCCAGCGCCCGATCGTCCTCTTTTTCTCGTATTTCTCACGGCACTCCTGATGGTTCCCAGTCAGGACCGTAGATCACTCAAGAGAGGTCTGTTCGGAACTAGTGAAGTTCGGATGATCGGCTGCCAGACGAGGGTCTATTGGGCAAGAGCTCTCCCGATCGTTGCAGTCGTTCACTCTGTCGTCGGGACCTCTCCCACTGGATCCACGAGTCGCTGATGGGCCCCACGTTGGGCGCCAATTGTAAAAAGTTCAATCGGGTCGGGGACAATCGATATTTGCCCGGCGGTATTGCCTCTGTGACCCCCTAGTTATTTAAATCAATGAAGAGGCAGGCGCTGGAGACTGGAAAGCAGGAAACAAGGTTTTTATTCTCTCCGGAGGAGAACACAACGAAACGGACAGAAGGTATCGTTCTGAGGTGCTCTAACTTACGTTTGAGGCCTGGCCCCTTATATACAGTGTTTATGGTTTTTATTACAGTTTACATGCATGTGACAAAGCTTTGATATACGGAAAGACATACCCGGAATCCCCCTTTGGGGCCCGTTCCCACACATTTACAGTTGAAGTCCCCACCCTAGTCACAACAGGTGATGAGCATCGCGCAGCTGGATAATCCGCCGGTTCACGGAATGTGGGGGGTTTGATCGGATCTCATGGGGTGGGGGCTTTGATCAACCCGGGGTTTCTTTGATGGGGGAAGCTTTCTATTGTACGGGGAGGGGCAAGGATGGTATCGGCAGAGCTGGGTGTCGGCTTGGGAACGGGGAGGACAAAACGGGCACACGGGGAAAAAGGGGGTTTGCATCTAAGGGCCGGAGATCATGAAAGGAAAGCAGGGAGGTGTCGCGCTGGGAACAGGATGAGGGCCTGGGGCAGAGCAGCGCCGAAGAGGGGTTTATGACTCAAGGCAGGTGCAAGCAGGGGGTGGTCAGCGTGCAGGCTCAGTGAAGGCAAAGGGCTATGTCAGGGGCCAGCGGCATGCAAAAGGGTTTGTTCTGATCGGGGCATCTTAAAATGGCGGGCGCGCACGACAAAAGTGTGGCATCAGGGGAAAAGGCAAGATGGCGCAGATAATGTTCACCAAAACGCACTAATTTTCCACAGTAGAGTGAGGGCGGTAGAGTAGTATAGTGAGTGCGGTAGAGTGAGGGCGGTAGAGTGGTAAAGTGAGGGCGTGAGGGCGGTAGAGTGGTAAAGTGAGGGCGGTAGTGTGGTAGAGTTATTGCGGTAGAGTGAGGGGGTAGAGTGGTAGAGGAAGGGCGGTAGAGTTGTAGAGTGAGGCCGGTAGAGTGAGGGCGTGAGGGCAGTAGAGTGAGGGAGGTAGAGTGGTAGAGATAGGGCGGTAGAGTGAGGGTGGTAGAGTAGTAGAGTGAGGGTGGTAGAGTGAGGGCGTTAGAGTGGTAGAGTGAGGGCGGTAGAGTGGTAGAGTGAGGGTGGTAGAGTGAGGCCGGTAGAGTGAGGGCGTGAGGGCAGTAGAGTGAGGGAGGTAGAGTGGTAGAGATAGGGCGGTAGAGTGAGGGTGGTAGAGTAGTAGAGTGAGGGTGGTAGAGTGAGGGCGGTAGAGTGGTAGAGTGAGGGCGGTAGAGTGGTAGGGTGAGGGCTGTAGAGTGGTAGAGTGAGGGCAGTAGAGTGAGTGCGGTAGAGTGGTAGAGTGAGGGCGGTAAAGTGAGGGCGGTAGAGTGGTAGAGGAAGGGTGGTAGAGTGGTAGAGTGAGGGCGGTAGAGTGAGGGCGGTAGAGTCCGGCCAAGGAAAAGTAACAAAGGAAGCTAAGCATGCATGCAGAGAGGCGAGTGAGAGACTAGCGCTGCCTGCTCCGTAAGCATTAGAAAGAAAAGTGTGTGGCAGAAGTACAGGCTACCTGACTCTTCGCACGCACCCATTCAGATGTTGGCCTCTCAGCGGAGTCTGCCAACTAGACAAACAAGTGCTGAGTTGCAGATTAATGTAGGTATTAACTCTGCCTCAACCAGAAGACAGCCGAGCTGATACCTGCCACTCTCTAAACGGTCACAAAGTACAGCAACGTTGCAAGGATTCAGCGTTTGAGTTTCAGAGCTATATATAGCATCCTGTGTGCTGTCATGCACCTTATTTAAGGCAAAAGAGTTCGCTCAAACAAACAAAGGTTACTGTGTTTTGCTCAACAAACCATTTCTAACAGACATTGGCCTTTTCTGAAATAGCTTGTAGGTTACTATGATCCATTGCCAACAGGGAATTTGACTCCAGTAGCAAACAACATGCATTTCTAAGAACTACCCACAAACAATATAACTTTTCCTGTCCAGCTCTGTGAACCAGCGGGAGCCTAATAGCAGCTCTAAAACGTACTCCAGTGCATGACGCTGGCAGTTTATCAGGACAAATATCCACATTGATATTGCTGTTCATTAAAAGTAAAGACAACAGTGTTGGCTAGGCAGGAGGGAGAAAAAGGAGAGCAGGGAGAGGGAGAGGGTAAAGAGAGGGAGAGAGGAGAGAGAGGGGGAGAGAGGAGTGAGAGAGGGGGAGAGAGGAGAGAGAGACAGAGACGGGGAGTGAGGAGAGGGAAGAGAGGAAAAGGGAGAGAGGGAGAGGGAAGTGAGGGAAAGGGAGAGAGGGTAGAGGGAGAGAGGGACGGTACGAAGAGAGGGGGAGGACGAGAGCGAAGGACGGAGGGGAGAGAGAGGGGAGGGAGAGAGAGAGGAGAGCAGGCAGAGGGGGAGATGGGGAGAGGGAGAAAAAGGAGAGCAGGGTGTAGGTAAAGAGAGGGAGAGAGGAGAGAGAGGGGGGAGAGAGGGAGAGGGTGAGAGAGGAGAGAGGAGAGAGGGAGAGGGAGAGAGGTAGACGGAGAGGGAGAGTGAGGGAGTGATGGGAGGGAGAGAGAGGGAGGACGAGAGGGAAGGAGGGAGAGGAGAGGGATTGGAGTGAGAGAGGGAGAGAGAGAGAGAGAGAGAGGAGAGCAGGAAGAGGGATATTGGAGGAGAGAGTGAGAACCATGTTATCGACTTCAACACCATGAAATACTAGGAAGGCACGTTTGGTTTAGGAGCTTGATGCATACTAAAACAAAAATCACAGAAGCATTACTCCACTTTAAGCCTGCAGGAAAGAGAAGATGACACCGGTGTCTGTGTGTTCCTCTATAAGGTGCACATCTTGAAGGTGGCATATCTCTTGTGTACAGCATCACAGCTAGCCCGCTATAATGTTAAAACACTATTGTGTTGGATGGTGATCATTACTAGATCATGGCTAAGTCCATTTGGTGAAGTGTGAAGTTGCACTAGCATTAGTACAAAGCTGGATTATTAAATGTGCTCAGGAAGTAGAACGTGGCCGTAACGGAAAAGGGTGGCCAATAACGCTATACCAAGAGAACGTGGTAATATGTCAAAGAATCTCACAGTGTTATAGAACAGTGTTATAGAACAACGAGCAAAGTGAAAGAAAGAACCGTAGTGCTGTGCGGGAACTCCGCTATAAGAAAGGAAAAAGGCTGGGACAAACCATGAAACACCGGTGTAGAACATACCAAAAAGTCTGAGTGTGAGTATCATGGACGTGATATTTACAGGTGTGGACAAAAGTGTGATTCGAAAAGAGAAAAAGTAAGGGTGTGCAAAATGAGAGTCACATGCAGGGTGGCAAGGCGAGGTCATTAATGTGCTCCGAGTGCGTGCAAATCATTAAAAGATTCAGCCCGGTTTAGGGCGGTGTCCATGGTGAAGGGAAACTTACCAAGAACGAAATGGAGTGAGGCATAGTCGAACGCCGTGAAACCATTGCCGAATGTTGTGAATAGCCCGGTGGTGCGCGAACGTGCGTGATAAGCGTAGCGCAATAGTGATAGAAAGAGGACTAAGGATATTGTTGCGAGCGGTTGAGCGCTCTAAATAAAGTTACATGAAAATCTACGTGAGTAATAATAAACACAAGTGAAGTATAAGTGCGGAAAACCTGAAAAACAGTACAAGATAAAAAGCATTGATGCCCATCATAAGGCGAACAAATACAATCAACCGCTGTAAATGAAAACGTGAAATGGCCATAACAGTACTCATAAAAGCTGGTAACAACGAAACAAAAAAATGAGAGCAAAGTGTCCACAGAAAATGTTGAGAAGGTAAAAATGGGAAATAAAAGGGCAATGATGACATGTAAACAATTACAATGTGGGAGATACTAAGGTAAACAGAGGGGTGAGCAAAACAAGAGAAATATGGTGGATTCGATTGCAAGCGGCTAACGTTGTAATGAAGCTCGCGTCGCTTGTTGAAAATCGGCTGCGAGTCAAATGGCGGTCGTGAAACTGAAAGTTGATGCAGCAGGGGGCGGAGCGGGAAGAGCTGCTGGCGGCACCAAGCTGGGGAACAGATGGCTGGCGATGTGCACGCGCTTTTTAGGTCAATGCGCTTGCGCATTGACCTAAAACCGCACGGGCACAGCATCAAATCGCCAGTTTGGTTAAACTCTGGATAAGCCCCTATATCTCTCGCCAGCTCGAATGCGCAAGCGCATAGGCAGGCGAGACCTAAAAAAAAACAAATGTAGGATAGGCTGCCTGTGGTGCAAACATGCACTGGCCATAGGAGGAACTTTAATGCAATGCTTCGCAGGGCAGCAGGTGCGTGGCGCCTCTGTCACTCACAATTATTCATTATATGATTCTACCTTTACCTGAGTTGGTCAATCTGGACTTGGCGACACCTTGACAAACTACACAATTGTGCCACAGTGATGTTGATCATACATTCCCGCTGAGAACTACCAAATAAGCCTTAGTTTAGCCCGGTTGCATGTGGTGGCCAGTGTCATTTGGGTATTTATGGCCTTTCAGAGATGCTACTGTTTGTGGCTCGTTGCGGCTCGGTAATATTGAAGAAAGGGTCAATGTCCTGGATTAGATCTTTCAGTGGTGGGGTGCACCGTGCACTACAGCTGATAAAATAACATAGTGGGTGTTAGACGGGGACCCTGAGGGTCGGCCGGATACTGAGGGAGAGATCCCCGAGGGGGACCGTCTCCGGTGATCGTACAGACAAGTTACCTCCCTCCCCACAAACAGGCACCACACCAAGTCGAGTTCAATGCTTTATATAAGGTTCTTAAGGCAAGGATATCAGCGATACAGGATATCTCGGACCCGGGGGTCCTCTCACTTCTAGTCTCTGTAGGGAAAGGGGGTAGCGGGACAGTCTTGGTACCGGATCGGTACAGGTAGTGGTAAGGGGCGAGCTCACAATCCTCGAGCTGGAGGGTCTGTGGATCGGGCCGCGGCAGCGCCAGCAGGCCAAGATGGTAGTCTCACAAGGCAGAGGGCCGCGGCAGCGCCAGCAGGCCAAGTCGATGGTTTCACGAGGCAGAGGGCCGCGGCAGCGCCAGCAGGCCAAGATGGTAGTCTCACAAGGCAGAGGGCCGCGGCAGCGCCAGCAGGCCAAGTCGATGGTTTCACGAGGCAGAGGGCCGCGGCAGCGCCAGCAGGCCAAGATGGTTTCACTAGGCAGAGGGCCGCGGCAGCGCCAGCAGGCCAAGACGATGGTTTCACGAGGCAGAGGGCCGCGGCAGCGCCAGCAGGCCAAGATGGGTTCACGAGGCAGAGGGCCGCGGCAGCGCCAGCAGGCCAGTCACGGATGAGTTCTTCTCGGGTCTCTCGACTCCAGGATACAACTGCCTTCCTGGTCTGGCACTGCCCCAGTTATAGGTCTGGTCCCCTTTGATGTCCGGACCCTCGCGCCTGGGGGCCGGGAGGTCCGGGATGAGGGAGTCCAGACACCCAGCAGGGGGGTGGAGCCAGCGCCCAGGGCGGCCGGGGGTGATCGACACCTGGCGGAGGGGAGCCGTTGACGATTCCTTCTCCCATTGATTTGCCAAGTGGTCACTCTGCCTCCTGGGGGGAGGTTGGTGCCCCGATGTCGGGGCCGGCCGGGCCCAGGGTTAGGGTCGAGTTGAGGCCACGCGGCCTCGTGCTGCAGTGCCCCAAGATGGCGGCCGGTTCGATGTCGTGGTGTGGATGGTGACCCGGGCCAGCTGGGTCCGGGGCTGGTGTCTTGTAGTGGAAGGATTGCAGGGTACTTCGGGTGGTCGTTTAGGGACTCTGGCTGGGGATGCAGGGAGAGCCAGGGTCCAGGTCCTACTGCGGGGAGGGGGGGCAGCCCGACCATGCGGCCTGTCCAACATGCGTCCCCCCCAGCTGAAGGCGGGGAGAGTCAGCCATCTTCCTGGGGACTCTCCTCGCTGAGGCGGAAAAAGCGTGACAGGCCGTCGGCGTTGGCGTGGTCCTGGCCTGGACGATGTTCCACCGTGAAGTCCATCCCCTGCATGGAGATGGACCAGCGCAACAGCTTCGGGTTTTCCCCCCGCATTTGCATCAGCCATTGCAGGGGTCGGTGGTCTGTTTGCACCCGGAAGTGGGTGCCGAAGAGGTATGGCCGGAGCTTCTTGAGTGCCCAGACTACGGCGAAGGCCTCTCTCTCAATGGTGCTCCAGCGCTGTTCTCGGGGCAAGAGGCGTCTGCTGATGAAGACCACCGGATGGTCGACCCCTTCGGCGTTGAGTTGGGAGAGGACGGCCCCCACACCATGATCGGAGGCGTCCGTCTGCACAATGAATTCCCGGCTGTAGTCGGGAGCCTGGAGCACGGGGGCCGTGCACATGGCGGTCTTTAGTTTCTCGAAGGCCGATTGGCAGTCCAGGGTCCAGTTGACGGTTTTGGGGCCCTTTTTGGAGGTGAGCTCTGTGAGGGGCCCCACGATGCTGCCATAGTCCTTCACGAACCGCCGGTAGTATCCGGTGAGCCCCAGGAAGGCCCGGACCTCCGTTTGGGTCGTAGGGGGTTGCCAGGCCTGGATGGCAGCAATCTTGAGTTGGAGAGGAGCCACTAGCCCGCTTCCCACTTGGTGTCCCAGGTAGGTCACGGACCCTTGGCCAACCTGGCACTTGCTGGCCTTGATGGTGAGCCCGGCTTGCTGGAGGGCGTGTAGAACCTCCCGCAGGTGGCGGAGGTGGTCGGTCCACTGGTGGCTGTACACAGCAATGTCGTCCAGGTAGGCGGCGCTGAAGTCTTCCAGGCCCGCCAGTACCTGGTTTACCAGCCGTTGGAACGTGGCCGGGGCGTTTTTCATGCCGAAGGGCATGACTTTAAAGTGGTAGTGCCCGTCTGGGGTAGAGAAGGCGGATCGTTCTTGGGCCCGAGGGGTGAGGCCGATCTGCCAGTAGCCCGCTGTTAGGTCGAAGATGCTCAGGTAGCGGGCGGCCCCCATCCGGTCAATTAGCTCGTCGGCCCGGGGGATGGGATGAGCGTCGGTCCTGGTAACTGCATTCAGCCCCCGATAGTCCACGCAGAACCGGAGCTCAGGGGCAACGCCCGGGGCGGCCGCCTTGGGAACCAGGACGACTGGGCTTGCCCAGGGGCTGTCTGAGGGTTCGATCACTCCCAGGGTCAGCATTTTGGACACCTCGGTCTGGATGCAGGCTCGTACCCGGTCTGGTACGCGGTATGCCCGGTGTCGGATAGGAGGGCTGTCCCCGGTGTCCACATCGTGGAGGCACCAGGGGGTGACTCCGGGGGTGAGGGAGAACAGGGAGGCGAACCGCCTCAGGAGCGTTTGGCAGTCTTGGCGTTGCTCCGGGGACAGGGCCTCGGAGAGCTGGACCCCTTCCACTGAGCCATCCTGCTCGAAGGCCCTCAGTAAGTCCGGAAGGGGTTCGGAGTCTTCTTCTGTCCCATTATCGGTAGCCATCAGGAGGCTGAGCTCGGATCGCACAAAATGGGGTTTTAGCCTGTTGGCATGGAGGACCCGTAGGGGGTTCCGGGCAGTCTCCATGTCGATTAAATAGGTGACGGGCCCTTTGCGTTCGATTACCTTGAAGGGCCCGGACCATCGGTCTTGGAGTGCACAGGGTTCAACCGGGGACATCACCCAGACCTGTTGTCCCGGTTCGAACTCAATGGAGGACGCGTGCTGATCGTACCACCTCTTCATGTCCTCCTGACTGGCCTCGAGATTGGCTTTGGCGGTGTCTCGGAACTGCCGGGTCTGGTTGCGGAGAGCCAGGAGGTACCTGTAGATGTCCGGGGGAGTTTTCTGGGGAGGCTGCTCCCAACCTTCCTTGACTAGGCTGAGGGGGCCCCGGACGGGGTGCCCGTACAGGAGTTCAAATGGGCTGAAGCCGAGGGACTTCTGCGGGACCTCCCGATAGGCAAACAGGAGGCAGGGAAGTAGCACGTCCCACTGGCGTCGAAGGGGTTCTTCTAGGCCCATAATCATCCCCTTGAGGGTGCGGTTGAACCTCTCGACCAGTCCGTTTCCTTGCGGGTGATAGGGGGTCGTGAATTTGTAGGTGACCCCGCATTGTTGCCAAAGAGACTTCATATATCTGGAGATAAAGTTCGTGCCCCTGTCACTGACGACCTCCCGGGGGAACCCCACCCGGGAGAAGATCCCCATCAGGGCCCGGCCCACCACGGGGGCCGTCACCGTCCGAAGAGGGATGGCCTCGGGATAGCGAGTGGCGTGGTCTACGAGGACCAGGATGAACCGGTGTCCTTGGGCTGTTCGAGGGTCGAGGGGCCCCACAATGTCTATTCCCACTCGTTCAAACGGGGTGGTGACGACAGGAAAGGGTTGCAATGGTGCTTTGATTTTTCGGCCACTTTTTCCGCTGGCCTGGCAGGTGGGGCAGGCCTTGCAGTGGTTGGTGACATCCTTTCGCATGTGGGGCCAGAAAAAATGGGTCACCAGGCGGTCGTAGGTTTTATCCTGCCCCAGGTGTCCGGCAAGGGGGACATCGTGGGCTAAGTTCAGGAGGAAGTCTCGGAAGCGAAGGGGCACCACCAGCACCCGACTGGCCCCTAGTTCCGCCACTTTCTGCTCGCTGTAGAGCAGGTCTTGGTCCCAGTAGATCCAGTGGGCCCCCGAGGTATCCCCGGTGCTCTGGGCCAGGGCTTGCTGCCGGAGTCCTTCGAGAGAGGGACAGGTTTTCTGTTCGGCCCGGAATTGTTCCTGCGTGGGGCCTCCCTCCTGCCGCCATTGTGCCAGGTCAGGGACGTCCCGAAGCTGGTCGGATCCTTCTTCGGTTTGGGTCAATGGACTGGCTCCTGGGGCGGCCTCCTCTGGGATGAGCGCGGGAGGAGGTTCTGGCCACTCGGGCTCTTCTGGGCTGGGGACCGCGCGGGCGGTCATGGACCGGGTCGTGACGCAGACCCATTCGGGGAGGCCAAGCATCCCCAGGTGCTCCCTCCGTTCGACAGCTGCCCATGGAGAGCTTTCAAGGTCGTTTCCTAGGAGGCAGTCCACGGGGGCATCATCGCGGACAGTTACTTTTAACATCCCTGTTACTCCTCCCCACTCGAAGGGGACGCAGGCCATGTGGCATAGGCTTTCGGAGTTGTCGGCTGATCCGACAGGGCAAAGAATGTTCGGCAAGATTTGGTCGGGAGTGACGAGGTGGCGTCGGACCGCCGTTACACTGGCCCCGGTGTCGCGGAGGGCTTCCGCCCGGCGGCCATTAATGTTGACCCATTGACCGTACTTCTGGGTGTTGGCGGGAAGGGGGGCCCGCGGAATCATGTCTCTCTCCCCTAAGCAGACCAGTGCCATGGCGGCGGGCGCCCATTCAGAGGGATCGGTCTCGTACTCTTCTTGGTCTTCCGGGATTAGTTCTTCCCCTAGGGCCGCCGCTGCAACTTGGCGGGGGGTAGTGTTCGGATTCTTTGGGCAGTCGGGATCACTGGCGTAGTGGCCGGGTCGCTGGCACCTGTGGCACGTAATGTTGGCCCGGAAACCGGCCCGGACGGCAGGGCTTCCTCGGCCAACCGGGGTCGAGGGGTTTCTGGGGGGTGACGAGGGGCCGGGGTCTCTCCCCCGACCCTGACTCCCTCCTCCCCCTCGGGGGCGATACGGTCTGGATAATTCGCTGGGTGCGTTCCGGCCAACTCGGGTGCTTTCCCACCGGTCGGCTTCGACGGCGAGTTGTCGAGGGTCGGTTAGCTTACTGTCCAGGAGGTGTTGCCGGAGCTCCACGAAGCAGTTGTTCGACAGGTGTTCCCATACGATAAGGTCAAAGAGTTGTTCGTAGGTGGTTACTTTGTTGCCCTTGATCCACCCCTCGAAGGCTCGGCTAAAAAAGTTCACGTACTCCACCCAAGTTGTACCCGGAATCCGTTTGCAGTCGCGGAACCGTTGGCGGTACATCTCAGGTGTGAGCCCGTATCGAGTGAGGAGGGCGGCCTTCATGTGGTCGTAGGAGGTCATCAGCTGGTCCGGGAGTTGCAGCAGGGCGTCCCGCCCTTCGTTGACAAACCTCCCCCATAATCCGGCTCCCCAATCGCTTCGGGGAATCCGGTGGGAGGTCATTGCCACCTCATAGGCTTTAAACCACTGCTGTATATCATCGTTCTTGTGGTATTCCCGGATGACATCTTTGGGGATGTGAACCTTGGGTTCGGTCGAGGCAGACGGGGTCGGTCGTTCGGGGAGCCCGAGGTCTTTATTCTGTTTCTGGATCTCCAGTGCTTTGAGATCGCGCTCATGTTCGTACTCTAGTTTCTTTTCCTCTAGCTCTCTCTGTCTTTGCTTGTCTTCTCGCTCTTCCTTGAGCCGTAAGTGTTCCAGGGTTATTTTTTGTTCGGCCAGCTTGAGTTCTCCATCCAAGCGAAGTCGGGCTAGTTCTAATTCGTGGAGTCTGGTTTTTTCTCTTTCTCGGATCTCTTCCAGGGAGAGACCCGCTCTTTCTTTAGTTGGTGCGGGGCTCGTTTCGGTCGTTTGTGTTCGGGGTACGGCCGTACCCGTTTCCGCCCAGGCTTCTAGGGCTCGTTTGAAGTCTTCCTTCGTACTCAGACCCGTGGTTGGGAGACCAAGTTCCATGCAATATTGCTTCAGTTCTCGGTGGTTGTAGTCTTCCAATTTTTCCATCTGGAATTTCTCCGTTGTTCCGCTCTCTGTTGTCATGGTGGTCGTGTGTCGTGGGTCGGGTGACTTTCTGTACGATTATGCGTAGGTTCGGATCCCGTCGCTGGCCACCAATGTTAGACGGGGACCCTGAGGGTCGGCCGGATACTGAGGGAGAGATCCCCGAGGGGGACCGTCTCCGGTGATCGTACAGACAAGTTACCTCCCTCCCCACAAACAGGCACCACACCAAGTCGAGTTCAATGCTTTATATAAGGTTCTTAAGGCAAGGATATCAGCGATACAGGATATCTCGGACCCGGGGGTCCTCTCACTTCTAGTCTCTGTAGGGAAAGGGGGTAGCGGGACAGTCTTGGTACCGGATCGGTACAGGTAGTGGTAAGGGGCGAGCTCACAATCCTCGAGCTGGAGGGTCTGTGGATCGGGCCGCGGCAGCGCCAGCAGGCCAAGATGGTAGTCTCACAAGGCAGAGGGCCGCGGCAGCGCCAGCAGGCCAAGTCGATGGTTTCACGAGGCAGAGGGCCGCGGCAGCGCCAGCAGGCCAAGATGTTAGTCTCACAAGGCAGAGGGCCGCGGCAGCGCCAGCAGGCCAAGTCGATGGTTTCACGAGGCAGAGGGCCGCGGCAGCGCCAGCAGGCCAAGATGGTTTCACTAGGCAGAGGGCCGCGGCAGCGCCAGCAGGCCAAGACGATGGTTTCACGAGGCAGAGGGCCGCGGCAGCGCCAGCAGGCCAAGATGGGTTCACGAGGCAGAGGGCCGCGGCAGCGCCAGCAGGCCAGTCACGGATGAGTTCTTCTCGGGTCTCTCGACTCCAGGATACAACTGCCTTCCTGGTCTGGCACTGCCCCAGTTATAGGTCTGGTCCCCTTTGATGTCCGGACCCTCGCGCCTGGGGGCCGGGAGGTCCGGGATGAGGGAGTCCAGACACCCAGCAGGGGGGTGGAGCCAGCGCCCAGGGCGGCCGGGGGTGATCGACACCTGGCGGAGGGGAGCCGTTGACGATTCCTTCTCCCATTGATTTGCCAAGTGGTCACTCTGCCTCCTGGGGGGAGGTTGGTGCCCCGATGTCGGGGCCGGCCGGGCCCAGGGTTAGGGTCGAGTTGAGGCCACGCGGCCTCGTGCTGCAGTGCCCCAAGATGGCGGCCGGTTCGATGTCGTGGTGTGGATGGTGACCCGGGCCAGCTGGGTCCGGGGCTGGTGTCTTGTAGTGGAAGGATTGCAGGGTACTTCGGGTGGTCGTTTAGGGACTCTGGCTGGGGATGCAGGGAGAGCCAGGGTCCAGGTCCTACTGCGGGGAGGGGGGGCAGCCCGACCATGCGGCCTGTCCAACAGTGGGTTAAGTGACTGCCCATTCCTTTTATCAGCTGAAGTTCACAAGTTGATAGCCTTGAAAAGTTGACTCAGTCCTTCTTCCTCCAGAGGTTAATACATTGAGAACCCTTACATTTAATATAGTACCACTGTTAATTTACGTGCAACATAACTGCTGACTTGAGATAGCCAGTTATTTATAAAAACAAATTGGCGTTATTAAGGTTGGACTCCTCTGGATACATTGTAATAGGTTTCAACTAACTGTTTACCCTGAGATTCAGATCTGCTCAGCACATACCTAAATAATATATAATGTGTATCACCAGATTAGCATCTGCAAAACACAAAATTATTCCAGAAACAATAAACAATCCTCCAAAGAAAGTATACAAAGTGCCAAAGTTTTTATGAAACAGCTTATTTTCTTCTTTATTTAATGTTTTGATGGACGTTCATTCATTTAAAATACAGTGCAAATATTATAGCCATCATTGCCATCTGGCAATGATGGCTATCATTTTTGCACTGTAAATGAGGATTGTTTATTGTTTCTGGAATAATTTTGTGTTTTGCAGATGCTAATCTGGTGATACACATTATATAGTATTTAGGTATGTGCTGAGCAGATCGGAATCTTGTGTTTTTGGTCATTCAAAATTTGAGGGAACTACGGAGGTCAGGTTCCCAGCTCTTGCACTACCATAATTGTTCAACTCCATACAAATATACTAGTACCAGTGCATGATCTTAGTGCCTTGACCTTTTCTTTTGTGCAAAATATAACTGTTTAACCTGCTCTGTCTGCGGAACCTCCCCTCGCCAGCAGAGTAGTAAATAGGATAACTAGTGTATCTTCTGGAGGTATATGCAGCCTTTAACGTCCTGGTGAACACAGTGCATATAAAATATTTAAGTGAACTTTGCTTTTCTTTTTTAGCATACGAACAAATGGACGGAGTACCCCTGCTGGAAAAACATTATTATGCAAAGAAATGCAAGACAGATTCTTATCCACTGCTTTAAGAAAAAGGTAAATGTAGTTACACTCTTTGCAGTGTTTTAGTTACTTTCACGTAACTGTTCTCCTGAGCTACTCACCTGAGCCATCAGCCTGTTTTACCTGATGTACTTCATAATAATAGCTGTGTGGATGGAACCACGAAACTGTTTACACTACATATCTACTGATTTGCAGTTATTAATATTATGAGTGTGAGCTTAGATGCAACTTGATATACACATAGGGAAAGGGAAGTGTTTAGTTAAAGGAGACTGGGCAGGTAGAGGAAAACATATAACCTTGGAGAATCCAAAAGTGTAGGTGTTGAATGATGCATATAGAGGGGAAGCAGCACTACAAGTGATGCTGAATTATCACTCCTGTTTATTTCTATCGAGCCATCATTCCTCCAAGAAAGTAAACAGGTGACCTGAGCATCAAAGAAAGAAGGTATGATATCCTGCATTTATATATTGAAAGGTGTGTTACCAGCCCTGCCCAGCCAGTGCCCGTGCTCTGACTCATTAGAATGTTGGAGTCTGATGATGCCTCGGAATGTTGGGACTGAGAGAGGCAGAGTGACAGTTTGTCATGGGCTGAGCAGCTGACAAGCAGCTCCTGGTGGGGCTCTGATCTACAAAATATCCACTTGATGTACTGAACTTTACTACCTGTTATCTTTATGAATAAAACATCTTGGATTACAACCTTCCTGATTGGACCTTCATCACTACATATTTTGGCGAAGAGTTGACAAACCTACAGCTACAAGCAGATCCTTGGTACCTGACAAACAAAAGGACCTAGAGATGGCGAAATTTACGGAAACACCAGGGGCAACTACCATAATCCAAAATATGTAGTGAGGAAGGTCCACTCAGGAAGGTTGTAATCCAAGATGTTTTATTCATAAAGATAACAGGTAGTAAAGTTCAGAACATCAAGTGGATATGTTGTAGATCAGAGCCCCACCAGGAGCTGCCTGTCAGCTGCTCAGCCCATGACCAAACTGTCACTCTGCCTCTCTCAGTCCCAACATTTTGAGGCATCATCAGACTCCAACATTCTAATGAGTCAGAGCACAGGCACTGGCTGGGCAGGGCTGGTAACACACCTTACAATATATATGCAGGATACTACAGAAGGTCACTGGCTTCAGATGTTTCTCACCGCATGTATCCTTGGCAAAGCAGGCCTTACCACAAACCATCTTCATCATGCAGTCCTTACCACCCAGGTAAGAACCACACAGGTCCTTTATGCTACTTTTGCAAAATGGGACTTTGCCACGCAGGTGAGTTAATATAATTTTTATGAATGACATAAAATAAGCAAGGGATTCTAGTGTTCCGGGATGGGTAATGGTAAGGGGTATTAGGGTTTTTTAGCGTTCAGTGATAGGTAAGGGTAGTGGGTAGTAAGAGCTTTTGAGGTTTCAGTGATGGGTGGGGGTTATCGGTCGTAGGGATTCATGGAAGGGTAAGGGGCAGTAAGCGGAATTTGGGGTCCAGGTAGGGGTAAGATTAATTGGTAGTAGGGAGTTTTTAGCATTCAGCGATAAGTAAGTGTAAGCAGTAGGAAAGGATTTCTAAGGTAAAGGGATGGTTAAGGGGTAGGAATGAGTTTTCAGGTTTGGGAGATTAATAAGAATAAGAAGTAATAAGGGGTTTTTAGGGTTGTAGGATGGATAAATTAAAAGGGGAGTAAGAGATATTCAGCATTCAGGGAGGATAAGAGGTAATGGGTAGTAAGTTTTTTTTAGGAATCCGGGGTGGTTATGGGTAAGGAGTAGTAAAGGTTTTTAGGGGGTCAGAGATGGGATGGAGTAAGGTTTAGAAATGGAATTTAAATTTTTAGTGATGATAGCGGTAAGGGATAGTTAGGCGCTTTTAGGGTTCAGAAATAGTTATGCTAAGGGGTAGTAAGGGACATTTAGTGTTCAGGGATGGGTATGTGTTAGGGGTGTTTAGGTTTTAGAGGTAGGTAAGACCTAGTAAAATGTTTTTAGAGTTATTGGTTGGGTAAGGGGTAGTAAGTGTTTAGTGTTTGGGAATGAATACGGGTAAAAGGTATTAAGGGGGTTTGAGTTTTCAGGGATAGGTAAGAGTAAGGGTTAGTAAGAGGCTTTGGAGATATAGGGGTGGATAAGGGGTGCTCATGCCTTTAAGGTTCCAGAGGTGGATAGTGGTAAAGGGAGGGTCAAGGTCTTACAAAATGGTGTTTGTAGCGAAATAGCCCCCCAAAAAATAAAAAGCTAAAAGCATGTTTTTTTTTTATAGGGAGGTTACAGTGGAAGCTACACCCCCAAAAAAGAATTTGAAATATATATATATATATATATATATATATATATATATATATATATATTATTTTTTTTGTTGGGCAAAATACACCAGACACCAAAATCACGAGGTCTTTATTTTGATGGCCGAACACGGCTAAAGATGACTGGCCAAATCTAAAAGAAATGGGTTTGGTACCACCATAGTGAGGGAATATTCTTGTCACCCTGTAATGTAGCATATGAGGATCCGCAGATGGAAATTAGGTGCACATAAGGGACAACTGATGGACAGTTTCCATTCTAAATATAGAAGATAAACTCACATTTGTCTAGAGGCCCTGAAGAAGCCATAAGTGGGCAAAACACGTTGGCTGCGCGGAAATCTTTTTCCTCAACTTCAAGATGATGTTTGAATAAAGAATTGCAAAAATGAAGAAAATCACCTCTCGATTCATCTATTTGTGAACAAATGGCAATTTGCTATAATTAATTTTCTGCTTAAAAATTTCCTTTCTGTTGTGTTTTAAAAATACTTGCACCATTTCTGGTTCAAATTGATGGCGAACCATTTTGAGGTGGGAAACAATTGATTTCCGTATTGAAACAAATATATTCACTGAAGAAACCATAGGTTTCAAGGACGTTATAGATAGAAATTAGCATGTAAAAAGACCTTAGAAATTTACTAAACAACTACAGGTTTCAGGGACGTTACAGTTAGTTGAACATTTCACTCGTACAAAACCAGAGAAATTTGCCCGTTATAGTTATTTGAGCTAACTATAACTCTGCTGATGACGTCACATATTACATCATTTATGACATGGTCATTGACATCACTGATGACATCACTGATGACATCTCAAATTACATCACTGATTACATTATCTAGTGAGTATGTGTTTCTGTAAAGTTTAAATATGTTTTATATATATATGCCAAGGTATATTGAAGAATGAGTGTTTGTATAAGCGTCTGAATTGATGATTTAGTAGGTGTGTGACTGACTGTATAGGTGAGTGATTAAACCTGCAAAAAACACAGTTGATGGACAGAATGTAGAACAATGTCTTACATTCACCCCAGTACAAAGATCTGGGCCTAAATCCATCGTTTTTTTTGCACTCCACACCACCCTAGGTCAGACAATGGCTATATGCAAATCAGCCTTGACCCTGTGCCTCATGGGAACAGTCCAGCCCGAACTACCAAGCCATGTCTTTCCTAGACCGGAATCAAGCATCCAAGGACCGGTTTCTGGCTATCAGCCTTCTTCAGCCTGGATAGCTTGACTCCAGTGGTGTGGAGAGCCTGGGACTCACGTCTGAGCATACCCAGCCCACTCGGGGTGAAAATTGCAAAAAACACAGTTGATGGACAGAATGAGTGATTAAACCTGTCTTACATGCATGCATTCAGCATGGGTTTGTTATTAAACTGTGTGAATGTCTGTATCAGTCTGTCAGTTGGTGTGAAAGTGGCTGCATGGGTTGGTGAATAGCTACATGAGTGTCCACATGGGTTATTGATTGGTTGTCTGAGTATCTGTATGTGTGCCTGAGTGTCTGTGTGGGTGGGTGGGGGTTGTGTGACTCTGTGCATAGATGTGTGAGTGGGTGATTCACTGGGTGTATGGGTTCAAGAGTGCATCTGTGAAGGGCTGTATGGGTGGGTGAGTGTGTGTATAGGTGTGTTGGTGAGTGAATGGATGTCTCAGTGGTACATGTGTGAGTAACAACATATGTAAAAGGGAGTGTATGTGAGTGTTGCAGTATATAAATGACTATATGTGAGGGTGAGAGATTGTGAGAGTGGCTGTATGGATGAGTGTGTGCTTGTATCAGTGATTGTATAAGAGAGTAAGTGTGTGTTAGTCTCTGTATGAATAAGTTAGGTTGTGTGTCTATAACTGTTTAGGTGAGAAAATGGGAGTGTGATTGATTTTTGCATGACTGACTAGCTGTATGAGTAACTCTATGGATGGGTGGTGTGTGAGTGTCTGTATAGGTGTTTGAGTGCATATGATAGTGTTTTATTGAAGAGTGGCTGCATGAATGAGTGACTGTATGAGTGAATGATTGGATGTATGTGTAGACCTAGGAATCAGTGAATGAGTATGTAGTAACTGGTATTGGTGTGTCTATGGTTTCAAAAATGGTAGTCTCTATTTTAGAGTGGGTGCATCAAAGGTTATATTAGGGTGTGAGGAGGTGCATCAGATTATCATGTGTATGATGTCATCAGTGATGTCATCATTGATGTCATTTGAGATGTCATCAGTGATGTCATCAGTGATGTTGCTGACCATGTCATGAATGATGTAATATGTGACATCATCAGCAGTGCATTGCGGGGTTGCGAGTTCTAGTTACCTCAACTAACTATAACAGGCAAATGTCTCTGGTTTTATACGGGTGAAATGTCCAACTAACTATAAAGTCCCTGAAACCAGTGATTTTTTCAGTGAAAGCTTTCAGTGAAGGTCCTCAGGACACAAGGGGACTTAAGTTCTTCACCCCACCAGCAGTGCTCCAAGAGGAGCTTTTATAGAGTGGTGTAAAAAGAGGAGTGGCCTCGTGCCACCTCTCAGCAATCCCACTGTGTGGGGCTTACTGGAGGTTCCCGTGCAGAGTAGTTCCTATATTCCCAATAGGCTCTGCGCATTGGAATAATATATCCTATAGATTAGACGTAGGACTGAGGTCAACTAGGTCTCTATCAAATATACTAAACTTAATTGTGAGTGTGCCATCTAGCTCAGAGGTCACTAGAAACTTTGTTGAATACACAAGAAAGGATTAGTCTCTGAAAACCACATAAACATGACAACTTTGTTTCCAAAGAATACGAATATATCTCTCAGAGTCGCGGAAACTATAGATAAGTATTTCACTCAGTCAATCGTGCATGCTTCGTTTCTACAGAGTTGCAGAGGAATAGTGAGACGGGCATTTTCAATAAAAAGGGTTTATTGAACAGTCTTCTTTCTCATGCAAGAGAGGTGTACTGCTACAATTGTTATGCAGACTGCAAAGTATAATGCGTACAGCGTAAACAGTAATATGAAACAATACTGTAAGAGCATTGTATGGTTTCTAGGCCATATAAAAATACATACATAAATAACATTGACTAAAATACTCAACCGGTGCTTCTCAAATTCGCCTACCCCAATGTACCTAACCTATGTCTAGTATGGGGGAAGAAGTAAGTATTGTGTAGCATAGGTTTAGTTTTTGCCAAGAATCTACTAAAGGTTTCTCTAGGTTCTAATCAGCTCCATACCTTGTTTAGAATGAAGGAGGTCTGGTATCTCTGTCTCGCGACTCGATTTTTCAACACCCTACAAGGGGAGCCAGAAACACTGGAGCTGGATTCTCGGCAGGCGAAGGGCAGCTTCCTGATCAGTGCATCAGCTGGAGAGTCGGCTTCCTCCTGCACTTGCTGTAGCGAGCTGCGTCGGGCAAGTAGGTCTTCGAACTGCTCCAAACCACCGTATCTTGCTAGAGCAAGTAAAGGTATATTTATACCTTGAAAGTGTTTAGGAATGCCATAGTTTAACGTAAAGTCGGGCATATGAACGTTAGGAAAGAACCACTAGGGAATAGTTGTTCTTTGTAAAGTAACAGAGTTCTTGGACAAATCAATATTCAAGCAAGGGGAAGTCCCTGACTGCTTAAGCTGGTTTTCCAAGAAGTCGCTGTGACGTTTGGTATGGGTGGAAGTAGCCATGCCTGCATTTGGGTAGCATGGACTATGCCTAAATAAGGGCTTGATTTTTAAGCCTTTATAAGGGCAATGTGAATTGTACCTATATAAAGGCATGAATCGGGAAAATTAACTCGGAGTTTAAATAACCACACAACACCTGCTGGCCTACTTGGCCCCAGGGACCCGCACTAGCAATGGGAAATTAATCCCCAATGCAGAGCTTGCCAGGAGGTGTGCTTGCAGAGTCATGCAAGGAGGGGGGGCGGGGCCTCTGGTGAGTTGACAGTCTCTTTTTATTTATTTTTGATTTTGTTATCTTATGGGTGACTGTATGAGTGAATGATTGGATGTATGTGTAGACCTAGGAATCAGTGAATGAGTATGTAGTAACTGGTATTGGTGTGTCTATGGTTTCAAAAATGGTAGTCTCTATTTTAGAGTGGGTGTATCAAAGGTTATATTAGGGTGTGAGGAGGTGCATCAGATTATCACGTGTATGATGTCATCAGTGATGTCATCATTGATGTCATTTGAGATGTCATCAGTGATGTCATCAGTGATGTTGCTGACCATGTCATGAATGATGTAATATGTGACATCATCAGCAGTGCATTGCGGGGTTGCGAGTTCTAGTTACCTCAACTAACTATAAAGCATGGTCTCCCTTCCCTGGACCACATCTAGCCAGCCTATACTTTTTAAAAAAATGTTTGGGAGGGGGGCCGTGTGGCCCCCTTCCTGACGCCAATTACAGCCCTGGGGCCTGGTCAGCCTTGTTGTTTTTTTTGGGCCCTCCAGATCCCAATTATGGCCCGGTGACCCCATCCCCGGAGGCATGGCCTCTTTAAAAAATATATATTTATAGGGAAGGGGGGCCACGCTTCCCCCCTCCCCAGGCCAATTTCAGCCCAGGGACCACATCCCCCAGGGCCGGCCCTTACATTGGGGACCGCAGGGGGAGCACTAATGCCTCCTGTGGTCCCAGCCTCCTGCAGGAGCCGGCATTGCTTTTGGACAAGGGGAGCTGCTAACATGCAGCTACCCTTGTCCAAAAGCAATTCTGCTTCACTTCATGGTGGGTTGCAGTCCCCAGGGCCATCGAGGGTTCCAGGAGGGGGGCCGCATGGCCCCCCTCGCAATGTATACATAGCCCCGGGAGGTGGTGGTCCCCTTGGGCAGCATCAGAGGGGGCAGGAGCCTTCCCACGCATTTTTCAAAGAAATTCGGGGGGGGGGGGAGGGGTTGTTCCCCAGGGCTTCGGGGGCCCAGGAGGCCCCCCACATAAATAATATGTGGGCCGCCGCTCCATAAATCATGAATGGCCCTGGGACATGGGCCACCCGGGGGGGCTTTAGAAAACACACTTTATTTTTTTTCAAATTTCAGCCGCAGTCACACCAGGTGCGCGAATCTGGCCGAAAATTCTAAAGAAATGCTTGTTTTGGCCCTGGGCATCTCTGTGGGACCCCCTGACCAGGTCTAGGGAGTCAGGGTGTTTTTATCCTGCCCTATTTTCTTCTTTTTTAATGTCTCTCTCACCTTTTCCCTTCTCCCTCTGTGCCAAGTCACAAGATGGCTGCCAACACGTCCTGTTTTGAAGTGTTAGCAGCCAATCAGAGCCATGCTTGTGCTCAGAAGGGCTCGCCAATCAGATCTCACAATCCTCAAATATCGATATCTTTACATCTTTAAATATCTCAAAAACTACTGAACTGATATACACCATTTAAAACAAAGTGTGCTTTCTGGACCAAGAGCTATCTCTCTGCCAATGTTGGTGTTATTCCGTTCAGTAGTTCAGGCTGTAGCCGTGTGTAAAGTTTCCTATGGAAATTAACATAGCGAAAACACGTTTTGGGACCCCCCTTTTTTCTTTGCCCCCACTTAACGTATCACCCCACAACTTTCAACACAGGAGCGGCCCGGAGTGAACAATTCATTTTGAAAAATTTGTGAAGATTTCTCAAACGGTGCAAAAGTTATTGGCAAATCAAAAAACACTTTTCCTATAGAAACAAGGTTCTAACTATAACTACCTACTGGCTACCGCCAATAGGTAATATATATATAGTATGAACTTAATTTAATCATGAGAATAATCATACATGATTTTGAACACAGCTGAACTTACCTGTTAAATAGCAAGTTTTTCTCTTACCTAGTGTTACACCTTTTACTTGGTTTAGTGTTTTAGCTTTTCAATGACTATGTAAGGATCAAGCACTATAAAGGGAAACTAAACTAAACTAGAATTAACTGTGCACAGTTCGCATTGAATCCTACACCAAGGGGTCTCTCAACCTGACTGCTAAAATGAGTTTGAATACTTTAATCAAGGATCATGAATCTCATGTTTATGTTTAGAAGAGGCCTTCTCTGGCTATGTGGTATGGTAAATAAATTACTGCCAAGAGTAATAAACTGAAATTTCAAGATATTGTAATACCTTTCTTAAATTCTGTTTCTTTAGCCTCAGCCCATCCACGATGTATAACGAGGACAAACTCATCTGCTGCAGAAGAGGGGTGCTTAACTTCAGGGTGTGGTACAGTCTTGTTTGCATGTTGCATATCATAGCTGTTTTGATTTATCAAGCAATGGTATTAATTAATAAGAAAGCCAAGAAGAAGAATAAACACTCCTACTCTAATCAGTAGTACTTATTTTTAGTGATGAGACTTAGAAATGCATCATTAATACAGTAGAAACAGTATTAGACCAATTCTTAGGCTCCTCAAGCACTCAGAGATTCTGGGCTTCCCTTCTAAGACACATTGATTGTTTTCTCTTGACCCCCAGGTGTTAGGCAGCTGTCAATGCTTATGGGGTCATTTAGATCCTGGCAGAGAGCTCATCGTTTTGCAAGATAGTGGATGCCGAGGGCTCCTCTCCCTTAGCGGAGAATCGCCTGGACAAACATATAGATCCCTGAAATGACGGTGGGGATATGAGTGCTTTTTGCCGCTCCACTGAAAACTCTGAGCTTTGCTGAGCAGTCTCCATGTTTATAGTTCCCACCAGAGAGTTTTATGTTTTCAAGAAGCAAACTTCCAATGTGATAGGACAGGATAGGATAAAAATGCATAAAGCGCACTAATACCCATGGGTGTCAAGGCGCCAGGCGGACGGAGAGAAAAAGAAAGGCACAGAACTGCCAACTATGTTGAAAAAGGCCATTTCTTCACCAGTTTTCTATACACAGGAAAAGATTCTGCATTAGAGATAGAGGGGTCAGGGTATTCCAGAGTGTTGCGGCCGCCACAGAGAAGGAGCGCCTGCCCCATCTGACACTATGGAATTTAGGAGAGATCAATTTTCACTGGGAAGAGGATCTCCGGGTCCTCCAGGGGGTGTACCATTGGAACATGGTTTTCAGCTGTGGCAAGTCTTTGCTGTGCAAGGTCTTATAGACCGTACAAAGGACTTTGAAGGAGATGCGCTTCCTGATGGGAAGCCAATACAGAGCACGGATCATCTCCCTCGCTGATTGATGCTTAGGAATTTTGAGGATCAGCCTGGCTGCCATGTTCTTGATGACCTGAAGCCTGTTCAGGGATGCTGAAGTACAAATGCATTGCAGTAATCAATTCAGAAAGTGACTAGTGCAATGATGCTGGGCCGGTGCAGTTCAGATGGAAAATACGGAAGCACCTTTTTTAGGGTTTTCAAGATGTAGAAACAAGTGCTAACAGTGTGACTGACCTAAGCATCGAAGGTCAGACCCTTGACAAAAGTGACCCCCAGGATTCTAACTGTCCTGACCACAGTCTGCCGGCCATCAGGTGGTCAACCAGATTGAATTCTGCAGACCAAAGACTAGCATCTCAGATTTATCTGCATTAATCTTCAGGGAATTGTTCTTCATCTAGCTAATAGTGCTTGCCATGCAGTGGTTAAATTTTTCTGCGACCAATTGCAAATCATTAGAGATGGAAATGCTTTGTGTGCTGTCCACATAGGAAATCACCTGGAAGCCAAAAGATCTCACCAACTCAGCCAGAGTGGTCATGTAAATTTTAAAGAGGGTGGGGCTCAGCGATGAGCCCTGGGGAACCCCACAAAGTAGTCGAAAAGCATTAGCTCTGAAACCTCCGCAGCTGATGATGTTCTTTCTCCACGTCATAAAGCAGTGGAGAAGCTGCAAGGCCTTTCCTGAAAGTCCCACTTCCTGCAAGCGTTGAACCATCCGTTTAAGATAAACAATATCGAAAGCAGCCGACAGATCAAGCATAATCAGCACCACCGATCCACCCTGATCTACCTGCATGCGGATGTTATCAGTGGCACCAATAACGGCGGACTTGGTGCTGTGATTGGTGCAGAAGCCGTTTTCAGACTGGTTTAAGATTTCATGCGATTCAACGTAATTTATCAACTCAGTGTTGATGAATTTCTCCAAGATTTTTGCGGTGCCGGGAGAAGTGAGATGGGGAGAAAGTACTTCAGTTCTGAGCGGTCAGCATTGGGTTTTTGAGGGTTGGTGTAACAATAGCCTCCTTCCATTTACCGGGTAGCTGCCGGATAGGACAATGTTGTAAAACACCCTACACAGGAAGACTGCAACAGGGTTGGGAACAAGCTTGAGTGTGAGGGGCTTACAGGGACCAGAAAGTAAGCCGGATTTAAGGCCCATAAGGATGTCATGGGTTTGGTGACAGTGATCTGTGGGAAGGCGTTAAGAGTGAAAGGAGCGGGGCGAGGAGCTTGCGGGCAGCGACGATGACCGCCTAATTCCCGAGCTCCGCCGGCATCGCTATTTATCCTTTCTTTATCCTCACTCAGAGCAGTGATTTCGACTCCCCTCCCGTTCTGCTGCCGGTCGGAAGGGCTCCTGATCTTGGCTGCCCGGCGACGGAGGCAAATTGGAGCTGCGTGGTGCGAGTGCGGTTCGGCGAAGATCGTGAGGTGGCAGGCCGCAGTCCGCGGTCCCCAGCAGACACTGTGCCCAGGCGACGTCACCGTGCGTGCGGCCGCGGGTGAAGGGTCGCTCCCGTGTCCCGCAAAACAGATCAGGAGCCGAGAATATTTCGGCGCACACGGCGGTTGCGGAATCGGACCTGCCTCAATGTCCCCCAAGCAAGGTTAGTCCACTCGGCGGGCGACTGAGAGGCCCTGGGAGGCGGAGGCAGTGCCGCAAAACTCGAGAAGGCGCCATTTTGGGTCCCGAGCGTGGCCGCAACGAAGACGCAAGACTGAGGAAGCTGGGAGCCGGGGTGCGATCCCAAGCTGCCGGTTGTTCCCGGCGCAGGGCGGCCGACTGAGTTGCCGGCTCTCAGATCGCCCTGAATAAGCTACGGGGTGACCCTATTCTCGAGCCCTCCACCCAAAGCCTGCAAAGGGGATACACCAAGCCTCCCCGGGGACACACTCCCCTGGGGCTACGTCCTACCCTGTGCTGGGCGTTGGTGGCACCGCGACTTAGCGGACGCCGTGATTGACTGGGGCCAGCACTCCGGAGCAGACAGAGACAACCTTTGAAGACGAACCCAACGCGCAGGAGGATCCTCGCACACCATAACAGGTCAGTTGGTGCGGGGCTGGTGCGGACATCTACCGTGTCGCCCAAACGGCCGGCCCGGGAGGATAACGGAGGATGCAGCGTTGGCCCTGGCTCAGTCCGGCTTCAGGAATCCACGCACTAACGTCCAGTGGGCCCCCTGGTGGATATACCTCTCCATTTGAGCTGCTCAGACGCCGACCACCCCGACACCATGGGGAAGGGGGATAAGACTCAAAGCCGACTCCGGTTTTCACAGCGGCGGGTCCCGGTGCAAAGCCCTCCTTCACAGCACAGGGAGGAATCACATCCCCAGGAGTCCCGCATGGAGGATGATGACCTCAAAACTATGCTTCGGTCCATGGAGAAGAGCCTACAGTCCAGCATCTCTGCGCTGGGCTCTAAGTTGGACGCCATGTCCTACAGAATGGACCGCATGGCTGAAAGACTTGACAAACATGCGGAAAAGCACGACATAGCGGAACGTAGGATCACGGAAGTTGAAGAGGCTCAGACGGAGTTGGATACGGCCCACAGGAGAGTGGAGAATCTGATGAGAACCCTTCCAGACAAGACCGAGGACCTGGAGGCGCGTTCCCGTCGCTGTAATCTCCGCATTACGGGCCTGCCGGAATCCACTCAGACAGGCAAGATGGAACTCTTCGTTGAGCGGCTGCTCACCACCCTCCTGGGAGAGGGGGTATTTTCGACAATGTTCGTGGTGGAACGTGCACATGGATCCCTTGGTCCACAACCGAAGCCGGGGCTGCCCCCTCGCCCAATTATAGCGAAACTGCTCAACTATAGGGACAGAGATACGGCTCTAAGGTTGGCACGGGCCAAAGCGGATCTACAATACGAAGGCTCCGCGATCTCCATATTCCCGGATTTCACGGCTCGAGTTCAGGAAGCACGTAAACACTTTGCTCCACACAAGAAACGCCTCAGGGAACTGGGACTAGATTACGCGATGCTGTATCCTGCCAAATTACGGGTCAACAGACAGGGCCGTTCGCACATCTTCACCGACCCTACAGAATTACAGAAGGCACTGAAGAACTGGTCTAAGGAGAGGAGGGACGGCAACACCAACCAGCAGGCAGACAAAGACAAGAGCCAACTGGATGAACAGGAGTGACCTGGGGTTTGGTACTATACGGGGCGGCAGACACCAGACGCCGCTGTGCTCCCCAGTCGCTCCATGGAGATGGTGAGGACTAGGCAACCCACCTCACGGACAGACTGATCTATCGCAGATAAGTGGAAGCGGGGTTACTGGGGCGTTGCACCTGTTAACTGGTAGTAATTGTGGTTAGAAAGTGGGGTTGCCTCATGACACTGTGTACTCTTTTCTCACTCCTCTGGGTTGGGGGTTAGCTGCCACCTCTGGGATGGGAGGGGGACGACGGTCTCCCGGGGAGATGTTCAATGCTATGTTTACAACTGCTCTGTTTGTAATGATGGTGGTGCATGGCGGGGGGGGTGGGGCCTAGACTTTGCAAATGGAGATAGTAGAGATGCAGACTCTGTCTAGCGACCTTGGCCCCCTTGTGCTTTGCTCTGTTGGAGTAGTAGTCAACTGGTTTCATGGTTTTGCGCCAGGGTGGGATGGGTGGGAAGGGGACCTGCACGGCCAAGTTGGGGAGGGTCTGCTGTGGGAGGGGGGTGGTTGTTCTGGGGATGTTTTGTTGCTCTGATGTCTTTATTGCCCGCTAGCGGGGACAGCGCTGGTTTTATGCTCAATGTTACTCTGTATGACCACACCACTCTTCTGATGTCCCTATCACACACATGGTGGACTGCTCCATTTGGCCCATCTTCCCCAGATTACCGCTGTGCTCACAGCACCTCACTGTGTCTCCTTCTAAGGTGGCCACAACTCACTCTATGGCACTCGAGCCATACCTTAAGGCATTGCTGGGACACTTACATTGATGGCAGACAACACCACTGATACTCTAAAAACTTTGACTTGGAATGTGAGGGGTCTCAACGACTATCGGAAGCTCAGAAAGGTCTTAAATTATCTACGTAGACAGCACATCGATCTCGCACTACTACAGGAATCCCACCTCCCTCTCACGAGCAAAATGCTTTCAGCTAAGGGGTTGGAAGGTTGCAGTGTAGCGGCAGGGTTCACAACACACTCAAGGGGGGTGGTCACATGGGTCAATCCACAATCTAAACTGAAACTAACGGCACTTGAGACAGATCTAGAGGGTCGCTATTTAATCGCCAGATGTATTGGTAAGGGGCATGACCTTTTAGTGGTTAATGTCTATGGTCCTAACTATGACTCCCCTGACTTTTATGCCACGCTAGCTCAGCGCTGCAGGACTTACAATTACACTAGAATGCTTTGGGGGGGGGGGGTGATCTCAATTTGGTGTTTGACCCGGAGTTGGACAGATCAACGGGGCCGCCCGACGCCCATCAGCAGCTGCCCAGTCAATGCAGGCTGAACTTGTAAAATTAGATCTTCTGGATGTCTGGAGAAGCCGACATCCCCTGAGAGGTGGGTATACCCATTACTCGGCCACACCAGAATCGACTATTGGCTAGCTTCCCAGGTGCTTGCTCACAGCATTAGGGAGTGCATAGTACTTCCGCGCACTCTCTCAGACCACTCTCCGCTGCTTCTGACTCTGGAAACACCTTTACGAAGGATTCCTTCATTTACATGGAGCTTCCCCCCATATGCACTGCTGGATGAGGTTTTCAGAGGTGAGCTGGCGGATGAGATTGATAACTTTTTTGAGACCAATGTCGGGACTGTCGAAAGTTTTCAAACAGTGTGGGAAGCCTTTAAAGTTTTCATTCGTGGGATCGCCATGTCCAAACATTCCAGCGTCCTTAAGTCAATCAGACGGCGGTTGAAACATTTGGAAGCGCGACTGTCGGCCCTGGAAGCTCGACAGCGAAATGAGCCAGATGGAGACACTGCTACGCAGATTAAACTCCTAATTACGGAATACAATGAGGAGGCTGACAGGGAGGTGCAGCACATGGGTAAATATGCTACCGCCCGCACCTATGGCGAGGGGGAGCGACCTGGCTCCCTTCTAGCTCGGCTTCTACGAAACGAAAGACGCCAACAGGTGATAGGCGAGCTGGTTTCGGAATCGGGGGGGGGGGTCATTACAGACGACTCGGAGATAATCGCGGAATTCCGGAATTTCTGTTCGGGCCTTTATAAGTCCCGTTCCTCTGGGGTTGAGGAGGAAATTGACGATTATTTAAGTTACATTAATATGCCTCTACTGTCTAACTCCCAGAGAGAATTCCTCATGATGCCCATCCAGAAGGAGGAAATCTCCGATGCACTGGAGGGGATGCGGTCCGGGAGTGCCCCTGGCGCAGAAGGGCTAACAGTAGGCTTCTATAAGGCCTTCAAGGACAAACTGGTGCCGCTTTTATCCACTCTCTTTGATGACATCTGTGAGGAGGGAAGTATGCCTGGTTCCATGAGGGAGGCCTTACTTATAACGCTTCTGAAACCTGGGAAGCCCCCTAATGAATGCGGCTCCTACAGGCCCCTCTCCCTTATAAATGTTGATGCCAAACTGTACACTAAGGTATTGGCAACGCGCTTGGCTCTACTTGCCCAGGAGCTGGTTGCTCCGGAACAGGCTGGCTTTATTCCCAGCAGGAACCTCACATATAACATCCGCACTATCTTAGGAACCATGCAACACGTGCGACAGGGAAACAAAGCTCTAGCGGTTTTCCTCGACATGGAGAAAGCCTTCGACTCCATGGAATGGCCCTTCATGATCAGAGTGCTCCGTAAGCTAGGACTGGGAGAACCATTCCTCCAGATGATAGGTGCCCTGTATTACAAACCCAGGGCCAGATTGCGAATGGGGGACCGGGTCACGGACGCCTTTGATATAGGTAGAGGTACCAGGCAGGGCTGCCCTCTCTCGCCCCTGCTATATGCTCTGGTAGCGGAGCCATTAGCATGCGCACTCCGTGAATACCACCGGAATGAAGGTATTAGCTTCCCCACCTACAAGATCTGTCTTTCTACATACGCGGACGACACCTTGTTGTATGTCCGGGACCCGGAGGTTAACCTTTCCCCAGTGTTGCGTGAGGTGGTTCGGTTCGGAGTTCTTTCAGGACTGAAAGTGAATTGGAACAAATCGGTGGCATTCCCGTTAACACCTGTTACACTGCAATTTGGTATGGAATATCCTTTGCAGTGGACTTCGGAACCGATCAGATATCTGGGGATTCAGCTCCATCCAGATCCCGACGTGTTGGTGCGGGAAAATTATGGCGTTGCATACACTAGGTTAGTGGAGGATGTAGATAGGTGGTGCAAACTACCTCTATCCCTCATGGGCCGTATCGCCATTATGAAAATGGTCGTGTTGCCCAGGTTTCAGTTCTTGTTCAATAACTTCCAGGTGGTCCTATCTAAGGCCTTTTTTGCAACCTTGACGCAGGCGCTCATTAGGCTTGTTTGGGGTGGTAAACAACCCAGAGTCCAATGGAAAGTCCTTATGCTCCCATATGAATTGGGAGGGCTGGGTGCTCCGGACATGGAGCGTTACTACCGAGTCGCCCAGGTAGCACACCTGCACACATGGATACACGGGGACCACAACGCTCCACACGTTATTTTAGAACGTTTGTTCACGGACCCATTGCCCCCGCCGGCTACGGTGTTCCAACCCCCCGACCGCCGCATAGGCCTACTGGACTCGATTACATCTACCAACCATGCATGGCACGCGTTGTTGAAGGAGCAGGGATGCGAGCTACTGTACTCCCCTCTTGTCCCGATAGAATGGGCGGTGTGGCTTGCCCCACTGGGCGACAAAGAGGTCACGCGTGCTTTACATAAATTGGGTATCTTGAATCTGGGTGATCTATTCCGGAACGGAGTGGTCAAGACCTGGGAGCAAGTCGTGTCGGTGGATGGGATAAACACGCTTCTGCTGCGCTTTCAGTTCCACAGGGTCCGCACTGCGTTGCTGGAACTTTTGGGCCCAGACCTGGCTGAACCCCCGGAAATTCCGGAACTTACATATGTGATTAAATCATCATCGTCCCGCAAATTAATAACGCATTTATTTAAAATAAGGGCGCAACACAGGGTAAACCAACCACCCTCGAAGGCTAGACTGGCATGGCAGTGCCACCTGCAGCTACAGATTGATGATGCAATGTGGAATTATTGCTGTCAAAACATGAGGAAACTGTCTCTTAATGGCAGACACAGGCTGATACATTTTAAATATTTGCAACAAGTGTATTATACCCCAGAACGTTTACACAGATACGGCCTTCGACAATCTGACGAATGTGAGCGTTGTCATGCCTATGTAGCAGACTTTATGCACATGGCATGGAACTGCCCCGGTGTTAATACATTTTGGAAAGAAGTCTTTTCGGAATTGAGCCTGATACTGGGTACGGACCTCCCTGCTGACCCCGCACTGGCTTTGCTGGGATACTCCAAGACGCTCCCATTAGTAATACGGCGTCTGAGGGATATGGGCCTACTGATTGCTCGCCGAGTTGTCGCCATATGCTGGATGAGAGGCCCCCTGCCGACCACACGCAGATGGGCCAGGGATATGCTTTACTAAAGCACCCAATCGCAAACTGATAGTGAGCTCCTTCCACCTGGGAATAGGCCTAAAAACTTTTGGGGTCTGTTCCAAACATATTTACACACCAAGGACGCTGCAGAAACGGAACAGTATGGGACAGACGATAGTCAGGATACACTAGATGAGTTAGTTGGTCCGACCGATTAAGCTCTCACCTACGCTGGGAGCATCCCCCGGGGAGGGGGTGGAATCAGGACTCAACCCACCCGGGACACATGGCGAGATCCGAGGGTCGTGAGTCTTGCTACATATATTTACACCTGGGGGTTCCGTGGTTATAGAGGATTGTACAGATGGTCTTGTTATAGTGGTAGAGTTGGGCGGGGGCCGGACTTGAGTGTGGGAGGACTCCTTACAGATATAGTGGGGCTTATACACTGCATAATTCTATAGGGCAAACGGTAGCTGTTAGCGGGCAGTTAACATGTTGTGGGGGGGTGGTTGGATATAGTTCATATTTAGTTTAGCGGGAAGGGACTCAACAGGTCTATCTCATAGCTGTGCAGCCGCAAAGATGTTCTATGACAAAGAGACTGCCCTCGTTCTTCTGAGGCAAGGCTTGGTGGAGGGTTCCGTTGCAGCATTGGACTTGGAACTAACTGCAAGTTATTTTCCTGCACGCCGCCGGACCCCTGGGCTGTCGGCTTACTGGCTGTGTTTGATCCGTTCTGATAACTTGACTTTGCTGCTCATGATTTGCTGCCGGCCTTCTGGGTTGTAGACTGATAGCTGTGAGAAATGTGTAATACCTTAATAAAGTTTTTTTTGAAAAATAAAAAAAATTAAAAAAAAGAGTGAAAGGAGCATACTTTCAATGGTTCAGAATGACCTCCTCAACACCAGGTTCTTCAATTTCCATATGACCGAGCTCCTGAAAGATTTTAAGGACCTTGTCATGGAAATAAGTGACTATTCTGTCACACAAGTCTTGAGAGGGGGACAATGACTGTGTCCCTGGTGGCTCAGATATTTCGTTAATAACCTTGAATGGCTTGCTAGAGGAATTGTCTGCTGCGATGATCTTTTTGGTGAGGAAGTGGGATATGGCTTGGAAGATGGTGAGTTTGTACTTCTGTAGCAGAGATTTCTGCTTGGCTCTTTCCCTAGCACAAGGGTCCTTGTGCCATCTACGTTCTTGGCAATGGCACTCCCTTCTGAGGGATCTAAGTTCTTCTGAGAACCATGGCACCGCTGATTTGGCTCTTCTGAAGATGCAGTTTTTAAAAGGGGCAGCAGGGTCAAGGGCCTCAATAATCCAACTGCGGAAGCCCTCCGCCATGGGAGGGAATGGGCTGTGCCTCCTAGCACCGGCTGAGGCCAAGGTAGCCTCTCATTTGGGGGCTGAAAGCTTGTTCAGTCCACTACAGCGAATGTACCTAGGGATGGTCCTTGCCTTCGCAGTGTTGGGAAGTGTAGGACAGACTTTGAACTTAATCAGCCAATGGTCCACCCAACTAAGGGGCTTAACATTCTCGATCACTAAATTATCATTATTGGTTAAAATGCCGTCTAAGGTGTGACTGGCGGTGTGGGTGTGGGATTGACCAAGTTTTGCTGCGTGAATCTTTCTGGATTGACTATGCTGTGCATATTCCGCAATCTGGTGTTTGGGTCTGGAATCGTAGTCTTTTTTCTCTTTTTTTTTTTTTTTTCGTAGCCCAGGTGGGCGTCGACGTCCCACCATTTGGTGTACCTTCGCTGACGTCGGAATGCTTCCGGCGGAAGCTCCCACCCTTGGGCGCCATCTTCAGATTCTTTTTTTCACCGTTGGGTCTGGATCGTCGCGTGAAGCTCCAGAAGTTTTGGAGGAGAAAAGGAGGAAATACAACAACTCTTCGACAGTAAAGGCTGGAGAAGATTGGGAGAAGACCATCAGAGAGGAGACGACGAAGAAAGGGAAGAACCTCGAGATCTTCAACGTCCTTTGGGGAATGCGCACACATGGGGCCCCCTGAGCGCTGGGATGTACAAGACACCCTTTAAATTCTGCAGAAACTGCCAAGAAACTACCACCACAAGTTCGTGCAGAAGGACCAGCACCCGGTCTGCAACCTCTGCCTGCCAACGGACCACGAGAGCAAAGACTGCAACGCCTGCTCCGTCTTCAAGCCGAAGACACTCCGGGTTCGAGAGGCAGAGGATAGCTCACCACACGATGCAGGGCAAAGGCCAGGCTCCGACGCTTTACGAACTGGGCCTCTCCACCGACGACGAGGACAACATCGCCGAGGGTCCAGATGACTTCACGGTCGCAGAGACCGATAAGAAAACGTCTGACAAGGTAGGAGAGTCTACGACCCTGAAAAACTCGACAGGGCCTCGAAAGCCTGAGGCAGACTCTCGAAAGTCAGAGTCCAGAGCCTCGAAAGGAGCACCGGCACCGAAAACTTCGACGACCGAAGCTGCATCCTTCGAAAAAGAGCCCAGCGAATCCTTCGAGAAGGACTCCCGGGCGCCGAAGACCGGCGAAAAGCCAAGGTCATCGAAGCAAGCCCCCGGAAAAGGGTCTTCGACTTCGAAGGAAAAGGAGCCGAAAAAAGATTCGACGTCAATGACGCCGTCAAAGAGGGCAGCCGAAACGCTCGACGACGAGCAGGCAGCACAGTTGGAGAGGAAGAAAAGAAGGCTTGAGGCCGAGATGGAGAACATCCTTCAGAGAAAGAAAGACTTCGATGAAAAGATGAAAAGTTACAAGATCCCCTCGAAGCCAGCGACGGCCGTCGCTGAGGTGCAGGAGCACGAGGAGTTCGACGTCGAAGAGCCGCCGAAAACTCCGGAGCCCTCGGAACACGAAGAGGAAGAGGACCTCTATTACACAGAAGGGGAATATTGGGAGCAACAGTCAAGCTACGGCTCAGGATCCTTGACGGCCCAAGACCCGGAATGCCTGGACATCGAAGCCGAAAACCCGGAGAAGGCTGTGGAGACATACCCCTCGAGGCCTTCGCCGCCGGATGACATTGGGGCATACAATGAGGTTGTCAGGAAGGCAGCAGCAGCTTATGGGTTTAAGCTGGAAGAGGAAAAGCCTAAAGCAGATTTCCTGCTGGAAACATTGCTCCCCACGCAGACAAGAAGCCAGTTCCTGCCCATGATGAAAAGTATCACAGACCAGGGGAAGGAAGCGTTCAAAGACCCGGCTACATGCAGATCAGTCACGCCGAGGACGGAGAAGAAGTACAAATTCTCCTCCCAGGACCCTGCTTACATCAAGGGGACCGTCACAGCAGATTCAATAATCGCTGCAACGGCTCGAAGAAGGACCAACGTCCCAACAACATCTGGGCCATCACCTGACAAGGAGAGCAGGAGGATGGACCTGACCGGCAGAAAAATAGAGAGGAACGCCGCAACGCACTGGCAGATGGCTAACTCCAACGCCCTCCTGAATAGGCATCAATACCAGCATTGGGATGAGATCGGCCAAGCACCTCCCGTAGCAATACCGTGAGAGGGCATCACACCTTGTGGAAGGGGGAAAATCATTGCTAACTCGTGTCTGAAGACTGCCTTGGATGGGGCTGAAACATCCAGCAGACTGATGGCTATAGGCATCACTGAGAGAAGGCAAGCCTGGCTCAGGATCTCAGGCTTCAAAACTGAGGTTCAGAACAACATCCTGAACACACCCTTCAATGGTGAAACACTGTTCGGAGCCCCAGTTGATGAGAAACTCACCCAACTGAAGAAGGACAACGAGACGGCAAGGTCCATGGGGGCCCTGCAATTCAGGGGGATGAGAAGGGGCACTCCTACACGGAGGCCGAACGGCAGGGGTGGAAACCAGCAAGGACAATCACACGAGGCGTTCCACCAGGGGCAACAGAGTGACAACCAAGGTCACCAGGGCCAGCAGAGGCAAAACTGGAACTACCAGAACAGGGGCCAGTCCTTTCGATCAAGAGGAAATGGACGGGGCCAGAGAAGGAGAGGCGGTGAACAACCCCCCTCTAAGTGACTTCACATGGAAAAAGGTGCTCTCCCACTCGAACCCTCCGGGGGAGGAGCACGGGAAAACAAAGAGGAGAGGGCTACACGGACAAGACACAAAGGAACACGTGACACCAGTAGGAGGCAGGCTGAGATTTTTTCTCCAGGAGTGGAGAAAAATAACCACAGACAAGTGGATACTCAACATCATGCAGTTCGGATACTGAATAGAGTTGGAAAAGAGACCACCAAACAGAAAGCCAAAGAAAAGAGAGCACTCGGGAAGGGAGCTGCAATTGCTCCAAGAGGAAGCTCAAGAACTCCTCCTCAAAGAGGCCATCGAACCGGTCCCATTCAAAGAACGGAACAGGGGAGTGTACTCAAGCTACTTCCTGGTGCCAAAAGTGGACGAAAGCCTAAGACCCATCCTGGATCTACGGTTCCTAAACAAATATGTAAAGACTCAAAAATTCAAGATGACGTCCCTACAAGAGGTCATCCCACAGATAAAGGCCGGGGACTTCTTGTCCACCATAGACCTCAGAGATGCGTACCTGCACATCCCCATGAACAGGAAGCACAAGCACTTGCTAAGATTCACAGTAAACAAGGATCACTACCAATTCACAACCCTGGCTTTCGGTCTAAAATCCGCACCAAGGGTGTTCACCAAATGCCTCGCAGCAGTGGCCGCACATCTGCGAAGGAAGGGGATACACGTGTACCCCTACCTCGACGACTGGCTCATAAAGGCAAGCTCTTACAGGACATGCAAGGGTCATGCAGAGCAGGTCACAAGAACGCTAACAAGCCTGGGATTCTCCATACACTGGGGAAAATGCTCAATGGAACCAGAGCAGGTGAAGATCTTCCTGGGAACTCAAATCAACACCGTCCAATGCAGGGTGTTACCCAGCGACAAGAGGACACTCAGCCTACTGAGGGAGAAACGTCACTACCAGAAGGGGCGAGCTCTGACAGTGAGCAAGATCTTGGGAATGATGGCGTCATGCATACACCTGGCCCCCAATGTACGCCTACAGATGAGACCACTCCAAGAGTGGCTGCAACAGCAATGGCCACAAGCCACAGGAAGTTGGGAGGATCTAGTGGTTGTAACGCACAGGGTGCAGGAAGAAATAAAGTGGTGGACCAAAGAAAGGATAACAATAGGGAAACCTCTAACGCCACCGGACCCAACAGTGACCATCACCACAGACGCATCCCAGAAGGGATGGGGCGCACACATGAACAGGCTCAGAGTGAGGGGTCTGTGGAGCCCAGCAGATGCGGTCAGACACATCAATTACCTGGAGCTGAAAACAGTGTTGCTTGCCCTCAAGGCCTTTCAGAAGCACCTGTACAACCAGAAGGTGCTGCTACAAACAGACAACACCACAACGATGTTTTACATCAACAAACAGAGGGGAACTCAATCATTCCCTCTGTCAAGCTTGGCACAGGAAATCTGGAGATGGGCAATACCACTCAAAATAGACCTGCTAGCCATACACCTGCCAGGGAAGGACAATGTAGAAGCGGATTGGCTCAGCAGGCAGACTTCAGCATCCCACGAGTGGGAACTCAACATACAGGAAACAGAGAGACTATTCAGGAGGTGGGGCCCTCCGACAATAGACCTCTTTGCAACACGCCGGAATGCAAAATGCCAATACTTTGCATCCAGGCAACCAGAGGCACTATCCCAGGGGAATGCCCTAGGGATAAGCTGTTCAAAAACATTTGCCTACGCTTTTCCCCCGATACCAAAAGCTAAGCTAAGCTCATCCTTGCTAAGGGTACACTGGCAGCGATTGTGGCATACACAAGAGGAGAAACAGGGAGAAGCTTCTTTACATCTCAAGTAGGAAAAAGATTCCTGGAAGGGGCTAAAAGAATAGCGCCACCAAAAAGAATGCCGCCGCCGGCTTGGAACCTGAATGTGGTACTGACAGAGCTCATGAAAGCACCTTTCGAACCCATCCACAAAGCATCACTGCAAATGCTGACAATGAAAGCGGCCTTTCTGGTATCAATCACCTCGCTACGCAGGGTGAGCGAACTACAGGCACTAACACTGCAGGAACCCTACAACCAGATACACAGTGACAGGGTCGTGATGAGAACAGACCCGCAGTTCATGCCAAAGGTGGTGTCAAGGTTCCACATGAATCAGAGTATTCAGATTCCTAGCTTCTTCCAGAACCCCACGACAAGCGCTGAGAGGGCGCTCCACACTCTAGACGCAAGAAGGGCAGTGATGCTCTACATTGAAAGGACGAAGGGACACAGGAAGACAAAACAGTTCTTCGTATCCTTCGCAAACAGTTACATGGGTAGACCAGTGACTAAGAACACCATAGCTCGATGGATCGCACAAACGATACAATTCTGCCACAAGCAAGCGGGCCAGGAGCTAACAGGAGGGGCACAGGCCCACTCGACCAGGAAGAAAGGAGCAGCAATTGCCTTTCTGGCCAACACACCAATTCAGGACATATGCCTGGCGGCAACATGAGCTTCAGTGCACACGTTCACTAAGCACTATTGCATGGATGTACAGATGAACAAGGAAGCACAAGTAGGACCAACGCTCATCTTCCACCCAGCCGCCACAAAAGTAACAAAACCGCTACAAAATCTATGCACAGCATAGTGAATCCAGAAAGATTCACGCTGCAAAACGAACAGTTTCTTACCTGTCGGTGTGATTTTGCAGCTTGAAGATCATTCTGGATTCACTAGCGAACCCACCCGCCTCCGCCAGAAAGATGAGGCTGGAGAAGAAGGTGGAAACACATAGAGAAGAAAGCAAGTTGAAGCTTACAAGATACGTGAAAGAATTACGTTGAAAAAAAAAAGATTAACAAACATAGCCATGGATTCACTACAGACACAGAAAAAAGAGACAGAAAAAAGAATCCGAAGATGGCGCCCAAGGGTGGGAGCTTCCGCCGGAAGCATGCCGACGTCACCAAAGGTACACCAAATGGTGGGACGTCGGCGAAAAAAGAGAAAGAAGACTACGATTCCGAACCCAACCACCAGATTGCGGAATATACACAGCATAGTGAATCCAGAAAGATCTTCAAGCTGCAAAACTACACCGACAGGTAAGAAACTATTCGTTGCTCAAGTCCCAAGGATGCCATGAGGTCTAGGAGGTGTACTGAGTCACTGTCCTGTTTGTTTTCGAGATGACAGTTCAAATCTCCTGGAATGGTGAGGTGAATAGTGGTGACAAATGGTTCCAGTGTTTTGCACCATGATTCAGTAAACCTGGTTCTGGGACATGGCGGGCGATAAACTAGCAGGCCAAAGAAATTGTAGTTATTGGACAGCTTAATCCTAAAAGAGGCTGCTTCTAGTGGCAAGCCAGGATCCCCGCCCACCATGGTGAGGCGGTAACTAAGAGAGCTCCGGGCCACCAAAGCCTGACCGCCACCTCTGCGCTCAAGTCGGTCAAAACTGAGAGTAGTATATCCAGGGGGGACAGCATCCGCCAGGTCGGGAAGAGTGTGTTTCATGAAAACAAACAAGAACAATTGTGTCCTTGATGTGTAGGCATTCTCCCATCACAAGGGGGGTTACTGAGCATTTTGCCCATCAGCACCACTATGCCCGGCAACTTCTATGCTTAACATGGCAGTCCCAGACAGGGAAAATGAGTGATAGTCACAGTTCTCTAATTAGAGTGGAGGATTGTTATTATGAACTGGTAGCCCAGTGGATGAGGATTGTCAGGTCAAAGGTTTATGCCACAGGTATAAGCCCAATGCTTATCCTCACAGTAATAGAGTGGGTCAACCAGGAGTGTAGTGGGGTAGGGACCCAACCGAGTTGCACGTGTTCCTGCTCTGCCAACCACTCAATAACCCCCTTTGTCTTTGAGTTTGAGTTTAAAATTATTTCTAGAGCGCGCGTACACCAAGCAGTTTCATGGCGCTTTTTGTAGTACTACAAACCCAAGTGGACGAAAAGAACTAGAAGCCAGGTACGAGGGGTTTAAGAGGGAAATGCCTGGGAGAAAAGAAAGGTTTTAAGAGCTTTACGGAAAAGGGAATACTGGGGACAAGATCTCAAGGAAAGTGGGAGAGAATTCCAGAAGGCAGGAGCCACAGTTGAAAACTTGGATCCTCCCCATTTTTTCCGTTTAAAACGGGGAACGGTGAGAAGCAGTTGGGTGGACGAGCGCAGTTCTCTGGTCGGGGTATAATCATGGATGGCAGAGCTGATAAAGGCAGGGGCAGAACCAGACCGAACATTAAAAATGATGCAGCCTAGCTTAAAGAGGGCACCTTGCTGGACAGGGAGCCAGTATAGAGATATGAGAAGGGGGGTGACGTGGTGTGACTTGGGTAGATTAAACACGAGACGAGCTGCCTGGTTCTGGACCAACTGGAGACGCCGCACGAGGTACGCCGGCATGCCGCAATAAAGGGCATTGCCGTAGTCCAAGCGGGACGTCACCATAGCCAGAAGTATAAGTTTAAGGGCAGATGGGGTGAAAAACCGGGAGACTTTACGTATAGTCCGTAGGGAAAGAAAAGCTGAGGAAACAACCGCACTAACTTGAGAGTGAAGGGAAAGTTGGTCATTAAATTTAAAACCAAGGGTTTTAACCGAGGAAACAGGGATGGGTGGGGGACCTAAAGACGGGGGCCAAAAAAGTGAAGACCAAGGACTGGAGCAACCTCCCGTCAACACCAATTCCGTTTTATCGGGATTGCGTTTCAGGTGGTTGTGATTCATCCAGTCCTGAATGAAGGTCATAACCGAGTGAAAGTTGGATATGGACACAGAAGAGGGAGAAAGTGAGAAGATGAGCTGGAGATCGTCTGCATAATTGTAGACAGAGACTTCCAGCTGTTGTAAAGCAAAAATAAGAGGGGCAATGTATAAATTAAATAGCAGTGGTGACAGTGAGGAACCTTGGGGGACCCCACACTGCACAGGCCGGGAGTCAGCTGAAAAATCGTCTTTGAGTGTGATATAAGTTTAGAAACGTTGTTAGAGGTCACACAGTGATAATGTGAAACAATTGGATTGGTCGTACAATCCTACTTCTTAAGAAAAAAGTAGGACTTTAATTTTGAAATTCCACATTATTCTAGCAAAACAAGTTAGTTCACTAACATGACGATTTTTTGCCAATTTCAGAGATCTAATCCTCCTACACAAAATTGTCCATTTGCGTGTGTGCACTGGAGCTCTGGCAAACATCTCTGGTTTAAACTTTCTTAAGTGGCGCTTTGTTGTGTGCCTAATTGGCCTGCAGGTGGAACAAAAAAAGTATGCAAGCATTCAGTTCAGTCTTAATTGTGCCGTTTTCTGGGACGCACGGTCCACAGTACTAGATGCAACTTAGATGCAACCTAGAAGGTTGCAGTGGAAGGTGACTGGAACTTCTGTTCCTTGGGCCAGATGTGAAATCAATGTGACTGAGCACACTTGTATCTGTTCTCAATTCTGATGCCATAGTCTCACTTTTCGGGACACTGACAGGCTTGGAAATGGAAAGGACTCACGATCAAGAAGACCTTTCACCACCCAATTAAAGACTTCATCGTTTTGTAGCTCCCACGGTGTTACTCAGAACATAACCTTTCCACAGTGAGACGGGGGGAATCATTAGCTGATCATCAATGCTGGTATTGAGTCCTTCTCATTTGGCTTTCTCTGCAAGGCCTCAATGGTAAAAATACAGGAGGGACATCATAGGGTAATCAGCCCACAGACATGAGGGTAAAGGCTGAAGGCTGAAAGGGAGCCTGCTTCTTGAAGAACTCACAATAAAAGCAGTATATTGTCTGTAGGCTTCTTGAGCTATGCCCTTGTCAGTTGCACCTCCAATAAGATAAGAACCTGGAAATTTGCCACTGGCTCTTCTACCAGGCAGAAGCTCCATGGTGCATGCTCGAAGCAGTTCTTAAGCGCTTGTTTTGGTTGACTCTCATCACTCATGACAGTTTAATCTTTCGAGGAAGTAGCAGGCTTCTTTGTCGGTCCTAGCATCTATCACTCGCAGCCAAGGAAGGCAGCAATGTGACGTTCTGTGTATAGTCAATTACTTTTTCTTTAATTGTGCAACAGACCTTCCAGTAAGGCACAGGTAAATAGTACCAGCATCCACTGCCCAAAGATGTATCAGTTGGTTCCAAGCAGTGATTGCAGGTCTAAAATCTAAAGAAAGCAAAACCGCCTTGAAATGTACTGCCAAAATAAGCCAAAGAGCAAGAAACTACCAAAAAGTTTCAGAAAGAGGTGTGATGATGTTAGAAAAATTATATGTTGGCTTATGCACTACAGACCAAAAATGATCATTAATCAAAAGCATCACCACTGAATATTCGTTGCATTAATACCTTAAATGAGAAAAAGCCAAGAGTGCATGCACAATGTATTTAGTTCACCAAGCTGTTGTTGCAAGTTAGAATATTTTCAGAAAAAATATTTTCTGACATAAATATCATGTACTCCACAGGGACGATATTTTTTGTAAACACAATTTGGGACATATTATTTCTGTCAGATGATACGTTTGTGACCATAGCGGTCCTTTGCTAGCAGTGATTTCCCGTTTATGTTTAATTGATTTGACACATTTTTCATTTTCTTGTAATTATGTGATTTTTTTTATATTTTATGTAAATGTAATGTATTTCATTTGTGCAGCTACACTTTGTGTTGATTGTAAAGAAAAAAAAATTACATTTCACTCTTTTCTTTGTAGCAAGAGCTGTTCTTCAACAGAAAGGGTCAGTCTTTGCCTTCATATATGCTCTGTTTGAAATGGACCCTTTTGCAGGGTTATCCCGAAACATTTAGCTTCTTCTTCCTATTTTTCCTGAGCTCTTTTTGTTGGCTTTAGAACTCTGGGCACTTTATTACTGCTAATAAGTGCTAACGTGCATATGCTCTCTGTGCACATTATGATTATAATTTGTTATTTATGATTGGCATATTTGATTTACTAGTACATCCCTAGTAAAGTGCACTAATTGCGCCAGGGCCTGTGAATCAAATGCTACCCATGGGCCTGAAGCACTGATCTGCCACCCACATGAGTAGCCCTGTAAATGTATCTCAGAACTGCCACTGCAGTGTCTACACACATAGTTTTAAACTGCCATGTCGACCTGGCAAGTGCACCCACTTTCCAGGCCCTAGCCTTCCCTTTTCTTACATGTAAATCACCCCTTAGAGAGGCCTAAAGTATACCCATGATTAGAGTGCAGTGTATGGAAAAGGTAGAACATGTTCTGGTGTGTGACAGGTCCTGATAGGGAAATACTGTGTATTTCCTTTTTCACTATTGAAAGGCTCTCTGTCCAATAGATTAACATGGGAGTTACTTTGTCTTCCAAGTTTAACTTTCCATCTGGACAAGATAGATAAATGGAGTTTAGGCTCGCAGAACTCAGAATTTAATAATACTTTTTTTAGGGAGATGGTTTTTAAATTGTGCGTTTGAAAATGAAAACTTTTAGAAAGTAGCCATTTTCTTATTTAACCATTCTGTGCACCTCTGCGAGTTTATGCATTGACTGGTTTTGGAGTGACAAGGGCTGAGGATGTGCATTCACTGCAGACAGCCACTGGGGGTTTGAAGTGTGCCCTGCCTTTCCTGCATGATTCAGAGCTGAGCTGAAATAACCTTGGCTGCATTTGGAGTGGTGTGAGGAGTTTCACTTACACCTGAATAGGCAGTGTCTCCTCTGCATAATTCTGTATCCATATCCTGTACTGATGGTGCACTAGAGAAGACAGAACTGGTTTGGACTGGGCTCAGAGACCTTTTCCACAAAGAGAGGAAAGATAAAATGGGATATAAGTAGTGGACCGTAAGCCCCAAAGAATTAGATCACTTCTGGACTCAAGAGTAACCTTTGCCAAGGAGAAGAGCTGGTGAGCTGTGAGGAGGAGTACTGCCCTTTTGCTGTGTGCTTTGCTGGAATGGCCTGTATTTGCTGCTTCTGCCAAGGAAAGGGCAAAGACTGGAACTTTTCTGAGAAACCTACTTGAAGAAGAATCTCCAAGAGCTTTTATGTGCTGGCCTCCTATTCTGGAGTCGCAGGGACACGAAGACTTCACCACCAGCTCCCCTGAACTCCACTGCTGGGTGTTCTGACCTGCCAGCCGGTGCCTATTCCAGTTTTGGGCCTCTGGAGGTTGTTTCAACTGTTGGGAGCTGGTAGAAACTTAAAGAAAGCAAGAAAATAACTCTGATGCCCTCAGAGACGCAGCAACCTGCACCGAGGCCATTGGCACAGATTGTGAAGAGCACGACGCACCACCCTGCCGGCACCGCAGCTCAAATGCCCTTCGTCACTTGCAATTATTGGCCTTCCTGATGCCAGCACTCGCACCAACGTAGTCACCAACAGGGCCTGCATTCCATTATCGCGGAGCCAATAACCAACAAGGGTGACTCCACAAACTCTTCGACTGTGCATTGTCTCACCGGAACTTTCCCTGTCCTGGACTTGGCACATCCCCTCCTCGCATACACGACACCTCGTCTCCCCCGTGACAGCCAGAGAGCTGGCTTCGACCTCGACACTTTATACCAAGACAACAATCCATTGCACTCGCCAACAGTATATATTATGTATTATTGACAATAATAAAAAACACTCTTGTTCCTCCCTTGAAACAGTCACTTCAGTTTAATCTTGAGATCCTTAGCAAACATGTGTTTTGTCCTGCTAAATTATTGTGCGCAGCAACGCCTTAGAGCTCTAATCTCTTTGTATGCATCCTCAGTTCCGGTTGTATTTCCGACCCGGAATGGGTTCTAGTACTCAAGTGATATTTGCACAGTATAGGGCAACAGTTGTGTCCAAGACTTAGTGTATTCCAGAATTCTTTTCTTAAGTGTGGATCTTGTGTGTATAAGTTATAAATCCATCATGAAGAATGACTATGTGTATAGTAAAACCACTCTTTGGGGCTAAGTGAGTCCCTCTTGCCAGCAATCAAGAAATCCTTGACTTTCAGGCCTGGAACTAGATTATGGAACAATTCAGATATGGGCTGTTTGGGACATCGTTTTCTGCCACCTATCTCACACAATTAAGTGTGCACTTATGAGCTGTAGCTGTTATGGTTTGTCATTGGATGCCAGATGCTGCAATCATCAAATTCCCAAGCAGGTCAGATCATGGCACTCAACAAGCTGAAAACACCTTTGATCTGCGGGAAAGCATTCACCCCCTCCTAAAATCTGTACCTCGATGAGCAATGCTTCTGACCTCCATACCTTTCCCCATGGAATAGAGGAAGGCAAACATAAAACAAGTACCAAGAGAGGCACTCATAATTACATTTTCATTGAGCTTGTAAAATGGCTAGATAGGCCACTTTGCCCTCTGACCAATGCTGCATTGCACTGCTGCACCCCTGGTAGTTATGCCCCTTAATGCTACCCAACACACAGGCTCCTCTCCACATAAATACTGCCATTATTCCACAGGCGTGCTCAGCTGTGTGACTGGACACCGCTATTCAGTAGTTTATGCAAATGCATCCAGGTTTTCACCATTGTTCGGACCATGAGGTTCTTTGTCTATGATGCCACCATTTTATGATTGTACTGCAACTGGAGGCCTGGTCTCCTATATGGGTGTTCCTATTCAATGTGGACCCAAAATTGGCTATCCATTCTCTTCAGCCACATATACACCAGTTGTGATAGTTGGAGCTCTGTATATTATTGTTCAACACAGGGCTGACTTTTAACACCACATTCCCTACTACTAGTTTGAAGATCTTCAGATTTGGCTTCATGCTTGCCCATGCTACCCTTAGCCCCTTTATCTATGGAATGCAAGAGTGAGGTATTGACCGCCAGTGGCAATATACCCATACATATGTGAAGCGAGGAACCACCACCTGGATTCTGTCTCATAGCAACAGATTCAGCTGTAACCACTTGTCATAATCTGTGTTGGTTTTGGCTATGATTGGATCTAAATTATCCAGGATCATTCTTTCCAGGCCCCTGTTGACATATACCTCCAAGTATTTAAGCCTTTTGGGTTTCCATTGCACCCTGTAGTCCTCTATAGAGGCCTTTTTTGTGACACTGGACATGGGTAAGTCCTAATCTTGTCCCAGTTGACTTTATAGACCGATATGTCTAAAACTTTCACCAGGAGTGACGTAAAGAGGGAGCTACATCAGTACGTGTGAATAGTATGTCACCTGCGTATAGCAAGATATTGTAGGGCCTGCTGGCATGGGGACCCTTACTTTCTGCATAGCATGTCATTGCAGGCGATTGGCAGATAGCCCTCACCAGGAGTGTCAAGGCTAGCAGAAATAGTACAACTGAAAAGGGATATCCAGGACACTCCCCCTATCACTTGGAAGAGGACTTAACAAGGAAACACTGCAGTTGACCTAAGTGGTGAGGGCTTCATGCAACCATTTGACTTTGGCAAGAAAGTCATCACCTAGACCAGGATACCTTTGTGGGTAATAGTGCGCTTTACAAATTCCCTTAACATTACATAACATAGACCCAGTCTCTGTCCGAAACATGTATTCCCAGTAAATCCTGGTCCCAAGTGAGGAGGCTAACCTTTCTTCCTTGGAATCCTTGGAGTTGGGCCAAACGGGCATATGGTTACTGGATGTTCTACCAGTTACAAATCCTATATGCACAGAATGGATAAGATCAGAAAAATCTGTCCTAAGTTTTGTGGCTAAAACCCCCGCGAGGAGCTTAATGTTGGTGTTCCGCAAATATAACTGCTCCATCGCAAAAAGTCTTTCCTGGGTTTTGGGAGAACAGCAATCAATGCCCAATTGCAAGGAAATGCTATACTACCTGTATCTTCTACTTCCTTATAGACTTCATGTAACATTTGCATTGCCTCTTCCTTGACCCACTGTAGAATTTTCCTCGGAAACCATCCTGCCCCAGGGCCTGGTTATACAAAAGATCAGAAATTGCCTGAGCTATTTCATCATTGCCGATTTCAACTTTCTAAAGCACCCTAATTTCCTTATTGAGGTGTGGAAGTGTCAGGCAGCCGAAGAACCTGTCTTCAAGCTCCCTGTCTGCCACCAATTCACAACTTTAGAGTCCTTAGTAATAATTGTGAAAGGTCATAGAAATCTCCTGCGACCTCCTGAGCAAGTGACCTATGCCATCATGAACTGTAGGAATGGCAACCATTGCATCTCTCTACCTGAGTTGCCTGGCCAGGAGCCGGCTTTCCTTTCACCATACTGATAGTGGCTGGCTTTAAGCATATACTCTACCTTTGAGCGTATAAACTATGTGGATCAATTTTTCCCCATTATAGGTTTCATCGGTTCAAATCAGTTGGGTTTGGGGTGTACTTAGCTGACAACAGTAATGTATTTTTCTAGTTAAGTGTTGCTGTTTCACCCTTTGGCTTTTGGCCAGTGTGAAGTTTCTGAGGACCTTCCCACATATTGTAGCTTTAAATGCAGTCCATAGAATTTGTGCTGAACCTTATTTGGCTTCTAAGAATGTTGCAATATGGCACTTCAGTTTGACTTTTTCAGTGGCCATTTTGTAGAGTGAAACATTAAGGCACTAGGTCTACCTTATTTGTTTATTCAGGTTCCAGTTGATTCGCAGGTGGACAGGCACATGATCTAACAGAGAACCCTCTAGGATATCACATTCTAACATCAAATGTGTTACCAGATGGAAGATCAAGTGGTAATCTAACCTCGATTTTTGGTTTCACACACATTTGAGTGGTGGGAGTATTCCCTATCAAAGGGGTGCAGAGACGCCAAATGTCTAGGAGCCTGTGATCCTCCATAACATTTCTCGGCATCACCCCACCTCTGTTATTGACCCCAGCAAGCAACCCTGTCTTGTCCATAATTGTGTTGGGGGCCAAGTTCCATTCTCCTCCTAAGATCACATGTTTTGTTCCTAGCTCAGCTCTAACTCTGTTGATTCAGGGAAGGAAACAGATTTTGTTCTCATTCGGGGCATAATTTGGCCCTACACTGACCACTTTAGTGCCAAGCCCTAGCTTAGTAACTATATAAAGCTATATATAGGTACGACCAGTAATAATCTGGACCTGAGAATAGCAGGATTACTGGTTTGATACATGAACTAAGTTATCTGTATTATTTTGCACTATTTCACTTCTTTCTAGTAGCAGCACCCATTTTAGGTCCTGACGAATGCCTTGACACCAGATGGGTCACCCTGGCTGAAACATATAAACCCTTTCGTCATACACATGCAGTTTTAAATCCATTCTGCAGGTGCACTGTTTTTAATCCTGACAGCGAGAACAAGTTACTAAAGGTTCCCCATTTGTTTCTGCTAGTTAGTTTTAAGATCACCTCCTTCACAGTTTATTCTTAGTTGCGCTGCGCCCTCACCCAACTTACCTTTGTCCTTCATCTATTGGATTCAGTATATCCTCGCTAGTGTAGGAATAAAGAAACATCCCTGAGCTCCTTCCTCTCAGTGAGCACTTGGTGGGACCAGGAATAGCCACTGAGAGGAGAAACCCAAATGATGTAGCATGCCACCTATGGTGGGTGAGGGATTTCGTCCTGAAAGGGATCATCTCAAAGGTTCTCCTGTGTGATTATGCGTATCACTTTACATGCTAGTTGAGTTACCGTCAGACCCAAGGATTTCTTTGTTGGCAGAAAGTACATAATTGGAGATGTAATCCTTGCAAGTCGATAAAAATCCCTCAGACCCTCCTCTAATTCTTTTAAATACAGGAGTAAAATATATGCCCAGCAGGTGAGGGAATAGCTTAGTCAGAAAACATCTCATATCATTGCTCTCTATTTTCTCAGGGACCCATACGACCTGCCATTGTCACATTTAGCTCAGTCTTCAGAGTCAGTCACCTTCTGCTTCAGGTGCCAAATATACTGGCTCCAAAAGTCTGCTCTGCCTATTCCTAGGTTGAGAAAGCTTACGATCCAATAGGCTTTCACGCATGTCTGTACAACAAATATCAAGCATGTGCTCCTTCAAAATCATTTGTAATTATTTATTTTGCAGCCCCTCACCAAGCCTTTCAGTGCCTTATCAGCATAGTTTAAGGGATCAACCCAGCTTTGTGTGGATAGTTTGTGACTGGCCCTAAACTGTTGTCTGTACTTTTCAGGTGTCAGCCCAAACTTGCTGGTCAAAATGGTCTTCATTGCAGTGTAGCATGTCTGGTACCCCAGCTCCAGTGTAAGAAGAGTGTCATTACCCACTGTGGGTATGTTCCTCCATAAACTACCACCTCAGAACTCCTGTGGGACCTTGTTCACATTTAAAGCCACCTCTTAGCTTGCAAACCAATTGTCCGGGTCATCCCCCACCACATAACTAGGCACCAAATCCTTGGGTACTCCATACTTTGACTCATGTGAAGGCACTGCAGGTATGCTGCCACCATTACTGTTGCTGGACCCCACGTGTAGGGTTTTTATGGGCAGCTCTCTGAGACTTAGCTCATGGGACATCTTTATTTCCTCCATGGCTAGTCTCTTCTCTTCTAGGGCCTGCTATTTCTCAGCCACGGCCAGTTTCTGCTGTTACTTCAACTTAGCGAGATCTAGTCTCAGCTTCCTTTCTTCCCTCCTGTCCACCAGCTCCTCTAGTGACAGGTTTCTGGGAGAGGCACTGCTCCTGGCTGGTGGAACCACTATTGCTTCCTGCAGGTCGTTGACCCTGTCCCCAAGAAGTGGTAAACCCATATTGGAATCTACACTCAGGTTATCCTCCTTATCTATGATTTCCAGCTTTCTGCCCTGGGTGGTCAGAACCTGCAATCTGAGTATCGGCCAAGGCTCTCAATGCTTTCTGGAACTCTACCTACCTGGTGAGTCCCTTAAAAGGAATCTGAAATCCCTTACGGAAAGCCTTTGGCTGGATCCCATTTTAGGACTCTAACTTATCCAGCTCAAAATCAGTTGCTGCAGGTGCAGGTACTACATCTCCAGTTTGGGACATGGTCTAGCAGGAAATAATCACAAAGTCTACACAGGGAAAATTGAAGTGGTCTCAGGGCAGAATTGTAGTGAACAATTAGTTACTCTATGATATTGCACAAACACAATCCTTTCCTCTCTGCTGATCACCAATGTAAACAAGCATTTGAAATGCAATAGGTCTCGCATTAGGAAAGTTTTAGCTATTGATATTGTAAATGACACATTTTTTATTCTTGTGTTAGTTTTGAAAACAGCTAAATTAATAGCTTTGTCATTTACAATGCCAATACTTTTAACTTTCGCAAATGTGACACCTATAGCATTTGTAATGCAATCTGTGTTGTATTTACATGACTTAGATGTATTGATATTACAAATAACAATTGCTTTTAATGTTTTTAAATAATTAATACTTAAATAAAAGTTATTGTAATTTATAATGGCAATAGCTTAAACTTTTGTAAATATCTTTTGTGAAGATTATGTTCAGTGTCTTTTATTGTGACGAAAATCCAAGAACAGAAGTGAAATATTAACATATTTTTGTAACATTTGTAATGAAGCTTGAAACATTGAGAGAACATATTTGAACCAGTTGTTGTTGAATGGTTACACAGATTGACGCTGTTGGGGCGCTGAGTGATGTTGTGGTGACGACGAGTGATGCTGTGGCGTTCAGTGATGCTGTGGTAGCGCATAGTGATGTTGTTGGGCCCCTGAGTGATGCTGTGGTGGTGTTGAGTGATGCTGTGGTGATGCGATAGATAGATAGAGTCAGGGCGATAGATAGATAAAGTGAGGGCGATAGATAGATAGAGGGAGGGCGATAGATAAATAGAGGGAGGGCGATAGATAGATAGAGGGAGGGCGATAGATAGATAGAGGGAGGGCGATAGATAGAGTGAGGGCGATAGATAGAGTGAGGGCGATAGATAGATAGATAGATAGATAGATAGATAGATAGATAGATAGATAGATAGATAGATAGATAGATAGATAGATAGAGTGAGGGCGATAGATAGATAGAGTGAGGGCGATAGATAGAGTGAGGGCGATAGATAGATAGATAGAGGGCGATAGATAGATAGAGTGAGGGAGATAGATAGAAAGACAGATAAATAGATAGATAGATAGATAGATAGATAGATAGATAGATAGATAGATAGATAGATAGATAGATAGATAGATAGATAGATAGATAGATAGATAGATAGATAGATAGATAGAGTGAGGGTGATAGATAGACAGATAGATAGACAGATAGATAGAGTGAGGGTGATCGCTAGATAGATAGATAGATAGATAGAGTGATGGCGATAGATAGAGTGAGTGCGATAGATAGTCAGATAGAGTGAGGGCGCCAGATAGACAGCTAGATAGAGTGAGCGCGATAGATAGATAGAGTGAGGGTGATAGATAGATAGATAGATAGATAGATAGATAGATAGATAGATAGAGTGAGGGCGATAGATAGATAGATAGATAGATAGATAGATAGATAGATAGATAGATAGATAGATAGATAGATAGATAGATAGATAGAGTGAGGGCGATAGATAGATAGATAGATAGAGTGAGGGCGATAGACAGAGTGAGGGCGATAGATAGAGTGAGGGAGATAGAGTGAGGGAGATAGATAGAGATGAGGGCGATAGAAAGATAGAGTGAGGGCGATAGATAGAGGGCGATAGATAGAGGGCGATAGATAGAGTGAGGGTGATAGATAGAGTGAGGGCGATAGATAGATAGAGTGAGGGCGATAGATAGATAGAGTGAGGGCGATTGATAGAGTGAGGGCGATTGATAGAGTGAGGGCGATAGATAGATAGATAGAGGGTGATAGATAGATAGAGTGAGGGAGATAGATAGATAGATAGATAGATAGATAGATAGATAGACAGATAGATAGATAGATAGATAGATAGATAGATAGATAGATAGATAGATAGATAGATAGATAGATAGATAGATAGATAGATAGATAGATAGATAGATAGAGTGAGGGTGATAGATGGATAGATAGACAGATTGATAGGTAGATAGATAGATAGATAGATAGATAGATAGATAGATAGATAGATAGATAGATAATTATGTGGCGTGTAATTATGTGGCACTGAGTGGTATTTGTAGTGTATGTTGCATTGAGTGCAGTGTAATTATGTGGCGGGTAATTATGTGGCACTGAGTGGTATTTGTAGTGTATGTTGCATTGATTGTAGTGTAATTATGTGGCGTGCAATTATGTGGCACTGAGTGGTATTTGGAGTGTATGTCGCATTGAGTGCACTGTAATTATGTGGCGTGTAATTATGTGGCACTGAGTGGTATTTGGTGTCGCATTGAGAAACGCTGTGCACTGTGCATGAATAGTCCAAACGGACTCTAATTGTCAACTTAATAGTAATCAAATAAATCATATACATACAACAATTTATAAGAAGGTACTTATTATTCATTCAGATACATTTCTCCATGGATTATATCATTGATACTATACATACATGTATACAATGATCAATTAAATCACCAGTAGTTGATCAAATATTGGTCCATTACTTCATGAATCCAATAATACTAAACATATAAATACAATTTAATCATGAGTGAATATATTCTTGACAATAATTATCTTGGAAATGCCCGATGCATTTCGGGACAATAGTGTCCCTTCTTCAGGGGCAATCTGGCTGAAATCACGTCTTGCCAACTTAATATGTTAGAAAATGAACTCTATCTGGAAAATGGCTGCAACTGCTGTACTGTAGTCAAATGGACTGAGGATAGCCACAGGAGGTGTGTAGTTGGTAAACTTCTCACTCCTTGTAAACACGATTGGGTACTTGTCCCCGGTCACTGTGCTGAACACATTCGTACGCAACAGAAGCTGCTCACAAAATCAAGCTGTCGTCCTCTGGGTTTCTTGTCTCAAACAAGCTTGTGCGCAGTGTGTGAGTGTTCAGTGTGTCTAAGTGTCAGTATAATGTACATGGTGCTCATGTAAATCACTCCAGTGCCTTTAGGTACACGAGTGAGGGCGCAGGACATGGCTGAAGCAGGGGGCTGAGTAAAACAGAGCACGGAAAAGGACGTGGTGGGTTAAAGACATGCGTGCCCCAGAGGTAGAATTCAACTGAGGAGGAAGAGATGAGATTTGAGAGAGACATTTAAATACTTCAGTGGTATAAAAACAGCAGAGGAGGGAGAACGAGACATTTGTCTGCTTCAGGGATATAAATATAGCAATGGTTGGGGAACTGTGCCAGAGGCATTTAATTACCTCATGGTATAAATACAGCTGATTATGGATTGAGGAGCGGTAAGGGAGTCTTCTGAATACTCCCAAGCAGTATAATAGCAGCACTAGATGGGGAGGTAATACATGAGGGGAGCATTTTTAAATACATCTGGGTGTAAAATCAGCAGAAAGGAGAGAGAGAGACGCCGTGAGAGAGACATCTGAATACAAGCAGGAAGTGGGATAAGGGAGGGGGTGGCTAATGGTGAGCATTTTGCAGCCGCTTTGATGTTCTCAGTGGCCATGCTGCTCACTGAGAACATCAAAGCGGCCGCAAAAATGCTCCCAAAGGCGGTAGGCGGACAAATGATGCGCACGCTTAGCGCACTTGCACTGTGCCTGATCCGCCTGCAGACTTTGGGAGCATTTTTGAAAGCCCCCTTACTATAACTCTCGCAGAACAACGCATGCCCGTTGGTTCAGCGAGACAAAAACATTGGATTCCTGGTTGGCTGAGGTATGCACCGAAGCCAGGCAGGAACTACCACTCTAGTAGTAAGGATAAGTTAAATACACACTAAAAGATAACCTGTGCTCACCCTCTGGTAGCTTGGGACAGAGCAGTCAAGCTTATCTAAAGAGGCAATAAGTAAAGTATTTGTGCAACACACACACACAGTAACACAATGAATACACTACAAAAAACATTGTGTCTGTATTAGCAAAACAAGAACAAAACAGAAAAAATATCACATATGTTTCTCAAGATATCCACACTTAAAGAATACCAAGAATCACAGTGTTCAGTAGTTCTTGAGTGTCGAAGGGACACTGGCATTCAATGTGTTATGTCTAATGTAGGCCAAGAATGCAAGATTAGTAAACTCTGGAGTGCCGAAAGAACACTTTTATTGGATTGTGCAGCCATGGTATCACTGATCTGTTTGCACTACCAGGCGCAAACAACAGAGGAATTGGATCAACAATGCCCTGCTTGAATTAGACTCTGCCACCTGTCAGTGGGAGTATGGGAACTGCTGAGACCTCTGAGATTTGCTGTGAATCCATACCTGCCCTGCTCGCTGAGAACAAGGGAAGCTGGTCTCCGGCATCAGACAGCCCAAGGCGACTGGGGCCGGGATGACGTAGGCACTGCACTCTGTGTTGCCCAGGAAAAGTCATATAGGAAAATACAGATGATCTGCTCAGCACCCAGCATGAGGCGCTGCTCTCGTCAGGAGTCTCTGCTTACAGTGCATGGATGTGGGGGGCACAGTGAGTCTGCTTCCTAAGGTGGAGCGCTTGTCTTTAGAGAAGAGAAGCAGGCAGTCTTAGTAGGTTTCAGCTACCGGCCTCAGAGTCCCATGGCAGCACTGGTATGGCAAAACGTTTTTGATGACCCGGGGACTTTTAGAAACCGGGGGCAAGCTAACTGTTATGGTAACGGATCTACACATTTTTCTTACATTGTCCTAATTTTGTACAATAACATATCTGCTGTGACCTTTTGCACACATTTGCGTGTGCGACAATGTTTGATTCGTTTCTTTAAAACTACTTTATTAATACATCTAGCTTTGCACAGCCACGGTCGGCAGTGGGAGTACCTGCAGGGCGGTGACATGGGCAGGGGGAGGGGCAGGGTGGGGGGTAGTAATGTATGGATTACGGAGTTTTACAGGTAAGTAAACATTTAAATAAATAAAACGAAATTCGTTGAGTGCACTACATCACCAAATGCGATGCAGTGCGCGCAACGAAATTCGTTTTATTTATTTAAATGTTTACTTACCTGTAAAACTCCGTAATCCATACATTACTACCCCCAACCCTGCCCCTCCCCCTCCCCACGTCACCACCCTGCAGGTACTCCCACTGCCGGCCGCGGCTGGCTTTGCATAACATCATGATGACTTAAACACCATGTACAAGGCCTCTTGACGCACTATGTACAAATGTTGCTTTACCTTCATCCACGGGATGACAGGGCTATTTATATATCCGTAACATCGCTAATCTATACGCACATCACAAGGATGCTTCCAAATATAAATAATGAGCATCCCAAAAGATTTGCAGAGGAGGCACTTCAGCTGACACTGAGGGTCCCTGCATGCTGAGACTTCACCATGGAGTGGTCTGACATCTCCTTGAGGGGGTGTCCATTTTGTGACCAAGACGGGATCCTACATTCTCTCCCACCAGGTAATGGAATTGGATCATCTTTTGGGGGGATTCTTGGCTTTACGCCTACACACACTCTAAGTTCACGGAGTGTAGGGTTCACATAGTAGGAGTACAACTAATTACTGCCTGTTTATATGCCTGCATATATACACTGTTGTAGCACCATGGTAGAACCATATCTACTATTAATGCTATTGGTGCTTGTAATCACTTTCAGCTGCTCTGTCTACCGATTATCACAGCACATGTATTCTATACAAGACTAGGTTGGTTCAATAAATATATTGAAATTGTCCTGCTTTGTATTCTCTGTATATTTCTCTGTGCACAAGTATGCATGAGTAACTGAGTGAAAGGTTCTGATCTGTTTCCACGATCCCTAAGGGGCCAGGGTTCTCAGGTTCAGTTGTTGCCAGAAGCCATTCGCTCCCTGATAAGGTTAGGGAGGCTTACGGTGGCACTGTAATCTAGCTGGTCTATAATCCAACATATCCTGCAGGAGTACCCAGAATCAGTCTAAGCACCTCACCCAAAGATTATGTTGTCCAACAAATTTGCAGATCCTATTGATTAGTAGGAACTACATGACACAACAAGCCCATTTAGAACACTTGTAGCACAATAAAATGTAGAAGGCGCACAAAAGCAGTTAGCAAAGTGGCAGTTCCTCCTGGCAGCACAATCCTGATTGTTATGTTGTCCAACAAATGCATAGTTTCACCGGAGAGGTTCAAGCCGTCCGACACAAGGATCCCTTCCAACCCAGTCCTGACTGCCAAGCTATCGGTGTGGGGTTATCAGTACCTTGTGTGTGGACAGGACACCACCCATTAAAGGGGAGTGTGAGCCCTTCCCACCCCTGTCTGCCTAGGAAGACCCATCAGAATGTAGTTGAGTGGCCTGTGTTGTGGCTGTCTTGAGGGAAGGCATAAATGTAGCTGTCATTCCGCCCAACCCACACGTGTATTGGAGACAGGCTATCAGTCACATAGAGCAGTAAGTCCAGAGAAATATCCACTTTCTATAAGTGGCATTTCTTAAATAGTTAAATCCAACCTCACCAGTAAGTATGACTTATCAGTACCATTCCAATCATGTGAAACATCAAAAAAGCTGCTCCTCTCTGATCAGGAATTACCACTTAAATAGGTATCAAGGAATTCCCAATGCTAACCTATGAGAGGAGTAGGCCTCACAGTTGTGGAAAAACAAAATAGGCTGTTTGTCACTACCAGTACATGCAAACCACAACAGTACATGTCCGACCTGTTACTTACATAGCACCCTGTCCTGAGGGCTATCTAGCGTCTTCATTAGGTGTGAATTATACGTAATAAAAGGGGAGTTCAAGGCTTGGCAAGTAGTTTTAAATGCAAAGGTGAGGTGGCAGTAAAGTGCACACACAGGCACTGCAGTGGCAGGCCTGAGACAGGTTTGAAAGGCTACTTCTGCAGGTGGCACAGTCAGTGCTGCAGCCTACCAATAGCATTTAACTTACAGGCCCAAGTATATAGTATGAAAATTGAGAAGTCCCAAAAGGTTCAACTCTTAAAATGCCCTTACCTGTATTGCCCTAATAACTCATAATGCCGACTTACTAGAAACGTATACAAAATTGCTCAATTTTAACGTATATTAAAAACATCATAATGTCAAAAAATCATAAACAATACATGTGTGTTGACAACCCTAACAACTGTGATTTTTTATGACATGTTTTTATCCTTGAATCCTTACCGGCAATCCTTTTTAACAAAAAACGAACTTTAATTTGTTTGTACGGCACTACTGATATATATGACATTGATTTTATTGATTTGTAATAAACTGTTCTTTTTAATTCCACACACATGTATTGTTTATGATTTTTTGACATTATGATGTTTTTAATATACGTTAAAATTGAGTAATTTTGTATACGTTTCTAGTAAGTCGGCATTATGAGTTATTAGGGCAATACAGGTAAGGGCATTTTAAGAGTTGAACCTTTTGGGTTTTCTCAATTTTCTCACTTCAAATCTCCTTGTCCCAAATTGGATTATATAGGAGACCTCCCTTTCTTTTTTACTTCCAAGTATATAGTATGCCACTTTATAAGGGACTTACAAGTAAATTAAATATGTCAATCAAGTATACACCAATTGCACATGTTTAGGGAAGAAGCATATGCACTTTAGCACGGATTAGCAGTGGTAGCGTGCTCATTGTCCTAGGCCAACAATAAGATGCATGAAAACGTGGAGGTAAAAAGCAAAATGATTGGGGGAAGACCACCCTAATAATGCCAGGTTTAAGAGGCATTAAATTATGTGACCAAGTGTAAGGACACATAAAGGACTACATTGCAGTTATGCAGTTTGTGATTTTGTTCATCTTTTTAGTGTGTCATTGTGGTTGTGGTTAACAGAGACGTTTTAAGGTATGGCAAAGTGGGCTCTGGCCCAGGGCCCCAGCCTTACAGGACCACCCTGATAGTGCCAGCTCTGTTCTGCAGAGGCTTGTCTTGATGAGCTAGAATAATTCTTAGACAGATCGATTTAATTTATTTTTAATGTGGGTGATGTGTGAGTCTATTACAGACATTTTGCAGTGAAATGTGTTTATTTTTTTATGCAACATCCATAAAATAAATTTCTTTTAGATCTAAACAGGACCCCACATATGAGAAATGGGAGGGTGTCACAAAGATTATTTGCAGTAGTATTAGTGAGCTGCTGCTGTGTTACAATATTAAAAACACACATCACTATCCTTGAATATTAGATGTGAACACAGTTAGAATTGGATGAGTGTGTCTGTGCACTGTCAGTGACCTGGCCAAAGAGGGCATGAAAGAGCTGAAATTAGGTCACAAATGTAAAACTGTTTCAAACATGGGGCCGCAAAATACTTTAGGCCCAGTGCCCCCCAAATCCTTAAGTTGTCACTAGTGGTTGCATGTCCTTGTTGCTGACTCTAAGTGATAGTTACTTCAGTTTTGTATGCCTCTTTTTAACATATATCATTGTGTCATGTCCTGTGATTATTTACTCTTAACATCCAATCTTTTCCAGATGTCTTTCCTTCCTGCAGGGAAAGTACAAGTCATGTGGGCCTTGGGAACTTGCAAGTGTGGGCTGGAATGCCCAGGATATGTCTCTCCAAAGAGACATTAGAGTTTGTTGAGCTCCGGTTTCCCAGATCTGATTTCTCTGACGTACATTTGTACATTTTTGGCGGTGGGTGATGGGGGAGGGAGGCGACCTGTTTGGATGGAGCTTCTCCAAACAACTTCATTTGCTTTCCTTCTTGGCTTTCTAATGATTTTCTGAAAGTCTCCGCCCGCATGGCTTCCTCAATAAAGATTTTATTGGCTTTTAACTGTGTTCAACACAATCGTTCTTAGCAAGTAGTTCGTGTTTTCCCTGCAGCGTACTTTCAGAACTCACGCTTTCCTTTCCCCAGTAAAGGGAGAGGCTGTGTTAAGTAAAACCACTTCAGATGAATTGTCAGACTTCCTGAAAAATTCTGAATTGGTTGCCGGGAATATATACCTTATTAAATCGCAAAACAGTAACGCACCTTTACTTTGCTTTAGAAGTGAACATTTTTGCAAATGATAATTTTATTAAAACTATTTCAAAATATATCGCAAAATACAAAAGGTTTTGACACTTCTGAAATATAAAAACGGAACGTGACAGACTTGTGCTGCACATAAAAACAAACAACCTCGGATTCTTAACGTTGATATGTATAATAATTTGGTCATCTGTGGGACAAAACTAGGAGAGAGACTATGGCAGGTATAAAGGAAAGCAGAATAAAAGATCCCCATGCTGCAGTCTATTTATGAAGCAATTGTGGCTCCCAGAAATCCGTTTTTACGGATTTTTACAGATAAATACAGGCAGAAAACTGTGTGTTTTATGTATGCATTTAATTTTAAAAGTGGACAAATACAGAATATTGGGCTTCTTTTAAGTGACTTTCTGTGCTGTCTTTCATGAAATATAGCCCAACAGCTGAGCAAAAATGGACAGCATGGGAAATTAAAAAGCAAGGTGACATCTTTTTTAAATAAAGGCATATGTCAAAATACATTTGTGATAAAATGGTCATATTTACCAGTAAATGTACTGTTATGCAATATATTGCAGCTTAAGTAGCTAAAACTCAACATACATCAAATTATGACTGCACGTCTATCGGTGAAATAAATATGCAAATGTACAGTTTAGGTTATAACTTATAACCTAAACCATGTAAGGTGTATCAGACTTAGGGGCCGATTATGATCGCGGCCGGACTTGAGTCCGTCCGTGACCCCTGAGCAGGAGGGAACGTCCGCAAGGGCTGCGGCGTTCCCTCCGTGCAGATTAGGATGTGACCGCCAGGGTGGCCGTCACATCCTCTATCTTTAAAATTGGCGGCGCCCGCCGCAAGGTTAAAAATGCATGCATCGCATTTGCATGCACAAAGCGGCAGGCACCGCGCAGTGCCTGCTGCTTTGTGCACGCAAATGCAGGGGGGTACCATAGGTACCCCCCATGAGCACCCCCCACCCGACCTTCACCCAGGGGGCCCGCAACGGGCCCCCGAAGGGAAAGTCCGTATGCTTTTCCACGGCGGAAAAGCCGCAGCGGAAAAACATGCCTTTCACACCATCCTAATATGGCTGGCGGTGTCTGATAGACACCGCCAGCCATGTTAAAGCTTTTCCACCGCGGTCGGAAGGCGACCGTGGCGAAAAAGCTGCGGACGGAATGCCAGACCCACCAGCCATCCTAATATGGCGGTGGGTCTTTCGAGTCTCCGCGGCGGTTTTCCCGCATCCTCCCGGCCGGCGGTGGCTTCCGCCGGCCCGGAGGATGCGGGAAAACCGCAATCATAATAGGCCCCTTATTACAGATTACAAAGCACTGCAGTTGCATAATGTAAGGCCAGATCCTTGACGCCATTTTGCGTTCGCAACCTCTATTCACTGCTTAATCACTAGGTGTGGCCGAAAAATGCCTTTTTCCAATTGTACAGAACAAATTTTACGTGACAGGTTTTTTCAACTCGTGAAAAGGGCTTTGCGGCTCGTATCGATTTGAAAGGGGCAGAAAAAGAGCCTTCCTCACAAATTGCTTTTTGGTATGCAAGCTATCAATGGTTTTTCACAGCAATTCTGGTCACAAACTATTGATTAGTAATTGAAACCTCAAAGGAGGTGGTAACTGATTTGCAAAGGGAAAGTAATCCTATCATAACCTGCTCCCCTATAGGAACTGTGTTATCAGCACTACCTGCCCCCCAAATTGTTTTTTTATAAATAGCACCAGCTCCTTTAAGGAACATGGGCTGCTTCAAAAAAGGTTTCCATTTGGAATTGTAAACATAGAAATTGTGGTCAGCTGTTCTTTGTTGGCCATCATCCCAGTATTTATAATCAGTCACGGGAGTCTGCTTGATTAATATTCAGTAGACAGCATGTTCTATGGCCCTCTGTGAATGGTGCCTTTGTGACGCAACCTTTTAGCGCATAGGTGACTTCACAAAATCATAGTCCATTTGCAAATTTACAACTATGTTTTTTGTAAACGAGTTCTTTGTCCATCTGGCCTGTAGATTCCAAAATAGCAAAAAGTTATCCTCCAACACTGCAAATGGCATGAAAAATGGAGACCAGCAGCTGTATAATTTTCCTAGTGGGAGCCTACACATGGGCTTTTAAGGGAGCCCTGTGTCTGTGTTTTTTAAGAAACAATGCTATCAACATCGCATGGAATAATTAAGTACCTCGGAAAGTCTGTGCATGAGGTCCGGTTAGGTGAAACAGAGAAATACAAAGGGAAGGGGGAGGTGTGAGGGGACTGTAGGATATGGGTTTTGTACACAATGCTGATGTTGTTTGGTTTCCATAATACAAGTCTTCTTGGTCTTCCTTCACTTTTAGTCCATTATAGTTGTTCTTTTGTTGATTTTCATATCTTCAAAAGTATGTTTCACACTGTGAGTGTGTGTGTTAGCGATGGGCTCACAATAAAAGTTATGTGGTTGTTCCACTACTGTAGGCATTTTTAAAGCGTTGTTGTCCTTTCTAGTCTGTTGATTTAATAAAAGGGGTTTCCTATTGGTTGTACCGTTGATACCTATAGTCCAGTATAAGGTTAAACTTTGTAAAGGAAGTGCTGAGCATTGTTTTTTTGGGAGGGGGGAGGTTGTTAAGAACTGCTCTCAGGGAAAGTAGCTGTTGGAATAGTAGTGATTGACGGATTGTAGGAAATGTAGTACAGTATACAATATCTTAAACGTTGATATTTGTTAATCTTCATATATCAAAAAAGTGAAGCGTAAGATAACCTGCTTTGGCAGACCATCTCAGGAGGCATTGCATTAATATGCTACCTGTAGTTATTTGAACACAACAAGATTTAAATAGACACACTTATCTAAATACTATAGTTGGTAGTAAATAACAACACAAACACAACAATACATGGTGGGTAAGAAAGAGACTGTGCAGACGTGCAGGATAATGAGGGGGGCTGCATGCAATTAATAGTGTAAAGAATCATTAGACATTTTTCATACAACACAAGGGATTAGGAGTCATTGTCAGTATTGGTGGTACAGTTTGGCTTCGGGCCCTTTTATGAGTTAGAAATGAACGTGACAGCCACCTGTAATTAATTGAGAAAGGTCAAGCAAAAATGTTTGCAATCGTGTGGATGTCTGCTTTGGTCACCAGACTGAAAGACTGCAAGACACTACAATTTAGTGTATACGACATGGGGTTTATAGTGTAACTGCCTCACTGGGGGCACACGGGTGCTAGGCCATCACAAACTTGAACATTAGGCAACATAGCTTGAATAGGACCCTATGATGCACATGTGCCAGATTTTGTGGAGGTGGTAGACATAGTGGAGAGTTGAGACTGGTTGTGTCTATATGACCAAGAAGGGGCCCTAGTTGGACTGAATAGAGAAGAGGGCCAGTTTGCTCTTCCCACAGTGTTGATCAGGATTTTGGTATTGTGTTTTGCTTTTTATATAAGGGTAAATCTTTACAAATGTTCAAAAGGCGAAGACACACTGCTATGGCTTAAGAAGTGATAAGGGAGGTGAAGTACCTCTCATTTTCAAAGAATATTGTTTTGTATTGCGTTTATATAGCGCTTCATACAACTGACAGAGTTGTGAAGAGCTTTGATTTACAACCGGCATCACCCATATAGATCATTTTACATGACAGGGTTTGGGTGAAGTGTGTCAGTGTTCGTAATAGGCCCTAAACATGGTCCAGCATTGGTGCTGCACATAGTCATGAAGTGTTGAGGATTAGTGTGACAAAAGACGCTTTGTGCAGATAGTCTAGCATCTTTTTCTGCCTTCCTCTCTGTGGCTGCGGTTTCTTTCTAGCGCCGGGACACCTCCATGTGAGGTAGCTGTTCGCGCTTTTATAAATGCCAGTATTATTATTATTATTATATGGATACAAACCTATTTGTAGTGCTAATTACAGCACAGTTAGCATCAATATTATAAAAGTCGTATCACCAGAATTCCTTCCAAAAGAGACTTCTGTATCCTGGCAGTTTGGACTCAGAAGGAGTATGCCCTTGTATGAAATGTGTTGAAGAACAGGACAGATAGCAAAGGGGCAGCCATAGAGCGAAAATCTCTGACTTGATGGCATGTACAGACTTTTTGTTGAAAGAAGTGGGTTCTGAGCATTGGTGGAGTAGTAGTCTATTGCTTTATTGATACTTTCCTTTACAGGTGTATGTGTGGCCATCAACAGCCAGTGCAGAGACTACAGACCAGGACAAATGTACAGTTGCCTATCAGTTTTCACTAAACTAGCAGTTTGAATCGAACAGGAGTGAGGCTACTACCCACACTTCCCTGAACCCACTGGCAACCATGGAAAGGATATTGATGCTGGGCAGCAGCAGGGTGGAGGAAGGGGAATGTGACAAGAGAGACAAAAACAGAGACCCTGGATTCCGTCACTCTTTCTCTTAATTTAGCTGGGTAAAACCTGCATTGCAAAAGAGCTAGTATCTACCTAAGAAGTTACTCTTATAGCATTTCATCATGGGCATACCAATTAATTATTCCTAACATGACATACCTACTAAAAGTCTTTTTATAATCAACGCTCTATGATTGATTGAAACGCTAGCATCCTAGAGCTAAAATATAAATGAAGCCTTACGGATAGGTGTAAGAACCTGGACCTTAATAGCATTTCTGTATAGATAACTATCTTCATTGATTTATAAGTCATGTCTGTGCTCCAAAGAATGCTCAATGTAACAAGGTCATCAGCAGTATCATAATAACTGCATGTTAGTGCTATGTGTTTCCTCTGGATACTATACATTTACTTCCCCGCCATGGCCAATACCTTAATATCATTTGTATCTTAAATATTATAAACTAAGTATGTACAAGTTGACAATTCCTCTTGTGAAATAATAAGTGCAATAAAGTATGTCATCTTTGAAAAGGATGACTCCAGTATTAAAGTGGAAATCAAAGTCAAAATCAATGATCTTTAGAGTTATCCGCAAATACTTCTCCGTCTCCAGTAAGTCGTTGGCTCCAGATGAAAGCACAATGAGTTCTAGTCCCCTGGTAAAAATGGTCTGACTGTTGATCCTCAGGTGGAATAAAGTTTTGATGTAGGAGAGCAAATAATTCTGTTCAATACCAAAAAATAGTTGAATATAGGGAGCAATTTTCATCAACTTTCTTAGACAAGAGCAATTACATCTTGTATAATAGTTGGGGGAATTTGGTCTGAGCTTTTGTATTTTGTTTTTAAAATGTGAGTAGTTTTTAGTTCTTCTGGGAATATGTAGACTCCAGCAGCTGGTTTAGCAGTTGAGGCTTTTATGAGGATGTCCTTTAATTTGTGGACTTGTATATGAAACAAAATTATGCCAGGGGTGCAGCAGTTCAATAGCATATATTTCACCTGGTTTTGGTTGATAAAGGCTTTGAGAAATATAATTTCCTTGTCTCTGTGATGTTCTCGGGGGAAATGGTCCAGGTCTTGACTAGGGAAATGCCACTTATCTAGGTACTTACAAAGATTTCATCTCTCATGAAAAGAATGCAGCTGCTAGACTTATATTGAGGCCCGAACAGGAGAACCTTAGTATCTCATTTTAGTTATCTCATTTGGCTACCTCTGGCAAAGGAATTACACTCAAGCCATGGACTATTGACACGAATTGCTGACAATATTCATACTTCTTGGCTAAATATTTTAGTGGGTTACACCAATTGGGGTAGCTGGCCAAATTCGTTTTGTTTTTTATCCGAAGGGGCATCCTGAATAAAATGAAAGTTTGAGTACCACTTCATTAGATTATTACTTTTACAAGCAGACTTTTCCAAATGATGAAGATCATTTCATAAATTTGTTTGGAATTTCTTTGTAAAGGTTATTTTTTCTCCATTACATGTGCATTCTTGTGCTGTCTTTAAAGTATGTTCAGTAATATTTAAAGGAAAAGAATCAAAAGCAATGATAGAAGATATGAAATTACTGTGATATTTGGGACCCTTTGTCTATTTAACTGTTGATGTTTATAAATATCATCTGAGTGTCTTTTTTTATAGCTGCATCAATTTTGCAGAAGATAACAATTACTGACTTTGTTCCACCCTGATCGACAGAGGTTTAAAATGTGCTAGAATTATGTAGGTTTTCACTACTGGAAGAATGTCTGTCTTTTCTGTCTTAGGGAGCATCCTCCATTTTGACTGAAATGCATATAACAACGTAAGCTGTAAATAACAATACCTCATCAACATTCTTTGATAAATGACATAATCATTAAAATGGGTAGCCTTTATCTATTGAGTAGAGTTTCTTTCATTTAGTTATATATATTAATGCCAATATTGGTTCATGTTTTTAGGTATTCAGAAGATTTTTACATTCAGTCTTTCCGTACAGTGCAAAACTGCACTTGGACTCGAAGATCAGACGAATATAGAAAATTCAGGTAATTTTGTTTAATAACTTCAAAACACAAAGAAGTGGTTTTATGTGATACAATTTACTTCTGGTTGGTTTTTTTTTGTTTTGTTTTTTAAATAAAGACTGCCCTTTTCTGGGCTACCTTGAACTGTCTCTTAGAGTACAGCTTTCAACCTTCTTATGTATGCTAACCTCACAAACATCCTCAACTCACTTAAGGCAGCTATCTAGGAAAACAACATTCTATCTTCATCCGTTACAAAATTCCTCCATGGAGATCAAAAAACCCTACCACAAAATGTGACATTCTGACACATAATGCCCTTAATAAAAAAGCTCAATCTTAGCTAGACAATTTTTCCAACTTCCACTATATCACCCACCTTATATTTGTCAGAAAACTTAATGAGGAAACAGTTGTCATTGAAAAAAAAAAACATACCAAAAAGAACAACTTGTCAAGGATTTCTAATTCAACTTCAGACTATACAGGAGCATAGACACTGCCGGCCTCCAGGTAGTCAACAATACCCTCCTGATCAATACCAAGAATTAATCCTGCCTCCTGATCCTACTCTGCCTTTCTAGAACATTTGATACAGTTAATGATCATGCATTGAGCTACACTATGGAAAAATGCATGTGCTTCTTCACCACAGTGCTGTAGTTACTCTCCTCCTACCTCTCCAGATGGGAACTTCATAATCCCCGTAACTTTCCATCTCCTGCAAAGTGCTCCAACTCTCGGTCCTATCCCACATCATCTTCAACCTCTACATGGGAATTGAAATCTCACTCACTAACAGGAAAATCAGAATCCATCAATATGCTGAGAAAATGCAACTTTACCTGAACATCTTAACTACCTAAAACATTCCGCAGTTTTAAACCTACCTTGATTAATTTTGAATTGGATGTCCAGTGTCATCTAAAACTTAATCTGACCAAGACATAATTCCTCCTGTTCTACAACAGTAATAAACAATCACAAATTTAGTCCTAGCTCCTCAGAATGCATTTAGATGGCTTCAACCTCAAAATAAAATCCCTTTGGGTCACATTCGACATCAATGCCCCCTTCAAAGAAAACATTGCCAAGGAGAGCAAGACTGCATAGTACTTCTATTTTCTCCTGAAGAAATGGAAACATTTCTGACCTGAAACTATGAGGTTATGCCTAAATGAATGTAGAGTCCTGTTCTACAATCTCCCAAACCCCACTTTGGCCCTCTAAAAGGTACCTACTGTAGTATGCTTCATCAAAGGCCTGAAAAAGTTCAACCATAACACCCCAACTTCGCAGGGGCTGCAACGTTTTTTTTGTGTTGCTTAGATATATTTCCATGGAAATCGGGAATCTTGAAACAATTGATATTTCATATATACTTATTTACCTTTGGAAAAAAAATTCTATATAAGATATTTTGCCTGAAAATAAATAATGTTCTTCATTTCTGCGATATCATTATGCATAGGAAGTTCTCTCCAAAATGTAAACTGCTCATAAAAAGTCTGCATATATTTGCAATGTGCATAGAAAAGTACTGCACAAGGTAGATGTGTGAGAAAAGTATACACACATTTAATTAGACTTCCATTCTACGCTCTTAGCGGCTGATTACGATGTAGGGCGGGTCGCCACCGCCCGCATGGCAGTGGCGATCCGCCCTACATTTCCCTCCACCCGCCGCCTATTTCCCCCCGCCATATTAGTATGGCGTGGGGGACCTGGCGGAAAAAGATAACAATATGGAGGCAGTGTCTGTGAGACACCGCCATCCATATTATGATGAGTGCGGTAATGAGCCTTTCCATGGCGGCGTTGCCGCCATGGAAAGGCTTGCGGTCTTTGCTGTTGGGGGCCCGTAGTGGGCCCCCATGGTTTTGGGAGTAGGGGGTGCACATGGGGGGTACCTATGGTACCCCCCTCATCGCCATACACTACGTGGTAGGTACCACGTGGTGCCTGCCATGTAGGGCTTGGGAATGCCGTGCACAGTCCATTGACACTGCGAGTGGGTCTGCAGCCAGCAGATCCATCCGCAATGTTAAGGGGCCAGGATGCGCCCGCCAATGTGGCGGATGCATCCTAATTTACATGGTGGGACCGCCGCAACTTAGGTGGTCGGTCCCTGGCTCCCCTATGGTGGCGGGCGGACTTTGTCCTCCCGCCATTGTAATGGACCCCTTGGTGTTCAGCTACATGAGAGTAGGGTTGCAGCGCCTTTTAAACCTGCGCCATTCCTAGGCTGTTACTAACAGCCTGGTAGTCAACCTGAAGAAATCTAAAGTTGTACAACTTGGAAGAAAGTTTAACCAGAAGGGCGGCTGGCTCTACAACAGCAACAAAATCATGAAGTACCAATCATATAAATAACTGGGGGCCCTTATCAATGCAAGAGGCTCCTATGCTTGGCAACAGAAGTAAGATGAAGCAAACAATCTGGCCCTTCAGGTGACTCTATCCAAACTATCAGACTCATTGTTGGGTCCAAGCCTTTCTCCCTTTCTGGATGTTATGAGAGATAAAATCACTCCATCATTTTCCTACAGTAGTGAAATATTACTAGGTGAAAATTGCAACCTGCTGAACGAAGTTGTTACCGGGGTATATAAATGCATCCTTTGGCTGATGTGATCCTCCTCCGCCACTCAGATCAGGATGGAATTGGGTATTCTTGATCAGCAGGCAGTTAGATTTGGCATCTTTCTTAATTTGTGCCATAAACTCTGGGCGGCAATGGATCGCTGCACAGAGGAATTACTATGGCATGAGATCAACACCAGTGGCCCAAGGCAATTGCACTATCAGTTCCTTGAGGACTGCCTAAGCTCCATGGATGTGAGAGATCTCTGGGCTACCAACAGGAGTCAACCCTCCTTTAAGCAAGGTATTAAAAAATGTGTCTGCCTCTGGTAACACCACTCTGACAGCCATTTTAGCCAAGTGTAAGAATGCCTGGCCGGTCATCAATACCTATCAGTCAGCGTCACTCTCAACCTACCTCTCTTGCACCTACTCCAAACTCCAGAAGGCAAGATTCAAGGCTGTCAGGCTTAGGGAATGGTGGTTTTTGAAACACCTTGCCAGTTGGCGTCAGCCCTCAGAAGCAACAATCTGCAGGGGCTTTGGCCTATGTGAGTAATCTCTCAAAACACATTGTTTGTTTTTGCCCAGTTCTCTGGCTGAGCATAAACTCAGACTGAGTAGAGAGAGGAACAATCTATGAGTTCATTCTTGTCGACTGCCATGATCGTCTCCCTCAACTCAGACAACACCACTCTAAACAATCTGCTGACCAAATTTGTTATTTTGCTCAAGGGCCTCTCTGGGGGGCGTGTTTTGCGTGTTTACTAACATGAGTTTATGACCCCCCCTGTCATTGCATGCTGGAGATTGCATCCTTCATTCGATGAACTGCTGCTATTATCTGGTTATCTGGAATTTGTGTGTTCACTAACACGAGTTTATGACCCCCTCTTTATTGAATGTTGTGAGATTACATCCCTCAGCCGATGAACTGCTGCTATTATATGGACTTTGTGTGTTCACGAACATGAGTTTATGACCCCCATGTAATTGAATGTTGTGAGATTGCATCTCTCATCCAAAGAATTGCTGCTATTATCTGGACTTTGTACTAGTACTTTGACGCACACTCAGATGCTCCCTTGCCCTTGTTATCTGTAATGTCCGTTTTACTTGCCTGTGGACTTTGTGTGTTCATTAACATGAGCTTATGACCCCCTTGCCTTTGAACACTGCCAGATGGATGGATGTCATTACATCGCATACCAATACCACGCGTGCCATTACAACGCGGGTATTACTACGCGATGGCAATGACAACAACATGCCCTTACATCGCAAACTTTAACCACGAATATGCCTTTACCACGCATGCCATTACAACGCAAAGGCATGCGTGGTAAAGCTATACTTGTGGTTAAAGTTTGCAAGGTAAGTGACTACCCTACCCTACCCTAAACACTAATATAATACCCCTGCACAACCCTCCCCCGACCCCAGTCCAATCCCTACAATAACACTACCCTGCATGACCCCCGACAGTGCCCTAAAACACTACACTACACAACCACTACAACACTACCCTAAAACACTACACAAACACCACAACACTACCCTTAACCCTAACACACTACACTAAACAAACACTACAACACTACCCTAAACCCTAAAACGCTACACTACACTACCCTAAACACTACACTTCAACACTACCCTAAACCCTAAAAAACTATACAAACACTACAACTCTACCCTAAACCCTAAAACACTACACTACACAAACACTACAACACTACCCTAAACCCTAAAACACTATACTACACATACACTACGACACTACCCTAAACCACTACCAACAATACTCCCACCCCTACACTACCCCTAACCCTAAAACACTGCAACACTACAACACTACCCTAAACCACCCACTACCCACCCCAAGCACAATCCCCCTTACCTCTCTTTCCTCGTGGTACCTCTTCAGCGTCGCCTTCTCTGCTCCTGGGTCCTGCTTCCTGCTTCATCTTCGAGGGGCGGTGCACGTCGTTGTGAGGAAACGGAAGAGCCCCAGTTTCCTCACATCAAGGTGGATCTGCATTACATCTCATGCGTTGTAACAGCGCAGGCGATGTAATAGTACGCATAGTAATGGCTATGTTTAGTTACATTGCATTCGATGTAATGGCATTGTGGAGTAAAATGTGCGCTGTGATTGCTGTTCCCCCTGCCAGATTGTATCTCTCATCCAATGAACTGCTGCTATCATCTGGCTTTTGCACTAGCACTTTGGCGCAAATTCCGACTCTCCCCCGCCCTTGTTATCTTTTAATCAGATGTTCATTCTATCTGCCTGTAAAGTATCAACATTACCATGCCTGTTTCTAATTTCAAGGTCGTTTTTGCTGCCTTGGCTGATTACCAAGTTTGATTGTGACAACTTACAAATATTATCCAGGTCCCGCACTAGCACGTTGCTGTGAATCTATATTCTTTTTCACCTACTACTTTAATCTACGGCAGTTTT